>NC_141876.1:470814094-472064094 GCF_056163025.1 Triticum urartu
TAATGTGCCAAGATTTCCCTTTAAGATGATTAGATTGCTTGTTTGGTATGTGCAGTGAAAAACAGAAACTTTGGCTGTAGCGCGTGAATTTTCATTTTTTACTGGAATGTCGAATGTTTCTGAAACTTTTTGCACAGTACTTCTATACATTTTATTATTTTTTCCTAATTCTTCAGAATTTTTGGAGTTACAGAAGTATGGTAGATGTTCAGATTACTACAGACTGCCCTATTTAAGACAGGTTCTGTTTTTGATGCATTGTTTTGCTCGATTTGATGAAACTATCGATTGTATCGGTGGTATAAGCCTTGGAAAAGTTATATTACAGTAGCTACAATGCAAAAATAAAATATGAATGAGTTCGCAACAGTACTTAAAGTGGTGATTTTTTTATTATACTAATGGATCTCACGAGGGTTTTGTTAAGTTTTGTGTAGCGACCCGACTTCAAACGGTCAAGTCTCTGTGCTTCAGTGTCATCCCTAGATCGGTAATGCTGACACACACAGTACTCGAAGGATTTATAACAGAGTAGCAATGACACACCTATTACATCGAATGTCTCAAAAGAGAACTTATTACAATAAATATGGCTTAAGGCCATCTAATTCGATAACATCGGAAGGCTTGGAAGATAAAGGGAGTCCATCAACTCCAACGGCATAGCTGAGCTGCATGGCAACGACCTAACGAACCTTACTCCTCGTCTGAAAAGTCTGCAACATAATACGTTGCAGCCCGAAAACGGGTCAGCACATGGAGTATGCTGGCAATGTAACACAATAGAGCAAGAACAGAATAATGCTATCACTACATGCATATTTGGCTGGTGGAAAGCTCTATGGTTATAGTTTTGCGAAAAGCAAATTTTTCCCTACAACAAAGGAATAGATTTTATTTAACTATCATGGTAGTTTAGACATCATTGAGAAGGTTCCTCCAACTCAATCCCAATTAAAAGTAATTATCAACCCAACAATATTAATTTAGAGTGATGAGATACATATGATAATCCAAGTACTAGATACTCAAGATTGTCTATAACCGGGGACACGACTAACCATGATTAGTTTATACACTCTGCAGAGGTTTGCACACTTTCCCCACAAGACTCGATCTCCTCCGTTGGATTTCTCGCACTACAGGGTGTTTGAGAAATGGATGACCGAGACACAGTCTTTCAGAAACATTAACTCTTTACTCCGGGCAGACCATACCAACCTACATCCCTCTACTTGCTGATCCACCTCTTCAAGAGCTCATGCAACTTACTCAACTATGCTAGAGCCCATAATAGCATGTGGCTGCACACAGAAGTTTCTAGCATGAAATATCTCAGTTCCCTTTGAGCCTGGGTGGCGGACCTTAGGATTATCACACGGGTACTCCGGGATATCCTAGGACAACACTGGATTCTCCAGGTGCCCGACAAACAATCCACCCAGATGTGTATTAAAGTTGCCACCTTAAGTTGAACCATTAATTAATAATCTCACATCTGTCATGGATTCACTCACCCAAACCACGTCTACGAGCATAGCATAGCAATATAAGCAATACGTAGAAGTAACTCCCAAGGTTTGATAATAACAGGGCAATAGGTTCAACCTCATCAACTACTTCCCAACCCACATGTTAACAAGTCCTCACCATGCAATGTGTAAGGGTTCAAACTGATGCATAAAAACTGGGTGATAAAGGGATATGATCAAAGTGTTATTTGCCTTGCTGATGATCCGCAAAACCTAGACACTCGTAGTAGCACGCTTCGCACTCCGGGTATTCTATCGCAAACAAACAATAGCATACATAAGCAATCAAGAAAAGAAGCACGAGTAAAACTCAAATAAGAGATCTAACCAAAAATTTCAACTTAAGAACTCTGGTTTGCAAAAAGAATCAAATCAAACGGAGCAACGAAACTCAAACGGCGAAAGAAACAAGATCCTTGTACTAATCTGCACTAAAGTCAAATTTTACAATACCAAAATCTTGTTCAAGTTGGTTAAACGGAAAGAGGGTTTCGATACGAAGATCTAGGCGCTTGAATCGCCTGATTCCGATAAACGAGCGAAAAGATAAACTAAAACGAAAATCAGATCTGAAATCGCGATTGAAAATAATCGCGGAAAATCCAAGAAAAAGAAAAACTGACGAACAGGCTAACGAACGATCTTTCGCTGTCTGCGGCTAACGAGTTCTTTAAAATGAACGTACGGACGAACGTCCGCTAAATAAACTAAACTGGAAAAAAATAAACCGATCTATTCTAAAAAAAAAGAACCTAGGGTTTTCTAAAAAAACAGATCGTTTTTTATAAAAAAAACCAAACGACGGCTTATACCTCCGGCGAGGTCTGGCGAGGCGGGGTGGCTCCAGCGAGGTCCGGCTACGGCGGCGGGTGGCGCAGGGCGGCGCGGGGCAGCGGCGGCAGGCGGCGGCGCGGCAGCGGCGGCGCGGGCGGCGGGGTTCGGGTGATGGTGGAGTCGGGGCGGGGGCGGCGTATATATAGGAGGGGGGCTAGCTTGGGGGAGGGGCAAGGTGGTGCGGGGGAAGAGTCCCGGCCGGACTCGGCGTCGGGCGGCGGCGCTCGCGGTCTCATGGGGGGAGACGAGGCGCGGGGCGGTTGGGCCGGCTCGGCTGGGCTTCGGCCCAGTCGGGCGCTGGAGACTTTTTTTAATAATAATTTAGCCGAAACTTAAATAAATCCTAGAAAATAAAATAAAAATCTAAAAATGCCAAAACAAATTTTCGTCGTCTAAATAAAATATTTAGAACAAGATGAATATTTTCTTGGCCCTAAAATGCAACTTTGAAAAACGTGCAATTTTTCTAATTCAAATAAAATAGCAATAAACTCCGAATAAAATCAAATATTTGATTTTAATATTTTAGCTCCAATATTTCATTTATTTTGGTGAAGTCATATTATCTCGTCTCATATATTTTAATATGAAATATTTTTGGAGAGAAAAATGATTAAAGCCAAAAATCCTCGTTTCAATATTTGATAAAACTCAAATATGAAAACAGGGAAATCCGCAACTCTCTACGAGGGTCCTTGAGTTGCTTAGGATTTTGAGGATCGCGAAACGAAATGCAATAAAATATGATATGCATGAATGATCTATGCATAACATTCCAAATTGAATATTTGGGATGTTAAAAACCTACCCCCCTTAAGATGAATCTCACCCTCGAGATTCGGGTTGGCTAGAAAATAGATGCGGGTGGTCTTTGCAAAGATCATCCTCTCATTCCCAGGTGGCTTCATCTTCGGAATGGTGACTCCACTGAACTTTGCAAAACTTGATAACCTTGCTGCAGGTGACTCGACTGGCAAATTCAAGAATCCTGACTGGCTTCTCCTCCTAGGTCAGATCACTGTCCAACTGAATCGCCTCCAAGGGCACTGTATCTCTTAGCGGTATATCGGCCATCTCAGCATGACACATCTTCAACTGTGAAACATGAAACACATCATGAACTCCTGATAGTCCTTCAGGTAACTCCAACTTGTAGGCACCTTCTCCCATACGTTCCAAAATTCGGTACGGTCCTACAAATCTCGGGGCTAATTTTCCCTTAAGTCCAAAACGTTTCACTCCTCGCAGAGGTGACACTCGCAGATATGCTCTATCTCCAATTTCATAGGTTATTTCCTTCCATTTTGAATCTGCATAACTCTTCTGCCTGGACTGAGCTACCTTTAATCTATCTCAGATCAACTTAACCTTTTCTTCATACTCCTTGATCAAATCTGGTCCAAACAAATGCGGTCTCCGACTTCATCCCACATCAACGGTGTTCTGCACCTCCGTCCATACAGGGCTTCGAATGGTGCCATCTTCAAACTGGCTTGATAGCTATTGTTGCATGAGAACTCCGCATAGGGCAAATTTTCATCCCAACTAGATCCATAATCTAGCGCACAGGCTTTCAACATATCCTCCCGAATCTGGTTGACTCTCTCGGTCTGTCCATCCGTCTGCGGGTGGAATGCTGTACTAAACTCCAATCTCGTTCCCAAAGTCTGGTGCAGTTGATGCCAAAACTTTGTGGTAAACTGTGTTCCTCTATCTGATACAATTGTCCTCGGAACTCCATGCAAACATACTATCCTGGTCATGTATATCTTTGCCAACTTGGCGCTTGTATAGGTGGTTTTCACTGGGATAAAGTGAGCCACTTTGGTCAAGCGATCAACTACTACCCATATAGAATCATATCCTGATTTGGTCCTGGGCAATCCGGTGTAAAATCCATGCCAAGTTTATCCCACTTCCATTCGGGTATCGGCATAGGCTGTAACAATCCTGCTGGCTTTTGATGCTCAACCTTCACTCTCTGACATACATCGCATACGGTTACATACTCGGCAATATCATTCTTCATACCAGTCCACTAGAAACATTCCTTCAAATCCAAATACATCTTGGTGTTTCCGGGGTGTATCGAGTATGGTGAGTCATGAGCCTCCTGAAGTATTAACTTCCTGATCTCTGTGTTATTGGGCACATAAATATGGTCCTCAAACCATAGGGTGTCGTGCTCATCCTCACAAAAACCTTTGGCCTTTCCTTTGCCCATTCTCTCCTTTATCTCAGCAATCTCTTTGTCATCCTTTTGAGCTTCTCGAATCTTTCCCAACAATGTAGACTGAACCTCCATTGTTGCAACAAAACCTCTAGGAACAATCTCCAATCGAAGTTCCCTGAGTTCCTCTGCTAACTCCTTTGGCAATCCCGTGCTCACTAGGGTATTAGCATAACTCTTCCGACTCAAAGCGTCTCTGCTACGACATTGGCCTTGCCTGGATGATAGTGAAGCTTCATGTCATAATCCTTTATAAGCTCCAACCATCTCCTCTGCTCAAGGTTCAGCTCCTTCTGTGTGAAAATGTACTTCAAACTTTTATGGTCCGTGTACACATCACAACGGTTTCCAATAAGGTAATGTCTCCAAGTCTTCAATGCATGCACTACGGCAGCCAACTCCAAATCATGCGTGGCATAATTCAATTCGTGCGGTTTTAGTTATCGTGAGGCATACGAAACAACGTCCTGCATAAGCACACTTCCAAGTCCTAGGCGAGAGGCGTCGCAATACACTTGGAAATCCTTGCGTATATCCGACAGAATCAGAACTGGGGCTGTAGTCAAACATTTCTTCAACTCCTGAAAACTTGCCTCACATTCTTCCGTCCATTTAAATTTGGTATCCTTCTTCAATAACTCCGTCATTGGCTTTGCAATCTTGGAAAAATTCTCGATGAATCTCTGATAGTATCCTGCGAGTCCAAGAAAACTGCGGATCTCACTAACTGAAGTGGGTGCCAACCATTCAGTGACTGACTGAACCTTGGTGGGATCTACGACTACACCTTCTCCTGATATAACATGTCCAAGGAATCTGACTTCCTTCAACCAAAACTCACATTTGCTGAACTTGGCATACAACTGGTGTTCCCTGAGTTTTTCGAAACTAAACATAAATGCTCCTTGTGCTCCTCCTCATTCTTTGAGTATACCATTATATCATCAATGAACACCACAACAAACTTATCCAAATATTCCATAAACACCTTGTTCATCATGCTCATGAAATTGGCAGGGGCGTTAGTCAGTCCAAATGACATGACCGTATATTCATACAACCTATACCGTGTGGTGAATGCTGTCTTTGGTTTATCCTTCTCTCGAATCTTCATATGGTGATATCCTGATCGCAGATCGATCTTTGAAAACACTTATCTCCTTGGCAACTAGTCAAACAAATCATTGATCATCGGCAGTGGGTATTTGCACTTGATTGTCACCTCATTCAACGCACGATAATCAACAACCATTCTTAGAGACTTATCCTTCTTCTCAACCAAAAGCACTGGGGCTCCCCATGGTGATGAACTCCGTCGAATGTAACCTTTCTCCAATAACTCCTTGATCTACTTCTTAATCTCCTCCAGATCATTTGCGGGCATTCCGCCTGGCAACAGTTCTATCGAAAACTCAATGTCTCGATCCGGTGGCATGCCTGGTAACTCCTCTAGAAAAACATCCGGGTAATCCTTCACTACAGGCACTTCCTCTTGAACAACTCCCGTGAGGGTATTTACTTGGCTACTCCTAGGCACATGTCTAGATACATACTTGATCCTTTTTCCCTCCGGGGTGGTGAGACAAATTGATTTACTAACACAGTCAATGCTTCCTCCATACTTTGACATCCAGTCCATGCCTAATATCACATCCAATCCTTGTGACTCCAAAATTATTAGGTCTGATGGGAAAACATGGCTACCAATGGTTAAGGGTATCTGGTCGCACCATCGACTAGCCATATACTCTGCTCTAGGTGAACTCACTAACAGAGGGGTCCTAAGGGTTTGAGTTGGTAGTTTAAACTTATCCACGAATCCCCTCGATATGTATGAATGCGATGCACCAGTATCAAAAGAACAAGGGCGGTAAAAGACTTAACCAAAAACTTACCAATAACCGCGTCTGGATGCTCTTCAACCTCCTCCACGTTAACGTGGTTCACTTGTCCTCTGTTGAATGGATTGGGCTTATTTTCAGCGCTCCCATTACCGTTTCCATTCTTTGCTTCAGGGCACTCCGTGGCATAGTGTCCAGTCTTCCCGCACTTGAAACAAGTAACATGGCTTAGGTCTCTCTTGGCGGGTGTGGATGGATTGGAACGGTTCTGATTGTTGGTTGCTCCATTTCCATTCCTATTCCTTGGGCCAGTATGATTATGGGTACTTCCTCCATTGTGGGTGTGGCCTCCATGGTTATGAACAAGTCCTCCTGAGTTTGGGGTTAGGCGCAGCTTCTACTGAGCTCCTGAATTATACCTTCCTTGTCCATACTTCCTCTTACAGCTCTCAATCTGCTGCTGCTTCCCTTCAATCATAAGAGCCTTATCTACCAACTCCTAGTAGTTGTTGAATGTTGGCACCATCAACTGCATGCTCATCTCATCATTCAGCCCTTCCATAAACTTCTCCTGCTTTGCGGCATCTGTGGCCACATCGTCAGGGGCATAGCGAGATAACTTGCTAAACTCATCCACGTACTGAGCCACAATACGGTTCCCCTGGCGTAAGTTGCGAAATTCACGCTTCTTCATATTCATAGCTCTAGTAGAGACATGGGCTGTGCGAAAAGCTTGCTAAAACTGGTCCCATGTAACAGTGGCTATAGGGTATGTGACAGTGTAATTCTCCCACGATGAGGCTGCTGGTCCATCCAACTGATGTGCGGCAAAACGCACCTTCTCAGCATCGGTACATTTTGCAGTGGTTAACTCCCTTCCAATCCTGCGGAGCCAATCATCTATCATTATGGGCTCGGTGCTACTGGAAAACACCGGCGGCTGCAACCTCAGGAAACGGGCTAGGTTATCAACAGGTGGTGGTGGCGGTGGATTGTTGTTGTTGTTGTTGTTGTTGCCTTGGTTCTGAACTAACAACTGCATCAGGGTATTCTACTGCTGGATCAACTGAGTGAGCTCCAGTGGGAAGGTAAATCTGGGGTCGCGTCTCGGAGGCATCTGAGGGTTTAGAGGGAATAGAATAGAATAGAATAGAATGAGGTCTAATGAGAAAAACACTCCCCATATGCACATGAGACAAACACAAACATTTCACTCAATCAATCAAACAAGGGCATACAATTGATCTAACTATAGTTACAAAAGTGCTCGGACTATACTATATACATGGTGGAATACTACTACTGATATGGTGGTCTACTAGAAATATTGATCGGTCGAAGACTCCATAATGTCTGCTCCAGCTTCGTCTTCATAGTCATCATCGCTATCGTCGGGGTCCAAGTCGGTGTTGTCGATGATGATGTTGTCCTCAAAACGAATCTCCTTGGGTTCTTCGTCTTATCCTCCTAGCGCGGGGTCTCCCATGAATACTCCTAGCTTCCTTCCCAGATCGTCATTCTTCTCCACTAGTACGATGATTTCCTCCTCATAATCTTCACGTGTAGCCTTGAGTTCTTCCTGCAGTTCCGTGATCCTTGTCATTGCCTTCTTCAGATCTATCATTCCTGCGCACATCTGGTTCTCCTGGCGACGAATGTGCTGGTTTAACTCCTGGATGAAAGCTGCGATTGATCTATCCTTCCTGGTGTTGATCATCTCCCATTGCTCGTCTTGGCGCCCACAAATCTAGTAGATAGTATCTTTAAGCTCCTTTTGGTAAACTTCTCCAATGCGTCCCATGGTGATGTGAGCTGCCATACTCTTTCCTAGACTCCAGGTTGGTGCATCAAAGGAAAACTCTATGGGCTTAGTGACTGGCGTGAATGTCCTTCCTGGAACTTGAACTTGAATCATCCATCATTCCTCTTCTAGTAAAGTGGCATTGTAAGTCCCGGTGAAGCTCGGTATTCCGATGTTCAGGTACCTAGTGACTTCCTTCAAGTGTCGTCCGAAGGGTGCGTCTTCATTCGGTTGTGCAAACTTGTTCCTTGCGTCCGCCATCCTAAAGAATAGAAAATGGAGACGAGTCAGAAATGAGAAGAGAATAGTGATCTAGGGCTTTAGCTTAGTGGTCATGAGGGAGTCCTGGATTAGGGGGTCTCCGGACAGCCGGACTATATCCTTTGGCCGGACTGTTGGACTATGAAGATACAAGATTGAAGACTTCCTCCCGTGTCCGGATAGGAATCTATTTGGCGTGGAAGGCAAGCTAGGAAATATGGATATGTATATCTCCTCCTTTGTAACCGACCTTGTGTAACCCTAGCCCTCTCCGGTGTCTATATAAACCAGAGGGTTTTAGTCCGTAGGATAACAGACAATCATACCATAGGCTAGCTTCTAGGGTTTAGCCTCTCTGATCTCGTGGTAGATCAACTCTTGTACTACTCATATTATCATGAACAATCAAGCAGGACGTAGGGTATTACCTCCGTCAAGAGGGCCCGAACCTGGGTAAACATCGTGTCCCTTGCCTCATGTTACCATCCGCCTTAGACACACAGTTCAGGACCCCCTACCCGAGATCCGCCGGTTTTGACACCGACATTGGTGCTTTCATTGAGAGTTCCACTGTGTCGTCACCGAAAGGCTTGATGGCTCCTTCGATCATCGCTAGCGATGCGGTCCAGGGTGAGGTTTTCCTCCCCGGATAGATCTTCGTATTCGACGGCTTCACACTGCGGGCCAATTCGCTTGGCCGTCAGGTCAGATTTGGAAACTTGAAGTACACGGCCGACATCCGCGGTGACTTGATCTTCGACGGATTCGAGCCCATGTCGGACGCGCCGCACAGTCGCGACGAGCATGACGTAACTCTACCATCGGACAATTGTCGGGAGATCGCATCCGCAACTACTCTAGCTATAAATCTGGAGCAAGTCGCGCCATCCGAGAGCGGAGGGATGGACCCCGCCATGGAGGCCGCACTCTCAGTGGCGATAGAGCCGGATACTGACTTCACCCCTTATGAGAGCCGTGTCACCGAACCACTGGATTCATCTCCGGCCACGGACTCCGAGCCGCTCACATCCATGCCCATCGAGTCCGACTGGGCGCCGATCATGGAGTTCACCTCCGCGGATATCTTTCAGCACTCACCTTTCAGAGATGTGCTAAATTCATTAAGGTCTCTCTCCCTGTCAGGAGAACATTGGCCGAACCATGTCCGGCTAGAATGGGATGCGGACGACGAATAAATTCGCTACCCACCCACCACCCACTTAGTAGCCACTGTTGACGACTTAACCGACATGCTTGACTTCGACTCCGAAGACTTCGACGGTATGGACAACGAAGCCAGAGACGAACAGGAACCACCGCCCTCAGGGCGCTGGACCGCCACCTCATCATATGATATATACATGGTGGACACCCCCAAAGAAGGCAATGGCGACGAGACAACGGAGGATGACCCCTCCAGGAGCAACCCAAGCACCAACGTCAGCGGCGCCGCTCTAAGTCCCGCCACAGCAAGAGCAGTGATACCAGAATAGGAGATAATAACACTCCGGATAGTGCCGAAGACAACAACAATCCCCTCCAGCACGATGTAGAGCTGAAGGATGAACAAGCTAGCCCTCCAGAGCAGGCAGCATATGGAGAACCGGAGGAGGATAATTACATGCCTCTCTCCGAAGACGAAGCGAGCCTCGGCGACGACGAGTTTATCGTGCCTGAGGACCCCGTCAAGAAAGAGCGCTTCAAGCGTCGGCTTATGGCCACGACAAATAGCCTGAAGAAAAAGCAACAACAGCTTCAAGCCAATCAAGACTTGCTAGCAGACAGGTGGACCGAAGTCCTTGTGACCGAGGATCATGAACTCGAGCGCTCGTCCAAGAGTTACCCAAAACGCAAGTTGCTACCTCACCTCGAGGAGGAAGCATTGAAACCTCATTCACCAGTGTACAATGCGGCTCACCGGCCATTACGCGGCTGAGCCAGAGAGGCGTTTCAGCCTAAAGTTCAGACCGCACCCCATTGCCACTCAGTCAAAAATACCAAGGCCCGGAGCAACACAGAGGACCTGCGAGACATCTTGGACAATAAGGCAAAAATCGCAAGGTCAATATACGGGACACGGGCACGCGCGCCAACACGGGACGATGATCGTCGCGTCGGATACACCAAGAGTAAATCCGGCCGGGCCGAATACAACAGACAAGACTCATACGAACTGCGTCAAGATATAGCCCAGCACAGAGGCACCGCACACCCCCTATGCTTCACTGATGAAGTTATGAATCATGAATTCCCGGAGGGTTTCAAACCCGTAAATATAGAATCATACGATAGCACAAAAGATCCCGCTGCATGGATTGAGGATTTCCTCCTTCGCATCCACAAGGCTCGCGGTGATGATCTACATGCCATCAAGTACCTCCCACTAAAACTCAAAGGACCAGCTTGGCATTGGCTGAACAGCTTGCCAGCAGACTCCGTCGGCAGTTGGGAGGATCTGGAAGACGCATTTCTTGACAACTTCCAGGGCACTTATGTGCGGCCACCGGATGCTGATGACTTGAGCCACATAACCCAGCAGCCAGGGGAATCGGCCAGACAATTCTGGACTCGGTTCCTGACAAAGAAAAACCAAATTGTAGACTGTCCGGATGCAGTCCGCGAAGAGTGGCTCGCCCGCCACCTCGGCCAGGAGAAGCCAAAATCTATGGCAGCCCTCACGACACTCATGACCCGCTTTTGCGCGGGTGAGGACAGCTGGCTGGCTCGCAGCAACAACACATCGAGGAATCCGGATACCTCGTATACCAAAGATGTTAATGGTAGGCAACGTCGTAACAGACCAAAGTGCCGCAATAACGGCGATAACACTGAAGATACGACAGTTAATGCGGGATTTAGAGGCTATAGATCCGGTCAGCGGAAAAAGCCATTTAAAAGAAATACTCCGGCTCCATCCAGTCTGGATCGCATACTGGATTGCTCGTGTCAAATCCACGGCACCCCCGACAAGCCAGCCAATCACACCAACAAAGAATGCTAGGTGTTCAAGTAGGCCGGCAAGTTAAATGCCGAGAACAAGGACAAGGGGCTGCATAGTGATGACGAGGAGGAGCCCCGGCGGCCGAACATAGGAGGACAGAAGGGGTTTCCCCCACAAGTGAAGACGGTGAACATGATATACGCAACCCACATTCCCAAGAGGGAGCGAAAGCGTGCACTAAGGGACGTCTATGCGATGGAGCCCATCGCCCCGAAGTTCAACCCATGGTCTGCCTGTCCGATCACCTTCGATCGTAGGGACCACCCCACAAGCATTCATCATGGCGGATCTGCCGCACTGGTCCTAGACCCCATCATTGACGGATTTCACCTCACTCGAGTCCTTGTGGACGGCAGCAGCAGCCTGAACCTACTTTATCAGGATACAGTGTGAAAAATGGGTATCGATCCCTCGAGGATCAAACCCAGCAAAACCACCATTAAAGGCGTCATCCCAGGTGTAGAGACCCATTGCACAGGCTCAATCACACTGGAAGTGGTCTTCGGATCACCAAATAACTTCCAAAGCGAAGAGTTAATCTTCGACATCGTCCCGTTTCGCAGTGGCTATCATGCACTACTCGGACAGATAGCATTTGCAAAATTCAATGCAGTGCCGCATTACGCATACCTCAAGCTCAAGGTGCCAGGACCTCGCGGGGTCATAACAGTAAATGGAAAAACAAAACGCTCGCTCCGTACGGAAGTGCACACTGCGGCCCTTGCAGTAGAAGCACAAAGCAGCCTGTTCAGGCAGACCACCCATTCGGCATTACAGCCCCCGGACACCTTCAAGCGAGTCCGGAACAAGCTGCAACAGGATCGCCTGGCACGATCAGAGCTCGCCTAGCAATTCGGCCCCCGTCCCAGTCTCGGTGAAGCGACAAAATCCGTGCCGCGCGTACATAACTACGCATTGAAAATACCATGGACATAGGCGGGGGCACAATCAGGACACGCCCTGCATTGTGGCTTAACCACACTAGGGGCTGTATACCTTTGACATTCCATTTCTCTTTCAGGGCCTAACTCTTTGGAAGCCCTTTCCGGCAGTATGATTGCCGGACACATTCCGGAAGTAACAACCAAGGCGGCAAGAAGCTAAGATGAACACGGGAACCGCAAGGTGGTCTCTAGTAATACTTGATATACCCGCTTTTCACTATTTATGCGTAGCTTGCCCTGGGATAGGACATTTCGAATTGTCCTACTTTATGCTTATTGCACTACTTGTACCAGTACACTTTGATGTATTATTCAAATAACAATGCATATCATTAATCTGTCATTGCATTATTTCAGTCTTTTTCTTTCTCTTATCAGTCCATTTATGACAATCCGCACCCGCACGTTCGGGTACGCTCAGTACGCCAGGGGCTCTCGTTTACCCCATAATACGGCGCAAGAAGTCCGAACACTTCGACAGTGCGGCACCCCGAACTTATAGCATTATATTCATCAGCTCCGAATCATATCTTTGGTCAAATGTTGGGTTGCCCGACTCCCATGCTTTGGCACCTTATGTTCCGCTATATCGGCTAAGGTAGCGGTGGGAGAACTACTGCGATTGTGTCCCGGTTCTTCCGGACGAGCACCTCAGTAGAGAAAGCCAAAAACTGACTGTCATGATAAGGCGAGAGACTGGTCACTGTTCGAGAGGTCTCTAGTCCTTAAAGACTTTTTCCGCTTCGGGCGAGGAGTCGGCCTTGTCCGGCTTAGGCGTGTATAGCGCCCCAAATTCGGCCCTCCGAATACCAGGGGCTTCGCCAAAAATTTAAAATCGTAGACTTCTATGGCTAAGTGAGAGTGATAAAGCATTATAGTCCGGCTGCCTGGTTCGTTGCGCTGAACACCTCCCTTGAAGGACCCAAAATTGGGGGTAAAGAGTGTTCAGATTTATCCCGAACACCCCAGTACTAGTTACATGGGGGTAGAAGCCGACGACTGGCCAACTCTCAGATTTTATAAACGGCCACATAGAAGGTAATATTTTAAATTAAGAAAGCGTCGCATGGCGCAAACGAACTCGTTTCATATTACAGGATCACATGAGCATGTTCATTCAAAAATTACATCCTTGGCACACTCATCGGCCACTAAGAGGGGACCCTTCAGGACACTCTCATAGTAATTCTCGGGGCAGTGATGCTCCTTGCCCTCCGGCGGCCCCTCCTTCACCAGCTTCACGGCGTCCAGCTTCGCCCAGTGCACCTTCGTCCTGGCAAAAGCCCTGTGTGCACCCTCGATGCAGACGGACCGCTTGATGACTTCAAGCCGTGGGCAGGCTTCCACAAGCCGCCTCACCAGACAGAAGTAGCTGCCGGACAGGGGCTCGCCAGGCCACATCCGGACTATAGGGCCCTTCATGGCCTATTCGGCCGCCTTGTGAAGTTCGACCAACTGCTTCAGCTGGTCACTCAAGGGCACGGGGTGTTCGGTCCCAGTATACTGATACCAGAACAACTTCTCCGTTAAGCTCCCCTCCTCAGCCCGGTAATACTCCGTGGCATCCAGTACACTGCGAGGAAGATCTGCAAATGCTCCTGGAGAGCTCCGAATTCGGGTAAGAAAAAGTAAAGTCTCATTCACGTGTTTTCTTTGCATAATGAATGCCTTACCCGCCGCTATCTTCTTCACCGCATCAATCTCCTGGAGGGCCTTGTGGGCTTTAGCCTTGGCCCTCCGGACACTTTCAAGTGCCTGTGCAAGCTCGGACTCTCGTGTCTTAGAGTCAAGCTCCAAGGACTCGTGCTTTTTGGCGAGAGCCTCGAGCTCTTGCTGCACCTTGCCTACTCGGGCTTCTTGCTTCTCCCGTTCAATGCGTTCTTTGGCCGCTTTATCTTCAGCCTCGGACAACTCCTTCCTCAGGGTCGCCACCTCGGTTGTGGCCCTTGACAAATCCATGATGATCCTATTACTTTACACCCGAACTTATTTTTAACTATATAGATAGGGGTATTTCTTACCTTTGCTCTCTTCGAGCTGCCTCTTGGTAAGGCCGAGCTCGTCCTCGGACCGCTTCAGGTCCTACTTCAGCGCAGCGACCTCCGCAGTACGTGCGGCAGTGGCCAGCAGTGAAGCCTGCACATACACATAGACATACTCTAATTAGACTCCTGAGTTAACATTTGATCCTCTATTCGGCTTTTCTTCGCGAACGCCGAACAAAGCATCAAGGGCTACTATCTATGCGGTATATTTTCTTATATTTTGATTGCTCACCTCAAAGCCTGTTAGGAGGCTGGCGCAGGCTTCGGTCAGTCCGTTTTTGGAAGACTGAACCTTCTCGACCACCGCACTCATGATAGTGCGGTGCTCCTCTTTGATGGAAGCACTGCGAAGCGCTTCCAGTAGGTTGTCCGGTGCCTCTGGTTGGACAGAGGACACCGGCATGGATGGTTGGCCCCCCTGGATGGGGGACCGCCTGCCAGAGTCCGGAACCATCGAAGGTTTCGGCACAGTGTCCGACTGGGGCCCGAACTCGAAGCCCGTGGGAGCCTCGCTCCCTTGGTACCCAGGGTTCGGGAAGTCACCGCAAGGCGCCCCCAGGACCACCTCCCCTTGGCTCGGTGCTTGTTTAGACAACACCTCGGTGTTGTCCATAGGGCGAGGGGTAGAAGCGGTCGGAAGAGAACCGCTGTTCATATCCGACGAGTCCAAAGAGCCGCTCGATGAGGGTACGTCGAGATGAGCTCGCGACGGACTGCATAATCATGTTCAGCATGAGGAAAGGCAGTACAATAAAACATACCATGAAGTACTACGGTGTCCGGACACTTACGACTTCGCCAGGGGCTTGTCCCTGGGTAGCCACTCGTCGCTGCTGCCGGCGGCCGTCGTGGCACAGTCCGAAAGGAGGGTCCTTCCCTTCTTGTACCCTTCGGCCTCCCCGGATGGGTCGGCCTTCTTTTCTTGTCTTCCCCGGCTGGGGGGAGAATTTTTCTCCTCCTCCTCCTTTTCATGGGAGGAGTGCGCGTCTGTCGGCGTACTGGGAACCAGGGTACCCAGACTTTCCTATCTGCGGCCCATGTCGCGTTCCTGGTATGGCCTGGTAGGGCCCAGCTGATCGGCCAGCTGCTCAAGACCCTCGCAAGGGGGCCAGCCCTCGCGAGGAGAACGACCAAGACCTCCTTTGGGAGCGGCCTCACCTAGGCTGCTCCGGAGGGGCGATCAAGACCTCTCCCTCGAGTGGCCTCGGCTAGGCTGCTTCGGGAAGGCGGAGATCTCAAGGCAAGGGTAGCCTCAGGAGGAGGCAGTGACGCAAGCCATGACGAACCGTGCCAGCGGGCGCCAGCGCGCGCCAGCAGGCGCAATTTCCATATCGGTGCAAAGGAGACCGCACAGGCGCAGGTTCCCGAGGGGCGAGACAAAGGTTTCCCCTTTGGTGCAACAACACCGAAGACCGCAAGGACGGCAGGAAGGATGTCATCGCTGAGCCCACCACCGCGTCATCGCCTGCCCTCTTTGCAGGCGAAGACCACCTTTTGTCAGGATAGGAGCGTCCTTGTGTTCCCGCTCAAATGGCCGTTGTGGGATTCCCTTCCCGCCTAAACATTTCGGGGGAAGAGGACCCTGGCCGCCTATATAAGTAGCTAGGGTTCCATCATAGAGGGGATGGACTCATTGGGACTTGCCTATCAAAGGAGCAAGAACATCCGCCTCCTCACTCTTCTTGAGCTCGCCTCCTGAGCTCAGGAAACCACTGTACTTGTTCATACTCGAGCCCTCGCGAGGCCAATCCACTAAAGCAGGACGTAGGGTTTTACACCGCAAGGTGGCCTGAACCTGGGTAAACTCTTGTGTGCTCTACTTGTTTGCTTGCTTGCATTCCATTCCCACCACCAGGAGAAGAGTGAGGCGCTAGGTAGACGTGTAGTGGGAGAGATCTTCGTCACGCCCCTGTGTTCGAATCTTAAGGGTTTTGCGGAACCCGAAATCAAACATTTGGCATGCCAGGTAGGGGGTGTGTCGAAATCTCGCCTCTCCGACGACCTCGCCTCATTCTTCTCCGACGACCCGGCCTACCCCAGCTCCGACGCCTCTGATGGTAGAGGCGCAGCCGACGCGCACCGAAGGACGTGGCGCTCGGACCGCTCGAGCGTCGGCCTTCGGCCAAGGGACGCGCTGCCACCCCGCCTTGATTGGCGTCGATGACACGATGAGCGTCACCGACCCACCGCTTGGAGACCGGCAGCCTCCACCACCCAGGCGGCGCCAGAACCACGCGGCGGCGCGTGCTGCCGGCTACGCCATGGCAAACTCCCGGGACCGGCGCGAGACGGCGAACATGAGGGCCGCTGCTGGTAGCAAGGGAACTACTAAGATGCCGATTGCTCGATGCCGGCCATGACGCACTGCTCCTCAGGGTGGCCGAACTCCTCGATGCCACCGCCACCGGGGCCGAGCCGTTCTGCTTCCGCATAACGTCTCCAGAGACTGGGAGCCGCCCCGACCGCGCGCGGTCTCCCGTGTGGGCACGGCCGGCCACGACCAACGAGGGGGATGTGGGGTACGATCCACTGAACGCTGCATACGACTCCGTCCACCTGCCACAGGCCCACCCGCATCAAGGCGCCGCCCACGACGAAGATCCATCCAAGAGCGGTCTCTGGGCCGCACCCGGTGCCCGACACCACCAGACATCGATGGTCGGTGTCACATCCCTAGTTCTGGTATGATCCTAGGCTTGCTTTGTGCATCATGTTTAAATTTCAAATGAAGTTGAAATGGGGATGTTTCAAACCCAGCACCAAAGCAAATTCAAATAGGTTCAAATTAAAAATGGAATTTCAATAAACCCAAAATGCTCTTCAAAAATGTTCATGGTATTTGGAAAATGTTGCAGACAACAACCAGAGGTGATGCACATTTTTGCTAAACATTTTGGATTTTTGAATGAACCCATATGTATTTGAATTGGAGCTGTTTAAAATAATATAAATAGTTTAAAGGCTCCAAAAATGTTGGAATTTGGTGAGGGCCTCTGGTATATTGTAACTAATGGTCACAAGGAATCTCAACATTTTTATTTTTGTGCTAGTATTTATTTTAAGCCAAAATAAATGTCAGAAAATAGAAAAAGAAACAAAAGTGGGAAAACTTACCTGGCCACTTACCTGAGGCCTGGCACTGTGCGGCCCAGCTGGCCGGCCCGGCCAGCTGGATCTGCCAGTCGTCTTCTCCACCGCGCCAGGAGGACGCCGAACGCGTGGCCGACGCACGCCGGTGCGCGTCCGGCCACCTCCTGCTTGCCGCCTCCCTCTGGACGTCCCTGGAGACGCCACACAGCCTCCCCGACCCCCTCTCACTCTCCCTCGTCCCCGTCTCCTCCTTTGTCTCTCTCTCCCACGATCGCCGTGACCGCCCGAGAACGCCGACGAGCACCTCCGTGGCCACCAGCTCTCCCTCGCCCTGCCGCCAGGTCCAGAAGCTCTGTCGTGTCTCCCTCAACCTCCTCACCGAGCCGCCCAACGCTGGAAGCCCCTGGACACCGCAAGCACCGCCATTCCCCTCGTCGGCCACCGAAGATCCTCGTCGTCGATTTGCTGCCCACAGGCCGTCCCCGCGCCTGCCGAGTCCTCCGTTAGCCTCTCTATGAGCTCCGACGCCTTTTCCCCTCCTCCCCGAGCTCGTTCCTCTCCTCTAGCCGCCTCTGCCACCAGAGCCGAGAGCTCCGTGCCGCCGGCCATGTCGCCGCCGTGGCCAGGGCCACTGTAGCTCGCAACTGAGCTCGCCGTTGCACTCAGTGCACTCCGGCGAGTCGAGCGGACCTGCTCGCAGCTCCTGCCGTGCTCCGCAACACCCCGCGCGCACCTGGCCAAACTCTGGCTGCCGCACTCGTCGTCGCCGGTGCCACTCCGGCCGCTCCCCGGCTGCGCCACCACCACGGCTGGATGCGGACGAGCGTCTGCACCCCGTAGCTGCGCTCCGCGCGCCAAATGGCGCCTTGTAGCGCATTTCCGTGCCGCGCCGCCGCGTCTGGCCTCGCCGGTGTCGAGCCACCAGCAGCTTTGCCTGGTTGACCAGGGGATTTGACCTCCCCTGGGTCTATGACATGCGCGCCCTGCCCGGTTAATTAGTCTAGTTAAGGTTTAAAAACTAATTAGTTTAACCTAGGTTAGTGCTAATTAAACTAGGTTAGTTTAGTTAGTCACTGACTAGTGGGTCCCATTGGTCAGGTTTGAGCTGGGTCAACCCAGTTGACCTGCTGACGCAGTGCTGACCTCAAGCTGACGCAATAAATAATTTCTGGAATTATTTTAACTTAGGAATTCCAGAATATTGCTTAAACTTCTAAAATTCATAGAAATTCAACCGTAGCTCAGAATGAAATAATTTATATATGAAAAATTATCATAAAAATGCAAGGAATCCATTTATGCCAGTTCCATGCATGAAAAACCAACTTATACATGATGTATAAGTGAAAACATAATATGGGCATTTTAAATGCTTCATTTTGAATTTGCATTTGAATCTTTGATTCAAATGGGCTTCAACCAATTTGGTAGCCACTTGCATTAGCCCAAACACTAGCATTTGCACATGCCATGTTCATGCATCATATTGTTGCATTTGTTTGTGTATTGATTGCCGGCACCATTTCTTCTCGATAGGTTCCGCTCCGGAAGGTGTTCCCGAGTACCTGTCAGAGGAGCAGTGCCCCTTCATCGTTCTATCAGGCAAGCAACCCCCCCTTGAGCATTTCGATAAATCCCACTCCCTCCCTCCTGCTCCCTATACTGCATTAGGACAACAATGATTCAACTGCTACTTTTCTGTTGCGGTAGTTGAACCCATTCCTCTGCATGACCTGTCATTGCCACGGTAAATAGTTGAAACCCACTAGCATGAGTAGGAGTTGCTTGAGCCTTGATGTGCCTACTCATCCATGCTTGTTTTCTTTATGTCAGCTATGCTTAGAGTTCTGTCAGGTCTGATTCATCGGGAATGAATCGGAGTGGTGAACATGTCCTACCGATAAAGGCTAAGTGTGTGAACACGTTTTGGTAAAGGTAGCAATGAGAGGCCATGTAGGAGTACATGGTGGGTTGTCTCATTGGAACCATCCCTAAGCACTGAGTTCTGTGTATGTTATCCAAGTCCAGTTACTACCACACATTGGGTTCCGGTTATCCGGCCCCTCTTGGCTTATTAATCCACTTGATATCTGTCCAGGAGTTGCAACTAGATTCTGGCGTTTGTAGATAGTGCTACTTGTCTACCAGGTGGTGTCCGACGGGACGGGCTTGGGACAGTCTAGGCACCGTGGCACGATGTACCAAGTGGCACCCGGATGGTGGGCTTGGGAACCCTGCACACATCGTTTGGGGCCGTACTGGAGACTTCGGCCGGAACTCCTTGCGGATGGAACTCGAATAGGCGATAAACCTGGACAAGAAACTTGTGTGGTTAGTAAGGTCGTGGCCGACACCCTCGCCCGGCTTCCGCTTGAAGGTTGCCAAGGTACATGACGTGTACAGGGCGATAAGTGGCGAGAGCGTGTGTGAAGAACTACACCTCTGCAGGGATAACAATATCTATTCGAATAGCCGTTTTCCTCGGATATGGAAACTTGGAGGACTTATGTAGTACATAGACAACTTGAAGTGGATACTCTAAAATCCGCAAGATAAGCGTGAGTGCTATGGATGGCCTTCTCATAGGGAGACGGGAACGGATCCGTAGTGGAGTATTGATATGGTGAATATGTGGACTCGTGTGCGTCTTCTCACCTCAAAGAAGTTTCTGATACTCGTAGTATAGGTTAGCCACTGAGTCAAAGCTGGCTTGCTGCTGTTAAGAATCCACCACCCCCTTTGTTGATAATGTTGCATATGTAGATAGTTCTGATGTAAGACTTGCTGAGTACATTCATACTCAGGTTTGCTTATTTATGTTTTGCAGTTGGTTACACTAGTGACTTCGACGAGTAGCTTGTATCCCAGCTACGATCTTGTACCCTTGGGAGGGTCGTGTTTAGTCATGCTTCTTAGTCTTTTCCTTTTGTAGTTGTCTGTACTCAGACATGTAATGCTTCCGTTGCTTGTATGCTCTGAATGATGGGTCATGAGACCCTTGTTTGTATTGAATGCTATGTGGCTCTTCTGGGCCTTTATCTATATGAGTTTGAGTTATGTTGTGATGCCATGTTGTACAGCACATACTTGCATGTTATGCGTACGTGTAACATGTATTTCTATGTGTGGGGTCCGACAACCTAGTTGTTTATCCCTGGTAGCCTTTCTTATGGGGAAATGTATTCTTGTGCTTCCATGAGCCATAGTAGTCCGCTACAGCCCGGTTCACCGGAGTCCTGCTAGCCCAGCACTACTGCTCCAGAACACTTGACTGGCCGGCATGTGATTCACTTCGTTCCTGTGTCTGTTCCTTTGGGGAGATGTCACGCGGTGACATCCGGAGTCCTGCCTAGCCTGCTACAGTCCGGGTTCCCGGAGTCCAGTTAGCCCAGTGCTACAGCCCGGATTCACACGCTGCTGACCGACATGCTCGATGTTGATTCATGTATGCATGTCCCCGTAAGTTGGTGCCACCTTGGGTTCACGACTAGTCATGTCGCCCCGGGTTCTCTATCATATGGATGCTAGCGACACTATCATATACGTGAGCCAAAAGGCGCAAACGGTCCCGGGCCAGGTAAGGTGGCACCTGTGGGAATACCGTGCATGAGGCCGCAAAGTGATATGATGTGTTACATGCTAGATTGGTGTGACTTAGGATCGGGGTCCCGACAGTGTTGGTATCAGAGCCTGACTGACTGTAGGATTACCAAGCCAAACTGGTCGAAGTTGAGTCTAGAAATGCTTTAGTTATATAAGGGAATTGATTGTGGAAGGGAACGTAAGGCTCTTTTTACTCCTTTACCTCATGTCATTCTTTCTGAGTTAGCCTCTTCTTTTCTACGAGGGTTAAGGCCTAGGTTTCTCCTCTATCTCTCAGGATGACGTGTTACTAAACCATAAAGTCTTAGGATTGTTGGGTTGTGTCTCCGTACAGTTCTACTACTTCTGTGTGTCCTCAGTTTGACCCAGAACCTTGATATTATGATGCTGATTGATTATGCTATTCCTTTGATGAATGTCTCAAAATCCTTTTGAGACTTTATAGCCGTTATGCTGCCGAAGTTGTCCTAGGATTTCAAGAGTTTCCAATGCTTTTGCATTACATTCCGCATCCTTATGTCGATGCTAATTCCATCATTGTTTCCTTGGTTTTTGTGCCAGGATGTCGTCTGCTAACTGAGGTTCAGTTGCTCATAGCAAGAACCACAGAGATGGTAGGGATGAGGATCCTCCTGACCCGCCTTTGATGGCAGAGTTCTTGTTAGCATTCGAGAGGAACAAGCGTGAGATTAACCGCTTGCTAGCACAGATTGAGCAGAACACTGCACATCAGCGTAAGAAGTTGGTTTCTATCATCGACTTCATTGGTCTAAAACCACCCACCTTCCATCATTCCATTGAGCCACTCGATGCGGATGACTGGCTCCGAAGCATCACTCTTAAGCTTTGTTCTGTGCACGTAGCTGAAGGTGACAAGGTCACCTACGCTACCTATCACCTGGAAGGTCCTGCTAGTATTTGGTGGCAGAGCTATGAGGCTATGCTTCTAGCTGGTCAGATTCCTACCTGGAGGGATTTCACCGAGGCTTTTCGTGAGCACCACATTCCTCAGGCTCTCATTGACCACAAGAGGGAAGAGTTCTGTAGTTTTACCCAGGGTAAGCTACCTGTTGATGCTTACAGTAGAGAGTTTGGAAACCTCGCCCGCTATGCCACAGAAGAAGTGTCCACAGACGCCAAGAAGCAGGCTAGGTTCCGGAAGGGTCTCAACCCTAAGTTGCGTCGTGATCTCCACCTGCATCATTGTCATACTTTCCAGGCTCTTGTGAACAAGGCCATTAATGCAGATACATCTCAGCTCACTTACGAGGAGTCTCGTAAGCACAACCGTGATCTGGGTTCTTCCTCCCGCTCTGGCTCTCAGAAGCGACAGATTTGGATTCCGAACTCAGCTCTTCCACCTGGATATGCACCGAGGCCATCTGATGTGGCGCCTCACCCAGCTCAGCAACGTGCTCCACCCAGGCCTATTAGTGGACCACTTGCCAATGTAGGACCACATCCTACCTCAGGAACTTGCTTCATGTGCGGAGAACCAGGACACTATGCACATGACTGCCCTCAGTCCAGTTATACTCCACCCCAGTCTGAGAGGTCTGTTGGCCGTGAAAATCCATCAGGCAAGATGATCAGTTCCAAGCCAGCCTCCATTGAACGAGCATGTGTGCACCATGTCTCAGCTACAGAAGCTCAAGATGATCCCGGCGTCGTACTGGGAACGCTTCTTGTCAATTGTCACCCATCTTTAGTTCTGTTCGATACTAGAGCATCTCACTACTTCATATCCGAAGGTTATGCTCGGTTGCACGACATGTCATTTTCTGATATGCCAACTCCACTAATAGTCCAGACTCCTGGTTCCAAATGGCAAACCTCCAAGGTAAGCCATGGTAATGAAATCCTTGTTGACAGACTGGTATTCCTTGCCTCTTTGATATCTCTCAAGTCTTCAGATATTAACATCATCTTGGGCATGGACTGGATGACAGCTCATCATGCCAAGATCGATTGTTACACCAGATATGTTCAACTTACACATCGATCTGGCAAAATAGTCGCTGTCTCTACTAGAGTTGCAAGGCGTCAACTCTATTCTCTTAATGTCAGCCCTCTTCCAGACCTTGAAGATATTCCGGTAGTCCGTGATTTCCCGGATGTCTTTCCAGAAGAACTGCCAGGTGTCCCACCTGATAGAGATGTAGAGTTTGTCATAGAACTTATCCTAGGAACTGTTCCAATCTCTAGGAGACCATACAAGATGGCACCTTTGGAGTTAGCCAAGCTTAAGAAACAACTTGATGAGTCCTTGCAAAAGGGTTTCATCCGTCCCAGTTCTTCTCCTTGGGCTTGTCCTGTCCTCTTTGTCAAGAAGAAGGATGGTACGGATCGGATGGTTGTAGATTATCGTCCCATTAATGTGGTCACGATAAAGAACAAGTATCCGCTCCCCAGGATCAACGACCTATATGATCAGCTCGCTGGATCCTCAGTCTTTTCCAACATGGATTTGAGGTTAGGCTACCACCAAATCAAAATCAGAAATGGGGACATCCCTAAAACGGCCTTTGTCACTCGTTATGGTCAATACGAGTACACCGTGATGTCTTTTGGCCTAACCAATGCTCCAGCTACTTTCTCCCGCTTGATGAACTCGATCTTCATGGAGTACTTAGATAAGTTCATTGTGGTTTATCTCGATGATATTCTTATTTAGTCGAAGAACGAGGAAGAGCATGCCGAACATCTTAGACTTGTGTTAGAAAAACTCAGAGAGCACCGCATTTATGCCAAGTTCTCCAAGTGTGAATTTTGGCTGCCGAAAGTGACCTATCTAGGCCACGTGATCTCTGGTAAGGGCATTGCTGTCAATCCTGAGAGAGTTAAAGCTGTTCTCAATTGGACTCCACCCGAAACGGTCAAACAAGTTAGGAGTTTCCTTGGTCTAGCCAGTTATTGTCATCCCTTCGTTGAAAAATTCTCCAAAGTGGCCAAATCCCTCATGGAGCTTCTCAAGAAAGACAAAAGGTTTGAGTGGAACCCACAATGTGAGCATAGTTTTCAGGAACTGAAAAGACGCCTGACTTCTGCGCCCATACTCGTGCCACCGAATTTCACTAAATACTTTGTTATCTATTGCGACGCTTCGCGTCCAGGACTAGGTTGCATTCTTATGCAGGATCGTCATGTGATTGCCTATGCATCTCGACAGTTGCATCCACATGAGGAAAATTATCCTACACATGATCTAGAGCTTGCAGCCGTAGTCTATGCACTTAAGACTTGGCGACATTACCTTCTTGGTAACCGTTGCGAAATCTACACTGACCATCAGAGTCTCAAGTATATCTTCACCCAACCGGATCTGAATCTCAGACAAAGACGTTGGTTGGAGTTGATCTCAGATTACGACTTAGGAATCACCTACACCCCAGGCAAAGCCAATGTCATGGCTGATGCTTTAAGTCGTAAATCCTATTGCAACAACCTCATGTTGCAACAATGTCAACCACCCCTCCATGAGGAATTTTGTAAGCTTAACCTTCACATAGCTCCTCATGGTTCCCTTTCTACCTTGGTGGCGAAACCTACCCTTACGGATCAGATCATAGAGGCTCAGAAGCATGATACCGGAATATCCCGGATCAAGAAAAATATCTCCAAGGGAGTTGCCGACTGTTTCTCTATGGATGAACGAGGTGTTGTTTACTTTGGAAACCGTTTGGTGGTTCCCAAATGTCAATAGATGCAACAACTGATCCTTAAAGAGGCCCATGAATCCCCTCTCATGATTCATCCCGGTAGTACAAAGATGTATCAGGACCTACGCCAGAGGTTCTGGTGGACTAGGATGAAGAGAGAAATCGCTCAGTATATTGCCAACTGTGACGTTTGTCGTCGCGTTAAGGCAGAGCATCAAAGACCTACTGGCACCCTTCAACATTTAGCTATTCCCGAGTGGAAATGGGACAAAGTTGGTATGGACTTCATCACCGGCTTTCCCAGGACCAAGAAAGGAAATAATGTTATCTTCATAGTCATTGATCGTCTTTCCAAAGTGGCTCACTTCCTACCTGTTCGAGAGAGTATCACTGCTAGTCAGCTCGCTGACTTATATATTTCCCGAATAGTGTCACCCCATGGTGTTCCACTAGAGATCAATTCAGACCGTGGCAGTCTTTTCACCTCTCATTTCTGGGAAAGTTTCCAGAATACCATGGGAACCCATCTTTCTTTTAGTACCGCTTTCCACCATCAGTCAAGTGGTCAGGTGGAAAGGGTCAACCAAATTCTCGAAGACAAGCTTAGAGCTTGCGTTATCTCATTCGGTATGATTGGGAGAAATGTCTTCCCTTTGCCGAGTTTGCTTATAACAATAGCTACCAATCCAGTCTTAAGAAAGCACACTTCGAGATTCTGTATGGACGAAGATGTCGAACACCTTTGAACTGGTCAGAAACCGGTGAAAGACAATTCTTTGGACCGGATATGATCCAGGAGGCAGAAGAGAAAGTTCGCATCATTCGTGAGAATTTGAAAACCGCCCAATCTCGTCAAAAGAGCCAGTATGACCGTCGTCATAAGGAAGTGGCTTATGAAGTTGACGACAAGGCTTACCTTCGGGTTACTCCATTGAAGGCTACCCATCGTTTCGGTATCAAGGGAAAGTTGGCTCCTCGTTACATTGGTCCTTTTTGCATTCTCGCTAAACGAGGAGAGGTTGCCTACCAGTTGGAACTACCCCCACATCTTTCTCGAGTTCATGATGTCTTCCACGTCTCTCAACTCAGGCGTTGCTTCTCGGATCCCATCCGCGGAGTGGACCATGAAACGCTTGATCTCCAAGATAACCTCACTTATCGAGAGTACCCCGTTCGCATTCTGGATTAAGCAGAGCGTGTCACTCGACGTCATAACATCGAGTTTCTCAAGGTCCAGTGGTCTCATCATGCCTAGAGAGAGGCTACTTGGGAGCGAGAAAATCGTCTTCGACTTGAGTACCCCGCTTTCTTTCTGCCAACTCCTGAATCTCGGGATGAGATTTTTCCGAGTGGGGGCGAGTTGTCACATCCCTAGTTCTGGTATGATCCTAGGCTTGTTTTGTGCATCATGTTTAAATTTCAAATGAAGTTGAAATGGGGATGTTTCAAACCCTAGCACCAAAGCAAATTCAAATAGGTTCAAATTAAAAATGGAATTTCAATAAACCCAAAATGCTCTTCAAAAATGTTCATGGTCTTTGGAAAATGTTGCAAACAACAACCAGAGGTGATGCACATTTTTGCTAAACATTTTGGATTTTTGAATGAACCCATATGTATTTGAATTGGAGCTGTTTAAAATAATATAAATAGTTTAAAGGCTCCAAAAATGTTGGAATTCTGTGAGGGCCTCTGGTATATTATAACTAGTGGTCACAAGGAATCTCAACATTTTTATTTTTGTGCTAGTATTTATTTTAAGCCAAAAACAAATGTTAGAAAATAGAAAAAGAAACAAAAGTGGGAAAACTTACCTGGGCCACTTACCTGAGACCTGGCACTGTGCGGCCCAGCTGGCCGGCCAAGCCAACTGGCTCTGCCAGTCGTCTTCTCCACCGCGCCAGGAGGACCCCAAGCGCGTGGCCGACGCACGCCGGTGCGCGTCCGGCCACCTCCTGCTTGCCGCCTCCCTTTGGACGTCCCTGGAGACGCAACACAGCCTCCCCGACCCCTCTCACTCTCCCTCGTCCCCGTCTCCTCCTCTGTCTCTCTCTCCCACGATCGCCGCGACCGCCCGAGAACGCCGACGAGCACCTCCGTGGCCACCAGCTCTCCCTCGCCCTGCCGCCAGGTCCAGAAGCTCCGCCGTGTCTCCCTCAACCTCCTCACCGAGCCGCCCAACGCCGGAAACCCCTGGACGCTGCAAGCACCGCCGTTCCCCTCGTCGGCCACCGAAGATCCTCGCCGTCGATTCGATGCCCACCGGCCGTCCCCGCGCCTGCCGAGCCCTCCGTTAGCCTCTCTGTAAGCTCTGCCGCCTTTTCTCCTCCTCCCCGAGCTTGTTCCTCTCCTCTAGCCGCCTCTGCCACCGGAGCCGAGAGCTCCGTGCCGCCGGCCATGTCGCCGCCGTGGCCAGGGCCACCGCAGCTTGCAACCGAGCTCGCCGTTGCACTCAGTGCACTCCGGCGGGTCGAGCGGACCTGCTCGCAGCTCCTGCCATGCTCCGCAACACCCCGCGCGCACCTGGCCGAACTCCGGCCGCCGCACTCGTCATCACTGGTGCCACTCCGGCCGCTCCCCGGCCGCGCCACCACCATGGCTGGATGCGGACGAGCGTCCGCACCCCGTAGCTGCGCTCCGCGCGCCAAATGGCGCCCTGTAGCGCATTTCCGTGCCGCGCCGCCGCGTCTGGCCTCGCCGGCGTCGAGCCGCCGGCAGCTCTTCCCGGTTGACCAGGGGATTTGACCTCCCCTGGGTCTATGAAATGCGGGCCCCGCCCGGTTAATTAGTTTAGTTTAGGTTTAAAATCTAATTAGTTTAACCTACGTTAGTGCTAATTAAACTAGGTTAGTTTAGTTAGTCACTGACCAGTGGGTCCCACTGGTCAGGTTTGACCTGGGTCAACCCAGTTGACCTACTGACGCAGTGCTGACCTCAAGCTGACGCAATAAATGATTTCTAGAATTATTTTAACTCAAGAATTCCAGAATATTTCTTAAACTTCTAAAATTCATAGAAATTCAACCGTAGCTCAGAATGAAATAATTTATATATGAAAAATTATCAGAAAAATGCAAGGAATCCATTTATGCCAGTTCCATGCATGAAAAACCAACTTATACATGCTGTATAAGTGAAAACATAATATGGGCATTTTAAATGCTTCATTTTGAATTTGCATTTGAATCTTTGATTCAAATGGGCATCAACCAATTTGGTAGCCACTTGCATTAGCCCAAACACTAGCATTTGCACATGCTATGTTCATGCATCATATTGTTGCATTTGTTTGTGTATTAATTGTCGGCACCGTTTCTTCTCGATAGGTTCCGCTCCGGAAGGTGTTCCCGAGTACCTGTCAGAGGAGCAGTGCCCCTTCGTCGTTCTATCAGGCAAGCAACCCCCCTTGAGAATTTCGATAAATCCCACTCTCTCGCTCCTGCTCCTTATACTGCATTAGGACAACAACGATTCAACTGCTACTTTTCTGCTGCGGTAGTTGAACCCATTCCTCTGCATGACTTGTCATTGCCATAGTAAATAGTTGAAACCCACTAGCATGAGTAGGAGTTGCTTGAGCCTTGATGTGCCTACTCATCCATGCTTATTTTCTTTATGCCAGCTATGCTTAGAGTTGTGTCAGGTCTGATTCATCGGGAATGAATCAGAGTGGTGAACATGTCCTACCGACAAAGGCTAAGTATGTGAACACGTTTTGTTAAAGGTAGAGATGAGAGGCCATGTAGGTGTACATGGTGGGTTATCTCATTGGAACCGTCCCTAAGCACCGAGTTATGTGTATGTTATCCAAGTCCAGTTACTACCACACATTGGGTTCCGGTTATCCGGCCCCTCTCGGCTTATTAATCCAGTTGATCTCTGTCCAGGAGTTGCAACTAGTTTCTGACGTTTGTAGGTAGTGCTACTTGTCTACCAGGTGGTGTCCGACGGGACGGGCTTGGGACAGACTAGGCACCGTGGCATGGTGTACCAAGTGGCACCTGGATGGTGGGCTTGGGAACCCTGCACACATCGTTTGGGGCCGTACTGGAGACTTCGGCCGGAACTCCTTGTGGATGTAACTCGAATAGGCGATAAACCTGGACAAGAAACTTGCGTGGTTAGTCAGGTCATGGCCGACACCCTCGCCCGGCTTTCGCTTGAAGGTTGCCGAGGTACATGACGTGTACAGGGCGATAAGTGGCGAGAGCATGTGTGAAGAAGTACACCCCTGCAGGGTTAACAATATCTATTCGAATAGCCAATTTCCTCGGATATGGAAACTTGGAGGACTTATGTAGTACATAGACAACTTGAAGTGGATACTCTAAAATCCGCAAGATAAGCGTGAGTGCTATGGATGGCCTTCTCGTAGGGAGACGGGAATGGATCCGTAGTGGAGTATTGATATGGTGAATATGTGGACTCGTGTGTGTCTTCTCACCTCAAAGAAGTTTCTGATACTCGTAGTATAGGTTAGCCACTGAGTCAAAGCTGGCTTGCTGCTGTTAAGACTCCACCACCCCCTTTGTTGATAATGTTGCATATGTAGATAGTTCTGATGTAAGACTTGCTGAGTACATTCATACTCACGTTTGCTTATTTATGTTTTGCAGTTGGTTACACTAGTGACTTCGACGAGTAGCTTGTATCCCAGCTACGATCTTGTACCCTTGGGAGGGTCGTGTTTAGTCATGCTTCTTAGTCTTTTCCTTTTGTAGTTGTCTGTACTCAGACATGTAATGCTTCCGTTGCTTGTATGCTATGAATGATGGGTCGTGAGACCCCTATTTGTATTGAATGCTATGTGGCTCTTCTGGGCCTTTATCTATATGAGTTTGAGTTATGTTGTGATGCCATGTTGTACAGCACATACTTGCATGTTATGCATACGTGTAACATGTATTTCTATGTGTGGGGTCCGACAACCTAGTTGTTTATCCCTGGTAGCCTTTCTTATGGGGAAATGTAGTCTTGTGCTGCCATGAGCCATAGTAGTCCGCTACAGCCGGGTTCACCAGAGTCCTGCTAGCCCAGCACTACTACTCCGGAACACTTGACTGGCCGGCATGTGATTCACTTCGTTCCTGTGTCTGTTCCTTCGGGGAAATGTCACGCGGTGACATCCGGAGTCCTGCCTAGCCTGCTACAGTCCGAGTTCCTGGAGTCCAGTTAGCCCAGTGCTATAGCCCGGATTCACACGCTGCTGACCGACATGCTCGATGTTGATTCATGTATGCATGTCCCCGTAAGTTGGTGCCACCTTGGGTTCACGACTAGTCATGTCGCCCCGGGTTCTCTATCATATGGATGCTAGCGACACTATCATATACGTGAGTCAAAAGGCGCAAACGGCCCCGGGCCAGGTAAGGTGGCACCCGTGGGAATACCGTGCATGAGGTCGCAAAGTGATATGATGTGTTACATGCTAGATCGGTATGACTTAGGATCGGGGTCCCGATAGTCGAGGGCTCGGGACCACGGGGACAGTAACCTGGCCCTGCACCCCTGGCCATCGGCTCCCCGTCGTCGCCACCGATGGCTATGGAGCAGAAATGAAGGAGGAACGCCCGCCCGTGTGAGAAATCACGTGGGCCGGCGCGCAGGCGGGGTGCTCCCAGACCCTGCCCTGCGAGAGGCGATGCCCGCCGTGACCAGCAACACTTCACCATGGTCTCAGGATGCCTGGGGGCGCCCCAGGCCTCGTTCAAAGATAGAAAGGGAGAGGAGGCCCGGGCCAGGCTCTCGTCCCCTCACGCGTGACCCGTCGCGCACGAGCCCGCCCTGGATTTCGCCAGGGGCTCACCGGCGGCGGGTATGATGCACGTGGGGACGGGCCTCCTCTCCCTCCGCTCAAAGCTCAAGACGCCGCGCCTCCCGGCGTGCCATCCCTCAGGCTGTGGAGGGTACATCGGGGGGCGGTACGGCAACCCGTCCTATGCACGTCAGGAGGGCCCAAGACCGAGGCTTCATCCCCCCACTCGTGTGACCCTGTACCCTCTGGGTCTATCCCTGATCAGGAGGGCTCAGGGGCATTAGGAGCGTGAGCGGGGCGGGGTCCCCCTCACACCTCAGGACGCCGTCCTTCCGGGCGATGTTAGCCCCTCAAGGCGAAACGCGCCCGGAGGTCACGTAAGCGGTGTGCCTGGTGCTCGGCAGGGGGCCTATAGCTAAGGTCTCATCCCCCCACTATGCGCAGTGTCCCACCTCATGAACGCCGCCTTCGGGTGGGCCCATGGCGGGAGTGGACTAGCGCGGGGCAGGGTCCTCAAGTGAAGGGGCGGGCACATCAGAAGATCTCCGCTCGTGATACTCTCACGTAATAATGAGTGGGGCTGTACACGCCCCGGAGTCTCCTGAGCGCCGCCCTGGGGCCTCATGGGGGCTCCCACCCATGTCTTAGTGGAAGTACCATGCTCCGTGCTGGCCATCGACACGGCCCTCCAATGGCTATGCCCACATCAACCGGTGGTAGCCCTACGCTCCGCGCTGGGGAGAAGACTGAAGACCTGCTTAGGGGCCGGATGCAGTCCCCCTCCTTTTTGCCATTCGCCCTTGCCTCTTTTGTATCTGCCTTCTGGAGCCGAGCTTGCGGCTACGCGTTTTGTCTTTGAGATAAAGGGGGGGAGTTTCTCGTTCGTGTTTTGCTGAGTTCTTTCGCTCTTTTCGTTCTTAGCCCCCCTTTGGCTAAAGCTGTCCGCAGCTGCGACCCCGCTGGATCGCCCCTCGTGAGCAGGGGCCAGGGCGCAGTGCGTACATCTTGTCTGGCCCACGGCCGGACTGCCAATACTCCCGCACCAGTCGCAAGTACTCGCGAAACGCGCTCAAACAGGGTCGGCAGACACTCCCTCTGAAACACAACATAGGCCGAGGCCCCGGCCTCAGGAGCGGACGTCACAAGGGAGTCCTCAAACCCATCCTTACATCATCAAAAGCTCAAATTACATAACGTTCATCTTGACTGGCTCTAGGGCCATAATCCAAAAACTTTTATGAAAAGAGCAGGATCGGGCTAAGCGTCGGCTCCATCCACAAGACTGCCGGCGTAGTCCTTGGACGCTGGTGCATCTTCAACCGCCAGAACAAGCTCCATCACCAACACCTCCACATGGTCACTCACCCACGCCTCCACGTCGCCAGAAACCACATTGGGCACCGGCTCCAGCAGGGCCCTAAAGTCGGAGCGCGGGTCAAGGTGAAGCAGATTCCCAAAGATGCGCGTGACCGCGTGCTGAAGAACGTCGTGGCTTTTCTCCTCGACAAGATGTCGCGCCATCATGACCTGGCCCTCAAGACGATCAACCACTTCGCTGAAGAACTTGAGGTAGCAAGCGTCATCAGCTGTCAGGGGATCGTCAACCCCTGAACCAAGAAGCTCACGCAAGGCTCCGTTGGCCCTGTTCCCCAAGGCTGCGAGCATCTCCGAGCGGACCCTTTGCATTCCACGAGCATGGGCGGCTTCAGCAGGGCTCAGGGCTGCGGAGGCAGAGATGTCCTCCACCCGCTGGTAAAAGCGGGACAACTCTACCCTCGTGGCGACGCGGGCCCTCTCGGACGCTTGTTCGCGGCACTCGGCCGCCGCGCAAGCCTCCTTCGACGCCCGTGCATGACGTTCCGAGGCAGAGCGAGCCGTCTCCGATGCCCGCAGACGACACTTGGAGCCCGCCAGCTCCCCCTCGAGGGCGGTGATCTTCTTCCACAGCTCGTTGCCCTTCTCGACGAAGCGAGCCTCGTGGAGTTCCAGCTTCCCGCGATAGTCTTCCAGTAAAACCCGGATCTCCAGGGCGGCCTTGGCCTCTCGACCGTCTAGCTCGACCTCGGCCTTGGCCACCTAGCGCTCCATCGTCTCCAGGCGCTCGCGCTCCATGCCCAGCTCCATCGCTTCAAGAGTCAGCGCCTCCTCCCGCGCCAAGAGGCCAGCAGGGCCGTCACCGGCCGTAGCCGTGGCAAGGGAGGCCCTCCGAGCTCGCACTTGGCGCTCGAGGGCTGCGTTCAAGGCTTCGAGCTTGCGTTCACGATCCTCGGCCGCCACCCAGCGGCGATCGGCATCTCGGGCTTCCTCCAAAGGACGGTCGCGCACTTCGTAAGCGGTGGCCAGGGACGCCTCCGCTTTCTCCATGGTGGCCTCATGCTGCCGCCGGCTCAGGTTGACAGCAGTCTTGAGCTTGCGCCATTCCTCCGAGAGGCGCAGGTCCTCAGCTCCGACGCACTTGTCCACCTCGGCGACCTCATCCCCGAGGCGCCTCAAGACATCTGACGCCTCCCGCAGCAGGCCCTGGTGGACCACGCTCCAATGCTATGCAGGACCCAGAAAACGACTGGGCCCATCTACGACATCCGGGCCGTCTAGAGGAGGCTCCTCCACGCCCTCAGCATGGGCCCGGGGGCTGGCCTCAGGAGCGGAGGGCGCCCCCTATGAGAAGGGGAGACGCAGGCCAGGCAGGCGGGTAGCGTCCGGGGCCGCCCCGAGGGCCTGCTGGTCCACAATAAAGGCAAGCACTCGGGGGCTGGGAGCGCGGTTCACAAACGAAAAGTACCGGCACAATCTCCGCCGAGGGCTTGACGTGGTCCGAAGGGCGGGCACTGTCAAAAATACCTACGGGCCCTGCAGAACGGCCCTGAGGTGGGCTCGCGGTCGCCGCAGAGGGGGCCCTGACGAGCAAGGAATCAGGAAGGCCTCATCAAAGGGGTCAAGGAAACTAAGAGCACATACCTGCTTAGCATCGCCCGCTTCGTCCTCTTCAGAGCCCTGTGGGCTGGGCCACAGCTGCTCCGCATCTTCCGCCTCCTGCTTAGCTCCGTGAGGGACAGCAGGGGGCTGCGAGGAGTTGACGTGCCCTGTGCAGGGGCATGACCACGATGAGTGTCGGCGTCCTCCTTGGCGATGCTGGCCGCGGCTTTGGGGGCTGGGCAGCCCCTATCATCGGCGTCCCCTGTGACCTCAAGGACTGGCTGGTGCCCTTCGCCCGCGTCTACCTCGGCGGCAGGATGCTATGCCTCCCCTTCAACAACCTCGGGGGCCGTCGCGTCCCCGCTGCCTCTTACCTCTGGGGACACCCGCGCCCCGCCTGCCCGATCTGGGGACGGCGTGGACCGGGCATCAGGAGCGCCACCGGACGTATTTGTCGCCAGGAGAAATGACGGGCTCGTGAGCCCTGGCACCACCTCCAGAGGGTTGCCGCGAGGTCCTGAGACGCCCTCCGGCAGTAGCCCCCACGCATCGAAGCGGGGCATCTTCTCAGCATAAGCCCTCCCGGACACGGGAGCCAAGCACAAAGGAGTCGCGTAAGAGGAGCACACCCCGGGCACTTCACCAACGAGCAACATCAACATTTTGTGGAGCGTCTCGGGAGGAAGCGGTTTCCGTTGCAGGCACATCGGACCCCCCCACTTGGTGAGGGTCCACATCGGCTGACAGTGGCGCTGGAGCAGGGTGATGCGCATGACGAGGAAGTCCCTCACCACCATCCCCAGGGTCCGCCCGCTCTTCCTCAGGCTGGCCAGGCGGTGCCAGACTCGCTCTGCCCATGGGTCCGAGAGGGCCTCGTGCCCCCATCCCGAGCTTGGCTCCGCAAGCGCGTGAGGAAGCTCGAGCAGAGGGCTGTGCGTAGTGGCGTCGACATACACCCATTGTCGACGGAACCCCGCCGTGGCCGGGCGGAGCGTGAAGTCAATCCCGGAGGCTACGGTTCCCTCCACCACGCGCAGCGACACACATCCTGAGCGCTGCCCCCCGTCAACCAGACGGAGGGCGAAGAAATGGCGAAGCAGGGCCACAGATGGAGGAATGTCGATGTAAACTTCGCACAGGAACGCGAAGCCGGAGAGGAGGACGATGGATCTCGGATCTAGATGCAACGCTAAGACCTGGTAATGCATGAGCACCGCATTGAAGAACTCGGAGAAAGGGGGGACAAGACCGGCGAAGATGGCATGGAGATGAAGTTGGATGTCGGTGGCGTTCATCTCCAGCATCAGCCGGGAGGCAGGCCAGGCCTTGGTTGGTCCCCACTCGTTGGATTCATCGGCCAGGGCATGGCGGACCTTGTCCATGCCCTCTTGGTTCACTACAGAGGAGCTGCCGAGCGCCGGCTCGTGGCCCGGCGATGGCGGCAGCGCAGCCACCCCGATTACCCTCTTCCTTACCCGGCGCGGCATGGCGGCGAGGGCAGGGGACAAAGGAAGCAAGGAGAAGAAGAAGGCGATGGGGAGGAAGGAAGACAGGAGCGGCGGCAGGGGAGCCGCTTATCGTCTGCGCAATGGTCAAAACACACGATTGCCAAGGCTGTGTGGGAAGTGGGGGCGCCATGTCCCATCCAACTGTCACGCGCCACCCTGGCCCGCAGTCTTTGGGGCCCGCGGCGCTTCGTCCTCGACTAGGCTTCGCCCAAAAGCCAACTCCATGCGCGCCTTGGGCCCGGGGGCTACTGTCGGCCTACTGGGAACCAGGGTACCCAGACTTGCCTGTCTACGGCCCATGTCGCGTTCCTGGTACGGCTCGGTAGGGCCCAGCTGATCGGCCAGCTGCTCAAGACCCTCGCGAGGGGGCCAGCCCTCGCGAGGAGAACGACCAAGACCTCCTCAGGGAGCGGCCTCACCTAGGCTGCTCCGGAGGGGCGATCAAGACCTCTCCCTAGAGTGGCCTCGGCTAGGCTGCTTCGGGAAGGTGGAGATCTCAAGGCAAGGGCTGCCTCAGGAGGAGGCAGTGACGCAAGCCATGACGAACCGTGCCAGCGGGCGCCAGCGCGCTAGCGGGTGCAGTTTCCATATCGGTACAAAGGAGACCGCACAGGCGTAGGTTCCCGAGGGGCGAGACAAAGGTTTCCCCTTTGGTGCAACAAGACCGAAGACCGCAAGGACGGCAGGAAGGATGTCATCACCGAGCTCACCACCGCGTCACCGCCTGCCCTCTTTTCAGGCGAAGACCACCTTTTGTCAGGATAGGAGCGTCCTTGTGTTCCCGCTCAAATGGCCGTTGTGGGATTCCCTTCCTGCCTAAACATTTCGGGGGAAGAGGACCCTGGCCGCCTATATAAGTAGCTAGGGTTCCATCATAGAGGGGATGGACTCATTGGGACTTAGCCTAGCAAAGGAGTAAGAACATCCGCCTCCTCACTCTTCTTGAGCTCGCCTCCTGAGCTCAGGAAACCACTGTACTTGTTCATACTCGAGCCCTCGCAAGGCCAATGCACTAAAGCAGGACGTAGGGTTTTACATCGCAAGGTGGCCTGAACCTGGGTAAACTCTTGTGTGCTCTACTTGTTTGCTTGCTTGCATTCCATTCCCACCACCAGGAGAAGAGCGAGGCGCTAGGTAGACGTGTAGTGGGAGAGATCTTCGTCACGCCCCTATGTTCGAATCTTAAGGGTTTTGCGGAGCCCGAAACCCGACAGCGTCGGAGTCATCATCCAATGACTCTGATACAACGTTGCGCCGGAGACCCTTTCAGGTCCCCACGGCCTTCTTCTTGGTCTTCTTTTCCGGCACCTCGTAGGGTGCCGGAGTCAGCATCTTCGTCAGAAGAGCGTCTGCATGATCTTCGGGCAGCGGGGCTAGGCTATCAAGCTGCCCCGTCGTCTCTATCCAGGCCTGTTAATGACAAGGAAGTTCAGATCCTGCACACAACTAAACCGGGGCAAATAAATACCCTGAGAGATATAAAAATCCTACCGGATTGGCGCGGCGCTTTGCGCTGAGTCTGCGGTCCTCGTTGAGGGGGGAGGGATCTCGGCGCTCTTGAACAGCACCCTCCAGACGTCCTCGTGTGTCGTGTCATAGAGCTCTCGCAGCGTCTGGTGCTTGGCTGAGTCGAACTCCCACAAAACAAATGCCCGCCGTTGACACGGAAGAATCCGGCGGAAGAGCATAACCTGGACCACGTTGACGAGCTTGATTTTCTTGCTCGTCATGTTCTAGATGCAGGTCTGGAGTCCGGTCAGCTCTACCGAAGAACCCCAGGACAGGCCCTTCTTTTTCCAGGAGGTGAGCCGCGTGAGGATTCCGGATCGAAATTTGGGGGCCGCCACCCAGTTGGAGTCGCGCGGCTCAGTGATGTAGAACCACCCCGATTGCCACCCCTTTATGGTATCCACATAGATGCCCTCGAGCCAGGTGACATTAGGCATCTTGCCCACCATGGCGCCTCCGCACTCTGCTTGTTGGCCGCTCACCACCTTTGGTTTGACATTGAAGGTTTTCAGCCATAGGCCGAAGTGGGGCTTGATGCGGAGGAAGGCCTCGCACACAACGATAAAAGCCGAGATGTTGAGGATGAAGTTGGGGGCCAGATCATGAAAATCCAACCCATAGTAGAACATGAGCCCACGGAAAAATGAGTGGAGGGGAAATCCTAGTCCGCGGACGAAATGGGTAAGAAAAACTACCCTGTCATGGGGTTCGGGCGTTGGGATGATCTGCCCCGCATCGGGCAGCCGGTGCCCGATATCCGTGACCAGATATTCGGCTTCCCATAATTTTTTGATGTTCTCCTTTGTGACGGAGGAGACCATCCACTTGCCTCCTGCTCCCGACATGCTTGGAGTGGTTTGAGAAGAAGAACACGAGCTTGGGCACTAGAGCTCGAGTGTGCAGGAATGGGTAAGCGAGGAAGAAGAAGGTCTGGGTGAAAAAAGTAAATCCTTATCCCTTTATAAGGGCGGAAGAGGCGATGTGTCTCCCCACTTGCCTGGTAAAACCGCTTATTCCCCAGGCACCGTAATTGGTGGCGCGGTTGGGTTACCCACGTCCGTATTGATGAGAGTCCCGTGATAAAGGGAACACGATCTCTGCTTTGACAAGACGTGTCAAGAAAACTGCCTCGCGATATGTGCGGAGCTGATTGAGAAAAGCGGTTCGAATAATAACCGGGCCATGGCGTAATGTCGTGCTGTCGAAACATGTCAGCAGATTAGATTTGTGGAAATATTATTCTCTCTACGGTGGTATGTGGAACTTATTTTGCAGGGCCGGACACTATCCTTGTATTCAAAACTCTTCCATGATGTATGTGGAGGAGGAACCGGCCTTGCAATGCCGAACATAACACTGCGCGCCGGACTCATCGTCATTGAAGCCTGGTTCAGGGGCTGTTGAGGGAGTCCTGGATTAGGGGGTCTCCGGATAGCCGGACTATATCCTTTGGCCGGACTGTTGGACTATGAAGATACAAGATTGAAGACTTCGTCTTGTGTCCGGATGGGACTCTACTTGGCGTGGAAGGCAAGCTAGACAATACGAATATGTATATCTCCTCCTTTGTAACCGACCTTGTGTAACCCTAGCCCTCTCTGGTGTCTATATAAACCAGAGGGTTTTAGTCCATAGGACAACAGACAATCATACCATAGGCTAGCTTCTAGGGTTTAGCCTCTCTGATCTTGTGGTAGATCAACTCTTGTACTACTCATATTATCAAGAACAATCAAGCAGGACGTAGGGTATTACCTCCGTCAAGAGGGCTCGAACCTGGGTAAACATCGTGTCCCTTGCCTCCTGTTACCATCCGCCTTAGATGCACAGTTCGAGACCCCCTACCCGAGATCCGCCGGTTTTGACACCGACAGGTTGTGTCCTACACTCAGCGTGTGCTCTGATACCATCTTTGTAGCGACCCGACCTCAAACGGTCAAGTCTCTGTGCTTCAGTGTCATCCCTGGATCGGTAATGCTGACACACACAGTACTCGAAGGATTTATAACAGAGTAGCAATCACACACCTATTACATCGAATGTCTCAAAAGAGAACTTATTACAATAAATATGCCTTAAGGCCATCTCATACGATAACAGCGGAAGGCTTGGAAGATAAAGTGAGTCCATCAACTCCAACGGCATAGCTGAGCTGCACGGCAACGATCTAACGAACCTTACTCCTCGTCTGAAAAGTCTGCAACATAATACGTTGCAGCCCGAAAACGGGTCAGCACATGGAGTATGCTAGCAATGTAACACAGTAGAGCAAGAACAGAATAATGCCATCACTACATGCATATTTGGCTGGTGGAAAGCTCTATGGTTATAGTTTTGCGAAAAGCCAATTTTTCCCTACAACAAAGGAATATATTTTATTTAACTATCATGGTAGTTGAAACATCATTGAGAGGGTTCCTCCAACTCAATCCCAATTAAAAGTAATTATCAACCCAACAATATTAATTTAGAGTGATGAGATACATATGATAATCCAAGTACTAGATACTCAAGATTGTCCATAACCGGGGACACGGCTAACCATGATTAGTTTATACACTCTGCAGAGGTTTGCACACTTTTCCCCACAAGACTTGATCTCCTCCGTTGGATTTCTCGCACTACAGGTTGTTTGAGAAAAAGATGACCGAGACACAATATTTCAGAAACATTAACTCTTTACTCCGGGCAGACCATACCAACCTACATCCCTCTACGTGTTGATCCACCTCTTGAAGAGCTCATGCAACTTACTCAACTATGCTAGAGCCCATAATAGCATGTGGCTGCACACGAAAGTTTCTAGCATGAAATATCTCAGTTCCCTTTGAGCCTGGGTGGCGGACCTTAGGATTATCACACGGGTACTCCGGGATATCCTAGGACAACACTGGATTCTTCAGGTGCCCGACAAACAATCGACCCAAATGTGTATTAAAGTTGCCACCTTATTAATAAGCTCACATCTGTCATGGATTCACTCACCCAAACCACGTCTACGAGCATAGCATATCAATATAAGCAATACGTAGAAGTAACTCCCAAGGTTTGATAATAACAGGGAAATAGGTTCTACCTCATCAACTACTTCCCGACCCACATGTTGACAAGTCCTAACCATGCAATGTGTAAGGTTTGAAACTAATGCATAAAAACTGGGTGATAAAGGGATATGATCAAAGTGTTACTTGACTTGTTGATGATCCGTAAAACCTAGAGACTTGTAGTAGCACGCTTCGCACTCCGGGTGTTCTATCGCAAACAAACAATAGCATACATAAGCAATCAATCAAAGAAGCACGAGTAAAACTCAAATAAGAGATCGAACCAAAAAGTTCAACTTAAGAACTCCGGTTTGCAAAAAGAATCAAATCAAACGGAGCAACGAAACTCAAACAGCGAAAGAAACAAGATCCTTTTACTAATCTGGACTAAAGTCAAATTTTACAGTACCAAAATCTTGTTCAAGTTGGTTAAATGGAAAGAGGGTTTCGAGACGAAGATCTAGGCGCTTGAATCGACTAATTCCAATAAACGAGCGAAAAGATAAACTAAAACGAAAATCGGATCTGAAATCACGATTGAAAATAATCACGGAAAATTGGAGAAAAAGAAAAACTGACGAACAGGCTAACGAACGATCGTTCTCTGTGTGCGGCTAACGAGTGAACACCGTTCGATAAAATGAACGTACGGAAGAACGCCCGCTAAATAAACTAAACCGGAAAAAAATAAAACCGATCTATTCTAAAAAATGAACCCAGGGTTTTCTAAAAAAACCGGATCGTTTTTTTAAACTGAACGGCGGCTTATACCTCCGGCGAGGTCCGGTGAGGCGGGTGGCTCCGGCAAGGTCCAGCTGCGGCGGCGGGTGCCGCGGGGCAGCGACAGCAGGCAGCGGCGCGGTTCAGCGGGCGGCGCGGTTCGGGTGGTGGTGGAGTCGGGGCGGGGGCGGCCTATATATAGGAGTGGGTGCTAGCTTGGGGGAGGGGGCAAGGCGGCGCGGGGGAAGAGTCCCTGCCGGACTCGGCGTCAGGCGGCGGCGCTCGCGGTCTCCTGGAGGGAGACGAGGTGCGGGGCGGTTGGGCCGACTCGGCTGGGCTTCGGCCTAGTCGGGCGCTGGAGACTTTTTTTAATAATAATTTCATCGAAACTTAAATAAATCCTAGAAAATAAAAAAAACTAAAAACGCCAAAACAAATTTTCACCGTCTAAATAAAATATTTAGAACAAAATGAACATTTTCTTGGCCCTAAAATGCAACTTTGAAAAAGGTGCAATTTTTCTAATTCAAATAAAATAACAATAAACTCCGAATAAAATCAAATATTTGATTTTAATATGTTTCCTCCTATATTTCATTTATTTTGGAGAAGTCATATTATCTCCTCTCATATATTTTAATATGAAATATTTTCGGAGAGAAAAATGATTAAAACCAACAATCCTCATTTCAATATTTGATAAAACTCAAATATGAAAACAGGGAAATCCCCAACTCTCTCCGAGGGTCCTTGAGTTGCTTAGGATTTTGAGGATAGCGAAACAAAATGCAATAAAATATGATATGCATGAATGATCTATTCATAACATTCCAAATTGAAAATTTGGGATGTTACATTTTGTGTGATGGAAGTTTTCAAGTTTTGGGTGAGATCACGATGGATGAAGGAATAAGGAGTGGCAAGAGCCTAAGCTTGGGGATTCCCAAGGCACCCCAAGGTAATATTCAAGGACTCCCAAGCAACTAAGCTTGGGGATGCCTCCCCGAAAGGCATCCCCTCTTTTCTTCTAACGATCATCGGTAATTTTACTTGGAGCTATATTTTTATTCATCACATGACATGCATAAATCTTGGAGCGTCGTGTACTTTTTAATTTTCTTTTTCATAATGCACCATGCTGGTATGAGATGGTCCTTGGTTGATTTATAGAATGCTTCATGCACTTCACTTATATCTTTGAGTATGGCTTTATAGAATGCTTCATGTGCTGTGCTTCACCTATATCATTTGAAGTTTGGATTGCCTGTTTCTCTATGCATAGAAAACCGCCATTTGTAGAATGCTATTTTGCTTGACTTATATTTGTTATAGCATGGGCATATCTTTTGTAGAAAGAAATAAACTCTCTTGCTTCACTTACACCTATTTAGAGAGTCATCATGAATTGATCATTCACATGGTTAGTCATAAGATCATACATAAAACTTATAGATCACTGAATATGATATGTTTGATTCCTTGCAATAGTTTTGCGATATAAAGATGGTGATATTAGAGTCATGCTTGTGAGTAATTGTGGACTGGTAGAAATACTTGTGTTAAGGTTTGTGATTCCCGAAGCATGCACGTATGGCGAACCGTTATGTGACGAAGTCGGAGCATGATTTGTTTTTGATTGTCTTCCTCATGAGTGGCGGTCGGGGACGAGCGATGTTCTTTTCCTACCAATCTATTCCCCTAGGGGCATGTGTGTAGTACTTTGTTTGATAGCTAATAATTTTTTGCAATAAGTATGTGAGTTTATGACTAATGTTGAGTCCATGGATTATACACACTCTCACCCTTCCACCATTGCTAGCCTCTTCGGTACTGTGCATTGCCCTTTCTCACCTTGAGAGTCGGTGCAAACTTCGCCGGTGCATCCAAACCCCGTGCTGTGATACGCTCTATCACACATAAGCCTCCTTATATCTTCTTCAAAACAACCACCATACCTACCTATCATGGCATTTCGATAGCCATTCCGAGATATATTGCCATGCAACTTCCATCATCATCATATACATGACTTGAGCATTCATTGTCATATTGCTTTGCATGATCGTAAGATAGCTAGCATGATATTTTCATGGCTTGCCTATTTTTTGATATCTTTGCTATGCTAGATCATTGCACATCCTTGTACACTGCCAGAGGCATTCATATAGAGTCATGTTCTAGATATCGAGTTGTAATATTGAGTTGTAAGTAAATAAAAGTGTGATGATCATCATTCTTAGAGCATTGTCCCATGTGAGGAAAGGATGATGGAAGCTATGATTGCCTCACAAGTTGGGATGAGTCTCCGGACTTTACAAAAAATAAAAGAAGCCAAAGAATCCCACAAAAAAGGCCAAATAAGCCCACCAAAAAATAAAAAAATGAGAGAAAAGAGAGAAGGGGCAATGCTACTATCCTTTTACCACACTTGTGCTTCAGAGTAGCACCATGTTCTTCATATAGAGAGTCTCTTGAGTTATCACTTTCATATACTAGTGGGAATTTTCATTATAGAACATGGCTTGTATATTTCAATGATGGGCTTCCTCAAATGCCCGATGTCTTCATGAGCAACCAAGTTGGATGCACACCCACTTAGTTTCATTTGTGGGTTTTCATACAGTTATAGCTCTAGTGCATCTGTTGCATGGCAATCCCTACTCCTCGCATTGACATCAATTGATGGGCATCTCCATAGCCTGTTCATTAGCCGCGTCAGTGTGTGACTTTCTTCCTTTCTGTCTTCTCCACACAACCTCCACCATCATATTCTATTCTACCTATAGTGCTATATACATGGCTCACGCTCATGTATTGTGTGAAAGTTGAAAAGGCTTGAGAACATTAAAAGTATGAAACAATTGCTTGGCTTGTCATCGGGGTTGTGCATGATGAAATACTTTGTGTGATGAATATGGAGCATAGCCAGACTATATGTTTTTGTAGGGATAACTTTCTTTGGCCATGTTATTTTGAGAAAGACATGGTTGCTTTATTAGTATGCTTGAAGTATTATTGTCTTTATGTCAAATGATAGACTATTGCTTTGAATCACTTGTGTCTTAATATTCAAGCCATGATTAGATTATATGATGAAGATTATGCTAGGTAGCATTCCACATCAATAATTATCTTTTTAATCATTTACCTGCTTGTAACACCCAAGATGCGGCTATATCTCCCACGTGTTGGAGCACGACTTAGAGGCATAGCCGCATAGTAGGCATTTCGCAAGAGGGGTAATCTTTACACATCCCATGTACTGAATAAGAATGGGATAAAGAGTTGGCTTACAATCGCCACTTCATACAATACATTAATATATCATACATCATCCAGAATACAATCAAGGTCCGACTACAGAACCAAAATAAAAGAAGACAACCCCTAATGCTAGATCCCCGATCGCCTCGACTGGGCTCCACTACCGATCGACTGGAAACGAAACAACACAATGAACACGATATTCATCGAGCTCCTCCTTGAGCTCGGTTGCGTCACCTGCACTGGTATCATCGGCACCTGCAACTGTTTGGAAGTATCTGTGAGTCATGAGGACTCAGCAATCTCACATCCTCGCGATCAATACTATTTAAGCTTAAAGGTAGGAAAGGGTAGTGAGGTGGATCTGTAGCAAGCACTAGCATATATGGTGGCTAACATACGCAAATAAGAGCGAGAAGAGAAGCAAATGCAACGGTCATGAACTAGAAGTGATCAAGAAGTGATCCTGAAACTACTTACGTTCAAGCATAACACAAGGACCGTGTTCACTTCCCGGACTCCACCGGAAAGAGACCATCACGGCTACACACGCGGTTGATGCATTTTAATTAAGTTAAGTGTCAAGTTCTCTACAACCGGACATTAACAAATTCCCATCTGCCCATAACCGCGGGCACGACTTTCAAAAGTTCAAAACCCTGCAGGGGTGTCCCAACTTAGCCCATCACAAGCTCTCACGGTCAACGAAGGATATTCCTTCTCCCAGGAAGACCCGATCAGACTCGGAATCCCGGTTACAAGACATTTCCACAATGGTAAAACAAGACCAGCAAAGCTGCCCGAATGTGCCGACAAATCCCGATAGGAGCTGCACATATCTCATTCTTAGGGCACACCGGATGAACACTACGTACAACTAAAACCAAACCTCAAGTTTCCTCGAGGTGGCGCTGCAAGTGGCTCTGTTTTGGACCAACACTCAGGGGAGCATTGGCCCGGGGGTTTAAAATAAAGATGACCCTTGAGTCTGCAGAACCCAAGGGAAAAAGGCTTAGGTGGCAAATGGTAAAACCAAGGTTGGGCCTTGCTGGAGGAGTTTTATTCAAAGCAAACTGTCAAGGGCTTCCCATTATAACCCAACCGCGCAAGGAACGCAAAATCAAGGAACATAACACCGGTATGATGGAAACTAGGGCGGCAAGAGTGGAACAAAACACCAGGCATAATGCCGAGCCTTCCACCCTTTACCAAGTATATAGGTGCATTGAAGTAAATGAGATATAATAATAATAATAATAATGATATCCCAACAATAATCCATGTTCCAACAAGGAACAAACTTCATCTTCACCTGCAACTAGAAACGCTATAAGAGGGGCTGAGCAAAGTGGTAACATAGCCAAACAATGGTTTGCTAGGAAAAGGTGGGTTAGAGGCTTGACATGGCAATATGGGAGGCATGATATAGCAAGTGGTAGGTATCGCGGCATAGCAATAGAGCGAACAACTAGCAAGCAAAGATAGAAGTGATTTCGAGGGTATGGTCATCTTGCCTGAGATCCCGCAAGGAAGAAGAACGAGTCCATGAAGAAGACAAATGGACATAGTCGAACGGATCCTCACAACTCCGAATGAAACTGAAGCTAACGAGAGAGGCAACCCGGAAAGAAGCAAGCAACATAGTAAACAACCATCGCATCAACATGGCATGATGCACAACCAAGTATCGGTTTAATGAGGCATGTCATGGCAAAGTGCACAAGCAAAACTACAAGTTAAGTGGAGCTCAATATGCAATGAGTTGCATATTGACGAGACACCACAACAATTATTTAGTTCTCTCCCGTTTAAGTACTCAACAAAATCAAATGTTGGTTAGCATGGAAAGAGGTGAAGCATATGAAAACTACCTATCTAGGCAAGTTTAAATGAGGCCGGATATAACAAACAGCAAATCCGAAAACTCCTCATGTGCATATTTTAGGTTTGGTACTGTTCTTCCCTAAACCATATTTTAGAGTTATTAAACATGCAAGATGAGTGCACCATGTTAAACTAGGCATTTTCTACCCCATTTACATATATAGTTCATTGAATTTGGAGCTACGGTTATTAAGTTATGAAATAATTCATTTTAGCATGGCATTGGAGCAAAATAAAGCAAACAGCAGTTTAAACATTTCAAACATGGATGAAAGTGGCATATTATGAAACTACACAAAATTCTAAGCATTTTTCATATATAAAGTTTTCGCATATGATGCACGGTTGTTGAGTTTTAATATGCATGGAGTTTAGGGACTTTTCTGCAAATCTGGTAAACTCTGGAATAATTGCTAAAATCGCAGAGCCAAATAAAAATACATTACGGGCCGAATCTAAGCAGAGGCCCAATAGGGTAACAGGCGTAACATGGTTAAACAGCGCTTCGAGAGTAATATAGTGGAGGGCTGCGTGGAGCTCACCATGGGCTTGGCCCGTTCGGTGGAGAGGCTGGCCGGAGCCGGGACTTGCTGGAGGATGCGGCCCACGCAGACACGAGGAGGCCGGCTCGGTCTCACGAAATCAAGACGAGTAGGGGCAGCGGTCAACGGGCGAACGGGAGGTGGACCAGGCACGTGGAGAGGAAGCGGTCAACGCGAGCGCTCGTCGTCTCGTCCTGTCACTCGAAGCGGAGAGCACAGTCAGGCGAGGCAGAGGAAGGTGGGACTCCAGCAAGCGGCAGGATGGAGAGGGGTCGATGTGAGAGCTCGGGGTCTCTGTCGATGAGGGAAGGGCTCATCTCACTCGCACAGAGGCGTGGCCGGCAGCGGCTACGCTAGAACGGGGGGACGGCGGCGCCCTCCGACGGATGAGGACGACGGCCGGACCAGGTGCAAGGCAAGGACGCAGATCCGGCAGGGCGGCTCCATTCCCGGCAGTATCCGGCGGATCTGGCGAGGTGGCGGCCGTGCTCCTTCAGGAAGTCTCGATGGTGGCGCTGTGTTGAAGAGAGAGGGAGAGAAAGATGCTCTGTGAGAAAGAGGAACAGAAGCACGGGAAGAGAGGGAGAAGGGGTGGCGATGCTCATCTGTGGGTCCGTCGGCGGCGTGGCTGACCGGACGAAGGCGGGAAGGAGGTTGCAGGATCTACGGTTGGTGGATCGAGAGGAGTGGCTGGTTGGTTCGGTGGCAAAATCGAGGAGGGGAAGGTGGTGGCTGCTGATTTGGAGCGGGGAGATCCCGAGGAAGAGGGGAGTTGGTCGGGTGGCGGCGCATGGATGTGACAAGCCTAAGAACTGGGTTTGACTGGTAAAGATAGTAGATGGATTTTTGGGTAGGGACTACCTCGTCCCTCCGATCGTAATCGGACGGTCGAGAAATAAAGAGGTAGGGAGTCCAATTAAGAAAACAGAGATGTTTTAGGGATGTTAGGGGATGATCCGGACCCAACGGTGGTGACTGCCCGGGTCGGGTTCGGGACAACTTTCGGACGCGCGCGAGGGGGCCGCGAGCTGACGAGAGAGGTTAGGTTGGGCCTGGCGGTGAGTGGTAGTGGACTGTGCAGAAAGCCTTGGGCTCACAGAAGAGAAGAGAGAGACCCGGCGACTGTTTCCGGAGACCGAAAACGTCCGATGTATGACCGGCTATATTGCCGCTATAGTTTAACGGTGGGGCTATCAAACGAGCTCTGAATGCGATGAAACTTGGCAGGCGGCCTACTGACAACAAAACAACATCACACGCCAACTTTCATCCCATTCCGAGAACATTTTCCGCCCACTTATAAAATACTATTTCGGACGTGCCACGGGTGCGTGCAAGTGTGTCTGGACTCAGAACGGACAACGGAAGGAACGGAGAGACCGGGACGGATGCAAGTTTTGAAAACATGATGATGCAATGCGGATGATGACATGGCAAGAATCAACACACAAGCAAAAGACATGGCAACGACGGCGAATAACTGGAAGACACCTGGCGCATCGGTCTGAGGGCGTCACAACACTCCACCACTACGAGAGGATCTCGTCCCGGGATATAGGATGGCACCGAAGAGAAACGGAAGAGGAAAGAGAAGAGGTAAAACTAAGTTGCTTCTTTGACAAACGAGTGAAACCAATGAACCTTGCGAGGTTGAACAAATTGAAAGAAGAACACAACAGAGTTGAACGAAATTGAGGGAACTCTGGTAGAAAAGAGAAACAAGGAACACCATGTGAACCTTGGAGGTTGCAAATCTGTGAATGCCGAGCACAATGGACAAGAAGGAATTGAAACCACTCTGGTTGAAACGAGATAAACAAGGAACAAGGCAGAACAAATTCGGGCAGCACTCCGGTTGAAAAGAGATGCAAGGCTTGATAAGGCGAAAAGAACTTGAGCAGAGGTCCCAACACTCCGGTTAAATGGATAAGCAAAAGAAAGAACATGATCTTGGGAAAAAACAAGATGATTGGCCGAAGAGAGCAACATCACAATGCCTCCGGATGAAGGAATAAAAGGTAGATCGTCGGAACAAAAGAACGGAGAAGAAAATGAGAACTTCTACCACAATTGAACTTGGAAAGCATCCTTGCAAGAAAAGATTGCACGGGGTTGTTGGGAAATCAACAAAGAAAAGAATAAGCTTGTTGTGGGCTTATAGAAAACATCTTGAAATCTTGAGGTGAAATTCTGCCACTAACGGAAATAATAGATTGGATTGATATGAACAAGGAGACGAGAAACTTATTTCACCGGGAGGATAGATAAAGAACTTGGGTCATTTATGAGCACCATAATTAGCAACAATCCTTAGGGAAAGCTTTAGGTGAAATATAGCCCAAGATACTTCCACGAAGAGAAAGATGGATTGAGAAGAGCTCATGCTCGAAGAAATTGATGGGTTTAAACTATCTCATACTTGACAACTTGCGAATCATGAAACACGAAGGGAAATTGTCAAGAATGACATAACACCACTTCAAATGATAAGATAGAAAGAATTACACTTCAAAATGCAAGATGAAGAATGCTTGAGCTCCTCAAAACAACACATGTGTTGAGCACCATGTTTATTTGAGAGTCTAGCTTGGCTGATCATAGCTTTGAGAGAAATCTTTAAGAACAATTGAAGAATGCAAAGAATCCTTGATGAACCACGATGTAGAACTTCCATGAAGAACTTCGGTAACAAAATGATGCTAAAAAGAAAGAGAAGTTGAAAACACAAGTTGAAGCCTTATAATGATTTAGATGGATCTTCACGACGAGATAATGCGGAAAAACATGGAACTCCGGAAAAAAAGATGAACAAATGAAATCAAGAATTTTGATGAACCTCCGGAATGAGGAGTTGAATATACTCGATGAAACAAGAATAAGTATTACATTATGCTTATCCTTCACCAATTTAGATTGATGACAAGCAACAGATTTGGCATACTTATTATTCTCGCATAAAGGATTAAGAGAGATATAGCGCAAACTTGAGAAAGGTCTTCAACGAACCACCGGTAGGATTGGAAAGCACGAATGCATTGATGTGAGAACATAGGAAGAGGAATCTTGAACAAACCACCGTAAGAATTAAAATGAAGGTAGCAAAAGCAAAATTCACTGGGAAGAATTGGAAAACGAATGAAGATACTTGAGGTAATTTAGATACAAGAGAATGAAGAGATCACGAGCTGATTAGATAATACTTGAATGATGCACCGGTATGATTTGGAGAACGAGAGCTGAGAGCTGGAATGAAATAATTCTAAGATGATGGTCTCCGGAGAATCAAACTGAAAAGACTCCTGAATTGCTCCAGATGGGTGAAAAGAATTGTCACCATTGAAAACCATTATGAGAGGATGGCATAGAATGGAGCAAGATTTAAGAGAAACTCTTCTTCGGTCTTCAAAAATCCAAGAATGACGATGAGAAACACCACCATGAATTGTTTAGACACTCCAGGAGAATCAAAAGCGAAGAGGTTGAGCCAATGATGAAAAGAATTTGACCGATCTTGGAGGAAGACATATGACTGATGATAATTCATTCGTATGTCAAACTTGGAAAAGAATTTAAGAATAACTCCGGAAAAATTAGAAGAGTCAAGTAAGATCCTGGGAAAAGACCTGTGGGGCTGTTGCCTCACAGTTTTCAGTCAAAAAAAACAGACACATATCATATCATACATCTGTCGGAAAGATATCCTAAGAGCTACTTGAATTCCCACTTATAAACTCCCAAAAAATTTCGGTTATGCAATCAGGTGTTGGGGATACAGGGGAAGCATAATATCTCACCCAAAACTAACAAATCCTACATCCAGCTGTATCCATCCTTCAACACATAACCAAGAAACCTTCGGAAATCATCTACCTCAACCTTCGAAAAGCATCTGTTATATGAGTTATGGCTATACTCCCGAACTCCCGCCCCAGTACTGGGTGGCGTCGAGGTTATCTCACCAACGAACTTCATAAAAGAGATTTTCGATGTCGGCAAAACTAAACTCAGGTATTCCAGAACTGCAACGATAAAATTGTGACGACAACACCTCGGAGCTCAACTCCCCGGGACACTGCCACAACCCCTAAATGTCAGGTGGCACCAAGAACAATGTTCTCATCACAAAACCATCAGAACAAATCCAAGATACCCGCATGATCCTAAAATTTTTTCATGAAATTTGAGAAGAGAAGAGTCAAAACTCTACGTCAGGAGGCCACACCAGAGCGACGAAGGGGCTGGGGAGTAAAAGAATCCTACTCTCCGATATATATAATCCTATAAGACTCAAAACATTTTTCTAGACTCAACAACGTAAATGATTCGATCAAGCAGGGGCTCCTAAGTCAGGGAAGGCTCTGATTACCAACTTGTAACACCCACGATGCGGCTATATCTCCCACGTGTCGGAGCATGACTTAGAGGCATAGCCGCATAGTAGGCATGTCGCAAGAGGGGTAATCTTTAAACATCCCATGTAATGAATAAGAATGGGATAAAGAATTGGCTTACAATAGCCACTTCACACAATACATTAATATATCATACATCATCCAGAATACAATCAAGGTCCAACTACGGAACCAAAATAAAAGAAGACAACCCCTAATGCTAGATCCCCGATCACCCCAACTGGGCTCCACTACTGATCAACTAGAAACAAAACAACACAACGAACACGATCTTCATCGAGCTCCTCCTTGAGCTTGGTTGCGTCACCTGCACTGGTATCATCAGCACCTGCAACTGTTTGGAAGTATCTGTGAGTCACGAGGACTCAGCAATCTCACATCCTCGCGATCAAGACTTTTTAAGCTTAAAGGTAGGAAAGGGTACTGACGTGGATCTGTAGCAAGCACTAGCATATATGGTGGCTAACATATGCAAATAAGAGCGAGAAGAGAAGCAAATGCAACGGTCGTGAACTAGAAGTGATCAAGAAGTGATCCTGAAACTACTTACGTTCAAGCATAACACAAGGACCGTGTTCACTTCCCGGACTCCGCCGGAAAGAGACCATCACGGCTACACACGCGGTTGATGCATTTTAATTAAGTTAAGTGTCAAGTTCTCTACAACCGGACATTAAGAAATTCCCATCTTCCCATAATCGCGGGCACGTCTTTCGAAAGTTCAAAACCCTGCAGGGGTGTCCCAACTTAGCCCCATCACAAGCTCTCACGGTCAACGAAGGATATTCCTTCTCCCAGGAAGACCTGATCAGACTCGGAATCCCAGTTACAAGACATTTTGACAATGGTACAACAAGACCAGCAAAGCCGCCCAAATGTGCCGAAAAATACCGATAGGAGCTGCACATATCTCATTCTTAGGGCACACCGGATGAACACTACGTACAACTAAAACCAAACCTCAAGTTTCCCCGAGGTGGCGCTGCAAGTGGCTCTATTTTGGACCAACACTCAGGGGAGCACTGGCCCGGGGGGGTTAAAATAAAGATGACCCTTGAGTCTGCAGAACCCAAGGGAAAAAGGCTTAGGTGGAAAATGGTAAAACCAAGGTTGGGCCTTGCTGGAGGAGTTTTATTCAAAGCGAACTGTCAAGGGGTTCACATTATAACCCAACCGCGTAAGGAACGCAAAATCAAGGAACATAACGGTATGACGGAAACTAGGGCGGCAAGAGTGGAACAAAACACCAGGCATAAGGCCGAGCCTTCCACCCTTTACCAAGTATATAGGTGCATTAAAGTAAACGAGATATAATAATAATGATATCCCAACAATAATCCATGTTCCAACAAGGAACAAACTTCATCTTCACCTACAACTAGCTACGGTATAAGAGGGGCTGAGCAAAGCGGTAACATAGCCTAACAACGGTTTGCTAGGAAAAGGTGGGTTAGAGGCTTGACATGGCAATATGGGAGGAATGATATAGCAAGTGGTAGGTATCGCGGCATAGCAATAGAGCGAACAACTAGCAAGCAAAGATAGAAGTGATTTCGAGGGTATGGTCATCTTGCCTGAGATCCTGCAAGGAAGAAGAACGAGTCCATGAAGAAGACAAACGGACGTAGTCGAACGGATCCTCATAACTCCGGAATGAAACCAAAGCTAACGAGAGAGGCAACCCGGAAAGAAGCAAGCAACATAGTAAACAACCATGACATCAATATGGCATGATGCACAACCAAGTATGATGCATGTCCGGTTTAATGAGGCATGGCATGGCAAAGTGCACAAGCAAAACTACAAGTTAAGTGGAGCTCAATATGCAACGAGTTGCATATTGACGAAACACCACAACAATTATTTAGTTCTCTCCCATTTAAGTACTCAACAAAATCAAATGTTGGTTAGCATGGCAAGAGGTGAAGCATATGAAAACTACCTATCTAGGCAAGTTTAAATGAGGCCGGATATAACAAACAGCAAATCCGGAAACTCCTCATGTGCATATTTTAGGTTTGGTACTGTTCTGCCCTAAACCATATTTTAGAGTTATTAAACATGAAATATGAGTGCACCATGTTAAACTAGGCATTTTTCTACGCCATTTACATATGTAGTTCATTGAATTTGGAGCTACGGTTATTAAGTTATGAAATAATTCATTTTAGCATGGCATAGGAGCAAAATAAAGCAAACAATAGTTTAAACATTTCAAACATGGATGAAAGTGGCATATTATGAAACTACACAAAATTCTAAGCATTTTTATATATAAAGTTTTTGCATATGATGCACAGTTGTTGAGTTTTAATATGCATGGAGTTTAGGGACTTTTCTGCAAATTTGGTAAACTCTGGAATAATTGCTAAAATCGCAGAGCCAAAAAAATACATTACGGGCGGAATATAAGCAGAGGTCCAACAGGGTAACAGGCGTAACATGGTTAAATAGGCGTAACATGGTTAAACAGTGCTCCAAGAGTAATATAGTGGAGGGCTGCGGGGAGCTCACCATGGGCTTGGCCCGTTCGGTGGAGAGGCTGGCCGGAGCCGAGACTTGCTGGAGGATGCGGCCCACGCAGACACGAGGAGGCCGGATCGGTCTCGCGGAATCAAGACGAGTAGGGGCAGCAGTCAACGGGCAAACGGGAGGTGGACCAGGCGCGTAGAGAGGAAGCGGTCAAGGCGAGCGCTCGTCGTCTCGTCCTGTCGCTCGAAGCGGAGATTACAGTCAGGCGAGGCGGACGAAGGTGGGACTCCGGCAAGCCGCAGGATGGAGAGGGGTCGATATGGGAGCTCAGGGTCTCTGTCGATGAGGGAAGGGCTCATCTCACTCGCACAGAGGCGAGGCCACGGCTATGCTGGAAGGGGGGACCGCGGCGCCCTCCGATGGATGAGGACGACGGCCGAACCAGGGGAAAGGCAAGGATGCAGATCCGGCAGGGCGGCTCCATTCCCGGCAGTATGCAGTGGATCTGGCTAGGTGGCGGCCATGCTCCTTCAGGCTGCCTCGATGGCGGCGCTGTGTTGAAGAGAGAGGAAGAGAAAGATGCTTTGTGAGAAAGAGGAACAGAAGCACGGGAAGAGAGGGAGAAGGGGTGGCGATGCTCATCTGCGGGCCCGTCGGCAGCGTGGGTGACCGGACGAAGGCGGGAAGGAGGTTGCAGGCGCTGCGGTTGGTGCATCGAGAGGAGTGTCTGGTTGGTTCGGTGGCAAAATCGAGGAGGGGAAGGTGGTGGTTGCTGATTTGGAGCGCGGGAGATCCCGAGGAAGAGGGGAGTTGGTCGGGTGGTGGCAGATGGGAAGGATGGATGTGACAAGCCTAAGAACTAGGGTTTGACTGGCATATATAGCAGATGGATTTTTGGGTAGGGGCTACCTCGTCCCTCCGATCGTAATCGGACGGTCGAGAAATAAATAGGTAGGGAGTCCAATTAAGAAAACAGAGATGTTTTAGGGATGTTAGGGGATGATCCGGACCCAACGGTGATGACTGCCCGGGTCGGGTTCGGGACAACTTTCGAACGCGCGCGAGGAGGGCCACAGGCTGACGAGAGAGGTTAGGTTGGGCCTGGCGGTGAGTGGTAGTGGACTGTGCAGAAAGCCTTGGGCTGAGAGAAGAGAAGAGAAGAGAGAGACCCGGTGACTGTTACCGGAGACCGAAAACGTCCGACGTATGACCGGCTATATTGCCGCTATAGTTTAACGGTGGGGCTATCAAACGAGCTCCGAATGCGATGAAACTTGGCAGGCAGCCTACTGACAACAAAACAACATCGCACGCCAACTTTCATCCCATTCCGAGAACATTTTCCGGCCACTTATAAAATACTATTTCGGACGTGCCGCGGGCGCGTGCAAGTGTGTGTGGACTCAGAACGGACAACGGAAGGAACAGGGAGACCGGGACGGATGCAAGTTTTGAAAAACATGATGATGCAATGCGGATGATGACATGGCAAGAAGCAACACGCAAGCGAAAGACATGGCAACGACGACGAATAACTGGAAGACACATGGCGCATCGGTCCCGGGGCGTCACACTGCTCTAGGACGAGCGGGAATTACGCTTGGGGATGCTGATACGTCTCCATCGTATCTATAATTTTTGATTGTTACATGCCAATATTTTACAACTTTTACATACTTTTGGCAACAATTTATACGATTTTCTTGGACTAACATATTGATCCAGTGCCCAGTGCCAATTCTTGTTTGCTGCATGTATTTTGTTTCGCAGAAAATCCATATCAAACAGAGTCCAAGCGGGATAAAAACTTACGGAGATTTTTTTGGAATATATGTGAATATTGGGAAGTGGAATCAACGTGAGACGATGCCCGAGGGGCCCACAAGGGTCAGCGGCGCGCCCCAGGCGGTAGGGCACGCCCTGGGCCCTTGTGGCCACCCCGCAAGGCAGATGGTGCCCTTCGTTTGGCACAAGAAAGCTAATATCTGGATAAAAACCGTGTTAAAATTTCAGCCCAATCGGAGTTACGGATCTTCAGGAATTTAAGAAACGGTGAAAGGACAGAAACAGGGAGCTATCGGTGTCAAAACCGGCGGATCTCGGGTAGGGGGCCCGAACTGTGCATCTAAGGCGGATGGTAACAGGAGGCAGGGGACAAAATGTTTACCCAGGTTCGGGCCCTCTCGATGGAGGTAATACCCTATGTCCTGCTTGATTGATCTTGATGATATGAGTATTACAAGAGTTGATCTACCACGAGATCGTAGAGGCTAAACCCTAGAAGCTAGCCTATGATTATGATTGTTCTTGTCCTACGGACTAAACCCTACGGTTTATATAGACACCGGAGGGGGCTAGGGTTACACAGAGTCGGTTACAAGGGTGGATATCTACATATCTGAACTGCCAAGCTTGCCTTCCACGCAAAGGAGAGTCCCACCCAGACACGGGACGAAGTCTTCAATCTTGTATCTTCATAGTCCAACAGTCCGGCCAAAGTATATAGTCCGGCTGTCTGAGGACCCCCTAATCCAGGACTCCCTCAGTAGCCCCTGAACCTGGCTTCAATGACGATGAGTCCGGCCCGCAGATTGTCTTCGACATTGCAAGACGGGTTCCTCCTCCGAATATTCCACAGAAGATTTTTGAACACAAGGATCATGTCCGGCTCTGCAAAACAAATTCCACATACCACCATAGAGAGTATAATATTTCCACAAATCTAATCCGCTGACAACTTTTCATAACGTGACATCACGCCATGGCCCGGTCATTATTCAAACCTTTTTCTCAACCAGCTACTACACGTATTGCGAGGCGGTTTTCTTGGCACGTGTTGTCGAAGCAGAGATCGTGTCCCCTTATTACGGGATTCTCATCAATACGGGTGTGGGTAACCCAACCGCGCCTGCTGGTATGACTCCTCGATTTTAGGCAAGTTCCGAACGGCCACGCGGAAGACGCTTGATATTCATCCTCTTTATAAAGGGGCCAAGGCCTGTCCTTTTATTCTCGCGCTCAATCCTTCCCCTCCCCCACCTCGAGTTCCAACACCCAAGGCTCAGGCTAAGTGCCTCGGACCTTCAACCATGTTCGGATCCAACCTTCAGGGTCGGTCGATGGCCTCCTCTGTCACCGAGGGGGACATCAGGTAGCTAAGGGAAGCCAAGTATCTGACCGCCGAAATCTCGCACAGGCTGCCTGCTCAAGGGCAGGTCATCCCCACTCCCGAACCCAACGAGAGCGTCGTATTTTTTCCCACTTCCTCCGAGGGCTAGGCTTTAGTCTTGATCCCTTCGTCAGAGGGCTTATGTTCTATTACGGGCTTGATTTCCACGATCTAGCCCCGGACTCCATCCTTCACATCTCGTCGTTTATCGTCGTGTGTGAGGCCTTCCTCCGCATCACCCCACACTTCGGCTTATGGCTCAAGACCTTCAATGTGAAGCCGAAGATGATCGATGGGCGACATGTGGAATGCGGAGGTGCCATAATAAGCAAAGGCGCCGATGCTCCATGGCCAATGGGTTCCTTCCTGGAGGTGTCCAACTTATGGTAGCGGGAGTGATTTTACATCACGGCTCCCCGAAGTACTAAGTGGGTAGCTGCCCCCGCCTTCCATTCGGGGCCCCCGCCACAACTGGCGTCATGGGTTAACAAGGGGCTGGACTGGGGGCCAGTTAATGACGTGCCGACATTGCAAAGTCGCATCCGAGATCTCCTCAAGAGGGATGTCAGTCTCGTCAAGGTAATGCAGGTTATGCTAGTTCGTCGGGTCCTGCCATGCCAACGCCGATCTCTCCGTATGTGGGAGTTCAACCCGGAAGGACCGCGAACTATTCAGCAATTCTTCGGCATGACGCTCGAAGGGATGTATGGATTGTTCTTCGGATCACGAATAAAGTGTCCGGACACCACCGAGGATGCGGGTCTAAACTGCAATCGTCCAGATACCCATGTAAGTAATTCCGTGGCCAAACATGTTGTCTTTTTATTTGTCACAATATCATTCTGAAAAAATTGATCTTGGCCAGGACTGGATAAGAAAGGCGAAGATGATCAGGTGTTCGGCCCCCTTCCCAAAGGCTCACCGGATCCTGTGCTAGCCAGGATGCTCGAGCACGCACTTTATCAAGTGCCATCAGGGGAAGATAAAGGGAGGGATAAAGAAGCCGAAAGCGGGCCTCACGCATTACTCGTCCAAACCGGGGGGATTAGTGTCTCCACGAAGGAGGATGATCAGAGAGAAGAATCTAGAATCCCCTCTCCCCAAGGAAGGAAAGGACTACCTCTGATGACTCGGAAATGAAAGGTTCCAAACAAGGGAAGAAACCTTCGCCAGGAGGCACTGCCCCAGAGGGTGTCCTTACCGCACAGTGCCCGCAAGGGGGCCAACCATCCACCGAACTGTAAGTGAATCAAGAGTACTTTTGGTAAATATATCCTGCTTTATCTCCAAGGACAATAACTGAGACATATATCTTGCAGTCCGGCTCGTAGCCCTTCCCAGCAGAGTTCATCTTCGAGGGATCTTCTTTCGGAGATGATGGAGAGAAAAACGCCTCCCCCTGCCTCCCCGCCTCCTGGGATGGACGACCCTGAGGTGTCATCACGAAGGGTTTCTCCTGATACGCCAAGGCCAGAAGGTAACCCTTCGGCCACCCGCAGTTCAGAATATTCGTCTCCTATGGAGAGCAACAAAAAGAGTCCGGGACTGTCCGGTGGGCAACTGGACGCACTGATGAGTCTTTTGGAGAAAGCGGCTATTTCAGAGGAGCATCGCACTTTAATGAGTACGGTGGTTGAGAGGATCTCATCCGCCACAAGTGGGTTGCATGAAGCTTTTACGAGCCTGCTAAGAGGCTTTGAGGTACGCAAAGTAATATATAAATTTTTTGACGGTACTGCACACGCTAGGTGTGGTCTATACAGATAGTAGCCCCTGAGACTCTGGTTGCTGTCCAGAGGCAGCAAACAGAGGATCATAGTCCCAGGTAATAATTGCGCTGCTTTCATGTGCAGGCGGCTGACGGTCCGGTGGCTGGCCGGACTACTGAGTTTGCCGGTTTGAGCCAGCAACTTAATGCGGCAGATGCCGACATTGCGCTTGTGAACAAGCGGCTTGACGAGGCACAGAGTATGTATTTTCGGGTGGTCAAAAAATATTAATAGGGGCATGATGCTAGTATCTATAATATGCTGTGACTGCAGATGGAGCTACCGCCGTGGAGACTCTTCAGGCGGAACTTGCCCAAGCCAAGGAACAAGCCAGGAGGAGTGATGTGGCCGCCCTAAAGGCGGCCGAAGAGTTAAGAGCCGAACAGGCTTCTCGTCGCCGGAGCGAAGATAAAATAGCCAAGATGGCTATTGAGCTGAAGGATGCCGCCTACCAGTATGAGCTGCTTGAAAAGGAAAGCCAAGCGAAAACGGCGGACCTGGAGAAAACCATGGTAGCAGCCAAGGAGACCCGCTCTAAAATCAGAGCGGCGAAGGAGGAGCTTCGTCAGGCCGGCGATATCACGGCTGGGAAGCCCTTTTTGTTGCGGACGAAGTTCGGAGATCCGAAGTATGCCCCTCTGGATCAACTATGGAGTGCTGCAAACACGTATTCGGACCTGGCAATGAGTGCTGCTGATGCGACTGCGTTCTTCAAAGATCACGAAGTGGAAAAGTTGTTCTGGTCGCAGTTCAGTGCTCCGACGCGCCCGCTGCTGTTAAATGAGTGAATGGCCGAGTGGGTTGAGCTCCATAGGTTGTCCGGGCTTGCCATGAGGTCTGTCGTGGATCATCTTTGGCCGGAAGGACCAAGGCTGAATAGTTATTTTGGGTTAGTGCAAAGATTCCTTGGCACTGTGCCGCATATTGACGCCGTAAAGAGGTCAGCATGCATAGAGGGTGCGCGGATGGCTCTTGCCCGTGTTAATACATACTGGGCAGAGATGGATTCCACCGCCATTGCAAACCGGGATTCGGCCGTAGGCCAGGTCTCGGCCAAGCACTATTTTGGAGAAGTCCTAGAAGGTGCCCGTTTAATAGAGGCTCAGTGCTCGAAGAGTATCATGTTCGAGTGACATGTATCCCAATTTGTAAAAACAATGCTTTTGGCTTATAAAAGGTTGTGTTTATACTTTTGCCTGAAAGTATTATGATGCCTCCTGTGCGGCCGTTTTATGTATGTATATAACCTGAAAGTTTGCAGTCGTCGGCTTCAGCCCCCACGCATATAATGCGGGGGTGTTCGGAAAAGCGCGTATTCACACTTGATCCAACGTCTTGGTCCATTAAGGAGGTGATAGCATGGCAAACAAGGCAATCAGACTATATTGCTTTAACACTTTCACTTAGCCATAGGAGTTTGACAGTGGGGCTACTATATGGCCCCTGGTACTTCCGTGCTTATCCGAATACGGTGCGCGTACATACATGACCGGAAAACCTGTCCTTCATTAATGCGGAGGAATCGCGAAGATTCCGCTGAGTCCTCGAGTGGTTGACCAGTCTCGCGCTTTGTCATGACAGTCAGTTTTCGGCTTTCGAGGTGCTCATCCAGATGAACCAGGGCACAATCACAGTAGTTCTCCCGGTGCCACCTTAGCCGATAGAGCGGAACGTAAGGTGGCAAAACACGGGAGCTGAGCAAACCCAACTATTGACCAAAGACATGATTCAGAGCTGATGCATATAAGGCCAAACTCGCGACGCCGAACACTCCCTAAGGTATTCGTTATTTACAACATATACTGGGCTGAGTAACGCCCTCGATAATAAGCCCTGAATTTCCAGGTACGTGCATTAGTCTGACGTGACGAAATGTCAATAACGCCAGCATCCCTCTTGGTTATGTTGAGTATCCTGAGGGTGTGAAGCAACAAGAGACAGTAAAAAAGGTTTACACAGGGTCTTAATCTAAAAAGAAACCTTTGAACGGGGCCCTGCTGCACATCTGCGCCTGTGTCTCCATTGTGCCGTATCCTGGAAGGGTGTAGCACGATGATCATCTGTAAGAGAGGAAAGCCCAGGTGAAAGTTTTTGTGCGAAAAACTGGTTATTCTTAATAAACCATTAAAATTCAATCTAAATAAGATTAAGGTGTACTGTAGTCCTTATTACATGTGGGAAGCCCCTAGCACCACCTATGGGGGTATATCCATCAACCCAGTCTTAGGTTTATCTGAGCTATTAGAGCTAGTGATTCGCCGGACTCGTCTAGCCATGTCCGTGGTCTTGACGACCGATCATTTATTCTGCTTGGAGAGGGCGTTCAGTGTTCGGCTACTATGTTGGGGAACAAAGTAATTTCAAAGTTTTCCTACGCAGACGCAAGATCATGGTGATGCATAGCAACGAGAGAGGAGAGTGTTTGTCTACGTACCCTCGTAGACCGGCAATGGAAGCGTTGACACAACGTAAAGGAAGTAGTCGTACGTCTTCCCGATCCGACCGATCCAAGTACCGAACGTACGACATCTCCGAGTTCTGCACATGTTCAACTCGGTGACATCCCTCGAGCTCCGATCCAGCAAAGTGTTGAGGGAGAGTTTCGTCAGCACGACAACGTGATGATGGTGATGATGTTCTACCGACGCAGGGCTTCGCCTAATCACCGCTACGATATGACCGAGGTGGAATATGGTGGAAGGGAGCACCGCACATGGCTAAGGAATGATCATGAAGATCAACTTGTGTGTCATGGGGTGCCCCCTTGCCCCCGTATATAAAGGAAGGAGAGGGGGAGGTGCGGCCGGCCCAAGGGGTGCGCCCGGAGGAGTCCTACTCCCACCGAGAGTAGGACTCCCCCCCTCTTGCCTTGTTGGAAAAGGAAGGGGGAAGGGAGAAAGAGGAAAGGGGGGTGCCGCCCCCCCTTCCTTGTCCTATTAGGACTAGGGGGGAGGGGGTGCGCGGCCTACCCTGGCCGGCCCTCCTCTTCTCGCTTAGGGCCCATGTAGGCCCAATAACCCCCGGGGGGTTCCGGTAACCCCCCGGTACTCCGGAAAAATCCCGATTTCACCCGGAACGTTTCCGATATCCAAATATAGGCTTCCAATATATCAATCTTTATGTATCGGCCATTTCGAGACTCCTCGTCATGTCCGTGATCACATCCGGGACAGCGAACAACCTTCGGTACATCAAAACACAAAAACCCTAATTACGATCGTCACCGAACTTTAAGCGTGCGGACCCTACGGGTTCGAGAACTATGTAGACATGACCGAGACACGTCTCCGGTCAATAACCAATAGCGGAACCTGGATGCTCATATTGGCTCCTACATATTCTACGAAGATCTTTATCGGTCAGACCGCATAACAATATACGTTGTTCCCTTTGTCATCGGTATGTTACTTGCCCGAGATTCAATCGTTGGTATCTCAATACCTAGGTCAATCTCATTACCGGCAAGTCTCTTTACTCGTTCCGTAATACATCATCCCGTAACTAACTTATTAGTTGCAATACTTGCAAGGCTTGAGTGATGTGCATTACCGAGAGGACCCAGAGATACCTATCCGACAATCGGAGTGACAAATCCTAATCTCGAAATACGCCAACCCAACAAATACCTTCGGAGACACCTGTAGAGCACCTTTATAATCACCTAGTTACGTTGTGACATTTGGTAGCACACAAAGTGTTCCTCCGGTAAACGGGAGTTGCATAATCTCATAGTCATAGGAACATATATAAGTTATGAAGAAAGCAATAGCAACAAACTAAACTATCAAGTGCTAAGCTAATGGAATGGGTCAAGTCAATCACATCATTCTCCTAATGATGTGATCTCGTTAACCAAATAACAACTCATGTCTATGGTTAGGAAACATAACCATCTTTGATCAATGAGCTAGTCAAGTAGAGGCATACTAGTGACACTCCGTTTGTCTATGTATTCACACATGTATTATGTTTCCGGTTAATACAATTCTAGCATGAATAATAAACATTTACCATGATACAAGGAAATAAATAATAACTTTATTATTGCCTCTAGGGCATATTTCCTTCATACTAAAGCCGCCACACGTTCCTCCACACGTAAGGAACGTTCTGTGTTTCCGCTAACTGTGATGATGCCACGTGGACCGGGCATCTTAAGCTTAAGGTAAGCGTAATGCGGTATCGCATTAAAACGAGCGAAGGCCGTTCTTCCGAGTAGCGCTTGATAACCACTTCAGAATGGAGTGATGTCGAAGGTTAACTTTTCAATTCGGAAGTTGTCGGGAGAACCGAATACAACCTCTAGTACTAGAGAGCCCGTGCAGTGGGCCTCTGAGCCTGGTATTACTCATTTAAAGGTAGTATTGCTTTGGCTGATTCTTGTCGGGTCTATCCCCATTTTGTGGACTATGTCCTGATATATCAGATTAAGACTACTGCCACCGTCCATAAGGACTCGGTGAGATGGTATCCGTTAATTATTGGGTCTAGTACCAAGGCAGCCGAACCTCCATGCCAGATACTAGTCGGGTGATCCCCGCGATCAAAAGTGATCGGGCAGGTCGACCAAGGGTTGAACTTGGGGGTAGAGGGCTCCATGGCGCATACGTCTCGGAGTGTGCGTTTGCTCCTCCTCTTCGTTACGTGAATCGTGTTCACTGTTTTGACCTCCGGTGGGAATTTTTTCTGTCCCCCAGTGTTCGGATGGCGAGGCTCATCCTCGTCTTGGCTTGGTGTCTCCCTCCCCTTGTGTTCGACGTTTACCTTGTCGTCCTGCTTGAAGATCCAACATTCTCTGTTGGTGTGATTTGCGGGTTTGTCGGGGGTGCCATGAATCTGACATAATCTATCTAGAATCTTGTTTAGGCTGGACGGTCCATCTCTGCTGCCTTTAAATGGCTTTTTCCGTTGACCGGGCCGAGAGCTCCTGAATCCGGCATTTACAGTCGTGTTGTCTGGGCTGTCTTCATTGTTTCGATGCTTGCTTTTATTGCGGCGTGGTTTTCCATTGCCATCCCTGACTCCGGATGTGCCCGGGTTGCTGGTGCCGCTATGGGCCAGCCAACTGTCTTTGCCCACGCAAAAGCGGGTCATGAGGCTTGTGAGGGTTGCCATTGTCCTTGGTTTTTCCTGGCCGAGGTGTCTGGTGAGCCATTCGTCCCAGACACTGTGTTTGAAAGCCACTAAGGCTTCAGCGTCCGGGCAGTCGATAATTTGATTCTTCTTAGTGAGGAATCTGTTCCAAAGCTTTCAGGCTGACTCTATGGGCTGTTGAATTATATGACTTAGATTGTCTGCATCCGGAGGTCAGACATAGGTCCCTTGAAAATTAGCCCTAAAAGCATCTTCGAGCTCTTCCCAACTTCCAATTGAGTTTTCGAGGAGGCTCTTCAGCCAGTGCCGAGCTGGTCCTTTCAACTTGAGGGGTAAGTATTTGATGGCGTGCAGATCATCTCCGCAAGCCATGTGGATATGAAGGATAAAGTCCTCAATCCAGACCCCAGGGTATGTCGTTCCGTCGTATGCCTCTATGTTCATGGGTTTGAATCCTTCAGGAAATTCGTGATCCAACACCTCATCGGTGAAGCATAGGGGGTGTGCGGCACCCCTGTATTTGGATGTGCCATGGCATTCTGACGGTTATAGTGTTCTGTTTTGATTCTGTGCCGGAGCGCGCTTCCTTGATCTGTAGATGGATCTGGTCAAACCGGCTTTTTGGTGCAAGTCCTCACGTAAATCATGCACTGACTTATGTTCGACATTGTTAGCCGCCCTATCGCGGCCACGCGGTGGTCGATCCGACTGATCGGCCGTTTTATTTTTGGGCTGTGTAGGCTCTAAAACCTCGTTATCGAATTCAGGCAACAGCTTGCGCTTTGGATAGCTTTTTGTGTGGCAACTGCCACCGTACTTTTCTTCAGTGTCGAGCACTATGTTCCATCTATTATTGAGTGTATTTTGCGTGTCTTTAAGCCTTTGCTTCTGCTTCTTTAGACTCCTCGCGGTGGCAATAAGCCTTCTATGGAGGTTCTCTTGCTCCAAGTGCCTTTCCGAGATGATGTGTGCATCGTCGTCCGGACTGTTCTCCTCTTTGGAGACAGGTTGGTGAGCTTTACCCTCGGCGTCGCCGTGATCGGGCAACGGCTCCATACTATGTTCGGCGTCCGCTGGTTCATCCTACTCTATCGCTAGGTCCATGTGGTCGTCGTTTGCTTTGGAGTCATCTAGGGTATTATTCTTTCCTGCGCTGTTATCGCTGTTTTTGCCGAGGTGGGATTTGGAGCGGTGCCTATGTCGTCACTTTGGTTGCTTCTCGAGGGGATTACCCTCCGCTGCATCCTTCTGTTCCTCGTCATTGTTTTCTTTGGGTGTATCCACCATGTATATATCGTGTGATGAAGTGGTTGTCCAGTGCCCTGTGGGTGGTGCTTCCTGTTCCTCTCCTGCATCGTCGTCCATACCGTCGATGTCTTCGGAGCCGAAATCAAGCATGTCGGTTAAGTCGTGGACAGTGGCTATTAAGTGGGTGGTGGGTGGGCAATGAATTTCTTCGTTGTCCGCCTCCCACTCAAGCCGGACATAGTTCGGCCGAGGATCTCCTGACAAGGAGAGAGACCTCAATGAATTTAGCATGTCGCCCAAGGGCGAGTGCTGAAAGATGTCTGTGGAGGTGAACTCCATGATCGGTGCCCAACCAGATTCGATAGGCACGGACGCGGGTGGTTTAGAGCCTGTGGCCGGGGATGAACCCAAGGGTCCGGCAACACAGGTCTCATAGGGGGTGAAGTCAGTATTCGGCTCTATCGCCGCTGAGTGTGCGGCCTCCATGGCGGGGTCTATCCACCCGTCCTCGGACGACACGATCTGCTTCGGATCGAGGGCCGGAGTAGCCACAGGTGTGATCTCCCGGACACCGTCTGATGGCAGAGCTAGGTCATGCTCGTCGAGACTGTGCGTCGCACCTGACATGGGCTCGAATCCGTCGAATATCAAGTCTCCGCGGATGTCGGCAGTGTAGTTTAGGCTTCCAAACCTGACCTGATGGCTAGGGGAATAGCTCTCGATCTACTCTAGATGGCCAAGCGAGTTGGCCCGCAGTACGAAGCCGCCGAATACGAAGATCTGTCCGGGGAGAAAAACCTCACCCTGGATCACATGGTTGCCGATGATCGAAGGAGCCATCAAGCCTTATGGCGACAGCACAGTGGAACTCTCAATGAAAGCACAAATGTCGGTGTCAAAACCGGCGGATCTCGGGTAGGGGGCCCCGAATTGTGCGTCTAAGGCGAATGGTAATAGGAGGCAGGGGACACAATGTTTACCCAGGTCCGGGCCCTGTCGATGGAGGTAATACCCTACGTCCTGCTTTATTGATCTTGATGATATGAGTATTACAAGAGTTGATCTACCACGAGATCGTAGAGGCTAAACCCTAGAAGCTAGCCTATAGTTATGATTGTTCTTGTCCTACGGACTAAACCCTACGGTTTATGTAGACACTGGAGGGGGCTAGGGTTACACAGAATCGGTTACAAGGGTGGAGATCTACATATCCGAACTGCCAAGCTTGCCTTCCACGCAAAGGAGAGTCCCACCCGGACACGGGACGAAGTCTTCAATCTTGTATCTTCATAGTCCAACAGTCCGGACAAAGTATATAGTCCGGCTGTTCGGGGACCCCCTAATCCAGGACTCCCTCAGGAGCGCAGAAACAGAAGGAGAGAGAGAGAGAGATCCAATCTCGGAGGGGCTCCCGCCCCTCCGCCGCCATGGACACCAAGGACCAGAGGGGAAACCCTCCTACCATCTAGGGGGAGGCCAAGGAATAAGAAGAAGGAGGGGGCTCTCTCCCCCTCTCTCCTGATGGCGCCTGAACACCGCCGGAGCCATCATCGTGCCAACGATCTACACCAACAACTTCACCGCCGTCAACACCAACACTATCCCCCTCTATGCAGCGGTGTAACACCTCTTCTTCCCGCTGTAATCTTTACTAAAACATGGTGCTCAATGCTATATATTATTTCCCAATGAGTATGGCTATCCTATGACGTTTGAGTAGATCCATTTTGTCCTATGGGTTGATTGATGATCGTGATTGGTTTGAGTTGCATGTTTTATTATTGGTGTTGTCCTATGGTGCTCTCCATGTCGCGCAAGCTTGAGGGATCCCCACTTTAGGGTTTGCAATATGTTCATGATTTGCTTATGGTGGGTGGCATGAGTGACAGAAGCACAGACCCGAGTAAGTAGGTTGTTTGCGTATGGGAATAAAGAGGACTTGATACTTTAATGCTATGGCTAGGTTTTACCTCAATGATCTATAGTAGTTACGGATGTGGTGAAATCTTCATCCCCGGCCAGACTTTCGTGTTCGTCAGCATTGTTGATGTAGGGTGGAACCCTAATGGTGCCAATATTTCACGATTTCAAGGTGAAACGGGGAAGAACACGAAGAACACAAGAGGGAAATCACTCAAATGGACAAGACACAATCACACATGTGCTAAATCCACATACACACGGAGAGATACACGATCCAAAGTCAACAAGGGAAGATACAAATGGTAGCTAGTTCATGCCATGAAGGGGTCTTGAATCCTAGGAGGATCTTCCCTTGAAGGGGTCTTGAATCCACTTGGGCGATCTTCTCACATGGGGGCCTTGGTTTCCATGGGAGTAGGGGTAAGTGCATGAGCAAAGCTCTATCTCAATGAGCTAATCCTTTACTAACCATAGATGGAGAGGGGAGAGGTCTATATAAGTGCCAGTACAAGTTGGGATGAGTTGGAGGGGTACATGGGCCGGTGGCCCATTCATAGTGCGCAGACAGGGGCCGGATGTCTGGGCCTTCGCGTCGAGCCAGATTTCCAGGCCGATTTCGGCCGATTTAGTTGCTCTCTGGATATGGTGTAGCCGGATTTCCGGGGGTCTGGCCGGATGTTCGGGCTGTGCCGGATGTCCGATGCCTGTAGGTGCTTGGCGTCTGGCTGGCTGCTGGGGTTGACATCTCTAGGGGTCGGATGTCTGGGTCAGGGGCCGGATGTCCAGGTCCTATAGCCTTTCTCTGGATCCTCTAATCGTGCTCCTTTGTTCGTGTACTTGAGGACTTGTCCATCATCACAAGCATCTCCGGGAGGGTGTTATTGGTACCTAAGAACACATAGCATTCTAGCTTTAGGTAGTAACCATGTCTCATGTGGGTCATATGAAATATCACTAAGGAGAGATGTCACCTCTGTATCGAGAGTTTTTGTACGTGCTCGTGTCATCGGTCCACTTGGCACTTGGGGGGCGTAGGTGGGTCCATGGGAATGACCATAGGATGCTCCGCGTCATCTCCCCCCTTGGGAAAGATCCGACCTTGGATCGAAAACCTCATCACCATGGAAGGGAGATAGATCATTTACGTTGTCCTTATCGCGTGGAATGTCGATCTTGTAGGTGTTGTTGTTGTAGCATGCGAGCACCTTGAAAGGTCCCTCGGTGCGGGGTAGTAGCTTGGACTTGCGCTCGTTGGGGAAGCGTTCCTTGCGAAGGTGTAACAACACAAGATCTCCAATGTTGAATATCATGGGTTGCTTGTTGATGTTGATCTTGGTCACGAGTCATTGTATTATGACCCACAAGTATAGGGGATCAATCGTAGTCCTTTCGATAAGTAAGAGTGTTGAACCCAACGAAGAGCAGAAAGAAATGATAAGTGGTTTTTAGCAAGTTATTGTGTGCAAGCACTGAAGTTATAAGTAGCAAGTAGTTTGATAGCAAGATAATTTGTAACGAGCAAGTAACAAAGGTGCAGCAAGGTAGCCCAATCCTTTTGAGGCAAAGGACATGCCAAAACGGTCTCTTATGATAAGCAAAGCATTCTTGAGGGTACACGGGAATTTCATCTAGTCGCTTTCATCATGTTGGTTTGATTTGTGTTCGTATGATTACTTGTAACAAGATTTCTCCCGTGACCTCAAGAACAAAAGTAACTACTCACAAATGATAATCATGCTCAAGATCAGAGGGGTATTAAATAGCATATTGGATCTGAACATATAATCTTCCACCAAATATATCATATAATCAATTACAAGATGTAATCAACACTACTAGTCACCCACAAGTACCAATCTATAGTTCCGGTACAAAGATTGAACACAAGAGATGAACTAGGGTTTGAGCGGAGATGGTGTTGTTGAAGATGTTGATGGATATTTCCCTCCCCAAGATGGGAGAGTTGTTGGTGATGATGATGACGATGATTTCCCCCTCCGGGAGGGAAGTTCCCCCGGCAGAATCACTCCGCCAGAGGGCAAAAGTGCTCTTGCCCAAGTTCTGCCTCGAGACAGCGGCGCTTCGTCCCTAAAGTACTCTCTTATTTTTTTCTAGGTCAAAATGACTTATATACCAGAACATGGGCACTGGAGATGGGCTGGGCTGAGCACAACCCACCAGGGTGTGCCTAGGGGGCCTGGCGCGCCCTAGTGTCTTGTGCTCCCCAGGTGGCCCCCTCCGATAGTTATTTGCTCTAGTATTTTTCATATATTCCATAAAAATTCCTCGTGAAATTTCAGGTCATTTGGAATTGTGCAGAATAGGTAGCCTGACGTAGCTTTTTCAGGTCCAGATTTCCAGCTGCTGGAATTCTCCCTCTTTGTGTGAACCTTGCATATTATGAGAGAAAAGGCATAAGAATTACTCCAAAAAGCATTATTATGCATAAACACATTATAAATAACAATAGGTAAACATGATGCAAAATGGGCGTATCATTGTACTTGGCGCTCTATTGTTTGCCTTGTATCTTCATGCACCTTCTTGAGATAGGTTGCTCGTGCACACGCGTCCATGTTGATGCGCCCTTGTATATGTAGAGGTGGAGTGTCCAATGGGGACAATGGATTGAATCCATAAACTACCTCGAAGGGGGACTTGCCGGTAGTAGAGTTTCTTGCTCGATTGTAGGCGTACTTGGCGATGGGCAAGCATTCCTCCCACTCCTTCATGTTCTTCTTGATCAACACGCGGAGGAGAGTCCATAGCATCCGGTTGGCGACCTCCGTTTGGGCCGTCGATTTGCGGATGGTATGTGGATGAGAAGAGTAGCTTGATTCTGAGCTTGGCGCATAGGGTCTTCCAAAAGTAGCTTAGGAACTGGACATCGCAGTCCGACACAATAGTCTTGGGCACTCCATGTAGACGCAAGAGAGATTTGCAACATGTGAAGCATCGTCGATCTTGTTACATGGAATAAAGTGTGCCATCTTAGAGAAATTGTCCACAACAGCAAATACCGAATCTTTTCCATTTTGAGTTTGTGTCAAACCAAGCACAAAGTCCATACTAATATCTTCCCATGGGTGATACGGAATAGGAAGTGGCATATAGAGAGCATGGCGTTGAGCTTTAGACTTAGCTTTGCGACATGTAGAGCAACAGTTGGTGTAGCATGAGACGTCACGAAACATCCTAGGCCAACAAACGTGGTTCTTGGAGAGCGTAGCGAATGTCTTGTCACGTCCAAAGTGTCCCATAAGTCCTCCACTGTGAGCCTCTTGCAAAAGAAACAAACTAAGAGAAGACTTGGGTATACAAAGCTCGTTAGCTCTCATTAGATAATCATCGATGTAATATCGCTCCCAAGTGTTATGCATTAGACATTTTGCATAAGGAATGGCAAATGAAAAATCATGCGCATATAATTCTTTGATGTGCTCAAATCCTAGGACATTCAACTCAAGTTGAGTTACAAGCAAACACTTGCGGGAAAGAGCGTCCGCCACAACATTTTCCTTACCTTTGATGTACTTGATAACATAAGGAAATGACTCAATGAACTCAGTCCATTTGGCATGTCGCTTATTCAATTTTGTTTGACCTTTAAGGTATTTAAGCGTCTAAAGATCCTACACATGCAAGATTCTCACTAAAGCAAATAACTCTTTGTCATAAATGGGATAGTTAATTTGCGCTCCAGAAAGTTTCTCGCTAAAGTATGCAATTGGGCACTTGTTTTTCATTAACACACCTCATATGCCATTACGACTAGCGTCACAATGCACTTCAAATGTTTTATCAAAGTTGGGTAGTGCAAGCAATGGAGCATGCATAAGCAAATTCTTAAGCCCATGAAATGCGGTATCTTGGGGTGGTCCCCAAACAAATGATGCATTCTTCTTACTCAATTCATGCAATGGTGATGCAATAGTGCTAAAGCCCTTAACGAATCTACGATAGAAATTGGCTAGGCCAAGGAAGCTACGCACTTGTTGCAAATTGGTTGGTTTAGGCCAAGTTTTATTAGTGCCAGTTTTACTCTCATCAACGCAAACACCCTTAGAAGACACAAAAAATCCCAAGAAAACAAGCTTGTAAACACCAAAGGTGCATTTCTCTATATTAGCATAAAGGCGCTCGTTTCTAAGAACTTGCAAAACATCCCTAAGATGCACGACATGATCCTTAAGAGATTGACTAAACACAAGTATATCATCAAAGTATACCACAACACATATGCCAATGTATTTGCGAAGAACATAATGCATCACATGCATGAGAGTGCTAGGTGGTTTGAATAATCCCATGGGCATAACTAACCATTCACACAAGCCAATTTTTTTGAAGTCATTTTCCATCCATCACCCTCTTGAATGCATATTTGATAGTAGCCACTTTTAAGATCAATTTTTGAGAAAATGGTGGCTCCACTAAGTTCATCTAGCATATCATCAAGGTGTGGAATGGGGTATCTATAAATAATGGCGATAGCATTTATGGGACGACAATCGGAACACATGTGATAAGTACCATCTCTCTTAGGCACAAGAATGTCCGGAATGGCACAAGGACTTAAGCTCTCGCGTACATAACCATTGTCCATGAGAGTTTGGCCTTGTCGTTGAATCTCTTTTGTCTCGTCGGGATTGATGCGGTATGGTGCCTTGTTCGGTAAAGGTGCGCCGGGGATGAGGTTGATTTTGTGTTCGATTCCCTGAAGTGGAGGAAGTCCAGGTGGTAGTGATGGGGAACGAAGCATGAAAATCAAAAATTTCCTACGAACACCCAAGATATATTTAGGAGAAGCGTAACAACGAAAGGGGAGAGTGTGTCTATGTACCCTCATAGACCGAAAGTGGAAGCGTATATAATGCAGTTGATGTAGTTGTACTCATTGTGATCCGATCATGATCTAACCGATCTAGTGCCGAATGGACGACACCTCCGATTTTAGCACACGTGCGGCTCGATGACATCTCCTCCTCCTTGATACCACAAGAGAAGCTAGAGAAGTAGATGGGATCACAACACTACAAAAAAAACACACATCCGTGACATTTTTGGCCAAACGAAAAAAAATTCTGTCATACTTATGACACTTCTATGACGATAATTGTGACAAAACCTGGTATCATCATAGATGTGGTGGGGTCCTACTTATATGACAAAAAATCATGACAGAAAATGGGCTTTTTGTCCTGGGCGGGCCGGAGACGCGGCTGCATGGCATTCTTTGGGCCGTCCATGACGGAAAAAACCATGGTAGAAGCGAGGGCGAGGAAAATATCGGGGTGTTGCCGGTTACGGTGGGTGGTCGGGGCCGAGCGAGGCGCGTTTCTCTCGTACACGCATGCGCGTGGGTGCGAGGCGTTGGGCTCTAACTGAACCCGAGCGAGGCATTGGGCTCTAACTAAACCCGAGCGATTGCACTACAGGCTACGCGTTACTGAACCCGAGCGATCGATTGACGGCTGTTAACTGAACCCGATTGAGCGATTCCTTTGCTACTGCTGCTAACTGAAGCCGATCGATGCTGCCTCTGGATGAATAGTGAGTGTTGCTGGGGGGTGGATGAACAGTTCCCGGTGGGGTGGATGAACAGGACCCCGTGGTGTTGCCTCTGGATGAACAGGACCCCGATCGATCGAGCCGGTTGGGGCTGGATGAACAGGACCCCGTGGAGGGCAGGATGAACAGGACCACCCCGTGGAGGGCTGGATGAACAGTAGACGGTGGGGGCTGGATGAATAGTAACCCGTGGAGGGGTGGTTGAATAGGAGCCCGTGGAGAGGGCTGGTTGAACAGTAGCCGGTGGAGTAGCGCGCGGTGGAGGCTGGATGAACAGGAGCCCGTGGATGAACAGTCGCAGGTGGAGGCTGGAGGAGGTCGACGGTGGATGAACAGTAGCCCGTGGAGGCTGGAGGGGGTCGACGGTGGAGATGAACAGTATCCCGTGGAGTCCCATTTTGTGGTACGCCACACCCCTCCTGATGAATAGGGCCCCCGTTTCGACCATAGCGCTCCAACACAAGTCTATTTCCTCCGTTTTGCGGTACGCCACACCCCTCCCGATCAACAGGACCCCGTTTTGACCGTAGGAGGTTCGTTTCCTCCGTTTTGCGTTATGCCAGACCCCTCTCGATGAACAGGATCCCATTTCGACCGTGGCCGGTCGAACACAAGGCCGTTTCCTCCATTCTACGGTACGCCAGGCCTCGTTTCCATCGGCTGTTCCGTCCAAGCCCTCCCGATGAACACGATGACGCATTCCGTTCCAACCCAGCCGGTTGGCTCCCCATGAACACGCCGACGACGCAGTTTCTCCGTTTCGACCCAGCCATGTACACGAGCCATGGCCGTATGTATGCGCGAGTAGGCGTTCGAGACCCTGCCCGTATGTACGTACGTGGCAGTATTTTCTTTCTTGCACACTGGCCGATGTACGTACGTGTACATGCTACATGTGCGCCTCTACTATGACACATGCGCGCTTCTACATCGACTAGTATGTACGTACACGTTCGCGACCAGAATGACAACGCTACGTACGCTTCGACCAGGTGGGTCCCGACTGTTAGGCACTTCCTTGCGTGCGAAGATGTAGCTGCTGGGTCCTAGCAGTCAAGGGGGCGAATCGTTTTTTTGCCCGGACGCACTTCCTTGCGTGCGAAGATGTTGCTGGTAGGTCCCAACAGTCAGGGGGAAACATTTTTTTGTGAAATACAGTTGCCCGTCCGGTGGGTCCCTGCTGTCAGGTGGAGGAATAATTATTTTGCGCGTAATAAGGAGGCACTTCCTTGCGGCCCTCGTGGACCCAGCTGTCAGCCTCTCCACGTACAGTACTCTTCCGATGGAATTCGTTCCTTGACCATGTTGACCACACCACGTCGAGAGCACCACGGCGGTGGACAACGACGAGGCCTAGGAAGGGGACGACATGGAGTCGGGGAAGACGCAGCAGTGGAAGCTCGCGTGGAGAGGAGTACGAGGGTTCAGTGGTTCGACTGCGGTGTGAGGCTGCCGTCGTCGTAGGGCCTGGCCAGCAGTGGGAATAGTAGGGGGCGGTGAGGCCTCTGCAGCAGCACAGCCGGCCACGGGAGGCAGGAGCATGTGGCACAACCGGTGCTGCTTTGGGCGGCTGGAGCAAGAAGACCAGAGGTTGAAGAAGCACTTCGGCCGTTGGATGGACATCGTACGGTCACTAGAGGTACAATCATTCATATTGACTAAGTTGACAAAGCAATCCATCCCCGTCAACTTAGTAGGCCCACAAGTCAGCCTCCCACCAAGGTGGGTCCCAACTAGCAGGGGGAGTATTCATTTTTTGTGCGTAATAAGGAAGCACCTCCGGTGGGTCCGAGCTGATAGCGGGGGGAACGTTTTTTTCGTGAAATACGTTGGCCCGTCCGGTGGGTCCCAGCAGTCAGGGGGAAACGTTTTTTCGCCAAATGCGGTGGCCCGTCCGGTGGGTCCCTGCTATCAGGTGGAGGAATAATTATTTTCCGCATAATAAGGAGGCACTTCCTTGCGGCTACCGTGGACCCAGCTGTCAGCCTCTCCACGTACAGTACTCTTTCGATGGAAGTCGTTCCTTGACCACGTTGACCACGCCGCACCGAGAGCACCAGGGCGGTGGACAACGGCTAGGCCTAGGAAGGGGACGACGCGGCAGTGATTGCCCACGCGGAGAGGAGTACGAGGGTTCACTGGTTCGGCTGCGGTGTGAGGCTGCCGTCGCCGCAGAATAACAGGGGGTGTGGGTGAGTGGAGGGATGCCCTGGCCAGAGGTGGGAGTAGTAGGGGGCGGTGAGGCCTGCGCGGCAGCATAGCCGGCCACGGGAGGCAGGAGCAGGCGGCACGACCGGCGCTGCTTTGGGCGGCTAGAACAAGAAGACCAGAGGTTGAAGAAGCACGACGGCCGTTGGATGGACATCGTACGGTCACTGCAGCTAGAATCGTTTATATTGACTAAGTTGACAAAGCCCTTGGTACGCGTCAACTTAGTAGGCCCGCAGGTCAGCTTCTGAAACGATGCGCCCAGATGTCAGGGGGAGGAATCATTTTTTGGGCGGGTGAAGCTAGAATATCCGAGATTGAAGAAGAAGCACGGCATCCGTTGGATGGACATCCAACGGCCACTGCTGCTAGAACCGTGTGTTGACTATAAGTTGACAAAGCCTTGCATACGCGTCAACTCTCTTTTTTGAGGGGATGCGTTAACTTAGTAAGGCCACAAGTGTGTGGCAGAGAACTTATAGCCCATTTGAGATTTGTAAGAATGTGCAGCCAATTTCTAAATTCTAATGGAATTTACTACAGCCCATTTACAGTTTGTTAAAAGTACATCCCATTTCAACCAACCGTTCAAAACAGAATTCAATAAAATTTCCCACATTTTGATGGGATTCGAAATATTTTTATCCCGAAATTTCTAGTCAGATTAAATACAATTTCAATATAAATTTATATTATGTGAAAATCCAACGAAACATTGCGCTCGCAACAATTAATGAAATTAAAATTTTCAATATCCAAAAGTAATATTTTATAAAGTAATTACGTGTTTGGTGCATTTTTTATAGTTACTGCCTAGTTTTTATAATTACATCCCATTTATTATTTCTTAAAGCCCATTTTCTTGTTAAGCCTAATGCATCCCTCCTAGGAAAGATTTGCAGCCTAGCGGGGCGGAGAATAACAACTTGACCTTGCCTGGGTATTCCTAAAAAAAAGTATAGCTGGGCTAGCCATTTTCAGCTTGAAAATATTAAGATCTGGGCTGGATATCTGGCCTGGGCTAGGCGGGCCACAGCCCGCCCAGTAATAGCTGCAACGATTTTTTGTTGTTGTTTAGAGGAGAAATATTAATATCTGGGCTAAACATCGCTCAAGAAAAACTCTGCAGTGCTCACACCTCAAAAACACAAATACTGCTCGAGCTGCTTGGTCCCAGCTGTCGGCTGCTTCTTGTGCAATTCTCTCATTTATTGACTACATAGGTTGACAATTGTGTGGGACCGTGATGCCAGGAAACCAGGAGGGAGCAAAAAAACTATAGTTTTATATACTAATAAGGAGGCACTTGCGTACGTGCGGCTATGGCCCTGGTGGGTCCCCACTGTCATCCTCTCCAAGTAAAGTCATCTCCTCATCCTCATGTTTGTTGACCATGTTGACAACGAGAGACGGTGGTGCCATGGCGAGCGCAACAACTCAAAGGACGACGGAGAGGGCCTCGCGGGCCCTACGGATGGTCTGATACAGCGCCCGCTGCTCACTGGTGCTCGTTGAGGAGATGGAGGTTGCAACACAGGTCCACCTACACTGGTAGCTCTTCCGCCATTAGGGCGTCGAAGTGCGGCCGCACCTGCTCTATGGTGAACACGGCATGAACCGGCTTGGACAGTGGCGTCGGCTCCTGGTCGGAAGCTACGTCCATCATCCGATTGTCGTCGCTCAGCTCGGCGAGGTAGCTGGCGAGCCAGCATGTTCGGCTGCTGGACTGACCTGCTGCCAAGCACGAGTTTGACTACCTAGCCCACTCAGACCGCCTCCCTCGCCCGCGCACGCTTTCCGCCCGAAACGGTCAACGCCGCCCTCCCCGCTTCCCAGTGCATGCGATTGCTTTGCCTTCAAACGACACAAGTGTCATCCGTCCGTCCTTCTGCCACCCACATTAATGATACGCGGTTGCCGAGGCGGCTACTCCGGCACCACACGTCCGTCCCTCCACTGCCCACCATTGCTATATAAACTGCTGCGCCGGCCATAGCTGCAGTCATCCGCATCCGTTCCTATTCTCCTGTCCACACCACTACTGCCCACCATGGCTTCCTCGCGCTCCAGCGGTCTTCAGGATGGGCAGACGATGGACCACAAGGAGATGGCAGCCATTGCTGCCGACTGGCTGGTCGGCAGGCAACCGGAGGATGATGACGTCCCAGTGGAGAACATGGTAGTCGACGATACGGCGCCAACCCCCTCCTCCGCGCCATCCTCGCCGGTGCATTGCACCATGACCATCTGCGAGGCCCGTGCCCAATATATGGACACGGTGAGGCAGAAGCGTGAGGAGCAGTTCCGGGAGGTGCAAGCCGACGCCACCTACAACCACCATCTCCTCCAGGAGCACCTGCACGCGGAGGAGCAGATCACCACGGAGCGGGCGGAGCAGGAGGCGCTGCTCGAATCGTACCGCTCCTCCCGCGAGGGCCGCCTCGAGCACTGGCGGTACCGCATGCGGGTGGCAGAGGCTGCTGCCGCCTACAAAGAGGGCGATGACGCGGGCGAGGCGCTGTTTGGCGAGACCGAGGACGAGGCAGAGGACAATGCCGGCGCCGACGAGTCCCCGCTCCACTGGCGGTGATGAGGCCCTGCTCCGCCGAGGCCCCACGGCGCCAACAACGAGCAAGAGGACACCGTTGGCTCCGCCGAGGCCCCACCCTGCCGGCAACGAGGGGGAGGATTTCCCCCGCTCCACCGAGGCGCCGCCCGCCGGCAACGAGACAGAGGACATCGCCGGCTCCGCCGAGGCCCCGCCCCACTGCCAACGAGGCCGCGCCAGACAGAAAACGAGGAAGAGTAGAACACGGTAGGTCGCCGCCGCTCGGATCCAAGTAAGGCCACCGCTGCTACCCTCTGGTTGCTGGCACTAAGTTGTACATCATAGAGCAATGCTATGATTACAGGATGATTGAAGAGCGCTCCGGGGTTGAGCAAGCTCATGAGATACAGTCATTTGCTAGAGAACTTGAGCACTTCAGTTGTATGCTACCAGACAAGTTTGTTGTCGGAGGTATCATCACTAAGCTTCCTCCTTCGTGGATCTCATTGGCACTCTTGATGTGGAAGAAAAGGCGAGAGCAAAGGACACATGTGCTCAAGGAATTGAGGGAGGATCTAGTGCCAATCTGGTATAGAAGAAGAACTTCCAGCCCCGCAAGTTCAAGAACAAGGGCAAGTTTGATGGTAAAGCAAAGTTTGATGGGAAGAACAAGGCTGTGCAACGCACGAACTTCAAGAAGAAGAATGACAAGAAGAAATGTGTTTGTCATGTGGGGATCCTGATCATTGGGCTCCTAGTTGCCCTAATCGCTATGACAAGCTAGGCGGGTTGACCACTGATGGCCGGTTAGCTTCTTGGCGGCGACGTGGAGTCGGAGAGCTATGTTGGAGAAGGACGCTGCTTCTACTTAACTGCTGGTGCAGTTGGCTCACTGACATGTGGGCCCAACAGGCATCTGGGCCACATGTTAGTTACACAACCGCACCTGCAGTTAAGTCACTGAAGCTTCTATTTGGCTCAGCCGGACACAGGTGGGTAGCTTCGGTTAATTAATTATACCTCCAGCGCACCCCTTTTTAGTTGAAGAATGTATGAAATGTAATGAAATCTGGCATGTTTATATGAAATCCGACCGTGTATGAATGAATTTATTTCGATTAGTTTGAATTCTTGTATCACTGGCATTGGATGAACATGCGAAACAATACGTACTAGCATTATTCCCAGAGTGATCACCTCGTTTGCAGCAGTTTCACATGTACTCCCTCCGGTCCTTTCTAGTCTGCATACAAGTTTTGTCTGCAGGCAAAGTATCTCTACTTTGACCAATCTTATAGAAAAAAGTATGCACTTTCACAATGTGCAAAGTAAAAAGGAAAAGAAGGAGTACAAAGAGTTTGAGCAGCTTTTTAGCGTTCCTGTACATTGCAATCAAACACACATGCCTGGCAATTCATAGAGAACATTCAAAACAATCGATGATTATGCATCTCAGCGATTCACATGTCAGAGCCAATATTTACTTCACAACTAAAGAATAAAGAAAAAATGGATCGACGCTGCTGACAGCAAAGGGCGTCCCATTCAAAAATATCAAACGCATGTCTTCTTGCTAAAATCAATGAGCAAAATTTGACAAGGTTTTCCCATTCCAAAATATCAAATGCCTACGATTGTGGAATGTGTAGGGTTTGCCATCAGTTCGTACATTGACATGGCACCTCGTGCTAAATAAACCAGCTGTTCTTTTTGTGCAGTTCCACCAAAATCAACCAAATTCGCGCATAGCTTGTATGATTTCACCCTTATATGTTGCAATGCCTTGAACTTATCGGCACCTCCTTTCTTGTGGTGGAAATGAATGATTCGATGTATTCATGAACATTTTGTGCAGTTCCCATTGAAATCAAGCTGAGCACCCCTGTTTGCACAAATACAAAAAAAGTGATTAGTATAAAGCAAATTATACTATGAATTGACAGTTTAAACAGGCACCTACATGGTCCATGTAGAGCACACTTTTAGAAAAATGGAACTCACAGGAAAGAATCCTAGAACAACATTGTACTTGCGCATCACAACAAGAAAATGGAGATTTGTCAGTCCTTCTGAGCTTAAGTTAGTTTGGTCTTGTGGGGGGTAATGTAACCATCCTTCAACCGCTCCTTCTGATGAGAAGATAGACATGGCTTCTTCATCCTGGCATAATCGGAACTAGTCACTTCACTTACTCCATATTCTTCTTCAGAGTAGGATGATCCTGTTGTGCAAAGACAAGAGGATAACTAAATGCACAGATGAAGCACTTCTCAAGGACAATACCACTTTTTGATGATAGTATCTAAACAGTAGCACAACACCAATAGAGATGACAAAGCTCAATCATATGGATGAAATCAGTGGGCGAGTACCAACCTTTGTCAGGAGGCTTATTGTGTAGAGCATACAGATGAAGCACTTCTCCAGAACCATCTGTTGCTATCTACTGTGGTGGCCATGCTTACTATATACTCCTTGATTAGATTAATGTTTCCAACATCTTCTTGTGCAGTTCCACTAAAATATATGGTATCTTCAAAGAAGATCCATGTTTGCACAAGTAGAGATAATTACGTATTACATTAAGAGTGGCATCAAATCAGTGGCAAAACAATTGCTCGTTCCAGCCATAGCAATAAATTAAGATGCAAAACTATATCATTACTTGTGTCATCATAGTTCCAGTGCTTCATTACAGCACCAGGAGTTGATTTTTGTTTTTCTTCCGCTTGTTCTTCCCCTTCATCACTTGGTTCAATAACAGACAAGCCAATGTAAGATTTGGCATGTCAATTAGGTTGCACAAGTATAGCACTAAACAATGACATTAATTTTCTGATGGAAGTGGCAAAATACAGGCCAAGAGTTGTGAAATATCCTTATCTTACCTCAATGGGATATTGCGGTGCACATACAGATTGGAAGTCTTGTCTTCATTTGTGCAGTTCACTAAAATCAAGCAACATTACCATAAAAGTAGCACAACATATGAAAGCACACTGCAGAATCATGTGAAAGAAGTCTAGTACTGACCTCTCATGACGCGGAATTCAAACAACTCACAAGAAGAAGATCTGAACCAAATTTGCCAACACGAATAGGAAGTAAGATCTTCTCTTGTGCAGTTCCACTAAGATCAAGCAATCAAGCAACGTTGTCGGTGTGACACTTTGGTTGAACTGCACAAAACACTCTTAAAACAAAAGTGTTTTGTTCAGTGCAACAAAAGGTCACAATGGCAACGAGGTGAAGTAGATAACCCTGTTTACACAGAGGTGCAAAAGAAACAACTAGTGGTCTATAACGGTGGATGACACAGAAGCCAACAAAAAGAAGCATCTACCTTATCTAAATGGGAAAGAAAGCAAGACAGTAGCATTTCTCAAATGGTGGCATTGATTAATATTAACAGAGAGATTATATTAACAATAAAATTCGTTAAACATGTAATTTGCTTTTAACTGTGGCATTGCATCAATTTTCCAGCGGCATTATTAGAGGGTTCTTGTTTACAGGGACATTTTGGTGGAGGGACTAAAAAAACTCCGTGTTAGTCCCATCTAAACCAAACAGGAGGGACTTTTGGGGACTAAAAGTGGGCATTTGGGACTAAAGAAAGAAGACCCCGAGGGAGAGTCTTTTTGGGACTTTTTCCAATAGTTGCCCCTGCCACGCATCGCACCTTGTCTCTATTAGTTCATTACTAGGGGTAACATGGTCTTTTAGCATGTCATTTAGTAACCTCTAGTCCATGTTTAGTCCATGGAACCAAGAAGGTAGGTACTAGGGAGTTTTTAACCAAACAGGGCCTTAGATTAACAATAGCTAAAGAGTTGCATGGGACAGTGGACGCACCAGCACCATGTGCATCTACCGATGTACTGGGGTGATGCACAGTCTGTTGCAACAAAGAACAAACAACCAAGGAGCATATTTGTATTGGTCCCAGTTTTGTTATCTTTCCCTATGTGAGCACAGCAAATCTAGTCCTGCTCAAACTCTACAGCCTTGTCCCCCAAAACAAAAGATCAGTTCGTTACAGATGTGTGTACTGCATTTTTCATTGTTTTCCATTTTCGACCAACGTAGGTGCTAGATAGCCAGTCTGTACTAGTACTTTCCCCACTTACTTTCCTCTGTGAACCACGTCCTAGATTTATGCTATACAACTTTCCCTCATTCCTGTCCTCTTTGAACCATGTCTTAGATTCATGCGATACAACTTTCCCCCTTCCTTTCCTTTTTGAACCACGTCCTGGATTCATGCTATACAACTTTTCCCACTACTTCCCCCATTCCTTTACTCTTTGAACCACGTCCTAGATTCATGGTATACAACTTTCCCCACTACTTTCCTGTTTGATCCAACACCTAGATTCGAGTGCAGAAGCGGAAAAAGCGCACATGCAGCTAGAGCAATGCATGTGGAATAAGTAAATTATACCTTAAGGTTCTTGGGGTGTGGTTCGGTGGGCGACCGGAGGCCGTTCGACCCACACTATGTACGACGGCGAAGAAGAAGGGGTCGGAGGCCCTCCCGCGCCGCAAACAACTGCGCCGGTAGTGGATTCCCTCCCTCGCCGACGGCGACATCGTTAAGCCTCCTTCCCTTCCCGGCGGACGGATCCTACCGGCTCTTTGACCAGTAGTGAGGGGAGAGAGAGAGGCCAACGAAGTCTTGTTTAGATATGAAGAGGGTGAGAGAGTGTGAAGAGAGAAACTACAAGAAGACCAGCAGTGAGGGGAGAGAGAGGCCAACGAAGTCTTGTTTAGATCTGGAGAGGGTGAGAGAGTGTGAATAGAGCAACTACAAGCGCTGAGGCTCCAGCATGTATATATATACTGGAGAGAGTGTGAAGACTGCAAACCCTAGAAAACAAGCGCCGATGCTGCAACTTATATGTGATGAGGTGATTATAGGGTCACTACGAGATTGTATAGCTCCGTATCCATCCATTTTGACCAGTCAAAGAATCCTCCTGGCACGAATTATGCTCAAGTGTAGTTATCGAACCGGAGACCTCAAGTTTGATGATCGAACAGGCTAACCAGCTACACAACCCTCCCGTTATGTTCAACGAGAGGAAAATAACCTTTTATACATTCCTGCATTCGTGTGACAAGCATGCCGTGTTTTTTTGTGTGTGGGAGTCATTGGGATTTAAATCATAATCGTGTTATGTGGCTTTGGTGGTAAGACTATCCACAGTGGTGCAGAAATAATGCAGCCTTAGTCACCTTACCTCTCTCCACGTAGTACGTTGGGTCCCACCAGTCAGAGGGTGAAACAAACAAATTAATAAGAAAAATTAAAAGCGCCAGCGGTGTATCTTACCTCACACATCTCGCTACTGCTCGGGAACACTATCCAATTGATCCCTCAGTTCGCTCACGTACTACTTTAAGTGAATCCTTATTATAACATGCACACAATTTTGGGCACTTGTATTCGACCTAAGTCAGTGTGCCACCATATCTCGTACGACTCCCTCCGTCTAGGTGTAATAAGTCACATTAGAAGGTGCAGCGGGACCAAGGTGCAAGCAGATTGGAGGAGAAGGAGAAACTTGACCGGTCGTTCCTCCAATCGAAGCCCTGATTTCTGTCTCTAAATGCAACAATTAATCCAAACAACTAAGAGATGCCGTTTTAACTACCATGCAGGGCCACGTATTAACTCGCATGCAAGCCGACTTTGATTTCTTGACTGATCAACGCGTAGTTGCGCTCCACGCGTTGGGTTTCCGGGGGAGATAACAAGGCAGAGTAAGGAGCGTTTGGTTACATTGCTTAGGCTGGTCATAGTGGTGAGTAACTTGGACTAGTACAACATGCATATGTTACTAGTCTATGTTACTACTACGCGAAGTTTGCCGTCGGAAGCGAGCCGATCTGGCTCTCCTGAGCTAGCAAGGTTTTTCTAGCCCACCCAAGCTAGCTGACCCACAAAAGCTAACATACTTTAACAGTTCCAAATGCCTAACCTTGCCCGTCTATGCTATAAGTTGTTCTTGCTAAGTATCCAAACGCTCCCTAAGTAACAACGCTCGCTAGCAACGAGGCCAGGAGGGATTGAGATGCGAAGTTAATGCACGACGCCTAAACATTTTGGGAATATCTGATTTCCGTAGGATGACTTAACACCTAGATGGAGGGAGTACTACTCCTTAGTCCAGGTTTGATGGAATATTCGTCACCTCTTCTCTTCTTATACGTACTCCATTTGTATCTCACTTCCCGTGGCTTCGCACTCGCACGATTTTCCTATTCTATGAACCTGTGTGTGCGTGTGCGTGTGTGTGTTTAATAGCATGTGTGTGTTAGAGAGAGCGACAGATCGACCTACTCCTATAGAGAGACGGTGTGTAGTGTACGATTTTAGCCGCGAGAGTCAGTGCATCCTCTCGTTTCTAAATGTCGAACAATCTAAACCATACTATGCATTGAACAATCTCACATTTTATTTGAATTTGTGATAATGTGTGGCATTTGCAGCTTACAACCAAATATCGAACAATCTAAACAATACTATATATCGAACATTCTCACATTTTATTTGAATTTATGGTAATGTGTGGTGTTTGCAACTCACATCTAAATACTTGTAGGCGTAGGGGGTGGGGCACCATACATAATGTGATAAACACATTATACATATGATACATGGTTTAGTTTGTAAAGATCTAGCTAGAGCTTGAAATGTACTATAATTTGAAATCAACATAAAGTGGATTCAAAAAATCGAGTTCGAGTTCATACAGTACACATAGTTCATATTTAACTCGAGACTAATCATGTGGTGTGCTGTGAAGATAATACACAAATGATGGTTTAACTTGACAATAATGACGATTGTAGATCTTATTAAAATAGAGAAACAAATTCAAATGCTTTGACTTCACAACTTAACTTCCTCCTCTATTTCACCATTTAGAAAAGCACTTTTAATGTCCATTTGGTACGAGGTGATATTATGGTGATTAGCATAGGCAAGTAAGATGCGAATGGACTCAAGTCTAGCAACGGGAGCATATGTCTCACCATAGTCCATACCTTCGACTTGTGTGTATCCTTGGGCGACGAGACGTGCTTTGTTGCGAACCACTTGTCCATCTTCATCTTGCTTGTTGCGAAACACCCATTTGGTACCAATGATGTTGTGGTTGTTGTCGGGCTTCTCAACCAATGTCCAAACTTGGTTTCTCTCAAAATTGTGTAGCTCTTCATGCATAGCGTTTATCCAATCCGGATCTTCCAATGCTTCTTCAACCTTCATAGGTTCAATGCTAGAGATGAATGAATAGTTTTCACAAAAGTTAGCTAAACGAGTTTTTGAGCGAGTGATTCTCCCGGTTTGTATATCATTGAGGATTTGCTCGACGGGATGATCTTTGGCAATTCTTGCTCGAACTCGTGAGAGCTTTTGCTTGGGTCTTCATTGAACATCTTCTTCATCTTGTTCTTCTTCTTGGCCTTCTTCATTGTTGACGTGGTCGTTCTCTTGTCGTGGTGGAGAAAGAGGTTGTTGATGTTCGTCTTGATGCATTTCCTTGTCTTCTTCATCTTGGTGTGTCCCACTTGTGGATGCTTCCGTGTCGATTCTCGGTTCACCTTGTCGTGAAGTAGAAGCTTCCACTTGGACGGATGAAGTACTCTCCTTCACCTCCGTTGGACGAATTTTGCCAATGGACAAGTCTTGGATTGCTTCTGAAGGGTCTTTGTCTCCTACATCAATTGGCAATTGCTCTACTTGCGAGCCATTAGATTCATCAAACTTCACATCTACCGTCTCTTCAACCTTTCGGATGAAATTGTTGTAGACACGGTAAGTGTGAGAGTTTGAGCCATAACCAAGTAGAAAACCTTCATGAGATTTAGGAACAAACTTTGAACGACGATGCTTATCAAGAATGTAGCACTTTGAGCCGAATACTCGAAAGTATCCAACTTGGGGTTTGTTACCGGTGAGAAGCTCGTATGCTGTCTTGCCGAGTAGCTTGTGAAGATATAAGCGATTTGTTGCGTGACAAGCTGTCTCAACCGCTTCTTCCCAAAAGTGCTTCGGCGTCTTGTATTCATCAAGCATCGTTCTTGCCATTTCAATGAGCGTCCGGTTCTTCCTCTCAACAACTCCATTTTGTTGAGGTGTGTACGTAGCCGAGAACTCGTGTGAAATCCCTTCTTCGTCAAGAAAGGTGTCCACATTTGCGTTCTTGAACTCCGTTCTGTTGTCACTCCGAACCTTCTTGATCTTCACGTCAAACTGATTTTGGGCCTTCCTAGCGAAGTTTCTGAAGATCTTCTGGACCTGCGACTTGTCATTAAGAAAGAACACCCACGTAAATCTTGAAAAATCATCAACTATAACTAGACCAAAAGAATTTCCACCGAGACTCTTGTAGGCGTTGGGACCAAAAACATCCATATGAAGTAGCTCGAGTGGCCTTCTTGTGGTCATGATGTTCTTCACGGGATGCCTTCCTCCAACCTGTTTACCTGCTTGACAAGCACTGCAAAGTCTATCCTTATCAAATATGACATCGTTAACTCCAAGGATATGATTTCCTTTAATAAGCTTGTCAAGATTTCTCATGCCAACGTGACCTAGTCGTCTATGCCACAACCAACCTTTTGAGGATTTAGCAACAAAGCAAGTTTTAGGTTGTGCCTTTTTAGAGAAATCGACAATGTAAAGATCACCTCTACGCATACCCGTAAATACCATTTTATGATTGTCTCGGCGAAATACTTGGCAATCTACCTCAGTAAATAGGACATTCAAACCGAAATCAGCAAGTCTAGATACTGAAAGTAAGTTGTAGCCGAGAGATTCAACGAGCATGACATTTTGAATGGAACTATCATGTGAGATGGCCACCTTACCAAGGCCAACCACTTTACCCTTTGAATTATCACCAAAGGTGACATATTTTCGAGGGCCGTCATTTTCAGCAAGCTCACGAAACATCTCTTCATCTCCGGTCATATGATCAGTACATCCACTATCAAGAACCCATTCCTTTCCTCCTGATTCATATCCCCGAAGATTTGCCATAAGACCAAAATGTCTCATTGCATCATCAAGATCGAAGTCACTATCATCATCATCATCATCATCATAGTATCCATGTTCATCATGATCTTGTGACTCATCATTTCCTAGAGAGGGTAATTCATTAGATAAATGATCATCAAAGTGGTCACTTTTATGAATTCTTATAGCTTCGAATATGATATCACTAATGATTCCAACATCTCCTTTAGCATGCTTAAGATTGGTAAGTTCAAATAGACAATTACCAAAACTAGGATCACTAGAGTTCATCTTACTCAAGGAAATAGATTTATGGAGAATTTCATCCAAAGTTTTCAAGGAATGATCGGGAAATCGTTCCTCAAGAAATTTCCATATAGTATAGGCACAATTAAGAGTAGGCAAACTAGCAATCAAATTTTTGGACAATCCTCTAATGATGAGCTCAATAGTTCTAAGATTGCGAATCATGTCAATATCTTCATCTAGGGTAGGATGCAAAGGATCAATATGAGGTGCACAAGGGCTAGCAATATACTTGTTCAAATGATATTGATTGAAAATTACAAGCATCTCATTTTTCCACTCATGAAAATACTCTCCATCAAGAATAGGCACTCTATGTCTAAGACTCCCTAAGGTAGACACATCCATCTTCCTCCAATGGTGATTAAACCAAGGCAATGGAGACCAAAGCTCTGATACCACTTGTAGGATCTAGAAGTAGATGTGTCTAGAGGGGGGGTGATTAGACACTTAGTGCTAAAGTTGCAATTTTTAGGCCTTTTTGGTTTGAGTGGAGTTTTAGGCACAATTTCAACATACACGATACATATCAAGCAAGCATGCAAAAAGTATATGAGCAGCGGAATATAAAGCATGCAACTTGCAAGAATGTAAGGGGAAGGGTTTGGAGAATTCAAACGCAATTGGAGACACGGATGTTTTTCCCGTGGTTCGGATAGGTGGTGCTATCCTACATCCACGTTGATGGAGACTTCAACCCACGAAGGGTAACGGTTGCGCGAGTCCACGGAGGGCTCCACCCACGAAGGGTAATGGTTGCGTGAGTCCACGGAGGGCTCCACCCACGAACGGTCCACGAAGAAGCAACCACCCACGAAGGGTCCACGAAGAAGCAACCTTGTCTATCCCACCATGGCCATCGCCCACGAAGGACTTGCCTCACTAGCGGTAGATCTTCATGAAGTAGGCGATCTCCTTGCCCTTACAAACTCCTTGGTTCAACTCCACAATCTTGTCGGAGGCTCCCAAGTAACACCTAGCCAATCTAGGAGACACCACTCTCCAAGAAGTAACAAATGGTGTGTAGGTAATGAACTCCTTGCTCTTGTGCTTCAAATGATAGTCTCCCCAACACTCAACTCTCTCTCATAGGATTTGGATCTGGTGGAAAGAAGGTTTGAGTGGAAAGCAACTTGGGGAAAGCTAGAGATCAAGATTCATATGGTAGGAATGGAATATCTTGGTCTCAGCACATGAGTAGGTGGTTCTCTCTCAGAACATATGAGTTGGAATTGTGTATGTGTTCTGATGGCTCTCTCCATGAATGAAGAGGAGGTGGAGGGGTATATATAGCCTCCACACAAAATCCAACCGTTACACACAGTTTTCCAATCTCGGTGGGACCGAATCAACAAACTCGGTCGGACCGAAAAGGTAAACCTAGTGACCGTTAGAGATTTTCGGTGGGACTGACATGCAACTCGGTAGGACCGATATGGTTAGGGTTTGGGCATAACGTAATCTCGGTGAGACCGATTACACAAACTCGGTGAGACCGAGTTTGGTAATAAGCTAACCAGAGAGTTGGTCAGGCAAACTCGGTGGGACCGATTTGCTCTTTCGGTGAGACCGAAAAGTTACAAAAGGGAAACAAAGAGTTTACATTGCAATCTCGGTGGGACCGATTCGCTCTTTCGGTGAGACCGAAAAGTTACGAAAGGGAAACAGAGAGTTTGCAATCCCATTTCGGTGAGACCGAGATCCCTATCGGTAGAACCGAATTGCTAGGGTTTGGCAGTGGCTTATGACAAGTGAAACTCTGTGGCGCCGGATAGAAAGAATCGGTATGACCGAGTTTGGCTTAGGGTTTAGGTCATATGTGGAAGTGGGAAAGTAGCTGAGGATTTTGGAGCATATCATTAAGCACATGAAGCAAGAGGCTCATTAAGCAACACCTCATCCCTCCTTGATAGTATTGGCTTTTCCTATGGACTCAATGTGATCTTGGATCACTAAAATGTAAAATGAAGAGTCTTGAGCTTGAAGCTTTAGCCAATCCTTTGTCCTTAGCATCTTGAAGGAGTTCCCACAACCTTTAGTGCATGCCACTCCATTGTTGAACTTATCTGAAAGATACTAGATAGAAATGTTAGTCCAACAAGAGATATGTTGTCATCAATTATCAAAACCACCTAGGGAGCACTTGTGCTTTCAAGCGCCACCAAAGAGGTTGTACACTAATCGCCGCATTTTCTTCTTGATTCGATCGCACAGTGCTGCCGGCGCTCGGTCCTGAGCCGACACGGCGTGGCTCCATCCATGATGGCGTCGCCGGCCACTTCCTCCACGGCGTCGCTCCCTCGGCGGCGACGTCCACATCAGTAGGAGCTGCTGCTGCTTTAGCTCTCGCTCGCGCTGCTGCTCTACTCTTGCTCTCGGTCCCCTGCCTGGTCTGCTCTTGCTCTTGCTCTTGCTCGCGCTACTGCTCTCGCTCTTGCTCTTGCTTGCGATGCTGCTCTGATTTAGCTACACTTCAGTCGACTGAATCAACTTTTGGGTCAGTCGATTTTCAGGGGGTCGGGGGGCTCGACGGAGTTAAGGAAGAACTAGCCGCAACGGGGAGGGGGCTCGCCAGAGTTAAGGAAGAACTAGCCGCAGCGGGGAGGGGGGCTCGCCGGAGGGGTACCCCACTATCTATCTTAGGGTTCAGGGTGGGGGCGGTGGTGGGGCGGTGGTGTAGGGATCGCCGGAGAAAAAGCTCGGCACGGGGGGGGCCTACAGGGATGGGCGGTGGCGGACCGACTGTGGGGAGCGTTTTTGGGGTGGGCAGGGCGGCGCACCGTTGGCCGCTGGCGGCGGGGGGCTGCTGTTTGGCCGGTGGTGGCTGGCGGCTCAGGGGGGTGGAGGTTGAAGATGAACTGCAGACCCTTGATTTCGTATCCAACGGCTGCAAAATCGAATGACCAGAGATGAAAAAGTCAATCGAATGACTTGTAGCCTCACCTCTAGTGTGTTCAGTTTCGATAGTAAAATTTAGTTTTGACAGCAAAATTCAGTTTCGACAGTTAAGTTCAGTTTCACAATTAAATTCAGTTTCGATAGTTAAGTTCAGAGATGAGCGGCCGATGTATACATCTAGCAGTTTGTGGTTATGTATTTTATGTCATCTATTGGAGATGCTATTGGAATTGCACTTAGGTTAACATTGTCTCTCTTGTCCTGCTTCAGCCTCGGCGTTGTACAACTCACCGGAGCTGCTCCAACGAAGAAACCCTCCATCACAGCGGAGCAGTACCTCGGGCTCCATCTCCAAACGCCTAAGATCTTCTTCCCCTCCTCCGACAGCCAAGTGAACCAGAGCATCCTCACCGGCCAACCCAATCACGCTGAGATCGACATGACTTCGCCAAAGAGGTTGTACACTTCTTGTGGTTTGACTTAATCTCACCATGCTTCTTTGCATCCTGTGATCTTCCTATTCTTGTGAACCAAACACCCAGATTGGCAGAAATCATGTGTTTTTAAATTCTCTGTTTTGCACGTGCATTCCTATCCTATTCCTGTCTATTTCCTATCCCTGCATTGTTAGAATCCTCAAATTCAAACAAGCCCTTACACAATTACTTATGTTACATATATGTGTCAAAAAAACCTTGTGTGGTTTGTCCTGCTCCTGCGATGCTGTGTTCCACCCCAGCTCAGCTGCTCCAACGATGGAAGGGTTCACCACAACAGGGATCCGCTCTCCAGACTGTCTTTCGCCGCCTCAAATCTTCGTCCCCACCGCCGGCAGCCACGACAACTGCATTACCACCATCAACTGAGCTGATGACCTTGAGGACTACACGGGTCCGCAAGAGAGGTCGCACTCTTCCGTGTCTGCTTACGTTATGCATCGCTTAATATGATGACATGCTACTTTATCGTCGTGTTCACCTATTAGACTCTGACTCGGGTCCAAACTTATGCTGAAACTTGAGTTTTCAAATGATTGTGGGGTATATATTGGGGCAGCAATCAGTACTATCTGTCTACTATCTAGTTAATCTCGGGTATCTACTATGAGTTTCATGTTGGGTGAAAACAAACAATAAAGGAGCCATTATCTATATTTTTTTAACTAAAGCTATTATCTTCCTGCTATCATTGGTTTTGTGTCTATCCACAGTTTGCTACCTTCACTCTGGATTTGTGCATGCACTCCTTACATAATCTCACTATGTTTTATTCCTATGCATGTCAGTTATTGTACACAATGGAACTGAACATGTAGAGCAAAAGAGACGAGCCTTGCGTGGTAATGAAATTTCATGCAGGCGTTGTTCCATGGTGGGCGCAAAGGCAGCCCCCCTCCACCCATTTTGGATCGTAATCAAGAGGAAGATAACTGTTCTGAAGGGGATTCAGAAGCAGAAGACCACTCCTATTTACCCCATGAGGTCTTCGCTCTAACTTGGCATGCTAATGTTGGTAATATTATGCATATGGTGCCTTGCATTGCTTACTGTATACATCAAAGATGTCATCTGCTTAGTTTAGACATGTTTTGTGTTAGTGCCATCTGTTTAGTTTCTTTATCGTATATGTGAATCATGCAATGCCATCTTGTTTAGCCAGGCATCATATATGTGAATTTTGCAATGCCACCCTGGTTAGCCAGTCATCTTATATGTGAATTATATCATGACATCATTTTTTTATTACGTGTTAAATTTGTCAACAATTTTAGTACATTCAATTACTCTTCCTGTGCATCAGCCATTCGGCACAGTCATGGAAAAATCTGGAGTGGAAACAAGATCTTCAGAGCAGACAATGCTATCTGACGAAGCGCATATCTTGCTGGTTACAGATAGCTCCTAAGAGGAGGATTCAGAGACAGATGACCAGTCCTACCTCCCCTCTCCCCCCCCCCCCCGAGGTGCATGCTCTAACTTGACAGGGTTATGTTGCTCATATCGTGCGTATGGTATCTTGCATTGCTATATCATTTGCTTAGTTTAGACATGATTTGTGTGAATGCCACATGTTTAGTGTCTAATTACCATATATGTGAATTATGCAATGCCATCTTTTTGCAAGACATTATATATGTGAATTATGCAATGCTATCTTGTTGCAAGGCATTATATATGGGAATTATGCAATGCCATGCTGTTTAGCCAAGCATCATATATGTGAATTATATCATGTCGTCCTTTTTTCTATTTCTCATTGCTTTTGTCGACAATGTTTGTATATTCAACTGCTCTTCCTGTGCATCAGCCATTTGAATTGGGATGGAGAAATCTGGAGTGAAAACAAAGTCTTCAGAGCAGACAATGCTACCTGGTGAAGCAGATATGTTGCCGGTTACAGATAGCTCTTTAGAGGAGGATTCAGAGGCAGATGACCAGTCCTATTATCCCCCTGAGGTGTATGCTTAAACTTGGCAGGGTTATATTACTCATATCATGCATATGTTGTATTGCAATGCTTAGTTTTTACATCATATACACAATATTGAATGACATCTCCTTAGTTGACAATATATGCGTTTGCCCTCTGCTCACTTCCTTAGTATACAAATCATATATTTGAATTATATCATGCCATGATGTTTACATAGACAACATGTATCTGAATTATGGCATGCCAACCCATTTTCTAAAGACATAATATAGTTATATCATCTCATCTTGTTCACATAGTCATCATATTTTGAATTATGTCATTCTATCCGTGAATTATATCATGCCATCATGTTTCCATCGACGGCATGTTTGTGATTTATGGCATGCCAACCACTTTAATAGACAGATCATATAGTTATATCATGTCATCCTGTTTACATAGTCATCATATTTTAAAGTATATCATTCTATCCTGTTTAGTTAGCCATCATACATGAGAAATTGTGTCATGCTGTCCAGTTTAATTAGCCATCATATATTTGAAATTATTAGCAAAAATGTCCGTGCGTTGCAACGGGAGAAATAATTCTCATATGCCCCTAGTGATCCATCCATGTTGCCACTTCTCTTCGCCACCATCACTAATGGTGCTAGGCAACCCAGGGCGCATGCACAGAGGCTAGAGAGACTTGCCCCTGGCCTGACACTGCAGCAGGCGCCTTAGTCCCGTGCCTAGCAACGCCGAGACGATGCCTTTTGGGGAAGGAGCGGATTGATCCGGAAGAAGGGAGAGGGGGCTGGGTGGCATGTTTTTTAACGCGTAAATAAAGAAATAACAAAAGGTGAAAAATAACAGATATATACTATATATATCATTTTTCTACTATACCAAAACTAATATTCAAGCAACTTATCTGTATCAATGGTACTACTATTGTTAGAACTTAAAAGTTTAAAACATGTCTTTACAGTATAAAAGTTTCAACACTCACCTCGTTTACTGGGGAACAATTGCTGACACGTTGTGTTCTAGTTGCAAATTGATTACTGGAAAGTACCTAGAAGTCTAAAGAGGAGCAAGGCGTGGAAAGTATCCCTGAATGTCATCATATATAAGATCATAGCATTAATTAAGGACCATCTTAACATACAGGGAGTGAGTGTTGATCCGACTTGATTTGAGGGAGCCACGGCCCAAAACTCACATGAAGTCCCAAAAATGAAAAACAATGTGTTCCTGAAACATCACAGAATTCCAGCGACACAACATCCATACAATAAAAGTTCACCTCGATCTTTCAGGTAACAAGCTAGCTAGGTGATGGTAATAATTAATTCATACACAGACGCATTATATATCTGGATCTCCTAATACAGTTTGCTACATAGTTGCAAATAATTCAGTACATAGCAAGATAGGTACTCCGTACAAGCCTGCTGGAAAGTACCTAAAACTGGAAGAATAAAAGGAGCAAGGATGTACGCACATGTTCCCTAAGCAACGCCTCCACCTTACGGCTGGCAAAGAAGAATCCCTGGTCTTCTCAGTCTTTCACTTGCCGTCTCCTTCTTTCTCAAGCTCACACCTGCATCCATTTTATCTATCAATTTATAAAGAATGGAATGCCCGCTTTATACATCAATTTACAGACAATGGAAAGATGCTACCCGCAAGAACTCTTCCACAACATAGCCATAAGTTATGATCCCTATCTTTCTACAGGAGAAATCTGTTGGATATCTATTCACAAAGCAAGTATCCTCAGTTACCTGCAAAATAAGACCCCCTCCAGTAGGAAGTGAAACTGTGCAAGCAAAGACAATACTCTTACTTGTTCTTTAAAAATGACAGTATTTCAAGTGCTGCACCAGCTTCAAATTGATTAGAGAGTGATTGTGCAGCAGCACTTGTTCCAGCATGCTCATGACCATCGGCAATATCAAAGAACATGTATGGACCAAGACAACGGTGATCATGGAAAGGATCTGATTTCTCAGCCTTCTGAGCACCATCCAGCAGTTTGTTTTCATAGAAATGCAACGATGGGAATCTGCTAATGTAAGGATGCATTCGGTACTGCAGACAATACAAAATAATTGAGAAATTAGCATATGGCCTGCAGTTGATAGCTCTTCTTAGTTCTCACATACAAATTTAGTAATCCATTAAGAATGGCATACTCAAACAACACACGGGAACTATGTATGCGCAACTTGTTACTTGTAATCATGTTAATGAGGTTGCTATTGTTTTCACATAAAATTGCATAAGGTTTCTCATCATTGGAATCAGAACATTTTTAGGACATAAATGTAAAAAAGATATGGCACACCGAAAACTAAAATCCAAGAATTACAACATGGTTTGACATGCACTTTAAGAAGTAACATTACTAAGTAAGAGATAGCAGGTAGCTGCTTCGGGTCACCAACCTTCAAAAGAGACATTACTAAGTAAGAGATAGCACTGTAATGTTGCTTCAAGGTGTAGCTAAAAACTATTATTTAATCAGAAATGTTTTAAAAGAGAGCATGTTACCATTATGCACTTAGTTCCTTTTGACTTGAGTAGCTAAAGCGGAATCAAAGTTGCATGCTCAAGAGCCTAAATATGAGTAAACCAAAAGAAGCTTAGTGTTTAGCATATAATAAATATTAAATATAAAGCTAGCTTGATTTGAAAGAGGATAGTTTGTATTGAGAGTCCGAGACCCCACCTGTGCAGCTTAAATCAATAACAAAAACATCAAACAAAGCTTGCTCAGAGAAATTTCCATATTTCTTAGTTGTTCTTAGTTGAAGCAGTTTCCGAGCAAACTCCATAAATATCACCTCCACACCCACTAAGCGTTGTTACAACAATCTCTGCTTCTCCGAGAATGACTTCCTTACCTTGTGCTTAAGAGACTTGTTTTTATCAGCTATGTTCTTTTCACATGCATGAGCAGTGGCAAGTTCTGAAGAAATTGCCCTTTTCTGTGTATATAAAATATTGAGCTTTGCACCAATTGCTTCATCAGTAACTTCATCCATCTCATCTTCAACGGGCACAGAAGATCCAGTTTCTGTCCTATCACAGCTTGAGGTCACGCACCATAGTCATCTTGCTTGGTTCGTTATTGTTATCTGCTTCCCCATGTAAAAAGGGATGCATCCTTGTAAAACTGATAGAAATGGATGTGAGAATTGGTAAGCAACGATCACAGTTCAGATATGAAAATTAAGAGCAAGGAAATGTAAGAAAAATGTCAATTTTTAGAGCTCCATAACAACAAAATGATGGGAATTTACACACTCAACATGAGATTTTATAGTGCTTTAAAGCATTAAAAATGTAAATTCATTTAAGAAAAACAGTCTTGATTTCAATATGTTAAGAGAGAAAAGATTCAGTTACAATTATAAAAAGAGAAGGAAACAAATATAATGTACACTATAATAGAGAACGTTGCTGAACCACAAAACAAAAGGCTCACTCGTTTCCTGATATAATTTCCTCAATCCCGGCCACCTGGAACCTGTTAGCAGCCGACCTCTGCATATATGAGATTGCAAACTTGTCACTCACTATAGAAGTAACAACACAAGAAACAGTTGTATGAATGAAGCATTGCTAGCAGGACTTGCTTGATATGTTCATACAGACCTTCTTTAGGAGCACATTCAGCCATCCAACGTCGTTAAATCATTGTTAACTCTCTTTTGAACTGCAAAGCATTTCATTTATCCTTCCTTGGTCCTATCATTCATGAATCAAACTTACACAACTCTGCAATAATTATATGGCAATGATACTGCCCTAAGTGATTGTCCAGCGATCAGTTGCAGCTAGACAAGCGAGAAGCAGCGTCCACATGTGTGCCTGCTTCATCTTGGATTACATCAGCAGCTACAAACCACCTGATTGCTACACGACAAAGCAGCAAACAGAGGAAGCAGAGCATCTACAACAAGCAAATACAGAGCGCCAAAGCACCTACAGTAAAGCAAACACGCACCATTCCTGAATGCGAGCAGAGGCCAGCCGACGGCAACAACGTATGTATGCCATCCCCTGGTCGCACCACTTCGCTATCATTGTGATTGTTGTTGCCGACCATAGACGGGGGATGGAGACCGAGAGGACTCGAATCTGGGTGTGGAGGCATAGTGGGGAGGCTGCATGGGCGGGAGATGACGCATCGCCAGCGCCAGCATGCAACCGCTCACTTGGATTTTCTCTCGACAATCAACAATCAACAATGAAGTCAGCAACCAACATGAATCAAGTCCCTACTGGAGAATTCAGCAGCACATATAACAACTAACAGGAATTACTCAGCAATCAAGAACCATCAATCGATTTCAGCAGCACATGCAGATGCCTGACCCACATCCCTCCTGCTTCCAACACCATTGCGAGTGGTCGATCATGAAAAAAAGAGAAAAATTTGCATCAATGGAATAGAGTGGAAGGGCGCGGGGGGGGGGGGGGGGGGGGGGGGGGGGGTCGCACCACCGTGGCCGTGGATCCGCGGATCCCGCCTCCATGGTCGCTGCGAGGAGGTCGCGCTGGAACCCCACGGGCTTGGTCTGGATCCAGCTGCCGCGGGAGCGCCATGGCTTCCCTTCTCAATCTAGGTGGAAGAGAAAGGGAAGGAGGAGGAGGCAAGGGGAGGTCACCGGTGCAGAGATGATGGAGGCCGGAGGCGGACGGGGAGAGCGCGTGCCGGCGGGGGGCAGCGGATGACGCGGGCTGGCGGCGAGGTGGCGGCGTCGCCAGATGCAGCTGGGGTCGAGGGGTGGAACAAAGGAGTGCGGACTGAATTTCAAACAAAAAATAGGTTTTTTTTTTCTAAAAACACGAAGCGTTTCCCAGATTCACTTAAGAAGGGACTGCGGGTTTAATTTCCAAAAACTTCAGGGACTGTTTTGCAAAATCACTGATGACGAATGACCAGAAGCAATAGCTAGTCTATTAGTATGTAAAGATGTCCTGCTATTCTGTTTGGTTAGACAACATAAATGTAAATTATTTCATGCCCTGTTTTCTTTCCTACTATCCATTGCATCTGTCTATGTTACAATGTCTGTACATTCAATTACTTTTCTTGTTTATCAGTCATTTCAATTGGAAGGGGTGATGGCAGTATCTGTGGGAGTAAAACACGGTTTTCAGAAAAGATCGTGCTACCTGTCGATGGAGATAGAACCATGGTTGTACTTCCCAAGAACCAGCCCCACCACACATAACCCAGACTCACGCAGATTGTACCCCTACCCAGTTGGACAGAGAACCAACTACACCCCTTTTAACCCCAACCCCAGCAGATAGTAACCCAGTTCCTGTTGACACGGCACGGTCTCCACCACAGAGCACCCAAACACAAGCAGTTAGTAAGGCAACTGCAGTGCCCAAAGTACGAGGACCACTAGTCCGAACCCCAAGCCAACGCTTAAAGCAGAAGAAGAATTGTTTTAAGGTCAGGTTCCGTAGCTATGGTTCATACTACTTTGCTCTTGCATCACTGTATTTACTCATACCAACTAATTTCAAATTTGAAGGATGCAATTGAAACTTCAATGGTGCAACAGGTATGTTTTAAACCTGTTTCTTTAACGTGTTTGCTATTGTAACTTGCTCTATGTTTATTTCAGTTTCAATTGAATAAACAGTTATGTTCTCATGCCATGCACATTACAGGTGTTGTTATTGTTGTGTAGTTTCCTACACTTATATTTTTTCTATGCTGCTTTGTCTTAAATAGATATGATTCGAACTGTATATATCTTGATTTGGCAACATAAACTAGAATGATATAGACCATACAGTGACCATACTACATAGATATATGTTTGTTTCATGTTGTTATCATGTCCACCTTACTACTGAACTGGTTTACCAAAATGAGTTTCATATACTACATTGTAAACCTGTGATGTGTTTGTTTGTTTCTCCTTTAGAACGCGGATAAAATATTGAAGAAGAGTACCCCGTTATGCAATGGTAAAGGAAGTAATGCAGATCAGGTTCAAGATAGTGAGACATCCCTGTTGTTCTCCAAGAAAACTGATAGAAACTATATTGAAGACACTGAAACAACCCCAAAGTCCTGTCTTGATGTAGTGTTCGAGTTACTGACTACTACTGCTGGCACCAGCTCTTCGAACTCGTTGCCTGAATGAGTTCGGCTTCTTGAGTCTCAACTTCAAGTTGAAAGGCATCGATCAGATGTTATGCCACAGGAAGCCGAAGGACCGAGGAAGTGTCTGCAGAATTCAGATGCATACTTTCTGGTGCAACAGCAAGTGCTGGAGGATTTAAGCGCGAAACAAGAGAAAGTTAATAAGCTTGCTAAGCATCTTGCCAGCATTATGGGTACCCAGGATATTGTTTCTTGAGCTCTTCTGAAGTGGTTTCTGTTCTGGACTTGTTTTGCTGCGGCATTTATATGCTACTTTGTTCCCTATATTTGCACTTGTGGCGAACTTTGATGCCCAGTGGATGTAATATGTGTAATAGCCATGATAGCCTAGCGTAAGTTGCTTGCTTAGTTATTTCCGTTGTCTTGTTTATTTATTTTCTTGTAGTCAGTGCATTCTTTTTCTGTAGTTTGCTAGTGGCTGCAATAACCTATTTTTTAAAACTAGGCCACATTAACAATGGGCTACATATTTACTGTAGTTAACATGGGCCTCCTACGGGCCGTAGAAATAATGGGCCTTCTAAGGGCCGTATAAACAATGGGCCTTCTACGGGGCGTAGACACAATGGGCCTTCTACGGGCCGTATCATCGATGGGTCTTCTACGGGCCGTATGATCGGTTGGCCAAACATGGGCCAATAACAGACCACATTATGGCCGTAAATGGGCTAGAGTTGAAATCGTCCGTTCATGGGCTGACCATAACGGGTCGTTGTTAATAGGCCGTATTTGATGACGCTATGAAAACGGCCCAACGTATTAACGGGCCACAAACGGGCCGACTGTAACCACAGGTTGTATTTGGCCCACAAGCAGAAAATGACAGTAACGGGCCGAAAGCAAACAAATGCTGGAAATGAGTCCAAGAATAAATGGGCCCTGAGAAGGCCGAAAGATAACATGGGCTGGAAACGGCCCAACGAAATAATGGGCCGTTAATGGGTATAAAGTGATACACTGTTCATTACGGGCCAGTTTTACCACGGGCCGTTAATGGGCCGAGGGTTACTAAGGGCCTCATATGGGCCAAAAGACATCATGGGCCATACATGGGCCGGAAGTTAAAACGGGCTGGAATTATATTGGACGGCCCAGATGATGCTACTGGGCCTAATTCAGATAGGCCGTAAACGGGCCCTGGGTTAGCGGGCTGTAAATGGGCTATATGCGAACATGTCGTTAACATGCTTGTCGTGGGCCAGCCCGCCACCTTTTGACCAAGTCAAACGGGCCGGCCTTTTCACATGAATGGGCCTCTGTTGGGCCGTGCCACATGGCGATGTATCATAGGCGCTTTGGGTCCAATGAGTGGATGACATCTGTCCCAACGGTGAGCCGCCACGTGTTTCCTCCAGCCAATGATGATTTTACATGTGGAAAATCCCCATTAGTTGGGGCTATTAACGGGTTATCGGATCCAAAACCAGACCCGATAGCTTAACGGTGTTCCGTTACGGTGGATGCCACATGTCGGTCACCCTTGACGAAAGCACTTCTGTGACGCGCGATTTATCGCCATGGAAGTGGTCACTTTCGTGATGATAATTTTGGTAATGTCATGGAACACTTCTACGACAGCACAGGTATGACTATCTTGATTCTGTCATAAATTTGTCATGGATGTACGTGCATGACAGAAAATGGGACCTACTGTGACAAACACGTATCATCACAGAAGTGTATTTTTTTTGTAGTGCAACCAACACGACAACGTGGTGGTGATGGTGGTGGTGGAGCTAGTTCAGCACGGCTTCGCCAAGCAGTACTAGAACGAGGTCAGATGAACAATGAAGTAACGGGAGAGAGAGGGGCGCCAACGGCTTGGTGTGTGCTCTTGGGGCGACCCCTCCCCTCTATATATAGGTGGATGGGGTGTGGGGAACAGCCCCTCCAAGCCCTAGGGCGCATCCAAGGGGGAGGGGACTTGGACTCCAAGTCTAGTCCTATTCCACTAGGACTCCCCTTTTTCCCTTCCCTAGCCACATGGGCTTTTGAGGACTTGGTGCGCCTAGACCAATAAGGATAGGGCGCCTCCCCTCAGCCCATGCCAGCCCTTGGGACATGGTGGAACCACTTGTGGACTTCCGGACCCCTCTGGAACCTTCTAGAAGCTTCACGGTAGAATACCAAAAAAACTGCACCTCTTTCGGGAACCCAAAATATGACTTCCCATATAAAAATCTTTACCTCTCGGCCATTCCGAGACTCCTCGTGATGTCTCGGATCTCATCCAGGACTCAAACATCAAATATCTCAATACTACTCTAGCGTCAACGAACGTTAAGTGTGAGACCCTACGGGTTCGGGAATCATGTAGTCATGATCGAGGCACCTCTCCGGTGAATAACCAATATCGGGACTTGGATGCCCATATTTATTCCCACATATTCCACGAAGATCTTTTATTGGTTGAACCACGATGCCAAGGATTCGATTAATCCTGTATGTAATTCCCTTTGTCCGGCGATATGTTACTTGCCTGAGATTTGATCGTTGGTATCTCCTTACCTAGTTCAATCTCGTTACCGGCAAGTGTCTTTACTCGTTCTGTAATGCAAGATCCCGTGACTAACTCATTAGTCACATTGCTTGCAAGCTCTTTAAGATGTTGTATTACCGAGAGGGCTCGATCCATGCCAACCCAACAGACACCTTCGAAGATACCTGTAGAGCACCTTTATGATCACCCAGTTACAAAGTGACATTTGGCACTAACTATTCCTCCGGTGCCAGGGAGTTACACGATCTCATGGTCTAAGGAATAGATACTTGACATGAAGAAAGCTATAGCAAATAAACTAAACGATCTAATGCTAAGCTTATGGTTTGGTCTGGTGAAGGAAATATGCCCTAGAGGCAACAATAAAGTTGTTATTTATATTTCCTTATATCATGATAAATGTTTATTATTCATGCTAGAACTGTATTGACCGGAAACTTGATACATGTATGAATACATAGACAAAACAGAGTGTCCCTAGTATGCCTCTACTTGACTAAATCGTTAATCAAAGATGATTAAGTTTCCTGACCATAGACATGTGTTATCATTTGATGAACGGGATCACATCATTAGAGAATGATGTGACGGACAAGACCTATCCGTTAGCTTAGCATAATGATCGTTAAGTTTTATTGTTATTGATTTCTTCATCACTTATACATATTCCTTTGACTATGAGATTTTGCACCTCCCGAATACCGGAGGAACACCTTGTGTGCTATCAAACATCACAACGTAACTGGGTCATTATAAAGATGCTCTATAGGTGTCTGCGAAGGTGTTTGTTGGGTTGGCATAAATCGAGATTAGGATTTGTCACTCCGAATATCGGAGAGGTATCTCTGGGCCCTCTCGGTAATGCACATCACGATAAGCCTTGCAAGCAATGTGACTAATGAGTTAGTTGCGGGATGATGCATTACGGAACGAGTAAAGAGACTTGCTGGTAACGAGATTGAACTAGGTATGAAGATACCGACGATTGAATCTCGGGCAAGTAACATACCGATGACAAAGGGAATGACGTATGTTGTCATTGCGGTTTGACTGATAAAGCTCTTCGTAGAATATGTAGGAACCAATATGAGCATCCAGGTTCCGATGTTGGTTATTGACCGAAGATGTGTCTCGGTCATGTCTACATAGTTCTCGAACCCGTAGGGTCTGCACGCTTAACGTTCGATGACGATTGGTATTATGAGTTATGTGTTTTGGTGACCGAAGATGTTCGGAGTCCCGGATGAGATCACAGACATGACGAGGAGTCTTGAAATGGTCGAGAGGTAAAGATTTATATATTGGATGATAGTATTTGGACACCGGAATGGTTTCAGAATGGTTCAGGTATTTTTCGGAGTACCGGGAGCTTACCGGAACCCCCCGGGGAAGTAATGGGCCTACATGGGCCTTAGTGGAGAGAGAGGGGAGCCTACAAGGGGTGGCGCGCCCCCCCCAAGGGAGTCCGAATTGGACAAGGGGGAGGGGGTGCGGCCCCCTTTCCTTCTCTCCCCCTCTCTCCTTCTCCTTCCCTTTTCCCCTCTGAAACAAAGGAAAGAGGGGCCGACTAGGATTGGGAGTCCTAATCGGTTCCCCCCCTATGGCACACCCCATGGCCGGCCTCCTCCCTCTCCTCCTTTATATATGGGGGCAGGGGCACCCCACAACACAACAGTTGTTTCTTAGCTGTCTGTGGTGCCCCCTCCATAGTTTACTCCTCCGGTCATATCGTCATAGTGCTTAGGCGAAGCCCTGTGCAGATCACATCACCATCACCGTCACCATGCCGTCGTGCTGATGAAACTCTCCCTTGACACTTTGCTGGATCAAGAGTTCGAGGGACGCCATCGAGCTGAACGTGTGCTGAACTTGGAGGTGCCGTACGTTCGGTACTTGATCGGTTGGATCGTGAAGACGCTCGACTACATCAACCGTGTTAACCTAAAGCTTCCGCTTTCGGTCTACAAGGGTACGTGGACACACTCTCCCCCTCTCATTGCTATGCATCTCCTAGATAGATCTTGCGTGATCATAGGAATTTTTTTTTTGAAATTGCATGCTACGTTCCCCAACAGTAGCATCTGAGCCAGGTCTATGCTTAGATGATATGCACGAGTAGAACACAAAGATTTGTGGGCGATCATAGTCATATTGCTTACCACCGACGTCTTATTTTGATTCGACGGTATTGTTGGATGAAGCGGCCCGGACCAACCTTACATGACCACGTTCATGAGACTGGTTCCACCAACAGTCATGCAACTTGTTTTGCATAAAGGTGGCTGACGGGTGTCCGTTTCTCCAACTTTAGTTGGATCGAATTTGACTATGGCCGGTCCTTGTTGAAGGATAAAATAGCACACTTGACAAAAAATCGTTGTGGTTTTGATGCGTAGGTAAGAACAGTTCTTGCTAGAAGCCCATAGCAGCCACGTAAAACTTGCAACAACAAAGTAGATGACGTCTAACTTGTTTTTGCAAGGAATGTTGTGATGTGATATGGTGAAGACGTGATGAGATATAAATTGTTGTGTGAGATGATCATGTTACGTAAAAGTTATCGGCAACTGGTAGGATCCTTATGGTTGTCGCTTTATTGTATGAAATGCAATCGCCATGTAATTGCTTTACTTTATCACTAAGCGGTAGCGATAGTCGTAGAAGCTATGTTTGGCGAGACGACAACGATGCTATGATGGAGATCAAGGTGTCAAGCCGGTGATGATGGAGATCATGACGGTGCTTTGGAGATGGAGATCAAAGGCACAAGATGATGATGGCCATATCATGTCACATATTTTGATTGCATGTGATGTTTATCTTTTATGCCTCTTATTTTGCTTAGTACGGCGGTAGCATTATAAGATGATCCCTCACTAAATTTCAAGGTATAAGTGTTCTCCCTGAGTATGCACCATTGCAATAGTTCGTCGTGCCGTGACACCACGTGATGATCGAGTGTGATAAGCTCTACGTTCACATACAACGGATGCAAGCCAGTTTTGCACGTGCATAATACTCGGGTTAAACTTGACGAGCCTAGCATATGCAGATATGGCCTCGGAACACTGAGACCGCAAGGTCGAATGTGAATCATATAGTAGATATGATCAGCATAGTGATGTTCACCATTGAAAACTACTCCATCTCACGTGATGATCGGACATGGTTTAGTTGATATGGATCACATGATCATTTAGATGACTAGAGGGGTGTTTATCTAAGTGGGAGTTCTTTAATCATATGATTAATTAAACTTTAATTTATCTTAGTACCTGATAGTTTTTGCATATCTATGTTGTTGTAGATCAATGGCCCGTGCTACCGTTCCCTTGAATTTTAATGCGTTCCTAGAGAAAGCTAAGTTGAAAGAAGATGGTAGCAACTACACGGACTGGGTCCGTAACTTGAGGATTATCCTCATTGCTGCACAGAAGAATTACGTCCTGGAAGCACCGCTAGGTGCAAGACCCGCTACAGGAGAAACTCCGGACGTTATGAACGTCTGGCAGAGCAAAGCTAATGACTACTCGATAGTTCAGTGTGCCATGCTTTACGGCTTAGAATCGGGACTTCAAATACGTTTTTGAACGTCAAGGAGCATATGAGATGTTCCAGGAGTTGAAGTTAATATTTCAAGCAAATGCCCGAGTTGAGAGATATGAAGTCTCCAACAAGTTCTACAGCTGCAAAATGGAGGAGAATAGTTCTGTTAGTGAACACATACTCAGAATGTCTGGGTACCATAACCACTTGACTCATTTGGGAGTTAATCTGTCATTGACAGAGTTCTTGAATCACTGCCACCAAGTTATAAAGGCTTCATGATGAACTATAATAAGCAAGGGATGAAAAAGACAATTCCCGAGCTCTTCGCAATGCTAAAGGCTGTGGAGGTAGAAATCAAGAAGGAGCATCAAGCGTTGATGGTTAACAAGACCACTAGTTTCAAGAAAAAGGGCAAAGGGAAGAAGGGGAACTTCAAGAAGAACAGGAAGCCAGTTGCTTCTCAAGGGAAGAAGCCCAAGTCTGTACCTAAGCCTGAAACTGAGTGCCTCTAATACAAAGGGACTGGCCACTGGAAGCGGAACTGCCCCAAGTATTTGGTGGATAAGAAGGATGGCAAAGTGAAAGGTATATTTGAAATACATTTTATTGATGCGTACCTTACTAATGCTTGTAGTAGCACCTGGGTATTTGATACTGGTTCTGTTGCTCATATTTGCAACTCGAAACAGGGGCTACGGATTAAATGAAGATTGGATAAGGACGAGGTGACGATGCGTGTGGGAATTGGTTTCAAAGTCGATGTGATCGTCGTCAGCATGCTACCTCTACATCTACTGTCGGGATTAGTTTTAGACCTAAATAATTGTTATTTGGTGCCAGTGTTGAGCATGAACATTATATCTGGATCTTTGATACGTCTCCAACGTATCTACTTTTCCTAACGCTTTTCCTCTTGTTTTGGACTCTAATTTGTATGATTTGAATGAAACTAACCCTGGACTGACGCTGTTTTTAGCAGAACTACCATGGTGTTGTTTTTGGGCGGAAATAAAAGTTCTCGGAATGGAATGAAACTTTGCAAGGAATTTTTATATAATATATAAGAATTTCTGGAGCCAAGACTTACCGGAGAGGGGCACCTGGGTGGGCACAACCCACCAGCGCGCGCCCCCCTCTCCTGGCGCGCCCAGGTTGGTTGTTCCCACCTAGTGGCCCTGTAGACCCTGAAACAAACGCTATAAAATCCTATTTTCGGAGAAAAATATCTGGGAGAAAGAATTATTGCGACCCACGAGACGGAGCCGACGCCAAGCCATGTTCTTCCTCGGGAGGGCAGATCTGGAGTCCGTTTGGGGCTCCAGAGAGGGGGGGTCTTCGTTCTTCATCATCACCAACCCTTCTCCATCGCCAATTCCATGATGCTCCCCACTGGGAGTGAGTTATTCCTTCATAGGCTTGCTGGTCGGTGAGAAGTTGGATGAGATTCATCATGTAATCGAGTTAGTTTTGTTAGGGCTTGATCCCTAGTATCCACTATGTTCTTAGATTGATGTTGCTATGACTTTGCCATGCTTAATGCTTGTGACTTTGGTCCCGGGTGCCATGATTTCAGATATGAACCTTTTATGTTATCACCATTATATCCATGTTCTAGATCTGATCTTGCAAGTTATAGTCACCTACTACGTGTTATGATCCGGTAACCCCGGAGTGACAATAACCGGGACTTCTTCTGGTGATTACCATAGTTTGAGGAGTTCATGTATTCACTATGTGTTAATGCTTTGTTCCGGTTCTCTATTAAAAGGAGGCCTTAATATCCCTTAGTTTCCAATATGACCCCGCTGCCACGGGAGGGTAGGACAAAAGATGTCATGCAATTTCTTTTAATAAAGCACGTATGACTATTTACGGAATACATGCCTACATTATATAGATGAACTAGAGCTAGTGCCATATCGCCCTAGGTTATAACTGTCTCATGATGAATATCATCCAACAAGTCACTGATCCAATGCCTATGAATTTATCCTATATTGTTCTTGCTAAGTTACTACTGGTATCATCACTGTTACACTTGCTGTAAAATTACTGCTATCACTATTACTGTTACCATTGCTACTGCTACTATTATCAAAACTATCATATCACTTTGCTACTGATCACATTGCTGCAGATAATTAATCTCCAGGTGTGGTTGAATTGACAACTCAGCTACTAGTACCTTCAAATATTCTTTGGCTCCCCTTGTGTCGAATCTATAAATTTGGGTTGAATACTCTACCCTTGAAAACTGTTGCGATCCCCTATACTTGTGGGTTATCAAGACCTTTTTCTGGCACCTTTGCCGGGGAGCGTAACTATATTTGTTGAGTCACTTGGGATTATTATCGTATTATCACTATGAAGAATCTAAAGGATGCTAAGACTAAGATATTTCCTCAAAGATGAGAGGAGGTAAGGAACTGCCATCCAGTTCTGCTTTAGATTCACCTTCTGTTATAAGTAAACTTGCAACACCACAACATGCTATTAATTCTGATATGTCGCAAGTTATTGATGATGCTACTTCTGCTATGGATAATGCTTATGATGATGCTAGTACCTTGCTTAATAATGATGTGCCACTTGGTGAATTTCTTGATAAACAAATTGCTAGAGTTATAGAACATGATGTTGTTGAATATGATGATGAGCTTGAAACTGAATCTCCTAAAACACCTACTAGAACTAGCCCTCCTAGATATGAATTGCCTAAGGTACCGGAAGGTTATGTTATGAGTGAAGAAACAACTAGAGATATTCTTATTTGCAATGATAGAGACGATCTAGAGAAATTATTATGCAAGTATAAAGAAAAAACTCTGAATGCTAGAATGAAATGTGATCCTAAGTTTGCTACTTCACATATCTTTATTGATGATAAGTATTATGAATTCTCTGTTGACCCAGAGTTGATTACTCTGGTTGAATCTGATCCTTTCCATGGTTATGAAACTGAAACTATTGTGGCACATCTTACTAAGTTGAATGACATACCCACCCTTTTTAGTCATGATGAGAAAACTCTCTATTACTTTATTCTCAAATTATTTCCTTTCTCATTAAAGGGTGATGCTAAAGCTTGGAACAATACTCTTGCTCCTGGTTGTGTGCGTAGTCCCCGGGATATGATTTATTACTTCTCTGGAAAAAAATTCCTGCTCATAAGAAACAAGCTGCCTTACAGGAAATATTTAACTTTGTGCAAATTAAAGAAGAGAGTCTCCCACAAGCTTGGGGGGGGGCTTTTCCAATTACTTAATGCTTTGCCTGATCATCCTCTTAAGAAAAATGAAATACTTGATATCTTCTATAATGGACTAACCGATGCTTCTAGGGACTTCCTAGATAGTTGTGCTGGTTGTGTTTTCAGGGAACAAACTATTGGACAAGTTGAAGATTTATTGAATAACATATTGAAAAATTATGATGATTGGACTATTCCTGAACCATCGCCTAAACCCACTCCGAAGAAGAGGGGTATATTATATCTTGGTCCTGAAGATATGCAAGAGGCAAAGAAATCCATGAAGGAAAAAGGTATTAAAGCTGAGGATGTTAAAAATTTACCTCCTATTGAAGAAATACATGGGCTTAATACACCACCACTGCCTAAGGTGGTAGAGGTAAATTCTCTTATGAAATTTAATGATAATGATAATCCTCACAATATGCATCCTAGCCAATGCCTTTATGAGTTTGAAAATTATATTAGAAAACAAGATCACTTCAATGCAAATGTTATGAAACAATTGAAATACAATTCTCATACGATTGCTCACTTGAGTGACTTGTTATTTATAATATCAAATGATGTTAGAGGTGTTGGAAAACATGCTTCTATCGTTCAAACTCAGTTAGAACAAGTTGCTAAATCTCAAAGAGAGTTGCTTGATGAAATGAATAATAATATACATGACTTTGTTGTTATAGTTCCAACTAGAGGAGGTAAAATGACTCAGGAACCACTTTATCCCGAGGGACACCCTAAAAGAATTGAACAAGATTCATAAAGAGCTAACAGTAGTGCACCTAGTTCTTCTAGAAAGAAAAAGAAAAAGAAAAATGATAGGACTTTGCATGCTCCTAGTGAACCTGATATAGAGAAACCTCCTAACAATGATAATGAAGTTTCTATCTCAGATGCTGAAACTCAGTCTGGTAATGAACATTCACCTAGTGATAATGAAAAAGATAATGCTGATGTTCATGAAGATACTCAACCAAATAATAAAGAACCAGACAATGATGGTGAGATAGAACCACCTGTTGATCTTGATAACCCGCAACCTAAGAATAAAAGGTATGATAAAAGAGACATCATTGCTAGAAAACACGGTAAAGAAAGAGAACCGTGGGTTCAAAAACCAATGCCTTTTCCACCTAAGTCAACTAAAAAGAATGATGATGAAGAATTTGAACGCTTTGCTGAAATCCTGAGGCCAGTCTTTTTGCGTACTCACTTGACTGATATCTTGAAAATGCCTCCTTATGCAAAGTATATGAAAGACATCATCAAAAATAAGAGAAAAATACTAGAAGCTGGAATCTCCACTATGCTTGCTAATTATACTTTTAAGGATGGAGTACCTAAAACCCTTGGAGATCCGGGAATACCAACTATACCTTGCTCTATCAAAAAGAATTATGTGAAAACTGCTTTATGTGATTTAGGAGCTGGTGTTAGTGTTATGCCTTTCTCTTTATATAAAAGACTTGATTTGAATAAACTCACACCTACTGAAATATCTCTGGAAATGGCTGATAAATCAACTACCATACCTATCGGTATCTGTGAGGATGTGCCCATTGTTGCTGCTAATGTTACTATTTTGACTGACTTTGTTATACTTGAGATGCCTGAGGACGACAACATGTCGATTATCCTTGGTAGACCCTTCTTGAATACTGCAGGGGCTGTTATTGATTGCAGTAAAAGCAAGGTCAGTTTTCATATAAATGGTAATGAGCATACGATGCACTTTCCGAAGAAACAATTCCAAGTGAATGGTATTAATGTTATTGAAAAATCTCCGAGAATCACTATTGGAAGTTTTCAAATACCTTTACCTACTGTCAAAAAGAAATATGAAATGCTTATTGTTTGGGACATTCATATCCCCATTGAGGTAACTTAGTGATTTACGAAAGTTCTTCGGTTTCATGCTAATCGAAAGTGGTTGTTAATAACACTTGATCAACCATATTAATGGATCATTTTTGAGCAGCATGAAGTTGATGAATTTAGTAAACACTACCTTCTGTCCCTACTTTTTATTTTCTGTTTTTATTAGTAAAATAAAATAAAATTCCATGTTTTGTCTATTTTCTGAATTTCCCGTGCAATAAAAAATTGACCCAAAAATAAAAGTTCTCGGAATGCCCTGAAAATTTAATATGATTTTCCTGAATATTTATGAATTTTTGGTGCAAATAATATCATAGGGAGGTGCACCAGGTGGGCACAACCCACCTGGGCGCGCCAGGACCCCCAGGCGCGCCCTGGTGGGTTGTGGTCCCCACGTGCCCCCCTCGCTTATATCTTCATATCACATCATCACCTACCTCCAGAAAAATCTCCATTGCTCTCTGTCTCCCGTGTTCTTGCTCCCAAACCCGCGGATTTCGATCTCTTTGCTCGAAGCTCCGTTTCTGAAACTGTTTCGGGGGATTGTTGCTTGGTATGTGACTCCACCATTTGTCCAATTAATTTTTGTTTTGGTGGTTTGTATTTTGAATAATTAGCTACTCTTGGTGCTGCTATAGATGTGCTTGCATGTTAAATTCTTAGTGTTCTAAGTAGTTTGAATGCTTGCTATGGCCTCTATGTATCCCTATGAGTAGTTGGTATCATTTTTGTGAAGTTTTGTTGAGAAAATTTTGTGGGCTAATAAATTTCAGAATTTTGTTCATAGGAAAATCATGAATTCTTTAGGAAGTTTGGCTCCAAGAAGAACTCCAAGGGTGTCATCGGGGAGTCATCTAATAGTGATCTCCATCCTCAGAGGTTGGCGGAGGTATGGCCGTGCGAATGGCCGCACACCCCATTCATGGAAGATGCTGGAATCCTTCAGGAGTTCATGCAATATGCTGCTAACGCCAGCCTCCCGACTTCATTGCAGATGAGTGTGAACAGCACCAGATCCTCACAAACATTTTTGTTTAGAGCTTTACTTTCCTGCCTAGGAATAATCCCCCTGAAGTTAGCTTTGATTTATATGCCGAAAACCATCAGATACCACTTACTGAATTTTGTAACATATGCATGATCCCCTCTGATGAGAGCTTGGCCGAGCCTAGGCTGGCTGGGTTTGAGGCATTTTATCACACTTTGACAGTGGGAGATGAGAGAGGGGTGTCAGCTACCACTGCCGCTGGCTTGCATTTTCCTGCTGTTCATTACTTTGCACTTTTCATTGCAAAATGCTTGCTTGCTAGGGAGAAGGTGGGAGCGCTCAACTCACCAGACCTTGCTGTTTTACGTCATGCCTTGGAGGGCGAGAACACTTATAGCTTGGGAGCTATTGTGGCTCGTCGCCTCCATCTTAATAAATCTCAGGGTAAAATCCATGGTGGGATTTATGCTACTCGCTTGGCGGCCCACTTTAATGTTGGGATACGCCCTCATGATTACCTTCTGACCAAGGTTTACCTAGACCACGCAACCATGGAGTATCATCATTTTCTTGCACGAGATTATCCTAACATTCCTATTCCTTATAACCTGGTCTTTAGTGTTGAAACTCGTGATATTATTTTGTTGCCTCCTCCTGCTTTGTTTGATTCTATTGCCAGGGGCGGATATAAGATCATGCCTGCAGACATCATCGCCCACTAGAACGCTCAGGCTGCTGCGGAGGCAGCATCGGAGGAGCCTCCACAGTGGGATCAGTGGATGCCTTCTCCTCAGTACCCCTACTACCATACAGATTACTGATCGATTACCAAGTTAGGCCAAAAGCCTAAGCTTGGGGGAGTATGTGTTTCTCACCGACATTACATTCATGTCCACTTATTCATCTTGTCGGTGTTCACACTTTTTCATTGTATCATCCATGCTTAGATTTATTTTTCTTGCTTTCTTCTTGTGTGTTTGAAAAACTTTAGAAAAAGCAAAAAAAAATTAGTTGTAGTTAGTTTAGTTTCTATGCATGCTTAGTTGTAATATTAAAAAGGAAACCCAAAAAGATTTCCTTGTTCTTCTTTTGCTTGTTGGGAGCTCTCCTGTGCAAATAGTTTTTCTCGTTTATGCTTTTCCCTTTTATTGGCTTGTTCAAGAAAACCAAAAACTCCAAAAATATTTCAATGTGTTTCTCTGAATTTCTTTTCCTTTTATTTGAGTTATACCGAGGAGAAGACCATGATGAAAATGTTGAGTGGCTCTCATATGAATAATTGTTGAACTAATAAAGAGCCCATTTTACCATGTCTTCTCCTGTTGAATAAAATATTTTGCAGATTCCATCCTAGTCCATGGCACTCTTGCACTATTATTATTTTCACATCGTTTGGTCGTGCAAGTGAAAGGCAATAATGACGACATTCGATGAACTGGCCATGGCAGAGATAAACTGGTATGAACTCGACTTGTTCTGTTTGTGTAAATATGTTTAGCCTAGTATCCATGATTCAGCCCATTATGGTTAAACATGTTTGCAATGACATATTAGAGATTATAGTTTCTCATGCCATGCATAAGTAGCTGGGAGTGAATAATGATTTATCTTGTATATCAACATTGTGTTAAAATGATTGTGATGTAGTACGATGATATGGTATCCTCCTCTGAATGTTCAAGTGGCTTGACTTGGCACATGTTCATGCATGTAGTTGAATCAAAACCAACATAGCCTCTATGATATTTATGTTCATGGTGATCATATCCTACTCATGCTAGTGTCCAATGTTACTTATACATAATGCATGATCATGATTGTTGTTGCTCTCTAGCTGGCTGCTTCTCAATCTAATTGCTATCCTTCGCCTGTACTAAGTGGGGATTCTGCTTGTACATCAAAAACCTTGAACCCGAAGTTATTCTAGATGAGTCCACCATATCTACCTATATGCGATATTACTCTGCCATCCTAAATAAATTTGCATGTGCCACCTCTAAAAACTTCTAAAAAAAATATCCATTTTGTGTGCCTGGATCGTTCATGGAACAACAAGAGGTGGTCGGTATCTTCCATGCTAAGCAGGTTATTCTCAGGTCGAGTGTTTATTCACTCGCCATCGCATGAGAAAAGGGCGGTAATAGGGATGCCCAGTCCCAAACTGCGAAATACAAAAAAGAGTTAATCGCTCGAATAATCAAACAAAAACTCCCAATGGAGTCAAAACCTTTACTTTTATCGGTTGGGAACTGCCACTAGCCTGTTTAGTATGGGAGATATTGATAACCGATGGTCGTGAAGTAAATGAGAAGGGTGCATGTCTCAAAATATCATTTATCTCTGTTTTAAAAACTTGAGCTCTGGCACCTCTTCAAATCACTGCTTCCCTCTGCGAAGGGACTTTTTATTTACTTTTATGTTGTGTCATCACCTTCTAAAACAAGCGCTAGAAACTGAGAGAACACAGCTGTCATGACTTATGCATTGTGTGTAGCTAATGTTGGGTGCATCATGACTGGATCTTTTCTACCATGAATTACAATGTTTAGTCGCTGCTTGGACTTTGGAGGTGCTCTGCATTTATGTTTTGCGGTCTCAGAAAGGGTTAGAAGATACCACTATTGTCATATTATATCATGGTTGTTTTGACAACATGTTGCCGTTTGAAATGTCTTATTATTGCTCGCTAGTTGATTGTGTCATTGATATGAGTTAATATAATCTTTAAGAGTTATTGTTGGCATGGTTAGTTATAAGGTTGGCTGAAAACCTGGGTGCTTTTTAAGCCTATTTATGCAAACAAGAGCAAAAGAGTTCATAAAAGTTTTTCTTTTTCACTTTCAGTTTATCAACTGAATTGCTTGAGGACAGGTTTAAGCTTGGGGGAGTTGATACGTCTCCAATGTATCTACTTTTCCTAATTATTTTCCTCTTGTTTTGGACTCTAATTCGCATGATTTGAATGAAACTAACCCTGGACTGGCGTTGTTTTCAGCAGAACTACCATGGTGTTGTTTTTGTGCAGAAATAAAAGTTCTCGGAATGGAAAGAAACTTTGTGAGGAATTTTTATATAATATATAAGAATTTCTGGAGCCAAGACTTACCGGAGAGGGGCACTTGGGTGGGCACAACCCACCAGGGCGCGCCCCCTCTCCTGGCGCGCCAGGTGGGTTGTCCCCACCTGGTGGCCCCGCAGACCCTGAAACCAACGCTATAAAATCCTATTTCCGGAGAAAAAATCAGGGAGAAAGAATTATCACATTCCATGAGACAGAGCCGCCGCCAAGCCCTGTTCCTCCGCGGGAGGGCAGATCTAGAGTCTGTTTGGGGCTTCGGAGAGGGGGATATCCGTTCTTCGTCATCACCAACCCTTCTCCATCGCCAATTCCATGATGCTCCCCACCGAGAGTGCGTAATTCCTTCGTAGGCTCGCTGGTCGGTGAGGAGTTGGATGAGATTCATCATGTAATCGAGTTAGTTTTGTTAGGGCTTGATCCCTAGTATCCACTATGTTCTTAGATTTTTTTGACAGAAAGACTGTAAGGGAACCCCCTACAGTATAATTGGTGCAACAACCCCAAATTTCAAGTACCATGCCTTGAACCTGGGTGGGTGGGAAGGCATCAGCCCCTTCCCACCACTAGGCTATGCCTTAGTCTGCATGTTCTTAGATTGATGTTGCTAGGACTTTGACATGCTTAATGCTTGTCACTTTGGGCCCGGGTGCCATGATTTCAGATCTGAACCGTTTATGTTATCTCCATTATATCCAGGTTCTAGATCCGATCTTGCAAGTTATAGTCACCTACTACCTGTTATGATCCGGTAACCCCGGAGTGACAATAACCGAAACTTCTCCCGGTGATTACCGTAGTTTGAGGAGTTCATGTATTCACTATGTGTTAATGCTTTGTTCTGGTTCTCTATTAAAACGAGGCCTTAATATCCCTTAGTTTCCAATATGGACCCCGCTGCAACCGGAGGGTAGGACAAAAGATGTCATGTAAGTTCTTTTAATAAAGCACGTATGACTATTTACGGAATACATGCCTACATTATATCGATGAACTGGAGCTAGTGCCATATCGCCCTAGGTTATAACTGTCTCATGATGAATATCATCCAACAAGTCACCGATCCAATGCCTACGAATTTATCCTATATTGTTCTTGCTAAGTTACTATTGCTATCATCACTGTTACACTTGCTACAAAATTACTGCTATCACTGTTACTATTACTGTTACCATTGCTACTGCTACTATTATCAAAACTATCAAATTACTTTGCCACTGATCACGTTACTACAGATAATTAATCTCCAGGTGTGGTTGAATTGACAACTCAGCTACTAATACCTTCAGATATTCTTTGGCTCCCCTTGTGTCGAATCTATAAATTTGGGTTGAATACTCTACCCTCAAAAATTGTTGTGATCCCCTATACTTGTGGGTTATCAATCTTGTTTGATGCGAGACGGTTATTCATTTAAATCAGAGAATAATGGTTGTTCTATTTATATGACTAATATCTTTTATGTTCATACACCCTTGATGAGTGGTATATTTTTGTTGAATCTCAATTGTAGTGATACACATATTCATAATATTGAAGCCAAAAGATGCAAAGTTAATAATGATTGTGAAACTTATTTGTGGCACTGCCTTTTAGGTCATATTGGTGTAAAGCGCATGAAGAAACTCCATGCTGATGGACTTTTGAAATCACTTGATGCTTGCAAACCATGCCTCATGGGCAAGATGACTAAGACTCCGTTCTCCAGAACAATGGAGCAAGCCACTGACTTGGAAATAATACATACTAATGTATGCGGTCCAATGAGTGTTGACGCTCGCGCGGGTGTAGGATCGAAAGTATGTCTAGAGGGGGGATGATTAGACTACTTGACCAAATAAAAACTTAACCTTTTCCCAATTTTAGTTCTTGGCAGATTTTAGCTATTTTAGGGCAAGTCAAGCAATCATCACATAATTCAAGCAAGCATGCAAAGAGTATATTGGCAGCGGAAAGTAAAGCATGCAACTTGCAAGAATGTAAAGGGAAGGGTTTGTAGAATTCAAACGCTATTGGAGACACGGATGTTTTTCCCGTGGTTCGGATAGGTGGTGCTATCCTACATCCACGTTGATGGAGACTTCAACCCACAAAGGGTAACGGTTGCGCGAGTCCACACAGGGCTCCACCCAAGGGCAACGGTTGCGCGAGTCCACGGAGGGCTCCACCCACGAAGGGTCCACGAAGAAGCAACCACCCACAAAGGGTCCACGAAGAAGCAACCTTGTCTATCCCTCCATGGCCAACGCCCACGAAGGACTTGCCTCACTAGCGGTAGATCTTCATGAAGTAGGCGATCTCCTTGCCCTCACAAACTCCTTGGTTCAACTCCACAATTCTTGTCGGAGGCTCCCAAGTGACACCTAACCAATCTAGGAGACACCACTCTCCAAGAAGTAACAAATGGTGTGTAGGTAATGAACTCCTTGCTCTTGTGCTTCAAATGATAGTCTCCCCAACACTCAACTCTCTCTCATAGGATTTGGATTTGGTGGAAAGAAGATTGAGTGGAAAGCAACTTGGGAAGGCTAGAGATCAAGATTCATATGGTAGGAATGGAATGTCTTGGTCTCAACACATGAGTAGGTGGTTCTCTCTCAGAACATATGAGTAGGAATGATGTGTGTGTTCTGATTGCTCTCTCATCGAATGAGAAGGAGGTGGAGGGGTATATATAGCCTCCACTCAAAATCCAACCGTTACACAGTTTTCCAATCTCGGTGGGACCGAATAAATAAACTCGGTCTGACCGAAGTAGTAAATCTAGTGACCGTTAGGAATTTCGGTGGGACTGACATGCAACTCGGTAGGACCGATTCGGTTAGGGTTTGGGCATAACGTAATCTCGGTGAGACCGATTACACAAACTCGGTGAGACCGAGTTTGGTAATTAGCTAACCAGACAGTTGGTCAGGCAAACTCGGTGGGACCGATTTGCTCTTTCGGTGGGACCGAGTGGAACTCGGTGAGACCAAAAAGTTACAAAGGGGAAGCACTGAGTTTACATTGCAATCTCGGTGGGACCGATTCGCTCTTTCGGTGGGACCGAAAAATTACGAAAGGGAAACAGAGAGTTTGCAACCCCATCTCGGTGGGACCGAGATCCTTATCGGTAGGACCGAATTGCTAGGGTTTGGCAGTGGCTAATGACAATTGAAACTCGGTGGTGCCGGATAGGACAAATCGGTAGGACCGAGTTTGGCTTAGAGTTTAGGTCATATGTGGATATGGGAAAGTAGTTGAGGGTGTTGGAGCATATCATTAAGCACATGAAGCAAGAGGCTCATTAAGCAACACCTCATCCCTCCTTGATTGTATTGGCTTTTCCTATGGACTCAATGTGATCTTGGATCACTAAAATATAAAATGAAGAGTCTTGAGCTTTTGAGCTTGAGCCAATCCTTTGTCCTTAGCATTTTGAGGGTTCCACTTTCATATCCATGCCATGCCAATCATTGAGCTTTCCTGAAATAATCATCTTGGAATAGCATTAGCTCAATGAGCTATATGTTGTTATGAATTACCAAAACCACCTAGGGATAGTTGCACTTTCAATCTCCCCCTTTTTGGTAATTGATGACAACATATAGATCAAAGCTTCGACAAATGATAATAAGCATGAAGTATATCATCGCTTTGAGAAGTATGTGATAAGTAAGAGCCCCCCCTAAATTTGTGCATATTTAAAATTTGCTTTGGACTGCAAATGCACAAAGAGTTAGAGTCATGGGTTACTCTTCCATGTCACATACATCTTGGCGGAGCGCTCAAAATGATAAGAATGAAATACATGCACTCATCACCAAGAATAGTGAATGATCACAAGCGATAGATAGCATGATAATATTTAAGCAAGCATTAAGCAAACATTAAGTGTAGCTTATGATCAAACACATGATCATCGATGTCTCACACATAATGACATAGTATCAAGCACTCAAAAGCAGAAAAAGTTCGAAAGACCACCGAATAAAGCAAGAGAGAAAAGCAACACTCTCTCTCTCTCGAAGCCTATGATCTATACATCTTCTCCCCCTTTGGCAACAAGTTACCAAAAAGTTCCTAGAAAATGCATAGTGCTAAGTCGTCGCTCAGGCTTGATCTTCAGGTGGTGGTGGAGTCCGAATCACTCCAAGGACGAAGGCTTCTGTAGATGCTGAAGTAGTCGCTGGAGTTGGAGCTGAGGTAGACGCTGGAGCTGAGGCTGTGGCTGGTGCAGACGTTGTAGCTCTGGTGTCAGCAACTGGCAGTGCAGACGACCTCGGGCCTTGTGGCACTCTAGAAAAAGCATGAGTTGTGGTCCTGCCTCTCCTCTCATTCATGTCCTCCTGGAGCTACTCCACTACAGACTGGACTTCTGTTACCTTGACATCCAAGTCATAGAACTTCTGTTCCATGATCCTCTCTAGGCTCTGCTGATTTTTGGTGAGGTTGGCTAGACTTTGCTCAATTCTCAGCGAGGATGCGATCAAGTAACTGAGCTGCTCTTGCTTCGTCTTCAAGAAGTACTCAGATGCCTTCTCTTGAGTAGGCATCCTGGCAGCTTTCTCCTTCTTCGCCTTCTCCTTCTTTGCAAATGCTTGTGCAGATGATGGCTCATTCTCTGTCATCACAACTTCATTGTCCTCAAAATCTGGACGGATGGGCAGGTGTTCCTTATCCAAAAGATATATGCCCGTGCCCATCTTGGAGTTGATGAGCTCCTGAATCTGAGGGGCATATCCACAGCTCCTCTTTTGATCTGCAGCTGTCCTCTTAATGGTTTTAACTATGAGGCTCATCACCTTGAACTTCTGGGGCACGTCAAAAACATGAAGCAGGTTGATCGCGTGGCCTCTGATCATCTTGTGATCTCCAGACTTAGGCAACAGAGTGTGCCTTAGTATCCAATTGATAGTAGGCAATCCTGAGAGCAGATAGTGCACTGAGCCAAACTTGAATGAGTCAAGAGCTTCATTGGGAATTTCCTTGTACATGTTGGACATGGAGTTATGGTCCATTTTCTTCTTGGCATAGATGTCCAAGTCCTCATCTTGCTCTTCTGGGGCATTGATGATCCGTGCCCACTCAGCCACTGTAGATTGGTACCTTGTACCCTCTGACATCCAAGTAATCCTTCCATCCGGGTAAAAGTGAGCTGTGGAGTAGAACTGCATGATGTGTTCCTCGTTCCACTTTGTGAGCTTCTGCCCAACAAAGTCCTCTACTCCACATGCTCTGAAGCTGTCCTGAACTCCTGGATAGTGCTCTTCATTCTCCTTGATATAGGTCCAGTCGACCCATCTCATGTCGCAAACGATTGGCTTCTTGTCAAGCAAAACAGTCTCATAAAAATCTTGTTGCTCCTTTGTGTGAAATCTGTAGTCCACGGCAGTCCTTCTCCTAGAAGCATATGGATCTGCTTCCCTCCATTTCCTGAGCCCTGAGTCTCTCCTGAGCTTCATGTCCTCAGCCACAGGATGAGCATCGTTGTGGTCTGGGATCTTGGGCTTGAGTTTCCGAAGGACACTCTCTTCCTCTTCTTCAACAGCTTCAGGCACTGGGGCCTTGTTCTTTTCTGCAGCAGGTATACTCCTTGTGTTTCTCTTTGGAGCTGTCTTAGGCATAGATGCAGCCTTAGGAGCTTCCTTGGGCTTGGATGCAGCTCTCCCTGACCTTATGGCATCACCCATAAGTTTTGCTGCCTTGGGTGCTAGTGCAGCAACCTCTTCTTCCTCCTCCTCTTCTACCATGATGGAGGCTCTCCCAAGCACTTTGGCTACAGTCTTCTTCACTCTCTCTTTCCTCGTTTTGCCCCCAGCAGCAATGGGCTCAATGGGGGCAGGTGCAGGCTTCTCAGTTGATGCTCTAGCCTTAGACATGGGCTGCCTCCCTGCTGGCCTCTTGATTTTCAGGCCTGGCTTTGAGCCTTGAGCTGGCTCAACCCTCTTGGAAGTGGCCTCTTCCTTTGCCACATAGTCTTCATCCTCAGAATCAGACGTTCTCTTCTTCCTTTGACGTGTGGCAGCCTTAGGCAGATTGCTGGGTGTGCTCCTGCTGCCATCATCAGAAGAACTTGAGGGGCTAGTGCCCTCACTCATCACAACTTGCTGCTCTGAGAGGTTTTGGCTGTCACTTTGATCAGACATGCTGCAAGCTGACTGCTGACCCTGTGAATAGATTATAGAAGAGATAGAGTGGATGAGCATCACAAAAAGCAGAGATTTTTGCAAAAGATTAATTCAAAAACTTAGTTTTAGTTTTCCACATAAAGCATCTCGGATCTACCGATTTTCAAACTCGGTGACACCGAAGCAGTTTTGGCACCAGAACTGGTGAACTCGGTCAGACCGAGTCACAGTTCGGTGGCACCGAGACTGCTAGGGTTTCACAGAATTGCAAAATCGGTCGCACCGATAAGTTCTCTCGGTCAGACCGAGTTTAACTTGTGCAATGGCAAAAGCCAGATCGGTGGGACTGAGTTTTTCAACTCGGTGGGTCCGAGATGGTTTCGGCGGAAACCTAACCCTAAAATTTTCGAATTAAACCTAATCTACGAGCGTTTTGACTGGATAGAAGTTTATCAATCGTGGCAAGATACATGATAATCACAATGTGCTAGGAATCAGATTGAGGAATAGCACAATAATCAAGTCCATACCCTAGTTCGGCGTGGACTTGCTACGGCGGCAACGGCGGGGTAGAAATCCGTTGACGGCGGCGAAGACTAGTGACAGGAGGCTGCTGGCGGCGAGGAGACGATCCGGAGACCTCGGGGGCAGAGCAGGCTATCGCGCGGGTGAGGAGGTTTCGGAGAAATTTCCAAAATTCTGCCCGTCACTATATATAGCCCGACCCTGTTGGTGTGACCGAGTGGAACAGCTCGGTGACACCGAGATGCAAAATTGTGTGCAGTTATTGCAACTCGGTGTGACCGAAAAGTTCAAATCGGTTGCACCGAGATCAAAAACCTAGATCAACTTAATGAACTCGGTAGGACCGAAAATGGAGCATCGGTCAGACCAAGATTCATAAAGAGGTTTTGGAAGTTTAAGTCTATGACGAATCGGGGACTCCGAGCGCTCCTCACACAGAGTGGTTCAAATCTGACTTGATCAAATTTTGTGATGCAGCATGAATAGAGTTTGAGACGAGAAAAGCATAGATAGCTAGAGGAGGTTCTTAGGCATTCTTGTCCATCCACTTGGCAAAAGAAGAAAGCCAAACAATCAAAACAACAAGTGGATGTCCTTGAATGAGTAAAATATGCAACCAACATGCTCACACAATAAGATAGCAAATGAAATATGTGGCAAAGCATGCACAACCAATTCTAGCATCTATCAAGCAATTTGCGATGACTAGGTCATCTATATATGAGTATATTGACTTAGGAGTCAAGTGAGAACACTTGATCGTAGGTCATACTCATCGTTTAAGCTCAAGTGGGGTTACCACTTTTACATAAAGCATTGTTTTGTTCACATCTTTAGAGTTGCTTTAGCTCAAGTCTTAGAGTAAAGCTCCCCCTAGATGTGATATCCCCCCCTAAGAGGGATGAACTAACCTTGGGTTTTGTCGATGATGACTTCATGTAGATATTGAAGATGTGGATGCTCAATGTTGATGTAGATCTCTTGGAGCTATCCTTTTGAGTGAATTGCACTTTCAATACCTACATGGGTTAGTCCCACAAGGAACAAACAAGGATATCCATAGACATAGAGTGATGCACACAAGAGATGATGTCCATGAAAACTTTAGGTTACCTTGTCCCTTGTCTTACCAACAAGAGGGTTTGTGACTCCTTGAACTAGTGCAAGATGTGGAAGTTGATTGCACTTGTTCTTGCCAAAATGATGAGAGTGAAGTATGTTGGCGGAGTCACCCTCGAGAACTCTCTAGTTCTTCTTCTTTTGGATCCACATCATCTTGATGGGAATCCTTGGAGTTGTAGTCGTACTTGATGAAGTGGAACTTGAAGTATTCTTGGGAATCCACTTGACTAAGGTCTTTGGAGCTTCTTCAAATGCATCAATTTCCTCTTGAAGCTTGTCCTTGCCTTTTTGCTCGTAGTATTGTGGTGGAAGATCATCTTGAGCTTGTGTCCCTTTGAAAGAAGTATACTTCTCCTGTTGAGGGACAAACTTCATCTTGGGGTATTGATCTTCTTCCCATTCAACTCCATTGGCATTGAACTTCCGTTCAAAACCAACACCTTGATTCTTCCAGTGCATTCCTTGCTTGCGCACAATTTCCTCAAATTGCTTACTCCCGGAAAGGCTCTTGTACACTCCTTTCTCTATAATTCCCTTCAATAAGCTATTTTCTTGCTCAAGTGTAACTTGGCTAAGAGAATCATTAGTGGAATCAAGAGAACTACTAGAAGCAACAATATTGGATTTAGCATGATCATTGTTACTACTAGAGGAAGAATCTTTCCTGTTGCTAGACTTGACTTGAGGCATGTAAGTGGATAAGAGTAAACGCTTGGCAATGTAAGAAGAACTCTTCTTGCGGAGATCATCATTGATTGCTTTTAAGAACTCATGCTCTTGCTCAAGATTGAGCTTTTCAAAGCGTAGTTTCTCATGAGCTCTTAAAAGTTCTCGGTGATCTTCGAAGATAGTGTCATGAGCTAACTTAAGAGTTTTTAGTTCTTTAGTTAGAGCCTCAATTTTCTCCTTATCATTGTCATTCGTTTTATCTTGATTAGCATGATTAATTGGTCTTTCATCATAGTATTCATCACTAGAGTTGTCACCAATCAAGTCATCACCTAACAAGTCATCTTCATCACTATTGAAATCAACATACTCGGGGTGTGTTACCTTAGGACCTTTGGCCATGAAGCATCTTCCAATTCCTTCATTTGGTGAGTCAAATATGTAGTAGGAGTTGGATGACACAAGTGCTAGATCGGCAACACCTTCATCTTGAGTATCTTCGGAGTCGGAGTGATAACTTCTCTCGGAGTGGCTGTCGGAGTCGGGGCCGGATACCCATTCACCAACATGAGCTTGATGTCTTCGTCTTGTATAGCTCCTTGATGATTTTTCCTTCATTTCTGAATCTTTGCTTCTCCGTGAGTATCTTCGTTCATAACGATCATCTCTACTCCTTCTCTCTCTTGGTGGTGATCCTTTGCTTCTTCTTTTTGGATAATCTTCTCTTCTCTTGTAGGGATCCGTACACTCATTGGAATAGTGTCCGGGACTTCCACGATTGTAACAGTTTCGCTCTCGACTAGAAGATCTTTTGTCATTATAGGACCTTGACTTGGAGCTTCTATCTTTGCTTCTACTCTTGTAGAACTTGTTGAAGTTCTTCACCATTAAGCTCAATTCTTCATTGAAGTCTTGTTTCTCACTTGATGATGTAGGGGCTTCACATGAGGCTTTGTAGGCACCACTTGATTTGTTGTGAAGTTCCTCTTTATCCTTAAGTGACATCTCATGAGCAACAATCCTTCCAATCACCTCCGTTGGCTTGAGATCTTTGTAATTGGGCATCATTTGGATCAATGTGCACACGGTATCATATTTTCCATCCAAGGCTCTTAGGATCTTCTTGATGATGAATTTGTCGGTCATCTCTTCACTTCCTAAGCCGGCAATCTCATTTGTGATGGAGCAAGCCTAGAGTACATTTCAGCGACACCTTCACCATCCTTCATCTTGAACTTGTCAAGTTGGCTTTGAAGCACATCCAACTTGGATTCCTTGACGGAGTCGGTACCTTCGTGCATATCAATCAAAGTATCCCAAATTTCCTTTGCATTCTCAAGGCGGCTGATTTTGTTGAATTCTTCGGGGCACAATCCGTTGAAGAGAATATCACAAGCTTGAGCATTGTATTGCAACATCTTCAACTCGTCCGCGGTAGCTTCACGGTTTGGTTCTTTCTCATCAAAGAAGTCACCTTGCAAACCAACACACACAATAGCCCAAACGGCGGGGTTATGTCCAAGAATATGCATTTTCATTTTATGCTTCCAACTAGCAAAATTAGTACCATCAAAGTAAGGACCTCTACAGTGATAATTTCCCTCGCTAGACGCCATACTCTCCTAGGTTGTGAAACCAAGGCTATGACCACCAAAAGCTATGGAGATCAAGCAAATGGAGACCAAAGCTCTGATACCACTTGTAGGATCGAAAGTATGTCTAGAGGGGGGGTGATTAGACTACTTGACCAAATAAAAACTTAACCTTTTCCCAATTTTAGTTCTTGGCAGATTTTAGCTATTTTAGGGCAAGTCAAGCAATCATCACATAATTCAACAAGCATGCAAAGAGTATATTGGCAGCGGAAAGTAAAGCATGCAACTTGCAAGAATGTAAAGGGAAGGGTTTGGAGAATTCGAACGCTATTGGAGACACAGATGTTTTTCCCGTGGTTCGGATAGGTGGTGCTATCCTACATCCACGTTGATGGAGACTTCAACCCACGAAGGGTAACGGTTGCGCGAGTCCACACAGGGCTCCACCCAAGGGCAACAGTTGCGCGAGTCCATGGAGGGCTCCACCCACGAAGGGTCCACGAAGAAGCAACCACCCACAAAGGGTCCACGAAGAAGCAACCTTTTCTATCCCACCGTGGACAACGCCCACGAAGGACTTGCCTCACTAGCGGTAGATCTTCACGAAGTAGGCGATCTCCTTGCCCTTACAAACTCCTTGGTTCAACTCCACAATTCTTGTCGGAGGCTCCCAAGTGACACCTAGCCAATCTAGGAGACACCACTCTCCAAGAAGTAACAAATGGTGTGTAGGTAATGAACTCCTTGCTCTTGTGCTTCAAATGATAGTCTCCCCAACACTCAACTCTCTCTCATAGGATTTGGATTTTGTGGAAAGAAGATTTAGTGGAAAGCAACTTGGGAAGGCTAGAGATCAAGATTCATATGGTAGGAATGGAATGTTTTGGTCTCAACACATGAGTAGGTGGTTCTCTCTTAGAACATATGAGTAGGAATGATGTGTGTGTTCTGATTGCTCTCTCATCGAATGAGAAGGAGGTGGAGGGGTATAGATAGCCTCCACTCAAAATCCAACCGTTACACAGTTTTCCAATCTCGGTGGGACCGAATAAATAAACTCGGTCTGACCGAAGTAGTAAACCTAGTTACCGTTAGGAATTTCGGTGGGACTGACATGCAACTCGGTAGGACCGATTCGGTTAGGGTTTGGGCATAACGTAATCTCGGTGAGACCGATTACACAAACTCGGTGCGACCGAGTTTGGTAATTAGCTAACCAGAGAGTTGGTCAGGCAAACTCGGTGGGACTGATTTGCTCTTTCGATGGGACCGAGTGGAACTCGGTGAGACCGAAAAGTTACAAAGGGGAAACACTGAGTTTACATTGCAATCTCGGTGGGACCGATTCGCTCTTTTGGTGGGACCGAAAAGTTACGAAAGGGAAACAGAGAGTTTGCAACCCCATCTCGGTGGGACCGAGATCCTTATCGGTAGGACCGAATTGCTAAGGTTTGGCAGTGGCTAATGACAATTGAAACTCGGTGGCGCTGGATAGGACAAATCGGTAGGACCGAGTTTGGCTTAGAGTTTAGGTCATATGTGGATATGGGAAAGTAGTTGAGGGTTTTGGATCATATCATTAAGCACATGAAGCAAGAGGCTCATTAAGCAACACCTCATCCCTCCTTGATAGTATTGGCTTTTCCTATGGACTCAATGTGATCTTGGATCACTAAAATATAAAATGAAGAGTCTTGAGCTTTTGAGCTTGAGCCAATCCTTTGTCCTTAGCATTTTGAGGGTTCCACTTTCATATCCATGCCATGCCAATCATTGAGCTTTCCTGAAATAATCATCTTGGAATAGCATTAGCTCAATGAGCTATATGTTGTTATGAATTACCAAAACCACCTAGGGATAGTTGCACTTTCAGCGGGTATCATCATTTTCTAACCTTCACAGATGATTTGAGTTGATATGGGTATATCTACTTAATGAATCATAAGTCTGAAACATTTGAAAAGTTCAATGAATTTCAGAGTAAAGTGGAAAATCATCGTAACAAGAAAATAAAGTTTCTATGATCTGATCGTGGAGGTGAATATTTGAGTTATGAGTTTGGTCCTCATTTGAAACAATGTGGAATAAGTTTCGCAACTCACGCCACCTAGAACACCACAGCGTAATGGTGCGTCCGAACGTCATAACCGTACTTTATTAGATATGGTGCGATCTATGATGTCTCTTACCGATTTACCGCTATTGTTTTGGGGTTATGCTTTAGAGATAGCTTCATTCACGTTAAATAGGGCACCATCTAAATCCATTGAGATGACACCATATGAACTGTGGTTTGCCAAGAAACCTAAGCTGCCGTTTCTTAAAGTTTGGGGGTTGCGATGCTTATGTGAAAAAGCTTCAACCTGATAAGCTCGAACCCACATCGGATAAATGTGTCTTCATAGGATACCCCAAAGAGACTGTTGGGTACACCTTCTATCACAGATCCGAAGGAAAGATATGTGTTGCTAAGAATGGATCCTTTCTAGAGAAGGAGTTTCTCTCGAAAGAAGTGAGTGGGCGAAAAGAAGAACTTGATGAGGTAATTGTACCTTCTCCTTAATTGGAAAGTAGTTCATCATAGAAATCAGTTCCAGTGATTCCTACACCAATTAGTGAGGAAGCTAATGATGATGATCATGAAACTTTAGATCAAGTTACTACCAAACCTCGTAGGTCAACCAGAGTACGATCCGCACTAGAGTGGTACGGTAATCCTGTTCTGGAGGTCATGTTACTAGACCATGACGAACCTACGAACTATGAGGAAGCGATGATGAGCCTAGATTTCGTGAAATGGCTTGAGACCATGAAATCTGAGATGGGATCCATGTATGAGAACAAAGTGTGGACTTTGGTTTACTTGCCCGATGATCGGAAAGCAATAGAGAATAAATGGATCTTCAAGAAGAAGACTGACGCTGACGGTAATGTTACTGTCCACAAAGCTCGACTTGTCGCGAAAGGTTTTCGACAAGTTCAAGGAGTTGACTACGATGAGACCTTCTCACCCCTAGCGATGCTTAAGTCTGTCCGAATCATGTTAGCAATTGCCGCATTTTATGATTATGAAATTTGGCAAATGGATGTCAAAAGTGCATTCCTCAATGGATATCTTAAAGAAGAGTTGTATATGATGTAACCAAAAGGTTTTGTCGATCCGAAAGGTTCTAACAAAGTGTGCAAGCTCTAGCGATCCATTTATGGACTGGTGCAAGCCTCTCGGAATTGGAATATACGATTTGATAGTGTGACCAAAGCATATGGTTTTATACAGACTTTTGGAGAAGCCTGTATTTACAAGAAAGTGAGCGGGAGCTCTGTAGCATTTCTAATATTATATGTGGATGACATAATGTTAATTGGAAATAATACAGCATTTCTGGATAGCATAAAAGGATACTTGAATAAGAATTTTTCAATGAAAGACCTCGGTGAAGCTGCTTATATATTGGGCGTCAAGATCTATAGAGATAGATCAAGACGCTTAATTGGACTTTCACAAAGCACATACCTTGATAAATTTTTGAAGAAGTTCAAAATGGACCAGTCAAATAAAGGGTTCTTGCATGTGTTACAAGGTGTGAATTCAGTTGAGTCAGACTCAATGCCCGACCACTACAGAAGATAGTGAGAAAATGAAAGTCATTCCCTATGCCTCAGCCATAGGTTCTATCATGTATGCAATGTTGTGTACCGGACCTGATGTGTGCCTTGCTATAAGTTTAGCAGGGACGAGGTACCAAAGTAATCCAGGAGTGGATCACTGGACAACGGTCAAGAACATCCTGAAATACCTGAAAAGGACTAAGGATATGTTTCTCGTTTATGGAGGTGAAAAAGAGCTTCTCGTAAATGGTTACATCGATGCAAGCTTTGGCACTAATCTGGATGACTCTAAGTCACAAACCGGATACGTATTTATATTGAATGGTGGAGCTATCAGTTGGTGCAGTTCCAAGCAGAGCGTCGTGGCGGGATCTACGTGTGAAGCGGAGTACATAGCTTCTTCGGAAGTAGCAAATGAAGAAGTCCGGATGAAGGAGTTCATATCCGATCTAGGTGTAACACCTAGTGCAGGGTCCAATGAAAATCTTTTGCGACAATACTGGAGCAATAGCCTTGGCGAAGGAATCCATATTTCACAAGAGAACAAAACACATCAAGAGACACTTCAATTCCATCCACGATCAAGTCAGGGAGGGAGACATAGAAATTTGCAAGATACATACGGATCTGAATGTTGCAGACCCGTTGACTAAGCCTCTCTCACGAGAAAAACATGATTAGCACCAAGACTCCATGGGTGTTAGAATCATTAATATGTAATCTAGATTATTGACTCTAGTGCAAGTGGGAGACTGAAGGAAATATTCCCTAGAGGCAATAATAAAGTTGTTATTTATATTTCCTTATATCATGATAAATGTTTATTATTCATGCTAGAATTGTATTAACCGGAAACTTAGTACATGTGTGAATACATAGACAAAACAGAGTGTCCCTAGTATGCCTCTGCTTGACTAGCTCGTTAATGAAAGATGGTTAAGTTTCCTAACCATAGACATGTGTTGTCATTTGATGAACGGGATCACATCATTACAGAATGATGTGATGGACAAGACCCATCCGTTAGCTTAGCATTATGATCGTTTAGTTTTATTGCTATTGCTTTCTTCATGACTTATACATATTCCTCTGACTATGAGATTATGCAACTCCCGAATACCGGAGGAACACTTTGTGTGCTATCAGACGTCACAACGTAACTGGGTGATTATAAAGATGCTCTACATGTCGGGGGGATGAACCCCAGGCGGGCAATGGAACCCGAATCCTTTTATAAAACAACGGGGCCAGCATCACCCCTCAATTCGTCCCGACCTTGGCCGAGTTGCTCGACTCGGCTAGGTCGCTCGATCCGGCCAAGCAGGCCGACCCGGCCAGGCTCCTCGACTCGGCCCCAACAACCAAGCTCAAAACTTCTCCAGCAAGCCAGCACCGCCCTTGGCGTGTTCTCCAAACCTGGCCAAGGGTCAGCGGCCGTCCCATCCCAGCCGTACAATTAGACGAATCTCCACCAGCTAATGATCAATGCCACAATACCCCGCCCATGCCTCTGGTCAGCCGATGAGGCAACAGTGCCCTCCATCTACCCGTTGACTAGGGCCGGCGTGGATACAGTGCCCTACGCCTACCCACTGTATAGGCTGGGCGTGGCAACAGTGTCCCGGCGTGACCAATGACGCCCACAAGTGGTGACCTGACGGAGCGCCACTGTAGCCGACTCAACCCGGCCATGCCCTGACGATCGACAAGACGACACACAGTTCCCCCTAGGCGCATGGGGCCCGCGCCCGGAGAACCCAGCGAGCCCTGGTACCCGGCTGGTACCAGCATCGGGTTCCTGGACACTGACAACCCGGCCCTACGGCCTTGTAATATTACCCTTGTACCCCTGGGGGGTTGACCTATAAAACCCCCCAGGAGCCCCCTTGCATACGGGCAGAACCCACTTCATTCACACAATCGATCACACATAAAGCAACACCCGAGGAGAGGGAGTAGCCTAAGCCTTGGCCAGACGTCCTTCTCCCTCCATAGAGCTCTAGGAGCAACTTTGTACTGTTACATATAAACCACACTCGGCAGGATTAGGGGTGTTATCTCTCCGGAGAGCCCCGAACCTGGGTATGTCTTGCGTCCCGCGCTCGCTCATGCCGACCTCGCCTCTGGAGCCCACCAGTGCCCTCGAGCCTCCTCCTCTCTTTAGCCATCCCATGGCATCTGCCGTGCGCCCACCACGACAGTTGGCGCCCACCGTGGGGCAGCTCGAGGTCCTGGCCGGGAGCATGCTTTAGACGGGGATCCTCTCCGACTCCGACGAGCCCGTCACGCTGGCAGACGACGCCACCGATGCGCTCGCCGCCTCCTTCGCCACGCTGAGCATCTCCAACGCGCCAACGGATGACTAGTACCCCCGCGAGGTACTTAGCTTTTCCGACTCCTCGCTCTCCATCAGCGACGACGCTCCCGCCGACGCGATGGACCTCTGCGTGGAGGTTTTCGTCACCGACATCGACGCCTCCTCATCGTCGAGCGCGGCAAGGAAGGCCGCCGATGCTAAGGCCGCGGCGGATAGGGCTGGCTCACCCAACCCACTGCGCGCCACGATACAGAGCCTTCGCATTCCCATCGGCACCGACATTGACGCCTCCAACATCGCCGAGGTCCGGACTCGCCTCAACAACGATCACCAGCGCCTGCTAGACCTCACCAAGACACTCGCCGCCACGCAGTGTTGCCTCAACTCCGCCCAGCTGGAGCGCAACGCCGCCTACGGCTTCACGCTTGCAGCCCCGAGCCAAGCCGGCTTGCCGACTTGTGAGCCCAGGGTGGTGCGATCGGGCGCGCTTTTGGCGCCCTCCCTCCCGTCTACGAGACTCCCGTGAAGAACATGCGCGCCACCCTGGGGGCCGTGGCCGGCATGGATCAGCTCGCGGGCGAAGAGCTGTAGGATTGCCTCAAGAGGGTGAACGACCTCCTCGCTGCGGCTAACGCGCAGCAGGACCGCCTCAACCAACTCGCCAAGCCGGCCGGATCCGGCTCCGCTCGTGTCTCAGCACCCGGTGATTTCCAGAACACGGCGTCTTCGCCACCCGGCGAGGCGCACTCTGGCCGCACCCGGACCCGGCGCAATTCCGCCCTGACGGCCGTTGGCAGCTTGGCGGACGAGCCGGCCTCCGAGGCCCGACACCGCCTCGATCCCCTGCTCCAAACCGGCCGACGTCCGGCTGCAGGCGAGCCGGCCCCCCGCGGCGGAGTCACCGACCGGCTGGGTCCACGCGACATCGACAACACCGACGTTCGTCACCGTCTCGACCGTCTCGCCCTCTCCCAGGAGCTGGAGGAGACCGGCCCTGTCAGACCGGCGTGCTTCGGTCCAGGCATCCGGGGCGAGCCTTTCACCAAAGGGTTTCTGCTCCCCCGCGACACCCTCAAGTACAATGGCACTATGAAGCCGAAGGACTGGCTCACCGACTACACTGCCGCCATCGGCATCGCCAGTGGCAACCACCGCCTCGCCATGCGCTACACGCCTCTCATGCTCCAGGGGTCGACCTGCACCTGGTTGAACAGTCTACCGGCCGGCAGCATCAACACATGGGTCGATTTCGAGCAAGCTTTCATGCGCAACTTCACTGGCACCTACAAGCGACCCGGCCGCCCTAGTCAGCTCGCCACGTGTGTGCAAGGGCCGGCGGAAACCGGTCGCGAGTACCTTGCATGGTGGACCGATCTTCGGAATAGCTACGAGGGCGTCCACAAAGTTCAAGCCATCCAGTACTTCGTCAACGGGTGCCGAGACGGCACCCTCCTCAAGCACAAGATCTTGCGCTCCGAGCCGGCCACTATGGCCGCGCTCATGGTAATGGCGGACAAGTACGCCAACACCGACTCCGCCATGAAAATCCAGGTGGCACTGGACGAAGCCGGCAAGGCAAAGCCGGTGCCGCCTCCGAAGCCGACCGGTGAGGGAAGCCGGTAGCAGCACAACCAGCAAAACAAGCGCAAAGCCGATCAACCGGCTCAGCGCTACGACAACCGACTCGTCGCGGCTGCCAAGCAAGCGCCCGCGGCCGACCCGGCCGCCAAACACCGGAACACTGGTAAAATGGCATGGTAGCTCGCAATGAGTTTTGAGGAGATGCTCGACGCCCCCTGCAAGCACCACAGCGGCGCGAGGCCGTCTACGCACACGCTTCGACAGTGTGCCATCACCAAGCGCATCGCCAGGGGTGACATCCCGCTGCCTCCGGCTTCGGCTCCGGGAGCGGGGCAGCCGCCTCCGCCTCCGCCACCACCTCCGGCCGCCGGCGTGATGCACGACGACCCCTACCCGGCCCAGAACGCGACCTACGTAGTCTTCACCAGCCTCGGCGATGACAAGCGCAGCGAGCGCCTCCTTCGGCATGAGGTGAGCACCGTCGTCCCAGCCAAGACTGAGTACATGCATTGGTCGGAGCACCCAGTCACCTAGACCCGGGAAGACCACCCGGCCATCATGCCGAACCTGGGCGGTTACGCTCTCGTCCTCGACCGCACCATCATCGTGCCCCGGCACACGTGCAAGTTCTCCCGGGTTCTCGTCGACGGCGGCAGCAACACCAACATTCTCTACCGCGACACCATGACCAAGCTCGGCCTCGAGGCCAAGGACCTAGAGCCGACCCGGACGATCTTCCACGACATTGTTCCCAGCCTCTCCTGCTCTCCGATCGGCCGGATCCGGCTCGATGTCCTGTTCGACGACAGCAGCCACTTCTGACGTGAGCCGATCTGGTTCGAGGTAGTGGACCTGTCCAGCGCATACCACGCGCTGCTGGGTAGGCCCGTGCTCGCCAAGTTCATGGCGTTCCCCCACTACGCCTACCTGAAGATGTAGGATCGAAAGTATGTCTAGAGGGGGGTGATTAGACTACTTGACCAAATAAAAACTTAACCTTTTCCCAATTTTAGTTCTTGGCAGATTTTAGCTATTTTAGGACAAGTCAAGCAATCATCACATAATTCAAGCAAGCATGCAAAGAGTATATTGGCAGCGGAAAGTAAAGCATGCAACTTGCAAGAATGTAAAGGGAAGGGTTTGGAGATTTCAAACGCTATTGGAGACACGGATGTTTTTCCCGTGGTTCGGATAGGTGGTGCTATCCTACATCCACGTTGATGGAGACTTCAACCCACGAAGGGTAACGGTTGCGCGAGTCCACACAGGGCTCCACCCAAGGGAAACGGTTGCGCGAGTCCACGGAGGGCTCCACCCACGAAGGGTCCACGAAGAAGCAACCACCCACAAAGGGTCCACGAAGAAGCAACCTTGTCTATCCCACCATGGCCAACGCCCACGAAGGACTTGCCTCACTAGCGGTAGATCTTCACGAAGTAGGCGATCTCCTTGCCCTTACAAAATCCTTGGTTCAACTCCACAATCTTGTCGGAGGCTCCCAAGTGACACCTAGCCAATCTAGGAGACACCACTCTCCAAGAAGTAACAAATGGTGTGTAGGTAATGAACTCCTTGCTCTTGTGCTTCAAATGATAGTCTCCCCAACACTCAACTCTCTCTCATAGGATTCGGATTTGGTGGAAAGAAGATTTGAGTGGAAAGCAACTTGGGAAGGCTAGAAATCAAGATTCATATGGTAGGAATGGAATGTCTTGATCTCAACACATGAGTAGGTGGTTTTCTCTCAGAACATATGAGTAGGAATGATGTGTGTGTTCTGATGGCTCTCTCATTGAATGAGAAGGAGGTGGAGGGGTATATATAGCCTCCACACAAAATCCAACTGTTACACAGATTTCCAATCTCAGTGGGACCGAATAAATAAACTCGGTCTGACCGAAGTAGTAAACCTAGTGACCGTTAGGAATTTCGGTGGGACTGACATGCAACTCGGTAGGACCGATTCGGTTAGGGTTTGGGCATAACGTAATCTCGGTGAGACTGATTACACAAACTCAGCGAGACCGAGTTTGGTAATTAGCTAACCAGAGAGTTGGTCAGGCAAACTCGGTGGGACCGATTTGCTCTTTCGGTGGGACCAAGTGGAACTCGGTGAGACCGAAAAGTTACAAAGGGGAAACACTGAGTTTACATTGCAATCTCGGTGGGACCGATTCGCTCTTTCGGTGGGACTAAAAAGTTACGAAAGGGAAACAGAGAGTTTGCAACCCCATCTCGGTGGGACCGAGATCCTTATCGGTAGGACCGAATTGCTAGGGTTCGGCAGTGGCTAATGACAATTGAAACTCGGTGGCGCCGGATAGGAAAAATCGGTAGGACCGAGTTTGGCTTAGAGTTTAGGTCATATGTGGATATGGGAAAGTAGTTGAGGGTTTTGGAGCATATCATTAAGCACATGAAGCAAGAGGCTCATTAAGCAACACCTCATCCCTCCTTGATAGTATTAGCTTTTCCTATGGACTCAATGTGATCTTGGATCACTAAAATATAAAATGAGGAGTCTTGAGCTTTTGAGCTTGAGCCAATCCTTTGTCCTTAACATTTTGAGGGTTCCACTTTCACATCCACGCCATGCCAATCATTGAGCTTTCCTGAAATAATCATCTTGGAATAGTATTAGCTCAATGAGCTATATGTTGTTATGAATTACCAAAACCACCTAGGGATAGTTGCACTTTCAATCTCCCCCTTTTTGGTAATTGATGACAACATATAGATCAAAGCTTCGACAAATGATAAAAAGCATGAAGTATATCGTCGCTTTGAGAAGTATGTGATAAGTAAGAGCTCCCCCTAAATTTGTGCATATATAAAATTTGCTTTGGACTGCAAATGCACAAAAAGTTAGAGTCATGGGTTACTCTTCCGTGTCACATACATCTTGGTGGAGCACTCAAAATGATAAGAATGAAATACATGCACTCATCACCAAGAATAGTGAATGATCACAAGCGATAGATAGCATGATAATATTTAAGCAAGCATTAACCAAACATTAAGTGTAGCTTATGATCAAACACATGATCATAGATGTCTCACAAATAATGACATAGTATCAAGCACTCAAAAGCAGAAAAAGGTTCGAAAAGACCACCAAATAAAACAAGAGAGAAAAGCAACACTCTCTCTCTCGAAGCCTATGATCTATACATCTTCTCCCCCTTTGGCAACAAGTTACCAAAAAGTTCCTAGAAAATGCATAGTGCTAAGTCGTCGCTCAGGCTTGATCTTCAGGTGGTGGTGGAGTCCGGATCACTCCAAGGACGAAGGCTTATGTAGATGCTGAAGTAGTCGCTGGAGTTGGAGCTGAGGTAGACGCTGGAGCTGAGGCTGTGGCTGGTGCAGACGTTGTAGATCTGGTGTCAGCAACTGGCAGTGCAGACGACCTCGGGCCTCGTGGCACTCTAGAAAAAGCATGAGTTGTGGTCCTGCCTCTCCTCTCATTCATGTCCTCCTGGAGCTGCTCCACTACAGACTGGACTTCTGTTACCTTGACATCCAAGTCATAGAAATTCTGTTCCATGATCCTCTCTAGGCTCTGCTGATTTTTGGTGAGGTTGGCTAGACTTTGCTCAATTCTCAGCGAGGATGCAATCAAGTAACTGAGCTGCTCTTGCTTGGTCTTCAAGAAATAGTCAGATGCCTCCTCTTGAGTAGGCATCCTGGCAGCTTTCTCCTTCTTCGCCTTCTCCTTCTTTGCAAATGCTTGTGCAGACGATGGCTCATTCTCTGTCATCACAACTTCATTGTTCTCAAAATCTGGACGGATGGGCAGGTGTTCCTTATCCAAAAGATATATGGCCGTGCCCATCTTGGAGTTGATGAGCTCCTGAATCTGAGGGGCATATCCACAGCTCCTCTTTTGATCTGCAGCTGTCCTCTTAATGGTTTCCACAATGAGACTCATGACCTTGAATTTCTGAGGCACGTCAAAGACATGAAGCAGGTTGATCGCGTGACCTCTGATCATCTTGTGATCTCCAGACTTAGGCAACAGAGTGTGCCTTAGTATCCAATTTATAGTAGGCAATCCTGAGAGCAGATAGTGCACTGAGCCAAACTTGAATGTGTCAAGAGCTTCACTGGGAATTTCCTTGTACATGTTGGACATGGAGTTATGGTCCATTTTCTTCTTGGCATAGATGTCCAAGTCCTCATCTTGCTCTTCTGGGGCATTGATGATCTGTGCCCACTCAGCCACTGTAGATTGGTACCTTGTACCCTCAGACATCCAACTAATCCTGCCATCCGGATAAAAGTGAGCTGTGGAGTAGAACTGCATGATGAGTTCCTCGTTCCACTTTGTGAGCTTTTGCCCAACAAAGTCCTCTACTCCACATGCTCTGAAGCTGTCCTGAACTCCTGGATAGTGCTCTTCATTCTCCTTGATATAGGTCCAGTCGACCCATCTCATGTCGCAAACGATTGGCTTCTTGTCAAGCAAAACAGTCTCATAAAAGTCTTGTTGCTCCTTTGTGTGAAATCTGTAGTCCACGACAGTCCTTCTCCTAGAAGCATATGGATCTGCTTCTCTCCATTTCCTGAGCCCTGAGTCTCTCCTGAGCTTCATGTCCTCAGCCACAGGATGAGCATCGTTGTGGTCTGGGATCTTGGGCTTGAGCTTCCGAAGGACACTCTCTTCCTCTTCTTCAATAGCTTCAGGCACTGGGGCCTTGTTCTTTTCTGCAGCAGGTATACTCCTTGTGTTTCTCTTGGGAGCTGTCTTAGGATTAGGTGCATCCTTAGGTGCTTCCTTGGGCTTGGATGTAGCTCTCCCTGACCTTATGGCATCTCCCATAAGTTTGGCTGCCTTGGGTGCTGGTGCAGCAACCTCTTCTTCCTCCTCCTCTTCTACCATGATGGAGGCTCTCCCAAGTACTTTGGCTACAGTCTTCTTTACTCTCTCTTTCCTCTTCTTGCCCTCAGTAGCAATGGGCTCAATGGGAGCAGGCTTCTCAGTTGATGCTCTAGCCTTTGATATTGGCTGCCTGCCTGCTGGCCTCTTGATTTTCAGGCCTGGCTTTGAGCCTTGAGCTGGCTCAACCCTCTTGGAAGTGGCCTCTTCCTCTGCCACATAGTATTCATCCTCAGAATCAGACGTTCTCTTCTTCCTTTGACGTGTGGCAGCCTTAGGTAGATTGCTGGGTGTGCTCCTGCTGCCATCATCAGAAGAACTTGAGGGGCTAGTGCCCTCACTCATGACCACTTGCTGCTCTGAGAGGTTCTGGCTGTCACTTTGATCAGACATGTTGCAACTGACTGCTGACCCTGTGAATAGATTATAGAAGAGATAGAGTGGATGAGCATCACAAAAAGCAGAGATTTTGGCAAAAGATTAATTCAAAAACTTAGTTTTAGTTTTCCACAGAAAGCATCTCGGATCTACCGATTTTCAAACTCGGTGACACCGAAGCAGTTTTGGCACCATAACTGGTGAACTCGGTTAGACCGAGTCACAGTTCGGTGGCACCGAGACTGCTAGGGTTTCACATAATTCCAAAATCGGTCGCACCGATAAGTTATTCTCGGTCAGACCGAGTTTAACTTGTGCAATGGCAAAAGCCAGATCGGTGGGACCGAGTTTTTCAACTCGGTGGGTCTGAGATGGTTTCGGCAGAAACCTAACCCTAAAGTTTTCGAATTAAACCTAATCTACGAGCGTTTTGACTGGATAGAAGTTTATCAATCGTGGCAAGATACATGATAATCACAGTGTGCTAGGAATCAGATTGAGGAATAGCACAATGATCAAGTCCATACCCTAGTTCGGCGTGGACTTGCTACAGCGGCAACGGCGGGGCAGAAATCTGTTGACGGCGGCGAAGACCAGCGACTGGAGGCTGCTGGCGGCGAGGAGACGATCTGGAGACCTCGAGGGCAGAGCAGGCTATCGCGCGGGCGAGGAGGTTTCGGAGAAATTTCCAAAATTCTGCCCGTCACTATATATAGCCCGACCCTGTCGGTGTGACTGAGTGGAACAACTCGGTGGCACCGAGATGCAAAACTGTGTGCAGTTATTGCAACTCGGTGTGACCGAAAAGTTCAAATCGGTTGCACCGAGATCAAAAACCTAGATCAACTTAATGAACTCGGTAGGACCGAAAGTGGAGTATCGGTCAGACCGAGATTCATAAAGAGGTTTTGGAAGTTCAAGTCTATGACGAATCGGGTACTCCAAGTGCTCCTCACACAGAGTGGTTCGAATCTGACTTGATCAAATTTTGTGATGCAGCATGAATAGAGTTTGAGACGAGAAAAGCATAGATAGCTAGAGGAGGTTCTTAGGCATTCTTGTCCATCCACTTGGCAAAAGAAGATAAAGCCAAACAATCAAAACAACAAGTGGATGTCCTTGAATGAGCAAAATATGCAACCAACATGCTCACACAATAAGATAGCAAATGAAATATGTGGCAAAGCATGCACAACCAATTCTAGCATCTATCAAGCAATTTGCGATGACTAGGTCATCTATATATGAGTATATTGACTTAGGAGTCAAGTGAGAACACTTGATCGTAGGTCATACTCATCGTTTAAGCTCAAGTGGGGTTACCACTTTTACATAAAGCATTGTTTTGTTCACATCTTTAGAGTTGCTTTAGCTCAAGTCTTAGAATAAAGCTCCCCCTAGATGTGATATCCCCCCTAAGAGGGATGAACTAACCTTGGGTTTTGTCGATGATGACTTCATGTAGATATTGAAGATGTGGATGCTCAAGTTGATGTAGATCTCTTGGAGCTATCCTTTTGAGTGAATTGCACTTTCAATACCTACATGGGTTAGTCCCACAAGGAACAAACAAGGATATCCATAGACATAGAGTGATGCACACAAAAGATGATGTCCGTGAAAACTTTAGGTTACCTTGTCCCTTGTCTTACCAACAAGAGGGTTTGTGACTCCTTGAACTAGTGCAAGATGTGGAAGTTGATTGCACTTTTTCTTGCCAAAATGATGAGAGCGAAGTATGTTGGCGGAGTCACCCTCGAGAACTCTCTAGTTCTTCTTCTTTTGGATCCACATCATCTTGATGGGAATCCTTGGAGTTGTAGTCGTACTTGATGAAGTGGAACTTGAAGTAGTCTTGGGAATCCACTTGACTAAGGTCTTTGGAGCTTCTTCAAATGCATCAATTTCCTCTTGAAGCTTGTCCTTGCCTTTTTGCTCATAGTCTTGTGGTGGAAGATCATCTTGAGCTTGTGTCCCTTTGAAAGAAGTATACTTCTCTTGTTGAGGGACAAACTTCGTCTTGGGGTATTGATCTTCTTCCCATTCAACTCCATTGGCATTGAACTTTCGTTCAAAACCAACACCTTGATTCTTCCGGTGCATTCCTTGCTTGCGCACAATTTCCTCGAATTGCTTACTCCCGGCAAGGCTCTTGTACACTCCTTTCTCTATAATTCCCTTCAATAAGCTATTTTCTTGCTCAAGTGTAACTTGGCTAAGAGAATCATTACTGGAATCAAGAGAACTACTAGAAGCAACAATATTGGATTTAGCATGATCATTGTTACTACTAGAGGAAGAATCTTTCTTGTTAGATTTGACTTGAGGCATGTAAGTGGATAAGAGTAAACGCTTGGCAATGTAAGAAGAACTTTTCTTACGGAGATCATCATTGATTGCCTTTAAGAACTCATGCTCTTGCTCAAGATTGAGCTTTTCAAAGCGTAAATTCTAATGAGCTCTTAAGATTTCTCGATGATCTTCGAAGATAGTGTCATGAGCTAACTTAAGAGTTTTTAGTTCTTTAGTTAGAGCCTCAATCTTCTCCTTATCATTGTCATTCGTTTTATCTTGATTAGCATGATTAATTGGTCTTTCATCATAATATTCATCACTAGAGTTGTCACCAATCAACTCATCACCTAACAAGTCATCTTCATCACTATTGAAATCAACATACTCGGGGTGTGTTACCTTAGGACCTTTGGCCATGAAGCATCTTCCAATTCCTTCATTTGGTGAGTCAAATATGTAGTAGGAGTTGGATGACACAAGTGCTAGACCGGCAACACCTTCATCTTGAGTATCTTCGGAGTCGGAGTGATAACTTCTCTCGGAGTGGCTGTCGGAGTCGGGGCCGGATACCCATTCACCAACATGAGCTTGATGTCTTCGTCTTGTATAGCTCCTTGATGATTTTTCCTTCCTTTCCGAATCTTTGCTTCTCCGTGAGTATCTTCGTTCATAACGATCATCTCTACTCCTTCTCTCTCTTGGTGGTGATCCTTTGCTTCTTCTTTTTGGATAATCTTCTCTTCTCTTGTAGGGAGCCGTACACTCATTGGAATAGTGTCCGGGTCTTCCACGATTGTAACAGTTTCGCTCTCGACTAGAAGATCTTTTGTCATTGTAGGACCTTGACTTGGAGCTTCTATCTTTGCTTCTACTCTTGTAGAACTTGTTGAAGTTCTTCACCATTAAGCTCAATTCTTCATTGAAGTCTTGTTTCTCACTTGATGATGTAGGGGCTTCACATGAGGCTTTGTAGGCACCACTTGATTTGTTGTGAAGTTCCTCTTTATCCTTAAGTGACATCTCATGAGCAACAATCCTTCCAATCACCTCCGTTGGCTTGAGATCTTTGTAATTGGGCATCATTTGGATCAATGTGCACACGGTATCATATTTTCCATCCAAGGCTCTTAGGATCTTCTTGATGATGAATTTATCGGTCATCTCTTCACTTCCTAAGCCGGCAATCTCATTTGTGATGAGAGCAAGCCTAGAGTACATTTCGGCGACACCTTCACCATCCTTCATCTTGAACTTGTCAAGTTGGCTTTGAAGCACATCCAACTTGGATTCCTTGACGGAGTCGGTACCTTCATGCATATCAATCAAAGTGTCCCAAATTTCCTTTGCATTCTCAAGGCGGCTGATTTTGTTGAATTCTTCGGGGCACAATCCGTTGAAGAGAATATCACAAGCTTGAGCATTGTATTGCAACATCTTCAACTCATCCGCGGTAGCTTCACGGTTTGGTTCTTTCCCATCAAAGAAGTCACCTTGCAAACCAACACACACAATAGCCCAAACGGCGGGGTTATGTCCAAGAATATGCATTTTCATTTTATGCTTCCAACTAGCAAAATTAGTACCATCAAAGTAAGGACCTCTACGGTGATAATTTCCCTCGCTAGACGCCATACTCTCCTAGGTTGTGAAACCAAGGCTATGACCACCAAAAGCTATGGAGATCAAGCAAATGGAGACCAAAGCTCTGATACCACTTGTAGGATCGAAAGTATGTCTAGAGGGGGGTGATTAGACTACTTGACCAAATAAAAACTTAACCTTTTCCCAATTTTAGTTCTTGGCAGATTTTAGCTATTTTAGGACAAGTCAAGCAATCATCACATAATTCAAGCAAGCATGCAAAGTGTATATTGGCAGCGGAAAGTAAAGCATGCAACTTGCAAGAATGTAAAGGAAGGGTTTGGAGATTTCAAACGCTATTGGAGACACGGATGTTTTTCCCGTGGTTTGGATAGGTGGTGCTATCCTACATCCACGTTGATGGAGACTTCAACCCATGAAGGGTAACGGTTGCGCGAGTCCACACAGGGCTCCACCCAAGGGCAACGGTTGCGCGAGTCCATGGAGGGCTCCACCCACGAAGGGTCCACGAAGAAGCAACCACCCACAAAGGGTCCACGAAGAAGCAACCTTGTCTATCCCACCATGGCCAACGCCCACGAAGGACTTGCCTCACTAGCGGTAGATCTTCACGAAGTAGGCGATCTCCTTGCCCTTACAAACTCCTTGGTTCAACTCCACAATCTTGTCAGAGGCTCCCAAGTGACACCTAGCCAATCTAGGAGACACCACTCTCCAAGAAGTAACAAATGGTGTGTAGGTAATGAACTCCTTGCTCTTGTGCTTCAAATGATAGTCTCCCCAACACTCAACTCTCTCTCATAGGATTTGGATTTGGTGGAAAGAAGATTTGAGTGGAAAGCAACTTGGGAAGGCTAGAAATCAAGATTCATATGGTAGGAATGGAATGTCTTGATCTCAACACATGAGTAGGTGGTTTTCTCTCAGAACATATGAGTAGGAATGATGTGTGTGTTCTGATGGCTCTCTCATCGAATGAGAAGGAGGTGGAGGGGTATATATAGCCTCCACACAAAATCCAACTGTTACACAGATTTCCAATCTCGGTGGGACCGAATAAATAAACTCGGTCTGACCAAAGTAGTAAACCTAGTGACCGTTAGGAATTTCGGTGGGACTGACATGCAACTCGGTAGGACCGATTCGGTTAGGGTTTGGGCATAACGTAATCTCGGTGAGACCGATTACACAAACTCGGTGAGATCGAGTTTGGTAATTAGCTAACCAGAGAGTTGGTCAGGCAAACTCGGTGGGACCGATTTGCTCTTTCGGTGAGACCGAGTGGAGCTCGGTGAGACCGAAAAGTTACAAAGGGGAAACACTGAGTTTACATTGCAATCTCGGTGGGACCGATTCGCTCTTTTGGTGGGACCGAAAAGTTACGAAAGGGAAACAGAGAGTTTGCAACCCCATCTCGGTGGGACCGAGATCCTTATCGGTAGGACCGAATTGCTAGGGTTTGGCAGTGGCTAATGACAATTGAAACTCGGTGGCGCCGGATAGGAAAAATCGGTAGGACCGAGTTTGGCTTAGAGTTTAGGTCATATATGGATATGGGAAAGTAGTTGAGGGTTTTGGAGCATATCATTAAGCACATGAAGCAAGAGGCTCATTAAGCAACACCTCATCCCTCCTTGATTGTATTGGCTTTTCCTATGGACTCAATGTGATCTTGGATCACTAAAATATAAAATGAAGAGTCTTGAGCTTTTGAGCTTGAGCCAATCCTTTGTCCTTAACATTTTGAGGGTTCCACTTTCACATCCACGCCATGCCAATCATTGAGCTTTCCTGAAATAATCATCTTGGAATAGTATTAGCTCAATGAACTATATGTTGTTATGAATTACCAAAACCACCTAGGGATAGTTGCACTTTCAGAAGATGAAGTTGTCGGGTCCAAAGGGCCTCATCACCATCACCGGCGACTACCGCAAGTCCCTGGACTGTGCCCAAGACAGTGCCAAGCTAGCCGAGTCGCTGGTCGTAGCCGAGGAGCGGCACCAACTCGACTGGATTGTTGCCTTGGCCCAGGAGGCGTTGGCCACCCAGATCCTGACCGAGGAGCCGGCCAACGAGGTCGCGTTCAAGCCCTCCAAAGAGACCAAGAAGGTGAAGCTAAACCCGGAGGATCCCAGCTGTAGCAAGTACGTTGTCATAGGCACCTGCCTCGACAACAAATAGAAGGCGAGCTCATCGACTTCCTCCGTGAGAATCGGGATATTTTTGCATGGACCCCCAAGGACATGCCGGGTATCCCGAGGAAGTACGCCGAGCACAAACTCCATGTCCGCAAGGATGCCAAGCCTGTCTGTCAACCCTTGCGATGCTTTTCCAAAGAGAAGAGAAGGACCATCGGTGAAGAGGTCGCCAAACTCTTGGTGGCCGGCATCATCATGAAAGTGTTTCACCCCGAGTGGCTGGCCAACCCAGTCCTCGTCCTGAAGAAGAACAAGACCTGACGCATGTGTATCAATTACACCAGCATGAACAAGGCCTGCCCCACAGACCCGTTCGCCCGCCCACGAATCGACCAAGTCATCGACTCCACCGCCGAGTGCGAGCTCCTGTCCTTCCTGGATGCTTACTTCGGCTATCATTAGATCAAGCTGGACCCAGCCGACGCCTTGAATATGTCCTTCATCATGCCTTTCGGGGCGATTGCTACATCACCATGTCGTTCGGTTTGAAGAACGCCGGCGCCACCTTCTAGCGCTGCATGCAGAAATGCCTACTGCCGCAACTCGGCCGCAACATCCACATCTACGTGGACGACATCATGGTGAAGACGAAGCAACACCTCACGCTCCTCGACGATTTGAAGGAAACCTTCGCCAACCTGCGCGAATACAAGGTCAAGCTCAACCCGGAGAAATGCTTTTTCAGCATCCCGGTCGGAAAGCTACTCGGCTTCCTCGTCTTGGAGCGCGGCATTGAGGCGAACTCGGAGAAGATCAAGGCCATCGAGCGCATGCGCAAGCCGGCTCGGCTGTGCGATGTCCAGAAGTTCACCGGCTGCTTGGCCTCGGTCAGCCGGTCTCTCAGCCGGCTGGGCGAGAGGGCCTTGCCCTGATGACCCACAAGTATAGGGGATCTATCGTAGTCCTTTCAATAAGTAAGAGTGTCGAACCCAATGAGGAGCAGAAGGAAATGAAAAGCAGTTTTCAGCAAGGTATTCTCTGCAAGCACTGAAATTAGAGGTAACAGATAGTTTTGTGATAAGATAATTGGGAACGAGCAACAAGTAACAAAAGTAAATAAAGTGCAGCAAGGTGGCCCAATCCTTTGTGTAGCAAAGTACAAGCCTGGACAAACTCTTATATAGAGAAAAGCGCTCTCGAGGACACATGGGAATATCGTCAAGCTAGGTTTCATCACGTTCATATGATTCGCGTTCAGTACTTTGATAATTTGGTATGTGGGTGGACCGGTGCTTCGGTACCGCCCTTAGTTGGACAAGTATCCCACTTATGATTAACCTCTATTGCAAGCATCCGCAACTACAACAAAAGTATTAAGGCAAACCTAATCATAGCATGAAACATATGGATCCAAATCAGCCCCTTACGAAGCAACGCATAAACTAGGGTTTAAGCTTCCGTCACTCTAGCAACCCATCATCTACTTATTACTTCCCAATGCCTTCCTCTAGGCCCAAATAATGGTGAAGTGTCATGTAGTGGACGTTCACATAACACCACTAGAGGAGACACAACATACATCTCATCAAAATATCGAACGAATACCATATTCACATGACTACTAATAGCAAGACTTCTCCCAACGTAACTACTCACAAAGCATATTCATGTTCATAATCAGAGGGGTTTTAGTATGCATATAGGATCTGAACATATGATCTTCAACCAAATAAACCAACTAGCATCAACTACAAAGTGTAATCAACACTACTAGCAGCCCACAGGTACCAATCCCAGACTTAGAGACAAGAATTGGATACAAGAGATGAACTAGGGTTTGAGAGGAGATGGTGCTGGTGAAGATGTTGATGGAGATTGTCCCCCTTCCGATGATAGGATCGTTGGTGATGACGATGGCGCTGATTTCCCCCTCCCGGAGGGAAGTTTCCCCGGTAGAACAGCACCGTCGGAGCCCTAGATTGGTTCCGCCAAGGTTCCGCCTCGTGGCGGCGTAGTCTCTTGTGGAAAGATGGCTTATGATTTTTTTCCTCATCGAAAGACTCCATATAGCAGAAGATGGGCATCGGAGGGCCACCAGGGGGCCCACGAGGTAGGGGGGCGCCCAGGGGGTAGGGCGCGCCCCCACCCTCGTGGGCAGGGTGTGGCCCCCCTCTGGAACTTTTTGCGCTCATTATTTATTATATATTCTAAAAATGACTTCCGTGAAGTTGCAGGACTTTTGGAGCTGTGCAGAATAGGTCTCTAATATTTGCTCCTTTTCCAGCCCAGAATCCCAGCTGCCGGCATTCTCCCTCTTTATGTAAACCTTGTAAAATAAGAGAGAATAGGCATAAGTATTGTGACATAATGTGTAATAATGGCCCATAATGTAATAAATATCGATATAAAAGCATGATGCAAAATGGACGTATCAACTCCCCCAAGCTTAGACCTCGCTTGTCCTCAAGCGAAAGCCGAAATCGAAAAATATGTCCACATGTTTAGAGATAGAGGTGTCGATAAAAATAAAATACGAACATGAGGGCATCATGATCATTCTTAGAACAGCAACTTATATAATTCTTGTCATATGATTTCTTATGCTAGAGTAACAATTAAATCACAATTTCAAGTGTGAATCATAAACTTCATTGAAAACTAACAAACTATAATCTCAGTCATTGGAGCAATTGCAATTTATCATAACATAGGAAAGAGTCAATATAAGAGCTTTTCAGCAAGTCCACATACTCAACTATCATAGTCTTTCACAATTGCTAACACTCACGCAATACTTATGGGTATGGAGTTTTAATCGGACACAGAGAAAGATAGGGGCTTATAGTTTTGCCTCCCAACGTTTTACCTCAAGGGTAATGTCAACAATAATAGTTCATGAAAACTCACATCCAATTAGCAATATATACTAGGATATTTCCAACATGTTGTACTTTCCAAAAGATAAAATTTTAAAAAGGGAAGGGTGAAGATCACCATGACTCTTATTCAAGGTAGGAGATAAAAGTAAAAGATAGGCCCTTCGCAGAGGGAAGAAGAGGTTGTCATGCGCTTTTATGGCTGGATGCACAAAATCTTAATGCGAAAGAACGTCACTTTATATTGCCACTTGTGATATGGACCTTTATTATGCAGTCCGTCGCTTTTATTTCTTCCATATCACACGATCGTATAAAGCTTATTTTCTCCCACACTAGTAAGTCATACATATTTAGAGAGCAATTTTTATTGCTTGCACTGATGACAACTTACTTGAGGGATCTTACTCAATCCATAGGTAGGTATGGTGGACTCTCATGGCAAAACTGGTTTAAGGGTGTTTGGAAGCACAAGTAGTATCTCTACTTGGTGCGATGAATTTGGCTAGCATGAGGGGGAAAGGCAAGCTCATCATGTTGGATGATCCATGACAATATAATTTATCTCAGATGTAAGAAAACATAACCCATTACGTTGTCTTCCTTGTCCAACGTCAACTCTTTAGCATGTCATACTTTAATGAGTGCTCACAATCATAAAAGATGTCCAAGATAGTGTATTTATATGTGAAGACCTCTCTTTCTTTATTACTTCCTATTAATTGCAACGATGACCAAAACTATGTTTGTCATCTCTCAACAACTTTTATTCATCATACTTTTTATATGTGAGCTCATTACTCTCCATAAGATCCATATGATCTCTTTGTTTCTTTTTATTCTTTCTCTTTTCTTTTATTCACTCAAGATCATGGTAAAACAATCAGGCCCTTGACTCAACACTAATCTTTATTATATATAGCTCACAGACTCGATTACATAGAAGGATCATAAAGAAAAACTCACAACTAGATCATACTAAAAACTTTATACTACTAGATCAAGATATTACCAAAAGGATCGAACTAAGAAAAACGGTTAAGATAAAAGTGATGGTGATACGATACCGGGGCACTCCCCCAAGCTTGGCAGTTGCCAAGGGGAGTGCCCATACCATGTGATTATGTCTCCTTTGTTGGTGAAGAAGTTGATAGTTTTGTTGGTGGCGTAGGCTTGTCGTCCTTCTTCCAAGGCATAGGCTCACCATCATAGAAGGATGATCGAGTCTCCTGAAACCTCAAATCTGCAGCCAAACTCATCCTCTTGAATCTATATTCATACTCACAGTTTTGATTTTGCAGGTCATAGATCTGGGCTTGGAGGTGCTCGATTTCCTCATGAAGCTTGAAGATGGCCTCCCCAATGTCCTTGACGTCCAGCTTGTGGTTGTTGGTTAACTCCGTGATCATAATGTGATTGGAATCGAGTCCATGCTCCACCATCTCCTGACACCTGAAAACTTCTTGCTCCAATGCCTCGAGCCTTGCCACCGTGCTTCCGGTCTTCCTTGGTCCCTCAACATCGCGGATGTGCAACAACCCCTCATGCATATCAATTGTTTGAGGGTGTTGCAGCACTTCCGCGAGGTAGGGGTTGATGACCTTCTCGAAGAACTGGTCCTTGGGGGCACTTGAAGACGACAAGACGACCTGGATCTGTCAGAAAAACAGCTCGAAACAAAGACAGGAGATTTTTGCGTGATACGGTGGTCAAAACCTTTGGGAGGTTATATAATGAATTTTTACCGACCAAAATACGTGTCGTGTAAGAAAACGGAGTCCGGAGAGCACATGAGGTAGGGGGCGCGCCCAGGGGGGTAGGGCGCGCCCTCCACCCTCGTGTCCTTCCCAGACTGCTTCTTATTTTTCTATTTTTCTAAATATTCCAAAACGGAAGAAAATTGCCATTAGAACTGTTTTGGGGTCGGTTTACTTACCGTACCACATACCTATTCCTTTTCGGAGTCTGAAATGTTTCAGAAAGTATCCCTTATGTATTCCTCCGGGGTTACGGTTTCAATAACATTGGTTTCAAAATTTATAGAATTACCTGAGATATAATATTTAATTCTTTGACCGTTCACCACCTTCGGATTTGTGCCTTCAAAGTTGTTGATTTTTATGGCACCAGAATGATAGACCTCCTCGATAACGTAAGGACCTTCCCATTTAGAAAGAAGTTTTCCTGCAAAAAATCTTAAACGAGAGTTGTATAACAATACATAATCACCTACATTAAACTCATGCTTTTGTATCCTTTTGTCATGCCATCTTTTAACTTTTTCTTTAAATAATTTGGCATTCTCATACGCTTGGGGTATCCATTCATCGAGTGAGCTAATGTCAAATAACCTCTTCTCACCGGAAAGTTTGAAATCATAGTTGAGATCTTTAATAGCCCAATAAGCCTTATGTTCTAGTTCGAGAGGTAAGTGACATGCTTTTCCATAAACCATTTTATACGGAGACATACCCATAGGATTTTTATATGCAGTTCTATAGGCCCATAAAGCATCATCAAGTTTCTTGGACCAATTCTTTCTAGATCTATTAACAGTCTTTTGCAAAATTAATTTAAGTTCTCTATTACTCAATTCTACTTGACCACTAGACCGTGGGTGATAAGGAGATGCAATTCTATGATTAACATCATATTTTGCAAGCATTTTACGGAAAGCACCATGAATAAAATGTGAACCACCATCAGTCATTAAGTATCTAGGGACTCCAAACCTTGGAAAAATAACTTCTTGAAGCATCTTAATAGAGGTGTTATGATCAACACTACTTGTTGGAATAGCTTCTACCCACTTAGTAACGTAATCAACAGTAACTAAAATATGTGTATATCCATTAGAGGCAGGAAAAGGTCCCATATAATCAAAGCCCCAAACACCAAATGGTTCAATAACAAGTGAATAATTCATAGGCATTTCTTGACGTCTACTAATATTACCAATTCTTTGACATTCATCACAAGAAAAGACAAACTTACGGGCATCCTTGAAGAGAGTAGGCCAATAAAAACCGGATTGCAATACCTCATGTGCAGTTCTATCTCCAGCATGGTGTCCTTCATAAGCCTCGGAGTGACACTTGCATAGGATTTGTTCCTGTTCATGCTCAGGTACACAACGTCTAATAACACCATCTACTCCTTCTTTATAAAGATGTGGGTCATCCCAAAAGTAATGTCTCAAATAATAGAAGAACTTTTTCTTTTGCTGGTATGTGAAACTAGGTGGTATAAATTTAGCAATAATGTAATTAGCATAATCAGCATACCATGGAGAAGTATGAGAAGCATTTATGACATTTAATTGTTCATCAGGAAAGCTATCATCAATAGGTAGTGGGCCATCAAGAACATTCTCTAGCCTAGACAAGTTGTCTGCAACGGGGTTCTCAGCTCCCTTTCTATCAATAATATGCAAATCAAATTCTTGTAGCAAGAGAACCCATCTAATAAGTCTAGGTTTAGCCTCTTTCTTTTCCATAAGATATTTAATAGCAACATGATCTGTGTGAATAGTTACTTTAGAATCAACAATATAAGGTCTGAACTTATCACAAGCAAATACAACTGCTAAGAATTCTTTTTCAGTAGTTGCATAATTTCTCTAACATTGCCTAGATTTTTACTAGCATATTGAATAACATTTAATTTCTTATCAACTCTTTTCCCTAGAAAAACACCTACAAGATAATCACTAACATCACACATAATTTCAAAGGGTAAATTCCAATCAGGTGGTTGAACAATAGGTGCAGAGATCAATGCTTTCTTAAGTATTTCAAATGCTTCTATGCAATCATCATCAAAAACAAATGGTATATCTTTTTGTAATAAATTAGTCAGAGGCCGAGAAATTTTTGAGAAGTCCTTAATGAACCTCCTATAAAAACCGGCGTGACCAAGGAAACTTCTTATACCTTTGATGTCCTTGGGACATGGCATCTTTTCAATAGCATCAACCTTAGCCTTATCAACTTCAATACCTCTTTCAGAAACTTTATGCCCCAAGACAATACCTTCATTAACCATAAAGTGGCACTTCTCCCAATTCAAGACAAGGTTAGTTTCTTCACATCTCTACAAAGCTCGATCAAGGTTACTTAAGCAATCATCAAAGGAGGATCCATATACGGAGAAATCATCCATGAAAACCTCACAAATCTTTTCAAAAAAGTCAGAGAATATAGCCATCATGCATCTTTGGAAGGTAGCAGGTGCATTACATAAACCAAAAGGCATACGTCTATAAGCAAAAGTACCAAACGGGCAAGTAAAAGTGGTCTTAGATTGATCATTAGCTGACACAGGTATTTGAGAGAAACCAGAATAACCATCTAGAAAGCAAAAATGTGTATGTTTGGATAATCTTTCTAGCATTTGATCAATAAAAGGTAAGGGGTAATGATCCTTTTTAGTAACCTTATTTAATTTGTGGAAATCAATTACCATCCTATAACCTGTAATAATTCTTTGAGGAATCAATTCATCTTTATCATTAGGAACAACAGTAATACTTCCCTTTTTAGGGACACAATGGACAGGACTTACCCACTGACTATCAGCAATGGGATAAATTATACCTGCCTCAAGGAGCTTTAGTATTTCCTTTCTTACCACTTCTTTCATCTTAGGATCAGCCGTCATTGGTGATCACGAACTGGTTTGGCATCTTTCTCCAAATTTATTTTGTGTTGACATAGTGTGGGACTAATGCCCTTAAGATCATCGAGAGTATATCCAATAGCAGCACGGTGCTTCTTCAGAGTTTTCAATAATCTCTCTTCTTCATGCTCTGAAAGGTTAGCACTAATAATAACAGGATATATCTTTTTCTCATCAAGATAAGCATATTTAAGAGTATCAGGTAACGGTTTGAGCTCAAACACGGGATCACCCTTAGGTGGAGGAGGATCCCCTAGGATTTCGACAGGCAAATTGTGTTTCAGGATGGGTTCCTGTTTAAAGAATACTTCATCTATTTCCCTTCTTTCATTCATAAACATGTCATTTTCATGGTCTAGCAAATATTGTTCTAAAGGATCACTAGGAGGCACAGCAATAGAAGCAAGACAAATAATTTCATCTTTACTAGGCAATTCCTCTTCACGGTGTTGTCTACGAAATTTAGAGAAATTAAATTCATGAGACATATCACCTAAACCAATAATAACAACATCCTTTTCACAATCTACCTTAGCATTAACTGTGTTCAAGAAGGGTCTACCAAATATAATGGGACAAAAGATATCTTGTGGGGAACCAAGAATAAGAAAATCAGCAGGATATTTAGTTTTCCCACACAAGACTTCAACATCTCTAACAATTCCAATTGGTGAAATAGTATCTCTATTGGCAAGTTTAATTGTGACATCAATATCTTCTATCTCAGCAGGTGCAATATCATGCATAATTTCTTTGTATAAGTCATGAGGTATAGCACTAGCACTGGCACCCATATCACATAAGCCATGACAACAATGATCTCATATTTTAACAGAAATAACAGGCATGCCTACCAAAGATCTAGGTTTATCTTTAGCACAAGGTTTAGCTATTCTAGCAGTCTCATCACGGAAATGAATAACATGCCCATCAATATTATCAGACAAGAGATCTTTAACAATAGCAATATTAGGTTCAACTTTAATTTGCTCAGGAGGTGTATAGGTTCTAATATTTCTTTTACGAACCACAGTTGAAGCTTTAGCATGATCTTTTATCCTAACAGGAAAAGGTGGTTTCTCAACATAAGCAGTAGGAACAATAGGATCATTATAAGTGACAGTCTTTTCTTCAACTTTAATAGGTGCAACTATTTTTACTTCTATGGGAGGATGATATTTAAACCACTTCTCCCTAGGGAGATCAACATGAGTAGCAAAAGATTCACAGAAAGAAGCTACTATTTCAGAGTCAAGTCCATATTTAGTGCCAAATTTACAAAAAACATCGGTATCCATAAATGATTTAACACAATCAAACCTAGGTGTCATACCTGACTCCTTACCTTCGTCGAGGTCCCAATCTTCAGAGTTGCGTTTAATTCTTTCCAATAAATCCCATTTGAATTCAGTAGTCTTCATCATAAAAGAGCCAGCACAAGAAGTATTAAGCATGCGATTGCTATCAGAAAGCCGAGCATATAAATTTTGAATAATTATTTCTCTTGAGAGCTCATGATTGGGGCATGAATATAACGTTGATTTAAGCCTCCCCAAGCTTGAGCGATGCTTTCTCCTTTGCGAGGCCAAAAATTATTTATATATATAATTGCGATCACGATGAACAAGATATGCATAGGACAAAACTTCTGATGAAATTCCAATTTCAATCGTTTGTAGTTCCATGATCCCATATCATCACATAGCCTATACCATGTCAATGCATCTCCCTTCAAAGATAAAGGGAAGACCTTCTTCTTAATAACATCCTCGGGCACACCTGCAAGCTTAAATAATCCACAAACTTCATCCACATATATTAGGTGCTCATCAGGATGCATTGTTCCGTCTCCTACAAAAGGATTAGCTAGCAGTTTTTCTATCATACCCGAAGGAATATCAAAGTAGACATTTTCATTTTAAGTAGGTTCAATAGGTTGAGGAGCAACTCTTTGCTCTACTGGTCAGGGTGAAGATACCCCGAACAAGCCCCTCAGAGGATTACTTTCCATAGTAACAAGTGACAGTAAATTTCAGCACACTATATAAAATTTTCCTTACCAAATTCCACCTACCAAAGGCGCTTCACTCCCCGGCAATGGCACGAGAAAAGAGTCTTGATGACCCACAAGTATAGGGGATCTATCATAGTCCTTTCGATAAGTAAGAGTGCCGAACCCAACGAGGAGCAGAAGGAAATGATAAGCAGTTTGCAGCAAGGTATTCTATGCAAGCACTGAAATTATAGGTAACAGATAGTTTTGTGACAAGATAATTGGTAACGAGCAACAAGTAACAAAAGTAAATAAAGTGCAGCAAGGTGGCCCAATCCTTTTTGTAGCAAAGGACAAGCCTGGACAAACTCTTATATAGAGAAAAGCGCTCCCGAGGACACAAGGGAATATTGTCAAGCTAGGTTTCATCACGTTCATATGATTCGTGTTCGGTACTTTGATAATTTGGTATGTGGGTGGACCAGTGCTTGGGTACTTCCCTTACTTGGACAAGTATCCCACTTATGATTAACCTCTATTGCAAGCATCCGCAACTACAACAAAAGTATTAAGGTAAACCTAACCATAGCATGAAACATATGGATCCAAATCAGCCCCTTACGAAGCAACGCATAAACTAGGGTTTAAGCTTCTGTCACTCTAGCAACCCATCATCTACTTATTACTTCCCAATGCCTTCCTCTAGGCCCAAATAATGGTGAAGTGTCATGTAGTCGACGTTCACATAACACCACTAGAGGAGAGACAACATACATCTCATCAAAATATCGAACGAATACCAAATTCACATGACTACTAATAGCAAGACTTCTCCCATGTCCTCAGGAACAAACATAACTACTCACACAGCATATTCATGTTCATAATCAGAGGGGTATTAGTATGCATATAGGATCTGAACATATGATCTTCCACCAAATAAACCAACTAGCATCAACTACAAAGAGTAATCAACACTACTAGCAGCCCACAGGTACCAATCCCAGACTTAGAGACAAGAATTGGATACAAGATATGAACTAGGGTTTGAGAGGAGATGGTGCTGGTGAAGATGTTGATGGAGATTGACCCCCTTCCGATGATAGGATCGTTGGTGATGACGATGGCGCTGATTTCCCCCTCCCGGAGGGAAGTTTCCCCGGCAGAACAGCACCGCCGGAGCCCTAGATTGGTTCCGCCAAGGTTCCGCCTCGTGGTGGCGGAGTCTCGTCTGGAAAGATTGCTTATGATTTTTTCCTCATCAAAAGACTCCATATAGCAGAAGATGGGCATCGGAGGGCCACCAGCGGGGCTACGAGGTAGGGGGCGCGCCCAGGGGGTAGGGCGCGCCCCCACCCTCATGGGCAGGGTGTGGCCCCCCTCTGGAACTTCTTGTGCTCATTATTTATTATATATTCTGAAAATGACTTCCGTGAAGTTTCAGGACTTTTGGAGCTGTGCAGAATAGGTCTCTAATATTTGCTCCTTTCCAGCCCAGAATCCCAGCTGCCGGCATTCTCCCTCTTTATGTAAACCTTGTAAAATAAGAGAGAATAGGCATAATTATTGTGACATAATGTGTAATAACAGCCCATAATGCAATAAATATCGATATAAAAGCATGATGCAAAATGGACATATCATGCCCCTATATCAACTGATGAGGAAGACGATGCCGTTCGAGTGGAACGACCGTGCGGACGAAGCCTTCCGGGATCTCAAGCGCATGCTCTCCACCGCACCTGTCCTGGCCACCCCGGCCGAGAAGGAGCCACTGTTGCTCTATATCGCCGCGACCTCGCGGTCGATCAGCACGGTGATGGTGGTCCAGCGACCAGAGAAGGGCAAGGTTCAAGTCGTCCAGTGTCCCGTCTACTACTTGAGCGAGGTGCTCTCCGCCTCGAAACAGAACTAGCCGCACTACCAGAAGATGTGTTACGGCGTATACTTCACTACCAAGAAGATGAAGCTATACTTCCAAGAGCATGTCGTCACCGTGGTCAGCAAGGCCCCTCTCGGCGAGATCATCGGGTGCCGGAATGCCTCCGGCCGGGTCGCCAAGTGGGCGCTCGAGCTAGCCGGCCACACCATCCTCTACGAGCCCCGCACCATGATCAAGTCCCAGGCTTTGGCTGACTTCCTCGTCGACTGGACCGAGACCCAGTACCTGCCGCCGCCGCCGGACTCGACGCATTGGCGCATGCACTTCGATGACTCGAAGACGCGACTTGTCCTGGGGGTCGGCATCGTGCTATCCTCCCCCAAGGGCGACCGGCTCAAGTATGCGCTACAGATCCACTTTGCCGTCTCCAACAACGTCGCCGAGTACGAAGCCCTTGTGCACGGCCTCCGACTTTCCCAGGAACTTGGCATCCGGCGAATCCTATGCTTAGGCGACTCGGACCTGGTCGTCCAACAGTGCTTCGGTGAGTGGGACGCCCATGACTCCAACATGGCAAACTATAGCTTCCTCATCCAGAAGCTGTCCAGATTTTTTGACGACTGCAAGTTCCTCCATGTCCCGCGCGCGGAGAATGGGCGGCTGACACGCTCGCCAAGATTGCCTCGTCCCGGTAGTCCATTCCGTCTGGCATCTCCCTCGAGCACCTAACAAGCCGTCCGTCAAGTCGTCTCCGGACTCCGAGTCCATCCACGTCCCGGACTACCCGGCCGCGCCTCAACCCGGCCCGGGGACTACTCCAGCCGACCCGGCCGCGCCTCAACCCGCCCCGGGGACTGCTCCAGCCGACCCTGCCACGCCTCAACCCGGCCTGGGGACTGCTCCAGCCGACCCGGCCACGCCTCAAGCCGGCCCAAGGACTGCTCCGGCTGACCCGGCCGCGCTTCAACCCGGCCCGGGGACTGCTCCAGCCATCCCGACCACACCCCAACCCGGCCCTGGGGCCGCTTGATATGTCTCCAACGTATCTATAATTTTTGATTGCTCCATGCTATTATATTATCTATTTTGGATGTCAATGGGCTTTATTTTACACTTCTATATCATTTTTGGGACTAACCTACTAACCGGAGGCCCAACCCAAATTGTTGTTTTTTGCCTATTTTAGGGTTTCGAAGAAAAGGAATATCAAACGGAGTCCAAATGGAATGAAACCTTCAGGAACATGATTTTCTCAACAAACGTGATCCAGGAGACTTGGAGTGGGCATCAAGAAACGATCAAGGAGGGCACGAGGCAGGAGGCGCGCCTACCCCCTGGGCGCGCCCTCCACCCTCGTGGGCCCCCCATTGCTCCATCGACGTACTTCTTCCTCCTATATATATCCACATATCCCCCAAACATCCAGGAGCACCACAAAAACCTAATTCTACCGCCGCAACCTTCTGTACCCGAGAGATCCCATCTCGGGGCCTTTTCCAGAGCTCCGCTGGAGGGGGCATTGATCACGGAGGGCCTCTACATCCACTCCATGGCTTCTCCGGTGATGTGTGAGTAGTTTACTTCAGACCTTCGGGTCCATAGTTATTAGCTAGATGGCTTCTTCTCTCTCTTTGGATCTCAATACAAAGTTCTCCTCGATCTTTTTGGAGATCTATTCGATGTAATTTTCTTTTTCGGTGTGTTGTCGAGATCCGATGAATTGTGGGTTTATGATCAAGTTTATCTATGAACAATATTTGAATCTCCTCTGAATTCTTTTATGTATGATTGGTTTATCTTTGCAAGTCTCTTCGAATTATCAGTTTGGTTTGGCCTACTAGATTGATCTTTTTTTAGAACATAGACATCAGGGACATCCGGCTTTAAATTAATAAAGCCCTCAACACAGGCAGCGTGCACAAACAAACAGACCAAAAGACAGAAACAAAGCTAGACAGCCAAGGTCTTAGGCATGCCACAGAAGGCAACGACAGCGAAATAAAGTGCATTACATGGCAGATCCAGCCAAACTAACAGCACGCAGGCTCGGGGTAAACCATGACCAAAACCAAAAGGGCTGCCCATCCCTATGCGGCAGTAGACGGAGGTGACAGGGCTCGGGATGCCAAGTAGACGAAGTGAAGGCATGCTAGAGCTTGGCGGTGGAGATCAGAGTCATGTTGTCTTCCCAGCGGTGCCCACTGCTGCAAAAATAAGATGCATTTGAAGATTACATCAGCGGGGTGAGAGGGAAACACTCCCTCAATAGTAAACTTGTTACGAATATGCCATAAGGCCCATAGCATGGCCGAAGCACACGTCCACATGATCCGGCGCGAAGAGCCCTGGACCGAAGCTAGGGATGACACAAGCTTAGAGCGTGAGCGTGGATCCCAATCCACCCCGGCGGCCTCACGGACCGCGCTCCAAGCAAAGCGTGCCAACGGACACCGGAAGAACACGTGGTCAGCATCTTCCGAGTCGCCACATAACGCACAAGGACCGAAAGCAGGGCCATTGTGCTTAGCTATATTGATAGAGGTAGGAAGGCGGTCTTGGCATAGTTGCCAGAGGAAAACCTTAACCTTGAGCGGGATTCGTGCAATGGGAGAAGTGCTTAGCTTTGGGTTCAATCTTGCGGTGCTCGATCCCAGTGACAGGAAGGGAACCGACACGTATTGTATTGTTGCCATCGAGGATAAAAAGATGGGGTTTATATCATATTGCATGAGTTTATCCCTCTACATCATGTCATCTTACTTAAAGCATTACTCTGTTCTTGTGAACTTAATACTCTAGATGCATGCTGGATAGCGGTCGATGTGTGAAGTAATAGTAGTAGATGCAGAATCATTTCGGTCTACTTGTCTCGGACGTGATGCCTATATACATGATCATACCTAGATATTCTCATAATTATTCGCTTTTCTATCAATTGCTCGACAGTAATTTGTTCACCCATCGTAATACTTATGCTCTTGAGAGAAGGCACAAGTGAAACCTATGGCCCCCGGGTCTATCTTCCATCATATTAATCTTCCAACACTTAGTTATTTCCTTTACCATTTATTTTACTTTGCATCTTTATTTCTCTTTATCATAAAAATACCAAAAATATTATCTTATCATATCTATCAGATCTCACTCTCGTAAGTGACCTTGAAGGGATTGACAACCCCTTTATCGCGTTGGTTGTGAGGTTCTTAGTTGTTTGTGTAGGTGCGTGGGACTCAAGCGTGGTCTCCTACTGGATTGATACCTTGGTTCTCAAAAACCGAGGGAAATACTTATGCTACTTTACTGCATCACCCTTTCCTCTTCAAGGGAAAACCAACGCAATGCTCAAGAGGTAGCAAGAAGGATTTCTGGTGCCGTTGCCGGGGAGATTCGTGCCAAGTCAAGTCAAGATTTGACTCCTAACAAGGAGCCATTCCTGGCACCGTTGCCGGAGTCTACACACAAGTCAAGACATACCAAGTACCCATCACAAACCCTTATCCCTCACATTACATTATTTGCCATTTGCCTCTCGTTTTCCTCTCCCCCACTTCACCCTTGCCGTTTTATTTGCCTTCTCTTTTTCCGTTCGCCTCTTTTTCGCTTGCTTCATCGTTATGGCTAGTCCTTTATCTACTCCTTTGTCTCCCGAGAATGAAGTTCTTAATTTTAAACAAAGGGAGGGAGAAAAATCTAAAAGATGCTTGGTATAGAATTTGCAATGCGCAAAATAGATCTACCAGGAAGCAATCTACTTCCGTTCTTCTTCACAATTTTTATGTAGGCGCTACTCCTTGGTATAGATATATTCTTGATACCATTACCGGAGGAAATTTCTTGGGTAGCCATACTTTTGATTCTTATAATGCTATGATAGATTTGTTTGGCCCACCACCTCTTTTGGTTAATGGAACTATTTTAACTTTGGAACATGTGATGCAACGGCTTGAAATTATTGAAAATAAAGTTGATACCATAGAGTTGATTGAAAATTTGGATAGGAATATCCATAACCAAATTACCCAATACGGATCTAAGGTAGGAGTTGCTCTTAAAAAATTTAAGGAAAAAGAACCCATAGTTAATGAAAGAATAGATCAAGATTCTACTGAAAGTGATAAACCTGAGGGAATTATCATCAACTTGGGGTCCACTTTTTCTTCCGTTAAAAATACTCCAAATCCTCCTACCAAAATTTCCAAGCTCGTTTATGTTCCTAAAAATAAGGGTGAATCCTCTAGTAAGGAAACTGCGGATTTAAAATCAATAAGTGTTCATCCCAATCTTTTCGCTATCATTAAGGAACCGTTTGCTACAAATGACTTTCTTGATTTTGTGCCTAGGTGTTTGATAATTAATAAAAAGAAAGAAACTCCTAGGGGTTATAGGTGTCTTATTGAAGAATTACCCACCAAAGATGACAATACCTAGATCTATCTTCGCTTTTATGCCTAGCTAGGGGCGTTAAACGATAGCGCTTGTTGGGAGGCAACCCAATTTTATTTTTATTACTTGATTTTTGCTCCTGTTTAGTAATAAATAATTTATCTAGCCTCTGTTTTGGTTGTGTTTTTTTGTGTTTAATTAGTGTTTGTGCCAAGTAGAACCGTTGGGAAGACTTGGTATAACGCCCTCGATGCGGCTATATCTCCTACGTGTCGAAGCACGACATAGAGGCATAACTGCATTGAAAGCAATGTCGCAAGTGAGGTAATCTTCACAACAACCCATGTAAATAGATTATAAGGGAAAAGGTACATAGTTGGCTTACACTCGCCACGTCACACAAATACATGAATAACATTATAATCATCCAATACACTCATGGTCCGACTACGGTACCAAAATAAAAGATCAACCCCAACATGCGACACGGTCCCGATCGCCCCAACTGGGCACCACTACTGATCATCAGGGAAAGACACATAGTAACGGCGTGAGTCTTCGTCGAACTCCCACTTGAGCTCAAGCGCATCATCTGGAACGGAATCATCAGTCCCTGTATCTGGTTTGGAAGTAAACTGTGAGTCACGGGGACTCATCAATCTTGCATCCTCGCAATCAAGACTATTTAAGCTTATAGGTAAGGCAAGGTAATATGTGGAGCTGCAGCAAGCGACTAGCATATATGGTGGATAACCTATTCACAAAAGAGAGCGAGAAGAGAAGGCAAAGCACGAACGAAGAACTATGATCAAGAAGTGATCCTATAACAACCTACATCAAGCATTACTCCAACACCGTGTTCACTTCCCGGACTCCGCCGAGAAGATACCATCATGGTAACACACGCGGTTGGTTCATTTTAATTAAGTCAAGGTTCATGTTATCTACAACCGGACATTAACAAATTCCCATCTGCCCATAACCGAGGGCACGGCTTTCGAAAGTTCAAATCCCTGCAGGGGAGTCCCAACTTAGCCCATCACAAGCTCTCACGGTCAACGAAGGATAGTCCTTCTCCTGAGACATTCCGATCAGACTCGGCATCCCGGTTCTACAAGACAACCTCGACAATGGTAAAACAAGTCCAGCAACACCGCCCGAATGTGTCGACAAATCCCGATAGGAGCTGCACATATCTCGTTCTCAGGGTACACTCGGATAAGCAATCCGTACAACTAAAACCAGCCCTTGAGTTTCCCCGAGGTGGCGCTGCAAGGGGCTCTAGTTTGGACCAACACTCAGAGGAGCAGTGGCCCGGGGGGGTTAAATAAAGATGACCCTCGGGCTCCGGAAACCCAAGGGAAAAAGAGGCTAGGTGGCAAATGGTAAAACCAAGGTTGGGCATTGCTGGAGGAGTTTTATTCAAGGCGAACTGTCAAGGGGTTCCCATTATCACCCAACCGCGTAAGGAACGCAAAATCCGGGAACATAATACCGATATGACGGAAACTAGGGTGGCAAGAGTGGAACAAAACACTAGGAAAAAGGCCGAGCCTTCCACCCTTTACCAAGTATATAGATGCATTAAGATAACAAGATAATATAGTGATATTCCAACAATAAACAATGTTCCAACAAGGAACGATCTCCAAACTTCACCTGCAACTAGCAACGCTATAAGAGGGGCTGAGCAAAGCGGTAACATAGCCAATCAACGGTTTGCTAGGACATGGTGGATTAGAGGTTTGACATGGCAATTTGGGAGACATGATAAGCAAGTGGTAGGCATCGTAGCATAGGCATAGCAAAAGAGCGAGCATCTAGCAAGCAAAGATAGAAGTGATTTCGAGGGTATGATCATCTTGCCTGCAAAGTTGCAGAGTTGACTTGATCCTCGTAAGCAAACTCAACGGGCTCCTCATTAGCTAACTCGTCTCCCGGCTCTACCCAAACAAGACAAATAGGCAAAAGGAACACAATCAACCACGTGCAAAGCTCGAACGACATGATGCAAACATGGTATGCTATGCGGGATGCGATATGTGATGCATATGCAAGATTTGACAAGGAATGATTGAACCTGGCCTCAACTTGGAAATACAAGAGTGCCACTGGAAAGGTGACGTGATTTCGGTTGAAATCGATATAAAGATCACCGGAATCGGATGCACGGTTTGGAAATGGCGAGCAAAACAAATATGGCACCGGTCTGTGATAAACAGCAAGTAGCCATCTAAATGCATCAATATAATCATGCTACAGCACTCAAACATGGCAACAAAATACATGGCAGGGATCCACTCATGATGCTTGACAAAAGATAAACACTGGGCTACGGCCAATTCATCCATTAACAGGTTCAAACAAGCATGGCAAAAGTGCAAATGATAAACAGGTTTCAGACTTAGTGAAATTAACACAAGTCTGGAATTTAACATCACGTAGCACACTTTGGAGCATGAAAACTATATGCTACAGGAACTTAACATGGCAAAGGAAGGCATGGCATGAAGCTACTCAAAGCACTTAACAAAAGTCCCTTGGTGACATTGAGCCAAAAGGGATCATAAAATACAATTGCAAGCATGTGAACATGGCAAAAACATAATCAGATTACAGACTTAGTGAAAAACTGGAGCATCCAAATCTGTTAACGAGTAGGCATGTTCACGAGCTCGATGCACTCACTACGGAGCATGGCATGACAAACTAAGCACACACCCATCAAGAATACATATCATAGAAGGTAGACATGGCAAGAACAACAACATAGCATGCACGGATCAATAACAACATCCTCAGCAAAATCGCTAACAAGTCAACAATCTTCCAGGATTCACGAAATAGCAAAAGTAGAGCTTGATTGACTCAAGCAAGGGTCCTACATAAATGCAAACAAAGACATGGATGGATAGAGCGCCACAATGTTAACAAATCATCCTTACTGATCATCCTCAAAAGAGGCACGGATCACTAGGAAACAACATGAACATATGGCATAATGACAAAATCAGGACAAGGACTTAGAGAAAAACGAAGTCCTTGAAATCAGCATTAACGAATGCACTACTTTGCAAGCTTGTGCTAGTAACCACACATATCACAAAAATACATGGTAAGCACCTCTATAAAGATGGCATGGCATATAACAAAACTCATGTAGAGCTCAGGAGCATATCATGAACACAATAATCATGGCAAAAATGACAAATAGCTATTTGATGAAACAGATCTGACAATTAAGCCATATAGCCCTCTTCCAACATCATTTCGGGCATTAAGATGAGCTCAAATGAAAATGATGCAATGAGATGAAATGATTTACTCTCTGAGGCGAACATTTTGATATGCTACACGCGCAAAAACGAGCTACGGATGCGGAGTTACGATGCGATGAACAATGCAAAAAAATATGCAGACTTAGGGGAAAAACGAGGTCAACCCCTAGGGTTTCACTGTAGCACCGGATCCAGATCCGATCTGGCGTGCACGCGGCCCGAGGATGGCCGGAAGTCACTGTAGCGGTCGGAGTTGACGTTGGGGCGGGGCGGCGCGGAGGAGGTCCGGCCTCCTGCGGCGGCGAGCGGCGAGGAGGGAGGCGACGGGCGGTGAGAACGTGGTGGCGGCGGCGAGGAGCGACCCGGCCGGTGATGGTCGGCGGTGACCGGAGTGGCAGAGGTCGCGGCAGAGGCGGCCAGCGCACGGGACGAAGACGACGGCACGGCGAGGTAAGGGGCGGCGCGGCGAGGTAAGAGGCGGCGCGGGGCGCGCGGGCCTCGGGGGCTCTCCCCGGGCCGAGCGGGCCGGCGGCGGGGGAAACCCGGCGGCGACACATGGCGGCATGTGGCTGGCTGGGCGCGGCGGGCGGACGCGTCCGGTTGCGGCGGGACGTGTCCGATGGTGGCGGAGCTGATTTCTAGGGTTAAGGGAAGAGGAGATCCGGGAATTTCGGGAGAGGGTCTATATATAGGCATAGAGGGAGCTAGGAAGCTCCAAATGGAGTTCGGTTTTCGGCCACGCAATCGTGATCGAATGACCGAGATGATGGAGAGATCTTAGGTGGGGTTTGGGCCACTTTGGAAGGGTGTTGGGCTGCAACACTCACGAGGCCTTCTCGGTCCCTCGGTTAACCGTTGTAGTATCAAACGAAGTCTAAATGGTACAAAACTTGACAGGCGGTCTACCGGTAGTAAACCAAGGACGCATGACAAGTCTCGGTCCAATCCGGAAATGTCTAACCCCCACACACGAAAAGAGGTAGAAAGGACCACCGGAGGAGATAAGAGCGCCGGAATGCAAAACGGACAATGGGGAAAATGCTCGGATGCATGAGACGAACACGTATGCAAATGCAATGCACATGATGACATGATATGAGATGCATGACAAAGTCAACAACACACGGAGATAAAAACCCGAACCCGAGGAAATAAAATAACTTAGCGCCGGAAACGGTAAGAGTTGGGATACATATAAGGTAAATTACATCCGGGGTGTTACAACACTCCACCACTACGAAAGGATCTCGTCCCGAGATCTAGGACTGGAAAAACACCGGGTACTCAGGACGGAGGTGATCCTCGCGTTCCCAGGTGGCTTCATGGTCGGAATGGTGTGACCACTTGACTTTGAGGAATTTGATTGACTTATTGCGAGTCTTGCGTTCAGTCTCTTCAAGAATAGCAACTGGGTGCTCACGATAAGAGAGGTCTTCTTGGAGATCAATGTCCTCGAAGTTGACGGTGCGGTCAGGGGTCTTGAAGCACTTGCGGAGCTGAGACACATGGAACATGTCGTGCACGTTTGCAAAGTTTGAAGGAAGCTCGAGTTGATAGGCGAGATCGCCTCTCTTGCTGACGATCTTGAAAGGACCCACGTATCTAGGGGCAAGCTTCCCTTTGATACCGAAGCGACGAGTACCTTTCATTGGAGAGACGCGGAGGTAAACATGATCTCCGATCTCGAAAGCCAAATCACGATGCTTACTATCATAGTAGCTCTTCTGACGCGATTGCGCTGCTTTGAGGTTATCACGAATGACTTTGCACATTTCCTCTGCCTCTGTGATCAAGTCATTTCCAAGAAGTTGACATTCACCGATCTCTGACCAGTTAAGAGGAGTACCACACTTCCTGCCATAGAGAATTTCAAATGGGGCCTTGCCCGAACTTGCTTGAAAACTGTTGTTGTAGGAGAATTCGGCATATGGAAGACAATCTTCCCACTTCATACCGAAGGAGATAACGCAAGCCCTGAGCATATCTTCAAGAATCTGATTGACATGCTCGACTTGACCGCTAGTTTTAGGATGAAAAGTTGTGCTGAAGCGGATGTTGGTGCCCATGGCCTTCTGAAAAGAATCCCAAAACTTGGAGGTAAAGATGCTGCCACGGTCTGAAGAGATCAACTATGGAATGCCGTGCAGAGAGACAATCCGAGAGGTATACAGCTCCGCCAATTGAGCTGCCGTGATAGACTCTTTGATAGGCAGGAAATGAGCCACTTTAGTGAGTTTGTCAATGACAACGAATATAGCATCATTGCCACGCTTGGACTTTGGAAACCCAGTCACGAAGTCCATATCAATGTGGTCAAACTTCCATTCTGGAATGGCAAGAGGTTGGAGGAGACCAGCTGGTCATTGGTGTTCTGCCTTCACTCTTCTGCAGACATCACATTCATTCATGAACTGAGCAATCTCGCGCTTCATTCGAGTCCACCAATAAGCCTGCTTGAGGTCCTGGTACATCTTCGTACTCCCAGGGTGGATGGAGAGGAGTGAATTGTGAGCCTCATTCATGATAACTTTACGAAGGTCACCTTTAGGCACAACAATGCAATCCTCGAAGAAGAGAGTATCCTTGTCATCAAGGCGATAGCACTTGTACTTGGGTTGACTCTTGGCAATCCCAATCTTCACCTTCTTCACCATAGCATCAAGAAGTTGAGCCTCGCGAATCTGATCTTCCAAGGTAGGAGAGACTTGAAGGTTGGCGAGGAAACCTTGAGGAAAGACTTGCAGATTGAGTTTGCGGAAAGCTTCACAAAGCTCGGGTTGGTAAGGCTTGAGAATCAGACTGTTGTAGTAAGCCTTCCTGCTCAATGCATCAGCAATCACATTGGCCTTGCCTGGAGTATACTCGATGCTAGGATTATACTCTTGAATCATTTCGACCCAACGAGTCTGCCTGAGGTTGAGATTAGGCTGCGTGAAGATGTACTTGAGACTCTTGTGGTCAGTGAAGATGTCCACTTTTCTTCCAAATAAGAGATGTCTCCAAGTCAAAAGAGCATGCACAACTGCCGCCAACTCGAGGTCATGAGTGGGGTAGTTCTTCTCGTTGGGCTTCAACTGGCGAGAGGTATAAGCCACAACTTTCTTCTCTTGCATCAACACTGCACCAAGACCTTGAAGAGAGGCATCCCAGAAGACCTCGAACGGTTTGGATTCATCAGGGAGAGTCAGAACTGGAGCAGTGACCAATTTCTCTTTCAAAGTGTTGAAAGCGATGTCACATTCCGGAGACCAAACGTACTTGACGTGCTTATGGAGAAGGTTTGAAAGAGGCTTCGCGATCTTTGAAAAGTTCTCAATGAACCTTCGACAGTAGCTTGCGAGACCAAGGAAGCTGCGGAGTTGCTTCATGTTCTGAGGTGGTTCCCAATTCACAATTGCAGACACCTTCTCATGATTCACCGCTATGCCCTTGGCAGAGATGATATGCCCAAGATAGAGAACCTCATCGAGCCAAAACTCGCACTTTGAGAACTTGGCGTAGAACTGATGTTCCCTGAGCTTATCGAGCACCAAACACAAGTGCTTGGCATGATCTTCCTTGTTCTTTGAAAAGACCAGAATGTCATCGAGGTAGACCAAGACGAAGTCATTTGTGTAAGCGTTGAAGATGAAGTTCATCATGCGAGAGAAAGTCGGCGGAGTGTTGACGAGGCCAAAAGACATGACATTGTATTCATATGAACCATAGCTTGTTCTGAAAGCCGTCTTGGGAATATCTTGCTCACGGATTCGAATCTGGTGATAGCCCATACGGAGATCAAGCTTGGAGAATACTTGGGCACCTTTGAGTTGTTCGAACAGCTCATTGATGTTGGGAAGTGGGTACTTGTTCTTGATAGTCTTCTTGTTCAATGGATGGTAGTCAACACAAAGTCGGTCCGTTCCATCCTTCTTCTTCACAAAAAGAACTCCACAACCCCACAGAGAAGAACTAGGTCGGATGAGACCCATTCGCTCTTGAATATCGAGTTGCTTCTTCAGCTCCTTCAACTCTTCAGGTCCAAGCTTGTAAGGACATTTGCAAACAGGTTCCGTGCCAGGCTCAAGATCGATGACGAATTCCACTGGCCGGTGCGGAAGCATTCCTGGAAGCTCTTCTGGAAAGATGTCTTGATATTCGCAAATGACTGGAATTTGAGAGATGGCATCCAGTTCACCCTTCTCATTGAGAGAAAACAGATGGATGGTATCATCATGAGCGGCAAAGACAATTACATCCTCAGACGAATGAGTCAATTGAATCTGCCTGGCAGCACAATCAAGCTGAGCCTTGTGCTTAGAAAGCCAATCCATTCCGAGAATAAGATCAATATCCGAGTCACCAAGAACATTTGGAGAGGACAAGAGCTTATAGTCACCCAATGTGATTGAAACATCCGAAACGCATACTCGAGATGTCATTTGACGGGCCAGAGAGACAATAGCCAACGGTTTCGGCAACACTTGAGTAACAAAATCATGCTTAGATGCAAAAGGTCTCGAGATGAAACAATGCGATGCACCAGTGTCAAAAAGAACTCTTGCAGGAATATCGTTAACAGGAAGGTTACCCATGATGATATCTGACGAGTCCTCTGCCTGAGCTACATTCACCATGTTGACCTTGGCGTACTTGGGGTTATGCTTGACCACAGCTGTACTTGTCGATCTCACATGAGGAGGAGGAGGGAGTCGCCTCTGATTGAAGCATTTGTTGGCATAGTGACCCTTCTATTGGCACTTGTTGCACGTGACCTCTGAAAGCAGACGGTGATATGGAGCACTCGATCTTGGAGCTTGAGACGAAGTCTTGTTCTGAAAGCCAGGGTTGGGTGGGTGGGAAGATCCACTACCACCTTTGCTCTTCTGCTGATAAGGCTGACGGAACGGAGGAGGAGGAAGCCAATACTTCTGCTTCTTAGCCACTTGAATTGAGGAAGAAGGAGTAGCATCTCTGACTCGCTTCTTGGAAGCATCGCACTTCAGTTGAGCAGTCTCTTGCTTCATTGCCATGTTGTAAAATTCATCGTACCTCTTGGGCTCAAAGAGAACGAGAGCTAGCTGGATTTCTTCTCTGAGACCACCCCTGAACTGGTATATCATGCTCTTCTCGTCAGGGACGCCCTTCTTAGCAAAACGGGCGAGCTTCTGAAACATCTTGTTGTACTCGTAGACAGACATAGAGCCTTGCTTCAGGTTGCGGAATTCTTCACGCTTGCACAACTTGTAACGCCCTCGATGCGGCTATATCTCCTACGTGTCAAAGCACGACTTAGAGGCATAACCGCATTGAAAGCAATGTCGCAAGTGAGGTAATCTTCACAACAACCCATGTAAATAGATTATAAGGGAAAAGGTACATAGTTGGCTTACACTCGCCATGTCACACAAATACATGAATAACATTACAATCATCTAATACACTCATGGTCCGACTATGGTACCAAAATAAAAGATCAACCCCAACATGTGACACGGTCCCGATCGCCCCAACTGGGCACCACTACTGATCATCAGGGAAAGACACATAGTAACGGCGTGAGTCTTCGTCGAACTCCCACTTGAGCTCAAGTGCATCATCTAGAACGGAATCATCGGTCCCTGCATCTGGTTTGGAAGTAAATTGTGAGTCACGGGGACTCAGCAATCTCGCACCCTCGCGATCAAGACTATTTAAGCTTATAGGTAAGGCAAGGTAATATGTGGAGCTGTAGGAAGCGAATAGCATATATGGTGGCTAACCTGTTCGCAAAAGAGAGCGGGAAGAGAAGGCAAAGCACGAACGAAGAACTATGATCAAGAAGTGATCCTATAACAACCTACGTCAAGCATTACTCCAACACCGTGTTCACTTCCCGGACTCCGCTGAGAAGAGACCATCACGGTAACACACACGGTTGGTTCATTTTAATTAAGTTAAGGTTCATGTTATCTACAACCGGACATTAACAAATTCCCATCTGCCCATAACCGCGGGCACGGCTTTCGATGGTTCAAATCCCTGCAAGGGAGTCCCAACTTAGCCCATCACAAGCTCTCACGGTCAACGAAGGATATTCCTTCTCCCGAGACATTCCGATCAGACTCGGCATCCCGGTTCTACAAGACATCCTTGACAATGGTAAAACAAGTCCAGCAACACTGCCCGAATGTGCCGACAAATCCCGATAGGAGCTGCACATATCTCGTTCTCAGGGCACACTCGGATAAGTAATCCGTACAACTAAAACCAGCCCTCAAGTTTCCCCGAGGTGGCTCTGCAAGGGGCTCTAGTTTGGACCAACACTCAGAGGAGTAGTGGCCCGGGGGGTTTAAATAAAGATGACCCTCGGACTCCAGAAACCCAAGGGAAAAAGAGGCTAGGTGGCAAATGGTAAAACCAAGGTTGGGCATTGCTGGAGGAGTTTTATTCAAGGCGAACTGTCAAGGGGTTCCCATTATCACCCAACCGCGTAAGGAACGCAAAATCCGGGAACATAATACCGATATGACGGAAACTAGGGCGGCAAGAGTGGAACAAAACACTAGGCAAAAGGCCGAGCCTTCCACCCTTTACCAAGTATATAGATGCATTAAGATAACAAGATAATATAGTGATATCCCAACAATAAACAATGTTCCAACAAGGAACGATCTCCAAACTTCACCTGCAACTAGCAACGCTATAAGAGGGGCTGAGCAAAGCGGTAACATAGCCAATCAACGGTTTGCTAGGACATGGTGGGTTAGAGGTTTGACATGGCAATTTGGGAGACATGATAAGCAAGTGGTAGGCATCGTAGCATAGGCATAGCAAAAGAGCGATCATCTAGCAAGCAAAGATAGAAGTGATTTCGAGGGTATGATCATCTTGCCTGCAAAGTTGCAGAGTTGACTTGATCCTCGTAAGCAAACTCAATGGGCTCCTCATTAGCTAACTCGTCTCCCAGCTCTACCCAAACAAGACAAACAGGCAAAAGGAACACAATCAACCACGTGCAAAGCTCGAACGACATGATGCAAACATGGTATGCTATGTGGGATGCGATATGTGATGCATATGCAAGATTTGACAAGGAATGATTGAACCTGGCCTCAACATGGAAATACAAGAGTGCCACTGGAACGGTGACGTGATTTTGGTTGAAATCGATATAAAGATCACCGGAATCGGATGCACGGTTTGGAAATGGTGAGCAAAACAAATATGGCACCGGTCTGCGATAAACAGCAAGTAGCCATCTAAATGCATCAATATAATCATGCTACAGCACTCAAACATGGAAACAAAATACATGGCAGGGATCCACTCATGATGCTTGACAAAAGATAAACACTGAGCTACGGCCAATTCATCCATTAACAGGTTCAAACAAGCATGGCAAAAGTGCAAATGATAAACAGGTTTCAGACTTAGTGAAATTAACACAAGTCTGGAATTTAACATCAGGTAGCACACTTTGGAGCATGAAAACTATATGCTACAGGAACTTAACATGGCAAAGCAAGGCATGGCATGAAGCTACTCAAAGCACTTAACAAAAGTCCCTTAGTGACATTGAGCCAAAAGGGATCATAAAATACAATTGCAAGCATGTGAACATGGCAAAAACATAATCAGATTACAGACTTAGTGAAAAACTGGAGCATGCAAATCTGTTAACGAGTAGGCATGTTCACGAGCTCGATGCACTCACTATGGAGCATGGCATGACAAACTAAGCACACACCCATCAAGAATACATATAATAGAAGGTAGACATGGCAAGAACAACAACATAGCATGCACAGATCAATAACAACATCCTCAGCAAAATCGTTAACAAGTCAACAATCTTTCAGGATTCACGAAATAGCAAAAGTAGAGCTTGATTGACTCAAGCGAGGGTGCTACATAAATGCAAACAAAGACATGGATGGATAGAGCGCCACAATGTTAACAAATCATCCTTACTGATCATCCTCAAAAGAGGCACGGATCACTAGGAAACAACATGAACATATGGCATAATGACAAAATCAGGACAAGGACTTGGAGAAAAACGAAGTCCCTGAAATCAGCATTAACGAATGCACTACTTTGCAAGCTTGTGCTAGTCACCACACATATCACAAAAATACATGGTAATAACCTCTCTAAAGATGGCATGGCATATAACAACTCATGTAGAGCTCAGGAGCATATCATGCACACAATAATCATGGCAAAAATGACAAATAGCTATTTGATGAAACAGATCTGACAATTAAGCCATATAGCCCTCTTCCAACAGCATTTCGGGCATCAAGATGAGCTCAAATGAAAATGATGCAATGAGATGAAATGATTTACTCTCTGAGGCGAACATTTTGATATGCTACACGCGCAAAAACGAGCTACGGATGCGGAGTTATGATGCGATGAACAATGCAAAAAAATATGCAGACTTAGGGGAAAAACGAGGTCAACCCCTAGGGTTTCACTGTAGCACCGGATCCAGATCCGATCCGGCATGCACGCGGTCCGAGGACGGCCGGAAGTCACTGTAGCGGCCGGAGTTGACGTCGGGGCGGGGCGGCGCGGAGGAGGTCCGGCCTCCTGCGGCGGCGAGCGGCGAGGAGGGAGGCGACGGGCGGTGAGAACGAGGTGGCGGCGGCGAGGAGCGACCCGGCCGGCGATGGTCGGCGGTGACCGGAGCGGCAGAGGTCGCGGCGGAGGCAGCCGGTGCATAGGAAGAAGACGGCGGCGCGGCGAGGTAAGGGGCGGCACGGCGAGGTAAGAGGCGGCGCGGGGCGCGCGGGCCTCGGGGGCTCTCCCCGGGCCGAGCGGGCCGGCGGCGGGGGAGACCCGGTGGCGACACGTGGCGTCGTGTGGCTGGCTGGGCGCGGCGGGCGGACGCGTCCGGTTGCGGCCGGATGTGTCCGATGGCGGCAGAGCTGATTTCTAGGGTTAGGGGAAGAGGAGATCCGGGAATTTCGGGAGAGGGTCTATATATAGGCATAGAGGGAGCTAGGAAGCTCCAAATGGAGTGCGGTTTTCGGCCACACGATCGTGATCGAACGATCGAGATGATGGAGAGATCTTAGGTGGGTTTTGGGCCACTTTGGAAGGGTGTTGGGCTGCAACACTCACGAGGCCTTCTCGGTCCCTCGGTTAACCGTTGGAGTATCAAACGAAGTCCAAATGGTACGAAACTTGACAGGCGGTCTACCGGTAGTAAACCAAGGCCGCATGACAAGTCTCGGTCCAATCCAGAAATGTTTAACCCCCACACAGGAAAAGAGGTAGAAAGGACCACCGGAGGAGATAGGAGCGCCGGAATGCAAAACGGACAACGGGGAAAATGCTCGGATGCATGAGACGAACACGTATGCAAATGCAATGCACATGATGACATGATATGAGATGCATGACAAAGGCAACAACACACGGAGACAAAAACCCGAACCCGAGGAAATAAAATAACTTAGACCCGGAAACGGCAAGAGTTGGGATACAAAAAAGGTAAATTACATCCGGGGTGTTACACTTGGGGAAAGTCTTTTTGATCTTACTGTAAAAAAACAGAAACTTTAGCGCTCACGAGAATTGCTGAAATTTTTATTTGGAAGGTGTTATTTAGTTAATTCTTTTTGCAGATCATTAATAGATAAATTACTCACGTCCAGAAATTTATTTTAGAATTTTGGGGTTTCCAGAATTTTCGTTAGATACAGAGTACTATAGACTGTTCTATTTTTGACAGATTCTGTTTCTCGTGTGTTGTTTGCTTATTTTGATGAATCTATGGCTAGTAAAAGAGTTTATAAACCATAGTGAAGTTGAAATACAGTAGGTTTAACACAAATATAAATAAATAATGAGTTCATTACAGTACCTTGAAGTGCTGTTTTGTTTTCTTTCGCTAACGGAGCTCACGAGATTTTCTATTTTGAGTTTTGTGTTGTGAAGTTTTTCAAGTTTTGGGTAAAGATTAGATGGAGTATGGAACAAGGAGTGGCAAGAGCCTAAGCTTGGGGATGCCCATGGCACCCCAAGGTAAAATTCAAGGACACCAAAAAGCCTAAGCTTGGGGATGCCCCGGAAGGCATCCCCTCTTTCGTCTTCGTCTATCGGTAACTTTACTTGGAGCTATATATTTATTCACCACATGATATGTGTTTTGCTTGGAGCGTCTTGTATGATTTGAGTATTTGCTTTTTAGTTTACCACAATCATCCTTGTTGTACACACCTTTTGAGAGAGACTCACATGATTTGAAATTTATTAGAATACTCTATGTGCTTCACTTATATCTTTTGAGCTATATAGTTTTTGCTCCAGTGCTTCACTTATATCTTTTAGAGCACAGTGGTGGTTTTATTTTATAGAAATAATTGATCTCTCATGCTTCACTTATATTATTTTGAGAGTCCTTTAGAACAACATGGCAATAATATAAAAACTTTCATAGAAGTGCATTGAATACTATGGGAAGTTTGATACTTGATAATTGTTTTGAGATATGGAGATGGTGATATTAGAGTCATGCTAGTTGAGTAGTTGTGAATTTGAGAAATACTTGTGTTGAAGTTTGTGATTCCCATAGCATGCACATATGGTGAACCGTTATGTGATGAAGTCGGAGCATGATTTATTTATTGATTGTCTTCCTTATGAGTGGCGGTCGGGGACGAGCGATGGTCTTTTCCTACCAATCTATCCCCATGTGAGCATGCGCGTAATACTTTGTTTCGATAACTAATAGATTTTTGCAATAAGTATGTGAGTTCTTTATGACTAATGTTGAGTCCATGGATTATACGCACTCTCACCCTTCCACCATTGCTAGCCTCTCTAGAATCACACAACTTTCACCGGTACCATAAACCCATCATATACCTTCCTCAAAACGGCCACCATACCTACCTATTATGGCATTTCCATAGCCATTCCGAGATATATTGCCATGCACGTTTCCACCGTTCTGTTATTATGACACGCTTCATCATTGTCATATTGCTTGCATGATCATGTAGTTGACATCGTATTTGTGGCAAAGCCACCATTCATAATTCTTCATACATGTCACTCATGCATCATTGCACATCCTGGTACACCGCCGGAGGCATTCACATAGAGTCATATTTTCTTCTAAGTATCGAGTTGTAATTCTTGAGTTGTAAGTAAATAAAGTGTGATGATCATCATTATTAGAGCATTGTCCCAAGTGAGGAAAGGATGATGGAGACTATGATTCCCCCGCAAGTCGGGATGAGACTCTGGACGAAAAAAGAGGCCAAAAAGAAAAAAAAGAAGGCCCAAAGAAAAAAATGAGAGAAAAAGAGAGAAGGGACAATGCTACTATCCTTTTTCCACACTTGTGCTTCAAAGTAGCACTATGATCTTCATGATAGAGAGTCTCCTATGATATCACTTTCATATACTAGTGGGAATTTTTCATTATAGAACTTGGCTTGTATATTCCAATGATGGGCTTCCTCAAAATGCCCTAGGTCTTCATGAGCAAGCAAGTTGGATGCACACCCACTTAGTTTATTTTGTTGAGCTTTCATATACTTATAGCTCTAGTGCATCCGTTGCATGGCAATCCCTACTCACTCACATTGATATCTATTAATGTGCATCTCCATAGCCCGTTGATATGCCTAGTTGATGTGAGACTATCTTCTCCTTTTTGTCCTCTCCACGACCACCATTCTATTCCACATATAGTGCTATATCCATGGCTCACGCTCATATATTACGTGAAGATTGAAAAAGTTTGAGAATACCAAAAGTATGAAACAATTGCTTGGCTTGTCATCAGGGTTGTGCATGATTTAGATATTTTGTGTGGTGAAGATAGAGCATAGCCAGACTATATGATTTTGTAGGGATAACTTTCTTTGGCCATGTTATTTTGAGAAGACATGATTACTTAGTTAGTATGCTCGAAGTAGTATTATTTCTATGTCAATATTACACTTTTATCTTGAATCTTTTGGATCTGAACATTCATGCCACAATAAAGAAAAAATTACATTGAGAAATATGTTAGAAAGCATTCTACATCAAAAATTCTTGTTTTATCATTTACCTACTCGAGGATGAGAAGGAATTAAGCTTGGGGATGCTTGATACGTCTCCAACGTATCTATAATTTTTCATTGCTCCATGCTATTATATTATCTATTTTGGATGTTAATGGGCTTTATTTTACACTTTTATATCATTTTTGGGACTAACCTACTAACCGGAGGCCCAACCCAAATTGTTGTTTTTTGCCTATTTTAGGGTTTCGACGAAAGGGAATATGAAACTGAGTCCAAACGGAATGAAACCTTCGGGAACATGATTTTCTCAACAAACGTGATCCAGGAGACTTTGAGTGGGCGTCAAGAAACGATCGAGGAGGGCACGAGGCAGGGGGCGCGCCTACCCTCTGGGCGCGCCCTTCACCCTCGTGCCCCCCCGTTGCTCCACCGACGTACTTCTTCCTCCTATATATATCCACGTATCCCCCAAACATCCAGGAGCACCACGAAAACGTAATTCCACTGCCACAACCTTCTGTACCCGAGAGATCCCATCTCGGGGCCTTTTCCCGAGCTTCGCCGGAGGGGGCATTGATCATGGAGGGCCTCTACATCAACTCCATGGCCTCTCCGGTGATGTGTGAGTAGTTTACTTCAGACCTTCGGGTCCATAGTTATTAGCTAGATGGTTTATTCTCTCTCTTTGGATCTCAATACAAAGTTCTCCTCGATCTTCTTGGAGATCTATTCGATGTAATCTTCTTTTGCAGTGTGTTTGTCGAGATCCGATGAATTGTGGGTTTATGATCAAGTTTATCTATGAACAATATTTGAATCTCCTATGAATTTTTTATGTACGATCCTTTTATCTTTGCAAGTATCTTTGAATTATCAGTTTGGTTTGGCCTACTAGATTAATCTTTCTTGCAATGGGAGAAGTGCTTAGCTTTGGGTTCAATCTTGCGGTGCTCGATCCCAGTGACAGAAAGGGAACCGACACGTATTGTATTGTTGCCATCGAGGATAAAAAGATGGGGTTTATATCATATTGCATGAGTTTATCCCTCTACATCATGTCATCTTCCTTAAAGCATTACTCTGCTCTTATGAACTTAATACTCTAGATGCATGCTGGATAGCGGTCGATGTGTGGAGTAATAGTAGTAGATGCAGAATTGTTTCGGTCTACTTGTCTCGGACGTGATGCCTATATACATGATCATACCTAGATATGCTCATAATTATTTGCTTTTCTATCAATTGCTCGACAGTAATTTGTTCACCCACCATAATACTTATGCTCTTGAGAGAAGCCACTAGTGAAACCTATGGCCCCAGGGTCTATGTTTCATCATATTAATCTTCCAACACTTAGTTATTTCCTTTCCCGTTTATTTTACTTTTCATCTTTATTTCTCTTTATCATAAAAATACCAAAAATAGTATTTTATCATATCTATCAGATCTCACTCTTGTAAGTGACCGTGAAGGGATTGACAACCCCTTTACCGCGTTGGTTGTGGGGTTCTTACTTGTTTGTGTAGGTGTGTGGGACTCGAGCGTGATCTCCTACTGGATTGATACCTTGGTTCTCAAAAACTGAGGGAAATACTTATGCTACTTTACTACATCACTCTTTCCTCTTCAAGGGAAAACCAACGCAGTGCTCAAGAGGTAGCACCGCTGAACCTGGCTCGGGGGCTTCCACCTCGGAACCCGTCGTGATAGCCGTCCGCACCGGGGTTGCGGCACCATCCTGGGCCCTACCCATTTCGGAGTTCCTGGAGAATGGGGTCCTCCCCATAGACGAGACCGAAGCTCGGCAAGTACAGTGCCGAGCATCCACCTACATCATCATCAACAACGAGCTCGTCAAGCGCAACTCCACCGGTCTTGATAACCCACAAGTATAGGGGATCGCAACAGTTTTCGATAAGTAAGAGTGTCGAACCCAATGAGGAGCTAAAGGTAGAACAAATATTCCCTCAAGTTCTATCGACCACTGATACAACTCTACGCACGCTTGACGTTCGCTTTACCTAGAACAAGTATGAAACTAGAAGTACTTAGTAGGTGTTGTTGGATAGGTTTTCAAGATAATAAAGATTATGTAAATAAAAAGTAGGGGCTGTTTAGATAAAGAAACCATAAAGTAAATATAGCGAGTGTGGAAAAGTGGTGGTAGGAGTTGCAAAATTGCCCCTAAGCAATTGACTACTTTACTAGACCGATAGCAAGTATTATGTGGGAGAGGCCATTGCTAGCATGTCATCCCTGACTTGGAATTCTATGCACTTATTATTGGAACTATTAGCAAGCATCCACAACTACTAATGTTCATTAAGGTAAAACCCAACCATAGCATTAAGATATATTGGTCCCCCTTCAATCCTGTATGCATCAATTTCTATGCTAGGTTGAAGCTTCTGTCACTCTTGCCCTCCAATACATAGTCCTATCAACATACAACTAACCCTAGGGTGTGATTCACGTGCGCAATAATATGATGGGAACCCAAGGACAGCAACATAACCACAAGCAAATTAAATCAATCATAGCAATTCATCAACCACCGATAGGACAACGAAAATCTACTCAGACATCATAGGATGGCAACACATCATTGGATAATAATATGAAGCATCAAGCACGATGTTCAAGTAGAGGGTATAGCGGGTTGCGGGAGAGTGGACCGCTGTAGATAGAGGGGGGAAGGTGATGCAGATGTTGGTGAAGATGGCGGAGGTGTTAGTGTAGATCGCGGTGATGATGATGGCCCCCGGGGACACTCCGGTGCCACCGGAAGCGAGGGGGAGATAGCCCCCCTCCTTCTTCTTCTTCCTTGACCTCCTCCCTAGATGGAGAAGGGTTTCCCCTCTGGTCCATGGCCTCCATGGCACGGGAGGGGCGAGACCCCTCCAAGATTGGATCTGTCTCTCTGTCTCTCTCTGTTTCTGCGTTCTCAGATTCTTCCCTTTCACCGTTTCTTATATTCCCGGAGATCCGTAACTCCGATTGGGCTGAAATTTTGACACGATCTCTATCCGGAAATTAGCTTTCTTACGGAAAAAGAAGGGCACCAACCGCCTTACGGGGTGGCCACGAGGGTCAGGGGCGCGCCTGACACCCTGGGGCACGCCCCCTACCTCGTGGGCCCCTCGAGCATCGTCTCGCGTGGATTCTTCTTCCCAAAAATCATATATATTCCAAAAAAATCTTTGTCAATTTTTATTCCATTTGGACTCCGTTTGATATGGATATTCTGTGAAACAAAAAACATGCAACAAACAAGAACTGGCACTGGGCACTGGATCAATATGTGAGTCCCAAAAATAGTATAAAAAGTTGCCAAAAGTATATGAAAGTTGAATAATATTGGCATGGAACAATCAAAAATTATAGATACGACGGAGACGTATCAACCGGCGTGTTCCAGCGCTGCGTCGAGCAGGACAAGGGCATTGAGATCCTCCTCGACATACACCAGGGCGAGTGCGGGCACCACGCCGCCTCGCGATCCCTGGTGGCCAAGGCTTTCCGCCATGGTTTCTATTGGCCCACGGCCCTCGAAGACACCGAATCGCTCGTCGTCAAGTGCGAGGGATGCCAACGCTTCAGCAAGCGCAGCCACCAGCCGGCGTCGGCACTCCGGACCATCCCGATCGCCTGGCCCTTCGTGGTCTGGGGACTCGACATGGTGGGACTCTTCAAGACCGCTTGAGGCGGCATGACGCACTTGCTGGTGGCGGTGGACAAATTCACTAAGTGGATCGAGGCAAGGCTGATCAAGAAGCTGGACGGTCAAATGGCCGCTCGATTTATCAAATATATCGCGGTACGCTACAGCATGCCGAACAGCATCATCACGGACAATGGCACCAACTTCGCCAAGGGCATGCTCGTGCAGTACTGCTCCGTCTCCGGCATCCGCCTCGACCTGGCCTCTGTTGCTCATCCGTAGTCCAATGGCCAGGTCGAGCGGGCCAACTGCCTCATCCTATCCGGCATCAAGCCGCGGCTCGTCGAGCCGCTTGTCCGTTCCCCCGGCAGCTGGCTCAACGAGTTTCCGGCTGTTCTTTGGAGTCTCCGCACCATGCCTAACCAGTCGACCAGGTTCACCCCGTTCTTCCTCGTCTTCGGAGCAGAAGCCGTCATCCCGACCGATGTCGAGTTCGACTCACCGCGCGTCAAGATGTACACAGAAACCGAAGCAAAAGAAGCACACGAAGACGGCGTCGACTTGCTCGAAGAAGCGCGTCTCCTAGCGCTCACTCGCTCAGCCATCTACCAGCAAGGTCAGAGGCACTACCACAGCAAGAAGATCAAGCCCCTCGCTTTCCAAGAGGGAGACCTCGTCCTCCGACTCGTCCAATAGCAGACGGGCCAGCACAAGCTGTCCTCCCCATGGGAGGGCCCCTTCATCATCAGCAAGGCCCTATGCGATTGCAACGCCTACTACCTCATCGATGCCCGCAAGTCGAACAAGCGCAAGAGAGACACAGCCGGCGAAGAAACAACCCGACCATGGAACGTGGAGCTACTCCACCCGTTTTACAGTTAGCTGTAAACACGTATGTACCACCGTCTTTTGTAATCATCTCAAAACTATAGGGTCCCCGAACGACGCTCGGGGGCTGCCCCTTTTGCGACCAAGCTATCGTGTCTCTACATTCGCGCATCACTTTAAAATTTTAAGCCGAACCCAGCCGCTGGGTCGATTCGCTCGTCCCGTGGGCTTGAGGGCTGGCCGACTTGGCCACTTGCTGTTTTTTTCTTAGCAGTTCTCAAACGCGTTGGATCGCCATAGCTTCTCGCTTAGCCCTAAGCTACAGATCTGGCTTCGATTGCGGGCTGGCAAGTGCATGAGAACAAAAGCAACAGCGCGCCATGAACACTAAGTCAAGAACCGTCGGGTCGCCCAACCCGGTCCCGCCGCCTTAAGTTACTACACGACCGGCTGCCTGCCAACCCGGCCCGCCGGATGGCCGCCAGCCGGCCTAGTGGGTGTTTCGCTTGCGCTCAACATTTTGAAAGACTAAGTATTGAATGCTCCTTTCAAAAACCAAAACCCTTGTCACGGACCAAAGCCCTGGCCGTCAGACTCGTGGGGGGGGGGGGGAGGCCCAAAGAGGGAGAGTTACAAGAAAATGGCCCTAAAAACGAAAAGTGAAAGCGAAGGTATCCACGAAGTTTCTGCATGTCGCCAGATCGCTCGACCCGGCCGCACGACTTTAAGCTACCACACGACCGGCTGCTCGCCAACCCGGCCCGCCGGATTGCCGCCAGCCGACCAAGTGGGTGTTTCGCTCATGCCTAATGTTTCAAAAGCCCAAGTACTGCGCGTCCCTCTCAAAGGTCGAACCCCTTGTCACGGACCAGAGCCCTGGCCGTCAGACTCGCGGGGGTGAAACCCAAAGGGAGGAAGTCACAAGAAAACAGCTCCAAAAAATGAGAAGCAAAGGCACAAACATTCACATAGCTCATACAACATAAATTTAAATAGGCCCAAGGCTAGAATTCATTACACCCAATCAACCCCCAGTGGGTGGGTGGACCTGCTACCTAACAGAAATTTTCTACAATTAAGAAATCAGGCATCGCCTCCGCCAGAGCGTGCAGCCACCGTGTCCACAGAGGTGCCGGTATCCTCCTCCTCGGCGTCCGCGTAGACACCCGTCTCCTCGGAGCTACCCTTCAGATCGTCTAGAAGAAGGTCGTAGTCCTCAGCGGGCACAACGCTGCCATCCTCCGCCCGCTCCGGCTAGAACTCATTGTGGAAGGCGAATCCGGCGATATAGCTGGCCCAGGTGGCGATCCGGCCAACCTCTGCCTGCAGCTGGCTCTCCGAGCCAGCTTGCTGGCCCATCAACGCATCCAGCGGCAAGTCCGGATGCCACGACAACGCGAACCGAAGCGCCATCTCGGTGCCGATGTGAGCAGCGGAGACCGGCGCCGGCGCAAGCAGCGGAGACTCGTGAAGACGGTCCGGGCCCGCCTCCAACCACAGCGCCAGCCGTGTGAAGCTGCCCGGCATAATGGAACCCGGCCAGAGGGCCGTCATCATCACCGCGCAGGCCTGAGAAATCCGCCCCATCTGGTCGCTCAGGACCCGCAGGCAGGGCTGGGCGGCGGTCACGATCTCCGGGAAGGTCCAGGCCACATTCGGGTCGGTCCCGAAGCCCACGACTCGCTGCGAGTCTCGCTGAAAGCGGACGGCCTCCTCCGCTAGTGGGAGCATCTCCGGGAAGGTCCCTGTCAAGAAGAAAAGCAAGTCAGAAGAAAACTACTAAGGAAGAGAGGCCGGAGTCCCAACCCGGCAGCAACAACAAAACCAAAGAAAAGCACTTACTGGAGAAGGACTCTTCCAGGTGCTGCGCTTCGAGCAACGTACCGCGCCACTCCCGGGTGATGGTGCGGTCGCGCTCCTCCAGCGCCTTCTCCAGGTTGGCGACCTTGGCAAGGGCCGCCTTCAGCTTGGCGCCCTTGTCCTCGGCCGCCTTCACGGCCTCCTCCCAGAGCCGCGTCTCCCCCTGTCGGGTCTCCTCCGCCGTGGCCACCAGTGCTTTCAGGCACTCCACCTCGGCCTCGAGCTGCCCCTTGTCGTCGGTCAGCTTGCCGTGCTGCTGGTCTGCCTTGGCAAGGGCCTGCTGTGCCTCCACGACCTTGGCGGCCTCCGCCTTGAGCCGCTCCACCTTGGCCACGAGTCGGCTCTTGTCGCCCGCCAGCTGCTCCCGCAGCCGGCTGGCCTCGTCAAGCGCCTGCCCGGCTCCCGTTGCCTCTGCCCTCGCCGCCTCCACCTCGGCCCCAAGCCGGCTGACGTCCGCGACAAGCCGGTCATAGTGAAAACTGGCCCGAATCAGCCGGGTCCTCCAAGACAGTACCTCGGCTGCAGAAGAAAAAACTCAGTGACAAAGTACTGTATTAAGATTCGACCCAACTGCCACGCAGTTGGCCCGAATCTCAGGGGCTACACCCAGTGGGTGCCCTAGCGCGCCCCCACTAAAAAAGAGTTTGAAGAAGAAATACCTGTCGCGATGCGGAGCTCCTCCTCCTTGACGGCGAGCCCCTCCTTGAGACGCCGATGCATCTCAAGTAGCCGGTTGAAGACATTGACCCGGTAAGAGTCAAGTTGCTACAAGAAGAAACAGTCAGCACAAGCCGGCAAGATAAGATTCGGCCCAACTGCCACGCAGTTGGCCCGGATCTCGGGGGCTACACCCAGTGGGTCCGCTGACGCGCCCCCACGAAGAGGAAAACAACGGAAAAAGAAAAAACAGAGCGCGGACGGAAACTTACGAAGACGGCGCACTCCAGATCCTGCGTCGCCTCGACCTCGGCCTGGGCGAAGGCCTGGATCCGGTCCGTCCGCCCTCGCAGGCGACGGGTTATGGCGGCCATTGCCGCCTCCTCCTGGGTCAGAGGTCCGAAAGGGACCTCACTGGTCCCGCTCCATGACGCTCGCGGCTCGGCAACCCGATGTCCTCCGGCCCTGATCGCCAGGGCGTGCCCTCCACTGGCCGCCCCCTGAGGCCGACGCCTTCTCCAGCGCCCTCCCCGGCACCGACGCTGGCTCGGTGGGCGGAGCGGTTTGAGGCTCCACCACCGGCGGCGCCTCGTCCACCGACGCCCGGGGTGCCCCCTCCGGCGTCGCCCACGCCGCCTCCTCCAAGACGGCATCGCCGCCACCTGCATCGGCCCCCTCCCGCTCGACCACGTTGGTCCGCGGTGGGGTGCCGTCCTCGACAACCATGACCTCTCGGTCGAGGTCCATCGCGTCCGCACGGCCGCCTTGGCCGTGCTCCCTTGCCGACGCCGGCACGAAGACCGTCGTCGCCGCCACCGTCCACGCTGGCATCGCCGGCCACGCCGGCCCCTCGCCGGCTTGCGTCCACGCCGTCGCGGCTTTGACCCAGGCCTGGGTTGACGCCGCCACCAGCTCAGCCTCGGCCCGGTTCCGATCCCACCAGGCCAAGCCCTCGGCGTCGGCCGGGTCCAGACCGAGGTCCGGATCCTGCAGCGCCTCGTCCCCGTCCTCGTCCTCGTCTCGGTCGGCGGCGCCAGATCGGCTCCTCTGGAACGCGGCGCCCTCGATGGTGCAACCTGAAGCACAAGACAAAAATGATTACGTCGGGTCAAGCAGGGCCGCTCGGCAACTCGGCTCGGGCACAAGAAATCACTTACCCCGGCACCACTGGAACTTCGGGCCTCATTGCCCTTTCCTGCGGAGCGCCACGCCTTCTCTTGGCGGGCGGCTTTGCGCCTCCGGCCGGGTCTGCCGCGCGATTCACCGCTGAGGCCCGCGGCGGGGCGATATCCTTCCCGTGCGGGCGCCGCGCCGTCCCCGCCCCCCGAGACGACCCGGCTCCGGCCGCGCCGCCGCCTCCTCCACCCAGCGCCGTTGCGTCAACAGCTCCGGCGAAGCTGTCCCACGACCGGCAACTCAAGGAATATAAACAAGGCTCACCTGCTCGGCGCCATGCGCCCGTATCGGTGGCTGTCGCCTCCCCTCCGTCTTGGGCATCGGGCTCCTCTGAGGCGCCCCGCACCACCTGCGCCCCGCACCACCTGCGCCCCGCCCGGTCATATGGGTGCCGGATGGCATTCAGAAGCACCTCTCGTGTCACGTCAGGATGAACGAAAGATAAGCAGCAGCGAAGTATGGAGACCAGGGACTCACCAACGGTGCTGGGTTCGCACGGCTGTACGAGGCCTTCCCGAATGCACAGTCGACCCCCAAGTTGGCCTTGGAGATATCATTAACCCGGCGCGTGATCTGGTCCGCCGCCAACCACGTATTCACCATACGATTGGGATCTTGGAGGCCGGCCATCTGGCCGATGAGGTGGCTGCGCCGCTGCAACGGTAGCACCCGCCGGACGATGAAGGCAGTGATGAGGTCGGTGCCGGTGAGCCCCTCCTACTCCTTCATCACCGACACCCGCTCGCACAGGTTGAGCACCTCCTGTGACGGGTGCTTGGGGTAGTACCCCTAGTTCAGCTTTCCCCATGGCGGCGAGTTGATGAACGGCGGAAGGTTGATGCGTCCTCTCTGATGCTGCAGACGTAGAAGAAGGAATTCTGCCATTTCTTGGCGGAATCCTCCAGCGGCATCTTCGAGTAGTCGGCGCCCGACCGCTTGGTGATGACGACTGCCCCGCACTCGGACATCTCCCCGGCCTTCGGCCCCTGCTGCTTTAGAGATAAGAAGCGCACCCAGAGGTCGATCGAAGGCTCGACCCCCATGTACCCCTCGCAGAGGGTGACGAAGCCGGACAGCTGCATGATCGCACCGGCGCCAAGGTGATGAGTCTGGAGCCCGAAGAACTCTAGAAACTCATGGAAGAAGCCGCTTGCGGGCAGCCCGAACCCGCGCTTGAAGTGCGGAATGGAGGCCACCCGCTCCGAGCCTTTGGGCCGCGGCTCCCGCTCGCCTTGCGGGAGGCGAGCCTCGACCTCCTCCGCCCTTAGCAGGCGCCTAGTGTCACGGAGGTAGGCGATGTTGTCGAGGGTGACGGTCGAGCCCATCCACGACCCCGACGGCAGCGCCATCGTCCCACGCGCGAAGAGGAAGAAGAAAGGGGAAAGGAAGATGGCAGGAAAGCTCTGCTCGGAACGGTGGGCGTCTCAGCTGGCGGCGACCGTCGGAAGCAGAGGGAGGACGAAGAGGAAGGGGTGCGCGAGCGTGAGTCATCTCCACCGCCCCCTTGCCCCCAATTTATAGGCCACGATTCGAAATATGGGGAAGTGGGATCGTCTGTGCTCGCCCCTCCCACTTCCCCGCAATAAGTGCGCACGTACGCATGAAACAACTGCCTGGAGAATGGCAACCGACCTGCGGACGCCGCAATAAATCCGCGCGCGTGGGCCGAGTACGTGCAGCGGCGGGCCCCAGAGCATCGCCCCGTCCTATCACGCGCGTGGCCTCTCAGGCCCTTTCGGCTCCCAGGCGCCACGTGGCGGCCCCGCGAAGCCCAAAGGATTGCCCAAGATTCGTCGAGCTCCTCGGTTTCCTGCCGCGACCAAGACGCCACGATCCGGCTTCCGGAAGCCGACACACAGTGGGTGTTGCTGGACCTGGCGGTCACCAAGTTTGCCTCTACACAAGGGGGAAACTGTGAAGGCCCACCACCCGAAGACGACGGACCTTCACAGCTTCGGGGACTACTGCCGGGGGGATGAACCCCAGGTAGGCAACGGAACCCGGATCCTTTTATAAAACAACGGGGCCAGCATCGCCCCTCAATCTGGCCCAACCTTGGCCGAGTTGCTCGACTCGGCCAGGTCGCTCGATCCAGCATCGCCCCTCAGTGCACCGGGTTCCTGGACACTGACAACCCGGCCCTATGGCCTTGTAATATTACCCTTGAGCCCCTTGGAGCTTGACCTATAAAACCCCCCAGGAGCCCCCTTGCATACGGACAGAACCCACTTCATTCACACAATCGATCACACACAAAGCAACACCCGAGGAGAGGGAGCAGCCTAAGCCTTGGCCAGACCTCCTTCTCCCTCCATACAGCTCTAGGAGCAACTTTGTACTATTACATATAAACCACACTCGGCAGGACTAGGGGTGTTATCTCTCCGGAGAGCCCCGAACCTGGGTATGTCTTGCGTCCCGCACTCACTCATGCCGACCTCACCTCTGGAGCCCACCAGTGCCCTCGAGCCTCCTCATCTCTTTAGCCATCCCATGGCATCCGCCGTGCGCCCACCACGACACTACAGGTGTCTCCGATGGTGTTTGTGGAGTTGGCATAGATCGACATTAGGATTTGTCACTCCGAGTATCGGAGAGGTATCTTTGGGCCCTCTCGGTAATGCACATCACTATAAGCCTTGCAAGCAATATGACTAATGAGTTAGTTACGGGATGATGCATTACGGAACGAGTAAAGAGACTTGCCGGTAACGAGATTGAACTAGGTATGAGGATACCGACGATCGAATCTCAGGCAAGTAACATACCGATGACAAAGGGAATAACGTATGTTGTTATGTGGTTTGGCCGATAAAGATCTTGGTAGAATATGTAGGAGCCAATATGAGCATACAGGTTCCGCTATTGGTTATTGACTGGAGATGTGTCTCGGTCATGTCTACATAGTTCTCGAACCTGTAGGGTCCGCACACTTAACGTTTAATGAGGATTTCTATTATAAGTCATGTGTTTTGGTGACCGAAGGTTGTTCGGAGTCCCGGATAAGATCACGGACATGACGAGGAGTCTCGAAATGGTCGAGAGGTAAAGATTGATATATTGGACGAAGGTTTTCGGACATCAGAAAGGTTTTGGGATGTTTCTGATATTTATCGGGGAATCAAGGGGTTACCGGACCCCCCCTCGGGAAAGTTATGGGCCTTAATGGGCCATAAGGGAGTATGAGAGGACAGCCCGCAGGGTGGCACGCCCCCCAAGGGAGTCCGAATTGGACTAGGGGAGGGGGCGCGGCCCCCTCTTTCCTCTCCCTCTCCCTCCCTCCTTCCCCCTTGATATAAAACCAAAAACTTTGATCAGTTCATCAAAGCGAATTTCCAACTCCGAGATGCTTGCACCAGTCCATAGATGGATCGCTGGAGCTTGCATACTTTGTTAGCATCCTTAGGATCGACAAATGATGCGGCTTGAACTACGTTGGTATTTCCCCAAAGCGGAAGGGATGATGCAGCACAGCTACGGTAGGTATTTCCCTAGTGATGAGACCAAGGTTATCGAACCAGTAGGAGAACCATGCAACACCACGTAAACAACTCCTGCACACAAAGAACAAATACTTGCAACCCGGCGTAAGAGAGGGGTTGTCAATCCCTCATGGGTAAAAAGATAGGTAAAATTGTAGTAGATTGGATAAATATATAGATATCGCGGGAACGCGAGATAAAACAAATAATAATAAATTGCAGCAAGGTATTTTTGTATTTTTGGATTAATAGATCTGAAAATAAAAGAAAATAAAAATAGATCGTGAAGGCAAATATAATAAAGAAGAGACCTGGGGCCGTAGATTTCACTAGTGGCTTCTCTCGAAAAAAATAGCATACGGTGGGTAAACAAATTACTATTGGGCAACTGATAGAACTTCAAATAATCATGACGATAAGCAGGCAATGATCATTATATAGGCATCACATCCAAGATTAGTAGACCGACTCCTGCCTGCATCTACTACTATTACTCCTCACATCGACCGCTATTCTGCATGCTTCTAGTGTATTAAGTCATGGAGAAACGGAGTAATGCAATAAGAACGATGACATGATGTAGAGAAGATCTATTTATGTAGAAATAGACCCCATCTTGTTATCCTTAATAGCAACGATACATACGTGTCGGTTCCCCTTCTGTCACTGGGATCAAGCACCGTAAGATCGAACCCATCACAAAGCACCTCTTCCCATGGCAAGAAAAATCGATCTAGTCGGCCTAACTAAACCAATGATTCGAAGAAGAAATACGAGGCTATAAGTAATCATGCATATAAGAGATCAAAGGACTCAAATAACTTTCATGGATAAAAACATAGATCTGATCATAAACTCGAAGTTCATCGGATCCCAACAAACACACTGCACAAAGAGTTACATCAAATAAATCTCCAAGAGACCATTGTATTGAGAATCATAAGAGAGAGAGAGGAAGCCATCTAGCTACTAACTACGGACCTGTAGGTCTACAATGAACTACCCACAGATCATCGGAGAGGCACCAATGAGGATGATGAACCCCTCTGTGATGGCAGGGCCGGGCCTGGGCCATGGCGATGAGTGCGATGGCCTAGGGCTCGGCCGGAAGAGGGACCCATACTTTATGCACACACGTATGTATTCCAAAGAAAACTAAAGCAGGCCCAGCCCATCAGAAAAGAGGCAGTCACGCACTTCTCTTTTTGCGAAGAGGCAAGTCTCACACGAACATCCCCCAATCCCTCGTACCGTGCTTCCTCCACTTCCCAGAAACCCCGCTGCCATCGCACGTTTTCTCTCGCTCTCCATCTTCCCCTTCCCCAATTTATTGGCTCGAGTTTCGAAGAGGCCATGACCCAACTCCCCGAGCTAATGAATGAATATCCAACGCCAGACCCCAACGGGCACCCAAGAGCAGCAGCACGCAGCGGCAAGGCATCACCACGTCAGCAGGCATGGATGTCCATCGTGCCACGGCTCAAGGGCAGGCGATGTGTGTTTCAACTTTCAAGCCAAGCACTAAATCCATTCAAGTAATTTTTGTATCGAATTCCTTGGCCCATGTCTATTTATTCTATTATGAAGAATTGATGCATGATTTGTTAGTTTCTCGTATGACACCATTCTATTATGAAGAACTGACGCATGATTTGTTAGTATGGTAGCTTCTGTCGTTTGATGCATTGCTTCAGTTTGGATTATTGATTGCTTTAGTGGAATAAGGGATTTTTTTCTAATTTACTCCAGAGCTCAGGAGGATTCAAGAATTCAGGTGATCTTTTTTGTAACAATAATCTTGACCAAAAAATCTGGATGTGGAAAAAAATAGAAAGCATGTAGATCAACTAATTCAATCTCAGAGGGCGTTATGCACAAATTCATTTTCAGATGTATCCACCAAGAATCAAGCAGTGTTTGGTCTCTCTAGTGTTGAAAACAATGACATGATGAAAACTTAGTTACAGAAAACAATGTCATTACCGAAAATTTGTTGTGAGTCTTATAGCCTATGGGCCCATTATAGCAAGTTCACACAAAGGCCTAGAAAATGTCAGGGCCGGCCTTGCGTGATGGTGTCTAGATTGGATCTGTGGTTTTTGGAACTTGCGCCGGCTGGAACTGATCTTCTTCGTCGACTCCCCTAGAGTTTCTGAAATATTGGGGTATTTATAGATCAAAGAGGCGGTGCGCGAGTCCACCGAGGTGGCACAACCCACCTGGGCACACCTGGGCCCCCAGGCATGCCTTGGTTGGTTGTTCTCCCCTCGGAGCCCCCCCTCCGGCACTTCTTTGGCCCAATAGGTGTCTTCTGGTTGAGAAAAAATCTCCAAAAAGTTTCGCTGCATTTGGACTCCGTTTGGTATTGATTTTCTGTGAAGTAAAAAAATAAGCAAAAAGCAGCAACTGACACGGGGCACTATGTCAATAAGTTAGTCCCAAAAATGATATAAAGTTGCTATAAAATGATTGTAAAACATCCAAGAATGATAATATAACATCATGGAACAATCAAAAATTATAGATACATTGGAGATGTATCAGCATCCCCAAGCTTAATTCCTGCTCGTCCTCGAGTAGGTAAATGATAAAAACAGAATTTTTGATGTGGAATGTTGCCTAACATGTTCATCGCATATTATTTTCTTTGTAGCATGGACATTTGGACTTTTATATGATTCAAAGCAATAGTCTAGTTTTGACATGAAGATTTCAATACTCAAGCATATCAACAAGCAACCATGTCTTTCAAAATATCAATACTAAAGCAAGTTATCCCTAGCCCATTATGCTCAATCATTGATCTATTCATGAAACACACTCGCGTATTAGCTACACCCAATGCTCATGTATGATCATAGTGCCCCTTAGTTGGTGCTTTATAAGAGAAGATGGAGACTCAAATAAAATTGCGTAAAGTAAACAGAAAGGCCCTTCGTGGAGGGAAGTAGGGATTTGTAGAGGTGCCAGAGCTCAAAGCAAAAAAGATAGAGATAAAAACATTTTAGGTGGCATGCTTTTCCTGTCAATGAAAATGATCGAGTAGTTCCATACTTTCCATGCTAGATATATCATAGGAGATTCCCAAATAGAAAATAAAGTTTATTCCTTTTTCCACCATACTTTCACTTACCATGGCTAACCATATACACGGGTGCCTTCCATACCAACACTTTCCAAGGAATTTATTATTTGACAACATAAAGTAAATTCATTTTTCATTTCGGAACTGGGCATCCCTAATCACTTTGTTGTACTCTCATGCAATGACAAGTGAATAAACACTCATCTTGAGGATAACACATCTAGCATGGAAATATATCAGCCACCCCCTACCGTTTCATGAGCGATACGAGCACACAAAAGAGAAATTTATTTTGAAAATTAGAGATGGCACATACAATTTTGCTTTAGAACGGAAAAATAATATCGCATATAGGTAGGTATAGTGGACTCATATGGCAAAAACTGGTTTAAAGGATTTTGGATGCACAAGTAGTGATCATACTTAGTGCAAAATGAAGGCTAGCAAAGGATTGAGAAGCATCCAACCAAGAAACGAAAAATCTCATAAATGAGCATTAAGCATAACTAACACCGAATAATGCACCACAAGTAGGACGTAATTTCATTTCATAACTATTGACTTTCGTGCTTGCATAGGGAATCACAAACCTTAACACCAATATTCTTACTAAAGCATAATTACTCATCAACATGACTCACATATTATATCATCATATCACAAAACTATTACAAGGAATCAAGTTTATTTTGTCCAATGATCTTCATGAAAGTTTTTATTATATCCCTCTTGAATATCTATCACTTCGGGACTAATTTCATATGTTGCTTTTGATAGCTCAAACAAATCTAAGTGAAGAACATGAGCAAAAAAAATTCTTATCTTAAAATAATTTAAGTGAAGCATGAGAGAATTTCTTAAAAAATACTAAAGCACACCGTGCTCAAAAATAAATAAGTGAAGCACTAGAGTAATTCCATAGCTCATAAAGATTTAAGTGAAGCATAGAGAGCAATTCTAACAACTCATAGCATAATTTTGGCTCTCTCAAATAGGTGTGTCCAGGAAGGATTCATGACTAAAAATACAAAACAAAACAAGCAAAGACTCAAATCATACAAGACACTCCAAGCAAAAGTCATGATATGTGATGAATAAAAATATAGCTCCAAGTAAAATACCGATGGTCGTTAGAAGAAAGAGGGGATGCCACTCGGTCATCCCCAAGCTTAGTTGCTTGCTTCTCTTTTGATAATAGCTTGGAATTCCATGGGCATCCCCAAGCTTAGGCTCTTCTTAATCCTTATTCCTTCATCCATTGTAATATCACCCAAAACTTGAAAACTTCAATCGCACAAAACTCAACAAAACCTTCGTGAGATCCGTTAGTATAAGAAAGCAAATCACTACTATAAGTACTGTTGCAAACCCATTCTTATTTTATTTTTGCATTATATCTATTTTATTCCAACTTTTCTATGGCTCAAACCCCTCAAAAGAGTCCATAGATCAATCAAAATAAGCACACAACACAAAGAAAACAGAATCTGTCAAAAACTGAACAGTCTGTAGCAATCTGAATATTTATAATACTTCTGTAACTCCAAAAATCCTGAAAAATTAGGACAACGTGAGAAATTTTTATATTAATCTTCTGAAAAAGAATCAATATTTTCTCGCACTTATGTTAAAAATAAGATTATTTTCGTGGGCCTAAAAGTTTCTCTTTTTGAGCAAGATCAAATCAACTATCGCCCAACATGATCCCAAAGGCTTTGCTTGGCACAAACACTAACTAAAACACAAAAAACACAATCATGACAGTAGCATAATTGTGCGAACACTCAAGAATAGAAAGAAAAGATAAAAATAAATTTTATTCATTGGGTTGCCTCCCAACAAGCGCTATCGTTTTACGCCCCTAGCTAGGCATAACGCAAAGATTCAAGTATTGTCATCTTTATTTCTAGATCCATAAGATGTCCTCATGATTAATTCATATGGTGGCCTAATTCTTGTTCTAGGGAACTGTTCCATACCCTTCCTTAGTGGAAATTGAAATTTAATATTGCCTTCTTTCATATCAATCACGACACCAATAGTGCGTAAAAATGGTCTACCAAGAATAATTGGACAAGACGGATTGCAATCAATATCAAGAACAATAAAATCTATGTGCACATAATTCCTATTTGCAAGAATAAGAGCATCATTAATTATTCCCATAGGCTTTTTAATAGTAGAATCCGTGAAGTGAAAATTTAAAGAACATTCTTCAATATCGGTAAGACCAAGCACATCAGAATAAAGATTTCGGAATTGTAGAAACACTAGCACCCAAGCCACATAAAGCAAAACACTCATAATTTTTAATCTTGACTTTGATGGTAGGTTCCCGTTCATCATGCAATTTTCTAGGAATTTAATCTCTAATTCCAACTTTTATTCCAAAGCTTTCATCATAGCATCAACAATATGTTTAGTAAAAGCTTTATTTTGTTCATAACCATGGGGTGAACTAAGGATTGCAACAAAGAATTACAATCAATCAAAGAGCAATTATCATAATTAAAGTATTTGTAATCCAAAAGAGTGGGCACATCACTAGTTAAAGTTTTGACCTCTCCAAACCCAATTTTATAAATTTTCTCAACAAGATTTTCACCCTTCGAATTGTCGGGATGCCTACTAACTAAAGTTGACTCTTCTTCAGTCCCTTTTTCATCAATCTTAATTTTACTAAATAAAGAATCAATAGAAGAAACACCAACCATTTTAAGATCTTCATAAAAAAAATTACTATATACTGCAAGGCAACAACCTCACAGTGCTTTATTGATAATGAAAATAGAGAAGTTACAGAATTACAAATTTACAAGCAAAAGAAAAGGAAATACTTACAAAGAAGACTAAGAGAGGGTAGCTATCCAGGAGCTTAATCTATCTTTATATTTACATCTAATTCTATGAGACAAAAGAGAAATTTCATGGATAAAGTTCCTCCTCCAAGATCTAAAGGAAGGCTGCTCATTTCTGAAGATCTTCCCATTCCTTTGAGTCCAAATATTCCATGTAGCAGTGAAGACAACCTCTGCAAAAAAAGGAAGACCAAAATCCCTCCTAGCTGATAGAGCCCTCTCATATGTAGTCTGGTTCGGCTGAATAGTCCAAGAAATCCCAAGGTAGTTCCAAACCCTTTGACTGAAGTTGCAAGCAAAGAACAGATGTGCCCGATCTTCCTGAGGAGCACAGTGGCATAGAACACATGTGTCATCCTAAATGATCCAGTGTCAGCGCTGCGTCATATCCCTAGTGTTCAAACGGTCCATTAAGAGAAGCCAACCAAATACCTTTAACTTGAGCATGCATGCACACTTCCTAATCCATTTGAAGATGGGATCAAACACCAGGTGAGAGAAGCAAGACTCATAGTAAATCTTTGACTTAAAATCCTCAGATTTAGATGGCCATTTCCAGATGTCCTTCCTCGCCTCATCCAGGTTGATCAATTGCAGCAAAGACTGGAGCTGGGTGAACTCAATATAAGCCTCCGGCGACAGAGGCAGATGGAAGTGATCAGAGGCATCAGGCCACTCCATAAAGTCTTTGACCGTGATCGCATCGTCAATCACAAATGAATGAAGCCGTGGGAAGTGGTCATGCAATAAGACAACGTGATTACCCAGCTGCCATCAATCAGCCAAAAAACCGTCGTGTTGCCTGCATGCACTTGTGGAACAGATAACATGCAGAAGTTGTTATATAAACGCATGACATCACGCCACCAAAAGGAGCCATAGCTCTGAGTGACTTGCAGCGGTGAGGAGGCATAATAAGTGTCCCAAATTAACGAGACCCAAGGCACATCAACCTTGTTAAAAAACTTGAAGATATGCTTGAGCAACAAGGCCTCATTTTGAATACCCAAATTAAGAACACCCAGACCATCGTACTTTTTAGGCCGACAGACCAAATCCCAAGCAGCCAATGATTGGTGAGGGTTGTCTGTGTTTCCTCTCCACAGACATTGTCGCATGATTCGCTCGATTTGCTACAAAATGCCCTTGGGAAGGGAGAGTGTACACAAGAAATAAATCGGCATGGAACACAACACTGACTGCAGCAGTTGTAGATGACTCCCTTGATTCATGAGGCATGAGGATGCAGATAAATGACACTCAATGTGATCAACCAGAGGAAGTAAGTCATAGATTGTAGGTCTAGAAGTTCCCATTGGTAACCCTAGATATGTGAACGGCATGGAGCCAACATCGCATCCGAGCAAAGTGGCAACCCTAGCGCCCTCTTCATCACTCATATTGATTGGAATAAGGGAGGATTTACTGAAGCTGACTTGCAGTCCTGTTGAAGCCACAAAGTTGTCAAGCATCTCCTTGAAGGCGATGAGTTGATCATTGACCGCAGGTAGGACAATGAGGGTATCATCCGCATATTGGACAATCGGGTAATCATTGGAACTGGTTGGGATTGGCAGTGAAAGAATATTCCGGGAGCACATCTCGTTGACCACTGACTGGAGTAAGTCAACAGCAATCACAAATAATAATGGAGATAAAGGATCCCCTTGACGAACGCCCGTTCTACGGACAAAGTGATTGCCTGGCACTTCGTTTAAGAGCACGGAAGAAGATCCCGTAGTCAAGAGGCTATTAATCTAGCCAGTCCAGCGATTATCAAAACACTTGCATTGTAAAATTCTGAGAATAACTTCGTGCTCAATTGTATCGAATGCCTTCGTGAAGTCGAGCTTGAGAAGGATGATGGGCCGCTTCGAAGCTTTACACTGATGTATGTACTCGAAACACCAAGCCATATAATCTTGAATAGATCAAAAACGAAGAAAACCATATTGATTATGATGGATACATCTCGAGATCACTTTCTGAAGATGATTAGCTAGTAGTTTAGTTAAGAACTTCAAGCAAGTGTTGGTCAATGAGATGGGCCGAAAATCACCAACCACTTCCGGGCTCAGCTTCTTGGGGATAAGAGTGATTAAGGACGTGTTAAGACATTCCAAGTTGCACCTCCCCTCATAAAACTCCTTGACAAGCTGCATGAAATCCTCCTTGAGGATTGGCCAGCATTTCTTTAAGAAAAGACCAGTAAAGCCATCGGGGCTAGGTGCATGATCCGTTGGCATGTTCTTAATTACAGACTCAACCTCAAAATCCGTGAATGGCCGAGATAAATCCTCTAGACCATCAACTAGCTCAATTAATGTGTCCAAATCAAATCCCATTTGAACTCCTTTTGCTTGGCCCATACGCTGGTTGAAATCAGACCAAAACATGCCAGCCAACTGTTGGTGATCAGATACCATCTCACCTGCCGAATTCTTGATGGAAGAAATTGTGTTCCTCCGAAACCTTTCAGTGGACATGGCATGGGAAAATTTAGAATTTTCCTCACCAACTTCAATACTTCTTATTGTACAACGTTGCTTCCAATATACAAACAGCTAGTGCAGAATATCCTCCAGATGCAATTTTACAATTCGCCTAAAATTGAACTCTGGCCTACTCAAAGGCCTAATCTCCTCCAGCCCATCAAAATAAAGAATGACTTTGTTGCAATCAAAAATGAGCGCCTTAATTGTGGACAACTTTAAATGCCACTTCTTAAGGGCATATCGAAGAGCTTTGAATTTAGAAGATAAAGTAAAAGCAGCCGAGGATCTACCCACTGACCCATTCCAAACCTGAGCAACACATTCATTAAAGCCAGGCAAATCAATCCAATAATTTTCAAAGAGAAAGACCTTAGCCTTAGGAATGGCAGTGGCGATCATGACCACGCAAGGCACATGATCGGAGGCAGTGCGTGCAAGCGGCAAAAGTAAGGTATTGGGATGATCCGAAGTTGAAAGGATCGAGAAGTGGAGTCTAGAGGGGGGTGAATAGACTTTAATCAAGAAAAGGTGTAGTTTTTAATTCTTTAAGTTGAAGTGGAGTTTTGGCACAAGTTTAAACATTCACAATACATATCAAGAAAGCATGACAAGAGTATATGAGCAGCGGAAAGTAAAGCATGCAAGTTGCAAGTATGTAAGGGGATGGGATTGGAGTGTGCAAATGCAATTGGAGACACGGAGATTTTTGGTGTGGTTCCGATAGGTGGTGCTATCGTACATCCACGTTGATGGAGACTTCAACCCACGAAGGGTAACGGTTGCGCGAGTCCACGGAGGGCTCCACCCACGAAGGGTCCACGAAGAAGCAACCTTGTCTATCCCACCATGGTCGTCGCCCATGAAGGACTTGCCTCACTCGGGTAGATCTTCATGAAGTAGGCGATCTCCTTGCCCTTACAAACTCCTTGGTTCAACTCCACAATCTTGACAGAGGCTCCCAAGTGACACCTAGCCAATCTAGGAGACACCACTCTCCAAGAGGTAACAAATGGTGTGTTGATGATGAACTCCTTGCTCTTGTGCTTCAAATGATAGTCTCCCCAACACTCAACTCTCTCTCTCACAGGACTTGGATTTGGTGGAAAGATGATTTGAGTGGAAAGCAACTTGGGGAAGGCTAGAGATCAAGATTTATGTGGTTGGAGTGGAATATCCTGACCTCAACACAAGTGTAGGTGGTTCTCTCTCAGAAAATGTATGTTGGAAGTGTAGGCATGTTCTGATGGCTCTCTCCTTAAATGAAGAGTGGGTGGAGGGGTATAAATAGCCTCCACACAAAATCTAACCATTACACACAAATCACCAAACTCGGTGGGACCGAATCATGAAACTCGGTCAGACCGATTTAGTTCATAATGTGACCGTTAGGAATTTTAGTGGGACCGACATGATCAACTCGGTGAGACCGATGTGCTAGGGTTAGGGTAAAGCCTCAACTCGGTTTGACCGATTACACAAACTCGGTGGGACTGAAATTATTGCAATAGGCAATAGAGAGTTTGCAAGCCCATCTCGGTGAGACCGATATCCCATCGGTGAGATCTAATTGATTAGGGTTTCTGGCAGTGGCTATGTCAATAGAACTTAGTGGCACCGGATAGAAAGTTTCGGTGGGGCCGAGTTTGACTTTTGGTTTGGGACATATGTGGATATGAGAAAGTGGTTGAGGGCTTTGGAGCATATTACAAAGCACTTTGAGCAAGCAAGCCATTGAGCAACACCTCATCCCCTCTTAATAGTATTGGCTTTCCTATGGACTCAATGTGATCTTGGATCACTAAAATAAAATGTAGAGTCCTGAGCTTTGAGCTTGAGCCAATCCTTTGTCCTCAGCATCTTGAAGGGGTTCCACATCCTCTAGTCCATGCCACTCCATTGTTGAACTTATCTGAAACATACTAGGTAGAAGTATTGGTCCAACAAGAGATATGTTGACATTAATTACCAAAGTCACCCAGGGAGCACTTGTGCTTTCAATCTCCCCCCTTTTTGGTAATTGATGACAACATTCATCAAAGCTTTAGATAAAGATATAGAAAATAACAAGTAAAGTTTTGGAAAGACATGTAACATGCATAGGCCCCCTACATGTATGCAATCATGTAAATATGGAATATAGGAGCATGTGAATGCATAAGCACGACATAGTAAGCAATGTGTTAATGTATCTTGGCTATATGCATTAGAGCAAATGATGTGAGTATAGGAAATGTACCTTCATGCTCATGAGTCCTTCTTGCAAACAGTATGTACATCAGCAAGAAATCCTCATGCACATGACTGTGATGCATATACTTACCTTGTGGTCTTGAGTTGGCTTAGGAAGGAATGAACCCGAGTAAACAAGGTTAGATAACACAGATACACCTACTAGCCAGAGCAAACAAAAGAAACCACATGAGTACCAAGACCGGGATGGCATGTAGAGAGTGAGTACTGAGTACCCCATTGGATATAGACATGTCCTCAAAGGTAAAGATGTGCAATGAATTCAAGGATTTCCTTCCCTTAGATGTCTTGCTCCCCCTCGCGTGCGTCCAGCAGTTGTCCCGAACCCGACCCGGGCAGTCATCATCGTTGGGTCCGGATCATCCCCTAATGTCTACAAAACATCTCCATTTTGTTAATTGGGCTCCCTAACTATTTTATTCGCGACCATCCGATTGCGATCGTAGGGATGAGGTAGCCCCTAACCTAATCCACCTGATGTATATATATATTGTCCAACCCTAAATTTGAGGGGAGCTGTCCCATCCACCCGTGTCCGCCGCCGCCACTGTTCTCTTGGGATCCATCCTGATCCAGCAGCCGATCCAGCCAACCACCAGCTCCTCCCATCGATCCAGCCCGCAGCCAACCTCTCCCTTCCTCGTTTTCAACATCAGATCAACCAGAGTCCCGCCACCTCCAGCTGATCTCCAGTTCCGCTCCACATTGTCCCCAACTCAGGCCATGGCTCTGCCCCACTCACTGTTTCTCCTTCACTTCTTCTTATGTTCCCGCTGGTTCCCTCTCACATGCTTCCCGTCTTCTTAGGGAACCCACAGAAGGTCACCGCCGGCATGAACGCCGCCTCCTCAAGCTCTCCGCCCGGGGCCTTCTTCTGCTTCGATCTAGCTCCGTCCTCCGTGCCGAACAAGGTCTGCATCGCCGTGCGCCTGCATCCGCGAGGGAGACGACGTCGATGCCAAGTCCCTGGTTCCTCTGCAATGTACGCCCATCCCCGACCGATTCTACAGAGATGCCGCCCGTCTTCTTCGTTCACAGCGAGCACGGCTGTTGTCCTGCTCGCGCGCGTCAAGTTCCTCTTCATCGAGCCGTCCCATCCATGGCCTCCTGTGAGCCGCCGTCCAGGACCCCGACAGGCCGCGCCACTCACCGGAGTTGGAGTCTCGCAGGTCGCGGCCCCTCGCCCCTCCAATCCAGCGACCCCTCTTCGTGGTTCTCCACTGTCTCTAACCTCTCTCTCTGCACCTTGGACAGCGCCATGGATATGGAGTCCCACACCCGAGCTCCGCCCGCCACCGTTGCCCGGAACCGACGCCGGACGACTTGACCCGCCCGTTCCGGCCGGTTCCCGTCGATCCCGTCGCCAGGACCCTTGCCGTTGTCTTCTCCATGCCTTGTTCTGCTGCTGTTTCTGTTTTCTTCAGGAACGAGAACCGCAGTAGTTCGCCCGCTCGTCTCGCCTGTGCGTTGTCCGAGCGCGGGGGTAGCAGGCCCAGCTGCGCTCCTAGCAGCCAGATCCGGCCTGCCCTGCCTCCTCCACAAACTGGGCCGGCCCATGGGTGAGGCACACCCCCAGCGCCACCCTTTTTTTCCCTGATGTTGGGCCAGTTCTTGTTTCGGCCCGTAATGGATTTTTTTTCAGATCTGGTGATTTTGTCGTTTTTTCAGAGAGTGCAGTTTTTCAAAAAGTCCTTCATATTCATGCATTTAATATCTCCACAACCGTGCATCGGTTTAAAACAAACTTAATATGAAACTTGCTTAGAATTTCATCTAGCTTCATAATATGCTACTCTCATCCATGTTTAAAATGTTTAAAATGTTTTTTGGTTAAATTTGCTCCTATGCCAGGTTAAAATGATTTAATTCATAACTAAATAACCGTAGCTCCAAACTTAACAAACTTTATATGTAAATGGGGTAGAAAAATGCCTAGTTTAACATGGTGGCATCTCTTTGCATGTTTAACAATTCTAAAATAAGGCTTAGGGCGGAACAGTACCAAACCTAATATATGCATATGGGGTTTTACCGGAATTGTTGTTCGTTGTTTCTGGCCTCATTTAAACTTGCCTAGATAGGTAGTTTTACTTTGCTTCACCCTCTTGCCATGTTTAACAACATTTAATATTGTTGGGTACATAAACAAGATCGAACTAAATAAGTCATGTGGTGTTTCGTCAATATGCAACTCCATTGCATATTGAGCTCCACTTAACTTGTAGTATTGTTTGTGCACTTTGCCATGCCATGCCTCATTAAACCGGACATGCATCATACTTGATTGTGCATCATGCCATGTTTATGTGATGTTTTTTCACTATGTGTTTGCTTCTTTCCGGTGTTGCTTCTTCGGGTTAGTTCCGATAACATCGCGTTTGTGAGGATCCGTTCGACTAAGTCCGTTTTTCTTCTTCGTGGACTCGTTCTTCTTCCTTGCAGGATTTCAGGCAAGATGACCATACCCTCAAAATCACTTCTATCTTTGCTTGCTAGTTGCTCGCTCTTTTGCTATGCCTATGCTGCGATACCTACCACTTGCTTATCTTGCCTCCCATATTGTTAAGCCAAGCCTCTAACCCACCTTGTCCTAGCAAACCGTGTTTGGCTATGTTACCGCTTTGCTCAGCCCCTCTTATAGCGTTGTTAGTTGCAGGTGAATATTGGTGTTTGTTCCATGTTGGAACATGGACTTTTGTTGGGATATCACAATATCTCTTATTTAATTAATGCATCTATATACTTGGTAAAGGGTGGAAGGCTCGGCCTTATGCCTGGTGTTTTGTTCCACTCTTGCCGCCCTAGTTTCCGTCATACCGGTGTTATGTTCCTTGATTTTTCGTTCCTTACATGGTTGGGTTATAATGGGAACCCCTTGACTGTTCGCCTTGAATAAAACTCCTCCAGCAAGGCCCAACATTGGTTCTACCATTTGCCACCTAGCCTTTTCTTTCCCTTGGGTTCTGCAGACTCAAGGGTCATCTTTATTTACCCCCCCCCCCCCCCCGGGCCAGTGCTCCTCTGAGTGTTGGTCCGAAATGGGCAACCTACAGGGCCACCTCGGGGCAACTTGAGGGCTGGTTTTACTCGTAGCTTGACCTATCCGGTGTGCCCTGAGAACGAGATATGTGCAGCTCCTATCGGGATTTGTTGGCACGCCTGGGTGGCTTTGCTGGACTTGTTTTACCATTGTCGAGGATGTCTTGTAACCGAGATGCCGAGTCTGATCGGATTGTCTTGGGAGAAGGAATATCCTTCGTTGACCGTGAGAGCTTGTGATGGGCTAAGTTGGGACACCCCTGTAGGGATTTGATCTTTCGAAAGCCGTCACCGCGGTTATGGGCAGATGGGAATTTGTTAATGTCCAGTTGTAGAAAACCTGAAACTTAACTTAATTAAAATGCATCAATCGCATGTGTAACCGTGATGGTCTCTTCTCGGCGGAGTCCGGGAAGTGAACACGGTGTTGGAGTAATGCTTGACGTAGGTTATTCTAGGATCACTTCTTGATCATAGTTGTTCGACCGTGCCTTTGCCTTCTCTTATCGCTCTCATTTGCGTATGTTAGCCACCATATATGCTAGTCGCTTGCTGCAGCTCCACATCATACCTTTACCCTTCCTATAAGCTTAAATAGTCTTGATCGCGAGGGTGTGAGATTGCTGAGTCCCCGTGACTCACAGATACTTCCAAAACCAGTTTGCAGGTGCCGATGAAACCGTGCAGGTGACGCAACCGAGCTCAAGGAGGAGCTCGATGAAGATCGTGTTCGTTATGTTGTTTCGTTTCCAGTTGATCAGTAGTGGAGCCCAGTTGGGACGATCGGGGATCTGTGTAGCATTTGGGGTAGTCTTCTTTCATTTTGGGTTCCGTAGTCGGACCTTGATTGTATCTGGTGATGTAATGCTTTTGTGGACACCAGATTTTGGCATGGTCACGAATCCGGGTTCGTATGCAAAAGTTAGAGGCAACACTTCGCGGGCCGGCCCTGAGTGAGAAAGTATTCGGCCTTTGCCGGCTGAATGAAACCTTGCCGGGGTAAAACCTTGCCGATGTGAGGGCTTGCCGGCGTGGAAATCTTGCCGAGGAGGAACTCTTGCCAGGGTAGAAACCTTGCTGAGGAGGAACTCTTGCCGGGATAGAAGCCTTGCCGAGCTAGGGAGGAACCCTTGCCGGTGTAAAAACCTTGCCGGGGTGAAACCTTGTCGGTGCGGAAAGCTTACCCAGTGGAAGGCCTGCCGGGGTGGAGGTTGTGATAGTCAAGCCGATGAGAAGCTGAAGATGGGCTCAGAAGCTAATTCAGACGATCTTGGATGGAGAAATGTCGTACACGGAAGTTGTGCGTCTCGTCGAAACGATCGATTTTGATATAAAAATCGTCCCGATCCGAGTTCGTATGCAAAAGTTAAAGTTATCATAGTGCAGGCCTGTCACGAGGCGAGATGTGGCGCGCCCCACCAGACATAGGTCTGATAGGTAGCGCGAGCAAACAGGTGTTCTGCGTGACCGTTTTGGCCCAGAAGATGGCCTCAAATCGAAAAACGTTCAACATGAAAGTTTTTCGTCTCGTCGAAACGGTCAAGATTGCTTTTGGGCTCGTTTCCATCTGAGATCGTTTACCACCACAAAAAGAATCCGCAAGGTGCAGCCAGTTTAAACCGAACAGTTTTGGAAAGTTCGGACAAAACCAATCCGAATTTGACTAGGTTTTAAACGTGAATCCAAGCCTTTTCCTTGCAAGGGAAGTCCAGCCGCCTCTTATGTACCTAGGGGTGACGGCTGATTGAACAACACACAATCGAACAAATCAATATACTACTTTTTCATCTATGTTTTATCTCTCCACCGTTTTTCTCTCTCGTTCTTCGCTGTTCTTCGTGTTTGAGAGCTGCGAATCCCGAGGCTCTAGGGGCGAGCGAATCGACCTAGGGCAGCCCATAGCCACCGCAATCCCTGACGGGGTCCCTTCCGGGTGCGCGGGGTTTCGGGTCTGCAAAAGCGCTCGCCGACTGTCTTGCGTATCGCGCTGTCGGTCGGGTCTCCTTCGACGTGAGCTGCGGTGCATCACCCCCGGCATCGAGGGTACATGTGACGTGTTCGTGTGTCAACACACTTTTTGGCGACTCCGCTGGGGATCAAAGATCAATCGTCATCATCCACCATGTCTGATATTCCCAAGCCATCTGAGGTAGACGCCGATAAAATCATTAAGCCCAGTCCTGATGAGATATCGGCCGATCATCGCCAAGTTTATGAGGAGTACAAGAAGGCGCGCGAGGAGAAGGACTTGCAGGAGTTCCTTGCAAAGTTCAAGAAGGATCGCCAAGGCAACATCAGTCCGATTGAAGAAATCAAGTTCCCTCCTCTTCAAGCCGAGCAGGTTAAACCCTCTGTAAGTACTGCCTTTTCTCCTGAGCAGTGGGCTGAGATTGAAAGTCGTATTGCTGATGGTAACAATCTAGTCTACCAAACTTTCATAGAAAATACTAATGCTCAGAATAATACATCTCAATCATCTAGTGGTAATAATGGTGTAGCGGCTAGTGTGCAAAACCCTAATCTGGCTTTACCTATTGCATCGGCGCCTCCCGTGCCGATGGCTTATTATCCTACCCAAACAAATCAGATTGTGACTGCACCCATCAACCCTATTATGAGCATGCCAGGTTCGGTGGCAACGCCGAACCAAACCCTACCTACAGCTACAACCACTCGACCACTACCAAATTATGGGTCGACATACATGCCACAATTCTTACCTACAGCTAGCAACCCTACTCCTCCTATGCCACTGCCACAAGCTTCATCGTTCACTATGGATGATGGTCTAGCTAATCTTAGAGAGGAGATGGCTAAGATGCTTCGAGAGAATTTTGGAGTTGAGTTACCTCGGAATCGGATTTACCAAAAGTCGTACCCCGAGTACTTTGATGCCATCCAGTGCCCTCCAGGATATAAAATTCCAGATTTTGTTAAGTTTAATGGAGAAGGCACAAAAACCACATGGGAGCATGTTAGTCAGTATTTAGCACAATTGGGTGAGGCCGGCTCATTGAATGAATTGAAAGTGCGTTTTCCTTTATCATTAACTGGTACCGCATTTTCATGGTTTTCTTCTTTACCCCATGGTTCCATTCGGGTTTGGTCGCAGCTAGAGCAGAAGTTTCATGATCACTTTTATAGCGGCGACAATGAACTCAAGTTGTCACATCTAACATCGGTTAAACAGAAGCATGATGAATCGGTCTCCGATTTCGTCAAGAGATTCAGAGAAACAAAAAACCGGTGTTTTAGTTTGGTGATAACCGAGAGGGACTTGGCAGACCTAGTGCTGAGTGGTTTGAGAACTCCCATTAGAGAAAAGCTAGAAGGCTATGAGTTCTTAAATATCAACCAAGTCTTACAAAGGGCTTTGGCTCAGGAAAGTCGAAGCAAAGACCTCAGAGAAGTGCATAGATACAAAGCCGATCCTCCAAAGATGAATATGGTGGAATATGATAGTGATCACTCGGACAATGAGGGTGATGTTTTTTCTACTGAATTTGTTTGGCCATCTAAGGCCAAACCCTTTACTTGCAATGATCTGAAACCGATTCATAAGAACCGTGATGAAGAGATGAAGTTTACTTTTAACATTGCTAAGTGTGATAAAATATTTGATGCTTTGCTACAGGCTAAGATTATTAGAATATCTCATACTTTACCGCCGTTTGAAGAGCTGAAACGGCGCGCTTATTGCAAATATCATAATTATTTTTCTCATGCTACTAACGATTGCAATGTTTTTCGACGGCAGATACAATCGGCCATTAATGACGGACGATTGAACTTTTCTGGGATGCAAGTTGATAAACAGTCTTTTCCAATGAATACCATGGATTCGGAGGGAAAGAAGCTACTCATTCGGCCGGAGGTTGCCAAATCTGCTAATAAAACTAATGTCATTGTTGGTGAGCCCAGGAAAGACAAGGAGGGCGACAAGGTCTTGGGGAGACAGGTTGTGCTTGACAAGCAACCCTGTGGCAAGGAGACAATCAAAATCACCATCAAGAATCCTACACTCGGGGGGCAACCGCAAGCGCAAGAAAATACTCGTGTTAAATTTGTCAAGCCCAAAAGTCCAGAAGTTGGCAAGTGGAAGAGGAATGAGGCAAAAGTGTAGCGCAAGAAAATCAAGCCAACTTTTGATATGTTGTTATCCAAGTATGCCAATCATGCGGCCGGTTCTAGCTCTAACCGGTCATCAAATTGGAAGCGCTCAAGGTCGCCTCCTCGGGAAGAATTTCAGCATCATGCAAGGCCATATGGGTCGTGGGCGCCAGGACCATGGATGCCGCCACCCCCCTATGTGCCATACTACATGGGGGATTTCAATGGAGGATGGAGGCAGCCCCCAATGGCCCCTTATGCTTTTCATCCGGGTTGGGCAGAACCAAGGAGGTCCGTTCATGAGAGACTTTCTTATCCCACACGAGGCCGTTTGAACAATAGTGTCAATCGGCCAGTGTAAGATAATCAAAAAAGGGTCGGCAAGCAAGAATGGTGTGTTAAGTCGCCAAGTGCTGTAACGGTCGAGTCGAGCAAAGGCAAGGAAAAAATCGATGCCGACTCACTCATCTTGGGCACCGAAACATTCGCCATACAACAGCCGATTATGCATAATGATCCGACTGAGCCAATACTTGCTATCGTGCCAAAGTACTCGGCTAATGACCTTGAAGGAAACACCAGCCAAGTAAAGATGAGAGATCCTAAATACACAGCCAAAGTGGTGTCCTCCAGGGCTGACAAAAACACAAAAGAGGAAATTACAGAGGTTAAGGAGTCAAGAGATGACAAAACAAGAAGCCGAGAAGCGGAGGGATAAGTTGTTCAATGACACTCGGCCCATGGTGCCTACAAAACAAGTGTGGAGGCCTAAACAAATACAAGATGCAGTCGCTTCTACACCTATCACAGCAGCACCTGCGCCACCAAAGGAGGACGATGCGACAGCTATTACATCGTCTGCGACACTTCTTACTTCTCCTTCACTTGGACAAATTTCAGAATCGGTGGATGCAATTGAAGAAGAGGATGATATTTTGGACTGTGAGTCTACGCCGGTTCATGAAGGTATGGATATCAATATGGTGTATTACTTACCTACTGAGTTTCGAGCTATAGATGAGGAAGGGGAGGTGGCTCAGCTGGATTTTGGCCCTAAAAATGCAATATTCGAGAAGCCAAAAGACCCAGTAACGCATCTGAAACCGTTGTATCTCAGAGGTCATATCAATGGATCACCGCTCACTCGGATGCTTGTTGATGGTGGTGCTATGGTGAATCTTATGCCGTATTCGGTATTCAAAAAATTGGGGCTGCATGATGAAGAGTTGATAAAGACCAACATGGTGCTCAATGGATTTGAAGGTAAAGAGAAAACTGAAGCCAAAGGTGTGATGTATGTGGAGCTCACGGTGGGAAGTAAAACTTTGGCTACTGCATTCTTTGTCGCTGAGGTGCAAGGTAACTACAATGTCATACTAGGCCGTGATTGAGTTCATGCAAACCAGTGCGTGCCATCCACTATGCACCAGTTTTTGATCCAGTGGGTTGATGATGAAGTGGAAGTCATTCATGCGGATAACTCGGCCTGTGTTGCTTTGGCCGAGGTATCGGTGGATTGGCAACACCCAAATGCTACTTGCTTGACGGGACGTGACTTGTCAGAATTCGATTTTCTCAGCGCAACCAAGAATGGTTTCGTGCCCGTCTCTTTAAAGCCGACTGAATGCAATCGGCTCCAAGGTATGATATGTTTAAATGGATCCTAACTCAGAGTGGTTACAAAAGCGACTTGTAGAATATCGGTCCAATGAGAACGATATGTATGAGTCCATAGAAGAGTTAGATGATATGGATAAATTAGGACAAGGTTTTACATCGGCCGATCCATTAGAAGAGATAGATATAGGAGATGGTTCAACTCCTAGGCCGACATTTGTAAATGCAAATTTAAGAGCCGATCATAAAGCTAAGTTGATCGAGCTGTTGAAAGAATATGTCTGTTGCTTTGCGTGGGAATATCATGAGATGCCAGGTTTAAGCCGAGAGCTAGTGGAGCATCGGTTACCTATAAAGGCTGGTTTTAGACCATACAAACAATCGGCCGGAAAGTTTAATCCAAAAACATATGACCAGATCAAGGAAGAGATCGGTCGTTTGCTTAAAGCTAATTTTATTAGACCTTGCAGGTATGCCGAGTGGATTTCTAACATTGTCCCAGTGGAAAAGAAAGGATCCAACAAGTTGAGAGTATGCATTGACTTCAGAGATTTGAATAGGACTACACCCAAAGATGAGTATCCCATGCCAATAGCCGATATGCTTATTAATGATGCTTCTGGACATAAAGTTATTAGCTTTCTTGATGGTAATGCCGGGTATAATCAAATTTTTATGGCCGAAGAGGACATGTCCAAAACAGCTTTCCGATGCCCTGGTTTCCTTGGTTTATTCGAATGGACAGTGATGACATTTGGATTAAAAAATGCTGGCGCCACATATCAAAGGGCTATGAATTTGATTTTTCATGATTTACTCGGTGTCATACTTGAAGTTTATATTGATGATATTATTGTAAAATTGGATGTTTTTGAATCCCACTTGGCCGATTTGCGTTTATCTTTTGAAAGAATGAAAAAGTATGGACTGAAGATGAATCCTTTGAAGTGTGAATTCGGTGTGTCGGCTAGTAAGTTTTTGGGTTTCATTATCCATGAAGATGGCATAGAGATTGATCCCAAAAAGATAGAGGCCATACAGAAAGTGGAAGCTCCAAGATGCAAGAGAGATATGCAAAAGTTCCTTGGCAAGGTCAATTACTTGAGGAGGTTCATAGCTAATTTGTCAGGGAAGGTTGATGTGTTTACTCCTATCCTTCGGTTAAAGAATGATGCTGATTTCACTTGGGGGCAAAACAGCAAGAAGCATTTGATATGATCAAGAATTATTTGTGCACTCCTCCGGTGATGAAAGCACCCAAGCATAGGGAACCCTTCATGCTTTACATTGCAGCAGAAGAAGGAGTTATTGGTGCTGTTTTGACTCAAGAAACCGAGGGAAAAGAGCATGTTATTACATATTTAAGCAGACGCTTGTTGGACGCCGAGACAAGGTATACATTTATTGAGAAACTATGTCTATGCTTATATTATGCTTGCACAAAATTGAGACATTATTTAGTGCCGAGTGCTTGTATAGTAGCTTGTCAAACCGATGTCATTAAATACATGTTGCATAGGCCAATTCTTAGTGGTAGAATTGGCAAGTGGGCTTATGCTTTGATTGAATATGATTTGGCTTATGAATCTCTAAAATCCATGAAAGGCCAAATCGTTGCTAAATTTATTGTTGAACATCGGATTGATGACAAGTATGACATTGATATAAACCTTGTCTCATTAGTACCGTGGAGATTATATTTTGATGGTTCAGTTTGTAGCAATGGCCAAGGTGTTGGTATTGTTTACATATCTCCTCATGGTGCTGTTTTTGAAGCCTCATGCCGCTTAGAATATTTTTGCACAAATAATCAAGCCGAATATGAAGCATTGTTATTCGGTTTAGAGATGTTGCTTGCTATAGGTGTTACACATATTGAGGCTTAGGGTGATTCGTTACTAGTGGTGCAGCAAATATCCAAAGTCTTTCAGTGTTTGGATGAATCACTTAATGTTTATCTTAATAAATGTCTAGATGTAATTTCTACTCTGGATTGCTTTAGCATTGCTCATATATCTAGGCATGACAATTGGAAAGCAAATGAGTTGGCACAACAGGCATCCGGCTATCATGTTGATCATGGCGTGTTTCATATTTCTGAAAAGCCGATGTCTAGTCTTGCCGACGTAGGGGAGGCCGAACCGGAGCCCACCGTTTCGGCCACTAATGAAATATTCAATGCAGGAGAAAGTCAAAACTGGAGGAAACCCATTGTTGATTATTTGTGTGATCCTAGTAGAAGGGTGGACAGGGCTATTCGGCGGATGGATTTCAAGTATACAATGAGAGATGATGATCTCTATCGCCGAACGGTTGATGATGTTCTTCTAAAGTGCTTGGACGAGGACCAAGCGAGAGTTGCTATGGGGGAGGTCCATGAAGGTATTTGTGGCACTCATCAATCGGCTCCCAAGATGAAATGGTTGCTACGATGTGCTGGATTTTATTGGCCGACTATGATTAATGATTGCTTCAGATATTACAAAGGGTGTGAAGCTTGTCAAAAATTTGGTGATATTCAGTTGGCTCCTGCTGCTATGTTACATCCCATTATCAAGCCGTGGCCTTTCAGAGGATGGGGTTTAGACTTTATTGGAAAAATTCATCCGTCTTCCTCAAAGGGGCATCGGTTCGTATTGGTGGCAACCGATTATTTCACTAAATGGTCTGAAGCAGTACCTCTCAAGAACATGACACATACGGAGGTGATTAAATTCATAACCGAGCACATTATTCATAGATTCGGCATTCCTCAAACATTGACTACAGATCAAGGCTCCTCTTTCATGTCACACCAAGTTAGAGAATTTGTCGAATCTTATAACATAAAATTGCTCAATTCCTCTCCATATTATGCCCAAGCCAATGGACAAGCTGAGTCTAGCAATAAAATTTTAATTAAGCTCATCAAGAAGAAGATTGAGGATAATCCAAGGAGATGGCATGAGTTGTTGTCTGAAGCTTTGTGGGCACATAGGATCTCAAGGCATGGTGCTACGAAGGTGACTCCATATGAGCTAGTATACGGTCAAGAGGCTGTTTTACCGGTGGAAGTGAATTTGAATGCTTTGAGAATAGCCAAACAAAATGATTTATCAGCAGTAGACTTTTATAACTTGATGATGGACAATATTGATGAGGTTGCCGATAAATGTTTGGCTGCTTTGAGGGCCATAGAGAGGGAGAAGTTGAGGGTAGAAAGGGCTTACAATAAGAAGGTTAAGTTGAAGAATTTTCAAGTTGGCGATCTCGTCTGGAAAGTAATTCTCCCGATTGGTTCAAGAGACAAAAAATTCGGGAAGTGGTCTCCAAGTTGGGAAGGTCCTTTTAGAATTGCAAGAATAGTTCCCGGAAAGTCTTATTTGGTGGAATCCGTACAAGGGGCACTGTTACCTCGAGCTCTCAATGGCAAGTACTTGAAGAAATATCACCCAAGTGTGTGGCAAGAAGCCTAAGTGGGCAATGGCCGATATATGACGATCGCCCTTAGCACAAACATGGCCGATACCTGATTATCGTCCTGAGGAAAATAAATGGCCAATGGAGTATTGACATCGTCCTTAGAACAAACACAATACAAGTTATTTTTCGGCGCACAACCTTTGCCGAAAAATAGGGGGGCATGTGTTGACACCAGATTTTGGCATGGTCACGAATCCGGGTTTGTATGCAAAAGTTAGAGGCAACACTTCGCGGGCCGGCCCTGAGTGATAAAGTATTTGGCCTTTGCCGGCTGAATGAAACCTTTCCGGGGTAAAACCTTGCCGATGTGAGGGCTTGCCGGCGTGGAAATCTTGCCGAGGGAGAAACCTTGCCGAGGAGGAACTCTTGCCGGGGTAGAAACCTTGCTGAGGAGGAACTCTTGCCGGGGTAGAAACCTTGCCGAGCAAGGCAGGAACCCTTGCCGGTGTAAAAACCTTGCCGGGGTAAACCTTGTCGGTGCGGAAAGCTTACCCGGGTGGAAGGCCTGCCGGGGTGGAGGTTGTGATAGTCAAAGCCGACGAGAAGCTGAAGATGGGCTCAGAAGCTAATTCAGACGATCTTGGATGGAGAAATGTCTTGCACGGAAGTTGTGCGTCTCGTCGAAACGATCGATTTTGATATAAAAATCGTCCCAATCCGAGTTCGTATGCAAAAGTTAGAGTTATCGGAGTGCAGCCCTGTCACGAGACGAGATGTGGCGCGCCCCACCAGACATAGGTCTGATGGGTAGCGCGAGCAAACAGGTGTTCTGCGTGACCGTTTTGGCCCAGAAGATGGCCTCAAATCGAAAAACGTTCAACATGAAAGTTGTTCGTCTCGTCGAAACGGTCAAGATTGCTTTTGGGCTCGTTTCCATCCGAGATCGTTTACCACCACAAAAAGAATCCGCAAGGTGCAGCCAGTTTAAACCGAACAATTTTGAAAACTTCGGACAAAACCAATCCGAATTTGACTAGGGTTTTGAACGTGAATCCAAGCCTTTTCCTTGCAAGGGAAGTCCAGCCGCCTCTTATATACCTAGGGGTGACGGCCAATTGAACAAGACACAATCGAACAAATCAATATACTACTTTTTCATCTACGTTTTATCTCTCCACCGTTTTTATCTCTCATTCTTCGCTGTTCTTCGTGTTTGAGAGCTGCGAATCCCGAGGCTCTAGGGGCGAGCGAATCGACCTAGGGCAGCCCATAGCCGCCGCAATCCCTGACGGGGTCCCTCCCGGGTGCGCGGGGTTTCGGGTCTGCAAAAGCGCCCGCCGACTGTCTTGTGTATCGCGCTGTTGGTCGGGTCTCCTTCGACGTGAGCTGCGGTGCATCACCCCCGGCGTCGAGGGTACACGTGACGTGTTCGTGTGTCAACAGCTTTATTCTTGTAATTGTGTGAAGTGGCGATTGTAAGCCAACTATGTATCTTTTTCCCTGATGTATTACATGGGTTGTGTGAAGATTACCTCACTTGCGACATTGCTTTCAATGCGTTTATGCCTCTAAGTCGTTCTTCGACACGTGGGAGATATAGCCGCATCGAGGGCATTACAAGTTGGTAATCAGAGCCTTCCCCGACCTTAGGAGCCCCCTGCTTGATCGAATCGCTAGCGTTGTTGAGTCTAGAAAAAATGTTTTGAGTCTTTTAGGTTTATATATATCGGAGAGTAGGATTCTTTTTACTCCTCAGTCTCTTCGTCGCTCTGGTGAGGCATCCTGATGTATAGTTTTGACTTTTCTCTCCTCAAATTTCACTAAAAAATTTTAGGATCACGCGGGTATCTTGGAATCGTTCCGATGGCTTTGTGACGAGAACATTGTTCTTGGTGCCTCCTGACATTTAGGGGTTGTGGCAGTGTCCCGGGGATTTGAGCTCCAAGGTGTTGTCGTCACAATTTTATCGTTGCAATTCTAGAATACCTGAGTTTCACCAATATCAAAAATCTCTTTTATGCAGTTGTTGGTGAGATAACCTCGACGCCACCTAGTATTGGGGCGGGAGTTCGGGAGTATTGCCATATCGTATAACGGATGCATTTCGAAGGTTGAGGTAAATGATTTCCGAAGGTTTCTTGGTTATGTGTTGAAGGATGGATACAGCTGGATGTAGGTTTTGCTAGTTTTGGGTGAGATATTATGCTTCCCCTGTATCCCCAACACCTGATTGCATAACCGGAAAGTTTCAGGAGTTTATAAGTGGGAATTCAAGTAGCTCGTAGGATATCTTTCCGACAGATGTATGATATGAAATTGGGGTTCGACGTCTAGTGGTCCGCCTTTCCACGGTTGGTTTTATAGTGGTCTCATTGTGTCTTAAAGAGTCCTTGGCTATGCTGACTCGGGGACGCTTCGTATGTCATGTGCACTGCCTTGTACATGATGGTGCTGTATGATCGAGCCCGTGTAGGCCCCACCACGAAAACTTCGGACGAAATCTCTATCATATGTTTGTTCTGGCTTATTTTGCAAGTCAATCCTTTGTTTTGCTTTTGAGTTGTGGTATTCGAGTTGCTTCAATGTCAAGTGTTGATTCCATACCTTTCCTAAGCTATGTTCTCATACTCCTATGGGAATATCAATCCTTCATGATACTTGAGATTGTCATGTCAATTCTTTTCAACCAGCGTGTCTCTCTTCAAGTGGATCCGTTCATTTCAACATCCGCAAGATCAACTCAAAGTCTTCTCAACGTTGTTTGTTTCATCCGTCCTAAGTTGTCTTTGTTTTCCCACCCTCCCACCCTTTTTCTTCAAGGACTAAGATTTCTTTATCAATTATCTATCTTATGATTATGAAGTCTCTCCATTCTTTTACGTCAATGTCCTTACCCGGCGATTCTCATGAAGATTCTATCGAAGCTTCAAGATCATCATTCATCATTGGTTTTTCTTCTCTGGTGGAACCAATTCAAGCTTGGTTGATCATATCCTTTCCTTGTTTCAAATGCTTTCTCATGCCGGTGCACCTCTTAATCATTCCCCACTTGCTATTCTTTCATTCCGGAGTGCTAAAGATATCTCAGAAGATTCGTGTTTCCACTCTTAATCCGTTCAAGCTATTTTGAGGATGTTATCTCATTCAAGCCTTTTAATTCAACTGGTGCGATCTCTCTTCAAAATCATTCCAAAGGTGTTTCTTTTGAGTGGGCCCTAACCCACAGGTCTTTCCCCAGGATCTTACCTGACTCTTCTTATTTTCCCGGACCTATCCTCAAATTTATTTTCGAAGTTTGACGTAAGAATGAATTATCATCAGTCAAATGTCTTTCTCCAAGATCTTTCAAATTCTTTTCATCGTTGGCTCAATCTCTTTGCTTTTGATTCTTCTGGAGCGTCTAAATAATTCATGGTGGTGTTTCTCGTTGTCATTCTCAGATTGGAAGACCGAAGAAGATTTTTCTCTCAATCTTGCTCCATTCTCTTCAAGATTCGTGATTCTAGCTTGTTGCCATCCTCTCATAATTGTTTTTGATTGTGGGAATTCTTTTCACCCATCAGGAGCAATTCAGGAGTCTTTTCAGTTTGATTTTCCGGAGCCCGTCATCCTAGAATTATTCATTCCAGCTTTCAGCTCTCATTCTCCAATCTTACCGGTGCATCATTCAAGTATATTCTCTAATCAGTTCATGATCTCTTCGTTCTCTTGTATCTAAACTCTCTCATGTATCTCCATTCATTTGCTAATTCTTACCGGTGATTCACCCCTTTACCTCATTCGTTTTCAATTCTTACGGTGGTTCGTTCAAGATCTCTTCCTTGGTTATCATATCAATTCTTTTGTTCTTTCAAATTCTATCGGTGGTTCGTTGAAGACCTTCCCAAGTTTGCGCTATAACTATCTTAATCCTTTCAACAAGAATAAGTAGTTTGCCAAATCCGTTTGCTTGTCATCAATTTGAATTGGTGAAGGATAAGCATAATGTAATTCTTATTCTTGTTTCATCGAGTTTATTCAATTTCTTTTTTTGGAGTGGTTCATCATATCACATTCTCAGTTCGATATGCTTTATATTTTCTTTTCCCGGAGTTCCAAGATCTCATCATCATGGAGATCCATCTAAATCATTACAAGGTTTCACTTTATGTTTTCAACTTCTCTTTCTTTTCGTTATCCTTTTTGTTACCGGAGTTCTTCATCAAGGTTCTACATGAGGGTTCATCAAGGATTTAATTTCCTTCTCGAAGTGTTCATTGAGATTCTTTTCAAACAAGCTCAACTGTTCTTCATCTTGCATTCCGGAGTGCAATTCTTTTTACTTTATCTTTTGAGGTGGTGTTATGTCATTCCTGATAATTTTCCTTCGTGTTTCATGATTCACAAGTTATCAAGAATGAGGTATTTTAAACCCATCGATCTCTTCATTGGAGTTATCTTGGGTTATATTTCACCTAAATCCTTCCCTAAGGATTGTTGCTATCTATGGTGCTCATAAATGACCCAAGTTCTTCATTTATCCTCCTGGAGAAATAGTTTCTCGTCTCCTTGTCATATAAAATCCAATCAAATCTTTTCCATGAGTGGCAAGTTGTCTCCTCATAATGTTGAGATGCCTTCTATATGCCCATATCAAGCTTATCCTTTTCGTTGTTGGTTTTCCAACAATTCCGTTTAACCTTTCTCCTAAAGATGCTTTTCAAGCTCATTTGAGATAGAAGATGTTGTTCTTCTTCTCCGTTCTTTTGTTCCGACGATCCAACTTCTATTCTTTCATTTCGGAGGCATTGTGATATTGCTTCTTTCAACCATCATCTCGTTTAATCAAAGATCATGTTCTTTCTTGTGATTATCCATTTAACCGGAGTGTGTGCCCGCTGCTAAAGTTCTTTCATTTTACCAAATCTTTCATCTCGTTTCAACTGGAGTGCTTGCATGTACTTCTTATCCATTGCACCCTTTTCTTATGTTTTTCAACCTACAAGGTTCTAGTAATGTTCCTTGTTCCTATTTTCTAACAGAGTGTTTTCAACTTCGTTCATCTTCGTTGTATTCTTTCTTTCGATTTGTTCAACCTCTCAAGGTTCTTTGGTTTCACTCAATTGTCAAGAAGCAACTTAGTTTTACCTCTTCTCTTTCTCTTCTGTTTTCCCTCCGGTGCCATTCTAGATATCGGGACGAGATCCTCTCATAGTGGTGGAGTGTTGTAACGCCCCGAGACCGATGCGCCAGGTGTCTTCCAGCTATTCGTTGTCGTTGCCATGTCATTTGCTTGCGTGTTGCATCTTATCATGTCATCATGTGCATTGCATCATCATGTTTTCAAAGCTTGCATTCGTCCGGGGTATTCCAGTTCTCCCCGTTGTCCGTTCTGAGCCCAGACACACTTGCACGCGCCCGTGGCATGTCCGAAATAGTATTTTATAAGTGACCAGAAAATGTTCTCGGAATGGGATGAAAGTTGGTGTGTGGTCTTATTATAGTGTAGATAGACCGCCTGTCAAGTTTCATCGCATTCGGAGTTCGTTTGATAGCCCAGCCGTTAAACTATAGCGGCATTATAGCCGGTCTAACGTCGGACGTTTTCGGTCTCCGGAAACAGTCGCCGGGTCTCTCTCTCCCCTCTTCTCTCAGTCCAAACTGCTCTCCACAGTCCTCCTAGGCCCATGCATACCCCTCTTTGCACAATGCATCGGACCTCCCCTCGCGCGCGTCCGGCAGTTGTCCCGAACCCGACCCGGGCAGTCATCACCGTTGGGTCCGGATCATCCCCTAACGTCTACAAAACATCTCCGTTTTCTTAATTGGGCTCCCTAACTATTTTATTCGCGACCTTACAATTGCGATCATAGGGATGAGGTAGCCCCTAACCTAATCCACCTAATGTATATATATTGTCCAACCCTAAATTTGAGGGGAGCTGTCCCATCCACCCGTGTCCGCCGCTGCCACTGTTCTCTCGGGATCCATCCTGATCCAGCAGCCGATCCAGCCAACCACCAGCTCCTCCCATCGATCCAACCCGCAGCCAACCTCTCCCTTCCTCGTTTTCAACATCAGATCAACCAGAGCCCCGCCACCTCCAGCTGATCTCCAGTTCCGCTCCACATCGTCCCCAACTCAGGTCATGGCTCTGCCCCGCTCACTGTTTCTCCTTCCCTTCTTCTTCTGTTCCCGCTGGTTCCCTCTCACATGCTTAGGTAACCCACAGAAGGTCGCCGCCGGCATGAACGCCGCCTCCTCAAGCTCTCCGCCCGGGGCCTTCTTCTGCTTCGATCCAGCTCCGTCCTCCGCGCCGAACAAGGTCTGCATCGCCGCGCGCCTGCATCCGTGAGGGAGACGATGTACGCCCATCCCTGACCGATTCTGCAGAGACGTCGCCCGTCTTCTTCGTTCACAACGAGCACGGCTGTTGTCCTGCTCGTGCGCGTCAAGTTCCTCTTCCTCGAGCCGTCCCGTCCATGGCCTCCCGCGAGCCGCCGTCCAGGACCCCGACAGGTCGCGACACTCGCCGGAGTTGGAGTCTCGCAGGTCGCGGCCCCTCGCCCCTCCAATCCAGCGACCCCTCTTCGTGGTTCCCCACTGTCTCTAACCTCTCTCTCTCTCTCTGCACCTTGGACAGTGCCATGGATATGGAGTCCCACACCCGAGCTCCGCCCGCCACCGTTGCCCGAAATCGATGCCGGACCACTCGACCCGCCCGTTCCAGCCGGTTCCCCTCGATCCCGTCGCCAGGACCCTTGTCGTTGTCTTCTCCATTGCCTTGTTCTGCTGTTGTTTCTGTTTTCTTCAGGAACGAGAACCGCAGCAGTTCGCCCGCTCGTCTCGCTCGTGCGTTGACTGAGCGCGGGGCTAGCAGGCCCAGCTGCGCGCCTAACAGCCAGATCCGGCCTACCCTGCCCCCTCCACAAACTGGGCCTGGCCCATGGGTGAGGCACAACCCCAGCGCCCACCTTTTTTTCCCCTGATGTTGGGCCAGTTCTTGTTTCGGCCCGTAATGGATTTTTTTTCAGATCTGGTGATTTTGTCTTTTTTTCAGAGAGTGCAGTTTTTCAGAAAAGTCCTTCATATTCATGCATTTAATATCTCCACAACCGTGCATCGGTTTAAAACAAACTTAATATGAATCTTGCTTATAATTTCATCTAGTTTCATAATATGCTGCTCTCATCCATGTTTAAAATGCTTAAAATGCTGTTTGGTTAAATGTGCTCCTATGCCAGGTTAAAATGATTTAATTCATAACTAAATAACCGTAGCTCCAAACTTAACAAACTTTATATGTAAATGGGGTAGAAAAATGCCTAGTTTAACATGGTGGCATCTCTTTGCATGTTTAACAATTATAAAATATGGTTTAGGGCAGAACAGTACCAAACCTAATATATGCATATGGGGTTTTACCGGAATTTTTGTTCGTTGTTTCCGGCCTCATTTAAACTTGCCTAGATAGGTAGTTTTACTTTGCTTCACCCTCTTGCCATGTTTAACAACATTTAATATTGTTGGGTACATAAACAAGATCGAACTAAATAAGTCATGTGGTGTTTCGTCAATATGCAACTCTGTTGCATATTGAGCTCCACTTAACTTGTAGTATTGTTTGTGCACTTTGCCATGCCATGCCTCATTAAACCAGACATGCATCATACTTGATTGTGCATCATGCCATGTTTACGTGATGTTTTTTCACTATGTGTTTGCTTCTTTCCGGTGTTGCTTCTTCGGGTTAGTTCCGATAACGTCGCGTTTGTGAGGATCCGTTCGACTACGTCCGTTTGTCTTCTTCGTGGACTCGTTCTTCTTCCTTGCGGGATTTTAGGCAAGATGACCATACCCTCGAAATCACTTCTATCTTTGCTTGCTAGTTTCTCGCTCTTTTGCTATGCCTATGCTGCGATACCTACCACTTGCTTATCTTGCCTCCCATATTGTTAAGCCAAGCCTCTAACCCACCTTGTCCTAGCAAACCGTTGTTTGGCTATGTTACCGCTTTGCTCAGCCCCTCTTATAGTGTTGTTAGTTGCAGGTGAAGATTGGAGTTTGTTCCATGTTGGAACATGGATTTTTGTTGTGATATCACAATATCTCTTATTTAATTAATGTATCTATATACTTGGTAAAGGGTGAAAGGCTCGGCCTTATGCCTGGTGTTTTGTTCCACTCTTGCCGCCCTAGTTTCCATCATACCGGTGTTATGTTCCTTGATTTTGCGTTCCTTACACGGTTGGGTTATAATGGGAACCCCTTGACAGTTCGCCTTGAATAAAACTCCTCCAGCAAGGCCCAACATTGGTTTTACCATTTGCCACCTAGCCTTTTCTTTCCCTTGGGTTCTGCAGACTCAAGGGTTATCTTTATTTAACCCCCCCCCCGCCAGTCCTCCTCTGAGTGTTGGTCCGAAATGGGCAGCCTGTGGGGCCACCTCGGGGCAACTCGAGGGCTGGTTTTACTCGTAGCTTGACCTATCCGGTGTGCCCTGAGAACGAGATATGTGCAGCTCCTATCGGGATTTGTCGGCACATCTGGGTGGCTTTGCTAGACTTGTTTTACCATTGTCGAGGATGTCTTGTAACCGGGATGCCGAGTCTGATTGGATTGTCTTGGGAGAAGGAATATCCTTCGTTGACCGTGAGAGCTTGTGATGGGCTAAGTTGGGACACCCCTGCAGGGATTTGATCTTTTGAAATTCGTCCCCGCGGTTATGGGCAGATGGGAATTTGTTAATGTCCGGTTGTAGAAAACCTGAAACTTAACTTAATTAAAATGCATCAACCGCGTGCGTAACCGTGATGGTCTCTTCTTGGCGGAGTCCGGGAAGTGAACACGGTGTTGGAGTAATGCTTGACGTAGGTTATTCTAGGATCACTTCTTGATCATAGATGTTCGACCGTGCCTTTGCCTTCTCTTATCGCTCTCATTTGCTTATGTTAGCCACCATATATGCTAGTCGCTTGTTGCAGCTCCACATCATACCTTTACCCTTCTTATAAGCTTAAATAGTCTTGATCGCGAGGGTGAGAGATTGCTGAGTCCCCGTGACTCACAGATACTTCCAAAACCAGTTTGCAGGTGCCGATGAAACCGTGCAGGTGACGCAACCGAGCTCAAGGAGGAGCTCGATGAAGATCGTGTTCGTTATGTTGTTCCGTTTCCAGTTGATCAGTAGTGGAGCCCAGTTGGGACGATCGGGGATCTGTGTAGCATTTGGGGTAGTCTTCTTTCATTTTGGGTTCCGTAGTCAGACCTTGATTGTATCTGGTGATGTAATGCTTTATTCTTGTAATTGTGTGAAGTGGCGATTGTAAGCCAACTATGTATCTTTTTCCCTTATGTATTACATGGGTTGTGTGAAGATTACCTCACTTGCGACATTGCTTTCAATGCGGTTATGCCTCTAAGTCGTGCTTCCACACGTGGGAGATATAGCCGCATCAAGGGCGTTACACGCTTGATATCATGGACACATGCACACACTTAGCATAATATCGGGACGAGAGGCACATAGATATAACAATGAACCAATCATAGAGCGGTAAACATTTTGATCAACCGGTTCACCGTCCTTAGTCAAGTCATGATGTCCACTAGTAGGCATGGGTGTTTTCATACCTTTGCATTCTTGCATATTGAACTTCTTGAATAAGTCCTTGGTGTACTTTGTTTGAGAAACAAAGGTACCTTCCTTAGTTTACTTGATTTGCAAACCAAGAAATAATTTGAGTTCGCTCATCATAGACATCTCAAACTTCTCTGACATTAGCTTTCCAAACTTCTCGCTAAAATGAGGGTTAGTCGAACCAAATATTATATCATCAACATAAATTTGGCACACAAATAGTTCTCCATTAACCCTTTTAGTAAAAAGAGTAGAATCTATTTTTCCAATTTCAAAGCCTTTTTCAATAAGGAACTTGGTCAAGCATTTATACCACGCTCTAGGAGCTTGTTTAAGACCATAAAGAGCTTTGTGAAGTTTGTAAACATGATTAGGTTTCTTAGGATTGATAAAGCCGGGAGGTTGCTTAACATAAACTTCCTCCTCAATTTCACCATTTAAAAAAAGCACTTTTAATGTTCCTTTGGTACAAGGTGATATCATGGTGATTAGCATAAGCAAGTAAGATGCGAATGGACTCAAGTCTAGCAACAGGAGCGTATGTCTCACCATAGTCCATACCTTCGACTTGAGTGTAGCCTTTGACCATCTTCATCTTGCTTGTTGCAAAACACCCATTTGTACCAATGATGTTGTGGTTGTTGTCGGGCTTCTCGACCAATTTCCACACTTGATTTCTCTCAAAGTTGTGTAGCTCTTCATGCATGGCATTTATACAATCTGGATCTTCTAATGCTTCTTCGACCTTCATAGGTTCAATGCTAGAGATGAATGAATAATGTTCACAAAAATTAGCCAAATGAGTTTTAGAGCGAGTGATTCTCCCGGTTATCATTGTAGATTTGCTCGACGGGATGGTCTTTGGCGACTCTTGCTCGAACTCGTGGGAGCTTTTGCTTGGCTCGGGGTGGAACATCCTCTTCATCTTGTTCTTATTCTTGGCCTTCTTCATTATTGACGTTGTCGTTCTCTTGTCGTGGTGGAGAAGGAGGTTGTTGATGTTTATCTTGGTGTACTTCCTCGTTTTCTTCGTCTTGGTGTGTCCCACTTGTGGATGCTTCCGTATCAAATCTTGGTTCACCTTGTCGTGAGGTGTAAGCTTCCACTTGGATGGACGAGGTACTCTCCTTCACCTCCGTTGGACGAATCTTGCCAATAGACGAGTCTTGGATTGCTTCCGAAGGGTCTTTGTCTCCTACATCAATTGGCAATTGCTCTACTTGCGAGCCGTTAGATTCATCAAACTTCACATCTACCGTCTCTTCAACCTTTCGGGTGAAATTGTTGTAGACACGTAAGTGTGACAGTTTGAGCCATAACCAAGTAGGAAACCTTCATGAGATTTAGGAGCAAATTTGGAACGATGATGCTTATCAAGAATGTAGCACTTTGAGCCAAATACTCGAAAGTATCCAACTTGGGGTTTGTTACCGGTGAGGAGCTCGTATGCCGTCTTGCTGAGTAGCTTGTGAAGATACAAGCGATTTGTTGCATGACAAGCTGTCTCAACCGCTTCCGCCCAAAAGTGTTTTGGAGTCTTGTACTCATCAAGCATCATTCTTGCCATCTCAATAAGAGTCTGGTTCTTCCTCTCAACAACTCCATTTTGTTGAGGAGTGTACGTAGAACTCGTGTGAACTCCCTTCTTCGTCAAGAAAGGTATCCACATTTGCGTTCTTGAACTCCGTTCCGTTGTCACTTCGAACCTTCTTGATATTCACGTCAAATTAATTTTGGGCCTTCCTAGCGAAGTTTTTGAAGATATTTTGGACCTATGATTTATCATCAAGAAAGAACACCCACGCAAATCTTGAAAAATCATCAACTATGACCAGACCAAACGAGTTACCACCGAGACTCTTGTAGGCATTGGGACCAAAGAGATCCATGTGAAGTAGCTCGAGCGGTCTTCTTGTGGTCATGATGTTCTTCACGGGTGACTCCCTCCAACTTGTTTTCCTGCCTGACAAGCACTACAGAGTCTATCCTTGTCAAATATGACATCTTTTACTCCAAGGATATGATCACCTTTAATAAGCTTATCAAGATTTCGCATGCCCACATGACCTAGCCTTCTATGCCACAACCAGCCTTTAGAGGATTTAGCAATTATGCAAGTTCTAGATTGAGCCTTTTTAGTGAAATCAGCAATGTAAAGATCACCTCTACGTATACAGGTAAAGACCATTTTATGATTGTCTCTTCGAAACACTTGGCAATCTACTTCAGTAAACAGGACATTGAAACCGAAATCAGCAAGTCTAGATAGTGAAAGTAAATTCTACCCAAGAGATTCAACGAGCATGACGTTTTGTATGGAGCTATCATGTGAGATGGCCACCTTACCGAGGCCAACCACCTTACCATTTGAGTTATCACCAAAAGTGACATACTTTTGAGGGCCATTGTTTTCAGCAAGCTCACGAAACATATCTTTGTCTTCGGTCATATGATCAGTACATCCACTATCAAGAACCCATTCCTTTCCTCCAGCCATGTAGCCACGAAGATTAGCCATAAGACCAAAGTGTCTCATCGCATCGTCAAGATCACTGTCACTATCATCATCCTCAGCATAGTATCCATGTTCAACATAGTCTTGTATTTGATCAATTCCTAGAGAGGGTAATTCATTAGATAAGTTATCATCACAATGGTCACCTTTATGAATTCTAATGGCTTCGGATGTGATATTGCTAATGATTCCAACATCTCCTTTGGCACGCATGAGATTGGTTAGCTCAAATAGACAATCACCAAACATAGGATTACTAGAATTCATCTTACTCAAGGCAATAGACTTATGAAGAATTTCATATAAGTTTTGCAAGGAATAGTCTGGAAATATTTCCTCAAGAAATCTCCATATAGTGTAGGCACAATCAAGAGTAGGCAAACATCCAATCAAGTTTCTAGGCAAGCCTCTAGTGATAAGATTAATAGTTCTAAGGTTGCGGATCATGTCAATAGACTCATCAAGGGTAGGATGCAAAGGATCAACATGAGGTGCACAAGGGCTAGTAATGTACTTGTTCAAATGATATTCATTGAAAATCTCAAGCATCTCATTTTTCCACTCATGAAAGAACTCTCCATCAAGAATAGGCACTCTACGTCTAAGACTCCCCAACGTAGGCTCATCCATCTTCCTCCAATGGTGATTAAACCGAAGCAATGGAGATCAAAGCTCTGATACCAATTGAAAGGATCGAGAAGTGGAGTCTAGAGGGGGTGAATAGACTTTAATCAAGAAAAGTTACAGTTTTTAATTCTTTAAGTTTAAGTGGAGTTTTGGCACAAGTTTAAACATTCACAATACATATCAAGCAAGCATGACAAGAGTATATGAGCAGCGGAAAGTAAAGCATGCAAGTTGCAAGTATGTAAGGGGATGGGATTGGAGTGTGCAAACACAATTGGAGACACAAAGATTTTTGGCGTGGTTTCAATAGGTGGTGCTATCGTACATCCACGTTGATGGAGACTTCAACCCATGAAGGGTAATGGTTGTGTGAGTCCACGAAGGGCTCCACCCACGAAGGGTCCACGAAGAAGCAACCTTGTCTAACCCACCATGGCCGTCACCCATGAAGGACTTGCCTCACTCGGGTAGATATCTTCACGAAGTAGGCGATCTCCTTACCCTTACAAACTCCTTGGTTCAACTCCAAAATCTTGAGAGAGGCTCCCAAGTGACACCTAGCCAATCTAGGAGACACCACTCTCCAAGAGGTAAAAATGGTGTGTTGATGATGAACTCCTTGCTCTTGTGCTTCAATTGATAGTCTCCCAAACACTCAACTCTCTATCATAGGACTTGGATTTGGTGGAAAGATGATTTGAGTGGAAAGCAACTTGGGGAAGGCTAGAGATCAAGATTTATGTGGTTGGAGTGGAATATCATGACCTCAACACAAGTGTAGGTGGTTCTCTCTCAGAAAATGTATGTTGGAAGTGTAGGCATGTTCTGATGGCTCTCTCCTTAAATGAAGAGTGGGTGGAGGGGTATAAATAGCCTCCACACAAAATCTAACTGTTACACACAAATCACCAAACTTGGTGGGACCGAATCATGAAACTCGGTCAGACCGATTTAGTTCATAATGTGACTGTTAGGCATTTCGGTGGGACCGACATGATCAACTCGGTGGGACCGATGTGCTAGGGTTAGGGTAAAGCCTCAACTCAGTTTGACCGATTACACAAACTCGGTGGGACCGATTTGGGTAATAAGCGAAACAGAGAGTTGGCCAAGCAAACTCGGTGGGACCAAAATTATTGCAATAGGCAACAGAGAGTTTGCAAGCCCATCTCGGTGAGACCGAGATCCCATCGGTGAGACCGAATTGATTAGGGTTTCTGGCAGTGGCTATGTCAAGAGAACACGGTGGCGCCGGATAGAAAGTTTCGGTGGGGCAGAGTTTGACTTTTGGTTTGGGACATATGTGGATATGAGAAAGTGATTAAGGGCTTTGGAGCATATCACTAAGCACTTTGAGAAAGCAAGCCATTGAGAAACACCTCATCCCCTCTTAACAGTATTGGCTTTCCTATGGACTCAATGTGATCTTGGATCACTAAAATAAAATGTAGAGTCCTGAGCTTTGAGCTTGAGCCAATCCTTTGTCCTCAGCATCTTGAAGGGGTTCCACATCCTCTAGTCCATGCCACTCCATTGTTGAACTTATCTGAAACATACTAGGTAGAAGTATTAGTCCAACAAGAGATATGTTGACATTAATTACCAAAATCACCTAGGGAGCACTTGTGCTTTCAGACGTCCATGCAACCGAAGTAACAAACCAGTCAATTTGTTCAAGTAAAGGTTCAGATTGCATATTTGACCAAGTGAATTGTCGTCCTTTTATTGGCAGCTCCACAAGACCCATATGACCAATGATTTCATTAAACAAAAAGATGTCATTGACATTACCACCAGGTAAATTACGGTTTTCAAGCGACCGCAAAAAATTGAAATCGCCCAAAAGAAGCCATTTATCATCACAATTAATATCAAGGTTGTATAACCACTGCACGAATTCATCACGCGCTGGGCCCTGACATGGGCCATAAACAGAAACTAAGGTCCAAACTTCGGAGGTATGTTTAGAGCGGTATTCCACAATGATACCATAAGGTTTTGCCTCAATTAATCTGCCCTCAAAGAAAGAAGAGTTCCAAATAACGACCATACCAGCCGAGGCACCCACCGAAGGCATATAAGCAAAATTATCAAAATGATGTGGACAAAACCTCCTAATGAACCTGTGATCAATATGCATACACTTTGTTTCTTGGAGACAGACCACAGAGCAGCCACTTTCATCAATCTTTTGCTTAACAGCAAGTTGTCGTGCTTCAGGATTAAGGCCATGCACGTTCCAACATAAAACCTTCCAGTCTTTAAACCTGGACTGATTCATTACAAACCAAAAGAAAGTGCAGCAAAAGTAGATCACACAATGACCTACACAGACCCGCTAAGCAGAGCGATATGACAGAGTTCCAAACATGAAAACATAAATAAAGATAGATGACGTTTAAATTGGTACGCCATGGACCAGAAAGCTGCATGATGCAACTAATCATCAGAACTCTTGCTGGTGGTGGATTTAGCTGGATCAGCCACAAGCTTATCCGCGGTGATCTTCTCAGGAGCGATGCGCAGGCAAGTCCCAATATGCTGAAGGTCGGCAATAGCAGTTGGGGGAGGCACCAAGTTCTCTCAGACTGCGTTGACTTGGTCTTGCGCTTCTTCAAGGTGTGAGAAGTCCTGATCTGGCTAGGGCCACTACATGGCACTCTACGATATCCATCACGTAATGCACTGAGACGTGCACTGCGATGAACCTCAATGTCCACCAAAATTTTAGTAGACCTCGGCTTCTGATCATGTTTCATGGTCACTTTTGGGGCAGTAGTGAACTCGAAGGACTCAGTGACAGGTTCAGAGAGGTCATCAAAGCAGAGAGCCCTTGCAACTGGCCTCTTAACTGGAGATGCTCGGCGGCCAATGCAACGAGAGGATTCAGACACGGGTTGTAGAGTGAAGCTGAAATCAGCACCATTGTAGCAGAAGTCCCTAGAGTGTTTAGCATGCAAGAAAGACCCAATTTCAGACTTGAACACAAACTTTGGGATCTCAGTAGTGCATAGAGACGGCATTATCCTCTCAAAAGTACGCTGCCACTGCATGACGGGAGGCAAGACAGGTCCGAAAACGATGAGCACCTGCCCAATATGCAGAGGAGGCTGCTGTGGTCCCATTGGGGGCTGGTAAACTACCACATCCGCAGCTTCAGGCTCATTGTTGACTGAATCATCAGATATCTGCAGAATGATTGATTCCTGGGATTGAACCTCCTCAACCTGTTCCTGTTGAACAACACCTTGCACTGGTGGGATATCCTGAAACTGCGGTTGCTCATTGACAGGTGGCGGCACTGTTGGGTTTCGTAGTAATTTCAAAAAAATTCCTACGCACACGCAAGATCATGTGATGCATAGCAATGAGAGCGGAGAGTGTGATCTACATACCTAGTAGATCGACAACGGAAGCGTTTGGTTGATGTAGTCGTACGTCTTCACGATCCGACCGATCAAGCACCGAAACTACGGCACCTCCGAGTTCTAGCACACGTTCAGCTCGATGACGATCCCCGGACTCCGATCCAGCAAAGTGTCGGGGAAGAGTTCCATCAGCACGACGGCGTGGTGACGATCTTGATGTACTACAGCAGCAGGGCTTCGCCTAAACTCCGCTACAGTATTATCGAGGACTATGGTGGCTGGGGCGCCGCACACTGCTAAGGAATAGATCACGTGGATCAACTTGTGTTTCTCTGGGGTGCCCCTGCCTCCGTATATAAAGGACTAAGGGGGGAGGCTGGCCGGCCAAGGAGGGTGCGCCAGGAGAGTCCTACTCCCCCTGGGAGTAGGATTCCCCCCCCCCAATCCTAGTTGGAATAGGATTCGCGGAGGGGGAAAAGAGAGAGGGGGGGCCGGCCACCTCTCCTTGTCCTAATAGGACTAGGGGAGGGGGGAGGCGCGCAGCCCATCTTGGGCTGCCCCTTCTCTTTTCCACTAAAGCCCACTAAGGCCCATATAGCTCCCGGGGGGTTCCGGTAACCTCCCGGTACTCCGGTAAAATCCCGATTTCACCCGGAACACTTCCGATATCCAAACATAGGCTTCCAATATATCAATCTTTATGTCTCGACCATTTCGAGACTCCTCATCATGTCCGTGATCACATCTGGGACTCCGAACAACCTTCAGTACATCAAAATGCATCAACTCATAATATAACTGTCATCGTAACCTTAAGCGTGCGGACCCTACGGGTTCGAGAACAATGTAGACATGACCGAGACACGTCTCTGGTCAATAACCAATAGCGGGACCTGGATGCCCATATTGGCTCCTACATATTCTACGAAGATCTTTATCGGTCAGACCGCATAACAACATACGTCGTTCCCTTTGTCATCGGTATGTTACTTGCCCGAGATTCGATCGTCGGTATTCCAAATACCTAGTTCAATCTCGTTACCGGCACGTCTCTTTACTCGTTCTGTAATACATCATCCCGCAACTAACTTATTAGCTGCAATGCTTGCAAGGCTTAAGTGATGTGTATTACCGAGAGGGCCCAGAGATACCTCTCCGACAATCGGAGTGACAAATCCTAATCTCGAAATACGCCAACCCAACATCTACCTTTGGAGACACCTGTAATGCTCCTTTATAATCACCCAGTTACGTTGTGACGTTTGGTAGCACCCAAAGTGTTCCTCCGGCAAACGGGAGTTGCATAATCTCATAGTCATAGGAACATGTATAAGTCATGAAGAAAGCAATAGCAACATACTAAACGATCGGGTGCTAAGCTAATGGAATGGGTCATGTCAATCAGATCATTCAACTAATGATGTGACCTCTATGGTTAGGAAACATAACCATCTTTGATTAACGAGCTAGTCAAGTAGAGGCATACTAGTGACACTCTGTTTGTTTATGTATTCACACATGTATTATGTTTCCGGTTAATACAATTCTAGCATGAATAATAAACATTTATCATGAAATAAGGAAATAAATAATAACTTTATTATTGCCTCTAGGGCATATTTCCTTCAGTCTCCCACTTGCACTAGAGTCAATAATCTAGTTCACATCGCTATGTGATTAACACCAATAGTTCACATCTTTATGTGATTGGTTTACATCTCTATGTGACTAACACCCAAAGGGTTTACTAGATTCAATAATCTAGTTCACATCGCTATGTGATTAACACCCAAAGAGTGATCATGTTTTGCTTGTGAGAGAAATTTAGTCAACGGGCCTGCCAAATTCAGATCCGTATGTATTTTGCAAAATTCTATGTCTACAATGCTCTGCACGGAGCTACTCTAGCTAATTGCTCCCACTTTCAATATGTATCTAGATCGAGACTTAGAGTCATCCAGATCAGTGTGAAAACTTGCATCGACGTAACTTTTTACGACGAACCTTTTTGTCATGTCCATAATCGAGAAACATATCCTTATTTCACTAAGGATAATTCTGACCGTTGTCCAGTGATCTACTCCTAGATCACTATTGTACTCCCTTGCCAAAACTAGTGTAGGGTATACAATATGTATGGTACACAGCATGGCATACTTTATAGAACCTATGGCCAAGGCATAGGGAATGACTTTCATTCTCATTCTATTTTCTGTCGTGGTCGGGCTTTGAGTCTTACTCAACTTCACACCTTGTAACACAGGCACGAATTCTTTCTTTGACTGTTCTATTTTGAACTACTTCAAAATATTGTCAAGGTATGTACTCATTGAAAAAACTTATCAAGCGTCTTGATCTATCTCTATAGATCTTGATGCTCAATATGTAAGCAGCTTCACCGAAGTCTTTCTTTGAAAAACTCCTTTCAAACACTCCTTTTATGCTTTACAGAATAATTCTACATTATTTTCGATCAACAATATGTCATTCACATATACATATCAGAAATGCTGTAGTGCTCCCACTCACTTTCTTGTAAATACAAGCTTCTCCGTAAGTCTGTATAAAACTATATGCTTTGATCAACTCATCAAAGCGTATATTCCAACTCCGAGATGCTTGCACCAGTCCACAGATGGATCGCTGGAGTTTGCACATTTTGTTAGCACCTTTCGGATTGACAAAACCTTCTGGTTGCATCGTATACAACTCTTCTTTAGTAAATCCATTAACGAATGCAGTTTTGTTTATCCATTTGCCAGATTTCATAAAACGCGGCAATTGCTAACATGATTCGGACAGACTTAAGCATAGATACGAGTGAGAAAATCTCATCGTAGTCAACACCTTGAACTTGTCGAAAACCTTTTGCGACAATACTAGCTTCGTAGATAGTAACACTACTATCAGCGTCCGTCTTCCTCTTGAAGATCCATTTATTCTCAATTGCTTGCCGATCAGTGGGCAAGTCAACCAAAGTCCATACTTTTGTTCTCATACATGGATCATATCTTAGATTTCATGGCCTCAGACCATTTCGTGGAATCTGGGCTCATCATCGCTTCCTCATAGTTCGCAAGTTCGTCATGGTCTAGTAACATGACTTCCAGAACAGGATTACCGTACCACTCTGGTGCGGATCTTACTCTGGTTTACCTATGAGATTCAGTAGTAACTTGATCTGAAGTTTCATGATCACCATCATTAGCTTCCTCACTAATTGGTGTAGGTGTCACAGAAACCGGTTTCTGTGATGTACTAATTTCCAATAAGGGAGAAGGTACAATTACCTTATCAAGTTCTACTTTCCTCCCACTCACTTCTTTTGAGAGAAACTCCTTTTCCAGAAAGTTTTCGAATTTAGCAACAAAAGTCTTGCCTACGGATCTGTGATAGAAGGTGTATCCAATAGTTTCTTTTGGATATCCTATGAAGATTTACTTCTCCGATTTGAGTTTGAGCTTATCAGGATGAAACTTTTTCATATAAGCATCGCAACCCCAAACTTTAAGAAACGACAACTTTGGTTTCTTGCCAAACCATAGTTCATACGGTGTCGTCTCAGCAGATTTAGATGGTGCCCTTTTAACGTGAATGCAGCTGTCTCTAATGCATAACCCCAAAATGATAGTGGTAGATCGGTAAGAGACATCATAGATCGCACCATATCTAATAAAGTACGGTTATGACGTTCGGACACACCATTACATTGTGGTGTTCCAGGTGGCGTGAGTAGTGAAACTATTTCACATTGTTTTTAACTGAAGGCCAAACTCATAACTCAAATACTCTTCTCTACGATCAGATCGTAGAAACTTTATTTTCTTGTTACGATGATTTTTCACTTCACTCTGAAATTCTTTGAACTTTTCAAATGTTTCAGACTTATGTATCATCAAGTAGATATACTCATATCTGCTCAAATCGTCTGTGAAGATCAGAAAATAATGATACTTGTCGCGAGCCTCAATATTCATCGGACCACATACATCAGTATGTATGATTTCCAATAAATTTGTTGCTCGCTCCATTGTTCTGAAGAACGGAGTCTTAGTCATCTTGCCCATGAGGCATGGTTCGCAAGCATCAACTGATTCATAATCAAGTGATTCAAAAAGCCCATCAGCATGGAGTTTCTTCATGCGCTATACACCAATATGACCTAAACGGCAGTGCTACAAATAAGTTGCACTATCATTATTAACTTTGCATCTTTTGGTTTCAATATTATGATTATGTGTATCACTACGATCGAGATCCAATGAACTATTTTCATTGGGTGTGTAACCATATATGGTTTTACTCATGTAAACAGAACAACAATTTATTCTCTTACTTAAATGAATAATCGTATTACAATAAACATGATCAAATCATATTCATGCTTAACGCAAACACCAAATAACACTTATTCAGGTTCAACACTAATCCCGAAAGTATAGGGAGTGTGCGATGATGATCATATCAATCTTGGAACCACTTCCAACACACATCGTCACTTCACCCTTAACTAGTCTCTGTTTATTCTGCAACTCCTGTTTCAAGTTACTAATCTTAGCAACTGAACTAGTATCAAATACTGAGGGGTTGCTATAAACACTAGTAAAGTACACATCAATAACATGTATACCAAATATACTTATGTTTACTTTGCCATCCTTCTTATCTGCCAATCACTTGGGGTAGTTCCGCTTCCAGTGACCAGTCCCTTTGCAGTAGAAACACTTATTCTCAGGCTTTAGGACCAGACTTGGGCTTCTTCACTTGAGCAGCAACTTGCTTGCTGTTCTTCTTGAAGTTCCCCTTCTTCCCTCTGCCCTTTTCTTGAAACTAGTGGTCTTGTCTACCATCAACACTTGATGTTTTTCTCGATTTCTACCTTCATCAATTTCTGCATTACGAAGAGCTTGGGAATCGTTTCCTTTATCCCTTGCATATCATAGTTCATCACGAAGTTCTACTAACTTGGTGATGGTGACTAGAGAATTCTATCAATCACTATCTTATCTGGAAGATTAACTCCCACTTGATTCAAGCGATTGTAGTACTCAGACAATCTAAGCATATGCTCACTAGTTGAGCGATTCTCCTCCATCTTTTAGCTATAGAACTTGTTGGAGACTTCATATCTCCCAACTCGGGTATTTGCTTGAAATATTAACTTCAACTCCTGGAACATCTCATATGCTCCATGACGTTCAAAACGTCTTTGAAGTCCCGATTCTAAGCCATTAAGCATGGTGCACTAAACTATCAAGTAGTCATCATATTGAGCTAGCCAAACGTTCATAACGTCTGCATCTGCTCCTGCAATAGGTCCGTCACCTAGCGGTGCATCAAGGACATAATTCTTCTGTGCAGCAATGAGGATAAACCTCAGATCACGGATCCAATCCGCATCATTGCTACTAACATCTTTCAACACAATTTTCTCTAGGAACATATCAAAATAAACACAGGGAAGCAACAACGCGAGCTATTGATCTACAACATAATTTGCAAAATACTACCAGGACTAAGTTCATGATAAATTTAAGTTCAATTAATCATATTACTTAAGAACTCCCACTTAGATAGACATCCCTCTAATCCTCTAAGTGATTACGTGATCCAAATCAACTAAACCATGTCCGATCATCACATGAGATGGAGTAGTTTCATTGGTGAACATCATTATGTTGATCATATCTACTATATGATTCACGCTCGACCTTTCGGTCTCCGTGTTCCGAGGCCATATCTGTATATGCTTGGCTCGTCAAGTATAACCTGAGTATTCCGCGTGTGCAACTGTTTTGCACCCGTTGTATTTGAACGTAGAGCCTATCACACCTGATCATCACGTGGTGTCTCAGCACGAAGAACTTTCGCAACGGTGCACACTCAGGGAGAACACTTCTTGATAATTTAGTGAGAGATCATCTTATAATGCTACCGTCAATCAAAGCACGATAAGATGCATAAAAGATAAACATCACATGCAATCAATATAAGTGATATGATATGGCCATCATCATCTTGTGCCTGTGATCTCCATCTCCGAAGCACCGTCATGATCACCATCATCACCGACGCGACACCTTGATCTCCATCGTAGCATTGTTGTCGTCTCGCCAATCTTATGCTTCCACGACTATCACTACCGCTTAGTAATAAAGTAAAGCATTACATCGCGATTGCATTGCATACAATAAAGCGACAACCATATGGCTCCTGCCAGTTGCCGATAACTCGGTTACAAAACATGATCATCTCATACAATAAAATTTAGCATCATGTCTTGGCCATATCACATCACAACATGCCCTGCAAAAACAAGTTAGACGTCCTCTACTTTGTTGTTGCAAGTTTTACGTGGCTGCTACGGGCTTAAGTAAGAACCAATCTCACCTACGCATCAAAACCACAACGATAGTTTGTCAATTTGACTCCATTTTAACCTTAGCAAGGACCGGGCGTAGCCACACTTGGTTCAACTAAAGTTGGAGAGACTGTCGCCCGCAAGCCACCTATGTGCAAAGCACGTCGGGAGAACCGGTCTCACGTAAGCGTACGCGTAATGTCGGTCCGGGTCGTCTCGTCCAACAATACCGCCGAACCAAAGTATGACATGCTGGTAGGCAGTATGACTTATATCGCCCACAACTCACTTGTGTTCTACTCGTGCATATAACATCAAACCATAAAACCTAGGCTCGGATGCCACTGTTGGGTTTCGTAGTAATTTCAAAAAAATTCCTACGCATACGCAAGATCATGTGATGCATAGCAACGAGAGGGGAGAGTGTGATCTACATACCTAGTAGATCGACAACGGAAGCGTTTGGTTGATGTAGTCGTACGTCTTCACGATCCGACCGATCAAGCACCGAAACTACGGCACCTCCGAGTTCTAGCACACGTTCAGCTCGATGACGATCCCCGGACTCCGATCCAGCAAAGTGTCGGGGAAGAGTTCCGTCAGCACGACGGCGTGGTGACGATCTTGATGCACTACAGCAGCAGGGCTTCGCCTAAACTCCGCTACAGTATTATCGAGGACTATGGTGGCTGGGGCGCCGCACACTACTAAGGAATAGATCACGTGGATCAACTTGTGTTTCTCTGGGGTGCCCCTGCCTCCGTATATAAAGGACTAAGGGGGGAGGCTGGCCGGCCAAGGAGGGTGCGCCAGGAGAGTCCTACTCCCTCTGGGAGTAGGATTCCCCCCCCCCCCCAAATCCTAGTTGGAATAGGATTCGCGGAGGGGGAAAAGAGAGAGGGGGGGCCGGCCACCTCTCCTTGTCCTAATAGGACTAGGGGAGGGGGGAGGCGCGCAGCCCATCTTGGGCTGCCCCTTCTCTTTTCCACTAAAGCCCACTAAGGCCCATATAGCTCCCGGGGGGTTCCGGTAACCTCCCGGTACTCCGGTAAAATCCCGATTTCACCCGGAACACTTCCGATATCCAAACATAGGCTTCCAATATATCAATCTTTATGTCTCGACCATTTCGAGACTCCTCATCATGTCCGTGATCACATCCGGGACTCCGAACAACCTTTGGTACATCAAAATGCATCAACTCACAATATAACTGTCATCGTAACCTTAAGCGTGCGGACCCTACGGGTTCGAGAACAATGTAGACATGACCGAGACACGTCTCCGGTCAATAACCAATAGCGGGACCTGGATGCCCATATTGGCTCCTACATATTCTACGAAGATCTTTATCGGTCAGACCGCATAACAACATACGTCGTTCCCTTTGTCATCGGTATGTTACTTGCCCGAGATTCGATCGTCGGTATTCCAAATACCTAGTTCAATCTCGTTACCGGCAAGTCTCTTTACTCGTTCTGTAATACATCATCCCGCAACTAACTTATTGGCTGCAATGCTTGCAAGGCTTAAGTGATGTGTATTACCGAGAGGGCCCAGAGATACCTCTCCGACAGTCGGAGTGACAAATCCTAATCTCGAAATACGCCAACCCAACATCTACCTTTGGAGACACCTGTAATGCTCCTTTATAATCACCCAGTTATGTTGTGACGTTTGGTAGCACCCAAAGTGTTCCTATGGCAAACGGGAGTTGCATAATCTCATAGTCATAGGAACATGTATAAGTCATGAATAAAGCAATAGCAACATACTAAACGATCGGGTGCTAAGCTAATGGAATGGGTCATGTCAATCAGATCATTCAATGATGTGACCTCGTTAATCAAATAACAACTCTTTGTCTATGGTTAGGAAACATAACCATCTTTGATTAACGAGCTAGTCAAGTAGAGGCATACTAGTGACACTCTGTTTGTTTATGTATTCACACATGTATTATGTTTCCGGTTAATACAATTCTAGCATGAATAATAAACATTTATCATGAAATAAGGAAATAAATAATAACTTTATCATTGCCTCTAGGGCATATTTCCTTCAGGCACATCATTCCACCCAAGCTCAGGGAACTCTGGCATGACCCAATTATGATTTTGGAACTACATGTGTCCAGACAGGGGATGGGGATTGCCATCGAAAGGCATGGGATCCTCATCGGCAGGCAAAACATTAGCAAAATCAGTAGACATGATATAAACAGGGGCAGTCCAAGATATTCTAGCCCCACCAAAATCAGTATACTCTCGGTAAACCACATCCCTTGGCACAAGTGAGGGAGCCGGAAATGATACATAGGCCAAAGTACGAACGAGCATCGGATCATCTTGGTGCCAGTGATGGAAGCGGCCAAAAGTGCTAATGGTGTCAGCAATATATTGTGTGCGTTTGTAATCCAAAGGAACACCTAACATCACGATCTAGCCACGACGAAAACCCTGGGTGGCTCTGTAGTTGACACCCTCATCATGCGGAACAAAACGAATGAATCTATCATTGCCCAGATCATAGGGAGGGTGATCAACTAAAGCTTGTCTAGCCACAGCACTACAAAAGCGGAAGAGCCCAACCCCCTGAATCCATGGATGCGCATCAAGAACCACCCTTCCCAGAGTGTTAACAACAAAATCACAGACCATGTTGCAGAAGACGATAATCTCCTCAGACAGCGGAGCCGGCTCGACGATGGCGATGGCGTAGTCTTCATGCTGACGATCTGGAGCCACCGCTGGCGAGAAGAAACTGCGGGGAAGGCAAAGTGGACCGCCCCCGATCACTTCAAAGCCCGGGGGAGCAAACTCCATAGGATCAAGTGGGAAGTTGGCCATTGATGGCGCCAAATCTGCAGCAGGGTTGGATGTGAAGCTCGAATCTGCGGTGTGGCAATGGGGAGGTGCGCTCGGCGGTGGCGTGGTGGGCAGCGGAGGAGGCGTTTTGGGAGGTGGCTCTGAGGGCAATGGTGGAGGGGGTGGGGTGGCAGACTTGACGTGACTGGCCAATGACCCAGTTTTATAGGCTAAGGTAGAAACCGAGGCGTCGGGTAGAGATATTCCAGCTGACCGACCCGGAGAGGCAGCATTGACCCACGGGACCCACCTGTAAGTTGGATACGGGGTAGAATCCGAACAGCCCTTGGCCCGGTGACCCAGCCGAAAACATCTGCGGCACCTAACTCGACTAGTACACGAGTTAGTTAAATGCATCATAGATAAGCAATTTTGACACTTCCAAACTTTAAACACCATATCATCAATAAGGTCATTTAACCGATCAGAATCAGCAAAGGAATCTGTTATAAGATTATCTTGAGGTATCACGTTGCGTGTGGCAGCTGGAGACGAAAAAATATCCGCATCGCGCAAGAGATGTGGAGATTGGGTTGCGCTAGATGTGGCATGGGCCGTATCAATCACATGGGCTGGAGATCCATGTAGGGTTAAGGGAGAAGGCCCATCTGAGTCACCAATGCTGACGTTGGCACCATGCACATGCAGATTCACGTCCGAGCTAGTTGGAGCGGCCACTGAAATCTCGGCCGGAGATGTAGCACGAACGTTAACCTTTCCAAAAATGATGGATGGCGACGCCACTGTCCACTAGAGCTCGGTCGCCGGCGGCAAGGGGAGAATGACTCGCTCATGAGCATTAATGGAATAACCAGCATCATCAATTGTATCAACACAGCGCTGCGTAGCAGGGTATCTATAGCCCTTGCAAACATCATATTGTTGAAAAGTGGCAAAAGAAAGTTTCTTCCTTGTCGATGAACCAGATTGCAAAGAATATTTCCTAGGAGGCTGATGCATGGCAATCATACCAAGGGCAGCACGCCTTTTGGAAGGACTTATTAAAATCCACTCCGCGTCACATTCTTTCTTCCAAATGATAAACTCGCGTTTCCAATTAGGGCCACCATTTCCCCACAGATGGAGATGACATTTGAAATGCGGGCAGGCAAACGAATGCAATTGCAGAATAAGAAGTCCAACTCGTTTGCAAGAAACAATGAATGAAAATACCTTGTCTTTAATGAGATGAACAGACAAATCAATTGCAGACCCACCAATAGCTGATTCCAACGCCGCCGCCACCGAATCTTCATTAAGACGGAAAACATGCCTGCTGAAAGACACTACCATAATGAGTCAGCCCGTGTCAACCATTGGGGTGGATGCATTTCCCACAAGATCTGAAAACCTCATCTGCAAAAGCCAATCCTTTGGAAAAATCCAGATCCAAAGTTGATCCACCATGAGAACCCATGTGAGATGGGTATGAGGAGGTAGATCAGAGAACGCCGGAGGAGATGAGTGGAGAGAGGCCAAGATTCACTGGTTGGAGGGGGAGATCACTGGAGATCCTAGGGTGTGGGTGGGAGGGGAGGTGGGAGAGCCATTTCCTTGTCCACTCGATGTTTAGCTTGTTACCTCAGCGATCTTCATCATTTTTATGAGAGCAATCACTAGAAAACACCTTTTCTAAAAATTCTCTTCTAGCTCTAAGCATAGCGGTTCTTTTCTTACTTCCATCCATAGAAACATATAAAGCTTTAATTGATTCTTCTACTTTAGGCACAAAAATATTTATCTTGAGATTTTCTACATCATGAGAAATTCTATCAATGCTTCTAGACATATCATCAATCTTACTCAACTTTTCTTCTATCGTAGTATTAAAATTCTTTTGAGCATTGATAAATTCTTTAATATTATTCTCAAGATCAGAGGTGTTACTATTATTATTATTATTATTATTATTATTATAAGAAGGATTACCATAGGAATTACCATAATTATTAGAGGAATTTCCTAGAAAAGGTCTAGGATTAAAATTACCTCTATAAGCATTGTTATTAAAATTGTTTCGCGAAACAAAATTCACATCTACGGCATCACTATTTTTCTCAATCAAAGTAGACAAAGGCACATCATTAAGATCAATAGGAGCATTTTTATTAGCAACCAACTTCATAAGAGCATCAACTTTTTCACTCAAAGAATTTACTTCTTCCACCAAATTAACCTTTTCACTAGTAGGAGTTCTTTCGGCATGCCATTGTGAATAATTTGCCATAATATTATCAAGCAATTTAGTAGCTTCACCCAAAGTAATTTCCATAAAAGTACCCCCCGTGGCGGAATCTAAAAGATTTCTAGAAACAAAATTCAATCCTCCATAAAAAAATTGTATGATCATCCAAAGAATTAAACCATGAGTAGGAAAATTTCTAATCATCAAGTTGTTTAAAATTCATGATCTGTGTCCTAATAGAAATAATTTTCGCGGGCGGAAAATACTTAGTAATAAAAGCATCCTTGCACTTATCCCAAGAATCGATACTATTGCGAGGGAAAGAAGAAAACCAAATTTTTGCGCGATCTCACAAAGAAAACAGAAATAATTTCAACTTCATAATATCATTGTCCACATCTTTTTTATTTTTCAAATCGCATAATTCCACGAACGTGTTAAGATGGGATGCGGCATCCTCATTAGGAGTACCGGAAAATTGATCTTTCGTAACGATATTCAACAAAGCGACATTAATATCACAAGACTCCGCACTAGTGGCGGGAGGAGCAATCGGAGTGCTAATAAATCATTGTATTTGGTATTGGATAAATCACACAACTTGGTGTTCTCTTTAGTCATTGTGACTACGCAACAAGATTGCACTCAAAAACAGATCTGACGAGAAAACGATGAACGAAAAAGAGGGCAAATAAAACGACAAAATTTTGTGAAGTGGGGGAGAGGAAAACAAGAGGCAAATGGCAAATACTGTAAATTGCAAGGAGATGAGATTTGTGATTAGGAACTTGGTAGATGTTTATGATGTATCCCCGGCAACGACGCCAGAAATTCCTTTTGATGCGGCTTGAACTACGCCAGTATTTCCCCAAAGAGGAAGGGATGGTGCAACACAGCTACGGTAGGTATTTCCCTCAGTGATGAGACCAAGGTTATCGAACCAGTAGGAGAACCACGCAACACCACATAAACAGCTCCTGCACACAAAGAACAAATACTTGCAACCCAACGTAAGAGAGGGGTTGTCAATCCCTCACGGGTAAAAAGATAGGTAAAATTGTAGTAGATTGGATATACAGATCTCGCAGGAACGCTAGATAAAATAAATAATAATAAATTGCAGCAAGGTATTTTTGTATTTTTGGACTAATAGATCTTAAAAGAAAATAAAAATAGACCGCGAAGGCAAATATAATAAAGAAGAGACCCGGGGGCCATAGATTTCACTAGTGGCTTCTCTCTCGAGAAAAATATCATACGGTGGGTAAACAAATTACTTTTGGGAAATTGATAGAACTTCAAATAATCATGAAGATATCCAGGCAATGATCATTATATAAGCATCACATCCAAGATTATTAGACTGATTCTTGCATGCATCTACTACTATTACTCCACACATCGACCGCTATCCAGCATGCATCTACTGTATTAAGTTCATGGAGAAATGGAGTAATGCAATAAGAACGATGACATGATGTAGACAAGATCTATTTATGTAGAAATAGACCCCATCTTGTTATCCTTAATAGCAACGATACATATGTGTCGGTTCCCCTTATATCACTGGGATCAAGCACCGTAATATCGAACCCATCACAAAGTACCTCTTCTCATGGCAAGAAAAATCAAACTAGTCGGCCTAACTAAACCAAATATTCGAAGAAGAAATACGAGGCTATAATTAATCATGCATATGAGAGATCAAAAGACTCAAATAACTTTCATGGATAAAAACATAGATCTGGTTATAAACTCAAAGTTGATCGGATCCCAACAAACACACCGCAGAAAGAGTTACATCAAATAGATCTCCAAGAGATCACTGTATTGAGAATCAAAAGAGAGAGAGAGGAAGCCATCTAGCTACTAACTAATGAACTACTCACGCATCATCGGAGAGGCACCAATGAGGATGATGAACCCCTCTGTGATGGTGTCTAGATTGGATTTGTGGTTTCTGGAACTTGCGGCGACTGGAATTGATTTTCGTCGACTCCCCTAGGGTTTTTGGAATATTGGGGTATTTATAGAGCAAAGTGGCAGTGTGGGAGGCCACCGAGGTGGGCACAACCCACCTGGGCGCGCTTGGACCCCCAGGCGCACCCTGGTGGGTTGTGCTCCCATCAGAGCCCCCCTCTGGTACTTCTTTGGCCCAACAGGTGTCTTCTGGTCCAGAAAAAATCTCCAAAAAGTTTCGCTCTGTTTGGCCTCCGTTTGGTATTGATTTTCTGTGAAGTAAAAAACAAGCAAAATGATTCTAATATATCCAAGAATGAAAATATAACAACATATAACAATAAAAAATTATAAATATGTTGGAGACGTATCAATAAACGCTTCCGCTTAGCGATCTACAAGGGTATGTAGATGCTCTCCCCCTCTCGTAGCTATGCATATACATGGATAGATCTTGCGTGTGCATAGATTTTTTTGTTTTCCATGCAACGTTCCCCATCAGAAATTTATGCCTCGCCACCACCCACCTAGTCGCCACCGTCAGTGACTTAACTGACCTACTTAACTACGCATCCAACAAAGCCACTAACATGGATGAAGATGCCGACGACATTATTAGGACTCACCTGCACAGACCCACAATTCACACGGGCAAATGGCTGCCACGTCCACCTATGACGTCTACATGGACGATACTCCCAAGAATCCCTCGAGAGTCGACGCCGACGACCAAAAGGTACCGTCGGCAGCCCCGGCGGGCATAAAAGGATGCCGATAACTAGGTACATGACATTCAAGCCTCCCCGGGGCGGCAAAATAGCCCTGCGGGAATACCCAAGGATGAAGAACCCGACGATCTCGATGACGGGGTCGAAAGAAACTGTCTACCTAAATCTGAGGAAGATGAGAGCTTCGGAGTCAAGGAATTCATAGTCCCCGAAGACCCATATGAGCAAGAACGGTTCAGATGGAGGTTGGTGGCAACCGCCAGGAGCATGAAAAAGAAGAAACAATAGCTGCACACTGATCAGAACGAGCTCAACGACAAATGGATGGAAATCCTCGTAGCCGAGGAAGACCTCGAAGAACAATGGGAAAGCGCATCGAAATCTTACCCACACCGGCGGTTACTACCATAATTCAATGACGAGGCAACTGGGAACATGCTTTTGACACTCGGCCGTGCCGACTAGCCTAATCGACCTCCTAGAGGGCGTGACGGGCCGGCAGGGGAACACATGAACCCTCCCAAACAACAAACCGCCATCTTGGCAAGGACCCTGTGGAATACCCTGAGCTCTACGATGCACGTCAAAGGCTAGAAGAAAATTGAGCCCCTCCGCGATCCATTTACGGGTCAAGAGGACGTGCGCCAGACGAACTCGACAGCTACGAAGCCTGGTTAGACATGCATGATAGGGCTCGGGAACATGCATATGCAAGGATGTCTCCCAATATCCGGCATAACACGGCTCGATTTCGAGGGCCCGTGCGTTTGATCTGTTTCACAGACAATCTGATGGAGCACTAGTTCCGGGACGGGTTTAAACCCATAAATATCAAACAATACGACGGGCGTTCAAACCAGCCGTGTGGATCAAAGATTCTCTCCTCCATATCCACATGGCTCACGAAGACAAGGTCCATGCCATTAAATACCTGTCGCTTAAGGACCGACGAGGCACTGGCTCAATAGACTGCCTCCTCACTCCATCGGGAGCTGGGAGGCGCTCGAGGACACCTTTAGGGAAAATTTCCATGGCACTTATGTCCGGCCCTCGGACATAGATGATCTCAGTCACGTCATTCAACAACCCGGTGAGTCAGCAAGAAAGTTCTGGAAATGGTTCTTGACTAAAAAGAACCAGATTATCGATTGCCCTGATGCAAAGGCAATTTCTGCCTTCCGTCATAGTATCGGGGACGAATGGCTCACACGCTAGCTCAGGCAAGATAAGCCGAGGACCACGACAGCCATTACTTCCCTCATGGCCCGCTTTTGCGCGGGAGATGACAGTTGGCTGGCTTGCAACTCTCACAACGGTGAGGCCAGCACCTCAGAAGCCTGCGATGGTAACGACAAACCTAAGCGCAATAAGAATAAGCATAGGCACAAGAACGACAGCAGGAACGCCGAGGACGTCGCAGTTAATGCAGGGTTCAGCGGCCCCAGGGCTAGTTAGAAAAAGAAGCCCTTTAAAGGGAATAAGGATGGTCCTAGCCAGCTTGATAAAATCCTCGACAGGCCTTGCCAGATTCATGGAACCTCGGACAGACCTGCCAATCACACCAACCAGAACTGTTGGGTCTTCAAGCAGGCCAGAAAGGTCGCAGTACAGGGGCAAAGCAAAAGGAAGTCCCGTGGTGAGGACGAGGGGGTACCAACCCAGTTGGCCCGCAGTCCATGGGCCGAGCTTACAACCCACCGTTCTACACAAGGAAGGACTCCAGAAGCCTCGCACTTCGGCGGGATCAAGGTGGACTCTACCGAAGACTTGACGTGTACTCCAAGGACTGCATCGACTATCGACATGTGAATCCCTAGATTGGCAACGGACCATGTGTAACCGCAAGTACCCCTAGTGTCTATATAAACCGAGGGGTTTAGTCTGTAGAGACCACGGTCACAATTACAACCATCTATCCTTAGGGTTAGAAGTTAGAACACAACTTACAATCTGAGGTAGATCAAGCTTGTACTTGATACATCATCATCAATACAATCAAAGCAGGACGTAGGGTATTACCTCTTTGAGAAGGCCCGAACCCGGGTAAATATTGTCCCCTTTGTCTCCTGTTACCCATAGATCCAAGATCCACAGCTTGGGACCCCCTACCCAAGGTTGGCCGGTTTTAGTACCAACACATGGATTTGCTTCCGCGAGAGGCACGACTGTGCCTCTCGAAAACGGAAAAAGATGTGTTTTCCCTTTCTCCCTTTCGTGAGAGGCAGGGGTTTACTTCTCGTGGAGGCACAACTTTGCTTCCGCGAGAGGCACAGTCATGCCTCTTCCGATCAGGAAAAAAATGTGCTCCCGGTTCAGTTTTCTCATCCGTTTTCCATGAAAAAAAGTTTGTCAAAACCTATCAACATGGGATCTACTTTTGAAAATCTCGATGCGAGGAATCAAACGGTGAAAATGGTTCGAGATTTGGACGCATGGTTTAGGAGATAAAATGTTTTGAATAAATGGATATACGAAAAAAGGGAAAACTCCGAGGTACGGTGCGCCACTTGTTGCAACCTTGGAAGATGGGAGTGACCTTTGTAAAGAGTGCTCATTAATAACCACCCGACCACCTAGTGGGATCTGATTAGCTTTAACTTGTTCTTCTATTATTCGTTCTTTTCCTTTTAATTTTTTTCTTTATTCCTTTTTCTTCTTTATATTGGTCCGATGAATTGATTTGCAAATATATGATAATTTTCTTCAAATTGATGAGCTTTTTTTAAAAATTCAATGAAAATTTTCAAAATCCATGAATTTTTCTAGAAGTTCATTGATTTTTTTTCCAAAATCCATTAATTTTTTAAAGTTGAATGAACTTTTCTCAATTTCGATGAACTTTTTTCAGATTGGATGAACTTTTGTTTTTCAATTTTGATGTTCTTTTTCAAATTGATGAACTTTTTTTTCTAGTTCATGATCTTTTTTTCAAATAGGCGAACTTTTTCCAATATCGATGAACCTTTTTGAAAATTTCTTGAACTTTTTGTAATACTTGAAATTTTTCTCAAGATTTGTGAACTATTTTTTCAAAATGGATTAACTTTTTCTCAAAATCATGAACTTTTTCAAATTGTTGAACTTTTTTTTCAAAACCGATGAACTTTTTTATAATTCATGAACTCTTTTAAAAATGTTTTCAAATAATTAAAAAATCAAAGTTCTACAGTAAATGCTACATGCGTAATAAATTACACGGCTACAAATGTTCTTAAATAATACACCCTAGAATAGGTTAATAGCACGTAGTAGGTCAGGTGGTTAGCGAACCTCGTACGCTGTTGTTACGATGCAAGTTCAATCCTCAAGGAGAACCACTTCTTGGGGAGGGGGGGGGGGGGGGGGGGGGTTCGCGCTACCCACAAAGCGAGCTCTATCGATTGAAATTCTGGTGGGTCGGTCCAGTAGTATCGCCTTCGGGCGCTACTAAGCGAACCGGTGCTGAGAGCGCCCGTTAGGAGCTCCCGCACTAAAGGCACCAGGGGGAGCCCTCAACTGCGCAAATTCTATTTGGCGCCTATGCGCTAGTTACTCCGTTAATGATACAAAGCGTCCACGCGCTCCGAGACTACCACTTTTTAATGGGTTGGCTCCGGTTTTAGGAGGTATGGTTTTTTTCGTTTCTGGGATTTTTGGGCCGGCTATTGTTCGGTTTTCTTTTCCTCTTTCTTTTATATTTAGTTATTTTTCTCTTCATTTTTTGGAATCCAGAGACTTTGTACAAATGGCTCAACTTTTTACAATTCATGGATTTTTTAAAATGCCAAACTTTTTTAAAACACACGGTTTTTTAAATTCACAAACTCTTTCCAAATTTGTGAATTTTGCAAATGCATGTTTTTCCTTTTAAATTCACAAAAAATGCCCATGAACAATTATTTTTTAGAAAATTAAATTGTTTTAAATTCATGAACATTTTCTGGTTCCACGTTCTAAAAACGTTGGCATTAAAGAAACAATGAAAGTATTCTAAAAAAGACTAATGACGAGCAACGGAGTCGAACGGCTTAGCCACCGAGGCTCTATTGGACTGTAGCCCGTCTAGCCTTGCGCGAGTGGGATGCGCATGAGCGCTAAGGGCACTGGGGATGAGAGTGGCCGTGTCTCTCTTATAGCGACACACAAGCTCGTCTCGCTTCAGGCTTCGTGCAAATTAGTTTATTTTTCTTCTACTACTGGGTAATTGCCCGTGTATTGCTACAAGTGTAAAAATATGTTGGTGGTTGCACACCGATTCTGATTAATGACCTATAAATATTTAGAAATTGGTATTTATTTGAGATTGATTTAGCACCTTGGTTAGGAAGGTGACCACGTAACATTAATTGCAGAGTTATTGTGCATTACAAATGAAAAAACAAAACCATTATTGCCAAAGAAAATCTACTACTGTCTTGTAATACATGGCAGACATATTATTGGTGATTGAAGAGGCTATCTGCAGATAGGGGATCCGGCTTGCCTGCTTCCTCCCCATGCTCCCATCCGTGATCCCACTCCATCCTACGACTGTCTTTTTTCTCTTTTTCCTTTTCAATCTAATCATCTCCCCCCTGATTTTAAGGGATGGGGCCGGGCCTTATTTTGTTTCAATCAAATCATGTCACGTATGCGGGAGCACAGATGGGAGCATGCTGGGGGAGCAGGCAAGTCTCGTCCGCAGATAGAGGGGGGGGGGGGGGGGGGGGGTGGGGTTGGATGAAAGTGTCTCTGCCGGCCAGAAAAGGAACACTACCTATCTTTTAGGTAGTAGAGATGTTTTTATTCATTAATTTCTTTTATATTTTCTTTTGTTCAGATATTCAAAAGAACATTCTAAATATAGTCCCAAACTTAAATTTACTTTCAAATTTGGAAAACCATGAATATGATTTTTTTAATGTTGTGTGAACAAAGTTTTAGCATAATGTTTAAAGAATATTCAAAGAAAATGTTCTGACATTGAAAAATTGTCCACACAATTAGAAAAAAAACTATACAATGTTAAAGCATTCATATAATTATAAAATAAAGTTTTATACCATTAAAAAATGTCCATTTCATTAAAAACGTGTTACGACTTATGTTCGTGATTTTTTTTCAAAAAAAGTATTTGTAAAATTTAAAAAATTCACATAGTTTTATAAAAAATGTTTGTATCATTAAAAAAACAACAATGTGTAATTAAAAAATATTTAGCACGTGTTCAAAAAGTGTTTTTAATAATATGTATAATTTTTTAAAACATTTATAAAAACGTTTTAGTTGTATATAGAAAAAATAAAAAGTGCATAAAATAGATGTCAAAACTTATGTTTTCAAAAAATTCTAATCATATGTCTTAAAATGTTAAGCATGTATGAAAAATGTGGACATGTGTTGGAAAAAGTAAGTAAATAAAAAAACAAAGAAAGTCGGTCAAAAGCGAGGAGAGAAAGAAAGAAAACCAAAGGAAAATATGAAAGAAATGAAGAAAAAACTAATTAAACCAGAGAAAATCCAAAGAAAATGTTGTAAACGGCGAAAAAACCGATAAAAACCAAGTAGAAAAAAACTCGCATCCAGCTACAGTACTGTGCCGGCCTAGTAGCACAATGTCAGAGGCGAGACGGAACTAAGTCCTGCGACAGGCGAGAAATAACCTTGGCGCGGCAGAAGAGGTATCAGTACCCATCCTTTACACGGGCTGTCGTCCGTGCAGTGCAATAGCGAGGCCTTACCCTATTTCTGTTTCTTTTTGACGAGAATGGGACCTTAACTTACCTTATTGTTCTTCTTGTGCTGAAGCCTTACCCTATGTTTTTCTGTGGCTTGTAAATATTCAGGAGTTTTGCTCCAAAAAAACCATTCAGGAGTTGACCATCAGCTGGAACTCTTTGCTTTTCACTTTTTTCTGATTATTATATACAGGAAACGTTCAGCATATATGAAATGGTCAGGTCAATGTCAGGTAAAGAAAAATGGCATTTGTATTTGTCAACCTAAAACAATCAAGGAACCTATACTAGGCGTTGCATTGCACTCAAACAAGATATTCAGATGAAACGCCGCCTACAGATTTCAGTTCTCAACGAGGCTGCCAGGAAGGTTACTGTCACAGAACATATTCACCATTAAAAAATGGAATGATGCATGCATGCAAAAAATACTCCTCGCAGAAGTGCCTAGTGCATCTCTACACGTCGCATCAACGCGTGATCCAGCGCGAGTGAGAACGCGCTGGGCGAGTCCAAGACGGCTGCTCAGTCGACCATCCCGGTCAAACTCAAACAGATGGTGTGTCCAAAGTCTAAACCCACAACACCGCGTGGCACTCTAGCTAGAGCAGAACCTTCCATCGCATGGGCCTTCTTGCACGAAAATGACCACCCCATCTGCTTGTTTAATTACTTCAGAATGGTCCTTTTTTGCGAGAGATGGCAGTATAAAAATAACAGCCTTTCACTATCAGAAATATGATAAGTGCCATGCGGTCCCTTTATAACCATTTAACCTTATTATCGGGCAGCATCGAGCCGTCAAGATTACCGACGGAGCGGGTAAACCTTGGGATTGGTCATTTTGGTTAGGAGATACTGTAGTAGCTGCAGCCGTTTGCACAAAGACTAGACTACGGCACGGATTCATTGTTCTTCACGTGTTCGTTCGTGGCATGCCACCTCATTTACCTGGCCAACTTGGACTCGAACTCGGAAAAGCAACTGCCTCGCTAGCTGCCGCCACTTGCGAGAGAGCCAGCAAAACCATGCTCTGATGCGTGGAACGCGCCGAGTTGCCGGCTTGCCATTAAACATCGCTTACGCACGTGGTGTGCTTGGCTTCTTTTATCGGCGTTGAAGGATTATCAAGAATAAATCAAAAATCTTTCTATACTGATCAGTTCAATTAGCGGTAACTGTTGCTAGGAGGAATAATGTAATTAGTTATAATATGCTGTTCTAAATAAAATGAAGCCTGAAAGAAACACTAGTAATTAACAAGGTCGGTCGGCAAGAGATGGATTCAGTTATGCTCACCTCCCGTGGATCCAGTTTTGACTGTTTGCGATGCTCCAGCGTCATCAGCGTGCACGTTTCTTAGGAATAACATCGGGGAAGCACATGGCTTAACTACACCTGATGCAATGGGGGAAGAACTTGGATAGCCGGCTCATAAAATCCATTTGCTCACCCGCAAAGCGATGGATTCAAACGTCAATCCGCACCAACGCGGCTGGTGACAATAAACAAACTAATCAAGCACCATTGCGGTGTGGACCGCCTTGCTGTGACGCCGCACCAATTCAGCGACACTGTAGCCACCGTCACCAACCGCTAAGCAGCCTATGCTCCATTGACCTACATATATGTATGCTCCTAGCCCAACATAGTTAACTACTGGAGAGAGAGATAGCAGAAAGATCACAAGAGACCCGCAATCAGTTTTTGTGTCAATGGGTCCTTACTTTCTTTTGTTATTATGAAATTACTAAAACTTTTTAGATTCAGCCTTGCTATATTTTGTTATCAATGTGTCTAATTTTTTTGGCACTTGACTCCTTTTCCATGCGACAATCGTCATTTTCTGGCGAACCCTGGGATCTTGATTCAACTCATATATCATTAATAACTCGCATTACCTCTCTATTGCACTCCTGGTCGCACAACGAGGTCTTCACCAACTTGTACATGCACCACCGCCATCCATCATTCGCATGTGTTGCCAACCTGAATAGGCCAACACTCACAAAAGTCACAAGGCCATAGCCACCCCTCCCCCTCCGGCACCCCCCCCCCCACACACAACTTAGTCCCTCCTCTGAAGCCATCTCCATTGTGTTTCCCTTCTCTAACGGATCTCGCACCATCACCTCTCATGTCTCCTACCGTGAACTAATATTGTTGTTCCTCTCCACCTCAAAAAATCGTCTACACATCAACATGGCCCACCGTTCATCTTGCCATGTCCAAGTACCATGCCGCTAGACAACTCTCTAAGTACAGATACATAGAAAGACCTCCGCCCGAACCCCTTGAACTTAACCTTGCCCGCAGTAGAGTAATGGCAATGACAACACCATTGCTACTTGGGGAGCACATGAAGAGCAACCACATGCAACAACAAAGAAGCAGAAGAATAAGAAAGCAAGAAGTAGGACAAGGATTGTGAAAGGACAAATTTGTCCCTAAGTGGGTGTTGGTGTTAGACAATCGATTAGGGAACTAATAGTATTCATGAGTTATATGAACGCGTTCTAGTCCCATGAAAATGAAAGAAATGTAGTCAAAGACCCTCTACACAAAAAGTCAATATGAAGATGACATATACAAATTGTGCTATGTTTTTGCTTCTCTATGTTAGTGGTAGGAAAGCCATAATGTATGTATGCTCGGGGGAAGCCCAGAGACTCTAGATTGTACTATGGATTGTCAAGATTGGCTACCAGACATCCTAGAATATTAGCCAAAGCGGTCCAAATCTTCTGTCCCCGGAGTTAGCTCGGAGGCTTTGAGCTTATTTCGGGCCATCCAGTCCCACTACTATGAAACCAAAATATTGTTCGCCTCAGAACTCTAGACTTGACCCGGAGATTTCAGGTGACGCACACAAAAATCCATATAGCAAAAAATAGGGAGGCCTGCTGTAGGACGTTTATGAGTTTTAACGGGAGGGGGAAGGTCGAATAGACTGAAGTTTTAGTTGGCCAAATTTAAGCATAATCTACGGATGAATGTATTCTACACTCATATCGAAGTATAAATTCTAAGATATTTGAAAGTGCAACTAGTGCCCCGGTGGTTTTGGTAATTACTAATAACATATATGTCATTGAACTGATGACTATTCAAAGATAGATTTCAGGAAAGTTCAATGTTGGCATGGCAAGGACATGTGGATGTGGACCCCTCAAAATGCTCAGGAAGCATATTGGCAAAATCTTCAAGACTCATCATTTTTGGTTGAGTAATCCAAGATCACATTGAGTCCATAGGAAACCAATACTATTAAAAGGGGGCGAGGTTTTGATCATGACTTATTTGCTTAAAGTGCTTGAAGATATTGCTCCCAAACCCTCAGCCACTTTCCCACATTCCAATCTGTCAAAACCCTAAAGCCAAAATCGGTCTCACAGAAACTCTCACACCCAGAACCACTGAGTTACTCAAGACAGTGCCACTAGCCAAACCCTAGAAACTCAGCACAACCGAGATGGCATTCGGTCCCAGCGAAGTGTAGTGACCAAGTTTCTATAACCAGTCAAAGTCACTTCGGAATTACCGAAATGGACCAATCGGAATTATGAGACAAGTGGATCTGTTCGGTCTCAACAAAAAGACTAACGTTCGAATCTTTTACACTATTCGGTCTCACCGAGATTTCTTTTTGGTGTCACCGAGTTATGCATAAAGTTTGTAACCGTTGGATTTTTGGTGATGGCTATATATACCCCTCCACCACTCACTCTCAGAGAGAGCCACTGGAATGAAACTACACCATTCATTTTCTGAGAGAGAACCACCTACACTTGTGTTGAGATCAAGCCATTCCAATCCAACCATTTGAACCTTGATTTCTAGCCTCCCCAAGTTGCTTTACACTCCAATCCTTCTCCTACCCAAGCCAAATCTGTGAGAGACTGATTGAGTGTTGAGGAGACTATGTTCTGAAGCACAAGTCCACAACAACAACACTTATTATCTTTTGGAGAGTGGTGTCTCCTAGATTGGTTAGGTGTCACTTGGGAGCCTCCAAGATCATATGGAGTTGGACTAAGGAGTTTGTATGGGCAAGAAGATAGCCTACTTCATGAAGATCTACCCCGAGTGAGGCTATGTTGGATTCAGGGCTCCGCAGACCCAAGAAAGGTTCGAACTCTGGGCGTGTGCGAGGAACTCAACCTCTCCAACCAGCCGACTCGTCGTTCCCACGGCCTAGCTCAATGAATAGAGAAGGTAAGAGACACGACAATTTACCCAGGTTCGGGCCACCTTGCGGTGTAAGACCCTACTCCTGCTTTGGGGTGGATTAGTCTCGCGAGGGGCTGGGGATGAACTGGTACAGAGGAAGAACAACCTCAGGAGGTCTGTTCTTGTGGGTGTGAGCTAGTGAAGGTTTGTATTGGATCTGCCCCCTCTATGGTGGTGGCTAAACTATATTTATAGTGGCCTTGGTCCTCTTCCCCCAAAACTAAGGCGGGAAGGGATCCCATAGTGGCCAATTTTGAAGGGGGGCAAGTAGTACATCTTGCCCTGACGAAAGGTGGTCTTTGCCTGCAATGCTTATGGTCATGACGCCATGGTGGGCTCGGCGATGACATCCGTCCTGCCATCCTGCTAGTCTTGGTCTCGTTGCACGGGAATGGGAACCTTTGGCTGGTTCCTCGGGACTCCGCACATGGGCTTGCCTCCTTAGCACCAAAGAGGAAACCTGCTCCTTTGCGCCCGCTGGCGCCTGCCTGGCCTTGGTCGTCATGGCTTGCGTCACCCAAACCTCATGAAAGGGGTGCTTGCATAGGAATATCCACTCCTCATGAGCCAGCCTGGGGAGGCCGCTCCCTCCAGAGGTCATGGTGTCATCCGCCTCGCGAGGCTTGGCTCCTCGCGAGGGTCTTGTCTTGCCGATGCTGAAGGTGGGCTGTACCAGGCCGTTCATGGAGCCACGTCGTGGGCCGCAGGCAGGCAAGTCTGGGTATCCTGGTTCCCAGGACGCCGACAGTACTCCCCGGGCCTAGCGCGCGCTCGGGCTTGGCTTCGAGGCGAAGCCAAAGGGCAAGGGTAAAGCGCCGTGGGCCCCAATCGCCTGCGGGCCAAGTCGACGCGTGGCGCTTGATGGAACATGGGCGTCTTCACTTCCCCATGCTGCCTCGGCAACCGTCCGACTGGACAACTTCCTGTCAAACGCGGCCCAGCCATCATTGCCCGTCGTGCCCATCCTCTGCTTCCTTCTCTTTCCCGCGAGCTTGCGCCTCCTTCTGCAGATTCCGCACCAACGCCAATCCACTTCCGCAGCCATGGCTCCCAGGTTGACAAAGAAGAGGAAGGCCCGTGCGCCCGCGGAGCCTTCGCCGGGAGCAGAACCCGCGCTGGACCAGTCCATGGTGGTCAACCAGGAGAGGCTGGACAAGGTCCGGCAGGCCCTCGCCGCCAACTCCAACAAGTGGAAGGAGACAACGGTCTGGCCTGCCTCTCGGGCCTTGGTCGACATGGGGGTCACCGAATCCCCCTTCATCTCCACGCCCTCCTGGCCAGTCTGGTCCCCCCTTTCTCTGGTTTCTTCAATGCCTTGCTCTCGCATTACCAGATTCAGGCGCTGCACCTGGATCCCGGATCCATTGTCCTCCTTTCCACTTTCGCCATCTTGTGCGAGGCCCTCGTGGGTATCGCCCCGTCTGTGGCCTTGTTCCGCCATTTCTTCTCGCTCCACCTGGTTGATAGCAGACAACGCTCAGGGTGCGTGTCATTCCAGGCGATGGCGGCGATTGCGGGTTCCGACATCGACTTCACGCTCTGCCTGGATGTGAAGGGATTTTAGAAGCAATGGGTGTATGTGGACGCTACCATGCGCAACCCCTTGCTCCTCCTCCCGCGAGCGCCGACGGAGCCGAGCTCCGGCTGGGGACATGCGGAGCTCATCGATAGGCGGCTCGCGCGTGTCCTGTCCTGGTTGGCTGTAACGCCCCGTGACCGATGTGCCAGGTGTCGTCCAGTTATTCGCTGCTGTTGCCTTCTCATTGCTTGCTTGTCATGCATTGCATATCATGTCATCATGTGCATTTCATTTGCATACATGTTCATCTCATGCATCCGAGCATTTTCCCCGTTGTCCATTTTGCAATCCGGCGCTCCGTTCTCCTCCGGTGGTCATTTCTACCTTTCTTTCATGTGCTGGTGTTAAACATTTCCGGATTGGACCGGGACTTGCCAAGCGGCCTTGGTTTACTACCGGTAGACCGCCTGTCAAGTTTCGTACCATTTGGACTTCGTTTGATGCTCCAACGGTTAACCGAGGGACCGAAAAGGCCTCGTGTGTGTTGCAGCCCAACACCCCTCCAATTTGGCCCAAAACCCACCTAAACCCCTTCCATCATCTAGAGCGTTCGATCACGATCGCGTGGCCGAAAACCGCACCTCATTTGGACTCTCCTAGCTCCCTCTACCTATAAATATGTGCTCTCCTCCGAAAAATCAGCGGACGGAACCCTAACCCCGCTTCTCTCGCGCCACCGGACATGTCCGTCCCGCTGCTGGACGTGTCCACCGCCGCCGCCACATCACTCGACCAATGGCGCGACGCCACGTCACCGTCGCCGCCGCCCTCGGCCTATCAGCCTGCGCCACGTCATCCCACGCCTCTCCCTCCTCCCACCGCGACCCGTGGGGCCCGAGGCAGGCCCGCCCGGGCCCGGAGCCGCCCGCCGCCGCACTCGCGCGCCCTGGCCGCGCCGGACTTCCGCGCTGGGCCCGCGCTTCACCGCCACCAGTGCGCCGCTCGCCGCCTCCCGCGCCGGCGCCCGCCACGCGACGCCGCCTTGCCGGCCACCGCCGCCGTCCGCGCCGTACGCCGTGCGTCCGGCCGGAGCCTCGCCGCCCACCGCCGTATGGTCCTCTCCGGCGAGCTCGTCGCCGATCCGCGCGCCCCGCCTCTTTCCTCGTCGCCGGCGTCCTCCCCGCCCTCTTCTCCGACGAGCCCGCGCCGCTGACCTCGGTTTGCACGCCGGCTGCTACAGTGCACCACGCTGGATCTGGATCTGAAATCCCCCTCGGTTGACTTTCTCGTCCCTAACCCTAATTATCTTGCATACTTTGACCTATTGTATCTCCGCATTCGTAGCTCCGTTTTGGGCATATAGCATATCAAAATGTTCGTCTCAGAGAGCATATCATTTCATCTCATTGCATCATTTTCGATTGAGTTCATCTTGATGCCCGAAATGCTGTTAGAAGAGTGCTATTTGAGTTAATTGTCAGATCTGCTGCTCCATTTAGCTATTTGTCATTTTTGCCATGATTATTGTGTGCATGATATGCCCATGAGCTCTACATATGTTTTGTTAAGGGTTTTGCCATCTTTCCAGAGGTGCAACCCATGTATTTTTGTTATGTGTGTGGTGACTAGAACAAGCTTGCAAAGTGAGACACTTAGTAATGCTGATTTCAGGGACTTAGCATTTCCACTAAGTCCTTGACCTGTTTATCTCATTTGGCCATATGGTCATGTTGATTCCTAGTGATCCGTGCCTCTTTTGAGGATGATCAGTAAGGATGTTTTGTTAATCTTGTAGTGCTCTATCCATCTATGTCTTTGTTTGCAATTATGGAGCACCCTAGCTTGAGTCAATCGAGCTCTACTTTTGCTATTTCGTGAATCTGGGCAGATTGTCTACTTGTTAGCGATTTTGCCGATGATTTTGTAGTTGATCCGTGCATGCTATGTTATTGTTCTTGCCATGTATAGCTTGTATTTTGTGTATTCTTGATGGGTGTATGCTTAGCTTGTCATGACTTGCTCTGTAGTGAGTGCATCGAGCTTGTAAACATGCCTACTTGATATCTGTTTCAGCATGCTCCAGTTTTCACTAAGTCTGTGATCTGATTATGTTTTTGCCATGTTCACATGCTTCCAAATGTACTTTCTGATCCCTTTTGGCTCAAGGTCACTAAGGGACTTTTGTTAAGCTCTTTGAGTAGTTCCATGCCATGCTTTACTTTGCCATGTTCAGGCCCTGTAGCATATTGTTTTCATGCTCCAAAGAGTGCTATCTGATCTGAAATTCCAGACAAGTGTTAATTTCACTAAGTCTGAAATCTGTTTACCATATGCATTTTTGCCATGCTTGTTTGAACCTGTTAATGGATGAATTGGCCGTAGCTCAGTGCTAGACTTTTGTTAAGAATCATGAGTGGATCCCTGCCATGTATTTTGATTCCATGTTTGGGTGCTATAGCTTGTTCGTCTCATTGCATTTAGATGGCTACTTGCTGTAAGTCGCAGACCGGTGCCATATTTGAATTGCTTGCCATTTCCAAATCGTAGCTCCGTTTCCGGCGTTCTTTATATCGTTTTCAAGCGATTTCATCTCATCTTTCCAGTGTCACACTTGGATTTCCAAGTTGAGGCCAGGTTCATGCATTCCTTGTCAAATCATGTATATGCATCGCATACCGCATCCCGCATAGCATACCATGTTCATGTGTTGGTTTTTACTATGTTGTGTGCTTCTTTCCGGTGTTTGCTTCTTCGGGTTGGTTCCGATAACGTCGCGTATGTGAGGACCCGTTCGACTACGTCCGTTTATCTTCTTCATGGACTCGTTCTTCTTCCTTGCGGGATCTCAGGCAAGATGATCATACCCTCGAAATCACTTCTATCTTTGCTTGCTAGATGCTCGCTCTTTTGCTATGCCTATGCTGCGATACCTACCACTTGCTTATCATGCCTCCCATATTGTTGAGCCAAGCCTCTAACCCACCTTGTCCTAGCAAACCATTGATTGGCTATGTTACCGCTTTGCTCATCCCCTCTTATAGCGTTGTTAGTTGCAGGTGAAGATTGAAGTTTGTTCCTGGTTGGAACATGGAGTTCGTTCCTTGTTGGAACATTGGTTACTTGTTGGGATATCACAATATATCTTATTTAATTAATGCATCTATATACTTGGTAAAGGGTGGAAGGCTCGGCCTTATGCCTGGTGTTTTGTTCCACTCTTGCCGCCCTAGTTTCCGTCATATCGGTGTTATGTTCCCGGATTTTGCGTTCCTCACGCGGTTGGGTTATAATGGGAACCCCTTGACAGTTCGCTTTGAATAAAACTCCTCCAGCAAGGCACAACCTTGGTTTTACCATTTGCCACCTAGCCTTTTTCCCTTGGGAGTCGCGCATCCCGAGGGCCATCTTTATTTTAACCCCCCCGGGCCAGTGCTTGTCTAAGTGTTGGTCCAAACTAGAGCCACTTGCGGCGCCACCTCAGGGAAACTTGAGGGCTGGTTTTAGCTGTACGTAGTGTTCATCCGGTGTTGCCCTGAGAACGAGATATGTGCAGCTCCTATCAGGATGTCGGCGCATCGGGCAGTCTTGCTGGACTTGTTTTACCATTGTCAAGGATGTCTTGAGGAACCGGGATACCGAGTCTGATCGGAATGTCTCGGGAGGAGGTCTATTCCTTCGTTGACCGCGAGAGCTTGTCATGGGCTAAGTTGGGACACCCCTATAGGGATTTGAACTTTCGAAAGCCGTGCCCGCGGTTATGGGAAGATGGGAATTTGTTAATGTCCGGTTGTAGAAAACCTGAAGTTGACCTTAATTAAAATACATCAACCGCGTGTGTAACCATGATGGTCTCTTTCCGGCGGAGTCCGGGAAGTGAACACGGTGTTGGAGTTATGCTTGACGTAGGTTGCTATAGGATCACTTCTTGATCATACTTCTATCGACCGTGCTTTGCCTTCTCTTCTCGCTCTCATTTGCGTATGTTAGCCACCATATATGCTAGTCGCTTGCTGCAGCTCCACCTCATACCTTTACCTTACCCATAAGCTTAAATAGTCTTGATCGCGAGGGTGCGAGATTGCTGAGTCCCCGTGACTCACAGATACTTCCAAAACCAGCTTGCAGGTGCCGATGAGTCCGTGCAGGTGACGCCACTGAGCTCAGGAGGAGCTCGATGAAGATCTTGTCCTTTGTGTTGTTTCGTTTCAGTCGATCAGTAGTGGAGCCCAGTTGGGGTCGATCGGGGACCTTGTCGCATTTGGGGTTCTTCTTTTATTTTGGTTCCGTTGTCAGACCTTGATTGTATTTGGATGATGTAATGCTTTATTCATGTAATTGTGTGAAGTGGCGATTGTAAGCCAACTATGTATCTTTTCCTCTATTGTATTACATGGGTTGTTTGCGAAGATTACCTCACTTGCGACATTGCTTTCAATGCGGTTATGCCTCTAAGTCGTGCTTCGACACGTGGGAGATATAGCCGCATCGAGGGCGTTACAAGTTGGTATCAGAGCCTTCCCCGACCTTAGGAGCCCCATTGCTTGATCGAATTAGCGGACGAGTTGAGTCTAGAAAAATGTTTTGAGTCATTTAGGAATTATATATCGAAGAGTTTAGGAATTCTTTTTACTCCTCAGTCCCTTCATCGCTCTGGTAAGGCATCCTGACGTAGAGTTTTGACTCTTCTCTTCTCAACTTTCACTAATTTTTTTAGGATCACGTGGGTATCTTGGAATCGCTCCGATGGTTTTGTGACGAGAACATTGTCTTGGTGCCTCCTGTCAGGGGTTTTGTGGAAGTGTCCCGGGGAGTTGAGCTCCGAGGTGTTGTCGTCACAATTTTATCATTGCAGTTCTGGAATACCTGAGTTTAGTTTCGCCGACATCGAAAATCTCTTTTATGCAGTTCGTTGGTGAGATAACCTCGACGCCACCCAGTACTGGGGCGGGAGTGCGGGAGTATCGCCATAACTCATATAACAGATGCTTTTCGAAGGTTGAGGTAGATGATTTCCGAAGGTTTCTTGGTTATGTGTTGAAGGATGGATACAGCTGGATGTAGGATTTGTTAGTTTTGGGTGAGATATTATGCTTCCCCTGTATCCCCAACACCTGATTGCATAACCGGAAAATTTCAGGAGTTTATAAGTGGGAATTCAAGTAGCTCTTAGGATATCTTTCCGACAGATGTATGATATGAAATTGGGGTTCGACGTCTAGTGGTCCGCCTATCCACGGTTGGTTTTACAGTGGTCTCGTTGTGTCTTAAAGAGTCCTTGGCTATGCCGACTCGGGGACGCTTCATATGTCATGTGCACTGCCTTGTACATGATGGTGCTGTACGATCGAGCCCGTGTAGGCCCCACCATGAAAACTTCGGACGAGATCTCTATCATATGTTTGTTCCGGCTTATTCCGCAAGCCAATCCTTTGTTTTTGTTTTGAGTTGTGGTATTCGAGTTGCTTCGAAGTCAAATGTTGATTCCATACCTTCCCCAATTGGTGTTTTCATACTCCGATGTGAATACCAATCCTTCATGATAATCGAGATTGTCATGTCAATCTTTTTCACCGGTGTGTTTCTCTTCAAGTGGATCTGAACATTTCAACATCCGCAAGATCCAATCTCAGCTTTCTCAACGGTGTTCGTTCATCCATCCCAAGTTGTCTTTGTTTTCCCACCCTCCCACCCTTGTTTATCCTAGGACTCGGATTTCTTTATCGTGTATCCATCTTATTGATGTGAAGTCTCTCCATTCTTCTCCTTGAATGTTCTTATCCGGTGATTCTCATGAAGATACTAATATTTGCCTTTTCTTCTCCGGTGGATCCAATTCAAGCTTTCGGTGTTGTTCATATTCTTTTCCGTATTTCAAATGTTTTCTCATGCCGGTGCACCTCATATTCATTCCTCTTCTCACTATTCAATTGTTCCGGAGTGCTCAAGATATCTCGAAGATTCGTGTTTCCACTCTGCAGTTATTCAATATCTTCGAGGACGTTCTCTCTTTCAAGTCTTTTAATTCAACCGGTGCAACCTCTCTTTGAAATCTTTTCAACGGTGTTCTTTTGAGTGGGCCCTAACCCACAAGTCTTTTTCTAGGATCTTACCTGACTCTTCTTATTTTCCCGGAGGTATTCTCAAATTATTTTCGAAGTTTGACGTAAGAATGATTTATCATCAGTCAAATGTCTTCTCCATGATCTGTCAAAATCTTTTCATCGTTGGCTCAACCTCTTCGTTTTGATTCTTCCGGAGGTCTAAATAATTCATGGTGGTGTTTCAGTCGTCATTCTCGGATTTTGAAGACCGAAGAAGAATTTTTCTCTCAGTCTTGCTCTTTTCTCTTCAAGATTCATGATTCTAGCTTTATGCCATTCTCTCATAATCATTTTCGATTGTGAGAATTCTTTCCACCTATCGGGAGCAATTCAAGAGTCTTTTCAGTTTGTTTCTCCGAAGCCCATCATTTCAGAAGACTTATTCATTCTCAGCTTTCAGCTACCATTCCCCAAATCATACCGGTGCATCGATCAAATATCCTCTAATCAGTGCATGATCTCTTCGTTCTCTCATATATAAATTCTCTCAAATATCTTCATTCATTTCATAATTCTTCTCGGTGTTCCTTTATCTTTTCTTCGTTCATTTTCATTTCATACGGTGGTTCTTCCAGATTTCTCTTCTTTATCAATTTATTCGTTGTCAATCCTACCCGTGGTTCATAGAAGACCTTCCCAAGTTGGCGCTATATCTCTCTTAATCTTTTCTATGAGAATGAGTAATATGTCAAATCCGTTGATTGTCATCAATTTAATTGGTGAAGCATAGCATAATGTAATTCTTATTATTGTTTCATCCAAATGATTCAATTCCTTATTCTGGAGTGGTTCATCATACATATTCTTGGTTTCAAGTGCTCATCTTTCTTTCCCGGAGTTCCAAGCTCTCGCAATTATGTAATCACGGAGATCTGTCTAAATCTTTACAAGGTTCCACCTTGTGTTTTCAACTACCCTTTCTTTCCGTTTGATCATTCTTTTGTTTAACGGAGTTCTTCATGGAGGTTCTACATGATGGTTCATCAAAGATTTAATTCCTTCTAGAAGTGTTCATCAAGATTCTTTTCAGAGGAATTCAAGCATTCTTCATTTTGCTATCTGGAGTGCAACTCTTTCTTCTGTATCATTGGAGGTGGTATTATGTCATTCTTGGTAATTTGAGTTCATGTTTCCTGATTCACATGTTATTAAGAATGAGGTATTTTAAATCCATCAATCTCTTCTTTGGAGTTATCTTGGGTTATATTTCACCTAAAGCCTTCCCTAAGGATTGTTGCTATTTATGGTGCTTATAAATGATCCAATTTCTTCATTTATCCTTTCCGGTGCGATATAGTTTCTCGTCTCCTTATTGATATCAATCCAATTCTTTTTCCGTGAGTGGCGGGTTGTCACCTTATGATTTGAGATGTACTCCACAAGACCATATCAAGCTTATTCTTTTCGTTGTTGCTTTTTCAACAACTCCGTTCTAGCATTTGTGGTAAGCGTGCTTCCTCAAGATCTTGTTTTCCCTTCGTTCATTCCATTCCATTCTTACTTTTGTTATGGAGGCTTTGTGATGTTGCTCTCTTCAACCCATCTTTTCGTTTTGTCAGTATCGTGTTCTTTTCATGCCTATCCTTTTAACCGGAGTGTTGTACCATTTTTGCACAAGTTCTTTTTGCCTTATCAAGCCTTGCAGCTCTATTCAACCAGAGTGCTTCCCAAAGTTGTTCTTCCTTGTCGCTCTTTACTAACGGAGGTTTTCAACTTCGTTCATCTCCGTGGTATTTTCTCTCTCTTGAAATGGCTTAACCTTTTTCAAGGTTCTTTGGTTTCACTCGTTTGTCCAAGAAGCAACTTAGTTTTACCTCTTCTCTTTCTCTTCCGTTTTCCCTCCGGTGCCATTCTAGATCTCGGGACGAGATCCTCTCGTAGTGGTGGAGTGTTGTAACGCCCCGTGACCGATGTGCCAGGTGTCGTCCAGTTATTCGCTGCTGTTGCCTTGTCATTGCTTGTGTGTCATGCATTGCATATCATGTCATCATGTGCATTTCATTTGCATACATGTTCATCTCATGCATCCGAGCATTTTCCCCGTTGTCCGTTTTGCAATCCGGCGCTCCGTTCTCCTCCGGTGGTCATTTCTACCTTTCTTTCGTGTGCGGGTGTTAAACATTTCCGGATTGGACCGAGACTTGCCAAGCGGCCTTGGTTTACTACCGGTAGACCGCCTGTCAAGTTTCATACCATTTGGACTTCGTTTGATGCTCCAACGGTTAACCGAGGGACCGAAAAGGCCTCGTGTGTGTTGCAGCCCAACACCCCTCCAATTTGGCCCAAAACCCACCTAAACCCCTTCCATCATCTAGAGCGTTCGATCATGATCGCGTGGCCGAAAACCGCACCTCATTTGGACTCTCCTAGCTCCCTCTACCTATAAATATATGCTCTCCTCCGAAAAATCTGCGGACGAAACCCTAACCCCGCTTCTCTCGCGCCACCGAACATGTCCGTCGCGCCGCTGGACGTGTCCACCGCCGCCGCCACATCACTTTGACCAATGGTGCGACGCCACGTCACCGTTGCCGCCGCCCTCGGCCTATCAGCCTGCGCCACGTCATCACGCGCCTCTCCCTCCTCCCACCGCGGCCCGTGGGGCCCGAGGCAGGACCGCCCGGGCCCGGAGCCGCCCGCCGCCGCACTCGCGCGCCCCGGCCGCGCCGGGCCTGCGCTTCACCGCCACCAGTGCGCCGCTTGCCGCCTCCCGCGTCGGCGCCCGCCGCGCGACGCCGCCTTGCCGGCCACTGCCGCCGTGCGTCCGGCCGGAGCCTCGCCGCCCGCCACCGTATGGTCCTCTCTGGCAAGCTCGTCGCCGATCCGCGTGCCCCGCCTCTTCCCTCGTCGCCGGCGTCCTCCCCGCCCTCTTCTCCGGCAAGCCCGCGCCGCTGACCTTGGTTTGCGCGCCGGCTGCTACAGTGCACCGTGCTGGATCTGGATCTGAAATCCTCCTCGGTTGACTTTCTCGTCCCTAACCCTAATTATCTTGCATACTTTGACCTGTTGTATCTCCGCATTCGTTGCTCCGTTTTGGGCATATAGCATATCAAAATGTTCGCCTCAGAGAGCATATCATTTCATCTCATTGCATCATTTTCGTTTGAGTTCATCTTGGTGCCCGAAATGCTATTAGAAGAGTGCTATTTGAGTTAATTGTCAGATCTGCTGCTCCATTTAGCTATTTGTCATTTTTGCCATGATTATTGTGTGCATGATATGCCCATGAGCTCTACATATGTTTTGTTAAGGGTTTTGCCATCTTTCCAGAGGTGCAACCCATGTATTTTTGTGATGTGTGTGGTGACTAGCACAAGCTTGCAAAGTGAGACACTTGGTAATGCTGATTTCAGGGACTTGCTCTGTAGTGAGTGCATCGAGCTCGTAAACATGCCTACTTGATATCTGTTTCAGCATGCTCCAGTTTTCACTAAGTCTGTGATCTGATTATGTTTTTGCCATGTTCACATGCTTCCAAATGTACTTTCTGATCCCTTTTGGCTCAAGCTCACTAAGGGACTTTTGTTAAGCTCTTTGAGTAGTTCCATGCCATGCTTTACTTTGCCATGTTCAGGCCCTGTAGCATATTGTTTTCATGCTCCAAAGAGTGCTATCTGATATGAAATTCCAGACAAGTGTTAATTTCACTAAGTCTGAAATCTGTTTACCATATGCATTTTTGCCATGCTTGTTTGAACCTGTTAATGGATGAATTGGCCGTAGCTCAGTGCTATACTTTTGTTAAGCTTCATGAGTGGATCCCTGCCATGTATTTTGATGCCATGTTTGGGTGCTGTAGCTTGTTCATCTCATTGCATTTAGATGGCTACTTGCTGTAAGTCGCAGACCGGTGCCATATTTGAATTGCTTGCCATTTCCAAACCGTAGCTCCGTTTCCGGCGTTCTTTATATCGTTTTCAAGAAATTTCATCTCATCTTTCCAGTGGCACACTTGTATTTCCAAGTTGAGGCTAGGTTCATGCATTCCTTGTCAAATCATGCATATGCATCGCATATCGCATCCCGCATAGCATACCATGTTCATGTGTTGGTTGTTTACTATGTTGTATGCTTCTTTCCGGTGTTTGCTTCTTCGGGTTGGTTCCGATAACGTCACGTTTGTGAGGACCCGTTCGACTACGTCGGTTTGTCTTCTTCATGGACTCGTTCTTCTTCCTTGCGGGATCTCAGGCAAGATGATCATACCCTCGAAATCACTTCTATCTTTGCTTGCTAGATGCTCGCTCTTTTGCTATGCCTATGCTGCGATACCTACCACTTGCTTATCATGCCTCCCATATTGTTGAGCCAAGCCTCTAACCCACCTTGTCCTAGCAAACCATTGATTGGCTATGTTACCGCTTTGCTCAGCCCCTCTTATAGCGTTGTTAGTTGCAGGTGAAGATTGAAGTTTGTTCCTGGTTGGAACATGGAGTTCATTCCTTGTTGGAACATTGGTTACTTGTTGGGATATCACAATATATCTTATTTAATTAATGCATCTATATACTTGGTAAAGGGTGGAAGGCTCGGCCTTATGCCTGGTGTTTTGTTCCACTCTTGCCGCCCTAGTTTCCGTCATATCGGTGTTATGTTCCCGGATTTTGCGTTCCTCACGCGGTTGGGTTATAATGGGAACCCCTTGACAGTTCGCTTTGAATAAAACTCCTCCAGCAAGGCACAACCTTGGTTTTACCATTTGCCACCTAGCCTTTTTCCCTTGGGAGTCGCGCATCCCGAGGGCCATCTTTATTTTAACCCCCCCGGGCCAGTGCTTGTCTAAGTATTGGTCCAAACTAGAGCCACTTGCGGCGCCACCTCGGGGAAACTTGAGAGCTGGTTTTAGCTGTACGTAGTGTTCATCTGGTGTTGGCCTGAGAACGAGATATGTGCAGCTCCTATCAGGATGTCGGCGCATCGGGCAGTCTTGCTGGACTTGTTTTACCATTGTCAAGGATGTCTTGAGGAACCGGGATACCGAGTCTGATCGGAATGTCTCGGGAGGAGGTCTATTCCTTCGTTGACCGCGAGAGCTTGTCATGGGCTAAGTTGGGACACCCCTACAGGGATTTGAACTTTCGAAAGCCGTGCCCGCGGTTATGGGAAGATGGGAATTTGTTAATGTCTGGTTGTAGAAAACCTGAAGTTGACCTTAATTAAAATACATCAACCGCGTGTGTAACCATGATGGTCTCTTTCCGGCGGAGTCCGGGAAGTGAACACGGTGTTGGAGTTATGCTTGACGTAGGTTGCTATAGGATCACTTCTTGATCATACTTCTATCGACCGTGCTTTGCCTTCTCTTCTCGCTCTCATTTGCGTATGTTAGCCACCATATATGCTAGTCGCTTGCTGCAGCTCCACCTCATACCTTTACCTTACCCATAAGCTTAAATAGTCTTGATCGCGAGGGTGCGAGATTGCTGAGTCCCCGTGACTCACAGATACTTCCAAAACCAGCTTGCAGGTGCCGATGAGTCCGTGTAGGTGACGCCACTGAGCTCAGGAGGAGCTCGATGAAGATCTTGTCCTTTGTGTTGTTTCGTTTCAGTCGATCAGTAGTGGAGCCCAGTTGGGGTCGATCGGGGACCTTGTCTCATTTGGGGTTCTTCTTTTATTTTGGTTCCGTAGTCAGACCTTGATTGTATTTGGATGATGTAATGCTTTATTCATGTAATTGTGTGAAGTGGCGATTGTAAGCCAACTATGTATCTTTTCCCCTATTGTATTACATGGGTTGTTTGCGAAGATTACCTCACTTGCGACATTGCTTTCAATGCGGTTATGCCTCTAAGTCGTGCTTCGACACGTGGGAGATATAGCCGCATCGAGGGCGTTACATTGGCCAAGCTAAAGGAGGCAGGGGTGATGGTGTCGATGGTGGTGAGGGAGTTCGTCAGGCGGCGCATCGCCCCGCTCCAGCGCCATTCTCGCCCAATGTGGGCCTTCACCGGCCCCAACGATCCATGAGGCTTCAGGTGCCCACGCTTCCCTCCAAGACGCTGCGCACAAGCTCCAGCTCATGACAGGTGACCCGGCGCCTGCTACGCTCCCTGCCGAGGGGTGCCTCTTGTACAACTTCTCGAATGGGGGGGCCTTCATTGAGAAGATGTCGCGCTTCGACGAGTGGGGGCTACTCCCCGAGGGCCACGAGGGGCCTCGCGAGAACCCCGTCTTGGTGGCTCCCATGCTTGTTTGGCCCAGTGGTCTACGCCCCTGAGGTGGTCGTAGGGGGGCGAGCGCCGCCGAATGCCCCTGAGGCGGCTGTTGGAGGGCATGTGCCACCAGGTGCTGCTGAGGCGGCTGCTAGAGGGCAGGCGCCACCAAGTGCTCCTGAGGCGACTGCTGGAGGGCAGGCGCCACCAAGTGCTCCTGAGGTGGCTGCCCACAGCCCTGCAGACAGCACGGGGGGAGCCCCGTCTGTGGCTGCGACTGCCACCCTTGCCACGAGGGGCAGCATGCCATCCTTCAGCGTACCCCTTCCAAACATCGGGGTGCCCCGCAAGAGGAAGGGGTTCGGGAGCTGCCGTGGCGACGCCTCATGGGTCCTGAGATAGAGGAAGTGGATAGCTGTAGATGAGTAAGTACCTTGCCCTTCTGGATCCTTGCATACTGCGCCCCCCGCCTGACATTTGCCCTTCGGGATCCCTTCCGTCGCAACGGTGAGCCCACCCAGAGCGCGACTTCCGGAGGCTTCCATTCGGGCCGCGACCCCAGACCTCCCGAGCCGGACAAACATGCATGAAGCGGTGCCGGTCCATGAGCTGAGGCCATGGCTGGAAGGCCGAGGGCCCGCTCTCCCGGTAGCCCTATCCTGGAGCAACTTCTATGGCCCGGAGGCCGCGCCTGGGTTCCTCCATTCGTTCTTGCCGGTGGTTGGGCGACCCATGCGATGACTTCATCTTCAAGCGGCAGAACCGGGCTATGCCACGCCCCGTCCGAGGTCCAGGGAGCGGCCGGAGGGGCTCCGGCCACCGGCCCCCTGCCGGAGATGGGTGAGTCATCCCGTGCCCCTTTGGCGGACCAGGACGTGGAGGAAAGGCCTGGCCGAGCACTGGAGCTCGCGCATGGGCGCAGCATCGTCTGCCACGGCCTTCTCCAGGAAGCGATGAGGGTGCTAAGCCGGCTTAGGGCAGAGCTTGCTGACGTCGACTCATGCCTTGAGGCGGAAGACCTCTGCCTGGCGCGCGAATGTCATCAACTGAAGATCGCCATCAACCTTGGGCACTTGCAGCATGAGCGCGCCCGTGCGGAGGCCGAGGGATCCCTTGCAGCGTCTCGGGAGGTGTGCGCCCATGCCCTGGAGGAGGTCTGGGCCGCAGACCAATGTCGTGAGGCGGCTGAGGAGCACGAGAGGGAGCTCTAGGCCCTGAACGCCACCCTTGAACGATAGGTCCAGGCGCGCAGAGCCGCCCTTGCGGCGCCGCCAGGCAGGACCCCCACAGATGTGGCAGGGATTTGAGCACACGAGGAGGCGCTAGCGCTCAAGGCATTGGAGCATAGCCTGGAGCGCGAGTGACTGGAGGTGATGGAGCGTGAAGTGTCCATGGCCGAGGACGCCCTTACCTCTCGGGAGGCGAGGATTCAGCAGGAGGTTGACCAGAAGGTGACGGGGATTCACCAGGCTTTGGTCGAAGAATACCACCGTAAGTTGGGGCTCCAGGAGGCTCTCTTCAAGCAGCCGCAAGCCGAGCTATAGGGCAAGGCCGATGCCCTCAAGGTGAAGCTTGCCGCGGCAGAACGACGCGGGAAGGCCGCCGAGGATGCTCGGGCCACCGCTGAAGTTGAGCTGTCCTCACTTCAACAACGGGTCGCAGGTGTCACGTCCCTCATGGAGAGAGTGTCGGACGATGTGAGCCGCTACCGATCATTGCAGCGTGAGCGTTCCTCGATGCTCTAGGATCTCAAGGTCAGGCGAACCGGGCCTTGGACACCATCTTCCAGGAGAGCATCACCCGCTCGTACGAAGCTAACGATGCCGGCCACCTCCGCTTCTTCACCCAAGTCGTGACCTGCCTCAAAGGCAGGGCTGCGAGGACGTGCCAGCTCGTCGAAGAGAGGAGCCGAGACCTCCTCGGGCATGATGTCTACGACGCAACTTTATCCTTATAGACATTGTTGAGCCTCCAAGTGCAGAGGTTTGTAGGACAGCAACAAATTTCCCTCAAGTGGATGACCTAATGTTAATCAATCCATGGGAGGTGTAGGATGAAGATGGTCTCTCACAAACAACCCTACAACCAAATAACAAAGAGTCTCTTGTGTCCCCAACACACCCAATACAATGATAAATTGTATAAGTGCACTAGTTCGGCGAAGAGATGGTGATACAAGTGCAATATGGATGGTAGATATAGATTTTTGTAATCTGAAAATATAAAAACAGCAAGGTAGCAAGTGGTAAAAGTGAGCGAAAACGGTATTGCAATGCTTGGAAACAAGGCCTAGGGTTCATACTTTCACTAGTTCAAGTTCTCTCAACAATGATAACATAATTAGATCATATAACAATCCCTCAACATGCAACAAAGAGTCACTCCAAAGCCACTAACAGTGGAGAACAACGAAGAGATTATTGTAGGGTACGAAACCACCTCAAAGTTATTCTTTCTGATCGATCTATTGGGCTATTCCTATAAGTGTCACAAACAGCCCTAGAGTTCGTACTAAACACCTTAAGACACACATCAACCAAAACCCTAATGTCACCTAGATACTCCAATGTCACCACAAGTATCCGCGGGTTTGATTATACGATATGCATCACACAATTTCATATTCATCTATTCAAACCAACACAAAGAACTTCAAAGAGTGCCCCAAAGTTTCTATCGGAGAGTCAAGACGAAAACATGTGCCAACTGTCGGATGTGGGGTTCCGGCAAACCCTTAAGGTTCGAACACTGGGGTGCGCGCGAAGTCTTTTCCTCCCACCGATCTACGCCCTAGCTCGCTAAGATCTCGCGGACGAACTCGGTGAACTCGCAACACAAAAAGACACAAGATTTATACTGGTTCGGGCCAGCGTTGTGGTGTAATACCCTACTCTAGTGTTGTGGTGGTGGATTGCCTCTTGGGCTGAGGATGAAGAATACAAGGGGAAGAACAGCCTCCTGAGGTTGAGGTGTTCTTGTGTTTGGCTAACTTGTGTGGGGGAGAGTGATCTGACTCGTCCTCCTTCTCTCCCCTTCCTCTCTCTGCCTCTTCCTCTCTCTCTCTCTTCCTCTCTCTCTCTGTCTCTCTCTCTTCCTCTCTCTCTTCCTCTCTCCCTCCTTTGTGGTGGCTAACTCTACTTATATAGGCCCTGGTCCTCTTCCCAAATATTGAGCGGGAAGGGAGCCAACAACGGCGGGCTAATTTGAAGGGGGACAGCTAGTACAAGCCATCTTGACAAAAGTGGTCCTCGCCTGCCAAAGGCTCTGGTGGTGACGCCGTCTTGGGCTCCATGATGACCCCCGTCTTGCTGTCCTTCTGGTCCCGGTCTTATCGCACCGAAATGGCAACCTTTGTCTGATGCCTCGGTACTCCTCGCCTGTGCTGGCCTCCTTAGCACCAAAGAGGAAACAAGGACACTGTGCGCGCTGGCGCCTGCCTGGTGTTGATCGTCATGGCTCACATCATGAGAGCCTCGTGAGGTTTGCCTCTCCTTGACATCTCCGCTCCTCGTGAGCCTGCCCAACTAGGCCACTTCAGAGGAGGTCTTGTGTCGTCCGCCTCACGAGGGTCTTGGATGCCTTGCTGATGAAGATGGGACATACGGCCTGCTAGCTTAGCCACGCAGGGGGCCGCAGGCAGGCAAGTCTGGGGACCCCCATTCCCAGAACGCCGACAGTAGCCCCCGGGCCCAACATGCGCTCGGGCTTGGCTTCGCGGCGAAGCCAAGGGCCAAGTACGGAGCACCGCGGGCCCCCAAAGCTTGTGGCCTCACTTGACACGTGGCGGTTGATTGGACGTGGGCGTCTCCGCTTCCCCACGCTGCCTCGGAAACTGCATGACTTGACAAGTCCCTGCGACATGCAAGGAAAACCATCATTACCTGTGATCATGAGAGGTGCTGGTTGGCCTTCTCTTGCTATAAATGGGGAGGGGGGGCTGAGCCCCCATTACCCATCTCTTCCTTGCTCGCTTGCTTCTTCCTCCTTGCTCCATTGCTAACATCAATGGCACCTATCAGAAGGTTCTCCATCGAAGAAAAGGGGAAGGCCCCCCGAGATGACCCGGAGCCACTTCCGCCGAAGAAAAGGGCGATCCACCACCGTGATGAAGCGGCGATGCAGGTGGTGACGAGGCCTTGGTGCGAGCGGCCTCCCCCAGGGTATCCGCTACCCCTGTATGCCCAAGCCGAGGACTCAGGAAGGCGGAGCAATGAGCAGCGCCGCCGGTGCTGCGCCCGGGGCCGCGGCGACGCGCGCCATTGCCCCAGGAATCCACGCCGCGGACTCCTCGCGCGAGCTGGTGCTGTGGGCGCCGATGCCCCCAAGCTCTTGGATCCGCTTCCCACGGTTCTTCTCCGATGTGATGCCACCGAGGGGGCCTCTCGAGCTCTGGTTGCAGCACGCCGACTGCGGTGCTCCGGCGACTAGAGCGGAGATCGAAGCGGTCCCCACCGGCAAGATCTTCATGACTCGTGGCTGGGGCGAGATCGCGCGGGTGTGCCGCGCGAGGGGCACCCTCGTGATCCACCTTGAGTACGACGGCGTCTCGACGCTCTTCTTCAAGGTCTTCGATGCCGAGGGCCGCCGCCTGGAGTGCTGCTCCGGAGAGGAGCGCGAGGCTGACGCGCGCTCCACTCGCGACCACTCCAGTAGCAGCAACCCTTGGGAGTCCAGCAGCTCTCCTGAGCTCTACGAGACTCCGGAGATGAGCGATGACAGCTACGCGCCCTCAAGCTCGCGCTGCGCTCGGAGCGGTGCTGCCACGTCCGGCCGTCGCCGCCGCTGATCTAGATGGGGTTGGCGCCGGCCTCCCGTGGCCCACTGTTGATGATGGCGTCTGCCACAAGAGGGTGTAGATAGGGTCCTTCTTAGTCTCAGCTTTTGTTTCTTGTGAAGAATCATGAATCGCCCCATGGGGGCATGTAAGGGTCTGTAATGTCTTTTGTGCTTATCTTCCCTGTTATGAAGATTTGATGAACACGCGTCCCGTTAAGGCTCAGCCCCCCTTTCTTTCCTCGTGATAGCTTGTTGCTCTATGCCGACAGGTCCCGGTCACCAGGCAGGCTACAGCCGTCACTGGTATGCCAGGTCGCGTGCCGTGGTCAAGGTCAGGAGGTGTGCGGCCCGAGGTCCAGTAAGAGCCCCTGAGGCGCGATGCTCAGGAGGTCCCCCTTAGCGCTCAAGCAGCCATGGTAAGGGAAGAAAGGGATTTGACGTGGCCGCAATAGGATTGCGGCAAGGCGTGAGTGTCCATAAGGCCTAGACATTTAGCCGATCCGAGGGTGAGACTTATCTTGTGAACTTCGTGACGATTCCTGACGTTGCGCTGGGGCTGCGCGCCAACTTGTGCGGCATAGCCAGGCCGGCCCATACAAGTTTCCCTCCTCCCATGCTCTCCTTAGTGCTCCGCGTCCTCAGGTCCCGACCCTCGAGTGAGCTCAGCCGCCTTTGGTATGCCAGGTCGCGATGCCGTGGTCAAGGCCAGGGGGTGATGGCTGGAGAGCCAGCAAGAGCTCATGAGTCGCGATGCTCAGGAGCCCCCCTTTTAACGCTCAAGCGAATTGCATGAGAGAAAAGGAGACTCGCGGTGCCGCCTGCTATCCTCCCTGTGGGGTCCCTGTCAACAAGCACAAGAAGAACATGGTTTGCCGTTACAGCCGTTAGCCTGCCGCTGGTTGGTCTGGATGAAGTGAAGGCACTGAGGGCCTGGTGAGGTGACGTGCGCGGGGCGTGCCGCGAGCCAGAGCTCGACCACTCAGATTTGTCGATGTGGCAGGGATGGACCCATGCACCAGTGCCATGCCTGTGAGGAGGACCCGTGGGAGGCGATGATCGAGCAGGTGATAACCGTAGGCAGGTTAAGCAGGGAAGGCAAATCAGCTTGGGTAAATGCAGGAAGATACATGCCACTGGGTTCGACCCGAGCGGCTTGGGGATGATGCAGCCCGAGGGGCGCCCCCAGCAAGGTAAGCTAAAGACATAAGCAAATGGGATACATGCCATAGGGATGGACCCACACGGCCTGGGAATATTGTAGCCCAAGGGGCGCTCCCAGCTTAACGAGCTTGGAAGATGTCACCTGGTTCTGTAGATGAAGCAGAGTTGGTGCAACTGAAGGCGTGCGTCGAAGAAATGACTCCTCATGAGCCACCGGAGCCCTGAGCCTCGGGAGGCTCCCTGAAGACCGTCTCCATTCCCTCCAGGACGATGCGGTACCTGGCCTCTTGAGACGCCAGGTCACGCCGCATGGCACGCTGATAGTGTCGTGGTTCTAACTCTGACAGTGATGTAGGGGGTGTGTATGGAGAGGCTAGATCTCAACTATTGGGAAGTTGTAAACACACGAGGATTACGAGTTCAGGCCCTTCTTGGAGGAAGTAACAGCCCTACGTCTCGGTGCCCGGAGGCGGTCGATTGGATTATGTGTGTACGAATAACAGGGGTGCGAACCCTTCATACTGAGGAGGGGGGTGGCTTATATAGAGTTCGCCGGCCCTCTCCTGCCCTCAGTGATGCAGGGTTTAAGGTACATTTAAGGTTGGGCATTACTGGTAACGCCCCTAATAAAGTGCTCTAATCACCATAAAGACTACTTAATAGCCGACCGTTTGCCTGCGGAGTGACTTTAGGTCTCCTGGCAGTCGAGTGGTTGGCTTCATGGTCGAGTGATAGCTTCTTGGTCGAGTGTCTTGAACCCGTCGAGTGGGATACCTTCAAGTCGATTGAAAGGTGACTTCTTCTAGGGATGTCCTTGGGTAGGGCTCTTTGGACAGGTCCGTGCCCCTACCCTAGGGACATAGCTTCATCATTAGCCCCCGAATGGATTGAGGTTTGAGTGGGGAAAGAGTTGGAGATCCTTCCGACTGGTTCTTTGGGCTACGTGAGTGCCTCGTTTTGGGTCAATCGTCACAGATGACGTCATCAACCTCTTCTAGTCGCCTTGATCCATTCCAGGCCTTTCGTCGAGTGAATTTCTTTACTTGTGACATACCGAGTGTCGGCGCGAGCGGGGTCTTCTGTTTTGACAAGTTGTTTTGCAGCCCGCGGATGTCGTGGGATTCGGATTTCGGGAAGCGCGCGGGACGGGAGCGGCCGCAGTAATCGGAAGCGGTAAAGCGGAAGCTCCTCGATTTCCGCGCCACCTTTTTCGCCACGTACTGTGCGCGCGTCCGCTGCGGGATTTGACTGGATTGCCTAGGCCTACCAGTCAGCCACTCGGGAGCGGCATCTTATAAGTAGCCGGCTCGGGGTTTCCAAACAGTGTGCTCTCTTCTTCCTCTCTCCCTTCGCAAGCTCCTCCGCCACCTCCGCTCTCACCCTAGCGCCACAGACCTGTGCGAGATTTGCCAGCGACGATGGCGAAGGACAAGACATCCGCTCTGGAGCGCGCGAAGAAGGCGGCGGCGCAGGGGAAAGGGAAGAGATCTGCTCAGGGCGGATCTTCCTCAAGGTCTGCTCTGCCCCGCGGCTGGATCCAGGGCGACTGGATGCCGTCGGTGATCCGGCAAGAAGACCTCGACGACATGGTCGAGGGGGGAGTCATTCCCCACGAAGCTGCGCGTCTCCCGGGGAGAGAGATCGAACCTCAGCCTCGCGACGGTGAGTGTGTGCTCCTAGCCACCCATATCGACCGAGGGTTTTCTCTGCCGCCCCATCCTTTTTTCTAGAGCTTTCTGAACTTCTTCGGAGCGCAGGTCCACCACTTCACTCCCAACTCCATTGTATATCTTGCTGCTTTCATTTCCACGTGTGAGGGTTTCTTGGGTTGCCGCCCCCATTGGGGACTCTTCAAGCACATCTTTACCTGCCGTTCTCAATCGGTCAAGAAGGCCAAGTCGAGTGACGGAAGGACGCAGGTGATTCAGCTATGCGGGGGCCTGGCGATCCAGACGAGGGGAAAGAGTTGTTTTCCATCTATCATTTTCCCGGAGTCGGTCCGCGGTTGGCAGGCGACCTGGTTTTACTGTCAAGACCAGGCGACCCCAGGGCAGTCGACCGGACTTCCCCCTTTCTCTCTCGACCGAGCTGAAAAACCTGCTTATCTGAAAGTGTCGCCGGAGGAAAAGGCCCAAGTCAAAGTACTGGCTGGTCGAGTGGTTGAGCTTGTCCGTGAGGGCGTGACTGGTATGGACTTGCTGGAGGTCTTCCTCCAGAGGCGCATCCAACCGCTCCAGGCTCGTGACCACCCAATGTGGCTGTACTCGGGTCTCGACGACACCACTCGGGTCCACCCGGAGGAGGTTACTAACGAGATGCTGGAGGGGTGGCTGTCGAGCATCACGGGGAACAAAGACAACCCCCGAGGAGCCAGGAGGGTAATTCCACTCGACAACTCGTATGACATGGACCAGGTATGTCTTTATGTTCCTGACTGAGATCTTGTTTTCTTCATTGGTCTTCTTTGAGTAGGTCGATTGACTTTCGTCTTGTCTGTTGTTTTCCAGGCGACTACCGAGATGTACTCGACGCCCAACGGGGCATAGGGGCCAACTAAGGAAGGGGAGGCGAGTGGAGGTGAGAGCGGAGACGATCAAGGCGAGTGGGAGTCCGACGGTGAAGGAGAGGGAGGCGACGACGTCGACTCCAGCGAAGAGGAGGAGGAGGAGGTTGAACCCCCCGCCCGGAGGGGCGATCCAAGCTCACACACGACCCAGCGCGGGAGCGTGGTAGGGCGACTGCTCCTGTTGGGCAGTCGTCGAAACGCCCTCGGACCTCTTCTCCTACGCCGACTGGAAAGGCTCCCAAGCACCCACGCGCAACGCCGTCCAAGCCGCCCAAGGCTCTGCCCAAGATGAAGATTGAGCCAATTGACTGACTTTCGAGACTTGCAGTGCTGCTACTTCTGAGATCTCCGCCAAGGACGACGACCAAGAGATGAAGGATGCTGTTACCTCCAACCCTGGTACGATTACTGACGTTCCACTTTGAGTCGACTGAACATGTATTGCAACTCTGGTCGATTGAATGCTTCCCTTGTAGCCCCTCCTCATGTTATCGACCTCCCGGATGACGACGACAACGAACCGCTGAGAGTGAGGAGGAACAAGAGGGCGTCGGCTGACAAGACCCCCCAATCTGCTCCGGCGTCTGAGGCCGTAGCTCGGGATGGTGGTGACACCGCTCGGGCTTCTGTGACTTTTGCCATTCCTCTGACAAGTGTGCGGCCTTCGACGTCGACTGCGGATCCGCCTTCGCTTTTTGCCACGTACCCTGTCCCTGAGGACCAAGCGGCTGCCGCAAAAGAGGATATACGCCAGGCGGGGATCATGATGGAGCAAGTGAAGGTGGCTCGGGAGGCCAACCAAGCAGCTTATGACGCGAGCTCGGCTCTTCAGAGCAACGTCCAGGTCAGTCGACTCAACATTTGGTCTGTTATGATATGCTGTTTGAAGAATCTCTTTTCCGAAGATCTTTGTATCTGTACACCCACTGGGTGTGTCTGCCAATTCTTGGACGAGTGGGGGCACGCTAAGTGCACCCACTGGGTGTAGTCCCCGAGACTACGGTGGACTGCTGGCAGTCGACTGTAGTCTTTATATTGTGTTGCTGTAGCTGTATTTATTCACTCGGTCTGGTTAGGCCATGTCGAATGGGACTGTATCCGGTCGACTGCGGGCAGTCGACTTTTTTTTACAGTGGGGGCACGCTGAGTGCACCCACTGGGTGTAGTCCCCGAGACTACTGTCGAATGTTCTTGATTCGGCTGTAGTCTTAGAAATGTCATCATTGTCTCTTAGTTACTCGGAAGCAACTTATTTTGGACGTCTGTCGACTGATTTTTCTTTTTACAGAAATCCTGCGAACTTGTAGCTCGCTATACTGAGTTGGAGAATCAGCAGATCCAGCTCAACCTTAACTTGAAGCTTGCTCAGGAGAATTTGAAGAAGGCGCAAGAAGAAGCAAAAGGTATGGCTGGTGAGGTTCTCCATTCTTGACGAGTGGCTTTTCTTTCTTGTCCATTCTTGATGTTGATTTTGCTCGACGCGCCGCAGATAAACTGGAGGAAGCTCTGAAGGAGGTCTTGGATAAAACGAGGCTTGCTGAAGAGAAAATGGCCTCGGTCGGAGCTCTTGAGAAGGAGAACTCCAGACTGAAAGCTGCTCTCGAGGTAGCCAATCAAGAGGTCAGCCGACTGAAGAACGACAACGTGGCTCTGCACGACAAGGCAGGTGAGCTAGCGGGGAAGAGGAACGATCTGGAGGCTTATCTTGGTGGACTCGCCAAGAAGCTGTTCGTCGTGCTCGAAGGTAATTACTCTGCCCCGACTGTCTTGCAGTTACCAAGTCTGTGTAGGGTCACTGTCTTATTCTTGAATCGTGTTTGTAGAATTCTGTCAGAACTTTGAAGAGGAGACCAGTCGAGTGGAGCCAGGCTTGGACCCTGCTAACTCCCTTGTGAAGGACGAGGCTGCAATGAACGTGCTCCGTCTGGAGTCTCGTATTGCCAGCGTGGTTGACTATCTTGCTCGACAGAAGGTTGTGATGTCGCGGATCGACACATCACTCTGGCCTGGGACGACGCTTCAAAACGACCTCGAGTCCCTGATGGCTCGACTTAATGAAGTCCCAGGTCGAGTGGAGGAATGGAAGAAATCTTCTGCTAGATGTGGTGCTGATGTCGCTCTGTCTCTGGTCCGCGTCCATTGCAAGGAAGCGCGAGAAGAAAAGCTGGCCGCCATCCAGGTTGCCAATACCAGGAAGCACAACTTTCAAGACTTCATGGAGACTTTCATTGCTGTCGCCACTCGTATTGCAGACGGGATCGACTTGGACGAGTTCGTCGCCCCTTCCAGTCCTCCTCCTGAGGAATGAAAAACTTTTATGCTTCACTTTAAATTTGCCTCGGAATGCCGAGTGGATTTGTAACCGTTAAACTCCGCCGAGCCGAGGGCTCGAGTACTTTGATCCAAGGTCTGGGACCTTTTAGGCTTTATCCGAACTTGATTTCTCTTTGAATATCTTCATGGTTTGATCCGTCGAGTGGAATTCGATCTTCACTCGGAATAACCTTGTATTTGCGACACAACTCCGAGGGATAAGGTAGCAGTCGACTTGCGCCTCGTCGTCTTTGCGGATTGGGTTGTGTCCTATACCTAGGCGAGCACTGGGCCGCATCTAAGTCCCCGAGTGGGAGGTTTGCTCTCACTCGATAGGGTTTTTAAACACTTAGGCGAGCGCTGTGCTGCAGCTAAGCCCCCGAGTGGGAGGATTGCTCTCCACTCGGTAGGACTTTTCCAAACTTAGGCGAGCACTGGGCTGCAGCTAAGCCCCCGAGTGGGAGGTTTGCTCGCCACTCGGTAGGATTTTTAAACACTTAGGCGAGCACTGGGCTGCGGCTAAGCCCCCGAGTGGGAGGTTTGCCCTCACTCGGTAGGATTTTTCAAACTTAGGCGAGCACTGGGCTGCAGCTAAGCCCCCGAGTGGGAGGTTTGCTCTCACTCGGTAGGATTTTTTCAAACTTAGGCGAGTGCCTGACTGCAGCTAAGTCTCTAGGTGGGAGAACTTAGGCAAGTACTGGACTGCAGCTAAGCCCCCGAGTGGGAGGATTGCTCTCCACTCGGTAGGATTTTTTCAAACTTAGGCGAGTGCCTGACTGCAGCTAAGTCTCTAAGTGGGAGAACTTAGGCGAGTACTAGACTGCAGCTAAGCCCCCGAGTGGGAGGATTGCTCTCCACTCGGTAGGATTTTTTCAAACTTAGGCGAGCACTGGGCTGCAGCTAAGCCCCCGAGTGGGAGGTTTGCTCTCACTCGGTAGGATTTTTCAACCTTAGGCGAGCACTGGGCTGCAGCTAAGCCCCCGAGTGGGAGGTTTGCTCTCACTCGGTAGGATTTTTTCAAACTTAGGCGAGTGCCTGACTGCGGCTAAGTCTCTAGGTGGGAGAACTTAGGCGAGTACTGGACTGCAGCTAAGCCCCCGAGTGGGAGGATTGCTCTCCACTCGGTAGGATTTTTTCAAACTTAGGCGAGTGCCTGACTGCAGCTAAGTCTCTAAGTGGGAGAACTTAGGCGAGTACTGGACTGCAGCTAAGCCCCCGAGTGGGAGGATTGCTCTCCACTCGGTAGGATTTTTTCAAACTTAGGCGAGTGCCTGACTGCAACTAAGTCTCTAAGTGGGAGAACTTAGGCGAGTACTGGACTGCAGCTAAGCCCCCGAGTGGGAGGATTGCTCTCCACTCGGTAGGATTTTTTCAAACTTAGGTGAGCACTGGGCTGCAGCTAAGCCCTCGAGTGGGAGGTTTGCTCTCACTCGGTAGGATTTTTTCAAACTTAGGCGAAACGGATTTGCAGCTAAGTCACCCACTGGGGGATTTCGTATGCAAACAAAAGTGACAGCAGTTATTGGAACACTCTTGTCTTTGATAAAAATGTACTGCAGGAAATTTTTCCTTATTACATCTCGTCCAAGGGAGAACTCAAGTGTAAAAGGGGCGCAGCAGTTCCGCATTCCAAGCTCGTGGCTCGTCGATCTGGCGATCAACATTGTAGAGGTGATATGCTCCATTGTGGAGGACTCTGGTGACGATGAAGGGGCCTTCCCAAGTAGGAGCAAGTTTGTGTGGTTTCTGTTGATCCACTCAGAGGACCAAATCTCCTTCCTGGAAGGCTCGGCTCTTCACATTTCTGGCATGGAATCGACGCAAGTCTTGCTGATAGATGGTCGATCTGATCATAGCCATTTCCCTCTCCTCCTCTAGGAGGTCGACTGCGTCTTGCCGGGCTTGCTCTGCTTCATCTTCGTTATAAAGCTCGACTCTGGGGGCGTTGTGAAGTAGATCACTCGGCAGGACGGCTTCGGCTCTGTAAACCAGAAAGAATGGCGTTCTTCCGATCGACCGGTTCAGGGTGGTCCTCAGCCCCCACAAAACCGACGGAAGTTCGTCGACCCAAGCGCCTGATGCGTGCTTGAGATCACGCATCAATCGAGGCTTCAGTCCTTTGAGAATCAGACCATTTGCTCTTTCAGCTTGTCCATTCGACTGAGGATGAGCGACCGACGCATAGTTGACTCGTGTGCCTTGAGAGGCGCAAAAAGCTCTGAACTTGTCTGAATCGAAGTTTGACCCATTGTCAGTGATCATGCTATGCGGGACCCCATATCTGAATATCAACTCTCTGATGAAACCGATAGCAGTGCTGGCATCAAGATTTTTGATAGGCTTGGCTTCAATCTATTTGGTGAACTTGTCAACTGCCACAAGCACATGCGTGAATCCGCTCCTGCCTGTTCTCAGTGGGCCAACCATGTCCAGTCCCCAGACAGCAAAGGGCCAGACGAGTGGAATGGTCTTCAGGGCTGATGCAGGCTTGTGTGACATGTTGGAGTAGAACTGGCAGCCTCCACACTTGTCGACTATCTCTTTTGCCATCTCATTTGCTCTTGGCCAGTAAAATCCCGCTCGGTATGCTTTAGCCACAATGGTCCGAGAGGACGCATGGTGACCACAGGTCCCCGAGTGGATATCATCAAGGATTATCTGACCTTCTTCTGGCGTTATGCATTTCTGACCGATTCCAGTTGCGCTTTCTCTATACAACTGTCCTTTAATGACCGTGAAAGCTTTAGATCGACGGACGATCTGTCGAGCCTCTTCTTCGTCCTCTGGAAGTTCTTTCCTCAAGATATATGCGATGTATGGTATCGTCCAGTCGGGAGTGATTGCCAAGACCTCCATGACTAGGTCGACCACAGCAGGAATTTCAACTTCAGTCAGATCTGTGGCACTTTTCGGTTGCGGGGCTTCTTCTGTAAAAGGATCCTCCTGGACTGACGGCGAGCGGATGTGCTCCAAAAACACATTGCTGGGAATGGCTTCTCTCTTGGAGCCTATCTTTGCCAGATCATCAGCTGCTTGATTTTTCAGTCGGGGGATGTGATGAAGCTCTAGCCCCTCGAATTTCTTTTCTAGCTTTCTTACTGCGTTGCAGTAGCCAGTCATAGCTGGGCTTCTGATGTCCCACTCCTTCATCACCTGATTAACCACCAAATCTGAGTCGCCATAGACCATGAGGCGCCGGACGCCGAGTGAAACGGCCATGCGCAACCCATACAAGAGTGCTTCATATTCTGCTTCATTATTGGAGGAATCGAAGTGAATCTGGAGAACATATCTGAGCTTATCTCCTCGGGGGGAGACCAAGACTACCCCAGCACCGGAACCATTCAGCATCTTAGATCCATCGAAGAACATGGTCCAGTGCTCCGAGTGAACTTGAGTCGGAAGCTGCTGTTCAATCCATTCGGCGACGAAATCTGCAATTGCTTGGGACATGATAGCCTTCTTTGTTTCAAACTTGATATCTAGGGGAAGGAGTTCAATTGCCAACTTCGCCACTCGACCAGTTGCATCTCTGTTGTGCAAGATCTCTGACAGTGGAGCGTCGCTGACGACTGTAATGGAATGGTCAGAGAAGTAGTGTGCAACCTTCTTCGTGGTCATGTAGATCCCATATACGAGCTTCTGGTAATGGGGATATCTTTGCTTCTATGGGGTCAAAACTTCAGACACATAATATACTGGGCGCTGAACTCTGAAGGCCTTTCCTTCTTCCCGCTCGACCGTAAGTACTGTACTGACAACTTGTCCCGTGGCCGCAATGTACATCAGCGGAGGCTCTTTACTGATTGGGGCAGCAAGCACCGGCTGGGTGGAGAGCAGAGCTTTGAGCTCTGCAAACGCTGCGTCAGCTTCTGGAGTCCACTCGAACTTGTCAGACTTCTTCATCAGTCGGTAAAGAGGCAATGCCTTTTCACCGAGACGAGAAATGAATCGACTTAGAGCAGCCAAGCAACTTGTAAGCTTCTGGACATCGTGTACACGCACAGGGCGCTTCATCCGGAGTATGGTGCCAACTTTCTCGGGATTGGCGTCGATTCCTCGTTCAGAAACGAGAAAACCGAGTAACTTTCCACCTGGAACTCCGAATGTGCACTTTGATGGATTGAGCTTGATATCATATCTCCTGAGGTTAGCAAAGGTTTCGGCAAGGTCAGTCAGTAGGTCGGAACCTTTCCGTGACTTAACCACAATATCATCCATGTATGCCTCTACGTTCCGACTGATCTGAGTGAGCAAACACTTCTGAATCATCCTCATGAACGTGGCTCCAGCATTCTTGAGGCCGAAGGGCATGGTGACATAACAGAAGCACCCGAATGGGGTGATGAAAGCCATTTTGATCTCGTCGGGTCCATACAGACGGATCTGATGGTACCCTGAATAAGAATGTAGAAAAGACAAACGCTCACACCCCGCGGTCGAGTCGACTACCTGGTCGATGCGGGGGAGAGGGAAATGATCTTTCGGGCAGGCCCGATTGATATGTTTAAAGTCAATGCACATGCGAAGTGACTTGTCCTTCTTGGGGACCATGACAACATTGGCGAGCCACTCGGAGTGGTAAATCTCTCGGATGAACTCCGCTGCTAAGAGCCGAGCCACCTCCTCGCCAATAGCTTTCCTCTTCTGGACGGCGGACCATCGAAGATGTTCTTTCATAGGCTTGAACTTCGGGTCGACTCATAGACGGTGCTCAGCCAGCCCCCTGGGAACCCTAGGCATGTCAGAAGGCTTCCATGCGAAGATGTCCTAGTTCTCACGGAGGAACTGGATGAGCGCTTCTTCCTATTTGGAGTCGAGCGTCGCTGAGATGTGAGTCGGGGCGGCATTGGGGTCGGTCGGGTGAATGTGAACTGGCTTAGTTTCACAGGACGACTGAAAAGCAGATTCTGAAGCAGGCTTCTTGGCTCGTAGCAATTCACTCGGATCAGCAGTCTTCTGGTACTCTTGCAGCTCAACAACTGCCATCTGAGCGTCAGCAATCTTTGAGCCTTTCTGAAAACACTCTTCTGCCTTCTTCCGATTGCCTGTAACAGTGATCACACCTTTGGGACCAGGCATCTTCAACTTGAGATACACATAACATGGTCGAGCCATGAAGCGTGCGTAAGCTGGCCTGCCCAAAATGGCATGATAAGCACTTTGGAAGTCCACAACCTCGAATGTCAACTTTTCCTTGCGGTAATTCTTTGAATCACCGAAAACCACATCAAGAGCGATCTGGCCGAGTGATTCGGCTTTCTTCCCAGGAATGACTCTGTGGAAGCTCATGTTACTGGTACTGAGCCTGGACATCGGAATGCCCATTCCTTTCAATGTTTCAGCATATAATATGTTCAGGCCACTGCCACCATCCATCAGGACTTTGGTCAGTCGAGTGCCTTCGACAACTGGGTCGACCACCAAAGCTTGCCTCCCTGGGGTGGCAATGTGCGTAGGGTGATCAGACTGGTCGAATGTGATGGCAGTCTGAGACCACTTCAGATAACTGGGTGTTGCCGGAGCAACCATATTCACCTCACGGTTAATGACTTTCAGTCGACTTTTGCTTTCGACATCAGCAAAAATCATCAGGGTGGAATTGATTTGGGGGTATCCATCGTCACTATCTTCCTTGTCCTCAACTCTGTCCGACTCTTTTTCCTTATCTTTGGACTGTTTGCCCTGAAACTGCTGGATCAGGAGCCGGCACTGTCGAGTGGTATGCTTTGGGTAAATAAAATTACCCTCTTCATCTTTCTTGGTGTGGATATGACATGGCAGATCCAAAACATCATTTCCATCTTGATCCTTGACTTTCTTGGGCTTCCAGGGGCCTTTGGGTTTTCCCTTGAAATTTCCCTGGGTTACGGCCAGGGCCTCCCCAGGGGCGGCTGGCTCGGTCTTCCGCTTCTGCTTCCAACTGGAATTGCCTTCGGTTTCCTGGGCGACTGCCTTCTGCTTGCCACTCCGGAGTCGATCTTCATCTTCTCCGTTAGCATATTTGGTGGCAATTTCCATCATCCAATTCAGAGACATTTCTCCGGTCCGACCGAACTTCAGGTTCAACTCTCTGTTCTTGACGCCTTCTTTAAAGGCACAAACTGCTTGGTGATCCGGTACGTTCTCAACTGTGTGATGCAAAGTGATCCACCTCTGGATGTAATCCCTCAGAGTTTCACTCGGTTTCTGCACGCAAGACCGCAATTCTGTAAGGCCTGCTGGTCGCTTGCATGTTCCTTCAAAGGTCGTGACAAACACTCGAGAGAGATCCTCCCAAGTGTAGATGCTGCTGGGTGCTAACTGATTCAGCCACGCTCTGGCCGAGCCCTCTAACAGGAGAGGCAAATGCTTCATAGCCACCTCATCATTGCCACCACCAATTTGGACAGCCACTCGGTAGTCTTCGAGCCAAGTGTCAGGCTTAGACTCACCGGTGAACTTGCTGACTCCAGTCGCCAACCGAAAGTTGGGAGGAATCACTGCGGCCCTGATGGCTCGACTGAAACACTCTGGCCCCGAAACACGTACTCTGTTGCTGGCAGGCGCATCTCTGTTGTGGCCTTCCCGATGAGCTCTGTTCCTGTCAACCAAACCTTGAACGAGGATGGATCTCGCGTCAAAGCCTGGGTCCCTGGGGTCGACTGGAATCCTCTGCCCAACACTATGAGGGCGCCTGTCATCTCGATGTCGAGGCGCATATGACCCACTCCTCGGGGGAGGGGTTGGCACTCAATGTCGATCATCACGATCGGATCAGTGATCATACTGCTCATTCCTTCTGTACTGATCATGCCGGTCACCACGTCCCTCACGCCTCGGGGGCGATCTTGGGCTGTGAGCCGACTGGACTGTATCTGTTGCAACGGATCGACTGTGGATCCTATTCCGCGACTGAGAAATAGCGGAATTCTGGTTTCCCGCCGCCCGGAGCAACGCTCTAATCTGCAACAAGCCCCTGCCAGCCTCCGACTGGGAGGGCTGAATCGATTCTGCTATACGGGCCGCGGCGGCCAAATTCTGAACTGGGGTTCGGTATACCTGTGTCGGCGGGAAGAGCTGACGTCGACTAGACTCGGGAGCCCGCTGACGCGCTTGTTCGTCGAGTGCTCGCTGGAGATTCTCCAGTCGAGTGCGCTCGGCCAAGTTAGCCAAGCGCGCGTCCTCCAAGGGCCGGGCCTCGGGGGTCTCTCCGACGATAGGAGTGTGGAGTGTGTCCATGTTCCGGCGGCGAAGCTCCTCTCGCTATAATGACGTGAGAGGTTCGGGGAGATACTCATCGTGGGGATGCGACGGGTCGCCCCCACCCGTGCCTCCATCAGCGCGAGGGAAACCGGGAGGACTGTGCGTTCCATCGACCGCCAGAACCTCAGCCGCTGGGTCGCTGTTGTCGCATTCGGATGCGGTCTTCGTGGAGCCAGTCGACAGGTCGAACAGGCCGCAGAGGGATTCGTCGGGCTCGATTGCCGCGACTTGTGGGGCGGCCGACTGGCGAGCCACGGCATGCCTCACCCACCTCTGAAGTCTCGACCGACCGGAGCGCTTGCGCCGGTGGGAGACAGAGCGGGGAGACGACACAGGGGCCGACCAATACTGGGTCGACGGCTGCCGCAGGAGGATGCCACGAACGCATGCGCGGAAGTGCGTCGCACCGCGGACGGGGAGCGCGTCGATGTCGAGTGGTGCCTCCTGAAGCCAGGCGGAGTTGTCGGCAATGAATGTGAGCGCGCCGAGGTGGATCTCGCGGCCCTCCACCAAAACTCCGCACGAAACCATGATCAAAGGGATCGGAAAAATCGCAACTTCTCCAATCAGGCGCTAAGATTCCTGCCCCAAGGTGGGCGCCAACTGTCGTGGTTCTAACTCTGACAGTGATGTAGGGGGGTGTGTATGGAGAGGCTAGATCTCAGCTATTGGGAAGTTGTAAACACACGAGGATTACGAGTTCAGGCCCTTCTCGGAGGAACTAACAGCCCTACGTCTCGGTGCTCGGAGGCGGTCGATTGGATTATGTGTGTACAAATAACAGGGGTGCGAACCCTTCATACTGAGGAGGGGGGTGGCTTATATAGAGTTCGCCGGCCCTCTCCTGCCCTCAGTGATGCAGGGTTTAAGGTACATTTAAGTTTGGGCGTTACTAGTAACGCCCCTAATAAAGTGCTATAATGACCATAAAGACTACTTAATAGCCGACCGTTTGCCTGCGGAGTGACTTTAGGTCTCCTGGCAGTCGAGTGGTTGGCTTCATGGTCGAGTGATAGCTTCTTGGTCGAGTGTCTTGAACCCGTCGAGTGGGATACCTTCAAGTCGATTGAAAGGTGACTTCTTCTAGGGATGTCCTTGGGTAGGGCTCTTTGGACAGGTCCGTGCCCCTACCCTAGGGACATAGCTTCATCAGATAGGTTGATGCCACGCTCGGCAAGCCGAACGGCATGCGAACGTAGCTGTGTGGCGGGCCCTCGCAACGGCCCACACGCGAAGTCCAGAAGCGCTCCCGAGACGTGGCCCTGTTGAGCCCTAGGATGTCGATGCAGATGCACAGCTCAGCACCCTCACCTGGGTGGTGAGCCGCGCCCTGTGAGCGGCTGTCGCCGCGCATGGCTCTTGCGTCTTGCAGTTCCTGTGTGGTCTTGGCGATGAACTCCTGAGCGGTGGGCACCCCTTGCCCTGCGTTCTCCTCAGGAAAATGTGTCGCGTGGCACGCCTCCAAGTGGTGCCCAAGCGCCTCCCTCGTGAGGTTGGCAAGGCCCGAGGCCCTCCAGAAGAGAGCCCCCGAGCCCTGCCGGGGGAGGGCGCTGGCGCGCCTTCCTATGCGATTGAGGGAGGCACCTCTGGGACGGACGCTGATCCTGACGAGGCTCCTGCCACGACGCCATCCTCCTGAGGTCCTACGCGGCGCAACTGCTTCTTCTTGGGGATGGCCTCCGGAGGGCCCTCACTTCTGCTGTCGGGGTCGTCGATTGCAGCAGCTTGGAAGGCGCGCTCAAGGGAGCACACCGCATCCCTTTCTTCACACGGGGCCGTGATGACCCCGCCACTTCAAGGCATCTTGAGGACGTTGTAGCCGTGGTGGGTGACCGCCATGAACTTCGCCAGGGCCGGATACCCGAGGATGGCGTTGTACGGCACGTAGATGTGTGCGATGTCAAAGTTGATGAGCTCAGTGCGGTAGTTGTCGCGTGTGCCGAAGGTGACAGGTAGGCGGACCTGCCCTATCGGTGTGTTGGAGCCGTCGGTCACTCCTGAGAAAGGTTTGGTAGGCTGGAGCTGCTCATATGGCACTTGGAGGTTGTCAAAAGTGTCGACGGACAGGACATTGAGCCCTGCACCGCCGTCAATGAGGGTCTTGGTGACCTGCACATTGCTGATGACCAGGGAACACAACATCGGGAGGGCGCCGGTGGTGGCCGCACACTTGAGCTGATCTGCCGAGTCAAATGTGACGGCGCACTGGGACCACTTGAGCGGGCGTGCGACCTCAAGCTTGGGGAGCGCCACGTTCACCTCACGAGCAAACCGTTTGAAGATGCACTGAGAGGCTGGGGCCTGGGCGCCGCCCAAGATGCAGGTGATTGCAAGCGGCTCCTGGAAGCCCCCAGCCCCCTCGTCCTGATGATGATCGTCATTCCTTCTTGGTGGCGGCAGCGGGGGAAGACCGGCGTTGCTTTGGGGGCGATCCTCACGAGGCTGGTCCCTCCGGGCCCCCTCGCGAGGATGGTCTTGCCAGCGGTCCTCACGAGGCCTATCGCGCCATTCCTGGCGCAGGCCATGGTCGTCCCAGCGTCCGCCTCCACGTCCTCCTCTGCGGCCGTAGCCCCGGTCGCTGCGCTCGGGGCGTCGACCGTAGCGTCCTTCTCGTAGGGCTCGGAGCTCTTGGCAGTCACTAGTGTTGTGGGTGTTCAGGTTGTGGAAGGCGTAGAACGGTCGGCTATTCTTGGATGACTCTGGCTGATCTCTGCCCCGTTTGGTGTCGGGCTCTGGAGCTAGCACTACCGCTTCCTTGTGCTTCACGTCCTTGGCCTTGGCTTTCTTCTCCTCTGCGCCCGCGGCTGGCAGCTCAAGGAGAGAGAGGCGCCCCTCCTCAGCTCTTGCGCACTTGGTCGCCAGGTTGAACAGCTCCTGAGATGTGCAGAGCTCCTCGTGGATAGTGAGCTCTTCCTTCAGCTTGACGTCACGGACGCCGTCGGAGAACGCGGAGATGATTGCCTCATCCGTGACCTTGGGGATCTTGAGGCGGGTGTTGTTGAAGCGCTGGATGTACTTCTGGAGGGTCTCCCCTGGCTGTTGCTTGATGATGCACAGGTCGCCCGCGGCCGGCGGGCGGTTGCGAGTGCCCTGGAAGTTGGCGACGAAGCAGTCACGTATCTCATCCTAGGAGGAGATCGAGCCGTGCTGCAGGTTCAGGAGCCAAGAGCGGGCCCCATCCTTGAGAGCCATGGGAAACCAATTTGCCATGACTTTCTCATCACCGTTGGCTGCTTCGATGCTCAGCTCATAGAGCTGCAGGAACTCCACGGGGTCGGCGGTGCCGTCGTAGCGAGGAGGCAGATCCGGCTTGAACTTGCCTGGCCAGGCGACGCTGAGCAGCTTGGGGGTGAAGGCGCACTAGCCGGCCATAGTTATTGGGGCCCGCTTCGGAGGTGGAGCTTGGTCTTGATGAGGTCCGCGCGGCGCCACCGCGGGCGGCGCGCGGTCTTGACGAGGCGGTGCGGGGAGCATGGGTGCAGCTCCTCGCGACCGAGGGATTTCTTGGCAGCTTCTCTCTTTGCGCGTGGGCACCGGGCGTGGCGGATCACACTGCGGGGCCACGCGCCTTGGTGCCGAGGCGCCGTCCTTGGGCTGGGGTGGTGGAGGCGTGCCTCGGGCTTCGTCGCCCGTGGTCGGCTGAGGGTGAGGCAGAGAGACGGATAGCGCCGGGGAGCCCCCTGCGGCACGGACGAGCTCGGCGATGCGGTCGAGCCATTCCTCATAGAGGTCGTCGACTAGGTGGTAGCGCAGGAGTTCATTTGCGGCGAGGAGTGCAGCACGCACCTCCATGGGAGCATGGCATGCATAGGACGAAGAACCGGTCGGGGTCAGCGATGGAGTGGCGGTGCGGCCGTCCTGCCGTACCAAAGGATGCAGCAAAGACGCTTGCTGCTCGTTCCCCACTGGGCCGGTGGCAGCGTTGGCGGCGGGAGACAGAGAACGATGAGGTGGCCCGCCAATGGGGACCATCTAAGCAACGCGGGCGGTGAGGGCAGCCCGACGCTCAGCTCGAGCACGACGAGCGTCCACCATGGAGACGATGGGGCGACGGAGTGACGAACTGATGTAAGGGAAGCTATGGCGCACCCCTACCTGGCGCGCCAAATGTCGGATGTGGGGTTCCGGCAAACCCTTAAGGTTCGAACACTGGGGTGCGCGCGAAGTCTTTTCCTCCCACCGACCTATGCCCTAGCTCGCTAAGATCTCACGGACGAACTCGACGAATTCGCAACACAAAAAGACACAAGATTTATACTGGTTCGGGCCACCCTTGTGGTGCAATACCCTACTCCAGTGTGGTGGTGGTGGATTGCCTCTTGGGTTGAGGATGAACAATATAAGGGGAAGAACAGCCTCCTGAGGTTGAGGTGTTCTTGTGCTTGGCTAACTTGTGTGGGTGAGAGTGATCTGAACCGTCCTCCTTCTCTTCCCTTCCTCTCTCTCTGCCTCTTCGTCTCTCTCTTCCTCTCTCTCTCTCTCTCTTCCTCTCTGTCTCTCTCTCTTCCTCTCTCCCTCCTTTGTGGTGGCTAACTCTACTTGTATAGGCCCTGGTCCTCTTCCCAAATATTGAGCGGGAAGGGAGCCAACAACGGCGGGCTAATTTGAAGTGGGACAACTAGTACAAGCCATCCTGACAAAAGTGGTCTTTGCCTACCAAAGGCTCTGGTGGTGACACCGTCTTGGGCTCCACGATGACCCCCATCTTGCCGTCCTTCTGGTCCTGGTCTTATTGCACCGAAATGGCAACCTTTGCCTGATGCCTCGGTACTCCTCGCCTGCGCTGGCCTCCTTAGCACCAAAGAGGAAACAAGGACGCTGCGCGCGTTGGCGCCCGCCTGGTGTCGATCGTCATGGCTCACGTCACGACAGCCTTGTGAGGTTTGCCTCGCCTTGACATCTCCGCTCCTCATGAGCCTACCCGACTAGGCCACTTTAGAGGAGGTCTTGTGTCGTCTGCCTCGCGAGGCTTGGCCCCTCGCGAGGGTCTTGGATGCCATGCTGATGAAGATGGGCCGTACGGCCTGCTGGCTTAGCCACGCAGCGGGCCGCAGGCAGGCAAGTCTGGAGACCCCCGTTCCCAGAACACCGACACCAACCCCTATGCATAAGTTCACAAGGTCGCAGAACCTGCAAGTTGATCACCAAAACATACATCAAGTAGATCATGTGAATATCCCATTGTCACCACAGATAAGCACGTGCAAGACATACATCAAATGTTCTCAAATCCTTAAAGACTCAATCTGATAAGATAACTTCAAAGGGAAAACTCAATCCATTACAAGAAGGTAGAGGGGAGAAACATCATGAGATCCAACTATAATAGCAAAGCTCGCGGTACATCAAGATCGTGCCAAATCAAGAACACGAGAGAGAGAGAGAGAGATCAAACACATAGCTACTGGTACATACCCTCAGCCCTGAGGGTGAACTACTCGCTCCTCATCATGGAGACCGCTGGGATGATGAAGATGGCCACCGGTGATGATTTCCCCCTCCGGTAGGGTGCCAGAACAGGGTCCCGATTGGTTTTTGGTGGCTACAGAGGCTTGCAGCGGCGGAACTCCCGATATAGGTTCTGTTCTAGAGGTTTGGGATATATAAGAGGTTTTGGCGTCGAGAACAAGTCAGGGGAGTCCACGAGGGGCCCACAAGGTCGGAGGGTGCGCCCTAGGGGGATGGGGTGCCCTCCACCCTTGTGGTGGCCTCGGGACTCCTCTGGTGCATCTCCGGTACTCTGTGGGCTTCTTTTGGTCCAAGAACAATCATCGTAAAGTTTCAGGTCAATTGGACTCCGTTTGATATTCCTTTTCTGCGAGACTCAAAAACAAGGAGAAAAAGAGAAACTAGCACATGGCTCTAGGTTAATAGGTTAGTCCCAAAAATCATATAAAATAGCATATAAATGCATTTAAGACATCCAAGGTTGATAATATAATAGCATGGAACAATAAAAAATTATGGATACATTGGAGACGTATCAGGGCGCGCGTTCTCGCGCATCTTCAACTACCTCCTCGGCCTCAATCCGGACTTCAATTTCAATGTTGCGATATCCCTCGTGCCTAGGATGACCCAGGGTGATTTGGCGAGCTGGGTGGACGACCATGTGGATGACCTGATCAAGGAATTCGCCTTTGCCGACGATGTGGCTGTACTCGCGACCAAAGAGGGCGTAGCTGACGATGACGGCAATGCCGGCGACAGCGCATCCCGCTAGGCTTGTAATCCCCTGCCTTTCCTGCCAATATTTCGGATATGGCCCGTGGGGCGTAAAAGCATTTTTGGAGGGGGCTCCCCTGTAGTGTATGAAACAATGATATGACCTTTAGATTAATTCCGAAACTTCCGTCGTGAGCCGGAGGCTCCTGACTAGAGTAGTTGGTGTGACTTATCTTTTGTGTTCGCGGCCTTGACGAGTATTGCAAAGACACACTTCTCCTAGGGCGAGCCCTTCGGGGGCTCGCGAGAGCTCAAAGCCTCCTGGTGCACCTGCTCGCTCGCTTGAGAGCGCCGCGCGAGGAGCCAATCGCCAAGCTTTGGCAAGGTGTGCATGCAGGCGAGCCTGCGACAGTTACGTCCTTGGCCCCGAGGGGGCCTTGACGCTGCTTAGGCTAGGCCAAGTGCGTGCACCACACCCAGCCCCTGCTCGCGGGGCGCTCGAGGGGGAGTAGCAGGCAGTATCCAAGCTTCTTAACACAAACCGAAGAGCAAGAAAACACCGTGAATCGAAATCCCCCTTTCTTTCAATAAGCACGTGAAACTCCAAATTTCATTCCAAAGTCAGCATATTGGGTTATAGAAAGAGAGCAAAGAAGACAGCTGCGTCCAACGCCTACACCAGTCTTCTTACTAGCGCGGAGCTCAGTGCTTCCACTGGGCGTGGGCATAGTCATTGGAGGATAGTGTTGACTGCTAGCGCGGAGCATGGTGCTTCCACTTGGACATGGGTGGGAGCCCCCGTGAGGCCCGAGGGCGGCGCTCAGGGGACTCTAGGGCGTGTACAGCCCCACTCATTATTACGTGAGAGTGTCATGGGCGGCGATTTGAGGAGCACTCCTTGCTGCTGGCGGGGACCCTGCCCTGCGCATCCCCCGACCACCGTTGGGGCGTCTGAAGATCAAGGACGACACCAAGGGGTAAGGGGCTATGCTGGCGGTGGTCAGGCGATCGCAGTCCCTCCATCGGGGGAAGGGCTCGTCGGCACCTTCCCCGGCGGAGGACCTACCTCTAGACAGCACGTGCCACCGTCATGGTGGCACCCTATGCCACGCGGCGTGGGGGAAGCTCTGGTGCCAGGCTCCCCCCGCGTAGCCCCTAGTGTGTTCCACCCGCCTGAGGAGGGGCCAACGTCCTAAGGTGCGTGGTCGTGGCGTGGTTCACCTGTGATCCAAGGTTAGCGCAATCGTGCCCCAAAGATATTGGTTGTAACCGGTGGTTGTTGCTATCGAAGGCGACGGTGAGGCGTCGGGTTGGCTCGTAGGGGGCATCCGCTTCATGTGGCCTGGGCGATGACGTCCGAGCTAGCGGGGGAAGAGGGAAAGAGCTTCTCCCTTGCTCGTAGGACGAGCCCGCGAACGGCAGCGCAGAAGTGTCGGGGGCCATCATCCTGAGGTCATACCCTAGTCCTTCCGCTCCATTGCCCACTGCCTCCGATGTCCCGCCTTGCCAGCTCGGGTGTGGCTCCTTGCAGCCGCGGTGGAGGCCGTATGTGCCGGCCACTCCCCGGGGGCGCGCCTGCTAGGTCAGGTGGGCGGTGCCGTGCGTCGGGCCGCCTTCGCGAGGTCCTCCGGGGTTCTCGACTCGCGGAGACGAGCAGACGCAACGCGAGCTGGCGCGGGTCCCCAGGGGCGTCTGTGAAGCCGGCATGATACGAAAAGGCGTCGTACCCTCGCAAGCAGAGTCGAGCAGCTCGGCGACGCGGGAGAGCAGGGCGTCGCGGCCGCCTTCCTCTAACCTGCATCACAAAAACTCGCACGCCACGACTCGCGCGGCCTGTGTGTTCGCCTGCTCCCGGCGAGTGTGCAGTGATGACGCCACGACATAGCTAGAGGACCCCACGGTGGCTCGGTTGCGACGCCAAAAGGGGGGAGACAGGGGAGGCCCACGCCACCGGTGGAGGTTGATGCCAGTATTCACGCCAGCTGCGGGGAGCATGGGGTGATGATGAACTCCATGGCCGTGGGGCGCCGCCTGGGCGGTGTGGGCAGCCCAATGCTCAGCGCAAGCCTGGGAAGTCTCCGCCATGGGCACGGGGCAGGGATAGAAGAAGAACCTTGACACGCCCCTACCTGGCGCGCCAAATGTCAGCTTCAGGGCTCTACAGAACAAAGAAAGGTTTGAACTCTGGGGCGTGTGCGAGGAACTCAACCTCTGCAGCCTGCCAACTCATCGTTCCCATGGCCTAGCTCAACGAACAGAGAAGGAAAGAGACATGGCAGTTTACCAGGTTCGGGCCACCTTGCGGTGTAAGACCATACTCCTGCTTTGCGGTGGATTAGCCTCGCGAGGGGCTGAGGATGAACTGGTACAGAGGAAGAACAACCTCAGGAGGTCTGTTCTTGTGGGTGTGAGCTAGTGAGGGTTTGGATTGGATACGCCCCCTCTATGGTGGTGGCTAAGCTATATTTATAGTGGCCTTGGTCCTCTTCCCCCAAAACGAAGGTGGGAAGGGATCCCACAGTGGCCAATTTTGAAGGGGGACAAGTAGTACATCTTTCCCTGACGAAAGGTGGTATTCGCCTGCAAAGCTTCTGGTCATGACGTCGTGGTGGGCTCGGCGATGACATCCATCATGTTGTCCTTGTAGTCTTGGTCTCGTTGCACGGGAATGGAAACCTTTGGCTGGTTCCTCGGGACTCCGTGCCCGCGCTTGCCTCCTTAGCACCAAATAGGAAACTTGCTCCTCTGCACCCACTGGCGCCTGCCTGGCCTTGGTCGTCATGGCTTGAGTCACCCAAACCTCATGAGAGGGGTTCTTGCATAGGAATCTCTACTCCTCAGGAGCCATCCTGGGGAGGCCGCTCCCTCCGGAGGTCTTGGTGCCGTCCGCCTCATGAGGCTTGGCTCCCCGCGAGGGTCTTGTTTTGCCAATACTAAAGGCGGGCCGTACCAGGCCGTCGATGGAGCCACGCCGTGGGCCGCAGGCAGGCAAGTCTGGGTACCCTGGTTCCCAAGACGCAAACAGGCTAGTCCTTCATGGACGTAAGCCATGGTGGAATAGACAAGGTTGCTTCTTCGTGGACCCTTCATGAGTGGAGCTCTCCGTGGACCCGCATGATAACCCACAAGTATAGGGTATCTTTTGTAGCCTTTTTTGATAAATAAGAGTGTCGAAACCAACAAGGAGCTAAAGATAGAACAAATAAACCCTCAAGTTCTATCGACCACTGATACAACTCTACGCACACTTAACGTTTTCTTTACCTAGAACAAGAATAAAACTAGAAGTACTTTGTGAGAATAAAACTATGAATAGCAAGATAATAAAAGTAGATAGCTTTTGTCACACAAGAAAGTCATTTGTCCCTAGGTGATCGATAACTAGACTGGTGATCATCATTGCAATTTTATATGAGGGAGAGGCATGAGCTAACATACTTTCTCTACTTGGATCATTTGCACTTATGATTGGAACTCTAGCAAGCATCCACAAATACCAAAGATCATTAAGGTAAAACCCAACCATATCATTAAGTATCAAGTCCTCTTTACTCCCATACCTAGTAACCCACTTACTCGATTCTATGTATTCTGTCACTCACGCCACCCACCATAAGCGAATCATGAACGTATTGCAACACCCTACGGTAGGGATCCCTCACGTTTGCGTGACACGGAGGGCACCATAGGAAGCACCAAAATAAAACATACAACTCACACTAGTCACGATCATATATCAACCCATAGGACAAACGGATCTACTCAAACATCATAGGATAGCCATAGATCACTGGGAAATAACATATAGTGTTGAGCACCATGTTTAAGTAGAGATTACAGCAGGGAGAAGAGGTGTTAGACCGCTGCATAGAGGGGGAGAAAGTTGGTGCTAGAGGTAGCAAGATTGTTGATGTAGATCGCCGTCACGATTCTTGCCCCGGTGGCACTCCGGCGCCACCTGGAGAGAGGGGAGAGAGCCCCCTCCTCCTTCTTCTTTCTTGGACTCCCCCTAGATGGGAGGAGGTTTCTCCCTCTAGTCCATGGCCTCCATAGCAGTGGACGGACTGGAGCCCCTCCGAGATTGGATCTATCCCTTTGTTCTCTTCTGTTTCGCACTCCTGTTTTCTGGCCGAAAACCATTTCTTATATTCCCAGAGATTTGTAACTCCGATTGCGCTGTGATTTTAACACGATTTTTTCAGATATAAGCTTCCTTGCACCCGAAGTAGAGCTCCAACCGACTTACGATGAGGCCATGATACACCACCACGCGCCTGGGCCTTGGGTCACGCCCTCGTGTCCCATGGGGGCCGTGGGCCTCCGTTTGTGTTGATTACACCTCCCAAAAATCAAAAATATTCAAAAACAATTCTGTGTAAATTTTTATTGCATTTGGACTTCGTTTGGTACGGATATTTTGCGAAACAAAAAACACGCAACAAACAGGAACTGGCACTGGGCACTGGATCAATAGGTTAGTCAAACAAATCACATAAAATGTTGCAAAAATTATGTGAAAGTTGTATAATATTGGCGTGAAACAATCAGAAATTATAGATACGACGGAGACGTATCAGCATCCCCAAGCTTAATTCCCGTTCGTCCTCGAGTAGGTAAATGATAAAAAAGATAATTTTTGATATGGAATGCTACCTAGCATAATCTTGATCATGGAATGCTATCTAATCATGGCATGAATATTAAGACACGAGTGATTCAAAGCAATAGTCTATAATTTTACATAGAGACATCAATACCGAGGCATCCCAACAAACAATCATGTCTTTCAAAATATCAATGCTAAAGAGCGCTATCCCTACAAAGTCATATAGTCTTGTCATGCTCCATCTTCTTAACACAAATTATTTATCATGTACTACCCTGGTGTCAGCCAAGCAATTGGTTCATACTTTTTAACGCGCTTAAGCTTTTTTAACTCCCACGCAATACATGAGCGCAAACGATGGATATAACACTATGGGTGGAATATAATACGGTGGTAGAGATTAATTTGGAGAAGACAAAAAAGGTAGGAAAGTATCACATCAACACGGCTAATCAACGGGCTATGGAGATGCTCATCAATTGATATCAATGCGAGGAGTAGGGATTTCCATGCAACAAATGCACTAAGAGCTATAAGTGTATGAAAGCTCAACATGGAAACTAAGTGGGTGTGCATCTAACTCTATGATGAAAAATTCCCACTAGTATATGAAAGTGACAACATAGGAGACTCTCCATATGAAAGACATGGTGCTACTTTGAAGCACAAGTGTGGTATTTGCATGCCCCTCCTCTCTTGTTCTCTCATTTTTTCTTTCTTTTTCTTGGGCTCTTTTTGGTCTCACTTTTTTTTTTCTTTTTGTCCGGAATATCATCCTGACTTGTGCGGGAATCATAGTCTCCATCATCCTTTCCTCACTGGGACATGCTCTAATAGTGAATAATGATGATCATCACACTTATAGTTACTTACAACTCAATATTAAAACTCAATACCTAGAGCAAAGTATGACTCTATATGAATGCCTCTGGCAGTGTAACAGGATGTGAATGATCTAGCGTAGCAGAGATATCAAAAAACACACAAGCCACAAAAACATCATGCTAGCTATCTTACGATCATGCAAAGCAATATGACAATGAATGCTCAAGTCATCAAAACGTAAGCGGTGGAAGTTGCACAGCAATATATCTCGGAATGGCTATGAAAATGCCATAATAGGTAGGAATGATGGCTATTTTGAGAAAGATATAATAAGGCTTATGTGTGATAGAGCGTATCATATCACGGAGTTTGGATGCACCGACAAAGTTTGCACCACGTCTCGAGGTGAGAAAGGGCAATTCATGGCATCGAAGAGGCTAGCAAATTGCAAAAAGGTAAGAGTTTGTATAATCCATGGACTCACATTAGTCATAAAGAACTCACGTACTTATTGCAAAAGTTTATTAGCCCTTGAAGCAAAGTACTACTATGCATGCCCCTAGGGGGGAGGTTGGTAGGAGTTAACCACCGCGCGCCCCGACCTCCACACAAAGGAAGACAATCAATAATAAATCATGCTCATATTTTGTAGCATAACGAGAGACTGTACGTGCATGCTTCTAGAATCACAAACCTTAACACCAATATTCTAAATAAGCACAAACGTTTACTAGTACCTCCCACATATTCCATCTCTATATTGCAAAACTATTGCAAGGAATCAAACATATCATATTTAGTGATCCATAAGTTTATGTAGGATTCTATGACTAACCATGCAAATGACCAATTCCTGTTGACTCTCTAAATAGATATAAGTGAAGCATGAGAGTTTAATTCTTTCTACAAAATACCATGCTCTAACAAATATAAGTGAATCAAAAGAGCATTCTACAGATAACGTTTTTCCATGTGAAGAGAAGCAGGCAATCCAAACTTCAAATGATATAAGTGAAGCACATGAAGCATTCTACAAAGCCATACTCAAAAGATATAAGTGAAGTAATACGCTCCAAGATTTAAGAATATCACGTGAATGAAACAAAAACTGAAACATACCGATACTTGTTGAAGAAAGATGGGATGCCTTCCAGGGCATCCCCAATCTTAGACGCTTGAGTCTCCTTGAATATTTACTTGGGGTGCCTTGGGCATCCCCAAGCTTGAACTCTTACCTCTCCTTCTTCTCCTCATATCGAGACCTCCTCAATCTTTGAACACTTCATCCACTAGGAAGGTGAGCCCGACGCCTCCCTTAGGACGAGCTTGAGGGCTTCTGTCTAGAGAGCCTCCGACCTGACTGGTGCAACGAGGGAGGTGTTCGGGCACCACCTAGAGGCGTGCCCCTGCGTGCCCCCACGATCAAGGAGTGCGGCGCGAGGCGCCAGGCGCACGAGAATTCATCACCAAGGCGATCGAGGAGCTTCAGGAGGCGCAGGCCATGCGCGGCGAGCGCCGCCCCGCATAGTCTACCACTGTAGTTGCCGCCCCCGACGTGGGTAGCGAGCTGCATGTCTATGTCAACATCCCTAGCCTCAACATGGCTGCTTTGTAGGACCCCTGCAACTACATCCGCATGTCGTTTGGCCTGCTGAACGTGGGCGCCTCTGCTACCTCTTGAGCATGCGTTCGTTTTCCCTTGAAGAGGAAAGGGTGATGCAACAAAGTAGCATAAGTATTTGCCTTAGTTTTTGAGAACCAAGGTATCAATCCAGTAGGAGACTACACGCAAGTCCCTCGTACCTGCACAAACAATCAAGAACCTTGCAACCAACGCGATAAAGGGGTTGTCAGTCCCTTCACGGCCACTTGCAAAAGTGAGGTCTAATAAAGATAATAAGATAAATATTTTTGGTATTTTTGTTGCATAGATTGAAAAGTAAAGATTGGAAAATGAACGGCGACAGAAATAGCTAGTTGAAGGGAAAATAATATAATGGAGAATAGACTCGGGGGCCATAGGTTTCACTAGTGGCTTCTCTCAAGATAGCATAATCTATGGTGGGTGAACAAATTACTGTCGAGAAATTGATAGAAAAGTGAATAGTTATGAGAATATCTAGGCATGATCATGTATATAGGCATCACGTTCGTGACAAGTAGACCGAAATGATTCTGCATCTACTACTATTACTCCACACATCGACCGCTATCCAGCATGCATCTAGAGTATTAAGTTCATAAGAACAAAGTAACGCATTAGGCAATATGACATGATGTAGAGGGATAAACTCAAGCAATATGATATAAACCCCATCTTTTTATCCTCCATGGCAACAATAGAATATGTGCCTTGCTTCCCCTGCTATCACTGGGAAAGGACACCGCAAGATTGAACCCAAAGCTAAGCACTTATCCGATTGCAAGAAAGATCAATCTAGTAGGCCAAACCAAACTGATAATTTGAAGAGACTTGCAAAGATATTTAAATCATGCATATAAGAATTCAGAGAATAACCAAATATTGTTCATAGATAATATTGATCATAAACCCACAATTCATCGGATCTCGACAAACACATCGCAAAAAGAATTACATCGAATAGATCTCCAAGAGAATCGAGGAGAAGTCTGTATTGGGATCCAAAGAGAGAGAAGAAGCCATCTAGCTAATATCTATGGACCCGAAGGTCTGTGGTAAACTACTCACACATCGTCGGAGAGGCTATGGTGTTGATGTAGAAGCCCTCCGTGATCGATTCCTCCTCCAGCGGAGCGCCGGAAAAGGCCCAAGATGGGATCTCACGGGTACAGAAGGTTGCGGTAGTGGAAATAGGGTTTCGTGGTGCTCCTACATGTTTTCAGGGTATATGAGTATATATAGGCGAAAGAAGTAGGTTGGTGGAGCTACGAGGGGCCCACGAGGGTGAGGGGCGCGCCCACCCCCCTGGGGCGTGCCCTCCTGCCTCGTGGCTTTCTCGCTTCTTCCTTGATGTCCACTCCAAGTCTCCTGGATTGCGTTTTTTCCAAAAAAACGATCCTCGCGAAGGTTTCATTCCGTTTGGTATTCCTTTTCTGTGAAACACTAAAATAGGCAAAAAAACAACAATTTGCACTGGGCCTTCGGTTAATAGGTTAGTCCCAAAAATAATATAAAAGTGCATAATAAAGCCCATTAAGCATCCAAAACAGATAATATAATAGCATGGAACAATAAAAAGTTATAGATACGTTGGAGACGTATCAAGCATCCCCAAGCTTAATTCCTGCCCGTCCTCGAGTAGGTAAATGATAAATACAGAATTTTTGATGTGGAATGCTTCCTAACATAATTTTAAAAGTAATTCTCTTTATTGTGGCATGAATGTTCATATCCGAAAGATTCAACATAAAAGTTTAATATTGACATAAAAATAATACTTCAAGCATACTAACTAAGCCATTATTTATTCTCAAAATAACATGGCCAAAGAAAGTTATCCCTACAAAATCATATAGTCTGGATATGCTCTATCTTCACCACACAAAATATTCAAATCATGCACAACCTCGATGACAAGACAAGCGATTGTTTCATACTTTTGACGTTCTCAAACTTTTTCAATCTTCACGCAATACATGAGCGTGAGCCATGGATATAGCACTATAGGTGGAATGGAATGGTGGTTGTGGAGAAAAAAAGGAGAAGATAATCTCACATCAACTAGACGTATCAACTAGATATGGAGATGCCCATCAATAGATATCAATGTGAGTGAGTAGGGATTGCCATGCAACCGATGCACTAGAGCTATAAGTGTATGAAAGCTCAAAAAGAAACTAAGTGGGTGTGCATCAAACTTGCTTGCTCACGAAGACCTAGGGCATTTTGAGGAAGCCCATCATTGGAATATACAAGCCAAGTTCTATAATTAAAAATTCCCACTAGTATATGAAAGTGACAACATAGGAGACTCACTTTCATGAAGATCATGGTGCTACTTTGAAGCACAAGTGTGGTAAAAGGATAGTAGCATTGCCCCTTCTCTCTTTTTCTCTTTTTTTATTTGGGCGTTTTCTCCCCTTTTTTGGCCTCTTTTTTTTCATCCGGAGTCTCATCCCAACTTGTGGGAGAATCATAGTCTCCATAATCCTTTCCTCACTGGGACAATGCTCTAATAATGATGATCATCACACTTTTATTTACTTACAACTCAAGAATTACAACTCGATACTAGAACAAAAATATGACTCTATGTGAATGCCTCCAGTGGTGTACAGGGATATGCGATGAATCAAGAGTGACATGTATGAAAGAATTATGAATGGTGGCTTTGCCACAAATACGATGTCAACTACATGATCATGCAAAGCAATATGACAATGATGAAGCGTGTCATAATAAACGGAACGGTGGAAAGTTGCATGGCAATATATCTCAGAATGGCTATGGAAATGCCATAATAGGTAGGTATGGTGGCTGTTTTGAGGAAGATATATGGTGGGTTTATGGTACCGGTGAAAGTTGTGCGGTACTAGAGATGCTAGCAATGGTGGAAGGGTGAGAGTGCGTATAATCCATGGACTTAACATTAGTCATAAAGAAATCACATACTTATTGCAAAAATCTATTAGTTATCGAAACAAAGTACTACACGCATGATCCTAGGGGGATAGATTGGTAGGAAAAGACCATCGCTCATCCCCGACCGCCACTCATAAGGAAGACAATCAATAAATAAATCATGCTCCAACTTCATCACATAACGGTTCACCATACATGCATGCTACGAGAATCACAAACTTTAACACAAGTACCTCTCAAATTCACAACTACTCAACCAGCATGACTCTAATATTACCATCTTCATATCTCAAAACAATCATCGAGTATCAAACTTCTCATAGTATTCAATGCACTTTATATGAAAGTTTTTATTATACCCATCTTGGATGCCTATCATATTAAGACTAATTTTATAGCCAAAGCAAATTACCATGCTGTTCTAAAAGACTCTAAAAATGATATAAGTGAATCATGAGAGATCAATAATTTCTATAAAATAAAACCACCACCGTGCTCTTAAAAAGATACAAGTGAAGCACTAGAGCAAAATTATCTAGCTCAAAAGATATAAGTGAAGCCCATAGAGTATTCTAATAAATTCCGATTCATATATGTGTCTCCAAAAGGTGTGTACAGCAAGGATTATTGTGGTAAACTAAAAATCAAAGACTCGATTCATACAAGACGCTCCAAGCAAAACACATATCATGTGGTGAATAAAAATATAGCCTCAAGTAAAGTTACCGATGGACGAAGACGAAAGAGGGGATGCCTTCCGGGGCATCCCCAAGCTTAGGATTTTGGTTGTCCTTTAATTTTACCTTGGGGTGCCATGGGAATCCCCAAGCTTAGGCTCTTGCCACTCCTTATTCCAAAATCCATCAAATCTTTACCCAAAACTTGAAAACTTCAGAACACAAAACTCAACAGAAAATCTCATGAGCTCCGTTAGTATAAGAAAACAAACCACCACTTCGAGGTACTGTAATGAACTCATTATTTATTTATATTGGTGTTAAACCTAATGTATTCCAACTTCTCTATGGTTCATACCCCCCGATACTAGCCATAGATTCATCAAAATAAGCAAAACAACACACAGAAAACAGAATCTGTCAAAAACAGAATAGTCTGTAGTAATCTGTAGGTTTCGAATACTTATGTAACTCCAAAAATTGTACCAAATTAGGAAGACCTAAATAATTTGTATATTGATCTACTGCAATTTGAATAAGTATTTTATCGCTCTCTGGTTAAAAATGAAAATTATTATCGTGAGCGCATACTTTCTGTTTTTTCAGCAAGATCAAACAACAATCATCCAAGAAGATCTTAAAGGCTTTACTTGGCACAAACACTAATTAAACATAAAAACACAATCATAACAGATTATAGATGATTTATTTATTACTAAACATAAACAAAAAGCAAGAAACAAAAATAAAATTGGGTTGCCTCCCAACAAGCGCTATGGTTTAACGCCCCTAGCTAGGCATAAAAGCAAGAATAGATCTAGGTATTGTCATCTTTGGTATGCAATACATAAGTGGCTCTCATAATAGATTCATAAGGTAATTTAATTTTCTTCCTAGGAAAGTGTTCCATGCCCTTCCTTAATGGAAATTTGAATCTAATATTTCCTTCTTTCATATCAATAATTGCACCAATCGTTCTAAGGAAAGGTCTACCAAGAATAATAGGAAAAGTAGGATTGCAATCAATATCAAGAACAATGAAATATACGGGCACATAATTCCTATATGCAACAATAAGAACATCATTAATTCTTCCCATAGGTTTCTTAATGGTGGAATCCGCAAGATGCAACTTTAAAGAATAATCATCAAATTCACAAAAACCTAGCACATCACACAAAGTTTTTGGAATTGTGGAAACACTAGCACCCAAATCACATAAAGCATAGCATTCATGATATTTAATTTTAATTTTAATAGTAGGTTCCCACTCATCGTAAAGTTTTCTAGGGATAGAAACTTCTGATTCAAGTTTTTCTTCATAAGATTGCATTAAAGCATCAACGATATGTTTAGTGAAAGCTTTGTTTTGATCATAAGCATGAGGAGAATTTAGCATGGATTGCAACAAGGACATGCAATCTATCAAAGAGCAATTATCATAATTAAATTCCTTGAAATCCAAAATAGTGGGCTCATTGCTATGTAAAGTTTTGACCTCTCCAATCCCAGTTTTACCAATTTTTGCATCAAGATCTAAAAACTCCGAATCATTGGGACACCTTTTAACTAAAGTTGACTCATCTCCAGTCCCATATTTATCAAGATTCATATTGGAAAACAAAGATTTAATAGGAGACACATCAATCACTTTTAGATCTTCATCATTATTATCATGGAAACTAGAAGAACATGCTTTTACAAAGCAATATTTTTTAGCACGCATCCTAGCAGTTCTTTCTTTGCACTCATCAATGGAAATTCTCATGGCTTTGAGAGACTCATTGATATCATTCTTAGGTGGAATAAATCTAAGTGTCAAAGAATCAACATCAAGAGAAATTCTATCCACGTTCCTAGCCAACTCATCAATCTTAGGCAATTTTTCTTCAAGCAAAGCATTGAAATTCTTTTGCGAAATCATAAATTCTTTAATAGTAGTCTCAAAATCAGAGGGAATCTTATTGAAATTTCCATAAGAGTTGTTGTAGGAATTACCATAATTATTAGAGGAATTACTAGGGAACGGCCTAGAATTAAAGTTTCCTCTATACGTGTTGTTACCAAAATTATTTCTACCAACAAAATTCACATCCATAGATTCATTATTATTCTCAATCAAGGTAGAAAAAGGCATATCATTAGGATCAGAAGAAACACTCTTATTAGCAAACAATTTCATAAGTTCATCCATCTTTCCACTCAAAACATTAATCTCTTCTATCGCATGAACCTTTTTACTAGTAGATCTTTCGGTGTGCCATTGAGAATAGTTAACCATAATATTATCTAGGAGTTTAGTAGCTTCTCCTAAAGTGATTTCCATAAAAGTGCCTCCCGCGGCCGAATCTAAAAGATTTCTAGAAGCAAAATTCAATCCGCATAATTTTTTTGTATAATCATCCATAAATTCAAACCATGTGTATGGCAGTTACGTATCATTAATTTCATCCTGTCCCAGGCTTGTGCAACATGCTCATGATCTAGTTGCTTAAAATTCATAATATCGTTTCTAAGAGAGATGATCTTAGCAGGAGGAAAATACTTAGAGATAAAAGCATCTTTGCACTTATTCCATGAATCAATACTATTTTTTGGCAAAGAAGAGAACCAAGTTTTAGCACGATCTCTAAGAGAAAATGGAAATAGCTTCAATTTAACAATATCATTATCCACATCTTTCTTCTTTTCATATCACATAAATCAACAAAGCTGTTTAGATGGGTAGCGGCATCTTCACTAGGAAGGCCAGCAAATTGATCTTTCATGACAAGATTCAGCAAAGCAGTATTAATTTCACAAGATTCAGCATCGGTAAGAGTAGCAATCGGAGTGATAATAAAATCATTATTGTTGGTATTGGAAAATTCACACAATTTAGTATTATCCTGAGCCATCGTGACAAACAATCAATCCAACACACAAGCAAACAAGAGGCAAGCGAAGAAAAGACGAAAGGAAAAAGGGCGAACGGAAAAGAGGGCGAATAAAACGGCAAGGGTGAAGTGGGGGAGAGGAAAACGAGAGGCAAATGGCGAGGGATAAGAGTTTGTGATGGGTACTTGGTATGTCTTGACTTGTGCGTAGATCTCCCCGGCAATGGCGCCAAAAATGGCTAGTTGTTGGGAGATCAAATCTCAACTTGACTTGGTGCAAATATCCCCGGCAACAGCGCCAGAAATCCTTCTTGCTACCTCTTGAGGATGCGTTGGTTTTACCTTGAAGAGGAAAGGGTGATGCAACAAACTAGCGTAAGTATTTCCCTCAGTTTTTGGGAACCAAGGTATCAATCCAGTAGGAGACTACATGCAAGTCCCTCGTACCTGCACAAACAATCAAGAACATTGCAATCAACGCGATAAAGGGGTTGTCAATCCCTTCACGGCCACTTGCAAAAGTGAGGTCTAATAAAGATAATAAGATAAATATTTTTGGTATTTTTGTTGTATAGATTGAAAAGTAAAGATTGCAAAATAAACAACGATAGAAATAGCTAGTTGAAAGGAAAATAATATAATGGAGAATAGATCCGGGGGCCATAGGTTTCACTAGTGGCTTCTCTCAAGATAGCATAATCTACGGTGGGTGAACAAATTACTGTCGAGCAATTGATAGAAAAATGAATAGTTATGATAATATCTAGGCATGATCATGTATATAGACATCACGTCCGTGACAAGTAGACCGAAACGATTCTGCATCTACTACTATTACTCCACACATCGACCTCTATCCAGCATGCATCTAGAGTATTAAGTTCATAAGAACAGAGTAACGCATTAGGCAAGACGACGTGATGTAGAGGGATAAACTCAAGCAATATGATATAAACCCCATCTTTATATCCTCGATGGCAACAATACAATACGTGCCTTGCTGCCCCTGCTGTGACTGGGAAAGGACACCGCAAGATTGAACCCAAAGCTAAGCACTTCTCCCATTGCAATAAAGATCAATCTAGTAGGCCAAACCAAACTGATAACTCGAAGAGACTTGCAAAGATATTTAAATCATGCATATAAGAATTCAGAGAAGAACCAAATATTGTTCATGGATAATCTTGATCATAAACCCACAATTCATCGGATCTCGACAAACACACCACAAAAAGAATTACATCGAATTGATCTCCAAGAGAATCGAGGAGAAGTTTCTATTGAGACCCAAAGAGAGAGAAGAAGCCATCTAGCTAATAACTATGGACCCGAAGGTCTATGGTAAACTACTCACACATCATAGGAGAGGCTATGGTGTTGATGTAGAAGCCCTCCGTGATCGATTCCCCCTCCGGCGGAGCACCGGAAAAGGCCCCTAGATGGGATCTCACGGGTACAGAAGGTTGCGGCGGTAGAAATAGGGTTTCGTGGTGCTCCTGGATGTTCAGGGTATATGAATATATATAGGCGAAAGAAGTAGGTCGATGGAGCTGCGAGGGGCCCACGAGGGTGGGGGGCGCGCCCTCCTGCCTCGTGGCTTCCTTGATGTCCACTCCAAGTCTCCTGGATTGCGTTTGTTCCAAAAAGATCCTCGCAAAGGTTTCATTCTGTTTGATATTCCTTTTCTGCGAAACACTGAAATAGGCAAAAAAACAGCAATTTGCACTGGGCCTTCGGTTAATAGGTTAGTCCCAAAAATAATATAAAAGTGCATAATAAAGCCCATTAAACATCCAAAACAGATAATATAATAGCATGGAACAATAAAAAATTATAGATACATTGGAGACGTATCAGCCTCGTACCAACGCCTCATGTAGCGCGCTATAGCGTCTCAAGAGGCCAGGCGCCTGGTGACCGCGGCTCAGGAGGCCCCGGACCCTTGCTAGCCCCTGGGCCTTGTGAGCTCCCCAGGCCTCCGGAGCCGCCCAGTTCATGAGGAGCAATCTCCACGGCATGCGTATTCAGCTACCTCGACGCTTATACAACACTAGTGCCAGGTGACTTTTGGTTTGTTTAGTTGAGGGCGCCCCACATGCTGTTAGGATCCTCCCCTGCAGTTGTGTCATTTCGTTCATGTACCTTGAACCTGTTATGGTTTCGTAAGCTACTGAGATCGTTAACCTTACGTATGCTGATGTATCACTCCTGGAGCCACTTCCGTGGGCTCCGCGCATTGTCAGCTCTCCTTCTGAGTGTCCCATGAGAGGGGGCTACTGGTACGACACTTGTGCTCGGGTCCGTCTCTGCAACACTGATAAATCTAAGAGATTGAGCTCTGACTGTCGGGTCGAGCCCATACCGTGACGCCCCGAGACCCTTGCGCCAGGTGTCTTCTAGTTATTCGCCATCGTTGCCATGTCATTCGCTTGCGTGTTGCATCTTGCCAAGTCATCATGTGCATTGCATCATCATGTTTTCAAAACTTGCATCCGTTTGGGTTTCCCCAGTTCCGTCCGTTGTCCGTTCTGAGCCCAGACACACTCGCACGCGCCCGTGGCAGTCCGAGATATTATTTTATAAGTGGCCAGAAAATGTTCTTGGAATGGGCTGAAAGTTGGCATGCGGTGTTGTTATGTTGTTAGTAGGTCGCCTGCCAAGTTTCATTGCATTCGGAGTCCATTTGATGCCCCAACGGTTAAATATAGCGGCAATAGTAGCCGGTCTTTTCGTCAGACGTTTTCGGTCTCAGGAAATCATGCCGGGCTGCATTCCTTCTCTTTCCTCGCAGACCACCTCCTCTCCACACAGCCCACTATCCCCACCGGCAGCCCACCTAACCACTCCTCGCGTCCGAAACCGATCGATCTCGATCCGAGGGTCCAAAAACCCCTCCTAATCCCCCTAACCCTAAACCTTCCCTATATATAGACCCCCTCTTACCATTTTGGGCAACCTAGACCCAATCCACCTACCCCTAGCCTCCCCTAACCCTCAGCCGCCGTCACCTCTCCCCTCTGCCTCGTTTTCCGTGCCCAGCCACATCGCCTCCGCCACTTGGCGCCGCCTGTTCGGCCAGCGCCGCCGCAGCCGCCGTCCTCCACCATCAAGAGGCCACCACGTCGCCCAACCATCCACCCGCCTCCCCGCTGCCCTCCCGGCCCGTAGCAGGCCCGCTCGGGCCTGAAGCGTCGCGCCTCTGTCCTCCTTGCGCCCGATCTAGATCGAAGGAAGGATTCCCTCGATCCAGCGCCGCCGTCCTATGTGCTAGCCAGCACCCTCGCTCCGCCTCCCGCTGGCGAGATCCATCCGAAGCACCCACCAGGAGAGCCCCGCCGCTGCAGATGAGCTCCGCCTGCCCGCCTCCCTCATTTGGACCTCGCCGGAGCACCCCGGGAACCCCGCCGCCGCTTTAACCCGAGGCTTCCCATGGGAGCTCGCGCCGGACCTCGCAGACCCGAGCTCGCCGTCGAATCCTCTCGCCGGATCTGGGGAGCCCCGAATGGTTCCTTCTCTTCCTGACCTCGTCGACCCTCTCCATGCCGCCCCTCGCCGGCATTTGACGCGACAGCCGCCGGCCCTGCATCCTGCTCGATCGGGTGCTCGAGGAGACGACGACCCCCCCGCTTGGGCCACCCGGGTGGGCCTCAGCCCGCTGCGTCCTGCCGAGCCTCTTCCCTGAACTGGGCCTTGGCCCATGGGTGAGCCTCCACAGCCTTCCTCTCTGTTGGCCCAGCTGTGCTTCAGATTCGGCCCATGAGTGTTCTTTTAGCATCTGCGATTTAATCATTTTTCAGAGGCGAGCAGTTTTGCAGTTTAGTCCCTGGAGTTCATGCATTTAATAACTTAATAACCGTGCATCGATTTAAAATGTTTTATATATGAAAAATGCTTAGAATTGTGTCTAGTTTCATAATATCCAACTTTAAACCATGTTTAAAATGTTTAAACTGCTGTTTGCATTTATTTGGTGAATTGCCATGTTAAAATGATTTAATTCATAACTTAGTAACCGTAGCTCCAAACTTAACAAACTTTATATGTAAATGGGGTAGAAAAATGACTAGTTTAACATGGTGCACTCATCTTGCATGTTTAACAACCCTAAAATTATGTTTAGGGCAGAACAGTACAAACCTAAAATATGCACATGAGGGTTTTTCCGGACTTGTTGTTTGTTGTTCCGGCCTCATTTAAACTTGCCTAGATAGGTAGTTTTCATATGCTTCACCTCTTGCCATGCTAACCAACATTTAATATTGTTGAGTACATAAACGGGAGAGAACTAAATAAGTCACGTGGTGCTTCATCAATATGCAACGAGCAACTCGTTGCATATTGAGCTCCACTTAATTTGTAGTTTTGTTTGTGCATTTTGCCATGCCATGCCTCTTTAAACCGGACATGCATCATACTTGGTTGTGCATCATGCAATGATTATGTGATGGTTGATTACCATGTTGTTTGCTTCTTTCTGGTGTGCTTCTTCGGGTTGGTTCCATTAACGTCGCGTTTGTGAGGATTCGTTCGACTTCGTCCGTTTGTCTTCTTCATGGACTCGTTCTTCTTCCTTGCGGGATCTCAGGCAAGATGACCATACCCTCGAAATCACTTCTATCTTTTCTTGCTAGTTGCTCGCTCTATTGCTATGACGCGATACCTACCACTTGCTATATCATGCCTCCCATATTGCCATGTTAAGCCTCTAACCCACCTTTCCTAGCAAACCGTTGTTTGGCTATGTTACCGCTTTGCTCAGCCCCTCTTATAGCGTTGTTAGTTGTGGGTGAAGATGAAGTTTGTTCCATGTTGGAACATGGATTTGTTGGGATATCACAATATCTCTTATTTTAATTAATGCATCTATATACTTGGTAAAGGGTGGAAGGCTCGGCCTTATGCCTGGTGTTTTGTTCCACTCTTGCCACCCTAGTTTCCGTCATACCGGTGTTATGTTCCTTGATTTTGCATTCCTTACATGGTTGGGTGTTATGGGGACCCCTTGACAGTTCGCTTTGAATAAAACTCCTCCAGCAAGGCCCAACCTTGGTTTTACCATTTGCCTCACCACCACCTACTTTTCCCTTGGGAGTCGCTCTCTCGAGGGTCATATTTATTTTAAGCCCCCCTGGCCAGTGCCTGTCTAAGTGTTGGTCCGAACTAGAGTCCTTTGCAGCACCACCTTGGGGAAACTTGAGGGTTGGTTTTAGTTGTACGGAGTGCTCATCCGGTGTTGCCCCGAGAACGAGATATGTGTAGCTCCTATCAGGATGTCGGCGGATCGGGCGGTCTTGCTGGTCTTGTTTTACCATTGTCGTAATGTCTTGTAACTGGGATTCCGAGTCTGATCGGGTCTTCCTGGGAGAAGGAATATCCTTTGTTGACCTTGAGAGCTTGTGATGGGCTAAGTTGGGACACCCCTGTAGGGTTTTGAACTTTCGAAAGCCGTGCCTGCGGTTATGGGCAGATGGGAATTTGTTAATATCCGGTTGTAGAGAACTTGAGACTTAACTTAATTAAAATGCATCAACCGCGTGTGTAGCCGTGATGGTCTCTTCTCGGTGGAGTCCGGGAAGTGAACATGGTTCTTGTGTTATGCTTGAACGTAAGTAGTTTCAGGATCACTTCTTGATCACTTCTAGTTCACGAACGTGCGTTGCTTCTCTTCTCGCTCTCATTTGCGTAAGTTAGCCACCATATATGCTAGTTCTTGCTGCAGCTCCACCTCACTACCTTTTCCTACCCATAAGCTTAAATAGTCGTGATCGCGAGGGTGTGAGATTGCTGAGTCCCGGTGACTCACAGATTACTTCAAACAGTTGCAGGTGCCGATGATACCAGTGCAGGTGACGCAACCCAGCTCAAGTGGGAGCTCTATGAAGATCGTGTTCGTTGTGTTGTTTCATTTTCTTGTTGATCAGTAGTGGAGCCCAGTCAGGACGATCGGGGATCTAGCATTAGGGGTTGTCTTTCTTTATTTGGTTCCGTAGTCGGACCTTGATTTTATTTTGGATGATGTAATGTTATAGTTATGTATTGTGTGAAGTGGCGATTGTAAGCCAACTCTTTATCCCTTTCTTATTCAGTACATGGGATGTGTAAAGATTACCCCTGTTGCGACATGCCTACTATGCGGCTATGCCTCTAAGTCGTGCTCCGACACATGGGAGATATAGCCGCATCGTGGGTGTTACACATACGCATCACCTCGCCAGGTCCTTAGTGCCTTCGTCTTCTCATGGAACGATCATGAGCGGATCACTAAGCGCATGTCACCTCTCGTGTTGTGTAGTCGTCTAATCCGCAGGAACCTTAGGAGCTAAGTGTTCGAGCGACACTCTTCCCACTCATGCGGGTTAGCTTGGACTGAGCAGCTGTCCGATCCGCAGAGGCTAAGTATATTGATCCGCTCGCCCTAGCCGTCGGCCAAGGCCTATTTCCTAGCAACCCCTGCAAGGCAAAGCCACTCCTTCTCTGTGCAAACCGCTTGCACGTTTAAAGGGGGGATCTTGAGCATCGCGCCTCAGGAGCTCCTACTGGCTCTCGAGTCCTCACCCCCTGGCCTTGCACACGGCATCGTGAACTGCCATACCAGCGGAGGCTGAGCTCCGATCAAGAGCTGGGTCCTGAGGATGTAGAGCATCAAGGTGGGCAAATAAAGGTGCGCCTCGCGGGGGGGGGGGGGGGGGGGGGACGAGAAAAGGGGTGCGGTCTGGCGGCGCAAGCGATTCTTTTGAAATATGATGAGTGTCAAATTTATTACGCACCCCTAGCAGGACTTGTGCTAGTTCATTTCAGAATAAGAGACGCACACAGGATTGGAAAGCTCTAGGGACGCCCACGCCCCCACGAACCAAGAGCCGCCGCGGGCTGCGAATGCACTAAGCTAAGTTACCCTGCTCACGTCGGGCATGATTCCTACCACTAACACCTTATTTTCTAGCAACCTCGCTCGGGCAAGGAGCTCCCTTCTTCACTACGAAAAAAATACACTTCCGTGATGATATGTGTTTGTCACAGTAGGTCATGTTTTCTGTCATGCATACATCCATGACAATTTTATGATAGAATCAAGATAGTCATACCTGTGCTGTCGTAGAAGTGTTCCATGACATTACCAAAATTATCATCACGGAAGTGTCCACTTCCATGACGATAAATGGCGCATCATGGAAGTGCTTTCATCAAGGGTGACCGACACGTGGCATCCACCGTAACGGGTCGCCGTTAAGCTATCGGGTCCGGTTTTGGATCCGATAACCCGCTAACAGCCATGACCAATGCCGATTTTCCACGTGCAAAATTCTCATTGGCTAACGGAACCACGTGTCAGCTCCACTTTGGCACATGTGTCACTCATCCAATGGGCGAGATGCGCCTATGATATGTTGACATGTGGAGGGGCCCAAAAGTGCCCCATGAAGATTAAATGGGCTGGCCCAACTAAAGGCCCACAAGATTTAGCGAACCATAATGGGCCGGCCCAGCTAAAGGCCCACAAGATTTTGTAGACCATAATGGGCCGGCCCAGCTAAAGGCCCAACATTCTCAATTAAGGCCTGTACAGCTAGTGTCAAATCGACCCGTCAATGGCTCGTCCTAAACTTGTCATCATCGTGGCACATGGTCACTTCTGGCCGTTAACAGTCCGCTAAGTATTTGGGCAGAATTACGGCCCAATGTATTTCTGGCCTGTTAAAGGTCCTACTTCATTTGGGCCCATTTACAGTCCATTGAAACTTTCGGCCCATAAACGACCGTGAAGGATATGGGTCATATTCGGCCATGTCTGACATTCGGCCTATATAACATCCCAAATTTTCAATTTGGAATGTTATACATTAGACCATCATTGCATATCATAATTTATTTACTTTTGGTTTTGATCCTAGAAATTCCACGCAACTCAAGGACCCACAGAGAGAGTTGGGGATTTCGTTATTTTCATATTTGAGTTTTTCTCAAATTTTGCGAATAGGATCATTTGATTTTAATTATTTTATCAGCAATTATTTCTATTACAAAAATATGAGAGAGGGAATAAAATGACTTTCCCAAAATAAAGAAATATTGAGGATTTAATAATAAAATCAAATACGAATTTATTTCGGAGTTTTTCAGTATTTTATTTGAATTTAGGAAAAATGTGCATTTTTTCAAAATTGCATTTAGGCCCCAAATAAATGTTCACCTTGTGCATCTTGATTTTAGAAGCCCGGGAAAATTTATTTCGGGATTTTTGGAGTCCGTTTAGTATTTCTTTTATTTGTTTTCTGTGCGGAATAATTTAAAAAAAACGCGAACCGACTTTGGGCCGTACCCGAGCGGGACTCCGCCCGGGGGCAGCCTTTATAACCCGCCCGACCCGAGCCGCCAGCCCACCGCGCCCGAAACCCTAATCAGCCGCCGCCGCCCGAGGTCAACCTCGTTTTCGCCGCCCATTTTTTTTAAAAGGAAAAAGTCGCGGTTTTTATTTTTTTTAGTTTCGGTTTTTTTTAAATAGATCGGTTTTTCTGGTTTATTTATTTAGCGAGCATTCGTCCGTTCGTTCGTTCTAGCGAATGTTCGTCATTTTTCTTTTTCTCGGATTAAATCCGCGATTTTTCTGATCGTGATTCCTGATCCGATTTTCATTTTAGTATAACTTTTCGCTCGTTTATCGGAATTAGGCGATTCAAGCGCCTGGAGTTTCGTCTCGAAACCCTCTATCAATTTAACCAACTTAAACAAGTTTTTGCCACTGTAAAAATTTCCCTAGATCCAGAATAGTAAATGAAGCCTGTTTCTTTTGCCGTTTGACTTTCGTTGCTTCGTTTGATTTGATTCTTTTTGCAAACCGGAGTTCTTAAGTTGAACCTTCTGGTTAGATCTCTTATTTGAGTTTTACCCGTGCATTAGATGAATACTTATTGTATGCTTTTTTGTTTGTCAGCGATAGAATACCCGGAGTGCGCCGCCTGTTACTTCGAATCTCTAGGTTTTGCGGATCATCAGCAAGGCAAGTAACACTTTGATCATACCTCGTACTACCCAGTTTTATTGCATTAGATCGATCCTCAAACATTGCATGATTAGGATCTAATTAAATTGTGGGATGGGAAGTAGTTGAGGTAGTACCTATTACCAGTTATATTATCAAACCTTTGGGAGTTACTTCTACGTTTGCCTATTATGCCATGCTATGCTAGTAGACGTGGTTTGGGTGAGTGATATCCATGACATATGTGAGTTTGTTAATTAATGGTTTATCTAAGGTGGCAACTTAAACACACATCTGGGTGGATTGAGGTACCTGGGTATTCCAGGATTGCCTGTTTTTCTTTATGGACCGCCACCCAGGCCCAAAGGGATAATGAGATTTTTCATACTAGAAACTTCCGTGTGCAGCCTCAAGCTATTATGGGCTCTAGCATAGTTGATTAAGTCGTGCAAACTCTTACAGGGTAGACTAGCAGATGTAGGGGAAAGTAGGTGTGACGGTCTATCCATCGTAAGGTGCTAGCGCTTCTGAAAGACTGTGTCTCGGTCATCCATCTTCTCAAACACCATGTAGTGCGAGAAACCAAATGGAGGCGATCGAGTCTTGTGGGGAAAAGTGCGCAAACCTCTGCAAAGTGTATAAACTAATCATGGTTAGCTGTGTCCCCGGTTATGGACAGCTTGAGTATCTAGTACTTGGATTATCATGTGAATCTCAACATGTTACTCTAAAAATTAATTTTGTTGGGTTTTGTTTAATGATGATGCTTAATTGGGATTGAGGATGCTGTCAACCATTCTCAATGTTTAACAACTACCATGATAGTTAAATAAAATTTATTCCTTTGCAGTAGGGAAAAATTGGCTTTACGCAAAACTGTAACCATAGAGCTTTCCACCAGCCAAATATGCATATAGTATAGCTGTTTCATTCCATTACTCTCTATGTGTTACTTTGCCAGCATATTCCATGTGCTGACCCGTTTCGGGCTGCAATGTTAATGTTGCGGACTTTTCAGACGACGATTAAGGAGTTTTAGGTCGTGGTTCTATACTCAGTGATGCCGTTGGAGTTGATGGACTCACTTATCTTCCAAGCCTTCTACTGTTATAGTTATTAGATGGCCTTAAGCCATATTTATTGTAATAAGTTCTCTATTGAGACATTCGATGTAATAAGTGTGTGATTGCTACTCTGTTATAAATCCTCCGAGTACTGTGTGGTGTCAGCATTACTGATCCAGGGATGACACCTGAGCACTGAGATCAGACTGTTTGAGGTCTGGTCGCTACAGAGATGGTATCAGAGCACACGCTGATTGTAGGACACGACCACTAAGCTAAAGACCTAGATCACTATTCACTCTCTTCTCTTCTGACATCTCATCTTTTCTACTCTTTAGGATGGCGGATGCAAGGAACAAGTTCACGCAACCGGATGACGATACACCCTTTGGACGTCACTTGAAGGAAGTCACTAGATACCTGAACATAGGAGTACCAAGCTTTACCGGAACCTACAACGCCACTTTACCTGAAGAAGAGCGCTGGATGATTCAAGTTCAAGTTCTAGGAAGGACGTTCATGCCAGTCGCTGAGCCCATAGAGTTTTCTTTTGATGCACCAACTTGGAGTCTAGGAAAGAGCATGGCAGCTCACATCGCCATGGGATGAATTGGAGAAGTCTACCGCAATGATCTCAAGGATAATATCTACCAGATTTGTGGGCGCCGAGATGAGCACTGGGAGATGATCAGCACCAGAAAGGATAGATTAATTGCAGCTTTTATCCAAGAATTAAACCAGCACATTCGACGACAGGAGAACCAGATGTGCGCCGACATGATAGACCTGAAGAAGGCTAGGACAAGAATCAAGGAACTGGAGGAAGAACTCAAGGCTACACAAGAAGATTATGAAGAAGAAATTGAAGTATTGGTGGAGAAGAATGACAATCTGATCAAGAAGATCGGGATATTTATGGGAGGCCCTACACCAGTAGATGAAGACGAAGAACCCAAGGAGATTCGCTCGGAAGACTACATCATCATCGACGACACCGACTCGGGCCCAGATGATAGCGATGATGACTATGTTGATGAAGCCGGAGCAGATATCATGGAGTCTGCAACCGAAGAATATTTCTAGTAGACCACCTCATCAATAGTAGTAGTCCACCATGTAACTACAGTAGTCCGAGCACTTTTGCGATAGTTAGATCGATTGTATGCCCTTGTTTGAATGAATGAAGTGAATTGTTTGCTTTTGCCTCATGTGCATATGGGTAGTGTTTTCTCTTTAGACCCCCTCTATTCTTAAATCTCATATTTTCTAAACCCTCAGATGCCTCCGAGACGTGACCCTGGATTTACCTTTCCACCGGAGCTCACCCAGTTGATCCAGCAGTAGAACACATTGATGCAGTTGCTAGTCCAGAATCAGAATCAGGGGAACAACAATAACAACCCACCACCACCACCACCTGTTGATCACTTAGCCCATTTTCTTAGGCTGAATCTGCCGGTGTTTTCCAGTAGCACCGAGCCGATAGTAGCAGATGATTGGCTCCGCAAGACAGCTAGAGAGTTGACCACAACAGGATGCACAGATGCGGAGAAGGTGAAGTTTGCCGCACATCAGCTTGAAGGACCCGCAGCATCATGGTGGGAGAATTTCACAGCCACTTTCCCTGTCGACACTGTCACTTGGGACCAGTTTCAGCAGGCTTTTCGAACTGTCCATGTTTCAACAGGAGCTATGGCCATGAAGAAGCGTGAGTTTCGCAACTTGCGCCAGGGAGGACGAATAGTTGGCCAGTATGTGGAGGACTTTAGTAAATTAGCACGTTATGCCCCAGATGACGTTGCTACGGATGTAGCTAAGCAGGAGAAGTTTCTGGAAGGACTGAATGATGAGTTCAGCATGCAGTTGATGGTAGCAACCTTCAACAACTACCAGGAGTTGGTAGACCATGCTCTTATGATTGAAGGAAAGCAGCAGTAGATTGAGAACCGCAAGAGGAAGTATGGACAAGGGAAGTACAATTCTGGAGCTCAGCAGAAGCCATATTTTACCCCTAGATCGGGAGGACATTTTCAGCATACCCATGGAGGAGGTAGCTCGCACAATCACAATGGCACCCAGAATGGTAATGGCAATGGAGGAAGCAACGGCTAGAACCGTACCAACCCATGAACCCCAGCCAAGAAAGACCTGAGCCAAGTCACTTGCTTTAAGTGCTAGAAGACCAGACATTATGCCAATGATTGTCCTGAAGGCTAGAATGGCAATGGAAGCTCCGGGAAGAAGCCGAACCCTTTCAATAGGGGACAGGTGAACCACGTTAACGTGGAGGAGGTTGAAGAGCAACCGGATGCTGTAATCGGTAAGTTTTTGGTTAAGTCAATTACTGCACTCGTTCTTTTTGATACTGGTGCATCGCATTCATACATATCAAGGGGATTTGTGGATAAGTATAACCTGCCCACTAAGGTTCTTAGAACACCTATGCTAGTAAGCTCACCATGAGCGGAGTATATGGCCAGTCAAGGATGTTTTCAAGTGCCATTGAGTATAGGTAGGCATGTGTTTCCCTCGGATTTAATCATTTTGGAATCACAAGGATTGGATGTAATTCAAGGTATGGATTGGCTGTCGATGTACGGAGGAAACATCGATTGCGCCAGTAAGACAATTTTGCTTACCACCCCAGAAGGGAGAAGGATCAAGTATGTATCCCAACATGTGCCAAAAGGGACTCAAGTAAATTGTTTAACATGAGTTGTGCAGGAGGAGGTACCAGTGGTAAGGGATTTCCCTGAAGTATTTCCAGAAGAGTTGCCAGGCATGCCACCGGATAGAGATATTGAGTTTTTGATTGAGCTATTGCCAAGCACAGGGCCAATATCAAAGAGACCATACAGGATGCTTGCAACGGATTTGGTGGAGATTAAGAAGCAGATTAAGGAGTTACTGGATAAAGGTTACATTTGCCCAAGTTCGTCGCCTTGGGGATCACCAGTACTTCTAGTGGAGAAAAAGGATGGATCGTTAAGGATGGTTGTTGACTATCGTGGGTTGAATGAAGTAACGATCAAGAACAAGTACCCACTACCAATGATCGATGATCTGTTTGATCGATTGCATGGAGCTAAGGTATTTTCCAAGATTGATCTGCGATCAGGATACCACCAGTTGAAGATTCGAGAACAGGATATACCTAAGACAGCTTTTACCACCAGGTATGGGCTGTACGAGTATACCGTTATGTCATTTGGTCTGACTAACGCACCTGCCTATTTTATGAACATGATGAACAAAGTGTTTATGGAGTTCTTGGATAAGTTCGTCGTGGTGTGCATTGATGATATTCTGGTTTACTCGAAAAGTGAAGAGGAGCATAAGGAGCATTTGCGATTGGTACTTGAGAAGCTCAGAGAACATCAGTTGTATGCCAAGTTCAGCAAATGTGAGTTTTGGTTGAAGGAAGTAGGATTCCTCGGACACGTTATATCCGGAGAAGGTATATCAGTAGATCCCACTAAAGTTGATACCGTGACCAAGTGGGAGGCACCAACAACAGTTGGAGAGATCCGGAGTTTCCTTGGACTCGCAGGATACTACCGGAGATTCATTGAGAATTTCTCAAAGATTGCGAAGCCTATGACGGAGTTGTTGAAAAAGGATACCAAGTTCATATGGACCGAGGAGTGTGAGGCTAGTTTCCAGGAGTTGAAGAAACGCTTGGTTACTTCACCAGTGTTGATTTTGCCAGACCAGACCAAGGATTATGAGGTGTACTGCGACGCTTCACGTCGAGGACATGGAGCAGTGCTTATGCAGGAAGGGAGAGTTGTTTCATATGCCTCAAGACAGCTTAAGCCTCACGATTTGAATTATGCTATGCATGATTTGGAGTTAGCAGCCGTAGTGCATGCACTAAAGACATGGAGACATTTCCTCATTGGAAATCATTGTGAGGTGTACACGGATCACAAGAGTTTGAAGTACATTTTCACGCAGAAGGAGCTAAACCTCAGACAAAGGAGATGGTTGGAGCTCATCAAGTATTATGATATGAGATTGCATTACCATCCAGGAAAAGCTAATGTAGTAGCTGAAGCAGTAAGCCGCAAAAGCCATGTCAATACACTAATGACGGGAGAAATACCAAGGGAGTTAGCCGAAAATCTTCGTGAACTATGTTTGGAAATAGTTCCGAGAGGCTATGTAGCAGCATTGGAGATTCAGTCAACTTTGATGGATAGAATCAGAGAAGCTCAGAAGACCGACAAGGAGATTGCCTCTATAAAGTAGAAAATGAGCGAAGGAAAGGCTAAAGGATTTCGTGAGGATGAGCACGACACCCTATGGTTTGAAGACCGTGTTTATGTGCCTAATGACCCGGAGATCAGGAAGTTGATTCTGCAAGAGGCACACGATTCACCATATTCGATTCACCCAGGAAATACCAAGATGTATTTGGATTTGAAGGATATTTTCTGGTGGACCGGAATGAAGAAAGATATTGCGGAGCATGTAGCAGTTTGTGATGTATGTTAGAGAGTAAAGGCAGAGCATCAGAAGCCAGCAGGATTGCTACAGCCATTGCCGATACCCGAATGGAAGTGGGATAAGTTAGGCATGGATTTTATCACGGGATTACCCAGGACTCGTTTAGGCTATGACTCGATTTGGGTTGTAGTTGATCGATTGACGAAAGTAGCTCATTTCATCCCGGTAAAGACCACTTACACCAGTGCTAAGTTGGCAAAGATATACATGACCATGATTGTATGCTTACATGGAGTTCCGAGGAGTATAGTATCAGATAGAGGAACCCATTTTACCTCAAAGTTTTGGAATCAGTTGCACGAAACTTTGGGTACCAGGCTAGAGTTCAGCACAGCTTTTCATCCACAGACAGATGGACAGACCGAGAGAGTCAATCAGATTTTGGAGGACATGCTGAGAGCTTGTGCGCTAGATTATGGGTCTAGTTGGGACGAGAATTTTCCGTATGCAGAGTTCTCTTACAACAACAGCTATCAATCCAGTTTAAAGATGGCCCCTTTCGAAGCCTTGCACGGAAGGAGGTGCAGGACACCCTTGACGTGGGATGAAGTTGGAGACCGCCAGTTGTTTGGACCTGACTTGATTAAGGAGTCTGAACAGAAGGTGAAATTCATTCGCGATAGGCTCAAGATAGCCCAGTCCAGCCAGAAGAGTTATGCAGATTCTAAACGCAAGGAGACAGTTTACGAAGTTGGAGATAGAGCTTATCTTCGAGTATCCCCACTTCAGGGAACAAAGCGCTTTGGTGTTAAAGGAAAGTTAGCGCCACGATTTGTAGGACCATACCGAGTATTGGAACGTATGGGAGAAGTGGCCTACAAGTTGGAATTGCCTGAAGGATTTGTCAGGAGTTCATGATGTGTTCCACGTTTCTCAGTTGAAGAAGTGCCACGCGGAGATGGCTGACATACCTTTGAGAGACACCATGCCATTGGAAGCAATTCAGTTGGATAACGATTTGACCTATGAGGAGAAACCAGTTAAGATTCTAGAGTATGCCAGTCGAGTCACCCACAGCAAGGTTATCAAGTTTTGCAAGGTTCAATGGAGCCACCACACGGAGGATGAAGCCACCTGGGAGCGAGAGGAAGATTTGCTCAAGGACCACCCTCACCTATTTTCTAGCCAACCCGAATCTCGAGGGCGAGATTCCTCTTAAGGGGGGTAGGTTTGTAACATCCCAAATTTTCAATTTGGAATGTTATACATTAGACCATCATTGCATATCATAATTTATTTGCTTTTGGTTTTGATCCTAGAAATTCCACACAACTCAAGGACCCACGAGAGAGTTGGGGATTTCGTTATTTTCATATTTGAGTTTTTCTCAAATTTTGCGAATAGGATCATTCGATTTTAATTATTTTATCATCAATTATTTCTATTACAAAAATATGAGAGAGGGAATAAAATGACTTTCCCAAAATAAAGAAATATTGAGGATTTGATAATAAAATCAAATAAGAATTTATTTCGGAGTTTTTCGGTATTTTATTTGAATTTAGGAAAAATGTGCATTTTTCAAAATTGCATTTAGGCCCCAAATAAATGTTCACCTTGTGCGGCTTGATTTTAGAAGCCCGGGAAAATTTATTTCGGGATTTTTGGAGTCCGTTTAGTATTTCTTTAATTTGTTTTCTGCGCGGAATAATTTTAAAAAAAATGCGAACTGACTTTGGGCCGTACCCGAGCGGGACTCTGCCCGGGGGCAGCCTTCATAAGCCGCCCGACCCGAGCCGCCAGCCCACCGCGCCCGAAACCCTAATCAGCCGCCGCCGCCGCCGCCGGACTCGCCGCCCGAGGTCAACCTCGTTTTCGCTGCCCGTTTTTTTTAAAAGGAAAAAAAGTCACGTTTTAATTTTTTTAGTTTCGTCTTTTTAAATAGATCGGTTTTTCCGGTTTATTTATTTAGCGAGCGTTCGTCCGTTCATTCGTTATAGCGAACGTTCATCATTTTTCTTTTTCTCGGATTAAATCCGTGTTTTTTCTGATCGTGATTCCTAATCCGATTTTCGTTTTAGTATAACTTTTCGCTCGTTTATCGGAATCAGGCGATTCAAGCGCCTGGAGTTTCCTCTTGAAACCCTCTATCCGTTTAACCAACTTAAACAAGTTTTTGCCACTGTAAAAATTGCCCTAGATCCGAAATAGTAAACGAAGCCTGTTTATTTTGCCGTTTGACTTTCGTTGCTTCGTTTGATTTGATTCTTTTTGCAAACCGGAGTTCTTAAGTTGAACCTTCTGGTTAGATCTCTTATTTGAGTTTTAACCGTGCATTAGATGAATACTTATTGTATGCTTGTTTGTTTGTCTGCGATAGAATACCCGGAGTGCGCCGCCTGTTACTTCGAATCTCTAGGTTTCGCGGATCATCAGCAAGGCAAGTAACACTTTAATCATACCTCCTACTACCCAGTTTTATTGCATTAGATCGATCCTCAAACATTGCATGATTAGGATCTAATTAAATTGTGGGATGGGAAGTAGTTGAGGTAGTACCTATTACCTGTTATATTATCAAACCTTTGGGAGTTACTTCTACGTTTGCCTATTATGCCATGCTATGCTAGTAGACGTGGTTTGGGTGAGTGATATCCATGACAGATGTGAGTTTGTTAATTAATGGTTTATCTAAGGTAGCAACTTAAACACACATCTGGGTGGATTGAGGTACCTGGGTATTCCAGGATTGCCTGTTTTTCTTTATGGACCGCCACCCAGGCCCAAAGGGATCATGAGATTTTTCATACTAGAAACTTCCGTGTGCAGCCACAAGCTATTATGGGCTCTAGCATAGTTGATTAAGTCGTGCGAAATCTTACAGGGTAGACTAGGAGATGTAGGGGAAAGTAGGTGTAACAGTCTATCCATCGTAAGGTGGTAGCGCTTTTGAAAGACTGTGTCTCGGTCATCCGTCTTCTCAAACACCATGTAGTGCGAGAAACCAAACAGAGGCGATCGAGTCTTGTGGGGAAAAGTGTGCAAACCTCTGCAGAGTGTATAAACTAATCATGGTTAGCTGTGTCCCCGGTTATGGACAACTTGAGTATCTAGTACTTGGATTATCATGTGAATCTCAACATGTTACTCTAAAAAATAATTTTGTTGGGTTTTGTTTAATGATGATGCTTAATTGGGATTGAGGATGCTGTCAACCATTCTCAATGTTTAACAACTACCATGATAGTTAAATAAAATTTATTCCTTTGCAGTAGGGAAAAATTGGCTTTACGCAAAACTGTAACCATAGAGCTTTCCACCAGCCAAATATGCATATAGTATAGCTGTTTCATTCCATTACTCTCTATGTGTTACTTTGCCAGCATATTCCATGTGCTGACCCGTTTCTGGATGCAACGTTAATGTTGCAGACTTTTCAGACGATGATTAAGGAGTTTTAGGTCGTGGTTCTATACTCAGTGATGCCGTTGGAGTTGATGGACTCACTTATCTTCCAAGCCTTCCGCTGTTATAGTTATTAGATGGCCTTAAGCCATATTTATTGTAATAAGTTCTCTATTGAGACACTCGATGTAATAAGTGTGTGATTGCTACTCTGTTATAAATCCTCCGAGTACTGTGTGGTGTCAGCATTACTTATCCAGGGATGACACCTGAGCACTGAGATCAGACTGTTCGAGGTCTGGTCGCTACAGCCTGTTAGAGGCCCACTATAGATTTGGGCCACTTCTACCCTATTGTGACTTTCGTCCTGTTAACGCCGGACAAAATCCATGGGCCATATGTGGCCCAACGTCACATCGGGCCTACTAACGGACCATATAAAAATGACACTAATCAAGCCCGACCGAACTTCCGGCCTGTTAAAGGCCAGTGTAGTAGGTCGACGCATTTATGGCCCGTCTGAATTTCGGCCTGTGGACGACCCGCATTGTAAATGGGCCACCATTTCAACCTGCTAAGACTAGTGGGTTATTTGGCACAATCAGGGCCCAATCTGACTTTCAGCCTATTAAAGGCCCATGTTTTTATGGGATCGAGATATTTACACCTGTAAACGACCTATTATTACTGAGGGCCCAAATTATGTTTAGGCCTGTTAAAGGCCCACTATGGGCACGGGCCTACTAGAAAAATATGAAAGCTTATGCTGATTTAGGCCCAGATATTTTTAGTGGGCTACATGCAAATTTCGGCCCATAATCGTTTTTAGCCCAATTGGAATGGGCCCGACGAATGTTGGCATGTTGGGCTCCGACGAAGCTTTCGGCCGAATACATTACTAAGATAAACCTACACCATACAAAAATAGCATCGTAATTACTGCAACCTTTGGCAACATCATAAATGTTGTATCACAACAAAATAAATTCCAACCATACAACAAAAGGCCCATTGGCATAAAGTTTGCAGTCCTTGTAGATAAAAGCACCATCAGATGTATAGAAGCACAAATGATTTGACCTGAGTGCTAATGTTTCAGGATGTAGAATCTGATGGAGCAGCACGATCTTCCCTTTTTTCCGCCATTGCTCTAGAACAATGAAGCAAATGTCTGATAGTCTGGTTTCAAAACCATTCATATCTTCACGACATTTGTCAACCACTATTCTTGTTTCCGAAACAACATCCATTAGGGATTGGACTTGTGTCTGGAGCACAGATATATCACTCTTTCTAGCCAGAAGATTTTGTTCAGTAGGCGATTTGGACGAGGTTACCTTGACAACCAACCAAGAATTACGCAGGAAGGTGCTTTTTGCACTGTTAGTGGAGAGATACTAACACACTGCAGCAAGAGGTGACATTGTGCCTGTGGTAGCCTCGTCACCTTCAGGTGGTTGTGGCTGTTCAATCATTTGTTCCATAGCTTGCTGAAAGTTTGAACTTGTAGATTAGTGTACCAGATAAGTTACTAATGATACAAAAACAAACAAAGTAGGTTTCACGTTTATACATAACTTATTTTGGTGAACTACTATAATACATTAGCATGTATTGCAGTGCCAACTACATAATAAAATCACTTTCATAACATATGTCCATGTAGCATGCCTACTGTATTGTCTATTTCCTCACATTCGTTGACATCTAAGGATAAAGAGACATGGTTTAAATTAGGATGAACATAGTATGCCATCATTCATATCATGGGAAAACAGATATAAAACAAACAGGCTATTGTATCATTTTGTGCGCACATGAACATCATAACTAGATTACAGATCAAGACCAAACGATTATCCTTCATTTCTTTTAAACCATGTAAGGTGAAATGATACGTTAAGACAACTATGTATAAAAGTGAACAGGGTAACTGACATTGGCTGCAAACCAAGCAGTTAAATGAACACATCATAGTACCAATTAGTTCAAAGGCAGGAGGAGTAAGGACTTACAACATCAGCTTGAACTGGTGTGCTCATGCCCTTCATCTTGCTAGCATGGTAATCCTTGAAGATTTGCATTGCATTCGGTTTAGGTTATTTTTGGTCCGCAAGGGTTTCCTCTCTATTTGGAACTAGTCAATATAGATACAATAATATGGCATAGAAAAAAGAAGGAACTAGAAGCTATTTACAAGAGCCTCGCAGTGTGCAATATACCTACGAGATCTTGTTGTCTGTTGGAATTTCACTTTAGAACGGTTGGTCTTGTTCTTCAAATAGTTAGCCTAGAAGAAGATACACTTGTAAGGCACATACATAAATACAAGTTCAATATGTGGTCTGATCAAATACATATACCCTACCTGATACTTTGGATCAGACCAATGTTTAACAAGGGCTGTCCAGTCTTCATCTGTAATATATTCCACTGGAGATGTTTGGGTGATTTCATTGTTAGCCTTGCCTTCAAAGTGAGATTTTCTAAGGTGGTACCGATACTGTCGCAGAGCAGACTAAAAAACATGAGTGCATGCTTGTTTAGTTGCATCATCTTTCGGATCCAACTTGAACCTCATCTATTGAAAAAAGAATGTGAGTCTTATTAGGAGGAAGCTAGAAAGTATGTCACAGAGCAAGTAAATATTACAAATTGCGATGAATAACATTACTTATGGATAAATGGTCAAGGTAGGTGTTAAACTGGGTATTGTCTTTCTCATTCCTGTACTGGATCCACGTTGGGAGGATATGTGCATGACACCTGACGACAATGGATGCCTCTGATACTAACTTGGCTGACTCTGTAGCATCACGTGACATTTTTAAACCTACCTCAAAATGGATCTCCATTCTTCCTCCTTTAGATTTTGTTAATCTGTCAAGCATTATCCCTGATGTCTGTTTCCGCTTGCGCCGTGGTGCTAGTTCAACAATGAATATGGAAAGTGTTTGTGCACATCAAACTGTGAGAGTACATATAAAGGAGCATGCAACTGCCACTTGACTCGGTCAGGTACCGTCTTGGTGTTGATGCTCATGAGGTTCATCTGATCTTGCCAAGTCCTGTTGTCGGTGTACAAAAGTAGGGGCTCTTCTTTTGACCCCATTACTTGTGCACGGGCAGTCAGAGCCGCGCGCCATGGCCACACTTAATTAGTAGGGCAGAGTAGGGAAGCCAGAGAGAAGCCGAAGCATAAGGCAAACAAAGCAACGCCAAGGCCAGAAAATACCGAAGAACAAAGGGGCAAGGTGGACTCCCCCGGCAAGACCCTTGCCGGGACGACCTCCGCGGCCCCGACAAGAGCCTTGCCAGGGCATGCCCAACACTAGTAGAGCGAGCCACCCTTGAGCCCACAGGCTCCAACCCAACCAACTACATTGGAACCAAGGCTCGGGAGGCGCCTCTGTGGTGGCATGCAAATCTTTGTCAAGATCATAAACATATGAGATCAGGTGAGGACCAAAAGACGGCGACCCTCGGCGGGATCCCAGCCGAGGGAATCCACATAAGCATTGCAACCTCAAACTTTAAGAAACAATAGCTCAAGTTTCTTGCCAAACCATAGTTCATACGGTGTCGTCTCAACGGATTTAGATGGTGCCCTATTTAACGTGAATGCAGCTGTCTCTAATGCATAACCCCAAAACGATAGTGGTAGATCGGTAAGAGACATCATAGATCGCACCATATCTAATAAAGTACGGTTATGACATTCGGACACACCATTACATTGTGGTGTTCCAGGTGGTGTGAGTAGTGAAACTATTTCACATTGTTTTAACTGAAGGCCAAACTCGTAACTCAAATATTTTACCTCTGCGATCATATCGTAGAAACTTTTATTTTCTTGTTACGATGATTCTCCACTTCACTCTGAAATTCTTTGAACTTTTCAAATATTTCAGACTTGTGTTTCATTAAGTAGATATACCCATATCTGCTCAAATCATCTGTGAAGGTCAGAAAATAATGATACCCGTCGCGAGCCTTAACACTCATCGGATCTCATACATCAGTATGTATTATTTCCAATAAGTCAGTTGCTCGCTCCATAGTTCCGGAGAACGGTGTTTTAGTCATCTTGCCCATGAGGCATGGTTCACAAGCATCAACTGATTCATAATCGAGTGATTCCAAAAACCCATTAGCATGGAGTTTCTTCATGCGCTTTACACCAATATGACCTAAATGGCAGTGCCACAAATAAGTTGCACTATCATTATTAACTTTGCATCTTTTGGTTTCAATATTATGATTATGTGTATCACTACGATCGAGATCCAACAAACTATTTTCATTGGGTGTGTAACCATATAAGGTTTTATTCATGTAAACAGAACAACAATTTATTCTCTTACTTAAATGAATAACTGTATTACAATAAACATGATCAAATCATATTCATGCTCAACGCAAACACCAAATAACACTTATTCAGGTTCAACACTAATCCCGAAAGTATAGGGAGTGTGCGATGATGATCATATCAATCTTGGAACCACTTCCAACACACATCGTCACTTCACCCTTAACTAGTCTCTGTTTATTCTGCAACTCCCATTTCGAGTTACTAATCTTAGCAACTGAACTAGTATCAAATACTGAGGGGTTGCTATAAACACTAGTAAAGTACACATCAATAAGATGTATATCAAATATACTTATGTTCACTTTGCCATCCTTCTTATCCGCCAATCACTTGGGGTAGTTCCGCTTCTAGTGACCAGTCCCTTTGCAGTAGAAGCACTTAGTCTCAGGCTCAGGACCAAACTTGGGCTTCTTCACTTAAGCAGCAACTTGCTTGCCGTTCTTCTTGAAGTTCCCCTTCTTCCCTTTGCCCTTTTCTTGAAACTAGTGGTCTTGTTAACCATCAACACTTGATGTTTTTCTTGATTTCTACCTTCGTCGATTTCAGCATCACGAAGAGCTTGGGAATTATTTTTGTCATCCATTGCATATTATAGTTCATCACGAAGTTCTACTAACTTGGTGATGGTGACTAGAGAATTCTATCAATCACTATCTTATCTGGAAGATTAACTCCCACTTGATTCATGCGATTGTAGTACTCAGACAATCTGGGCACATGCTCACTAGTTGAGCGATTCTCCTCCATCTTTTAGCTATAGAACTTGTTGGAGACTTCATATCTCTCAACTCAGGTATTTGCTTGAAATATTAACATCAACTCCTGGAACATCTCATATGCTCCATGACGTTCAAAACGTCTTTGAAGTCCCGATTCTAAGCCATTAAGCATGGTGCACTAAACTATCAAGTAGTCACCATATTGAGCTAGCCAAACGTTCATAACGTCCGCATCTGCTCCTGCAATAGGTCTGTCACCTAGCGGTGCATCAAGGACATAATTCTTCTGTGCAGCAATGAGGATAAACCTTAGATTACGGATCCAATCCTCATCATTGCTACTAACATCTTTCAACACAATTTTCTCTAGGAACATATCAAAATAAACACAGGGAAGCAACAACGCGAGCTATTGATCTACAACATAATTTGCAAAATACTACCAGGACTAAGTTCATGATAAATTCAAGTTCAATTTAATCATATTACTTAAGAACTCCCACTTAGATAGACATCCCTCTAATCCTCTAAGTGATCACGTGATCCAAATCAACTAAACCATGTCCGATCATCACGTGAGATGGAGTAGTTTCATTGGTGAACATCACTATGTTGATCATATCTACTATATGATTCACGCTTGACCTTTCGGTCTCCGTGTTCCGAGGCCATATCTGTATATGCTTGGCTCGTCAAGTATAACCTGAGTATTCCGGGTGTGCAACTGTTTTGCACCCGTTGTATTTGAATGTAGAACCTATCACACCCGATCATCACGTGGTGTCTCAGCACGAAGAACTTTCGCAACGGTGCATACTCAGGGAGAACACTACTTGATAATTAGTGAGATATCATCTTATAATGCTACCGTCAATCAAAGCAAGATAAGATGCATAAAAGATAAACATCACATGCAATAAATATAAGTGATATGATATGGCCATCATCATCTTGTGCTTGTGATCTCCATCTCCGAAGCACCGTCGTGATCACCATCGTCACCGGCGTGACACCTTGATCTCCATCATAGCATCGTTGTCGTCTCGCCAAGCTTGTGCTTCCACGACTATCGCTACCGTTTAGTGATAAAGTAAAGCATTACATCGCGATTTCATTGCATACAATAAAGCGACAACCATATGGCTCCTGCCAGTTGCCGATAACTCGGTTACAAAACATGATCATCTCATACAACAAATTTCAGCATCATGTCTTGACCATATCACATCACAACATGCCCTGCAAAAACAAGTTAGACGTCCTCTACTGTGTTGTTGCAAGTTTTACGTGGCTGCTACGGGCTTAAGTAAGAACCAATCTCACCTACGCATCAAAACCACAACGATAGTTTGTCAATTTGACTCCGTTTTAACCTTCGCAAGGACCGGGCGTAGCCATACTCGGATCAACTAAAGTTGGAGAAACTGTCACCCACAAGCCACCTCTATGCAAAGCACGTCGGGAGAACCGGTCTCGCGTAAGCGTACGCGTAATGTTGGTCTGGGCCACTTCATCCAACAATACCGCCGAACCAAAGTATGACATGTTGGTAGGCAGTATGACTTATATCACCCACAACTCACTTGTGTTCTGCTCGTGCATATAACATCAACATATAAAACCTAGGCTCGGATACCATTGTTGGGTTTCGTAGTAATTTCAACAGTTTTCCTACGCACACGCAAGATCATGTGATGCATAGCAACGAGAGGGGGGAGTGTGATCTACATACCTAGTAGATCGACAACGGAAGCGTTTGGTTGATGTAGTCGTACGTCTTCATGATCCGACCAATCAAGCACCGAAACTACGGCACCTTCGAGTTCGAGCACATGTTCAGCTCGATGACGATCCCCGGACTCCGATCCAGCAAAGTGTCGGGAAGAGTTCCGTCAGCACGACGGCGTGGTGACGATCTTGATGCACTACAGCAGCAGGGCTTCGCCTAAACTCCGCTATAGTATTATCGAGGACTATGGTGGCTGGGGGCGCCGCACACGGCTAAGGAATAGATCATGTGGATCAACTTGTGTGTCTCTGGGGTGCCCCTACCTCCGTATATAAAGGACTAAGGGGGGGAGACTGGCCGGCCAAGGAGGGTGCGCCAGGAGAGTCCTACTCCCTCTGGGAGTAGGATTCCCCCCCCCCAATCCTAGTTGGAATAGGATTCGCGGAGGGGGAAAAGAGAGAGTGGGGGCCGGCCACCTCTCCTTGTCCTAATAGGACTAGGGGAGGGGGGAGGCGCGTGGCCCATCTTGGGCTGCCCCTTCTCTTTTCCACTAAGGCCCAATAAGGCCCATATAGCTCCCGGGGGGTTCCGGTAACCTCCCGGTACTCCGGTAAAATCCCGATTTCACCCGGAACACTTCCGATATCCAAACATAGGTTTCCAATATATCAATCTTTATGTCTCGACCATTTCGAGACTCCTCGTCATGTCCGTGATTACATCCGGGACTCCGAACAACCTTCGGTACATCAAAATGCATAAACTCATAATATAACTGTCAACGTAACCTTAAGCGTGCGGACCCTACGGGTTTGAGAACAATGTAGACATGACCGAGACACATCTCCGGTCAATAACCAATAGCGGGACCTGGATGCCCACATTGGCTCCTACATATTCTACGAAGATCTTTATCGGTCAGACCGCATAACAACATACGTCGTTCCCTTTGTCATCGGTATGTTACTTGCCTGAGATTCGATCGTCGGTATTCCAATACCTAGTTCAGTCTCGTTGCCGGCAAGTCTCTTTACTCGTTCTGTAATACATCATCCCGCAACTAACTCATTTAGTTGCAATGCTTGCAAGGCTTAAGTGATGTGCATTACCGAGATGGCCCAGAGATACCTCTCCGACAATCGGAGTGACAAATCCTAATCTCGAAATACGCCAACCCAACATGTACCTTTGGAGACACCTGTAGTACTCCTTTATAATCACCCTGTTACGTTGTGACGTTTGGTAGTACCCAAAGTGTTCCTCCGGTAAACGGGAGTTGCATAATCTCATAGTTATAGGAACATGTATAAGTCATGAAGAAAGCAATAGCAACATACTAAACGATCGGGTGCTAAGCTAATGGAATGGGTCATGTCAATCAAATCATTCACTTAATGATGTGATCCCGTTAATCAAATAACAACTCATTGTTCATGGTTAGGAAACATAACCATCTTTGATTAACGAGCTAGTCAAGTAGAGGCATACTAGTGACACTTTGTTTGTCTATGTATTCACACATGTATTATGTTTCCGGTTAATACAATTCTAGCATGAATAATAAACATTTATCATGATATAAGGAAATAAATAGTAACTTTGTTATTGCCTCTAGGGCATATTTCCTTCAACAACATACCGTCTGATTCCTCCAAACAGGGGAGCTTGCTGAGGAGCAGGAAGAAGCGGAGAAAGTAGCCTGTTGGTCTGCCATGTATCAGTTCATCGATGACGTCCTGTACAGGAAGAGACCGGACGGTGTGAAATTGAAGTGCATTCCCCAGGAGGAAGAACTGGAGCTGTTGGCGGAGATACATGGAGGCATATGTGGCTCCCACATAGGGTCGAGGGCCCTTACCGGCAAGGCATTCCGGCAGGGTTTCTTCTGGCCCACTGCCCTCCAGGATGCAACGGCAATAGTAACCAAGTGTGAAGCGTGTCAGTTCCATTCAAAGAAGCTTCATCAACCATCCCAAGCCCTTCAAACAATTCCTCTTTCCTGGCCATTCTCGGTCTGGGGGATCGACATCCTGGGCCCTTTCCCCTGCGCTGTTGGGGGCTTTGAGTACTTGTATGTTGCGATCAACAAGTTCACAAAGTTGCCAGAGATGGAAGCAGTGAGGAAGGTGACAGCACAGTCAGCCGTCAAGTTCTTCAAGGGGCTAGTGTGCCGTTTTGGTGTGCGAAACAGAGTCATCACCGACGACGGCACGCAGTTCACAAGCCACAACTTCATGCAATACACCCAAGACCTGGGCAGTAGGGTCTGTTTCGCTTCCGTGGCACACCCACGGAGCAACGGCCAGGCGTAGAGGGTAAATGCTGAAGTGTTGCGAGGACTGAGGACAAAGACTTTTGATGGGCTGCACAAGAGCGGAAAGCGTTGGATTGATGAGTTGCCGGCAGTTCTTTGGTCGATCAAAACAACGCCAATCGAGCCACCGCCCAGACACCCTTTTCCCTAATATATGGGGCAGAAGCAGTTCTCCCCACGGAACTCATATACGGGTCACCTCGAGTGCTCGCTTACGACGAGCTTGAGCAAGAGCAATTGCGGCAATATGATGCAACGCTCCTTGAGGAAGATCGTCTTTGGGCAGCTATGAGAGCAGCACTCTACCAGCAAGCCTTGCGCCGCTACCATAGCCGCAAGGTTCATGCCCGAAGCTTTGAGGAAGGCGGCCTTGTTCTTTAGCGCGTTCAGTCGGCCAAGAATTCCAACAAGTTGATGCCAAAGTGGGAAGTCCCTTATCGGGTAATACGAGTCACCAGGCCTGGCGCAGTCTGCCTAGAGACAGAAGATGCTATTCCAGTGAGCAATTCCTGGAACATTGAACATCTTCGCAAGTTTTACCCATAAGGCACGGTTGCCGCCCTCCCCCCCCACCCCCGCAACCCACCTTTTGTACAAGCCTTGCCGGCAAGGCATGTAACCCTCTGTACAAAGCCAGGAGCAAACCCTGAGCATAAATAAATGAAGCGCTGGCGCCCTAAGTTTTAGCATGCATGCTAGGTTAAGTCTCTCCCTCGGTTAGGGTTGATAGTGCATAGCAGCGACTAACCCCTAGCCTAGAGGTCGAGTATGCATCTTTCTGTCTTCTTTGGTTCGCAGGGCACATGAACACTTCTGCTGAGCCGCTTGGGAGAAAGAAAATGAACCGGCGCTCCGGCCCCGGCAAGCCAAGACTGCCGGGGCTGAAGACACGAGGATCTAACCATGGCAAGCCGAAGTTGCCGGGGGCTGCGGATTCAGATAAGTCCTTCATCCCCTGTTGTGCATTTCCGTATAGAAATGGGACAAATGAAAGCTCGTTTTGCTCCAAAACTACCGTGCTCCCCCTTTTTCTTGTACCCAAGTCCCTGGGACAGAACCGGGTCGTAGACGCGGTGGCAAGGAAATAAACGAAGGGCCTAACTCTACTTCACCCCTGTCTCCGCCAAAAGCGTGAGAATGGTCAACTGAAGTCAGGGGTTGGCAAGGCCTATTGCCGGGCGACAATGTTTATCTTAAAAATAACAAGGATTTGTTCCTTGGCATGGCCTTCGCTCACGCACAGAGAACCCGACAAGCACCCTTTTTCATTAAAAACATCCCATACAGATACAGTTCATACGGAATTAAAAACATGAGCAAGGGGATTACAAGTCTTAGAATTAACAAGTGCCTGCAGGTTTACAAACTAAAAAGAGATAAGATACCCGTAATCCCTTTCTTGTCCCTCTCCTCAGGAGGTGGAACAAGATATCAAGAGGGCAGGAAGAGCGCCTAGGTGAGGTGCGAGGAGTAGAAGGCACCAAGAGAACGTCCCGGTGCCGGGAGGGGAGCTGGAAGATGAGGCAGCGGGCCGGCAATACGCGATGAAGGCGTCAGTGCCCGCGTACTCTGACTTGACGGCCGCCACCCGCCTTCTTCTCCTTCTCCGCCCCTCCTACGCCAGCCGCTCAAGGAGACGACGGGGAGCGCCTCGATGGAGAGCTTGACGAGGAAGGCCCTCGGCAGGCCGCACGACATAGGGCGGGGCGACACGGTCAGTCGGAGACGAGGTCGACGTGACCCCGCTCGACCCTCTTGTCATCGTTGTTGCTAGCCTCCTCATCACTCCCACTTGAAGAGGAATCTCCATCATCGGAGGAGCTCTCCACGCAGCACTTTAGGTGAGTTCCAAGATATCCAAATACCTTGACGGAGAGCAGGCCGCCCTCCATTAACTTGAAGTAAATGACAAGCCCCGCCGTCAGGTTGTGGATGCGAGTGAATGTCTTCCATCCGCGATGGAGGTACATGACGTGAGGAGCGGGGAAGTCGACGTCGAACCGCGTGCCGCCATTCCCGCAGCCCCTCATGTGCAACCTGAGGGTCTGGGGTGGATCGAGCTCCATCTCCCGAGCAAATGAGGTAGGGAGACGGTGGCGGCGATGCGGTGGCCGGTGCAGCCTGATGAAGAACTCGCGGGGCTGGTCCCCGACGTGGCCCTCCATCGGGGGAGGCATCGCTGGTGGAGGCGAGGCCGATGCGCCGCCCCGTCCCCCTCTCCCCCGAGTGCCACGGCGACCTCGGCCTCTCCCCTCCCCCTTCATCTCATGGCCGGCTCCACCGCCACGAGCTCTTGGGAAGGAGGGACGCGTTGTCGAGCAGCGACCCTCGCCGCCACCGTCGAAGGGCCAGCGCCTCCTCTCGCCGTGGCAGGTGAAAGAAAGGAGCGGAGGTGGAAGATGATGGATGCTAAGAGAATGTGGGATGACATCCCCCTCCCCCTCCTTATAAAGGGGTGAGGTCGAGGCTCAGCCGCCCCACTCAACCAATCCAGCCACCGAAGGCACAGGGAATCAGGACCGACCCGCTGCCCCAATCAGCGACGGCCCGGTTTCCCGCCTCCTCCGCCTGCCACCTGCATGGGGAACACGTGGCGAGCAAGCAGAATTGAGGGGACGACTGAGGCGACCGTTCCCCACCCCGTGATCGTGGGGGACTAACGCCTTGAAGACCACGGCCCGAGTTCGCCCAAGTAAATGAGCCGCGCCTCTGCGCCTCCCTCTTTGTATGGGGAAGGCGCGAGCCGCCTCTTTACCACGATGTGACGCATGCGTGCGAAAACCGCCTGATACATCTTCAACGTATCTATAATTTTTGATTGCTCCATGCTATATTATCTACTGTTTTGAATGTTTATGGGCTTTATTATACACTTTTATATCATTTTTTGGGACTAACCTATTAACTCAGAGCCTAGTGCCAGTTTCTGTTTTTACCCTGTTTTAGGGTTTTGAAGAAAAGGAAAATCAAACGGAGTCCAATTGACCTAAAACTTCACGGAACTCATTTTTGGAAGGAAAGAAGCCTAGAAGACTTGAAGTGCACGTCGGGGGCTCTATGAGGAGGCCACGAGGCAGGGGTGCCCGCCCACCACCCCTGGGCGCACCCTCTAGCATCGTGAGCCCCTCGTGGCCCCCCTGACGTACTTCTTCCGCCTATATATCTCCATGTACCCTAAAAACATCCGTGGACACAATAGATCGGGAGTTCCGCCGCCAGAAGACTTCGTAGCCACCGAAAGCCAATCTAGACCCGTTCCGGCACCCTACCGGAGGGGGCAATCCTTCTCCGGTGGCCATCTTTATCATCCCGGTGCTCTCCATGACGAGGAGGGAGTAGTTCTCCCTCGGGGCTGAGGGTATGTACCAGTAGCTATGTGTTTGATCTCTCTCTCTCTCTCCCTCTCTCTCTCTCTCGTGTTCTTGAGGTGATACGATCTTGATGTATCGCGAGCTTTGCTATTATATTTGGATCCTATGATGTTTCTTCCCCCCTCTACTCTCTTGTAATGAATCGAGTTTCCCCTTTGAAGTTATCTTATTGGATTGAGTCTTTAAAGATTTGAGAGCACTTGATGTATGTCTTGCCGTGCGTATCTGTGGTGACAATGGGATACCACATGATTCACTTGATGTATGTTTTGGTGATCAACTTGCGGGTTCCGCCCATGAACCTATGCATAGGGGTTGGCACACGTTTTCGTCGTGATTCTCCGGTAGAACTTTGGGGCACTTTTTGAGGTCCTTTGTGTTGGTTGAATAGATGAATATGAGATTGTGTGATGCATATCGTATAATCATACCTGAGGGATTCCTGGATTAGGGGGTATCCGGACAGCCGGATTATATCCTTTGGCCAGACTGTTGGACTATGAAGATACAAGATTGAAGACTTCGTCTCGTGTCCGGATGGGACTCTACTTGGCGTGGAAGGCAAGCTAGGCAATACGGATGTGTATATCTCCTCCTTTGTAACCGACCTTGTGTAACCCTAGCCCCCTCTGGTGTCTATATAAACCGAAGGGTTTTAGTCCGTAGGACAACATACAATCATACCATAGGCTAGCTTCTAGGGTTTAGCCTCTCCGATCTCGTGGTGGATCAACTCTTGTAATACCCATATCATCAAGAATAAATCAAGCAGGACGTAGGGTTTTACCTCCATCAAGAGGGCCCGAACCTGGGTAAAACATCATGTCCCTGCCTCCTGTTACCATCCGCCTTAGACGCACAGTTCGGGACCCCCTACCCGAGATTCGCCGGTTTTGACACCGACATTGGTGCTTTCATTGAGAGTTCCTTTGTGGCGTCGCCATAAGGAAGGATGCCTCGTCTCGTTGTTAAAAGGAACATCACCGCCAGGGGAGCTCTGGCTGTCGGCCAAACTCTCCGGCTAGGCAGTTTTGTCATGACTGCCTGTTCGGCCGCTGCACCGACGATGACTTCTCGGGTCATCAAAAATAGCCTCCACGTTGGCTCGGAAGTCGCCGAGCAGATGGATCCAATGGAGCTCTCTTCCCTAAACGAACTCTTGGATCGCATCGCCGCCTTGGGAGTCGCTACGAACTATGATCGGATTGGGCTTAAACCCGATCAAAGGGAGATTAACTCTCCACTGGTCACCCATCACGTTGTGGTGGTGGAGGAACAATGCGGCAACTCTTCCTTTATTTTGAGGACTAACTATGTTCGGATTCCTGAGCTCTCCGAGCCGGATACCCGCTTATGGGAGGACATTACCCAAGCCCTGAACCTAGAATCAGGTAGTGGGCCAAATTTATCGGGTAACACTCCGGAACCCGAACTTCCAAGATTGGAAACTCCTCGGCCCCTGTGTCTCAGATCGGGTAGGGATTTGGACTCAAATCCACCCACCCACCCAGACATAAACTATCTCTCCCACATCAGGCAAGAGCCCCATGAAACAATACATCATTATTGGGCCAGATTCCTCCTTGTGATGAACAAGGTTAAGGACTGTCGTGAGGAAGATGCAGTCTCACTTTTCTGCAATAATTGCACGGACAAGGGAATCCTTAACGCCTTAAGTCGCTGTGACATATCATGCTTCGCTGACTTGGCGTCAATAGTACGAAAGTACAGTGCGATGGAAAGCGCCTGGAAAACCGAAACGAAATTTTGGGATAATCCGGCTCCGAATATACACCCAGTCCGAAGTAAAAGGGTGCACTATCATAAGACGCCCGAGCTAGTTGCAAAGAAACAAAAGCCCTCTATAGGGCATGGAACCGTACTGGAGGGATCGCTTAACGGACCCTGCAAAATTCACAGTACAACGGATACAATACCAACACACAGCCTTAGAGCATGTTGGATACTCCGGCAGGTGGCCAAAAGTGGTGAGGATCTTCTTATCCCGAATGCCACAGAGCACCATCACATGGATAATAAAACGGTGTTAACAGTCTTTGAGACCTTTGCGTCAAATAATAGGCGCAAGCGAACATTCCACAGCATGGCCGAAATCTGCCACGTAGTAGCAATAAATCCATGGAGTGACACGGCTATTACCTTCAATGCCAGTGATGAACCTAAATTCCGAACAGCCCGAGCACCATCTGCACTAGTCCTCAGTCCAATTGTGGACGACTTTCGACTCACCAAAGTACTCATGGACGGCGGCAGCGGATTAAACTCATATATGAGGAAACTCTTCAAAAAATGGAAATAGACTGGAACCGCATTAAGCAAAGTAGCACAACCTTCAGGGGAATCATACCCAGTCGGGAGGCACGATGCGTTGGGAAAATCACACTAGATGTGGTATTTGGTACGCCAGAGAATTACAGGTCCGAAGAAATTACATTTCCAGTGGCCCCATTCAGCAGTGGATACCACACCCTTTTAGGACGTGAGGCGTTCACGATCTTCCAAGCCGTACCCCATTACGGGTACATGAAGCTCAAAATGCCCGGGCCCAGCAGAATCATCACCCTCGCTAGTGATCCGGACACAGCACTCCGAGCCGAAAACAAAACAGCCGCACTGGCCCTCGAGGAATTATCCAAAGCCCTCTCGGTCGAGGAGCTAACCACGCTACGCTCCACAGTGGACAGGGACGACGTGATACTCGATAAGAGATCCAAGTCCACCTCTTTTAAACCAACAGATGAAATAGTCAAATTCCAAGTCCACCCAACGGACCCTACAAAAACAGCATCCATCGGGGCACGGTTAAAACCCTCCGTGGACGCCGCACTACGAGAGTTCCTGCGCGAGAATTGGGACATATTCGCCTGACACCCCTCAGACCTGCCAGGAATCACACGCAGGCTGGCCAAGCATAGCCTCAATATCATAATGGGATTCAAGCCGGTCAAGCAAGCTCTTCGGCGTTTCTCCAAACCTAAGCGACAGGCCATGGGAGAGGAACTAGCCAAGTTATTGGAGCCGGATTCATTAGAGAGATAAAACACCCGGACTGGCTAGCAAACCTGGTGATGGTACCGAAGAAGGATAAATCTTGGCGCCTTTGTGTCGATTCCAAGGACCTCAATAAAGCTTGCCCAAAGGATCCCTTCCCCCTCCCCCGCATCGACCAAATTATCGATGCTACTGCAGGACGTGAGTCATTGTGTTTCCTCGACGCATACTCTAGTTACCACCAAATCAAGATGGCGGAGTCCGACCAAGTCACAATGACATTCATCACACCATACGGTCCCTTCTGTTTCAACAGAATGCCTTTTGGGTTCAAAAACACTGGTGCAAAATATCAGCACATGATTCAGACATGTCTGGAGAAACAAATTGGCAAAACAGTAGAGGCACACGTAGACGATGTGGTCGTCAAAACCAAACACGTCGACTCTTTGATAGACGACTTGAGGCTCACATTCGACAACCTCCGAACATACGACATTAAGCTCAATCCGGAAAAATGCATTTTCGGCGTACCTGCCGGAAAGCTCCTGGGTTTCATTGTCTCCAGTAGAGGTATTGAAGCTAACCCTGTCAAAATCCGAGCTTCATCACATTTGGCTACCCCAACAGACGTCAAACAAATCCAAAAGTTAACAGGATGCGTGGCGGCTCTAAGCCGCTTTATCTCCCGCTTAGGAGAAAAGGCTTTACCCCTTTATCGCCTCCTCCGGCGCACCGAACACTTTGAGTGGACGGATGCTGCCACAGCCGGATTGGAAGAAATAAAGGCCATTTTGGCAACCAACCCAATCCTGGCCGCGCCAAACATCGGCGAACCAATGCTGTTGTACATTGCGGCAACCCATCAAGTTGTAAGCGCAGTGCTCGTCGTCGAACGAGAAGCTGGCGGACATAAATTCCCTCTTCAAAAGCCGGTATACTATGTATCCACTATCCTCACTCCATGCAAATCACGGTACCCACATTATCAAAAGATAGCCTACGCAGTATTCATGGCATCCCGGAAGCTGCGACACTACTTTCAAGAGTGTTCGATTACAGTAGCCTCGGAAGTGCCACTTAATGATATTATAAACAACCGCGACACTACGGGCCGGATTGCCAAATGGGCTATTGAGATCCTCCCGTTCGATATAACATACAAACCTCGACGAGCCATTAAGTCGCAAGTATTGGCCGACTTTGTCGCTGAATGGACGGAGGCCGAACTCCCTAAAGAGTACGGCGCATACTCCAATTGGATCATGCACTTCGACGGTTCTAAAATGCTGGCTGGTCTAGGGGCTGGCGTCGTCCTGACGTCCCCAACCGGAGATACCATTCAGTACGTACTACAAATATTGTACACAGACTCCAACAACGCAGCCGAATACGAAGCCCTGTTGCATGGTCTTCGGATGGCAGTCTCCATGGGCATTCAACGCCTGGAGGTGCATGGGGATTCAAACCTTGCAATATCCCAAATAAATGGAGACTTTGACGCCAAGGATCCGAAAATGGCGGCCTACCGAAACGCCGTCCTAAAAATGTTAGCTCGGTTCGAGGGGCTCGAATTTCACCATGTGGCTCAGGAAAACAATCAGGCGGCGGATATCCTCGCCCGCATCGGCGCAAAACGCGATGCGGTCCCCCCAACATCTTTCTGGAAAGGTTGTTCAAGCCATCCGTAGTATGGGAAGGGGACACCGGTAACCATAGTCCGGACCCGGCCAAAATGCCCGAAACCGAATACTCTGTCACAACCGGAGGCCCCGCCACCGAAATCACACCTTTAGCCCACGTAACAATGGCCATTATAGCCCCGTGGACAGAACCATTCCTGGCCTACCAAACTAGGCAGGAACTTCTGGAGGACCAAAATGAGGCACGCTGCATAGTGTGGCGATCTAAGGCCTACATGGTCCATGAGGGAGAATTGTATAAAAAAGCACTACCGGAGTCCTTCAAAGGTGCATCTCTGAAGAGGAAGGGTGAAACCTTTTAGTAGAAATCCACGCCGGACTCGGTGGTCACCACGCCGCAGCCCGGGCTCTTGTAAGCAAGGCCTTCCGTACATGATTCTATTGGCCAATGGCCCGGGCAGATGCACAGGACTTGGTCCAATGTTGCGCCGGTTGCCAGCTCTTTGCAAATCAAAGCCACATGCCGCCCACCGCCCTTCAAACAATCCCCATTACGTGGCCGTTCGCGGTCTGGGGGCTTGACATGGTTGGACCCCTTAAAGGGGGAACCCACAAGAAAAATTAGTTACTGGTCATGGTGGATAAATTCACCAAATGGATAGAGGCCAAGCCTGTTAAAACAGCCAAATCCGGAGCAGTGATAGACTTCATATCTGGGGTCATACACTGTTATGGCGTCCCCCACAGCATCATCACTGACAATGGCACAAACTTCACAGCCGATGAGGTAAAACTCTGGTGTAACAAAATGGGCATCAAGCTCGATTATGCTTCAGTCTATCACCCACAAACCAACGGCCAAGTCGAGCGAGCAAACGGTCTTATAATGAGCGGCATTAAACCCAGATTAGTGCGTTCCTTAACGGAGTCTAACACGCACTGGGTAGCGGATCTCGACTCCATACTCTGGGGGCTGCGGACCACGCTGAATCGTAGTACCGGATACACACCCTTCTTTATGGTGTACGGCGCAGAGGTAGTCTTGCCCTGCGACATAATTCATGACTCACCTCGAGTGCGCATGTACGAAGAAAGAGAAGCCGAGCTCGATCGGCAGGACAGTCTGGAAACCCTGGAGGAGGAGCGCGACGTAGCCAGAGCCTGCTCCGCATTTTATCAGCAACAGGCTCGCAGATACCAAAGCAGAGAAGTACGGGCCAAAACTTATAACGTTGGCGAACTAGTTCTACACCTGCCGGATAAGAAAAAGAACAAGCTCGAGCCCAAATGGGAAGGTCCCTTCATTATTGACCAAGTTCTGACCGGTGGAGCGTACCGACTGCGGGATGCATCGATTAGTCGACTCGAGCCGAACCCATGGAACGCGGCCAGGCTCCGAAGATTCTACGCCTAGCACCGGACCCTATGTTCGTCCCCTCCCTTTGTCCATTTTTTGCATGTACATTATCTGTCTTGTTTTTCTTTCTTCCTTTCTGTTATTATTTCTTTAGGCCTTTAAGGGCCAACTTGTGCCTCGCTTGCACATTATAGATGCGCTAGCCGCGCTCATAATACCCGGGGGCTTCTTTCACAAAAGCTTAACTATTTATCTGGGCCTCAAGCCCCGAACATGTGTCATGCTTCCGCATGTACCTTTTTTCGCCATTATATGCATCGATATGACTTATGTTTTGGCCAAGCTGGGTTGCTGGCTCTTGTATTTATGCCCTACGTTCCCGTTAATTCGGCTAGGGCATAAGGGGAGCACCTCTGCGATTGTAACTGTCAGGTCAGCCGGACGTGTACCTCAGACTGGGTGAAGCCGAAAGCTAGCGTTCTTAAGGGAATATTCGGTCGATGAACAAAAGATGATTTTTATTTATTGTCCATATCTGCCCCCAGATGTTTTTCCTGCGTTTCCTATCGCAGTCCGGACATGCACTTTAGGGCATGCTTACCCAGGGAAAGGAACCCTTAACGGAACTATTCTCCCTGGAAGTTGTTTCTTACTACCCATGTAATATAACATAACTAGTTGTGCACTTGTCTGTTCAAGCACTTATGACCCCTACGCCTGGTCTCCACGCATGCCCCGGTTCTTATATAACTGCTCGGGTATTCAGATACACTCCGGACTATCGGGTCCCGAGGTTGAAGCGAAAAGGTCCGCCAAGACAAATGATCTACAATCCGGCTAGAAGGCATTATACATGTCACTTTCATTACATAGTCATGCAGACTGACTAAATTCCTCTTCTATACCATCCAACAGGCAGTCTAGCTTACAATCCTATTGGGAATACTTTGCAGCTAATTCTACTTGCCCATAAACTAAGCTAACGGGGATATCTTTTCCGTCGGGCCCCATAGGTCCGACCTCGGCCATGTGATTCGGGTCTGCCTTGGTATACCACGTCTTCACCATGGCCCAGGCATCTCTGGCACCCTGTCGGCAGGCTGATATCTTCCATAATCGGAAGCGCCGCCGTGCTCCCTTGAGCTTCTCCGCAAGCTCTGCAACGCCCTCTGGCAGGGAGACGGACGGCCACAAGGCCTGGGCAACACCCTGCATCACCTGCTGAACTTGTTCATGTAGATGTGACAGCTCGGATAGAAGATCACCCGCAGACCCGGGCATTTCCTTCGCGGGACAACCCATCAGCATACCTACGGACATAACACTGTTAGTCGGCTTCTTCGCCGAACTCCTTTAAAAGGATTCGTTCAAGCACTTACTGAAAATGCCGCGCCGAAGCCGCTTATTCTCCTTCTCGGAGTCTGCAAGCTGGTCCCGAACATCTTTTAGTTCCACGCTCAGCTTAATATTGGCGTCTTAGAGATTGTTTTTCTCCCGCCTAACCTCAGTCAGCACGTGTTTGCCAGCCTCTAGTTGTCGCATAACATGCTGGTCCTCTAGATTTTCTCCGGATTCATCTGCAACATCTGTTGTTAGATCTGCAGCCATGCCGCACATTATATGGTAACCACCATTCTTTAAAGTAAATGTTACCAGCAGGTGACTTTTTTGGTTCCTGCAATGCGGCCACAGCAGCCCGCAGTTGGGTCTTGCATTCCTCTAGCTCCTGTGACAGCCTAGTATTCTTCTCTGTAAGAACCTGCACAATAAAGATGATCCTTAAATCAGTTCTGCTAACTGTTTCAAGTCTCAGGGGCTACTGATACATATAAATCGTTAGATTTACTTACCCGTACATCCTTTACATACTGATCTGTGGCTCTGGCTAGACCATCTTGAGCAGCTCGGAGGTACGCCTCTCCAGAATTGAAGGCATCAAATGCCTCTGGTGAGAAACAAGCGTCACGGAGTACGGCCCGGCGGCGCCTATGATTCATGGTGCTTTCCACCTCTGAGTTTGTAGCGGATAATCTATCTGCATCCTCTGTAGGGGGATTATCCGGCGCCCGCCCCATATCGGCTTCCGCCTCTATGTCCGGTCCTGGCGCCCGGCTGGTGGAAGCGTGATTAGTAACATCGCCGGACATATTCCGGCAAGCGTCTTTTCTATTAAAGAAACACGAGCGTCATTATATTTCGAGAAAGACGACAACCACGGAGCAGGGTTTGTTATACCTTTGCGCAGGCGTCTCCGTCCTAACCGCCTTCCTTTTTGGCCTACCCGGCCTCGGTGCCTCCTGTTGGCGCGTTGCTGCGGGTTCGGCAGGGCGTCCCGAATGCCTTCCCTGTAAAAATGCCATGTGTATATGGTGGGTGAAGTGTCTAAAAGGGGATCCTAGTTTTGGAGTTGGGATTTTTGTTTTTTCTTACGTGCGATGAAGGGAGCAGTCCGGGATAGTCGGTCGTAATGGCCACCATGGCATCGTCGCAGCTTAGCTGATAGAACTGCCGGTTTATCAGCTCCACGAATATAACCGAATCTTCTTCAAGTCCGGAGTCGAGGGCCCGGTCAGGGTCCTCTGGTTGTGGAGAAGGGCTGCTGACCTCCTTTACGGCTTTTTGCAGTTCCTGCCGCAAAGTGGCAAGGTGAATACTTACGACAAAGAATGCGGGAAAAATGGGAGCAGGGAGATATAACTTACCCAGCTTGGAGGATTGTACATGGAGAATCCATCCCGTGGCTTGATGCGGGTGAACTCCTCTTCCTCACCCTTGAACAATTCAGACAGAATTTTCGCTAAAGCGGTAGCATTGTCCGGAACCTTACGCCCGCAGCGGGTGGCGTCATCCGCCCCGTTATAACACCACAAGGGGTGCCCACGATATTGAAGTGGTTGCAGTCCCCGCATTATGCAAATCGACATAACTTCGATTACTGTCAATCCTGATCGAGCCAGTGCTTTAATTCGGTTCATCAGATAGAGGACTTCTCCATTGTCTTCCACCTGGGGGCTCCGTGGGCGCCAACTTCGGCGTTTCTTCAGAGGAGCATTGTTGAACTCAGGAAGACCCCGCCGAACAGGGTCTGGAAGGGGAACGTCCTCCATATAAAACCATTCTGAAGGCCAGTCTTCCGGTGACTTCTTCGGAGTACCAGACAAGTATCCGGTATCGGCGATGCGCCATATTTCGGCTCCGCCCACTTGATAAAGTGACCCCCTCTGTGTGCGAGGGACGAGGCAAAATAGCCTTTTCCATAGCTCAGAGTGAGCCTCGCAGCCCAGGAACATCTCGCAGAGAGCCACATAGCCGGCGATATGTAGGATGGAGGCCGGGGTGAAATTGTGTCATTGGAGGCCGTAGAACTCCAGGAGCCCGCGGAGGAACGAATGAGTTGGAAATCTGAGTCCCCTTAATAGATAGGGAACAAGGCAGACCCGTTCCCCCCATAGAGGGACAGGGAAAGCTCTCCACTTGCTCCCGGCCATTATAGGTGGCAAGCCCGGCTCGAACGGGCACCATGTACGCCGGAGGGAGAAATCCCTTAGTCTGCAGTTCGACTAAACGACTGTGTGGGACTGAACACCTCTCCCAATCACCGGGCGTAGGGCTTCGGGGGCGGGAGGAGGAGCTGCGGAGGTCGGCCATGCTGGAATAGATCTTTCCGGAATGCGCTCTGATGGACTCTTGCTGGGGGAGGATGGTATGGATCGGATCTAAGGATCCCCATCCCTTTAATAGACAATTTATTTATCTAGCTAGGGGGGCGAATGTAAAAATGCCCTGGCGCCTCGTATTCATTCGACGCGTGGGAGAAAGCCCTTATTGGGCACAGAAGCCAAGAGGTCCAAACATTTATGGGACCGGACACTGCTTTACAAACGTTCGAAAGATGGAGAAGAACCCGCCTTGCAATGCCGAAGACAATACTGCGCCGGACTCATCGTCATTGAAGCCTGGTTCAGGGGCTATTGAGGGAGTCCTGGATTAGGGGGTATCCGGACAGCCGGATTATATCCTTTGGCCGGACTGTTGGACTATGAAGATACAAGATTGAAGACTTCTTCTCGTGTCCGGATGGGACTCTACTTGGCGTGGAAGGCAAGCTAGGCAATACGGATGTGTATATCTCCTCCTTTGTAACCGACCTTGTGTAACCCTAGCCCCCTCTGGTGTCTATATAAACCAGAGGGTTTTAGTCCGTAGGACAACATACAATCATACCATAGGTTAGCTTCTAGGGTTTAGCCTCTCCGATCTCGTGGTAGATCAACTCTTGTAATAGCCATATCATCAAGAATAAATCAAGCAGGACGTAGGGTCTTACCTCCATCAAGAGGGCCCGAACCTGGGTAAAACATCATGTCCCCTGCCTCCTGTTACCATCCGCCTTAGACGCACAGTTCGGGACCCCCTACCCGAGATCCTCCGGTTTTGACACCGACAATACCCACGATACTTGAGGTGACAATGGAGTATCTATGTGACATTAGGGTTTTGGTTGATTTGTGTCTTAAGGTGTTATTCTAGTACGAACTCTAGGGATGTTTGTGACACTTATAGGAATAGCCCAACGGATTGATTGGAAAGAATAACTTTGAGGTGGTTTCGTACCCTACCATAATTTCTTCATTCGCTCTCCGCTATTAGTGACATTGGAGTGACTCTTTGTTGCATGTTGAGGGATAGTTATGTGATCCAATTATGTTATCATTGTTGAGGGATAGTATGAACCCTAGGCCTTATTACCTAGCATTGCAATACTGTTTATGCTCAGTTTTATCATTAGTTACCTTGCTGTTTTTATTATTTCAGATTACAAATATCTTTATCTACTATCCATATACCACTTGTATCACCATCTCTTCGCCGAACTAGTGCACCTATACAATTTACCATTGTATTGGGTGTGTTGGGGACACAAGAGACTCTTTGTTATTTGGTTGCAGGGTTGCTTGAGAGAGACCATCTTCATCCTACGCCTCCTACGGATTGATAAACCTTAGGTCATCCACTTGAGGGAAATTTGCTACCACTACAAAAAAGACACATCCGTGACATTTTGGGCCGAACAAATTTTTTTTCTGTCATACATATGACACTTCTATGACGATAATTGTGACAAAACCCAGTATCATCATCGATGTGGTGGGATCCTACTTCTATGACAAAAAATCATGACAGAAAATGGGCTTTTCGTCCTGGGCGGGCCGGAGACGCAGATGCATGACATTCTTTGGGCCGTCCATGATGGAAAAAACCATGGTAGAAGCGAGGGGGAGGAAAATTTCAGGGATTTCCCGGTTACGGTGGGAGGTCGGGGGCTGAGCGATGCGCATTTCTCTCATACACGTATGCGCGTGTGTGCGAGGCGTTGGCTCTAACTGAACCCGAGCGAGGCATTGGGCTCTAACTGAACCCGAGCGATTGCACTGCAGGCTACGCGTTACTGAACGCGAGCGATCGATCGATGGCTGTTAACTGAACCCGATCGAGCGATTCCTTCGCTACTACTGCTAACTGAAGCCGATCGATGCTGCCTCTAGATGAACAGTGAGCGTTGAGCGGGGGGGTGGATGAACAGTTCCTGGTGGGGCTGGATGAATAGGACCCCGTGGTGTTGCCTCTGGATGAACAGGACCCCGATCGATCGAGCCGGTTGGGGCTGGATGAACAGGACCCCGTGGAGGGCTGGATGAACAGGACCACCCCGTGGAGGGCAGGATGAACAGTAGACGGTGGAAGGTAGGATGAACAGTAGTCCGTGGAGGGGTGGTTGAACAGGAGCCCATGAAGAGGGTTGGTTGAACAGTAGTCGGTGGAGTAGCGCGCGGTGGAGGCTGGATGAACAGGAGCCCGTGGATGAACAGTCGCAGGTGGAGGCTGGAGGAGGTCGACAGTGGATGAACAGTAGCTCGTGGAGGCTGGAGGGGGTCGACGGTGGAGATGAACAGTATCTCATGGAGTCCCGTTTTGCGGTACGCCACACCCCTCCCGATGAACATGACCCCCGTTTCGACCGTAGCGCTCCAACACAAGTCCGTTTCCTCCATTTTGCGGTACGCCACACCCCTCCCGATGAACAGGACCCCTGTTTCGACCGTAGGAGGTCCGTTTCCTCCGTTTTGCGGTACGCCAGACCCCTCCCGATCAACAGGACCCTGTTCTGAACGTAGGAGGTATGTTTCCTCCGTTGTGCAGTACGCCAGGCCTCGTTTCCATCGCCTGTTCCATCCAAGCCCTCCCGATGAACACGACACATTCCGTTGCCTCCCCATGAACACGAGGCATTCCATTGCCTCCCCATGAACATGCCGACGACGCTGTTTCTCCATTCGGACCCAGCCATGTACATGAGCCCTCGCTGTACATATGCGCGAGTAGGCATTCGAGACCCCGCCCGTATGTACACATACGTGGCCGTATTTTCTTTCTTGCACCCTGGCCACCTCTACTACGACACGTGCGCGCCTCTACATCCACCAGTATATATGTACGTACACGTTCGTGACCAGAATGACAACGCCACGTACGCTTCGACCAGGTGGGTCCCGACTGTCAGGCACTTCCTTGCGTGCGAAGATGTAGCTGGTGGGTCCCAGCAGTCAGGGGGGCGAAATACAGTGGCCCGTCAGATGGGTCCCCGCTGTCAGGTGGAGGAATAATTATTTTGCACGTAATAAGGAGGCACTTCCTTGCTGCGGCCGTGGACCTAGCTGTCAGCCTCTCCACGTACAGTCCACGTCCGATGGAAGCCGTTCCTTGAACACGTTGACCATGCCGCGCCGAGAGCACTAGGGTGGTGTACAACGGCAAGGCCTAGGAAGGGGACGACGCGGAGCCGGGGAAGACGCGGCAGTGAATGCCCACGCGTAGAGGAGTACGAGGGCACTGGTTCGCTGCGGTGTGAGGCTGCCGTCGCCGCAGAGTAACAGGGGGTGTGGGTGAGTAGAGGGATGGCCTGGCCAGCGGTGGGAGTAGTAGGGTGCGGTGAGGCCTCCGCCGCATCGCAGCCGGCCATGGGAGGCAGGAGCACGAGGCACGACCGGCGCTGGTTTGGGCGGCTGGAGCAAGAAGACCAGAGGTTGAAGAAGCACTACGGCCGTTGGATGGACATCGTACGGTCACTAGAGCTAGAATCGTGCATATTGACTAATTTGACAAAGCCCTCGGTCCCCGTCAACTTAGTAGGCCCACAAGTCAGCCTGCCACTATACTCGGTCCCGGCTAACAGGGGGAGTATTCATTTTTTTGTGCATAATAAGGAGGCACTTCCTTGCGTGTGAAGATATAACTGGTGGGTCCGAGCTGTCAGCGGCGGTAACGTTTTTTCGCGAAATACAGAGGCCCTTTCGGTGGGTCCCTGATGTCAGGTGGAGGAATCATTATGTTGCGCGTAATAAGGAGGCATTTCCTTGCGTGCGGCTGTGGACCCAGCTGTCGGCCTCTCCACGTACAGTCCACTTCAGATGCATGTCGGTCGTTGACCACGTTGACCAGGCCGCGCCAAGAGCACCAGGGCGGTGGACGATGGTGAGGCCTAGGAAGGGAACGACACGGAGGCAGGGAAGACTCGGCAGTTGTTTCCCACGCGGAGGGGAGTACGACTGTACGAGGGTTTACTAGTTCGTCTGCCATCGCCGGAGAATAACAACAGGTGTGGGTGAGTAGAGGGGTGGCTAGGCCAGCGATGGGAGTACGGTGGGGCGGTGAGGTCTGCGCGATAGCACAGCCGGCCGCGGGGAGGAGGGAGCAGGCAGTCCCGCCGGCGCTTGTTCACTACTAGAAAAAGGGCTATAGATGGGATTGATACTAATGGCGCACCAGACAAGAGGTGCGCCATTAGTATATACTAATGGCGCACCACCTACTGATACGCCATTAGAGTTGAAACTACTAACGGCGCACCTGGCCCAGGGTGCGCCATTAGTATCAATTTTTTTTAACTAGTGCGCCTGTCCAAACATACTAATGGCGCATCCAGATACAGTGCACCATTACTAGTTGTAACTAGTAATGGCGCACCAGCCGGAAAGTGCGCCACTAATGTTGTTTTTTTATTATATTTTTTATTCCCTTTTTTGCAAAACTACTAATGGCGCACTGTTCCACAGTGCGCCATTACTAGTTTAAACTAGTAATGGCGCACTATGGGACAGTGCGCCATTAGTATTTTTTTTTTGCAAAACTACTAATGGCGCACCGCCAGGAGGTGCGCCATTAGTAACCTGGATTACTAATGGCGCATTTAGAGTTGGTGCGCCATTAGTAAGTGGGCAGCAACAAGATATTTTGGACAGCCTCTCCTACCCACACTCACTTTCTCCCCACTTCATTCTCTCCACCTCCTCCTTGTCTCGGGTGCCTCCTCTTTTTCACCCCATTTCCACCATAGATTCATTCAATTTAAGTGGTTAAATTACCTTGTTTTGATAGGTAAGTAAGGGGGGAAGCTATATTTATGTTGTTCTCCCTACAACAATGTGCACATGCACTTTTTATGGCCTAGCTAGATCTATGTATGTTCGTGGTGTTGCATATGTTTGTGGTGTTGCATGTGTGTTTGTGTTTGGAGGTGTACCGGTATTTGAAATTCGATAGTTGCCAATATTTTGCCGGAATGTTGATTCATTTCCGTTTCGGCGAGAATTTTGGCATTAAGCATTCTTTTTGGTCCTATTTTTAGGGAAAGTCATGCCAAATTTTTTCTTGGTTCTAAAATATCGTTTTGCTCTACCCCGCAGGCGACCATGGTCCGCATGATGACCGAAGGCATCATGAATAGGTTTTTGAGGTCCGCGAAGGCCGAGATGCTTCAAAAGAACGAGACGGAGATAAGATGAACGTGTCGAAGATGCAAGCTGAAGAGCCTTATTGCGGACCCGGAATCTGGGCAGGTGCGGGACCACTTGCTCTTGCGTGGTTTCATGGATGGCTATCGGTGGCAAGGTGATGAAGATGACTACGAAGTCGTCCATGGGGGCCGAGCAAGAAATGAGGAAGGGCAGCAAGACAACCACCGCGACTTGGGCGGGCGAGAAGACGAAGAATCCCGAGGAGATGATCACGACGGTGATGTTGTACACAGTCATCATGTAGAAGATGCATGACATGATGATGAGGAAGATGCCGGAGCAGTCGATGGGCATGATCATGAAGATGATGATGCCGGCGGAGCAGACGACGCTGGACCATCGATGGGCTGGGTGCAGGACCCTCATATTCAAGAGCTGCTTCTCAAGAAGACGGATAACGCAAGAGCTGCCGCCCGAGAGAAAGCCAAGATGGATCAACTTGAGTTAGACGCGGTTACTCCATTGTATGAAGGATGCAGGCCCGAGGATACCCTCCTGAAAGTAACGCTCATGGCTCTGGAGATGAAGGTAAAAAACAAAATGACCGACGCATGCTTCGACGAGAACATGTCATTCTGGCACGAACGTCTTCCCAAGGGGAACAAGTGCCCGACCAGTTTGGAGGAGGCGAAGAAAATTGTGTGTCCTTTGGATTTACCGCACGTGAAATACCATGTGTGCATGAACAATTGCATCATTTATCGGGACGAGCACGCGGAGTCTACCATATGTCCGGTGTGCGGCGTCACTCGATACAAAAAGAGGAAGAAAGCTCCTCAAAAAGTGGTGTGGTACTTTCCGATCACTCCTCGTCTGCAGCGGTATTTCGCGGACCCTAAGGTAGCAAAGCTCCTGCGTTGGCACGCGGATAGGGAGGAGAAGAAGCGAGAAGATGACGCAAATGATCCGGAGATAGATAAAAAAGACAAGATGCTGAGTCACCCTAAGGATGCGAGCCAGTGGCAAGCGTTGAACTTCGAAGACCCAGAATTTGGGAACGATCCAAGGAACATCGTGCTGGGCGCGAGCACCGATGGAGTCAATCCGTTTGGCAGCCAGAGAAGCACACATAGCACCTGGCCTGTGTTTGTGTGGATGTACAACCTTCCCCCCTGGTTGTGCATGAAGACGAAGTACATTCACATGAGTATGCTAATTGAAGGACTGAAACAACCAGGGAACGACATCAATCTGTATCTGGGGCTGCTGAAAGAGGAGCTTGACACGCTGTGGAAAACGCCAGCCAATACGTGGGACGCCGCAGAGAAAGAATATTTCCCTATGAGAGCCGCGCTGCTCACGACGGTGCACGACTATCTCGGTTACGGATATGTCGCGGGGCAGGTGGTCCACGGATTTTCTGGATGCATCAGGTGCATGGATGACACAACGTATCGCCAGCTAGATAGAGATCCCGGGTCTTCGAAAACCGTGTTCATGGGACATCGAAGGTGGCTTCGCGACGATGACCCGTGGAGAAAATGCAAGGATCTGTTCGATGGTGAAACCGAACCCCGAGGACGCCCGCGTACGAGGAGCGGCGAGGAAATAGACGAGCTGTTGAAAAATTGGAAAGACTGCCCACTGCCGGGAAAGAAGCAAAAGGCGCCAGAGCCGGGAAAGAAGCGAAAGGCGCCAGAGCCGCTGCTGAAGGTATGGAAAACGAGGTCTGTTTTCTGGGACTTGCCGTACTGGAAGATCCACCGTGTGCCTCACAGCCTTGATGTCATGCATAGCACGAAGAACGTGTGCGAGAGTCTCCTTGGTACCCTGCTCAACATGCTAGAGAGGACCAAAGATGGGCCGAAAGCAAGGGCAGACTTGAAATCAATGGGCATCAGGTAACAGCTTCACGCTATATATGATGATGATGATGATGAGGCGAAGCAGGACACGGAAAGTCGTCGCAAAGGCAAAAAGGCCAAGAAGACCGGAAATGACTACCCTCCCGCGTGCTTCACTCTAAGTCAGGAGGAGATCGAGCAGTTTTTCACCTGCCTCGTAGGAGTAAAACTTCCTTACGGTTACGCGGGGAAGATAAGCAGATACCTAGACCCAGTGAAGCTGAAGTTCAGCGGGATGAAGTCTCACGACTGTCACGTGCTGATGACGCAGATACTTCCAGTTGCAATCCGTGGGATCATGGACGCGCACGTCCGTGAAACCCTATTTGGCCTATGCAACTTTTTTGACGTCATCTTTCAGAAGTCTGTTGGCGTGAGGCAACTCAGAAGGCTACAGGAAGAGATCGTGGTGATACTATGCGAGCTTGAGATGTACTTCCCGCCCGCATTCTTCGATGTTATGGTGCATCTGCTGGTCCATATCGTGGACGATATCATCCAACTCGGGCCGACGTTCCTGCACAGCATGATGTCGTTCGAAAGGATGAATGGTGTCATCAAAGGATACGTTCGCAACATGTCACGTCCAGAGGGAAGCATAGCCAGGGGCTTTCTGACCGAAGAGTGCATCTCCTACTGCACGAATTATCTAGGCATCAAGAACCCCGTTGGTCTGCCCGTCAACAGGCACCTCGGCAGGCTCGCTGGATGGGGTCACTGTGAGGGTCGTCGTGAAATGCATGTCGACTTCGAGGGTCGACTCGCCGACTTTGAAAGAGCAAACCTAGTCGCGCTACAACACATAGACGTGGTCGATCCTTGGGTGGTAGAGCACAAAACCTTTATTAAGAAGACGTACAATGACCGAGGCCAACAGAGGACGGACGGAGATATACTCAAAGAGCACAACTCATGTTTCACGCGTTGGTTCAAGCAGAAGCTTCTGTCGTACCCTTTACATGAGGATTCTTCCGCGGAAGAACAACTCATATTCGCCTTGTCACAGGGCGCCGAGCACAACCTGATGACCTATGAGGCGTACGATATCAACAGCTACACATTCTACACCAAAGCCAAGGACATGAAGAGCGATGCTTATCAGAACTCCGGGGTAACGATGGAATCCTACACCGGTAATGACAAGGATAGATACTACGGAAGGATCGAGGAGAACTGGGAGCTGAGCTACGCTGGAGAGAAGGTCCCGATGTTCCGTGTCAGATGGGCCAAGAGCGTCCTAAAAGAAGACCGGTATTTCACCACCATGGTTATACCCGAAGCCAAATCCAAGACCGCGGGCGCAAACGTCACCGCGAAAAATGAGCCATGGGTACTGGCTTCCCAAGTGGACCAATGCTTCTTTATTACCGACCCGTCAAAGCCCAGTCGTGTTGTCGTGAGGAGAGGCAAAAGGAAGATCATCGGAATGGATGGAGTAGCCAATGAGCAAGACTTCGACAAGTACGGCGACCCGAGGATCGAACATGACGACGATGATGAAGTAGCAGCATACACCACAAGAAGAAGCAGGACCACCCTACCTAAAGGACGTCCGTTCCACAGAAGAACTCCATTTGCGAAAAAGAAGGGCAAGAAGATTGTGAACAGATAGCTAGCTAAGATCGATTGTATTTAAATCGTAGCCTTCATTTCTCGATTGTATTTCATGGGCACTATTTGAACTATCATGAATGTTTTTAAATTTCATGGACACTCGGTCTCGATCCCCCTCCATCTCGATCGCTATCCCACCTCGCCAGATCCGGTCCCCCTCGCCGCCGAGCACCCGCGGTCCACCGGCCGCCGCCGCCGACCCCCCGCACCATCGATTCCCCTACTCAACCGCCGCCGCCGACCCCCCGCACCCCTCCCCTACTCAACCACCGCCGCCGACCCCCCGCACCCCCCGCACCCTCCCCCGCTCCACCGGCATTACTGTTTCATGATATTTTTTAAAAAATTATTACTGTCTTATAAAAAAATATTACTGATATGATTTAAACAAGTTTGAACATATTTAAACACAAATAAGTATCAAACAGCATTTTAAATGCATAAAAAAAATTTGTCGCCAGATCCGGTCCCCCTCGCCGCCGAGCACCCCCCGGTCCACCGGCCGCCGCCGCCGACCCCCCGCACCCTCGATTCCCCTACTCAACCGCCGCCGACCGCCCGCACCCCTCCCCTACTCAACCGCCGCCGCCGACCCCCCGCACCCCCCGCACCCTCCCCCGCTCCACCGGCATTACTGTTTGATGATATTTTTAAAAAAATTATTACTGTCTTATAAAAAAAATATTACTGATATGATTTAAACAAGTTTGAACATATTTAAACACAAATAAGTGTCAAACAACATTTTAAATGCATAAAAAAATTTGTGGAGCCTGGGAATCGAACCCAAGACCTCCCAGTGTGAGAACTGGCTACTAACCAGTTGAGCTAGTAGAGGGGACTTGATGTGGATCAGCTCAGGTGGTAGATAACCTGTTGGCTCGAGCAAAATACTAATGGCGCACCAGGGTGAGGTGCACCATTAGCATGGATGTACTTATGGTGCACCGAGGGGTGGTGCGCCATTAGTATTGTGCCGCCCCCGCCCATCCATACTTCCTCCCGGCCCAAACCTATCGATCCCCTCTCTCTCCCTCGATCCCCTTCCCCTCTCCTCTCCCGACGCCGCTGCCCCGCCGCCTCGACGCCGCCCCGACGCCGCTGCCCCGTCGCCTCGACGCCGCCCCGACGCCGCGATGCCGCCCCTTGCCCCGACGCCTCGACGCCGCCCCTTGCCCCTGCGCCTCGACGCCCGACGTCTCCAACCACCGCCTCGACGCAAGCAGAGGGGCTTCTCCTCCCCCTCGATGCCAGGCAAGTAGAGCGGCTCCTCCTCCCCTTCGACGCCAAGCAAGCAGAGCGGCTCCTCCTCTCCCTCGATGCCAAGCCAGGTGAGCTGCCCCCTCCCCCCTCGGCTGCTTGCTTCTATCCATCCTAACCCTAGGTTGGTTGCATTGCTGCCCCGTCCCTCATTTGTGATGATTCTATGCTACAAGATCCAATCCAGTCTGACCATGCCTAGCCCCTTCTCCATTGCAGCAGCCCGCCACACTCCTCTCGAGGAGGAGAGGAGAAACCCGCGCAGCGCCGTCATTTCCCGCACGGCCTCGGCACCGTGTCCTCCCCTCCAAGCTCCATTGAATCCAAGCTGCTGCTAAGGTGAGCTTTTTTGAATTTACTTTCTGGAAATATGGATTAACTTTCCTGAAATTTGAGCTTTTCTTAAATAATCAAGAACTCCCCTCTGTATGTGAAACACCTATGCATGACTAATTCTGCACAGCAACATGTCACTTCTGTTAAATTTTGATTTCTGAATGTTTCTGATGTGCAAGCATATCTAGATTAGTAGGACTCTAGTCATGCTGGTCGTTGGTGATATCTGCATTCCTACTGTTTGGTGGTGTTGACTGTTTTCTGTAGTTCTCTGAATTGCACATGTTTATTTAAATCCATTAGACCTTTTCAGGACTAACTTAGGTTGGGATTTATATTATTGTCATAACCTTCCTGGAAGGTTCGAGTGAGCCTGCATGCCCATTGATGGGCACCCCTTGTCAGTTGGACCATCTTTAGGTTTCCTGTGTTTCTGAATGTGAAAGCATATCTTGACCCCTGGAACTTTGCATGGCTAGTAGATCGACGGTGGTATCCACATACGTATTGACTAGATATGTGTTGACTGTTACTATAGGATTCTGATATGCAAGTTTTTTTGGATCCATAGAACCCCTGCACAGCTATTTTTTCATGTTTCTGATGTGAACCTTAATTTGCATTGATGCCTTCCCGTTGTCATTTGGATATGGCTTGTTTAGGTTTCTCACACGCAAGTTTATTTGGATCCATTGCACCTTTGCGTTACAAATTATGAAACTGATGCAATTTGTTTGGTGGGCTTTCGTGGAAATGTGCATCAACTTTCCTGAAAGTTAAGCTTTATGACTAGATGGTGATGCTAGGTGTGTTGATGTATACTTGCTGTCAATTGGATCATGCTTCTTTAGGTTTCATTGGTCAGGCTGTCAATTTTCTTGGGGAATGTGGGTGTCAACGCGTACTTTGATGTCAATTGGATCATTCTTCTTTAGGTTTCATTGGTTGGCCTGTTATTTTGTTTGCTGCCGTCTTTGTCTAGTAAAACTGCCTGATTAGGTTTCTGTTCAACCTCAGAATGCTTTCAGTTCTGTTTTGTCAGGCTGATATTGACTATACTGTTTAGTTTATACACTAGTTACCCAGAAAGTTGGTCTTCCTCCTAGCAAGAATATACAGTATTAGATAATACATGATGGACAGTACTACTTGTCTATTTACAATGAGACAGGGGGCCCGTGGTATCATTATGGGGCTGTGCTGCTGTATTATGCCTATAAAAACACTTGTTTGGTCAATTAAACAGGGCATTGAAAATTGAAAGGGCATTTTTGTTTTCTGTTGAACCTAAGCAATTTCATACGCTTAACAAAGTTGATGCTTTATTCCTGATGTATAATTTGGTTGTCACATGCTACTATTGATCCCAAGTTTGACGCATAACAATTGTTGTATGAGTTCTCCAAATGAACAGGAGTACTCCTCTATTTTGATATGAAATCACCATGATAGGTCCACATGCTACTGTTGTCAACATGATAAATAGTTTCAGTTAGTTACCTCTAAAACTATTCCTAATTAACTGAAGAGGAGAAGAGAGGAGGAGTAGTTTATTTCATAGAGTAAACATTAGCACTATTTGACAGTAAAAGGTTTTAGCTAATTTGAATTAACTGAAAGCAGCAGTACATCATTTTTATTGACAGTAAAATGTTCAAAGAAACAGAAATATCAGTACAATAGCTAGATTACACTATCAGTACACTACCAGTAAAATGTTCATTTAGTTTCAGTAAACAAATATTGCCAAGCATGACATGGCCTTTGTGAGCTCCTTTGTATAAAATGAAATGCAAGGTTGTTGATACTGTAACCCAGATCACACAGATCAATTTTTTTTCAATTTATGCAACTGTAAGAGTACCAACCAGATTACACAAATCATTTTTTCTTCAGAAGTGTGTCATAATTTCCCTATCCTAATTGTTGTTTTGATTCAGAAGTGATGATTTGCTACAACCAGTGCATGCATGCCTTTTTTCTTCTTCATTTTTAGTAAAGTGCTCTGTTCTGGGTCATGGACTTTGTGCCATGGACCAGTGCATGCATGCTGCTGCTGCTGCTGTACTACTTGTCAAGTGATGCTGCTGCTGCTATCTGCAAGTTGCTGCTGCTAGTTGTGATTTTGTCAAGTGATGCTGCTGCTACTTGTGATCTTCTAAAATGACCCCTTTCTCCTGAAACATTGATTAATTTCCGTTTCGGTTGAGAAATGGGGCACTCCAAGGTCAAGAAAATTAGCAAAGGTCATGCCCAATTTTCTTGACCTAGAAGGTGCCCGATTCTCAATCGAAATAAAAATTAATTTGCTTTAGTGGTTGGATTAGTTTAGTATTTTTTTCACACACTCAGACACCCTTGCTTGCCATGTGTGTGAGAGAGATAGTGAGAGGAGACAAGAAGAAGGGGGTTAGGAAGATGTTGCCTGCTCATCAAAGCTAACCATATCCCCCTTTTCACCCCTTTTCCTTTGTCTTTTGTGGGTTGCAAGGAAGCTACTGTCTTAGCTAGCTTAGCTTGTGCACAAATCCCAGTGTTACAATCTAGAAAATTAGCCTGCAAAGATGAGGTCCCATGCTGGCTGTACCACTGCATCATGCAACAGTGCCTTCAAGATCCAAGGCAATATCACAAACATCATAGGCAATTTGACCAAACTCACAACTTTGTATCTTTGCAGCAACCAACTTTCTAGACACACCCCTCAAGAACTAGGTTACCCTGAGAATGTGGACTTGGACCTTAGCAACAACACACTAACAGGTTCTATCCCAAAACACCTAGGCAATATCACAAACATCTCTCAATTGTTCCTTGACAATAACCAACTTTTTGGCGACATTCCTCGAGAATTAGGTTATTTGGTCAACTTAGAGATCTTGTTCCTTGACAATAACCAACTTTTGACCAAACTTTGTTCCTATTTATAGAGAAACATGGCCAACAACGATGAGGCCGGGGGTTTGGGTGGCAAGAAATTCTGGGAGCTGTCCCAGGAGATGGAGGAACAACCTCACTTGTATGAGGACGCCGCCTTCCCCACCGATCCTGAGACCACTGATGGTACCGCCGAGGATGACCCCACTGATGCCACCACTGATGGTGCTGCCAAGGATACCACCACTGATGATGGCGGCGCACACACAGATGGCAGCCAACCGAAGAGGCAACAGAAGGACCGGCGCCCGACCGTGCTCCGCACCCTCAAGGAGGAAGTTACTGAAGTGGACTCCAACGGGAATCCAACGGCGCCCGAACGAATAGTCAAGGGGTACTCGCTTCAGCTCGGGTGCATTCTCCGGAGCACCGTCTCGATCAACACCAAGAACCTCAGGCATCCTGACCGAGGGAATTTGCGCAACCTCCTCTTCATGAAGCTACACGAACAATACAAGTTCCCCGCTGAATTTGAAAACACAAGCCTCAAAGGGAATAAAGTGAACAATGCTGCCCTCACAAAGATGAGCAAGGCCCTGTCTACTTGGAAAAGCAATGTGAAGAGAATGATCGAGAAAGGTGAGAGTTATGAGAAGATCAAGGAGAAAAATCCTTCGATCACCAAAGATGAGTACAACGACTTCAAGATCAATTGCTCGAGCACCGCAAGCTCCGAATCAAGTAGGTGGGGGAAAGAAATACGGGAGCTGAACTTAGGGGAACACACACTCGGTCCCGGCGGTTACAGAGTGGCGGAGCTTATATGGGACAAGGAGGAGGCGGACCGTGCCGAGCAAGGCCTACCGCCCCTCTTCGATAAATACGGTGACAAGCAGACCAGGAACTTTGTCAGGGCCCGGTACAAGAAGGACATGAAAACAAAGGAGCTTACCACGGATCCGAAGACCAGGGCACTTGAGCTTGTTCTGGTAAGGAATACACCCCCGCGTAATTAGCTCCATATGGTTGCATTCTAATTAATGAAGCCAAATTTCTAAATGGTTCACATTCCTTCCGCAGGCGACTGAAAGCAGTAGCGCGGGGTCGACTAAGAGCAACCCTTGGGACACCACTCTAAATAGGGCGTTGAATGTAATGAAGAACAAGGATAAGCTCAGTAAGCCGACGTCAGCTGGTCGTGTGGCCGGCAAAGGCTTGTCGACAAAATGGTCGTCATACTATAACACTGGTGGGCGAAAGGAGAAAAAGACCAGCTCGGAAAGCCAGGCGCGCGAGGTTCAAGAACTCAGGGCACAGGTGGCGCGGATTCCGGAGATTGTCCAAGAGCAAGTGCAACAACAACTCGGAGCGACGATCACCGCCATTGTGCCTACCTTGATCCAGGGGATTAGTGCGTGGATTGCGGGCGGCCAACAGGGGCCGCCCCCGATTCCTAGCTTCACGGCCAGCAACTCGCAGAACGCAATGGCGGGGCCATTGGTGTCTCCGGTGGAGGCGGCATTGGTGTCTCCGGCGGAGGCGGCACGGGAGCTTAATGCACCCGGGTGTACGCCGGCCGGCACCTCTGCAGCAAGCGGCCCCTCCGTCAACTGCACGCCCGCCGTTGGCGGTGCCTCGACTTTAGCCGAGCTCGATGCCATCATCATGGTAACTAATTAAGCCTCTCTCGGCCGAGGACTTCATCTCCTTGCCTTTGACTGGGCATCCCTGACGCCCTACATGTTTTCGCAGGGCGCCGCCGACGTTCCGTGCACTCTCCTGCACTTCGTGAACAACGAGTTGGTCGATGTCGCCAAGGGCAAAATCATTCAACCGGGCAACCCCTTGTTCCACGGTACCCAGATGCCACCCAACTTGTTTAGGGTTCAACTGGTTCGGGTGCTACCAGGCTGCGACGAGTTGTTACCTCCGATTCGACCCGTCGGGGCCGACGATGATGACGTGATGACCCTCAGCGCTTGCCTGAGCTGGCCCCTGCTTTGGCCGAAGAGCCAAATTCGTTTGGGGGCGGGGGACACCACCCCAAAGACAACACCGCCAGTCGTGCCGCCGCCAAGTCGGCCCCATGGCAAGACCGCCGCAACGGTGCCGGACATCCCTATGCCACTGGATCCAAACATGCATATGGCACAGGATCAAAACGACGACGACGACGATACATTTGCCAACGTCGATCAGTACTTTGCCGATCATGGGTACGGTGGCGACTTCATGGGGCCTCCTTCTCAAGAACCCAACCCAACAAAAGACGTGCGCGATCTAGCTGGTACCGCGGAGAAGCCAAGTTGCAACAGGCGTCGTCTGCAGTTCAGCTCTCAGGAGACGCCTCCAGCTGCCGACTTCACCGAGCCTCAGATAAGCGAGGTGCGAAATATGATCAGCCCCAACACACTCAAGAAGGCGGTCTGTGAGCAGAACTCGGTCCCATTACAGGAGAAGAAGAAGGCACGCAAAAGAAAGACTAACAAGGGTGCGGGCCAGCCGGCACCGACTACGATCCGTGCTCAGGACGGGCCACCTTCACCTGAGGATATCTCGAGGAGGGTGCATGTGGCGGGTAGGCCGATGCTACCGAGAAATATGCTCGATGCTGCAACCGATGCTATGCGGAGTCTGCATGACAGTGTTCTTTCTTTGGAGAAGCGGCGTCTCGGAGAGAAGGATGTGGCATACCCGGTTTTTGCGGCCAAGGTGCCAGAGGGTAAGGGCTTTGTGGATAACTCCATTGGGTGTACGATCGTCCTGCGGTTTGATGACATCCATGCTATGTTGAACCTTCATCCGCTGCACTACACCTTCGTTCGGCTATTTTCGCTGAGTATGGAGATGCGGATCATTCGCGACAAGACCCCGGACATCGTGATAGTCGACCCCTTCTACATGCGTGCCAAGATCTTGGGCAGCGCTGGGGACCGGCAAGTCGCGAGTTCTTACCTCGAAGGCGTCATTCTGGCAAACCAAGATAAGGATAACTTCCTCGTGCCTTACTTTCCCGAGTAATTCCTCCCCTCAACTGCCTCGTAACATATGAATTCTTAGATTTCGATCGTTTTTCTTTTAACATTTCGTGTTTTCTGCAGTGACACACATTGCACGGTCATCCTCCTAAGCCCCAAATATTCCATGGCCACGTATTTCGACCTGGACCGTCAGTCGAACGTAGACTACACAAATGTCAAGAAGGTTCTTGATGATGTTCTCCCCGGCTACGTCAAATCTGGAGGCACCTTCACCAGGCCTATTCGTAAGTACGGCAAGCACGTGTTCTCCCACAATACGATGTTCTGCTGCGTCAAGCAGCCGCCTGGCGGTCAGAAGGGTGCCTACTACGCCATCCATCACATGCGGGCGATCGTACGGGACCATCATCACCTTCTGCTACCGAGTAGACTCAAAGATTGGGCCGCGAGCGTGTCGGCAATCCAGGACGCGGACATCAGACAAGAATTCTTTCGCATCCAGTCGGAGTTTGCGGAAATCATCCATCAAGATGTCCTTCGTATCTCGGGGCAGTTCTACCTCAGAAATCAACCGTCCAACAGTGACATCGACACAATCCTACAAATGCAGGCTGACAACGCCCGTTCTTTCATGACTCCCACAATAGACGGCGGCTTCATCCACGCTCCGGTCCCTTGAGTCGAGTCGAAAGCAGTGATGCTGTGTCTAGTTCTGAAACATCGATTGGCTCATGTTGTAATTAAACTTTAATGAACTTGTAGTATGTCTCTTTGGTTTCGAGAGTCGTTCAACTTAAGATGTAATCGATGCTATTAATGTCTTGCTTTTCTCTTCCGATCGTTCTGTTGCATACTTATATATTGCTTATGTATTGTCTGTGAATTGGTACTAACGTTTCGTTTGGCTACTGCATAGCGATGCCGTGGTATGTCGTGTACAAGGGTAAGGTTCCCGGAGTCTACGACGACTGGGAGGAGTGTCGGAGACAGGTTCACCGATTCAGCGGTAACAGTTACAAAGGGTACGCCACTAGGGCCGAGGCCGAATCTAGATACACCCGCTATTTAGCGGGAGAGGGGAGGGAGCGTTGGAGGAACCGGATGAAGACGAGTTTCATCGTGATGATGCTCATCGTGATGACCGCGGCTCTCTTCTATGTGATGGTAGTTTAGATGATCGATATCGACTTGTAATGTGAAGACAAACTCACGGTCTCGAGACTTGTAATATAATGTTCTATCTTTGTTCGGTCTTTTCAATTCGGAGACTAATATGATGAATTGTATTCGGAGACTAAAATGATGAATTGTATTCAGAGACTAATCTTCTATTGTATTCGATGAATCTGTTGTTGATGTGCGCTGTTTATATTTTGTCCAATTATACATTTTGTAACCTGTGCAAAAAACAGAAAATAAAAAAATAAAAAAAACCTAATATTCATACTAATGGCGCATCACACCATAGTGCGCCATTAGTATGCCAAAGGATACTAATGGCGCATCATTAGACAGTGCACCATTAGTATGCCGAACTTACTAATGGTGCATCTCGTTGTCGTGCGCCATTAGTATGCCAAAGCACCTGGGTATACATGGCCCCCTGGGAGGCATACTAATGGCGCACTGTTGTATATACTAATGGCGCATCTGAGGTGCGCCATTAGTATACCAGATACTAATGGCGCACCCGTGGTGCGCCATTAGTAAAATATACTAATGGCGTGCTACTAATGGCGCACCACTAATGCGGCATTAATGGCCAAATTAGGTGCGCCATTAGTAGGCCTTTTCCTAGTAGTGGTTTGAGCGGCTGGAGCAGGAAGATCAGAGATTGAAGAAGCACGACGGCCGTTGGATGGACATCCAACAGTCACTGCTTGTATATCAACCTTTTCTTAGGAAAGCCTCAAATCTGTGGAAAACAACATACAACCCATCTGCCATTATTTCTAATAATTTTCAGCCCATTTGCTAATTCTTAAGGTTTTTTTGGAGCCCATATTCTTTTTGTTAGCATTACAGCCCAAATTGTGGCCATGGTTAAAACATTATACGAAATTTTGCATATTTCGGTGTGGTCCGAACTGTTTTTAATCCCGAAATTTCGACTCACATTCAAACTGATTTTAAAAATAAATGTATATCAATATAAAATCCAACAAATTCTCCACGCATAAAAATTAATGTAATTTAAAATCTTGAAATGAAAAAAAGATATTTGAAACTAATTGCTGGTTTGATGTGTTTTAAAAATGTACAACCCATTTCTCATTACTGATGGGCCATTTTCTCGGCCAGCCGAATGAAAGCTCTGCTCGTCTTGAAAGATTTGCAGCCCAATAGGCCTGACAAAGCGACTTACTTGGCAAATCACAAAAAACTGGGCAGTGGCCATGGACCCAGCTGTCAGCCTCTCCACGTACAGTACTCTTCCGATGGAAGTCGTTCCTTGACCATGTTGACCACGCCGCGCGGAGAGCACCACGGCGGTGGACGACGGCGGGGCCTAGGAAGGGGACGACGTGGAGCCGGGGAAGACGCGGCAGTGGAAGCCCGCGCGCAGAGAAGTACGAGGGTTCACTGGTTCGACTGCGGTGTGAGGCTGCCATCGCCGCAGGGCCTGGCCTATGGTGGGAATAGTAGGGGCAGTGAGGCCTCCGCGGCAGCACAGCCGGCCACGGGAGGCAGGAGCATGCGGCACGACCGGCGCTGGTTTGGGCGGCTGGAGCAAGAAGACCAGAGGTTGAAGAAGCACTACGGCCGTTGGATGGACATCATACGGTCACTAGAGCTAGAATCGTTTATATTGACTAAGTTGACAAAGCCCTCCGTCCCCGTCAACTTTGTTGGCCCACAAGTCATCCTCCCACTATGGTGGGTCCCAGCTAGTAGGGGGGTATTCATTTTTTTGTGCGTAATAAGGAGGCACTTCCTTGCGTGCGAAGATATAGCTGGTGGGTCCGACATGTCAGCGGGGGGAACATTTTTTCACGAAATACAAAGGCCCTTCCGGTGGGTCCCAGCTGTCAGGTGGAGGAATCATTATTTTGCGCGTACAGTCCACGGCCGATGAATGTCGTTCATTGACCAAGTTGACCAGGCCGCGCTGAGAGCACCATGGCGATGGACGATGGCGAGGCCTAGGAAGGGAACGACATGGAGCCGGGGAAGACTCGGCAACGGTTGCCCGCGCGGTGGGGAGTACGAGGGTTTACTGGTCTGACTGCCGTCGCCGGAAAATAACAGGAGGTGTGGGTGAGTAGAGGAATGGCCTGGCCAGCAATGAAGTAGGGTGGGGCGGTGCGGCCTGTGCAGCAGCACAGCCGACCACGGGAAGCGGGAGCAGGCAGTCCCACCGGATCTGGTTTGGGCGGCTGGAGCAAGAAGATCAGATATTGAAGAAGCAGCACGGCCGTTGGATTAACATCCAACGGTAACTGCTGCTAGAATTGTTTGTGGACTAAGTTGACAAAGCCAAAGTACACGTCAACCTAGTAGACCCACAAGTCAGCCTCCAAATCTGTCCCAAACAGCATACATCCCAAAATTTCTAGCTAGATTCAAATTAATTTTAAATCTAAATATACCTTAATTTAAATTCAATGAAATTTTACCTGCACAAAAACAATGAAATTTAAAATATCAAAATCCAAAAGAAAACAGTATTTTGGAACTGATTGTCTGTTTGCTATATTTTTTCATTTTACAGCCCATTTATTATCACTTATAGCCCATTTCTTATTACTTATAGCCCATTTTTTGGCCCAGCAGGGCGTAGAAAAGCAAGTAGGCCTATGTTGGTTATTCTGCAAAAAAACAAAATAGCTGGCTAGCAATTTTCAGAAAGGAAAAAAACAAACTTGGCTGGCCATGTGCTAAACATATGAAATAAAAGCCTGGGCTAGACGGGCCACGGGTCCCGCACAACCCAGTTGATACCCTTCTCCGTCCCGAAAAAACAAAATTACTACGCGCGCTGCTGGGTCCCTACTGTCATCCTCACCATGTACAATCATCTCCTTATTCCTCTCGGTTGATGACCATGTTGACAACACCGGAGGGCGGCGCCACGGCGAGCGAACCAAGGCAGAGGACGATGGTGAGTCCTCGGACGGGAACGAACAGGAGCCGGGGCAGATCACAGCCAGCCGTGGGAGGCGGGAGTAGGCGGTCCCGCAGCCGCTAGTTTGGCTTTAGCGGCTCGAGGAAGAAGAGACTGAAGAAACGCGACAGACATTGAATGTCAATCCAACGGTCAAGGTTGGCACAATCGTTTTGTTGACTAGGTGGACACCAAGTAGCATACTTTTTTATATATAGAGGAAAATGTGTTCGTCTGCCGTCCTCCTCACAGGGAACGTTTGCCACATAAGTGACTAGCACCCTTGGTTTTCAACCGAGAGGTCTTGGGTTCGAGTCCCAGGAACTCTCAATTTTGTCCTCCTTCCTTCCTCGCAAAAAAGGGAAAGAAAATCGAAGACTAGGGAAGGCGTACAGAACAAGCTAGTGTACCAGTAATGAGATGTTGCCGAGTTTTAGAAAAAAGAAAGACGTGCTCCTGTAGCTGGCTCGAATCCAAATCTAGACTATGACTATATATGGTGCTATGCTACTCTACAAGTAATGAAACTGACATATCCAACGTTCACTTCTCCTCTTCTCTACTTACTCTGCCTAGCATCAGAAGCTCTGGCCGCAGCAACCATGTCCGCTGGCTGCTCGTCCACCTGCTCTTCAGCAGGCAACAACTAGATATGCGCCAAGTCGCAACCCGTACCATCACTTGTGGGTCTCATCACACCCTCGCCGGCACGTGCACCGCAGCCGATTGCTCATCGCAACCCGCTGCCGTTGGTGTGGTGCCACTGCTGCAAATCACGCAGAGTCATCCGTCGCATCTCAACCACAATCCGCAACCCTGGCCGAGTCTTCTACAAATGCCCGAATCATGGGGTAATAATATGTTTAAGTGTTGTTCTGCTGCTTTTAGTTGCTGATTTTTTTAATAGTTTGGTTGATGATCTACCAATTTGATTCGTGCAGAAAAGGGAAGATTTGCGTGATTTGTATTTCTGGGAAGTTGTTGATGTGGGGGAATGCAACTACGCTGATTATTTGGTTAGCCGAGGAATCCCAATACTAGCAGGTTGGTGTGTTGGACAAGTAACTAAAGGAACGGCAGAAGAGGAAGATGCAGAGCAAAAGCTTAAAGATGCAGTTCCTCTGATCATGGCCAAGCAACAGCTGCTGAACGGCCTTGACAGCAATGAGGAGATGAAAGAGCTTGTGAAGATAATGGGCAAAATCGATGTGCTCTATAGGATGATTGTCTCTTTATTTGCAGTGTATGTAGCAATCGTGATGTATTCAGTGGCTACGACATGAGCACTTTGCTGAAACTAGTAATGAATGAAACCTGTGTAGCAGGCTGGACGTAGTGTTGTGAACATCTATGATTTCTATTAACGGAAATCAGGGGGTATCCCCTTTTGCTCATATAAATAAATAAATAGCAGAGGCCCTGTCGGGTTAGCTTTGTTCTCATTTGAAGACGTCGAGCAAATTGCTGTCCAACAGCAAACTATGTCATCAAATTCAAGTTTCACAGCCAAATATGAGTACAACTAAACAAGAATGTCATCATGTTTTAGTTGTCATACAATCACCAAACACAAATCAGCATATAGAACAAGTGATGTTCTCACAGCAAAATACTAAACAACATGTTCATTAGGTTTCAGTTGTCATAGCAAACACAATTTCACATAGTAGATAAAAAAACGTCTTCTGACAGGAAAATACGACAAAAGCAATGTAATCATCATCCGCAGCAGCAGCGTCAACATCTTCACCATGTGTATCAGTCTGAATCGTAATTCCCCACGGTGTCATCTTCTTCTTCGTCCTCAACGTCCTCGAACGTTGGCTTCTTCTTGGTCAACTCTTGTATGTCCACAACACGACAGGCAATCTTTTAGCCGACGTCATTGACATGATGGTTCTCAAAGATATTAGGAACATCTGTGTTATCTTGTACATCAGGAGCAGTGTAAGCATCATCTTGTTGTGCAACTTCATTAAACGAATTCCTCTGCTCAAACCTTTGCAATACTCTCCAGTCATCGCTACGTGCAAATGTGTCTTCCAAGAAAAATATCTGTGTTGCTTGATTTGCCAAAATAAAAGGCTCGTTGGTCTGGTACACCGCCTTGACATTGATGGATTTGAAATAATCATCACCTCTGGGTTTTGCGATCCTGGAAAACAGGTTATACCAATGACAGCACAACAGAACCACACACCGATGATCCTCAAAACTGGAGATATACTGCAACTGAATAATGTTTGTTATGTTAGCATACATTTCAGTTATCTCTTTGTCATACGTATCCATGCTCATGATGGCACTGTCTTGTGTCTTACTTCCTTTGTCTCGTGCAAGGGTGTTGTAGCGCACATCTCCAACAACGCAAGATTCATAATGTCTTACCCGAGTACCAGGACCCATTGCTAGTGAGTAAAGGGCATCATCAACTGCCTGCCCATCCTCCCGCATCTTCTTAACCTATGGTTAGAAAATAGACAAGCTGATCATCTTATGTACTCAATATATTAAAAAAACTGACAGTGCACTTCAAAAGCTTACATGGTTCTTGAACCATTTCGCAAATCCTGCCATAACTAGTTTGTCAATGTTTCTAGGAATTTGCGGTAGTAACTTCTCTTTGTAGATGCTGCACAACATAGTGATCGCGTCAAACATCTAAATATATAAGAATGTGCTCCAAGTTTAGTAGATTATGATGTATAAGCTGCAGTACTGCACTTACTTGATAGAAGATTATATCTCAGGACAATTATTCAACACATACCAAACCATTTTGTCCAAATCCTTAGGTTTGTCCTCTTGTCGACTCTTCCCTGTAACTCGAACAGAATAATCGAAAACATTGAGCCCGGAATTGTCTTCACCCACCTCTTTGCTAAGATGATCAGCTGTTTCAATATATTTTGAGCAGAATGTCAACACTTCTGTAGCAATGTAGGCCTCTGCAATGGAACCCTCGGGTCTAGCTCTGTTCCTAACATAGCCCTTGAAAGTGCCTAGCCGCCTTTCAATAGGTTACATCCAGCCATACTGTACTGGACCTCTAAGTAGTGCCTCATCAGGTAGATGAACAGCCAAATGCACCATCAGATCAAAGAAGGCTGGAGGATATATCTTCTCAAGGTCGCATAGGATAGTTGGTATCTTGTCTCTAAGACGCTCCAAAGCATATATCCTGATATTCCTACTACAGAGTTCCCTGAAGAATTGTCCCAACTCTGCAACTACTCTGTATAAGTCAGGGTGGCCCAATCCTCTAAGGATAACAGGTAAAACCCTTTGAAGTAGGACGTGGCAGTCATGAGTTTTCAACCCTTGTACCTTGTTTCCATCTGCACTGACTCTCGTTTCAGGGTTGGAAGCAAATCCATGTGGGAATCTCACATGTGATAGGACCTCACAGAATTCTTTTCTTTTTACCTTGTCCAATACATACACAGCTGGTGCCATATCCCGTGGTTTACCTTCATCTTGCACCTGCAAATCCTTTCTGATACCCAGGTGTGTCAAATCAATCCTAGATTTTAAGGTATCTTTCGTCTTGCCTACAATATTAAGAAGTGTGCCGATAATGCTGTCACATATATTTTTCTCGATGTGCATCACATCAAGATTATGCCTTAGATCCAAATCTTTCCAATACTCCAAGTCCCATAAAGTGGACCTGCAGGTAAACAATAATCTCTCTTCTACCCTGCCACGCTTCCTTTTCCCGCTACCATTACCATGATGGTTTCCTGGTGTAATATGCCTGACCTTCTCTAATTCCACTTGCAACTCATCGGCGGTGAGCCTCCTTGGCGCATCACGGTTTTCATGCTTTGCATTGAACACATGTCTTCGGTATTTTCTAGGATACGGCTTGTCCTTGGCAAGGAAATGGCGGTGTCCAATGTAACAGATCTTGCTAAGTATTGTGTATGACAGCGGATTCCTGTCACAGTGAACACATGCATTTTAACCATGTGTCGTTCGCCCTGACATAGTGCCCAAAGCCGGATAATCATGGATGCACCAAATTATAACAACACGCAGAAAGAAATCAGCTGGTGGGCTGGTATATAGGTATCGAGTGAGAACACCCTTCCATAGTTGTTGAAGTTCCTCCACAAGAGGCTCCATGAACAAATCAAAATCCTTTCCAGGACTTTTTGGACCTGGGAAGAGCAAGGCCATCGTGTAGTTTGATTCTTTGGTGCAGACATTTGGAGGCATGTTGTAAGGGATAACAAGCATTGGCCACATGCTATATGTGGCGCTCTCGTGGCCAAATGGGTTAAATCCATCTGAAGCTAAGACAAGTCTAATGTTTCTCGGGTCAGCAGCAAACTCTTTGTGTTTATCATTGAAGCTTTTCCACTAACTACCATGATATGGATGGCTCATTACATTCTGATCTCTGTACTCCTGGTTCCTAGAATGCCACAGTACATCCTCTCTTGTTTCAGCATCATGAAACAACCTCTGCAATCTTGGTGTAATTGGAAAATGTCTCAGAACATTATGAGGAATCCTCTTCACAGCATCGCCATCTTTCCATCTTGATGATTTGCATTTCGGGCATTCACTTAAGTTGGCATAATCCTTCCGGAATAGAACACAATTATTCTTACAAACATGGATCATATCATATCCAATTCCAACTGCACGAAGGAAATTCTTCATTTTACTGTAGGTGTGTGGCAACTCAGACGCATCTGGGAAAGATTCACGGAAAGCAGCCAACATCGCATCGAATGATTTGTTGGTCATCCGATCAGATGTCTTCACCTGAAGAAAGGTGACCATAGCTGAGAATACTGACAGCTAATTTCCTGGGGTGACAGCTGAAGGAAATATGCCCTAGAGGCAATAATAAAGTTATTATTTATTTCCTTATATCATGATAAATGTTTATTATTCATGCTAGAATTGTATTAACCGAAAACATAATACATGTGTGAATACATAGACAAACAGAGTGTCACTAGTATGCCTCTACTTGACTAGCTCGTTAATCAAAGATGGTTATGTTTCCTAACCATGGACAAAGAGTTGTTATTTGATTAACGAGGTCACATCATTAGTTGAATGATCTGATTGACATGACCCATTCCATTAGCTTAGCACCCGATCGTTTAGTATGTTGCTATTGCTTTCTTCATGACTTATACATGTTCCTATGACTATGAGATTATGCAACTCCCGTTTGCCGGAGGAACACTTTGGGTGCTACCAAACGTCACAACGTAACTGGGAGATTATAAAGGAGCATTACAGGAGTCTCCAAAGGTAGATGTTGGGTTGGCGTATTTCGAGATTAGGATTTGTCACTCCGATTGTCGGAGAGGTTTCTCTGGGCCCTCTCAGTAATACACATCACATAAGCCTTGCAAGCATTACAACTAATATGTTATTTGTGAGATGATGTATTACAGAACGAGTAAAGAGACTTGCCGGTAACGAGATTGAACTAGGTATTGGATACCGACGATCGAATCTCGGGCAAGTAACATACCGATGACAAAGGGAACAACGTATGTTGTTATGCGGTCTGACCGATAAAGATCTTCGTAGAATATGTAGGAGCCAATATGGGCATCCAGGTCCCGCTATTGGTTATTGACCGGAGACGTGTCTCGGTCATGTCTACATTGTTCTCGAACCCGTAGGGTCCGCACGCTTAAGGTTACGATGACAGTTATATTATGAGTTTATGCATTTTGATGTACCGAAGGTTGTTCGGAGTCCGGGATGTGACCACGGACATGACGAGGAGTCTCGAAATGGTCGAGACATAAAGATTGATATATTGGAAGCCTATGTTTGGACATCGGAAGTGTTCCGGGTGAAATTGGGATTTTACCGGAGTACCGGGAGGTTACCGGAACCCCCCGGGAGACATATGGGCCTTAATGGGCCTTAGTGGAAAGATGAAAGGGCTGCCCACAAGGTGGCTGCGCACCTTCCCCCTCCCCTAGTCCTATTAGGACTAGGAGAAGGTGGCCGCCCCCCCTCTCTCTCTTTCCCCCCTTGGGAATCCTTGTTGGAATAGGATTGGGGGGGGGAGTCCTACTCCCGGAAGGAGTAGGACTCCTCCTGCGCCCTCCTCCTAGGCCGGCGCCACCCTCCCCCTTGGCTCCTTTATATACTGAGGCAGAGGCACCCCAGAAACACACAAGTTGATCCACGTGATCTATTCCTTAGCCGTGTGCGGTGCCCCCTGCCACCATATTCCTTGATAATACGGTAGCGGAGTTTAGGCGAAGCCCTGCTGCTGTAGTTCATCAAGATCGTCACCACGCCGTCGTGCTGACGGAACTCTTCCCCGACACTTTGCTGGATCGGAGTCCGGGGATCGTCATCGAGCTGAACGTGTGCTCGAACTCGGAGGTGCCGTAGTTTCGGTGCTTGATCGGTTGGATCGTGAAGACGTACGACTACTTCCTCTACGTCGTGTCAGCGCTTCCGCAGTCGGTCTGCGTTGGGTACGTAGACAACACTCTCCCCTCTTGTTGCTATGCATCACATGATCTTGCGTGTGCGTAGGAATTTTTTTGAAATTACTACGAAACCCAACAGTGGTATCAGAGCCTAGGTTTTATGGTTTGATGTTATATGCACGAGTAGAACACAAGTGAGTTGTGGGCGATATAAGTCATACTGCCTACCAGCATGTCATACTTTGGTTCGGCGGTATTGTTGGATGAAGCGGCCCGGACCGACATTACGCATACTCTTACGCGAGACCGGTTCTCCCGACGTGCTTTGCACAAAGGTGGCTAGCGGGTGACAGTTTCTCCAACTTTAGTTGAACCGAGTGTGGCTACGCCCGGTCCTTGCGAAGGTTAAAACGGAGTCTATTTGACAAACTATCGTTGTGGTTTTGATGCGTAGGTAAGATTGGTTCTTGCTTAAGCCCGTAGCAGCCACGTAAAACATGCAACAACAAAGTAGAGGACGTCTAACTTGTTTTTGCAGGGCATGTTGTGATGTGATATGGTCAAGACGTGATGAGATATAAGTTGTTGTATGAGATGATCATGTTTTGTTGAAGTTATCGGCAACTGGCAAAATCATTATGGTTGTCTCTCTATTGCATAAGATGCAAGTGCCCAATAATTGCTTTACTTTATCGCTATGCGATAGCAATAGTTGCAAGAGCAATTTTTGGCGAGAAGACCATGTGATGACACATTGATATAGATCAAGATGATGGAGATCATGGTGTCATGCCGGTGACGATGGAGATCATGACAATGCTTTGGAGATGGAGATCAAAGGCACAAGATGATCATGGCCATATCATGTCAAATATTTTGATTGCATGTGATGTTTATCCTTTTATACATCTTATTTTGCTTAGTTTGACGGTAGCACTTTAAGATGATCTCTCACTAATTATCAAGAAGTGTTCTCCCTGAGTATGCACCGTTGCCAAAGTTCGTCGTGCCCAGACACCACGTGATGATCGGGTGTGCTAAGCTCTACGTCCATCTACAACGGGTGCAAGCCAGTTTTGCACACGCAGAATACTCGGGTTATACTTGACGAGCCTAGCATATCCAGATATGGCCTCGGAACACGGAGACCGAAAGGTCGAGCGTGAATCATATAGTAGATATGATCAACATAATGATGTTCACCGATGAAACTACTCCATCTCACGTGATGATCGGTTATGGTTTAGTTGATTTGGATCACGTAATCACTTAGAAGATTAGAGGGATGTCTATCTAAGTGGGAGTTCTTTAGTAATATGATTAATTGAACTTAAATTTATCATGAACTTAGTCCTGGTAGTATTTTGCAAATTATGTTGTAGATCAATAGCTCGCGTTGTTGCTTCCCTGTGTTTATTTTGATATGTTCCTAGAGAAAATTGTGTTGAAAGATGTTAGTAGCAATGATGCGGATTGGATCCGTGATCTGAGGTTTATCCTCATTGCTGCACAGAAGAATTATGTCCTTGATGCACCGCTAGGTGACGGACCTATTGCAGGAGCAAATGCAGACGTTATGAACGTTTGGCTAGCTCAATATGATGACTACTTGATAGTTTAGTGCACCATGCTTAATGGCTTAGAATCGGGACTTCAAAGACGTTTTGAACGTCATGGAGCATATGAGATGTTCTAGGAGTTGAAGTTAATATTTCAAGCAAATACCCGAGTTGAGAGATATGTAGTCTCCAACAAGTTCTATAGCTAAAAGATGGAGGAGAATCGCCCAACTAGTGAGCATGTGCCCAGATTGTCTGAGTACAACAATCGCTTGAATCAAGTGGGAGTTAATCTTCCAGATAAGATAGTGATTGACAGAATTCTCTAGTCAGCATCACCAAGTTAGTAGAACTTCGTGATGAACTATGATATGCAAGGGATAACGGAAACGATTCCCAAGCTCTTCGCAATGCGGAAATTGTCGAAGGTAGAAATCGAGAAAAACATCAAGTGTTGATGGTAGACAAGACCACTAGTTTCAAGAAAAGGGCAGAGGGAAGAAGGGGAACTTCAAGAAGAACAGCAAGCAAGTTGCTGCTCAAGTGAAGAAGCCCAAGTCTGGTCCTAAGCCTGAGACTAAGTGTTTCTACTGCAAAGGGACTGGTCACTGGAAGCGGAACTACCCCAAGTGATTGGCAGATAAGAAGGATGGCAAAGTGAACATAAGTATATTTGATATACATGTTATTGATGTGTACTTTACTAGTGTTTATAGCAACCCCTCAGTATTTGATACTAGTTCAGTTGCTAAGATTAGTAACTCGAAACGGGAGTTGCAGAATAAACAGAGACCAGTTAAGGGTGAAGTGACGATGTGTGTTGGAAGTGGTTCCAAGATTGATATGATCATCATCGCACACTCCCTATACTTTCGGGATTAGTGTTGAACCTGAATAAGTGTTATTTGGTGTTTGCGTTGAGCATGAATATGATTTGATCATGTTTATTGTAATACGATTATTCATTTAAGTAAGAGAATAAATTGTTGTTCTGTTTACATGAATAAAACCTTATATGGTTACACACCCAATGAAAATAGTTCGTTGGTTCTCGATCGTAGTGATACACATAATCATAATATTGAAACCAAAAGATGCAAAGTTAATAATGATAGTGCAACTTATTTGTAGCACTGCCGTTTAGGTCATATTGGTGTAAAGCGCATGAAGAAACTCCATGCTGATGGGATTTTGGAATCACTTGATTATGAATCACTTGATGCTTGCGAACCATGCCTTTTGGGCAAGATGACTAAAACGCCGTTCTCCGGAACAATGAAGCAGGCAACAGATTTGTTGGAGATCATACATACTGATGTATGTGGTCCGATGAATATTAAGGCTTGCAGCAGGTATCATTATTTTCTGACCTTCACAGATGATTTGAGCAGATATGGGGATATCTACTTGATGAAACATAAGTCTGAAACATTTGAACAGTTCAAAGAATTTCAGAGTGAAGTGGAAAATCATCGTGACAAGAAAATAAAAGTTTCTACGATATGAGCGCAGAGGTAAAAAATTTGAGTTACGAGTTTGGCCTTCAATTAAAACAATGTGGAATAGTTTCACAAACTCATGCCACATGGAACACCACAACATAATGGTGTGTCCGAACGTCATAATCGTACTTTATTGGATATAGTGCAATCTATGATGTCTCTTACCGATCTACCACTATCGTTTTGGGGTTATGCATTAGAGGCAGCTGCATTCACGTTAAATAGGGCACCATCTAAGTCCGTTGAGACGACACAATCTGAACTGTGGTTTGGCAAGAAACCGAAGTTGTCGTTTCTTAAAGTTTGGGGTTGCGATGCTTATATGGAAAAGTTTCATCCTAATAAAGCTCAAACCCAAATCGGAGAAATGTGTCTTCATAGGATATCCAAAGGAAACTATTGGACCTTCTATCACTGATCCGAAGGCAAATACTTTTGTTGCTAAATTCGAAAACTTTCTAGAGAAGGAGTTTCTCTCGAAAGAAGTGAGTGGGAGGAAAGTAGAACTTGATAAGGTAACTGTACCTGCTCCCTTATTGGAAAGTAGTTCGTCACAGAAATCTGTTCCTGTGACTACTACACCAATTAGTGAGGAAGCTAATGATGATGATCATGTAACTTCAGATCAAGTTACTACCAAATCTCGTCGGTAAACTAGAGTGAGATCCACACCAGAGTGGTATGGTAATCCTATTCTGGAAGTCATGTTACTAGACCATGACGAACTTGCGAACTATGAGGAAGCGATGATGAGCCCAGATTCCACGAAATGGTCTGAGGCCATGAAATCTAAGATATGATCCATGTATGAGAACAAAAGTATGGACTTTGGTTGACTTGCCCACTGATCGGCAAGCAATTGAGAATAAATGGATCTTCAAGAGGAAGACGGACGCTGATAGTAGTGTTACTATCTACGAAGCTAGTATTGTCGCAAAAGGTTTTCGACAAGTTCAAGGTGTTGACTACGATGAGATTTTCTCACTCGTATCTATGCTTAAGTCTATCCGAATCATGTTAGCAATTGCCGCGTTTTATGAAATATGGCAAATGGATAAACAAAACTGCATTCGTTAATGGATTTACTAAAGAAGAGTTGTATACGATGCAACTAGAAGGTTTTGTCAATCCTAAAGGTGTTAACTAAATATGCAAGCTCCAGCGATCCATCTATGGACTGGTGCAAGAATCTCGGAGTTGGAATATACGCTTTGATAAGTTGATCAAAGCATATAGTTTTATACAGACTTGCGGTGAAGCCTGTATTTACAAGAAAGTGAGTGGGAGCACTACAACATTTCTGATAAGTATATGTGAATGACATATTGTTGATCGAAAATAATGTAGAATTATTCTGTAAAGCATAAAGGAGTATTTGAAAGGAGTTTTTCAAAGAAAGACTTCGGTGAAGCTGCTTATATATTGAGAATCAAGATCTATAGAGATAGATCAAGACGCTTGATAAGTTTTTTCAATAAGTACAAACCTTGACAAGATTTTGAAGTAGTTCAAAATGGAGCAGTCAAAGAAAGAGTTCTTGCCTGTGTTACAAGGTGTGAAATTGAGTAAGACTCAAAGCCCGACCACGGCAGAAGATAGAAAGAGAATGAAAGTCATTCCCTATGCCTCAGCCATAGGTTCTACAAAGTATGTCATGCTGTGTACCAGATCTATTGTATACCCTACCACTGAGTTTGGCAAGGGAGTACAATAGTGATCTAGGAGTAGATCACTAGACAGCGGTCAAAATTATCCTTAGTGGAATAAGGAAATATTTCTCAATTATGGAGGTGACAAAAAGGTTCGTCGTAAGAAGTTATGTCGATGCAAGTTTTGACACAAATCTGGATGACTCTAAGTCTCGATCTAGATACATATTGAAAGTGGGAGCAATTAGCTAGAGTAGCTCCATGCAGAGCATTGTAGACATAGAAAATTGCAAAATACATAACATGATCACACCTTAGTACTCTTTGGGTGTTAATCACATAGCGATGTGAACTAGATTACCAAATCTAGTAAACCCTTTAGGTGTTGGTCACATGACGATGTGAACTATAGGTGTTAATTACATGATGATGTGAACTATCGATGTTAATCACATGGTGATGTGATCTAGATTATTGACTATAGTGCAAGTGGGAGACTGAAGGAAATATGCCCTAGAGGCAATAATAAAGTTATTATTTATTTCCTTATATCATGATAAATGTTTATTATTCATGCTAGAATTGTATTAACCGGAAACATAATACATGTGTGAATACATAGACAAACAGAGTGTCACTAGTATGCCTCTACTTGACTAGCTCGTTAATCAAAGATGGTTATGTTTCCTAACCATGGACAAAGAGTTGTTATTTGATTAACGAGGTCACATCATTAGTTGAATGATCTGATTGACATGACCCATTCCATTAGCTTAGCACCCGATCGTTTAGTATGTTGCTATTGCTTTCTTCATGACTTATACATGTTCCTATTACTATGAGATTATGCAACTCCCGTTTGCCGGAGGAACACTTTGGGTGCTACCAAACGTCACAACATAACTGGGTGATTATAAAGGAGCATTACAGGTGTCTCCAAAGGTAGATGTTGGGTTGGCGTATTTCGAGATTAGGATTTGTCACTCTGATTGTCGGAGAGGTATCTCTGGGCCCTCTCGGTAATACACATCACATAAGCCTTGCAAGCATTACAACTAATATGTTATTTGTGAGATGATGTATTACGGAACGAGTAAAGAGACTTGCCGGTAACGAGCTTGAACTAGGTATTGGATACCGACGATCGAATCTCGGGCAAGTAACATACCGATGACAAAGGGAACAACGTATGTTGTTATGCGGTCTGACCGATAAAGATCTTCGTAGAATATGTAGGAGCCAATATGGGCATCCAGGTCCCGCTATTGGTTATTGACCGGAGACGTGTCTCGGTCATGTCTACATTGTTCTCGAACCCGTAGGGTCCGCACGCTTAAGGTTACGATGACAGTTATATTATGAGTTTATGAATTTTGATGTACCGAAGGTTGTTCGGAGTCCGGGATGTGATCACAGACATGACGAGGAGTCTCGAAATGGTCGAGACATAAAGATTGATATATTGGAAGCCTATGTTTGGACATCGGAAGTGTTCCGGGTGAAATTGGGATTTTACCGGAGTACCGGGAGGTTACCGGAACCCCCCGGGAGACATATGGGCCTTAATGGGCCTTAGTGGAAAGGTGAAAGGGCTGCCCACAAGGTGGCTGCGCACCTTCCCCCTCCCCTAGTCCTATTAGGACTAGGAGAAGGTGGCCGGCCCCCCTCTCTCTCTTTCCCCCCTTGGGAATCCTAGTTGGAATAGGATTGGGGGGGGGAGTCCTACTCCCGGAAGGAGTAGGACTCCTCCTGCGCCCTCCTCCTAGGCCGGCGCCCCCCTCCCCCTTGGCTCCTTTATATACTGAGGCAGAGGCACCCCAGAAACACACAAGTTGATCCACGTGATCTATTCCTTAGCCGTGTGCAGTGCCCCCTGCCACCATATTCCTTGATAATACTGTAGCGGAGTTTAGGCGAAGCCCTGCTGCGGTAGTTCATCAAGATCGTCACCACGCCGTCGTGCTGACGGAACTCTTCCCCGACACTTTGCTGGATCGGAGTCCGGGGATCGTCATCGAGCTGAACGTGTGCTCGAACTCGGAGGTGCCGTAGTTTCGGTGCTTGATCGGTTGGATCGTGAAGACGTACGACTACTTCCTCTACGTCGTGTCAGCGCTTCCGCAGTCGGTCTGCGTTGGGTACGTAGACAACACTCTCCCCTCTCGTTGCTATGCATCACATGATCTTGCGTGTGCATAGGAATTTTTTTGAAATTACTACGAAACCCAACAACAGCAACGTTGCATTGTTCCAACATGCGAGCCCACCGTTTTTCTTCTGCAGGTGAAAGTTCATGGAATGCACGAGCATTTCGTAGCATTGTTTCAATGTTGGTCAAACTCACTGGCTCCACCACCACCACCTCCTCCTCCTCTTCCACCTGAGCATCAGGCAGATCAAGATGGTGATCTGCTGCTTCCACGTAGTCAATAACATTGATGTTCACAGCTTCACCATGATGGACCCACCTAGTATAGATGATTTTGCATAACACCGACATCCCATACAAGTGTAGATGATTTTGCATAGTTGACTAGGGTCTTGTAACTGAATTCATACAACTGCTACATGGGCAGAGCACATCTGATTTCGGACCACCGTACTCAGCTCTGATAAAGTTCATGAAGTTTTCAACCCCCTCGACATATGCAGCGGAGAATCTTCCAGCAGAATTTATCCAAGTCCTGTCCATCTGTTAGACATACAAATTAGTTCTTCTACTAAATATTACAGGAAAAACATATATGCTTTTTTATGAAGTCCAGAAAAAAAATACCTAGGTCGATGTCTAAAGCTATGGCAAGATATTTGGACGAGCAGATCTAAGTAACGAAATATATGTAAAGCTAATTCAGCAAACAGATTTGAGTGCCAAATTATGGCAGGCTGTTTCAGCAGTCAATGAGGCCGAGCACACAGCCATCGAACTATCGAAGGCCATCGCAGCAACAAAGATCGAGTATAAAACGGTGTAGAGCTATTTCAGCTAACAGATTGGCTACTAGACCATGGCAATCTACGTCACAATAAATATATGGCAGGATATTTTAGCAACTAATCGGCCTTGGCATGCCATCTCAGCTAAGCAGATTGAGTGCAAAACAGGGCAAGGAAGCTTCTTAAGCAAAGCATATTGACAGTAAACTACTTCGGCAAACATTGAGATTAACAACGTCTATCAGCTAACATTCAGCGCTACACCGACATGAACGGGGCCTCAGTCTAGAATGTGCGTACTGTGGGAGAAGCTGACCGCCATGCGTCTCCACACGAACGTCGCCAGCGGTGGCGGCGCTGACCGCCGTGCGCCTCCCCAAGAACGTAGCCAGAGGTGGCGGCGCCGCTAGAGGACGGCAGTCTACGAGAACGTACTATGGGAGCGAGAGGATCGCCGAACCGCGGCGCCGACGTATCGGTCCGGCGGGGAGGGCGACTTTGGCGGAGCGAATGGAGTGGAGGGGAACAGGGGGGAGGGGGGTTTGGGGAATATTATTGGCTAGTTGGCCGAAGGGCGGTTGAATCGGATTTGGGGGGAATTTTTGGGTGTGTGGGGGGGAGGATTTTCGCGCGGTGGGCGGGGGGAGTTTGGCGCACGGTCGATTTCTCCAAGTGCAGTCCCACGTGTCAGTGAAGAGGCAAGCCGAAGCGCGTTCTGTTTGCGTGAGCCGTGTGCAGGACCGAACGTGTGTGGGGTGCAATGCGACCGTGCCAGGAGTGCTGTGAGTGTACCACATTTTTTCCTTTTAAACTAGGTGCTTCGCCCCCCTAAAAAAATCCGTTGCTTCACGCGATCCATCGATACTACTACTAGTAATCGGTAATCCCGACTAAAATGGCGCGGCCGGGTCTTTTCCCGCACGATATGCTGGGAGGTTGGCTTAGTTGGGTTTTTAGGACGAGTAATGCTACACCTACGTAATCCCAGTTACGTAATTAACGTAATGTGAAACGTGTGAGCTGTTGATTATAGATTGGGGGGAGGGAGGGGCCCACCACCATGAAAATCAGGGGAGGAGAGAGAGAGAGAGGCAATTTACGTTAACCCTTTCGTAGGTTCCCGTAGATGTAGAAAGATGTGTCCGATCCTGCAATATAGGCCATCTGATCTATATCTAACGGATAGGAAGGAAACTATGACAATTTACCCGCACTCCTCTCCACATTTGCAGATAAGGTGTTCCCTCGTTCATCCTTTTCTCCCACAAGATCTTGATCTTCCGTGCAACGCACGGGCATCTTGCTAGTACTCCTACAATATGTATATTGTTGTGAAATTTCATATACACCGGCCGAGATTAATGCAAACACGGCAGATTTTCATTACATTTCGAACTTTTATAGGACAAAAAAATAAAAGAAACCCGACCCTAAACCTATTCTACGGCGGTGACCGGCGTCCTCCATCTATGATCTCCATGTACGGGGGCAGGGTTCAAGACCCGTGAAGTGAAGGTGCGGTCTCCGGCGAGGAAAAGTAGAACACGGGAGACAGACCGGCCAGTTGGCACACCATGCCCTGCCGCCTCCCATGCCCTACTCATCCTCGGAGGAGTCCCCGACCTCGGCGGTGCCGGACGTTGGACGGCGACAAGTAGGACGCGTGGCTGACGGTGCTCCCGTCGTCGGCCGCCAGCATGGCCACCGCTTGTGCGGCGACTTGAGCGAGGGCGGCGACCTCGAGCTCCATCCCCGAAGACAAGCTCTCCCGCAGAGCATTCACGCTTGCGGTCATGGCGGATGTGGTTCCAGGTAGGAGGACGATGCGCTATGGTGTGGAGGTTAGCTGGGCGTTGCCGCTTTAAGTAGCGCATTTCGGTGAGGCCAAGCATCCGGGTGCGTCATTAAGTCATCGGAGTTGGTTCCGCAGGCACCGAGCCTCTTAATGACGACATACGAATGGACGGCATGAATGCGGGCAACTGGTGCCGTCTGGGAACGCACCGCACGACGGCACGAGGGACGAGGGTTTTGGTGTGCCAGGGTAGTCAGCTGCGGCCGTGGCAACGTTGGAGATGCCCTTTGCTCACATGCGATCCCCGCATGTCATTGGAAAAGCAAGACGACCCAGCATGGTCTCAGGTCCAGAGGATGCAGTTGGCCGCGCTACACCACTCTGCGGACGCGTCGCGGCGCCCCGTGCATCCTCGACGAGCCGGGTGTTGGGGTGTGTTTTGGATTGTGGCCAAAGTGCACCTTGCCAAATTTTTGGTCATGACCAAAAGATTGGTCTTTGCTTGGATGGTTGCCATTTTTTTGGCATGCCAATGAACTCTAGCCAACTGTAGTTCATTTTTCTTGCCAATGTCAGCCAAATTATGGGCAACCAATAACTCAACCAAAATTTTGGTCATGACCCAAAGATTGGTCTTTGTTTGGGTGGTTGCCATTTCTTTGGCATGCCAATGAACTCTAGCCAATTCAAGTTCATTTTTCTTGCCAATGTCAGCCAAATCATGGGCAACCAATACCTCAACCAAAATTTTGGCTACCCAATGCTTTGATGGGGCAACCTTGGGCACAAACTAAACATACCATTGGTCGTGCCACAGCACTAATGCCACCCTCGGCAAACTGAAACCGACAGTGTCTAGCGACGATATGAGCGTGTCGCTCACCGCGGTCGCCGTGTCCAGAGGCGGTGCTGGAACCGCGCCCCATTGTTGGCCCCAACGACCCACATGAACGGTTGTCGGTGGCGAGGAGGTCGTGGGCTAGCTCCTGCATTGGACTAGTCTGCGCTACGTCATCCCGACGGGTGTGCCCCACATGTATGTTTCCCTGTTTTCCCGGCCATATTCGAGCGTCAGTGCTCCACGTTGCGCATTAGGCCTTTCACTATGTAGGCCAAGAAAGACAACTTATTGTTTATTTGAGCCGTTCAAGTATAATCATGTGGCGTTTGCTTATTTCTCATTCCTCTCCAACCCTCTTCTCCATCGATCATGTCGCCCTCCAGTCGAGTCCATCCTCCCGCATGCCTCATTTGAACATTCCGCCGAGTATCATTCGCATGTACCCACCCTAGTCCTCTTTCAATAGATCTCCGGACCCCGAGATGAAATTGAGAGGGAACGAGTGGGGGCACGTGATACCTAAGGCGGATTCAAAATTTTGAACCAGTGATCATAGCATCCGCAAATCATATATAAAGGATATTCAATGTTCGTTTCGTTTTTGAACGTACAATATACTACCTCCTATCCTTTCTAGTTTACATATAAGTTTTATGTGTAGTCAAAGTATATCTACTTTGATCAAAAAGGTATCAACATTCAACAACGCCCAATCAATATTGTTAGATTCGTACGTACTCCTAGATTTGTACTCGAGATGGTTTCCAATTTGACTATTGACAAGATTAATAGTACATGAGATGTATAATGTGAAAATTATACCATTGGAAACTCCTTTCACATACGAATTTGACCGTATGCTTTGTGTAAGTTGCATGTCATATATTATTACTCTAACATTTGGTCAAAGTTAGCCTCGAAAAACACATTAGACCCTGTATGCTTTGTGTAAGTTGCATGTCATATATTATTACTCTAATATTTGTGTAAGTTGCATGTCATATATTATTACTCTAACATTTGGTCAAAGTAGTATAGTGGAAGTGGATCCTCTGACGTAGGTATCCCTGCCTTACCCTCCCTTTCGGTCACTTACTAGCGGACCCCATGCTTGCTAGGCCCCGCATGTCAGTTACTCAATGGGTTCGGCCACGTCAGGGGATCCTCATCCGTAGTATACTCCCTCTGTTTTTATTTACTCCGCATAAAACGGAGGGAGTGGTGGTATAATAAATGACGCGCGCGGGGGAGGGGGAGGGACGTCGGTTTGCTCTCAACTGCGGTCCCACAAGCGAGCGAAAACGCAAGACGAAGCGCGTTCCATTCGGTGAGCGACGTGGAGGGTCCAGCATGCCGGGCTGCAACGCGAACGTGACAAGAATGATGTACAGTCAACACCGATTGACCGGTCGTCACCGGAACCACTATTCACACCAGAACCTTTGCTGCTCGGCCTATGCCAGCCACTGCCCTAAAACCACACCAAATCTCCAGCCCATTCCCCCACCTTTCGATCCCCTAGCCCGCATCAAGCGTCCCCTAGTTCGCTGGAAAGCCATGGTGCGCCACAAGATCACTAACTACAAGATGCTGACGCCGGAGCGCTGCGCAGAAATCACGGCGGCGGTCGGCGCCACAGACCTCCGTTCCCAAGCTCGCTTTTCGGCGGGCCAATCCCCGAGTTCTCTGGAGCCAAGCTATGAGGAGGAGGAAGCCGATCTAATGTTCATGGCGGAGGTCGCGACGCAGAAGGCCCCCTATGGGTATGAGACGATGGACGTCGACTTCATGCCGGCGTCCGAGTCCCCCATGGTGCAGGCGGACCAGCGGTTCAACATGGCGATACTAAAGGAGGACCGGGAGGCAGAGGCTCAACTCGACGTGGAGCGCGCGCATGCCGCTGCCATCGAGACTCTCCTGCAGGCGGAACCGGATGTCGTGGATGTGAACCGAGCGGTGGAGGCTCAACTTGAGGCGGAGCGCGCGGATGCCGCTGCCATCGGGGCCCTCCTGCAGGTGGAACCGGACGTCCTGGACTTGAACCGGGCGGCAGAGGCTCGACTCGACACGGAGCGCGCAGATGCCGCTCTCATCGACGCCCTCCTGCAGGCGGAACCGGACGTCCTGGACTTGAACCGGGCGGCGGAGGCTCGACTTGACGCGGAGCGCGCGGATGCCGCTGCCATCGAGTCCCTCCTGTAGGCGGAACCGGACATCCTCGACTTGAACCGAGATGTTCTCTCGTCCGTGTAGAGCGCCCGCACACTCCTTGAACGAGTAGCTGGAGGCCGAGGACAACCACAGTGCGGAGACACACGTCGACAGCGACGGCTGGTTCACGCTAGCAGCCAAAGACGACGAGGTCGTCTCTTTCCGCGAGCAGTGATAGTTTTTCTTTATGTTGTTGTTTTTATGGATCTTTCGCTGTGTAAAAACATATATTTGTTATGCAAGTTACCTGACTTGGGCCAGTCTACCATTTCAGGCGGTTGGATGAATATCCTACATCTCCTAACCCTTCTTTCCTTCTTCCTCACCTCTTCTTCTTCCCCAACAGACCACCACATGGGCCGTACGGATACTCCCCAACATGCGGTTGGATAAACATACTCTATGAACGAAAATTATGTGTCAGCGATAGGATGGCTGAGTTGGGTTTGCGGCGTGCAGGAGCGACCGTGTGAGGGTGCGGTGCGACCGCGATAGCCGTGCGCAAGTGTACCTCCTTCTCATTTTGAAAACTTTAGGCAAGCTTGGAAAAAATGTGTGGCGAAGTTTGGCAATGCAAGTCCTACACCCAAACAGGATAAGTACGTACGTACTAGGAGTACTAGTGTTAAAAAAGAAAGGCTGGGTTTTCCTTCGCGGGATTTAATCGATACAAATCCTCGTTTCACGTGTCAATTAATGCGTATTTTTTCTCCAAAGACCAAAGAGCTAACCATCTCACTCCTCATCACTTGATTAATGCAGCGCCATGCAAACCAACGTTCTCACTTCCGCATGCATACAGGGGATATTAATGTCCTTGGTTGCTAACCCCATCAATTTTGCCTCGATTAGTGTTATTGGCCCTTTGCAAATTGTAATTTTGGTATACTGGTCTTGTGTACAAAAAATGGAGGTAGTAACTATATTTTACTTCCTTCCCCATTGCGGTGACGTTGACGATTTTTTTTTGGTGGTTTGGCGAAGTGCGTTCGACGGAGAACACCATTGAGGGAGACCATGGTAAGTCGTTCGCAAGTGCCGCCTGCAAGCCAAGACAACCGCCTTATTTGCATCCAGGAAGTCCTTTACTAGTACTACTATAACTAATGCGGTGAGATGGCTTCTCGAAGAAGACGATGGAGAAGCGGAGTCAGCGAAGAGTGAAATGATGGTTGCTTTGTCCGTGCTTTTGTGATTTGACGCCTCACTGCTTTGTGATTTGTGATAGAAGGGAGAGGGGAGTAGACTCTGTGCTATATACTATACTACATGCGTCCAAGCATGGGAGAAAGAGGAGAGATGTTGCATTTTTCTATTCCTTCAATCAATCAGGGAGCTTCGGTTCCATCTTTTTGGCTTTGGCAACACCGTCCCCAATGGTTCCCATGATGCCAAAAGCTATTTTCACATTTGGCTACACATTTTGGATGCCCTTAACTGTACCACTTGGTTTTTCTCCTGTGTGCTATCTATACAAATCTCAATTATATTGATCTAAAAAATTATAGAACGAGATTAGTAAAAAGGAGGTGATTTTGCCGCGCGGATGGCGGGGAGGTTTCTTATTTGAGCAATGCTACATCCACGTATTGGTTTACGTAAATTTACAAACTGATGTGATGTGGGACTATTTGATTGGATTAAAGGAGAGGATTAGGCCCACCCCACCTGAAAATCAGGGGGGCATACATAGATTAGATGGAAAGTATATGTAGCAGCTACGTAGCCCTTTGTAAGTCTAGGATTAGGCTTCTTATTTTCAGAGGACGTTGTCCTGGCGGTTTGCTAACATGCGGTCCCACGTGTCAGTGCTTTACCAAGCCGATCCGCGTCCCACATGAGGCAGAACAACGACAGAAGCAACACGTGGTTAAGTTGAAGAAGATGAGGGAGACGCTGATTCAGCAACGAGTGAAATGATGGTTGCTTCGTCCCTCCAACTTAACCGTGGGAAAGGTTCAGTTTTGTGATTTGACGCCTCATTGCTCATTACTACATCGGCGCCATGACTGGGGTGCTTCACCCCGGCTGCTCTGCACTGTATTCCGGTATGGCACGTGGACCCGGTAGCTTGATGTGCCACATGTCGGCGAAAGGGCCTAGAAGATTTATGAAAGCGAGCGCTCCACTCTTACGACGGAGGAGTAGACGACACGATGGCCAGTGAACTATCACTTGTACTGTATAGTACTATAGTTTTGCTGTTTCGCACGATCCATCGATACAAACCCGATTAAACAGGAAAGGGCGGGATTTTTCCCGCGCGGTAGATGATACTGGCCATACATTTCAAAGGCAATTTTAATGTATGCAGACTGAATAATTATAAGTAACAATATGATATCTAGTAAAACTAAAAACACATGATTTATTGTGTTAGAGTGTAGTAGTAGTGCTGTATTGCATAGTTGTTAGATGTAATATGCGAGAACGTGTAGAGATGTAGTTTTGGAGGGCCCACAGAGAGAAAAGCGTAATACGGTCACCGAACTTCAGAATAAGTTGATTACGGTCACTATATACGTTTTGCGGTGATTATACGGTCACTTGCTCACAGCTCAGCATCGGATTGCACTCTGTTGACCGGCCAAATAGTCCGCGTGGCGCCATGTTGACTAGTTAAATTGACCACGTTCGTTGTGGGTCCCACCTATCAGTTCGCATAGGCAAAAGGTCAGATAAACTCAAATTTACGCAGGCGCGACAAGGCTCCAACCCGTGCGCGGGAATCACCTGGTTGTGTATGTGTCTGTCAGGGCCTGATATGTGCGCATGCACGTGTAGGTTGAGCACTTGAGCGTGAGAGTGTGTGTTGGCCATGTGGTGTACTGGTGTGTGCATGCATGCGTGCGTGTGTGCGTGTGAGTGTTGCGTGTGTGCGTGCGTGTGTACGTGTGAGTGTTGCGTGCGTGCGTGGGTGCATGTGTTTGTGTGAGTGTTTTGTGGATGCAGTTCGTGTGCATGCGTGCGTGTGTGTATAATCACCACACCAGCTCCTGTGTGTTAAAACAGACGGCTCAGCATACCAATACAAGGCCACCTTGTCCGTTGTGCCCGCGGTCATGACTTCGAACCACCGTCCAAATATTTTTTGTCGTTTGTTTTCATTCTTACTAGCAAGATGCCCGTGCGTTGCATGTAACATAAAGATGCATTTGTATGACTTGTTTATCTTGTGAGAGAAAAGGATGTGTCGGCGTTCTAGGAACGGGGGTCCCCAGACTTGCCTGCCTGCGGCCTGCGGCGTGGCTCAAAAGGGGGCCCAGCGCGGCCCATCTTCATCAACACAGACCCAAGACCCTCGTGAGGGGCCAAGCCTCGCGGGGCGGACAACACGGAGCTTCCTCAGGCATGGCCTCATCAGGCTGGCTCGCGAGGAGGCGGAGAGATCAAGGCGGGGTACCTCACGAGGTGCTCGTGACGCAAGCCATGACGACCAAAGGCGCCAGGCGGGCGCCAGCCGCGCAATGTCCTCGTTTCCTCTTTGGTGCAAAGGGAGCAAGCGCAGGCGAAAGCATCAAGCAAAGGCACCCGCTTCGGTGCAACGAGACCAAGAACAGTCCAACAGCAGGGAGGAAGTCATTGTGGAGCCCAAGCCAGCGTCACCACCAGAGCCTTTGGCAGGCGAGGACCAACTTTAGTCAGGATAAGTGTACCAGATGTTCCCCTTCAAAATGGCCAATTGTTGGCGCCCTTCCCGCTCAATATTTGGGAAGAGGCCTAGGGCCTTTGCCTATAAATAGGACTAGCCACCCCCAGGGTAGGAGGGCAATCAAGAAGGGAGAATCTAGAAGCCAAGAGAGAAATTAGCTAGGATTGGATCGAGTAGCATCACACAGAGAGAGAGAAGGGCGACTGAACTCCTCCTAGCAGTTCATCCCCCCAGCCAAGAACAGACCCTTGCGAGGCTCTTCTTCCTTGTATTGCTCATCATCATCAGCCCAAGAGGCAACCCACCACACCACACAATGGAGTAGGGTATTACACCACAACGGTGGCCCGAACCAGTATAAACCCTGTGTCTTTTGTGCTGTTCTTTCCATAGCTTAGATCTTAGCGAGGCGGAGGGGTGCAGGTAGGTACAAGGCGAAATCTCCGTGCGCACCCTAGTGTTCGAACCTCAAGGGTCTGCCAGAACCCGAAATCCAACATTTGGCGCGCCAGGTAGGGGTGCGCCGGAATTCGTCTTCCACCACCCTGTTCTCCTCCGACCATCGCGTCCATGTCTGACGCTCGTCGGGCCCGCGCTGAGCGCCAGGCCGCTCTCACTCCCCGCGTCGCCCAGATGGCTCCTGTCGGCGGGCGTCCTCGCCGTTCCCCGTCACCTGCCGTCAACGCCGCCACCGGCCCGTCGAGGAACGAGCAGCAAGCGTCATCTCAGCATCCGTCTGTGCGGCAAGACGGCCGCACCGCTACTCCCTCGCTCACCACAGCTGGTTCTTCGTCCCGCGCGCTCCGCTCACCCATGGAGGCTCGAGCTGCGCTCATCGCGGCAAACGAGCTCCTACGCTACCGTCTCGTCGACGATGTCTACGAAGAATGGCTCGACCGCGTCGCCGAGCTCGTCCGCGCCGCAGGGGGCTCTCCTGCGCCGTCTGTTCCGCTGCACCGCACCCCGCCCCGCGCGGGCGACGAAGCTCCGGGGGCGCCCAGCCGCCTCTTCCTGAAGAAGGCGCCATGGCTCCAAGGCGCGTGGCCCCTGGGCGGAACCCGCTCCGTCAGGTGCCAGCGCGGCAAGAGCAGAGCTGCCAAGAAGTCCCTCGCCCGCAAGAAGCTGCCCGGGCGCTCCCTGCTCCAGCACGTCGCGACCATGCTCCTGCTCCCGCACGTCAAGACCCCGCGCTGCTCCCAGCTGCAGCACGTGGGGACATGCAAGACCAAGCTCTCCGTCACCCAAGGCCTCCCGTGGCCACAGCAGGCTGCCGTGCCTTCACCACCGAGCTACGCAGCGTCACGTGGCCCGGCAAGTTCAAGCCAGACCTGCCTCCTCGTTACGATGGCACGGCCAACCCTGCGGAGTTCCTCCAGCTCTATGAGCTGGGCATCGAAGCTGCCAACGGAGACAAGAAGGTCATGGCGAACTGGTTTCCCATGGCGCTCAAGGACGGGGCCCGCACCTGGCTCTTGAACCTGGCTCCAGGCACGATCTCCTCCTGGGACGAGATGCGCACCCGCTTCATTGCCAACTTCCAAGGTCCTCGCGACCGGCCACCCGCCGTGAGCGACATGCGCCGCATCAAGAATCAACCCAGAGAGACCCTGCAGAAGTACATCCAGCGCTTCAACAACGCACGCCTCAAGATTCCCAAGGTGACCGAGGAGGCCATCATCTCAGCCTTCTCTGACGGCATGCGCGATGTCAAGTGAGCTGGCGATGCATGAAGACCTATGCACTTCCTTGGAGTTGTTCAACTTGGCATCCAAGTGCGCCAGGGCTGAGGAAGGGCGTCTCTCCCTCCTCGAGCTGCCTGCCGCGGACCCAGAAGAGAAGAAGCCCAAGGCCAAGGATGTGAAGCGCAAGGGGGCTGTCGTGCTCGCGGTAGAACCAGACACCAAGCGGGGCAGAGATCAGCCCGAATCTTCCAAGGGCAGTCGGTACTGTGTGTACCACGACCTCCACACCCACAACGCCAACGAATGTCAAGAGCTCCGAGCCGTGCGAGAAGGAAGGATCGGCCGTCGCCCCGACCACGGTGACCAGGGCTACGGCCGAGGAGGAGGAAGGAAAGCAGGACGCTGGGAAGACCGCTGCCCGCGCCAACGGTGGCGCGATCGACCTCGCGAGGATCACTGGCAAGACCCGCCTCGCGAGGGAGACTGGAGGGATCAGCCTCGCGAGGATCGCCTGCAAGGCAACGCAGGCCTCCCTCTGCTGCCACCGCAGCCAAGGAGAAACGAGGACCGCCATCAGGACGAGGGGGCTGGGGGCTTCTAGGAGCCGCGCGCGATCGCATGCATCCTGGGCGGGGCTCAAGCCCCAGCCTCTCAACGCATCTTCAAGCAGTTCGCCCGCGAAGTGAATGCAGTCCTTCCCAAGCTCGAAGCCACGCACCCTCTCAGGTGGTCGGCGTGCGCCATCACGTTCAGCTCAGCAGATCAGCTCAAGTGTGCGGCCACAACCGGAGTCCTCTCGATGCTTTGTTCCCCAATCATCAGCAACATGGTGGTCACCAGGACCCTCATCGATGGTGGGGCAAGGCTCAACGTCCTGTCCGTGGAAACATTCAACAATCTCCAAGTGCCCTACAACCAGCTTCAGCCAACCAAGCCTTTCTCCGGAGTCACCGACGGCTCCACGGTCCCGATTGGGCAGGTCCGCCTCCCTGTCACCTTCGGGGCACGCGACAACTACCGCACCAAGCTCATCAACTTCGACGTCGCTCACATTCACATGTCATACAACGCCATCCTTGGGTACCCAGCGCTGGCCAAGTTCATGGCCGTAACTCACCACGGCTACAACGTCCTCAAGATGCCAGGAAGTGGCGGAGTCATCACGGTGCCCTGTGAAGAGAAGGACGCGGTGTGTTCCCTGGAACGAGCCTTTCAGGCCGCGTCACTGGAAGACCCGGATCGCGGAAGCAGGAGGCTTCCCGAGACCGCTCCCAAGAAGAAGAAGACATCGTCCGGCCCGGCCCCTCAGGAGGCAGGTCCCTCAGGGCCCGCGCCTGCCCAGGGGGAACCTCCTTCCATCGCATAGGAAAGCGCGCCCGGCGCCCTCCTCAGGCAGGGCTCGGGGGCTCTCCCCTGGAGGGCCACCGACCTGGCTAAGGTCACGAGGGAGGCACTTGGGCACCACATGGAGGCGTGTTTCGAAGCACATTTCCCTCAAGAAGGAGTAAGGCAAGGAGAGCCAGACCCTTAGGAGTTCGTCAGCAAGGCCATTCAGGAGCTACAGGAGTCAAGAGTCATGAAAGGCGGCCGCCGCCTACCAGCTGTGGCTCCCCATCCAGGCGAGGATGGTGGGCTGCGCGTCTGCATCGACATACCAGGGCTCAATCGAGTCGCCTCTCTGGAGCGCCTCTGGCCCTCGCAAGTGGGGCGCTGCAAAGGTCCACCCATAGCTACGTTCGCATGCCTTACGGCTTGCCGAACGTGGCTGCCACGTACCAGCGCCTCATGAGGGGCATCATGGAGGCTCAAGAGGCCAGGCGTTCCGCAGCCCTGGCGGAGATGGAGATGGTCCGCGAGGAGCCACCAGCGCCTTCGGAGCCTCCCGAGGCCCCTAGGCCTGGGGGCTCTTGAGGATCGGCTTCCGCAGCCCACCGAGTCTGCTACGCCAACACTCCTTCGTCCTCAACATCATCAGGTGACATCTTTCAAGTTTCATTTCCAGCTGGGAGCGCCCCCCAGGGCTGCATTATTCCTAGGCCGCGTGGGTCCGTCCCTGCGGCATGTATCCCTTTTACTTCATGTTGTTAGCTTACCTTGTTGGGGGCGCCCCTCGGGCTGCATCATCCCCCAAGTCGCTCGGGCTAGACCCAGCGGCATGTACCCCTTTTGCATTTATTTCCGGCTATGCGTTCGACCCACCATGCTTGATTATATGATGCCTATCCACGGCACCTCTTCTTCTCCATGCTGACCACTTGCACGTTAAAGGGGGGGGTACCTAAGCATCGCGACTTAGGGCTCTTACTGGCTCTCCAGCCCTCACCCTCTGGCCTTGTCCGCAGCATCGCGACCTGGCATACCAGCGACGGCTGAGACCAGCTCGAGGGCCGGGACCCGAGGACGTAGAGTGCCGACATCTAACCAAATTTGCAGGGACGCATCACAAGATAAGGCCCAGTGCCAGCGCAACCCGCCTAGAGGTAGGGCCCCGTGAGTCCCGCGCTGGCTCACGGGTGCCCAGATACACCTCGCCAGGCCCTACCGTGCCAGCCACGTGTCAGGGCGGGGCTGTACACGCCCTGGGGGCTCCTCCCAGAGGGGAGCCCCCTCCCACATACTAGTGGAAGCATCATGCTCCGTGCTGGCTGACGACACTATCGAGGAGCGGCTATGCCCGTACACATACGGAAGCGCTATGCTCCGCGCTGGTGATAAACAACTGAGGGCGGCCCCCGGGCCGCATCAACCTCAGGGAGCCCAGAGCTCAGTGTCTAGCCTCATCGTAACGCCTCCCCTCGGGAGTGCCGCACGAGGGGGGCTGGGCACGGGGGCTGCGCCTGGGTCACGCCCAGACGCACGCCACCCAGCCAGGCCCCCCGGGCCTGGATCGTCGCGCGTCTCTCCCCGAGCGGAGCCAAGGTACGAAGGACGTTTGAGCGTCAAGGGGGACTCCTGAGCATCGCGACTCAGGAGCCTAACTGGTCACGTAGCCCCTCACTCCTTAGTTCCGAAAGGCTAACGGCGGTTGAGGTATGCGCGCGGCCGGGCTCTGCAGACGTAGAACGGTAGCTCCACCCACATCACACCTCCCTACTTGCTATTCGTGCGCCAAGGGGGACTCCTGAGCATCGCGACTCAGGAGCCTAACTTGTCACATAGCCCCTCACTCCTTGGTCCCGTCCTGGTTTCCGGTTGGGGCTAACGGCGGCTGAGGTATGCGTGGGGCCAGGCTCTGCCGGCGTAGAACATAAGCAAGTAGGAAGGAAAAGCGTAAATTTCAAGGAATTCAAAAGCAAATATTATAGTCCACACTGTTATCTCAATGCCAAACGCAAGTTTAAACGCCTCCCCGAGGCATGATACATGTGCAGGAATTAAAGGCAGGACAGGAGCCACAATGGAGTCACTTGTCGGCGGTGGAGCAGCGCGGAGTGGGTTCGCCTCATGGAGCAACGGGGTCGGCAGCGCCCTTCTTCGGCTTGGTGCTGAAGGCCCGGAACTTCCCCAGCAGAGCCTCCGCGCGACCCTTCACGGCCTCGGCAGCGGTAGTGGCACGCTCGCCGCTTACTGGCTCCAGCAGGCTGTCGAGGTCGACGCTGCAGAAGACAGGACACGCGCCTCGGCCTCGGCCGTGGGGCCAAGGCCAAGGGCGACATCTTCAAGAGCACGAACCAGGAAGGGAAGCAGCTTGGCGGGGCCATCCTCGGCTCCAGCCAGCGGGCTCTCCAGGCCGCTGTCGTAAAGCGTCCTCAGCGAGGAGAGAGCCTTCGCCTCCATCTCTGCGAAGGCCGCGCGGTCCTCGGCAAGAACCTGGGCCTTGTCGTCTAGCTCGACCTTCCTCGCCCCCAACTCCTGCTCCAGCACGCCTAGGCGGTCATGGCGCCTCCTGAGCTTGACCTCCCTCTCCTTGACGGCCGCCTCACGAGCCTTCACGCCTTCTTCCTGCTCTTGGCGAAGGCGGGCCTCTTTCGCGAGCTGGTCCCACAGTCCTTGCAGCTCGTCCTCCAGCGCCTTGCAGCGATCACGGACGTCGACCACCTCCCCCAGGGCTGCGTCACGAGCAGCCTTCGCCTCAAGGACGGCCTGCCTCTCCTCATCACAAGCCGTCGAGGCCTGGACCAGCGCCGCCCGAATTGAAGCATCGGAGCGAATCCATCCTGAAGCCAGCTCCAAGCGACCGGCCACCAAGCGAGGGTCGGCGCCAAGAAGATCCTGCCGCAGCCGGTCCAGCTCAGCAGCAGCACGATCCAGAACGGCAGGAGGAGTCGGAGAGATAGCAGTCGGTGGAGTAGGAGGAGAAGGCGGCAACGCGACCACAACATCCTGAGGCGGAGCCTGCTGCGCCCCAACGGCTGTAGTGGCGGCAGCAGGCAAAGGCACCTCCGGAGTCACTTGGGCCATGGGAGCTGAGCTTGCCTCAGCCGGCTCAGCCAGGCCTCGCGAGGATGACCGGGCAGGAGAAGCCCGTGCGTCGTGGTCACCTTCCTTCGCGGGCAGAGGCGCTGCCACGGATGGAACCTCAGGAGCTCCCTTCGGCTTCTTTGCTGCGGGCGCCAGCCTGTCCAAGAGATGTGGACGTCAAGCCTCAGCAGCAGAACAAGAAATAAAGACAAGAATCAAGCGCTTATGGGTCATCGCCAGTGAGCTCAGGCAGCCTCCGGCCAAATTTGAAGCCTGAAAGCCGTCTGGAAGGGTCAACCTTGGGAAGCTCGGGAGCGGAAGGCGCGTCTGCGGTCCGCCTCAAGGCCGGGGCAGACCCGCGGGAGATCAGCCCGGTCCTGTCCTTCTTCGGGATCGGGGGCAAGCTCCCGCCGCCCTGCTCGTCATCATCCTTGTCGTCATCGCTCCGAGAGAGGCAGAGAGTGCGGGACCTGCGCCGGGGGAGGGGAGCCCTCGACTCTCCGTCAGTCGCCTCGGAGTCAGGCCCTTTTTCCCGCTCCCCTCCCTCCTCCTCTTCGCTGGAGTCGTCGGAGGACACGTCCACCGATTCCCCGGGAGTTTCCATGGGCACGGGCCCATCCCCATTGAAGACAGGCATGGACTCCACTACCTGCTCGCAGTCATCGCAGAGGAACAAGGGCGTAGGAGCGCCCTCCAACCTCGCCACATCGCCTCCGACCAGAGATTGGAGGACCGCAGCTAGATCTTCGTCGGCCAAGGCCGCGGGGCTCGGATGGGGCCTCCACATCGGAAGTGAGTACTGCCGAAGCGGAGCCAGCTGGTGCTCCAGGAATTCCCTCAGCAGCGACGCGCCGGTCAGCTTCGCCGCCGCCATGTTGGCCGGCCTCAGATCCGCGTCCATCTTCTCCAACACCAGCTTTGCGCGGGGGTCCGCGAGCTCCGCTCGACCCCAATCGCTGGAGCTCGTGGGTTGCTCTGTGGGCAAGATCAGCCGAGGGTGGTTGCGCCCAGCATCTGCCAAGACCCACTTGCTCCTGAAGCCCTCAATCCTTCTCCCGGGGTTCGAAATGGCAATGGCGCCACCGTACGCGATGAAGCTCGCGCACGCGGAAGCAGGACCGCGAGAGGTCCAGAGGTAGAAGTAGTGGCGCAACAAGGCCACTGAGGGCTGCACCCCTACGTGAGCCTCGCAGTAATAGGCGAAGATTGCCAGGAGAAGGATAGAGTTGGGGTGGAGATGCAGAGCCTGTAGCTTATAATGGCGAAGGACAGAGAAGAAGAACTCGGAGAAGGGAGGCACCAGGCCAGCAGCAATGGCGCTTACAAAGAACGGATAGAAGGTGCTCCCTTGGCCCTCAGGGGTGGCAGAGCCGGCCTTGAACACCTTCGCCCCGTCGATGCCCTGCGCCGCCGCCATCCGGCGCAACCGGGCGAGGCTCGCCTCCGACACATTCGGCGAGTCCAGGGCAGACAAGTACCAAGCTCCGGCCGGGGACTGACGAGGCGCCATGGCTTCCTAGGTCACGCGGTCGGAGTAGATCTGGAAATTTTGGAGGAAGGAAGGAGAGGCGCAAGAAAGGGGATCTGAGCAGCAACCGGAGAAAGCAAAAAAAGCAACGCCTAGGCAGATGCCGCTCCCTTATCAACTCGCGCGGTTGCTGAGGCGCCCACGTCCAGTCAACCGCCATGCGGCTCCCAAGGCCGCAGGCTGTTAGGGCCCGCAGCGCTTCGCTCTTGCCCTTTCGCCTCCCTGCACGGCCTAGTCCGGGCGCGCCTTGGGCCCGGGGGCTACTGTCGGCGTTTTGGGAATGGGGGTCCCCAGACTTGCCTGCCTGCGGCCTGCGGCGTGGCTTTAAAGGGGGCCCAGCGTGGCCAATCTTCATCAACATAGACTCAAGACCCTCGCGAAGGGGCCAAGCCTCGCGGGGCGGACGACACGGTGCTTCCTCAGGCACGGCCTCATCAGGCTGGCTCGCGAGGAGGCGAAGAGATCAAGGCGGGGTACCTCACGAGGTGCCCGTGACGCAAGCCATGACGACCAAAGGCGCCAGGCGGGCGCCAGCCGCGCAGTGTCCTCCTTTCCTCTTTGGTGCAAAGGGAGCAAGCGCAGGCGAAAGCATCAAGCAAAGGCACCCGTTTCGGTGCAACGAGATCAAGACCAGTCCAACGGCAGGGAGGAAGTCATTGTGGAGCACAAGCCAGCGTCACCACCAGAGCCTTTGACAGGCGAGGACCAACTTTAGTCAGGATAAGTGTACCAGATGTTGGTGCCCTTCCTGCTCAATATTTGGGAAGAGGCCTAGGGCCTTTGCCTATAAATAGGACTAGCCACCCCCAGGGTAGGAGGGCAATCAAGAAGGGAGAATCTAGAAGCCAAGAGAGAAACTAGCTAGGATCGGATTGAGTAGCATCACACATACACAAAGAGAGAAGGGCGACTGAACTCCTCCTAGCAGTTCATCCCCCCAGCCAAGAACAGACCCTCGCGAGGCTGTTCTTCCTTGTATTGCTCATCATCATCAGCCCAAGAGGCAATCCACCACACCACACACTGGAGTAGGGTATTACACCACAACGGTGGCCCGAACCAGTATAAACCATGTGTCTCTTGTGCTGTTCTTTCCATAGCTTAGATCTTAGCGAGGCGGAGGGGTGCAGGTAGGTAGAAGGCAAAATCTCCACGCGCACCCCATTGTTCGAACCTCAAGGGTCTGCCGGAACCCGAAATCCGACAGGATGAACGAGGGAAGGCCTTATTTGCAAATGTGGAGAGGTGTGTGGGTACCTTTTTGCAAAATTGCCATAGTTTCTTTCCTATCCGTCAGATATAAATCGGACGGCCTATATTGCAGGATGGCAGGCACACCATCATCACCAACTCTGATTTTTATAAGAGTGTATTTTATGTATTTTATAAGAGTGTAGATGTAGAGTAGATACAAGTCGACAGGTGGGCACGATGGTAGTGAGATAATGTGATGCAACACTAGAGGTGCCACGTGGAGTGTTTAACTGGTCAACTAGTCATGTCATGAGCAAATACAGAGTTGTACGGTGAGCCCGTGACTGCATAATAACCACTAAACGTAAATGGTGACCGTAATGAGTGGATTCTGAAGTCCAATGTACGTATCGTGCTTTCGCTTCAAATACAATGATCGTCATTGCATATATCGCGAGAGAAAGATGAAATATGCGTGAATTTTCTGGGGGCTTACTTTTAGAGGACCTGGAGATAGTTTTGTGTGCATACGTGAAAGGGTCGTACAGGGGGGGGTATGCGATGGAGAGAGAGATGCTCTTCGTTTCTATTTATTATGACTAACTTTGTATATAGTATAAAAATATAAAAATTCATAGTGCGGAATAAATATCATTGTGGGCACCATGCAATGCAAATTAGGGTTCGTACTCCTCCATATAACTTTGTAATGTTGTATATATGTGGAAACTCTAAATAATTTTTTGGCCACACTTTATTCAAAAGGAATGTTGTATTCGAAATAAACGTGAAGAGAGGGCTTTTTAGATCAATGGGGTACGTGATGTAACATGTGTGAATGTGTAGTTGATGCATTTGGCGGGGCCTAGAGAGGTATGTGTGTGTATTACGTATTCGAGAGAGGCATGGATAGAGGGGCTGACGGGGGGGCATGGGAGAGATAGCACGAGAAATGAGAGTGGTCTAGAGAGAGAGAGACGAATATGACGTCACGACAAGAGATTCCATTCCCTTGAGTGTGTATATGCAAGGGGGGAGGGAATAGAGGCACGAGGAGAAATTTTCTGTGTGTGTGGTGTTTGTGTTGGTATGTGTGGGTGCGAGAAGATAATGAGACGTGGGGGCAGAGGGTGTGTCACCGCGTGAGGTCCGGTGGGTCGAGGTGAGGCCCTTCGTTCTGTTCCGTCCTGTGCCACATTGGTCGGCCCATGATGCATTTAGGAAGACCCATGGATGACTAGTCGTACAAGACAAAGATAGCAGAATTGTGAAGGACTCTGTGTCCACTGACAAAGCCGGCTAGGATTTGTAACCCTAGGTTCTCAAACTAAGGTAACCCCTTTATCTCTGATATTACTATTCATCCAACCTAACTTTAAGGGGCATCCTACAGAATGCTCTGCAAGAATCATACTCGTTGATTAGGAAGAGAGGTGTGAGACAATGCGTGAGAGATAGGCGTAAATATAATGTGCGTACATGAGACACGTAGGCAGGTCCATGTATATAGAAAGGGTCGACGAGGATTGTGCTTGTGTATGTTTGCGAGAGGAAGAGTGCTTGTGATAAAGGTTAGTGAAAACAGTTGTAAATGGTTACGAGAGGGAGGGAGGGTTATATCTGGAGCATGTGTGCGAGAAAGACACCTCGGGAGAGAGTGTGTGAGCATGTGTGAGAGACCACCGATGGAGAGTGAAACTACATGTAAAAGACTACTCTACACATTGATTAAAGATATAAATTGTATCCAAATATTAGGATGGGATCATGATATTTGCAATTCGCGTAAGGAGCGGCCATTGATCCATCAGACATCTAGATTCTATCGAATTTGAGCATGTCTATGTTATTATTCGACACAATTGATCCACATAGTTAGTATTTCGAACTCCAGACAATGCATTGCTTTAGCAATCAAATATAAACGTGAGTATAGTTCTTGTTGTGTGTGTAAAGCACGTCATACATACGAAAGTTACACAATGGACATTATAAATAGCTACTACCTGTGAACTAGCATACATTTGAATTCAACTTAAGGTGGTTTAAAAAATCGAATTCAACATGAAGTCCATTCAATTATTTGAATTTGATATCATGGCATTTGTAAACCATACCTAAATTATGGGGGCACCAATCTTTGCTCTGATTTTGTACATAATAGCATATGTAGTCGTGTACAAAATAGATTCAAATTTAGCTCCTCCATTCCAAAATAATCGAAGTTATAGGATTTTCAAGTGTCAAAATTTCAAAAAGAAGCGGATAATTTAATGAGGTTTTCAAACATACAAGGTCAAATATAACATTGTATATTTAGGTCAATCCTCATAGTTCAAGAGTACTCTAAACGTGAATGCTTGTGTTTCAAAATTTCGAACGAAGCGCCAAAAGAGCCTCTACTCGCCCGAAACCGCGTGAGACCAATGTTTGGTAGTACAAGGAAATTACTTTTCTAATAACTCCGACCCGTGAAACCTACCGGCCCGACGTCCAAAGGTCTAAACCGGGGTAGGTTTGTAGCTTCATCTAGACGCCACGCAACCACATCCGAAAAACATTCATACACAATGGCCGCCTAAGCACACATGCACGCGGCCGAAATCGCTCCTGCCCACTATTTGGGACACCTGGGATTACCATCCTACCCCGACCCGCAGTAGGTCCAAAATTTAAGAGGGGGCAAAGTTTGTACTTTCCCCAAATTTCAAACAAGCGCGTCCCATTTCTGTTCAAAAAAGCCAAAAACAAGCGCGTCCCAGACCGAAATCTGGTTCCCCCCACCCATCCGATTCCCCATTCGTACTCCGTGGGCGCCAAAACTACCTCTCCACCAGCCGCGAAACCCCGGTGTCCTCCGTCCGCCACCCCATCCCACCCATCAACCGCCGCCCTCCTCCATCATGCCGGAGCCGATACCCCGACGTCGTCGTCCACCGCAACCTCAACCGCAACGCCCTCCACGGCTAGTAGTTGAAGCCGAGGCCGAGCCGTCCGTACCTGAGCCAATTCAACCATGTCGTCCTGCACCTCACCGCTGCCGCTCCAACTTCGCCACCCTCCACCACACCGGAGCTGTTCCTGCTACGCCGTCCTTCGCCGCCTCGGATCTGCTTCCCCTCCACCGACATACGGCCACGGCAACACAGTCAACAATTTGGCCATGGGTTCATCCAAGCCTGCACCCTCCAGAACATCGGTTTCCCCGGTAAAAAGAAGAAAATCGGCGCGACTTGTGGAGGTGACCACACCGGCAACCGAAAAAGGTACTCCTCTTCCCTTATTCGTGCAAATCTTACGTCTCTACTTGCACGGTATTTATCCCACAGAAGGCACTAGTTGACCGCTTATTCTTGATACTAGATGTTCCTAGTAACTCGCGATGCACAAGGTTTATCCTCATATACTATTTCACCTTAGCTAGAGGTCCGTCGCCCCCCTGAATTTCAATTTCTGGCCACTTGATTCCCAATTAACGGAAGCATTCCCCGGCGTAACAGGCGCTAGTATGCCTATTACGTTGGGGAAGCAGCGCCTTGGTGTTTATCTTAGGGACGTGTGCGGCCTAGAGCTACTGGCGCCCGATCTGGAGGTCGGACGGGATTAATGGGATGGCCTGGGGGCGCTGCCAAGCACGGCGGTGGTGTGAGGTCGATGGGAGGGCGGGGCGGCGGAGGCAGGGGTCTGGGCCGGTGGTCGCTGGCGGTTCGAGAAAGATCGTCAACAGTGACTGGCGGGAGGTAGACGAAGGCCATCTGCCCGTTCCTTATAGATCGGACGGTTCATTAAAAAATCAAATGACCTATTTATTTTCAGTCGACTGTTATCTTAGATATGACCACATGTGGTGGTGTGCTGGAGGAGTACCTGCATTTCCTGTGCTCATATATTACAAAATCATACAGAGTAGCATCTAATTTTGTTTGCCATGCAATGTTGTAGAGCTATCATATGTCTCCTGTCATTTATTTTCCAGCCACCTGCTATCTGCTACTTTTACAGTGCACTAGTTCTGCACACACTTCACCCTTACTCTCACTGCTGTGTTTTTATGCAAGGGTATTTCAGACTCTGCTGCCATGAGAGAAGCCAAAAAGAAAAGAGAGAAGTCGCTCCAGTTTGGTGTGCGGCTAGGCAAGACACATTTCAACGCTTTAAAGAGTGTAGTGTCAGCAGATGGAGACGGGGAACGTAGCTCTGGAGTTGATGACCTCGCTCGCAATGAACCACCATCCCAGGTGCTTGCTTTAACTTCGCGGTGTCATATGTGGTTGCATGTTCCATATGGTGTCTAGCTTGTATTCGACAGGACAAAGTCGGTAAGATAAGGAAAGATATTTTTTTACATGAACCACCATCCCGTGAGCACCAGAAGACAAATAGCTAGTCAGGGCACTGGCCGAGCCAGTGACAAGCCCAGCAAACATAGGCATCACCTGGAAGCCAACTAAAAAGCTGCGATGGTGGCGAAGCAGCCCGCCTTCCACCAGGCTCTCAGGTCCTAGATGATCATGCTCACCACTCCAGCTGGATGTCTAGCTTGTATTGCTTCCAATTTGGTTAAATTGCATCTGCTTAGCTTACACATTATACCTTTGAATATGACATGCCTTTCTGTTTTTGGAACTGATACGTCTCCAACGTATCTATAATTTTTGATTGCTCCATTCTATATTATCTACTGTTTTGGACTATATTGGGCTTTATTTTCCACTTTTATATTATTTTTGGGACTAACCTATTAACCGGAGGCGCAGCCCAAAATTGTTGTGTTTTGCCTATTTCAGTGTTTCGGATAAACAGAATATCAAACAGAGTCCAAACGGAATAAAATCTTCGGAAATGTGATTTTCTCACGGAACGTGATCCAGGAGACTTGGACCCTACTGCAAGGGATCAAAGAGGTGGTCACGAGGGTGGGGGCGCGCCCCCCTGCCTCGTGGGTCCCTCGGTGCTCCACCGACATACTCCTTCCTCCTATATATACACACGTACCCCCAAACGATCAGAACAGGAGCCAAAAACCTAATTCCACCGCCGCAACTGTCTGTATCCACGAGACCCATCTTAGGGCCTGTTCCGGAGCTCCGCTAGAAGAGGGCCATCATCACGGAGGGCTTCTACATCATCCTAGCCCCTCCGATGAAGTGTGAGTAGTTTACCTCAGACCTTCGGTTCCATAGTTAGTAGCTAGATGGCTTCTTCTCTCTCTTTGAATCTCAATACAAAGTTCTCCCCCTCTCTTGTGGAGATCTATTCGATGTAATCTTCTTTTTGCGGTCTGTTTGTTGAGACCGATGAATTATGGGTTTATGATCAAGTCTATCTATGAATAATATTTTAATCTTCTCTGAATTCTTTTATGCACGATTGGTTATCTTTGCAAGTCTCTTCGAATTATCCGTTTGGTTTGGCCAACTAGATTGGTAGTTCTTTCCATGGGAGAAGTGCTTAGCTTTGGGTTCGATCTTGCGGTGTCCTGACCCAGTGACAGAAGGGGCAGCAAGGCACGTATTGTATCATTGTCATCGAGGATAACAAGATGGGGTTTATTTCATATTGCATGAATTTATCTCTCTACATCTTGTCATCTTGCTTAAGGCATTACTCTGTTTTTAACTTAATACTCTAGATGCATGCTGGATAGCGGTCGATGAGTGGAGTAATAGTAGTAGATGCAGAATCATTTCGATCTACTTGTCACGGACGTGATGCCTATATACATGATCATGCCTAGATATTCTCATAATTATGTACAATTCTATCAATTTCTCAACAGTAATTTGTTCACCCACCGTAGAATACTTATGCTCTTGAGAGAAGCCACTAGTGAAACCTATGGCCCCCGGGTCTATTCTCATCATATCAACCTCCATCACTTTTATATTGTTTTTCTATTTACTTTTCCTTTACTTTTTACTTTGCATCTTTATATCAAAATTACCAAAAATATTCTATCTATCAGATCTCAATCTCGTAAGTGACCGTGAAGGGATTGACAACCCCTAATCACGTTGGTTGCGAGTAGCTATCGCTTTGTGCAGGTACGAGGGACTTGAGCCTGGGCTCCTACTGGATTGATACCTTGGTTCTCAAAAACCGAGGGAAATACTTACGCTACTATGCTACATCATCCCTTCCTCTTTGGGGAAAACCAACACAAGCTCAAGACGTAGCAAGAAGGATTTCTGGCGCCGTTGCCGGGGAGTCTACGCAAAAAGTCAATATACCAAGTACCCATCACAATCCCTATCTCTCGCATTACATTATTTGCCATTTGCCTCTCGTTTTCCACTCCCCCCCAATTCACCCTTCCCGTTTTATTCGCCCTCTCTCTCTCTATCCTCCCTCTCTATTTGCCTCCTTGTTTTCTTGTCGTCATGGCTAGTCCTCTTTCTGCTCCTATGTCCCCTGAGTTTGAAGTCCTTCACTTCAAACAAAAGCAAGGAGAAAATCTAAAGGATGCTTGGTTTAGAATGATGGAATCTTATCGTAAATGCACCCTAGAAGTAAATTTCAGAATTTTGCTTTGCAACTTTTGTGTTGGGCTTAATTTGTCTCATAGACAACTTTTAGATTGTGTTGCCAAGGGCTATTTTATTGAAATTGATCCCAGTATCGCGCATGAAATTATAGAAGGTATAGTAGGAACTTTACCTCGAAAAAAGGGGCTCCATCATACCCAAGAGAAAACGCAAGTTTTTGAAAAAATTTGCGAGGTAACTAAGATTTTACAGAAATCTCTTGAACCTCTTAAGAGTGTTAGCTTAAATCTTCACCGCATGAATATGTTGATTACTCTTTGTAATAAGCGGTTGGATTCTTTAGATCTCAAGATCTCTGAATATGAAGGGAAACGTAAGGAACCTCCCGGATTCGAGCATAACATCGCTAAAAAAAATTAAGAATCAAGATGGCAATACTTAGATCTATTTTTGCTCGTTATGCCTAGCTAGGGGCGTTAAACGATAGCGCTTGTTGGGAGGCACCCAATATTATTTTTATTCCTTGCTTTTTGCTCCTGTTTAGTAATAAATAAATTATTTAGCCTCTGTTTTGGTTGTGTTTTTTGTGTTTAATTAGTGCTTGTGCCAAGTAGAACCGTTGGGAAGACTTGGGGAAAGTCTTGTTGAACTTGCTGTAAAAAACAGAAACTTTAGTGCTCACAAGAACTGCTGTCATTTTTATTTGAAGAGTGCTATTTAGTTAATTATTTTTGAATATTATTAATAGATAAATTACTCACGTCCATCAATTTATTTTAGAATTTTTGGGGTTCCAGATCTTGCGCTAGCTACATATTACTACAGACTGTTCTGTTTTTGACAGATTCTGTTTTTCGTGTGTTGTTTGCTTATTTTGATGAATCTATGGCTAGTAAAATAGTTTATAATCCATAGAGAAGTTGGAATACAGTAGGTTTAACACCAATATAAATAAAGAATGAGTTCATTACAGTACCTTGAAGTGGTCTTTTGTTTTCTTTCGCTAACGGAGCTCACGAGTTTTGTATTTTGAGTTTTGTGTTGTGAAGTTTTCAAGTTTTGGGTGAATTCTTTTGATGGATCATGGAACAAGGAGTGGAAAGAGCCTAAGCTTGGGGATGCCCATGGTACCCCCAAGATAATCCAAGGAGACCAAAAATTCAAAGCTTGGGGATGTCCCCGGAAGGCATCCCCTCTTTCGTCCACTTCCATCGGTTAAATTGCATCTGCTTAGCTTACACATTATACCTTTGAATATGACATGCCTTTCTATTTTTGGAACTGATACGTCTCCAACGTATCTATAATTTTTGATTGCTCCATGCTATATTATCTACTGTTTTGGACTATATTGGGCTTTATTTTCCACTTTTATATTATTTTTGGGACTAACCTATTAACCGGAGGCCCAGCCCAGAATTGCTGTTTTTTGGCTATTTCAGTGTTTCGGATAAACAAAATATCAAACGGAGTCCAAACGGAATAAAATCTTCAGAAACGTGATTTTCTCACCGAACATGATCCAGGAGACTTGGACCCTATTGCAAGGGATTAAAGAGGTGGACACGAGGGTGGGGGGCACCGCCCTAGGGCGCGCCCCCTGCCTCGTGGGCTCCTCGGTGCTCCACCGACGTACTCCTTCCTCCTATATATACACACGTACTCCCAAACGATCAGAATAGGAGCCAAAAACCTAATTCCACCGCCGCAACTTTCTGTATCCACGAGATCCCATCTTGGGGCCTGTTCCGGAGCTCCGCCGGAAGAGGGCCGTCATCACGGAGGGCTTCTACATCATCCTAGCCCCTCCGATGAAGTGTGAGTAGTTTACCTCAGACCTTCGGTTCCATAGTATTGTATCATTGTCATCGAGGATAACAAGATGGGGTTTATTTCATATTGCATGAATTTATCTCTCTACATCATGTCATCTTGCTTAAGGCATTACTCTATTTTTAACTTAATACTCTAGATGCATGCTGGATAGCGGTCGATGAGTGGAGTAATAGTAGTAGATGTAGCATCGTTTCGATCTACTTGTCACGGACGTGATGCCTATATACATGATCATGCCTAGATATTCTCATAATTATGCACAATTCTATCAATTTCTCAACAGTAATTTGTTCACCCACCGTAGAATACTTATGCTCTTGAGAGAAGCCACTAGTGAAACCTATGGCCCCCGGGTCTATTCTCATCATATAAATTTCCATCACTTTTATATTGTTTTGCTATTTGCTTTGCCTTTACTTTTTACTTTGCATCTTTATATCAAAATTACCAAAAATATTCTATCTATCAGATCTCAATCTCGTAAGTGACCGTGAAGGGATTGACAACCCCTAATCATGTTGGTTGCGAGTAGCTATCGCTTTGTGCAGGTACGAGGGACTTGCGCGTGGGCTCCTACTGGATTGATACCTTGGTTCTCAAAAACTGAGGGAAATACTTACGCTACTCTGCTGCATCATCCCTTCCTCTTCGAGGAAAACCAATGCAAGCTCAAGACGTAGCAGGTACATACTAGTACATCTGTGTATTAACCATGTTCTTACATCGAACTAATGTTCTTGTGTATCCCTCATCAATCACTTATGACGAGGCAGGCAGGCAAGGGGACTACTCCTCATTTAAAGAATGCAGCGTCAGCCTCCCGACATGATTCTCAAGAAAAAGAAATGCTAGATGAAGATAGTGAACGTAGCTCTGTAGTTGATTACATCATTTCCCCTACACTAGCATCGCAGGTGCTTTCTCTAACTTGGCAGCGTGATATGTGGTTGCATGTTGCATATGGTGTCTAGATTGTAATTCTTCCAATCTGGTTAAACTGCATGTGCTAGTATTCTTAGCTTATACATTATACCTGTTAATGTGACATGCCTTCCTGTATTTAGTACATAGTACATCTGTCTATTAAGCATGCCCTTACATAAACTATTGTTTTTTGTATCCCGCATCAATCAACATGACGAGACACATTTAGTATATGTAGTGCAATATTAGTTGCATCTTTCATATGATTTATAGCATGCGCTGCTTCTAATTTGTTGAAATTCCATTTATGATGGGACGCTTTTAACTTGGCAGAGTCATATTGGTTGCATCTTTCATGTGGTGTCTAGCTTGCATTGCTTCTTATTTGCTGGAATGGTTTCTGCTTAGTTTACACAAACAGTTGCGAACATGCCATGCCGTCCTGTTTTTCATACATATTCCATCCTGGTATCATGTGTTTGCCTTACATCAAAGTAGTGATTGTCAGTATCATGCATGAATGAGTTCTGAAGAGATAATTTTATTGCTTTTTCTTGTCGGTTTTACTTGACAATTCAAAATCAATAAAGCGGAAGGAAGTTAGCAAGGCAGCGGATAAAGGTGCTCCTTCCGAACGGAGGGCCTCTACAGTTTCTACTCCTCCACACCCCCAAGATGATTTCCAAGACAACACATGCATATACACTCAACAAAGCTGTGTTTATGATGATCACGTCTCCCCTAGTGCAGCATCACCAGTGCTCCCTCAAACTTGGCACTGTTATATGTGGTTGCATATTATGTGTGATGTCTAGCTTGTATTGCGTCTAATTTTGTTGAATTCCATCTGCTTACTTTACACATTATACTTGAATAAGACACGTGTTCCTGTTTCTAGAACATACAATATCTGTCTATCACACCATGTTCTTACATCAAATTACTACTATTGTGTAACCTACAACAATCACTTATCAGAAGACACGTTTGACTTCGGAGTGTGATATAGGTTACATCTCACATTCTTTTCTAGCTTGTATTACTAATTTGTTGAAATGGCACTTATGATGAGACAGTTTTAACTTGGTAGAGTGATATTCGTTGCATCTTTCATATGGTGTCTAGCTTTCATTGCTTCTAATTTGTTGAAATGCCTTCTCCTTAGTTTACACATCATAAGCTGTGAATATGCAATACTGTGAATATGCAATGGCACTAATGACGAGAGACCTCTAACATGGTAGTGTGATGTTGTTTGCATCTTGCATATGATTTATTTCTTGTACTGCTTCACATTTGTTTAAACACCATTTATGATGAGACACTGTTAACTAGGCAGAGCAATATTTGTAGCATCTTTCATATGGTGTCTACCTTCCATTGCATTGCTTCTAATTTGGTGAAATGTCTTCTTCTTAGTTTACACATCATAGTTCTGGTTATCTCTTCCGTCCTGTTTTTCATACATATTACATCCTCCTATCATGTGGTTGTCCAACATCAAAGTTCAGTTCGTCTGCATCACGCATCAATTTGTTCTGAAGAACTAAATTGTTATTCATTTTTCTTGTCGGCTTGACTTAACATGGCACAGAGAAAGAGGAAGAAACACAGAATGGCAGGGAATGAGAAGCGGATGAATCCTGCAGATTCTGCTGGTACTGATGGTGCAATAGAAGGTCAAAGTCCAGCAGAAAATTCTACAAACACGGCATCCCATGCTACACTAGTTGCAAAAAAAGACAAACAGAAACAAATAGCTGCCACCAAACAAGCAGAGACAACCCTAGTTCTTGCAACACCTACCACAGTACTACCAGTTGCACGATGTACTCGTGCGCCAACTGAGCTAGCAGCACGTTCCCAAGCTCCCTTGCCACCTGACACTACTTCCCAAGCACTCTTGACACAAGACGAGTTGGCAATATCAGATGAACCTTGTGAGCTTCAACAACAAGAAGGTAGTTGCTGGAGTCAAGTTACAGTTGCATGCTTCTTTATATGTAGTCTCACAGTTTGATGTACACTAACACTTCCTATGTTTGTTGTTGGACTAGCACCTAGGCGCAATAGGAAACAAACATAAGGGATAATGCTCGATAGGTTAACTAAATCTAGAGGAGGAAGAACGGAGATCCGTTTTGAGGCAGGTTTAAAACGGCCACGTGATGCTACAGAGTCAGCCAAGTTAGTATCAGAGGCAGCGGCTGCTGTTAGGTGTCATGTACATATACTCCCAACATAGATTCAGTACAGGAATGACAAAGACGAAACCCAGTTCAACATCTTCCTCAACCATTTATATGTAAGTATGGTTATGTATGGAAACTAGTAATATCGTCTTGCTCTGTCCAATACTTTCTAGGTTGCTGATAATGAGACTCCCATAATTTTCAATAGATGAGGTTCAAGTTGGATAGCCAAGATGATGCAACCAGAAAAGCTTGCACCCATGTTTTCAAGTCTGCTCTGCGACATTATCGGTATAACTTGAGGAAAACTCACTTTGAAGGCAAGGCTAACAGTGAACTTGCCCAAACATCTCCAGTGGAAAATATATCTGATGAAGACTGGAGAGGCCTCGTTAAACACTGGTCCGATCCGAAGTATCAGGTACATTATATATATATATATATCATCAGATCACATGTTGAAGTCCTATTTACGCATGTGCCACACAAATCTATCTTCTTGTAGGTGAACTGTTCAAAGAACAAGGCCAACCGTACGAAAGTGAAATTCCAACAGACGACAGGATCTCGTAGCTATATTGCACACTGCAAGGCTCTTGTAATTAGCTGCTATTTCACTCTTTTCGTTGTACCATATTATCAGATCTATATTGACTTGTTCCAAATGCAGAGGAAAGCCTGCAAGGACCAAAAAGTACTTGAACCAAATGTTGTGGAAATCTTCAAGGATTGTCACACCAGCAAGAAGAAGGGCATGACTACACCAGTCAAAGCCGCTGTTGTAAGTCCTTAATCCTCATGCCTTTTAACTACTACTTACTCTGACTTGTGCCTTGAACTGCATGGTTTGCAGCCAATGTCTATTACTCTTTTCAATTTTATACACAATTGTCTTAGCGTATCATTGCACCTTACAAGGTTTAAAAGAGAGGAGTGATGTTCCTTTGATCTTGACCCGTAATCTAGTTCCGTGCTGGACTTGCCCACACATCGTTACAATTGCCTGTTTGTCTGTTCTCGGTTGTTTTGTGATATGAATGACATCATACTATGCTTACCGTATTATAAACTTCGTCTCTTTATCCTTAGCCCTCAATACAATGTGATGAAATAGACAATACATTAGCGATGGTACATGGTCATATGTTTGGAACCTGGTTCTATTATGTACTTTGCAATAAAATACAACTAATATTTTACATGGGTTCACTAGAATAGGTTCTGTATATAGACCAAAGCTATTTTTTTTGGTTTTGCTGCCTCCATAATATCTTCTGTTCTGGTACGACTAATGTAAAACCTCAACTTTTCAGCGAGCTATGGAAAAAATGGTGGAACCGCCACCTTCTGAAGGTGGCGAGGCAACTATAACCGCAATGTCAGCTCTTGCTGCAGTGGGTCAGTACCTGTCCACTAACAGTGCCAAAAGCACGTTCCTGCGTAATACTGGGTTGGTTGTTAAGGCAATATCGTCCAAACTGCCTCATGATCAAGATATGCAGGCTCAAAGCAATGTTGTATCTGCGCTCCAGACACAAGTCCATTCCCTAACAGAGACCCTTTGTGAAACAAGGAGAAACATTGCTCAATGTCGTCAAGATATGCATGGTTTTGAAACCAAACTATCAGACATTTGCTATGTTGTTCAGGAGCCTAGGGGAAATGAAGGCGAGGGTTATGGTGCTCCATCGGACAATACATCATGAAAACATAACAGTCAGGTCAAATGAACTGAGCTTCTGAACTTCTGGTGGTGCATTTATCTACTAGACTGTTAAGTTTTATGCCAACCTTCCTTTTGTTATATAGTTGTAATTTGTTTTGGTGCGATACAAAATTTATTCTTAATGTGCAGCCACCGCCTGAAGAAAACAGCAAACCATTTTTGTATAGTGTACGGTGTTCCCTATATTTGCACTGGTGGCGATCTTTGATGCCGAGTGGATGTAATCTGTGCAATTGCCTTAATAGCCTAGCGTTAGTTTCGGCCTTATTTATTTCCTAGTCTTCTTTTTCCCTGGTTTGCTAGTGGCCGCAACTACCATGGGCCATATACGGGTCGTAGGATCCATGGGTCTCCTACGGGCCGTCGATAAATGGGCCTGTAATCGGTGGGCCTCGGGCCGTCGGATAAATGGGTCTACATGGGCCATAATCGGGCGTAATTGGTATCGGCCCAGCACGGTAACAGGCCATAGCACAACAAAGGCTTAATTCTGTCACAGGCATAACGGGTCGTTAATGGTCCAGAATATAGGACGGGCTGGAAACGGCGCAACGGGTTAACAGGCCAGAAACGGGCCGACTCTTGCCATGGGCCGAATTTGGCCCATTAGGATAACAGGCCAGTAACAGGCCGGAAGTAATCGGGGGCCGAAAAGGAGCCCAAGAACGTATGGGCCGTCAATAGGCCGAAAGCTAACACGGGCTAGAAACGGCCCATGTAAATCACGGGCCGTTAACGGGTATAAAGAAAATTACTGTTCATTATGGGCTAGAGTCATCGTGGGCCTTTACCTGGGCCGGCCTATTATGGCACATGAAAATCTTGTGGGCCTTTACCTGGGCCGGCCCATTATGGCCCGCGAAATCTTGTGGGCCTTTAGCTGGGCCAGCCCATTATGGTCCGCAAAATATCATGAGCCTTTAGCTGGGCCGGCCCATTATGGTCCGCAAAATCTTATGGGCCTTTAGTTGGGCCGGCCCATTTAAACTTCTTGGGCCGTGCCACGTGTCGACGTATCATAGGCGCCTTCTGTCCAGTGAGTGGATGACATCTGTCCCGACGATGAGCTGACACGTGTTTCCTCTAGCCAATGATGATTTTACACGTGGAAAATCCCCATTGGTCGGGGCTGTTAACGGGTTATCGGATCCAAAACCCGACCCGATAGCTTAACGGCATTCCGTTATGGTGGATGCCACGTGTCGGTCACCCTAGACGAAAGCACTTCTGTGACGCGCGATTTATCATCATGGAAGTGGACACGTCCGTGATGATAATTTTGGTAATGTCATGGAACACTTCTACGACAGCACAGGTATGACTATCTTGATTCTGTCATAAATTTGTCATGGATGTACATGCATGACAAAAAAAGCGACCTACTGTGACAAACACGTATAATCGCGGAACTGTATTTTTTTGTAGTGTACTGTCCTACAAACCTCTGCACTTGGAGGCCCAACAACGTCTACAAGAAGACGGTTGTGTAGTAGACATCAAGCTCTTTTTTGGCGCCGTTGCCGGGGAGGTGAGTACTTGAAGGTATATCTTTAGATCTTGCAATTGAGTCTTTTAGTTTCTTGTTTTATCACTAGTTTAGTTTATAAAAGAAAACTATAAAAAAAAATGGAATTGAGTTTGCCTCATACGCTTCATCTTTTTAATATCTTTCGTGAGTATGATGGAAAGGAAAATTGTGCTCAAGTGCTAGAAGAAGAATGCATTAGAATGTTTGGAACTAAATATTTGAATGATGAGCATGATTGCAATGTTGTTAGTACGAATTCTTTGAATATCCATGACACTAATGATGATTGCATTAGTTATGATGAAAATGTCTCCTATAAACATGTCAATTTTTGTGGAGTACATTGGGTTTGCAAGTACACACCAAATTGGGAAGATATATATTGCAAGAGGAATAAGTACTTAGAAACCAAATTGTTGCAAGAAGAGCTAGATGAATGTGCTGAAAATTTATTTTTTCTTAGCCCTACTTGTGAACTTTGCAATGAACGTGATCATTTTAGTACCCAATGCAAATTGTTTCATGATTGTATCGTGTCCAAAAATTGTGATGACTTGATTTCCCTTACACATCATAATGAACTTAGTTTTCCCTTGGGTTATGAAGAAATTAAACGTATAACTAAGGATATTCCAAAATTTGCCTTGATAAGGTTCTTCATTTTGATCTAGAGAAAATTTATATGTATTGTGCGGTGAATTGCATTGAAAATCCTTATATTGCCAATTACATAAAGAAAAGAAAACAAATAGAGGATGAAGAGAATACTAATGAAAGGGAATAGACTTCCCAATACCCTCCTATTATTTCTTATGATGAATCAGGTAACGAGGAGGAGCCTCCTATTCAACCAATCTCATTAATAAGGAGATCCAAAAAGAGGATTGAACCCACACATGATGTGGTGAAGAAGAAGAAAATAAAAAGGAAGAGAGGTAAAAAGATGTCTCTCCCAAATAATGTTGCCCCTATTACTATTGTGCCTCATGAAAATATAATTATGGAAGGTAATGATACTTCTTATGATCTTGAAAATCTTTTTGGCACTTGCTTGGAAGAATATGATAATTGCTATACTATTGGTGCTATCTATACTATTAATGATGAGAGTGATTATGCTTATGATATGAAAAGGCCCAAGCTTGGGGATGCTATGTTTGATGAAGATGATGTTTTTGTGAATATATTTTCTGCAATTAATGTTGGTCCCAAGCTTGGGGATGCTACGTTTAATGAAGATGATATTTTTAGTCTCCCAAGTTTTGATATGCAAATTTATAATGATGATAGCATGCCTCCTACCTATGATGATTATTGTGATGACACTTATGCTATAAAAAGTAGTGATTATATTTGTAAAACTTGTCATGATTATGGTTACATCTTTTCTGAACATTACTCTTTTAATATGGAAACAATTTATACTATTCGAGTTTCTTATGATACTCCCACTATTCCGAATGAGAAGAATTTTGCTTGTGTGGAGAGTAGTAAATTTTCTATGCTTGTAGATCATGAAAAGAATGCTTAGGTGCTGGTTATATTGTTGAATTAATTCATGATGTTACTTAAAATTATTATGAGGGAGGAATATATGCTTGTAGGAATTGTAATAATATCAAGTTTCCTCTCTATGTGCTTAAAGTTTTGAAGTTATGCTTGTTTTACCTTCCACTAGTTGATTATTGTTCCCACTAGTTGTTTATTGTTCCCACTAGTTGTTTGCTCACAAAATCCCTATGAATAGGAAGTGGGTTAGGCTTAAATGTGCTAGTCATATTCTTCATGAAGCTCTCTTTATGTTTCAATTCTTATCTTTTATGTGAGCATCATTGAAATCATCATGCCTAGCTAGGGGCGTTAAACGATAGCGCTTGTTGGGAGGCAACCCAAATTTATTTTTGTTCCTTGCTTTTTGCTCCTGTTTAGTAATAAATAATTCATCTAGCCTCTTTTTAGATTTGGTTTTATGTTTTAATAAGATTTTGTGCCAAGTAGAACCTTTGGGAAGACTTGGGGAAAGTCTTGTTGATCATGGTGTAAAAAACAGAAACTTCAGCGCTCACGAAAATTGCTGGCATTTTTATTTAGAGAGTGATATTTAGTTAATTCTTTTTGCAGATGATTAATAGATAAATTCCTCAGGTCCAGCAATTTAGTTTAGAATTTTTGGGGTTCCATAAGTTTGCGTTAGTTACAGATTACTACAGACTGTTCTGTTTTTGAGAGATTCTGTTTTTCATGTGTTGTTTACTTATTTTGACGAATCTATGGCTAGTAAAAGAGTTTATAAACCATATAGAAGTTGGAATAAAGTAGGTTTAACACCAATATAAATAAATAATGAGTTCATTAGAGTACCTTGAATTGGGGTTTTGTTTTCTTTCTCTAACGGAGCTTACGAGTTTTCTGTTAAGTTTTGTGTTGTGAAGTTTTCAAGTTTTGGGTAAAGATTCGATGTAATATGGAATAAGGAGTGGCAAGAGCCTAAGCTTGGGGATTCCCAAGGCACCCCAAGGTAATATTCAAGGATAGCCAAGATCCTAAGCTTGGGGATGCCCCGGAAGGCATCCCCTCTTTCGTCTTCGTTCATCGGTAACTTTACTTGGAGTTATATTTTTATTCACCACATGATATGTGTTTTGCTTGGAGCGTCAATTTATTTTGTTAAGATTTTCTTGATGTTATTTAGAACATTGTGTTGCATCTTTTATTTCAATAAAAGTGGCATTGATAGCCTTTACTATGCCTATGTTACAAGTATACATGTTGCTGTTTGAAAACAGAAAGTTTACCCCTGTTGCAATAATTCCCTAAAAAAGTAAGACTGTGATAAAATGTTGAAACCTTTTGAATATTAAGATCTGATAAATTTACTACAGTGGGAATTTTCTTTCATAATTTTTGGAGCTAGGGAAGTATGGATGTTGCAGCATTCTTTACAGACTATCCTGTTTAGGCAGATTGTTGTTATGTTTGCATTGTTTGCATATGTTTGCTTCTTTAATGATTCTATTTGAGGATAGGACTATCAAATATGCAGAGGCATTTAGTATTCAATGTTGAATAGTAATTTTAGTTATTTTCTACAGTAGAGTATGATAAGGTTTTGGCAATGGTTTATACTAACTTATCTCATGAGTCCTTGTTGAGTTTTGTGTGGATGAAGCTTTTGAGATTTAGGGAGACCGTGATATGAGAGGAATTAAGCAGACACAAAAGCTCAAGCTTGGGGATTCCCATGGCACCCCAAGATAATATATCAAGAAGTCTCAAGCATCTAAGATTGGGGATGCCCCGGTTGGCATCCCACCTTTCTTCTTCAACAACTATCGGTTAGTATCGGTTGATCCTAAGTTTTTGCTTCTTCACATGATGTTTGATATTCTTAGAATGTCATTTTCTTTTGCTTTGCTTGCTGTTTGAATAGAATACCAAGATCTGAAATTATTAAATGTTAGAGAGTCTTCACATAGTTGCATAATTATTCGACTACTCATTGATCTTCACTTATACCTTTCGGAGTAGTTTGTCGTTTGCTCTAGTTCTTCACTTATATCTTTTTAGAGCATGGTGGTAGTTTTATTTTATAGAAATAGATGAACTCTCATGCTTCACTTATATTATTTTGAGAGTTTTAAATACCATGGTAATTTGCTTAAAATCCTAATATGCTAGGTATTCAAGATTAGTAAAATTTTCTTATGAGTGTGTTGAATACTAAGAGAAGTTTGATGCTTGATGATTGTTTTGAGATATGGAGGTAATAGTATCAAAGTCGTGCTAGTTGAGTAGTTGTGAATTTGAGAAATGCTTGTGTTGAAGTTTGCAAGTCCCGTAGCATGCACGTATGGTAAACGTTATGTAACAAATTTGAAACATGAGGTGTTATTTGATTGTCTTCCTTATGAGTGGCGGTCGGGGACGAGCGATGGTCTTTTCCTAACAATCTATCCCCCTAGGAGCATGCGTGTAGTGCCAAGGTTTTTGATGACTTGTAGATTTTTGAAATAAGTATGTGAGTTCTTTATGACTAATGTTGAGTCCATGGATTATACGCACTCTCACCCTTCCATCCTTGCTAGCCTCTTCGGTACCGTGCATTGCCCTTTCTCACATTGAGAGTTGGTGCAAACTTCGCCGGTGCATCCAAACCCCATGATATGATACGCTGTGTCACACATAAACCTCCTTATATCTTCCTCAAAACAGCCACCATACCTACCTATTATGGCATTTCCATAGCCATTCCGAGATATATTGCCATGCAACTTTCCATCATTCTGTTCATCATGACACATTCATCATTGTCATATTGCTTAGCATGATCATGTAGTTGACATCGTATTTGTGGCAAAGCCACCGTTCATAATTCTTTCATACATGTCACGCATGAATCATTGCACATCCCGGTACACCGCCGGAGGCATTCATATAGAGTCATCTTTGTTCTAGTATCGTGTTGTAATCATTGAGTTGTAAATAAATAGAAGTGTGATGATCATCATTATTAGAGCATTGTCCCAAGTGAGGAATAAATAAAAAAACAGAAAGGCCATAAAAAAGAGAAGGCCCAAAAAAAGAGAAAGGCCATAAAAGGCCCAAAAAATGAGAGAAAAAGAGAGAAGGGACAATGTTACTATCCTTTTACCACACTTGTGCTTCAAAGTAGCACCATGATCTTCATAGTAGAGAGTCTCTCATGTTATCACTTTCATATACTAGTGGGAATTTTTCATTATTGAACTTGGCTTGTATATTCCAACAATGGGCCTCCTCAAGTGCCCTAGGTCTTCGTGAGCAAGCAAGTTGGATGCACACCCACTAGTTTCTTTTGTTGAGCTTTCATATATTTATAGCTCTAGTGCATCCATTCCATGGCAATCCCTACTCCTTGCATTAACATCAATCGGTGGGCATCTCCATAGCTCATTGATTAGCCTCGTTGATGTGAGACTTTCTCCTTTTTGTCTTCTCCACATAACCCCGTCATTATATTCTATTCCACCCATAGTGCCATATCCATGGCTCGCGCTCATGTATTGCGTGAAAGTTTATAGGTTTGAGATTACTAAAGTATGAAACAATTGCTTGGCTTGTCATCGGGGTTGTGCATGATGGGAGCATTCTTGTGTGACAAAAATGAAACATGACTAAACTATATGATTTTGTAGGGATGAACTTTCTTTGGCCATGTTATTTTGAGAAGACATAATTGCTTAATTAGTATGCTTGAAGTATTATCATTTTTATGTCAATATGAACTTTTGTCTTGAATCTTTCGGATCTGAATATTCATACCACAATTAAGAAGAATTACATTGAAATTATGCCAACTAGCATTCCACATCAAAAATTCTGTTTTTATCGATTTACCTACTCGAGGACGAGAAGGAATTAAGCTTGGGGATGTTGATACGTCTCCAACGTATCTATAATTTTTGATTGCTCCATGCTATATTATCTACTGTTTTGAATGTTTATGGGCTTTATTATACACTTTTATATCTTTTTTGGGACTAACCTATTAACCCAGAGCCCAGTGCCAGTTTCTGTTTTTACCCTGTTTTAGGGTTTCGAAGAAAAGGAAAATCAAACAGAGTCTAATTGACCTGAAACTTCACGGAACTCATTTTTGGAAGGAAAGAAGCCCAGAAGACTTGGAGTACACGTCAGGGGCTCTACGAGGAGGCCACGAGGCAGGGGGAGCGCCCACCCCCCTGGGCGCGCCCTCCACCCTCGTGAGCCCCTCGTGGCCCCCCTGATGTACTTCTTCCGCCTATATATCTTCATATACCCTAAAAACATCATGGACACAATAGATCGGGAGTTCCGCCGCGAGAAGCCTCCGTAGCCACCGAAAGCCAATCTAGACCCGTTCCGGCACCCTGCCGAAGGGGGCAATCCTTCTGCGGTGGCCATCTTCATCATCTCGGTGCTCTCCATGACGAGGAGGGAGTAGTTCTCCCTCGGGGCTGAGGGTATGTACCAGCAGCTATGTGTTTGATCTTTCTCTCTCTCTCGTGTTCTTGAGGTGATACGATCTTGATGTATCGCGAGCTTTGCTATTATATTTGGATCCTATGATGTTTCTTCCCCCCTCTACTCTCTTGTAATGAATCGAGTTTCCCCTTTGAAGTTATCTTATCGCATTGAGTCTTTAAAGATTTGAGAACACTTGATGTATGTCTTGTCGTGTGTATCTGTGGTGACAATGGGATACCACGTGATTCACTTGATGTATGTTTTGGTGATCAACTTGCGGGTTCCGCCCATGAACCTATGCATATGGGTTGGCACACGATTTCGTCGTGATTCTCCGATAGAACTTTGGGGAACTTTTTGAGGTCATTTGTGTTGGTTGAATAGATGAATATGAGATTGTGTGACGCATATCGTATAATCATACCCACGGATACTTGAGGTGACAATGGAGTATCTAGGTGACATTAGGGTTTTGGTTGATTTGTGTCTTAAGGTGTTATTCTAGTACGAACTCTAGGGTTGTTTGTGACACTTATAGGAATAGCCCAATGGATTGATTAGAAAGAATAACTTTGAGGTGGTTTCGTACCCTACCATAATCTCTTCGTTCGCTCTCCGCTATTAGTGACTTTGGAGTGACTCTTTGTTGCATGTTGAGGGATAGTTATGTGATCCAATTATGTTATCATTGTTGAGGGGACTTACACTAGCGAAAGTATGAACCCTAGGCCTTATTACCTAGCATTGCAATACCGTTTACGCTCACTTTTATCATTAGTTACCTTGCTGTTTTTATTATTTCAGATTACAAATATCTTTATCTACTATCCATATACCACTTGTATCACCATCTCTTCGCCGAACTAGTGCACCTATACAATTTACCATTGTATTGGGTGTGTTGGGGACACAAGAGACTATTTGTTATTTGGTTGCAGGGTTTCTTGAGAGAGACCATCTTCATCCTATGCCTCCTACGGATTGATAAACCTTAGGTCATCCACTTGAGGGAAATTTGCTACTGTCCAACAAACCTCTGCACTTGGAGGCCCAACAACGTCTACAAGAAGAAGGTTGTGTAGTAGACATCACCGCTCCACGCATGACCCCCACGTCACGCACGACCCTCCACGTCGTGCGTTCATGTAACATCCCAATTTTCCCAATTTGGATGTTAATAGATCATTCATATGCATATCATATTTTCCATGCATTATTTGCTTTTCTGCAATATTCTTTTCATTATGCAACAAAAAGGCAATTTATTGGAGCGGAGATAACATGACTTCTCCCCTGTTTTTAAAAATGTTCATAATGTGCAGAATATTGTTTCCAGTTCATTTGATATGTTCTGGTGTTTTTCTTAATCACCAAAATATTTTATTTGAGTCTTTTGTTGCTGTTTTGTGTGGCCTATTGCATAAAATGATTTTTCAAAAATTGCATTAGGTGAGGAACTAGTGTTCCTGTAGTTTATGTTAGTAGTATATATATATATATATTTTACTATGTGTATATATATTTTGTTTAGGTTTTATTCTGTTGTTTTATTTTAGTTTGTTTTTATCTGTTGTGGTTTATTAAAAAACGCAGCACAGCGCGCAGCGCTGAGCACTACGCGGCCCAGCAGCCAACCCCGCGGCCCAGCTAACCCCGCACTGCCCGCGGCCCAGTCTCCCGTGCCTCCAGCCGCCGAAGCGGTACACCGTACCCGACCCGCGCCGCACCCATCTTCCACCCCGAGCCGGGCGCAGCCGCACCACGCACATGCCGAGGCCGACCCGGATCGATCCGGCGCCTGGTCGACCCTGTGCGACCTAGAGACATAACGCGCGAGCCCAGGACCCCGAAGAACCCTACCGCTCGCCTTTCCCCACCCCTCGTCTGACCGCACGCCTCTGTAGCGCGTTTTGGATCTCAGGAGAAACTCCGCCGCCGCCGCCGTTTCTTCGGTCGATTCCGTCATCATAAGAGACCGCAGAGCCGCGCTGCCTGCACCCCTCGAACGCCCACTCGACGACGAACTCTTTTGACACCTCGAAGTACCCTGCAGAGCACCAGAACGCTGCCGCCACCGACGTCCGCCGCTGTCGGAGCACACCACCGTTCCCGTCAGCGTTGCTGCCCGCAGAGGACGCCCCGTTGCCGCCCGACCTCACCTACGCCTCTGCCGCTCGACGCCGCACCCACCCATCACTTCCCGTTCACCGGAGACTCGCCGGAGAGACGCCACCGCCGACGCCCGAGACCGCCGCCGCCGTCCTCTGCTTTTGGTGAGCACGCACGCACAGGAGGTCCTCCAACCAATCATGTGCTGCCACGTGGCAACCAGCTACAGTATACGCATGAACAGTGCAGGAATTTTCTGTTGTTTTTGTTTTTCTTTCCAGATTTGTTCTCCAACTTCTTTTAGCTATATCTTTTAGTCTATATACTCAATTTAGGTAATTCTTTTTCCTATGCACTCACAAAAATCAGCACATTATCACAGTACCAACTTTGCACATGTTTGCACCTTTCAAATTTGAATTCATTCGGATTTGAATCAAATCTTCCGGAGGCCGTAACTTTCAAACCATTTATCAGAATCGAGTGATTCTTTTTGCATTGTGACCGTAGTGCAATTTAGGTGATGTTAAGCTTCTGTTGTTGAGTTTTAAAAATGGTTTTCTTGTTGTTGGTTTTGTTTTGGTTCTATTCGTGTTTCGGTGATTGATTTGTTGAATTGTGTGAAACGTGTAGATTGTCCGGAGTGCGACGCGAGCTACTGTCAGGAGTGTGAATTTCTGAACCAGAACCAAGGCAAGTTACATGTTGATCATCCTTTACCTATTGTCTTCTATGCATGTAGTTATATCACACTATGAATATATGCATGTATTGGAATACTATATATTTTGGTTACGCTGTTGAGCTATCTCCCGTCATTGCAGATCGTGGCAGTTGTAGTTTTGCTATGCTTGTAGATGGGGTTGGTTCGTGTATTCATTGAGCTTATGTGAGGATTATATATATAATAATTTGAGTAGTAACTCAGGATTTAATTCACCTCTGGGCGGAAGTGGTATTGCTAGGGTGGTTTCAAGAACATCATGGTTTATACCCTCTGAATGTAAGTGGATGGCCGCCCAGGCTCAAAAGGATCAGACAGACTTAGTGACTAGTAGCTTCCATGTGTGACCACTGGCTAAATGGGCTCTGGCTTAGTTGATCAGTTGTGGGACCCTTACCCGGATGTGCCCGCAGATGTAGATATAATAGTTGGGATGGGCCTCCTGTTGGGACTAGGGGACTGCTTTTGAAAGACTTCGTCTCAATCTTCGGGTTGGGTCCAGTGGGTAAAGCGTACTAAACTCTGCAGAGTATTAAAACTAATCATGATTAGCCGTGCCCCCGGTTATGGGCAACTTTGAGCCACTATGCCATTACAGTTGTTGGATGATCTTGACAAATGTGACACTTAATAAATTTGTTGGGAACTTAATAAGGGGTAGGTTGGAGTTGATTTTGCCAACTCAACCTTGTGCATTTAATTGTAGTAATAAAAGAACTAAATAATAAAATTGACTATTAGGTAGTTATTAGGATAAAATCAGCTTTCTACAAAATAAACCCCCAAGCCTTCCTTTGTTGTACTATGCATATACATGTAGGTCTGCTTTATTATTACTCCTGTGTAACTTGCCAATACATTCCAAGTATTGACCTATATGGCTGCAACGTCTCATGTTGCAGGATATTCTGGCGAAGAGTAAGGTACCGTTAGGGTCGCGAGTCTGCACTCAGCATCGCCAGTGGGCTATGATGGGACTCATCGTTATTTTCTGCTACTTTGCGCTGTTTGATTGAATAAAGCTAGCCAACTGCTATATAGATTGTTTTATTTTATATATTCTAGATCATACGATGTAATAAATGATGCACTTGCTATTCTAGTATTCATCTATACTGTGTGTGCTAGCGAGTTCGATCTAGGGACTAGCACGGTAAGCACGGAGACTCAAATCCTTTGAGGTTTGGTCGTTACATATGGTATCAGAGCAGTGTGTTGGCTGTAGGACATGACCCTAGAAAATGGATTAGAAAAGCCATAGGAGTGAAAATTATTTTATCAGCTAGTTATACTTCTTGTTGTTTATTAGTTAACTCCCTCAAGTATCTTGAATAGTTAAGTAGGAACTAGTGCTGAGACCACCATTCATGTTTGTTTTATATTGCAACGTTATCGTGTTAGCGTATCTGATTATGCCCACTTTCGTGGTATGAAGATACTAGATTGTTTGCTTGATTGGTAGTTGTTTGTTAAATTGCTTAGTGTCGAAATTATTCGACTATATATATATATAATATTACCGTATTGTTTATTGTTTGTTTGTTGGTGTTATTCATTGTTGTGTTTTGTTGGCTTGATCATAATATGCATATGGGTAGAATATATTTATATATACATAGCTTTTGGCCCTATTATATCTATAACTCATCTATGCTTGCCCACCAGATGCCGCCGAGGCATGATACTAGACGCAATACTGCAGGAGGAGACAACAATGGCAATGGAGTACCACCATACATACAGCAGGTTATTGAGGGACAGGCCCAGTTGATCCAGTTGCTTACTCAGAACCAGAACAACAACAATAACAACAACAATCCGCTGCCACCGCCACCAGTGGATATGCTTACCAGGTTCTTGAGGTTAAATCCTCAGAGGTTCTCCAGTTCCCCTGAACCTATTGTGGCTGATGACTGGCTCTATGCAGTCAATAGGAACCTGGAGACGGTTGGATGCACTGATGCAGAGAGGATGAGGTTTGCCTCACATTTGTTGGAGGGTCCTGCTACAGCTTGGTGGGACAACTACTTGGTCACTTATCCCATTGCTACTATCACATGACCTCAGTTTCAGGACGCTTTCCGTGCTGCACATGTGTCTGCTGGTGCTATGAGTCTAAAAAAGAAGGATTTTCGCAGCTTGTGCCAGGGAGGTCGCATAGTTAATGCATATCTGGAGGAATTTAATAATCTTGCATTTTATGCTCCTAATGATGTTAACACTGATGCAGCTAGGCAAGAGAAATTCTTGGAGGGCCTTAATGATGAGTTGAGCCTTCAGTTGACAGTGGCCACTTTTAGGAATTGCCAGGATTTGACTGATAAGGCTATTGTGCTGGAGGGAAAGCAACAGGTCATAGAGAATCGCAAGAGGAAGTACAACAACAATAATAAGTATAATTTAGGACCACAACAGAAGCCACGCACTTCATATCATGGTAATGGAGGTAATGGGCATAATCATCATGGAGGTAATGGACATAATCATCATGGAGGGAATGGCCACAACCATAATGGCCACCATCATCATAATGGGCACAAGAGTAACAATGGCAATGGTAGAGGTAATGGTAATGGTAATGGAGGGAATAATAACCAGAGCCACCAGAGTATGCCTGTGCAGAGGGATATTAGCCAGGTTCAATGCTATAAGTGTAGGCAGATGGGCCACTACTCCAATGCTTGTCCAGGGAACAAGAACGGTAATGGGGATTCAGGAGTCAGCAAGCCAAACCCCTTCCAAAAGGGTCATGTCAACCATGTTAATGTTGAGGAGGTCTATAATGAACTTGATGCAGTGATTGGTAAGTTCTTGATTAACTCCATACCCGCGCTTGTTCTTTTTGATACTGGTGCATCGCATTCATTTATTTCGAGGGTATTTGTTTATAAACATGGATTGCCAACCAAAACACTTAGTATGCCTATTAGAGTGAGTTCCCCAGGAGCCGAGATGATAGCAGGTGTTGGTTGTCATCAGTTGACTTTGTCTATTGGAAAGCATGATTTTCCTACGGATTTGATTATATTGAAGTCACAAGGTCTGGATATTATTTTGGGTATGGATTGGTTGCAGTTATATAAAGGTCGTATTGATTGTGCCAGTCGATCTATCACTCTTAGTGCACCAGGAGGGAAGAGGATCAAATATGTGAGTAAGTATAAGCGTAATCATGTGCAGGTGAACTCTCTTAAGGGGGGTAGCTTGGAAGAGGTGCCAGTTGTGAGGGATTATCCAGATGTGTTTCTAGAGGAGTTGCCAGGTATGCCACTAGATAGAGATATTAAGTTTTTGATTGATTTAATACCAGGCACTGGACTTATTGCAAAGAGACCGTATAGAATGCCTCCTCAGGAGTTGGAGGAATTGAAGAAGCATATAAGAGAATTGCGGGCACAAGGATTTATTCGCCCAAGTTCATCACCTTGGGGAGCTCCAGTTTTATTTGTGGAGAAGAAGGATGGGACCTTGAGGATGTGTGTTGATTATCGTTCTCTGAATGAGGTAACCATTAAGAATAAGTATCCTTTTCCTATGATAAATGATCTATTTGACCAGTTGGATGGAGCTACTGTGTTTTCTAAGATTGATCTTCGTTCTCGTTATCATCAATTAAAGATTTGTGAGCAAGATATTCCAAAGACTGCTTTTACTACGAGGTATGGGTTGTATGAATATACTGTTATGTCATTTGGATTGACTAATGCCCCTGCATACTTCATGAATATGATGAACAAGGTGTTTATGGAGTTCTTGGATAAATTTGTGGTTGTTTTCATTGATGATATATTGGTGTTCTCCAAGAATAAGCAAGAGCATGAGGTGCATTTGCGTTTGGTATTGGAGAAATTGAGGGAACATCAGTTGTATGCCAAGTTCAGCAAATGTGAGTTTTGGCTGGATGAGGTAGCATTCCTTGGACATGTTGTGTCAGGTAATGGAGTTGCAGTTGATCCATCTAAGGTTGCTGCAGTTACAGAGTGGGAGACACCCACATCAGTTGGAGAGATTCACAGCTTTTTGGGCCTTGCGGGTTATTACAGGAGGTTTATTGAGAACTTTTCCAAAATTGCAAAGCCTATGACTGAATTGTTGAAGAAGGAGAAGAAGTTTGTTTGGACTGATGAATGTGAAGCCAGCTTTCAGGAATTGAAGCAACGTTTGGTTATGGCACCAGTTTTAACTCTACCAGACATACATAAGGACTTCCAGGTATAATGTGATGCTTCTCGTCAAGGACTTGGGAGTGTTTTGATGCAGGAAGGTAAAGTTGTTTCTTATGCTTCATGTCAGCTTAAGAATCATGAGCACAATTATCCTACACATGATTTGGAGTTAGCCTCAGTTGTGCATGCATTGAAAACTTGGAGGCCATATCTTATTGTTAATCATTGTGATATATTTACTGATCATAAGACCTTGAAGTATATTTTTACTCAGAAGGATTTGAACCTCAGGCATAGGAGATGGTTGGAGCTTATTAAGGATTATGATTTGAATGTGCAGTATCATCCTGGTAAGGCTAATGTTGTTGCTGATGCATTGAGTCGTAGGAGCCATGCTAATGCAATTAATATTGATAATATGCCACCCGAGTTATGTGAGCAGTTCAGGAATCTCAGGTTGGAGATGGTTCCTAAGGGATATTTGGCAACACTTGAGTTAAAGCCTACTTTGCTTGACAGGATCAGAGAAGCTCAAAAGGGTGATAAGGAGATTGCTGAGATAAAAGAGAATATGGCTAAAGGTAAGGCAGAAGGTTTCCACGAGGATGAACATGGAGCCATATGGTTTGAGAAGCGTATTTGTGTACCTCAAGATGCAGATATCAGGAAGTTGATTCTTCAGGAGGCGCATGATTCACCTTATTCTATTCACCCAGGTAATACTAAGATGTATTTGGATTTGAGGGAAAGATTTTGGTGGCCTAGCCTGAAGAGGGAAATTGCTGGATATATTGCAACATGTGATGTGTGCCAGAGAGTTAAAGCAGAACATCAGAGACCACCAGGTTTATTACAACCATTGCCTATACCTGATTGGAAGTGGGATGAGATTGGTATGGATTTCATTATAGGTCGACCCAGGACTCGATCAGGTTATGATTCTATTTGGGTAGTTGTTGATCGTTTGACTAAAGTTGCTCACTTCATCCCAATAAAGACTACTTATACTAGTGTTCAGCTAGCAAAGATTTATATGTCTAAGATTGTTTGTCTGCATGGAGTTCCAAGGAAGGTAGTGTCTGATAGAGGTACTCAGTTCACATCCAAATTTTGGCGTCAGTTGCATGAATCCTTGGGCACCAGGCTGGAGTTCAGTACTGCTTTCCATCCACAGGCAGATGGGCAGACAGAGAGGGTAAATCAGATTTTGGAGGATATGTTGAGAGCTTGTGCTTTGGACTATGGGTCCAGTTGGGATGGTAATTTACCTTATGCAGAGTTCTCATATAATAACAGTTACCAGGCTAGTCTGAAGATGGCACCATTTGAGGTATTGTATGGTAGGAAGGGCAGGACACCGTTGATGTGGGATGAGGTTGGAGAACGTCAGTTCTTTGGACCAGACTTGATCAGAGATGTTGAGGAGAAGGTCAAGTTGATTCGTGATAGGCTGAAGATAGCACAGTCTAGGCAGAAGGGTTATGCTGATGCAAAACATAAGGAGGTGACATATGAGGTAGGAGACCGTGCATACCTTAGAGTTTCACCACTTCGTGGAATTAAGAGATTCGGAATCAAGGGTAAGTTAGCACCATGTTTTGTGCGGCCCTACAAGATCTTGGAGCATAGAGGAGAGGTAGCTTATCAGCTGGAGTTGCCAGAATCCTTGCCGGGAGTTCATAATGTATTTCATGTATCTCAGTTGAAGAAGTGCCATGCAGAGATGATGGATGTTCCATTGAGGGACACGGTGCCACTTGAGGCAATTCAGTTGGAGAGTGATTTGACATATGAGGAGAAGCCTGTTAAGATTCTGGAGATAGCACAGAGAGTTACTCGCACCAAGACAATCAAGTTATGCAAGGTGCAGTGGGATCATCACACAGAGGAGGAAGCTACCTGGGAACGAGAGGAAGATCTCAGGCAAGATCACCCACACCTATTTGCTAGCCAGCCCGAATCTCGAGGGCGAGATTCATCTTAAGGGGGTTAGGTTTGTAACATCCCAATTTTCCCAATTTGGATGTTCATAGATCATTCATATGCATATTGTATTTTCCATGCATTATTTGCTTTTCTGCAATATTCTTTTCATTATGCAACAAAAAGGCAATTTATTGGAGCGGAGATAACATGACTTCTCCCCTGTTTTTAAAAATGTTCATAATGTGCAGAATATTGTTTCCAGTTCATTTGATATGTTCTGGTGTTTTTCTTAATCACCAAAATATATTATTTGAGTCTTTTGTTGCTGTTTTGTGTGGCCTATTGCATAAAATGATTTTTCAAAAATTGCATTAGGTGAGGAGCTAGTGTTCCTGTAGTTTATGTTAGTAGTATATATATTTTACTGTGTGTATATATATTTTGTTTAGGTTTTATTCTGTTGTTTTATTTTAGTTTGTTTTTATGTGTTGTGGTTTATTCAAAAAAAAACACAGCACAGCGCGCAGCGCTGAGCACTACGCGGCCCAGCAGCCAACCCCGCGGCCCAACTAACCCCGCACTGCCCGCGGCCCAGTCTCCCGCGCCTCCAGCCGCCGAAGTGGTACACCGCACCCGACCCGCGTTGCACCCATCTTCCACCCCGAGCCGGGCGCAACTGCGCCGCGCGCACGCCGAGGCCGACCCGGATCGATCCGACGCCTGGTCGACCCCGTGCGAGCCAGGGACATCACGCGCGAGCCCAGGACCCCGAAGAACCCTACCGTTCGCCTTTCCCCACCCCTCGTCTGACAGCACGCCTCTGTAGAGCGTTTTGGATCTCGGGAGAAGCTTCGCTGCCGCCGCCGTTTCTTCGGTCGATTCCGTCGTCGTAAGAGACCGCAGAGCTGCGCTGCCTGCACCCCTCGAACCCCCACTCGACGACGAACTCTTTTGACACCTCGAAGTACCCTGCCGAGCACCAGAATGCTGCTGCCACCGACGTCCGCCGCCGCTGGAGCACACCACCGTTCCCGTCGCTGTTGCTGCCCGCAGAGGACGCCCCGTCGCCGCCCGACCTCACCTACGCCTCCGCCGCTCGACGCCGCACCCACCCATCACTTCCCCTTCACTGGAGACTCGCCGAAGAGCCGCCACCGCCGACGCCCGAAACCGCCGCCACCGTCCTCTACTTTTGGTGAGCACGCACGCACAGGAGGTCCTCCAATCAATCACGTGCTGCCACGTGGCAACCAGCTACAGTATATGCACGAACAGTGCAGGAGTTTTCTGTTGTTTTTGTTTTTCTTTCCAGATTTGTTCTCCAACTTCTTTTAGCTATATCTTTTAGTCTATATACTCAATTTAGGTAATTATTTTTCCTATGCACTCACAAAAATCAGCACATTATCATAGTACCAACTTTGCACATATTTGCACCTTTCAAATTTGAATTCGTTCGGATTTGAATCAAATCTTCCGGAGGCCGTAACTTTCAAACCGTTTATCGGAATCGAGTGATTCTTTTTGCATTGTGACCGTAGTGCAATTTAGGTGCTGTTAAGCTTCTGTTGTTGAGTTTTAAAATGGTTTTCTTGCTGTTGGTTTTGTTTTGGATCTATTCATGTTCCGGTGATTGATTTGTTGAATTGTGTGAAACGTGTAGATTGTCCGGAGTGTGACGCGAGCTACTGTCAGGAGTGTGAATTTCTGAACCAGAACCAAGGCAAGTTACATGTTGATCATCCTTTACCTATTGTTTTCTATGCATGTAGTTATATCACACTATGAATATATGCATGTATAGGAATACTGTATATTTTGGTTATGCTGTTGAGCTATCTCCCGTCATTGCAGATCGTGGTAGTTGTAGTTTTGCTATGCTTGTAGACGGGGTTGGTTCGTGTATTCATTGACCTTATGTGAGGATTATATATATATAATAATTTTAGTAGTAACTCAGGATTTAATTCACCTCTGGGTGGAAGTGGTATTGCTAGGGTGGTTTCAAGAACATCATGGTTTATACCCTCTGAATGTAAGTGGATGGCCGCCCAGGCTCAAAAGGATCAGACAGACTTAGTGACTAGTAGCTTCCATGTGTGACCACTGGCTAAATGGGCTCTGGCTTAGTTGATCAGTTGTGGGACCCTTACCCGGATGTGCCCGCAGATGTAGATATAATAGTTGGGATGGGCCTCCTGTTGGGACTAGGGGACTGCTTCTGAAAGACTTCGTCTCAATCTTCGGGTTGGGTCCAGTGGGTAAAGCATACTAAACTCTGCAGAGTATTAAAACTAGTCATGATTAGCTGTGCCCCCAGTTATGGGCAACTTTGAGCCACTATGCCATTACAGTTGTTGGATGATCTTGACAAATGTGACACTTGATAAATTTGTTGAGCAACTTAATAAGGGGTAGGTTGGAGTTGATTTTGCCAACTCAACCTTGTGCATTTAATTGTAGTAATAAAAGAACTAAATAATAAAATTGACTATTAGGTAGTTATTAGGATAAAATCAGCTTTCTGCAAAATAAACACCCAAGCCTTCATTTGTTGTACTATGCATATACATGTAGGTCTGCTTTATTATTACTCCTGTGTAACTTGCCAATACATTCCAAGTATTGACCTATATGGCTGCAACGTCTCATGTTGCAGGATATTCTGATGAAGAGTAAGGTACCATTAGGGTCGCGAGTCTGCACTCAGCATCGCCAGTGGGCTATGATGGGACTCATCGTTATTTTCTGCTACTTTCCGCTGTTTGATTGGATAAAGCTAGCCAAGTGCTATGCAGATTGTTTTATTTTATATATTCTGGATCATACGATGTAATAAATGATGCACTTGCTATTCTGGTATTCATCTATACTGTTTGTGCTAGCGAGTTCGATCCAGGGACTAGCACGGTAAGCACAGAGACTCAAATCCTTCGAGGTTTGGTCGTTACAGTTCAACACAGGTCGTGGGGAAGCGCAGCGGACGAGAAGTTACTGCGGTAAAATCGGCCCCGCCAGCCCGCGCACCGTTCTGGGCCTAGCCCAACAACGTGGCGCACTTATGTGTGGCCCAGGCCCAGGGGCTCCTGTCGGTGTACAAAAGTAGGGGCTCTTCTTTTGACCCCTTTACTTGTGCACGGGCAGTCAGAGCCGCGCGCCACAGCAACACTTAGTAGGGCAGAGGAGGGAAGCCGGAGAGAAGCCGAAGCATAAGGCAAACAAAGCAACGCCAAGGCCAGAAACACTGAAGAACAAAGGGGCAAGGTGGACTCCCCGGCAAGACCTTTGCTGGGACGACCTTCGCGGCCCTAGCAAGAGCCTTGCCAGGGCAACTTGCCCAACACCAGCAGAGCGAGCCACCCTTGAGCCCGCAGGCTCCAACCCAACCAACTACATTGGAACCAAGGCTTGGGAGGCGCCTTTGTGGTGGCATGCAAATCTTCATCAAGATCATAAACATATGAGATCAGTTGAGGACCAGAAGACGGTGACCCTCGGCAAGATCCTAGCCGAGGGAATCCACAAGACCCCCAGTAAGACCCTTGTCGGGGATGACTGCAACGCCACGACAATACCCTTGCTGGGCCGCCAACAAGACCCTTGCCGAGGGCATCAGCAGGGCCACTGCCAGGCCTGCGCCAGCCAAGACTCCACCACCGTCCCCAAGCAGCTGCTAGCTCAACCAGCTAGGCAGGCACCTGCGTGGCGACGGGCGGCATCTACACCAACTCAGCAAGCACCTGCGTGGCGGCATGCGACCCTTCATGAAGGCTCCACCACCGCGCCAGCTCAGCAGCCATCCAACGTGGCGCCGCGATGCCTCATCAACTCGGACGCGTGTCGAGGCCAGGCAAGGCAGCGACGGCTGGGACGTGCTTCCCTAGCGTCCCCGATAAAGCAAGGGGAGCACGTTAGCAGCGCATTAAATGCGTTTGTCCGACGGTCCCAGAGGATAGGCTTATCGACTGTAGACCTTTTCACCTCCTGTGTGCCACTGTGGCAACCCCTTTTTCCTATAAAATGAGGCTCGAGGTGACCAGGGGAGGGATTCGGCTCTTTTGGGAAAGTTGCACCCCGTAGCTAGCTTAAGAACACAAGAACACTCAAATACATCTACTAAAGCAGGACTAGGGTATTACGCATCTTCGTGGCCCGAACTTGGGTAAACGATCCGTGTGCTTCCTGTCAGACCCGCTCTTTGCACAACCTCACGCTCGCCAACCATAGAAGGGATCCCAGTGACCCCATAGGTGTCGTTTCCACCGACACATGTTGTGTCAGCAATGCTTTGGAAGTAGTGTTAGGTGTGAAGGCAGCTTGTGAACTGACCAGTTCCGGAGCAAACGAACGGGTAACTCGTTGAGATGCTGGTATAGTTGAAGCGGATGCTTCAGCTGGTGGAGCAGGTGATACTACGTTTGTAGATTTAGCCGGTGGACTTGGACCTTCTACTGCACTATAAGTACCAGCAGAATCTCGAGGGCAGATCCTTTTCCGTTTCACCCGACGAGTAATACCATTCGCTAGTATATTCTTTTCCTTGCTATTTTTTTGACTTTGCCATGTCAAGCCGTACCCACAACACAAAAGAATAAAATCGCTCTTCAGAACTCATTGATGCATGATACATACAAGCAATACTTTGATGTAAGACAACCGTATGAGGATGGAATATGTAAGAAAAACAGGACGGTGTGACATATTCACATCTACGATGTGTAAACTAAGCAGAAGGATTTTCAAGAAAATAGAAGTAATGCAAGCTAGCCACCATATGAAAGTTGCAACCAATATCACTCTGCCAAGTTAAAAGTGTCTTGTCATAAGTGGCATTTCGAAAAACTAGAAGCAGTACAACATAGAAATCAATGCAAGATGCAACCACTATCAAACTGCCATTCTAAAAGCATCCAATCATGAGTGACTGATGCGGGATACACAACAACAGTACTTTGATGTAAGAACATGGTATGATTGATAGATGCAGTGTATTCTAGACACAGAAGGGCATGTCATATGCACATGCATAACATATAAACTCAGCAGGTGCAATTTAATCAAAATAGAAGAAATACAGGCTAGACAACATATGCAACATGAAACCAATTATCACACTATCAACTTAGAGCAAGCACCTGCGATGGTGGAGTACGGGAGATGAACTCATCATGTAGACTTGGGACTTCAATTTCATTAGCAGTAACAATGGAAAATCTAGAGAGTCTTTGTTTGCGTCGGTCCGAAGGACCACCAACATCCCCTAACTTACTCTTTTCCTTCCTATTTTCTGACATTGCCTTATGAAGTCAAAACCAAAAGAAGATGAATAAAATTAGCTCTGCATAATTGGTTGATGCATACAGACGAACACTACTTTGATGTAAGGCAAGCGTAGGATAGGAGGATGGAATATATACAAAAAACACAACATTGCATATTCAGACGTACGATAAGAGGATGGAATATGTATGAAAAACAGTAAGCACAAGGCATTTCAACAAAATTAGAAGAAATGAAAGCTAGGCACCATATGAACATGCAACCAATATCACTCTATCGGGTAAAAAGTGTCTCGTCGTAAGTGCCATTTCAAGAAATTAGAAGCAGTACAAGCTAGAAGACAATGCAAGATGCAACCTACATCACACTGCCAAGTTAAATGTGTCTTATGGGTAAGTGATCGCCGCAGGTATAAGTTGTAAGCTACGCAGATGCAATTCAACAAAATCAGAAGCAATACAAACTAGACATCATAAGGAACACGCCACCACATATAACTGTCGGATTTCGGGTTCCGGCAGACCCTTGAGGTTCGAACACTGGGGTGCGCACGGAGATTTCGCCTCCTACCTTCCTGCACCACTCCGCCGTGCTAGGATCTAAACTAAGGAAAGAACAACACAAGAGACACAGGGTTTATACTGGTTCGGGCCACTGTTGTGGTGTAATACCCTACTCTAGTGTATGGATTGCCTCTTGGGCTGATGATGATGAACAATACAAGGAAGAACAGCCTCGCGAGGGTCTGTTCTTGGCTGAGGCGATGAACTGCTGGGAGGAGTTCAGCCACCTTTCTCTCTCTCTCTGCTCTCCCTTTTCCCCCCCTTGCTGTGTGGGTGGCTAGTCCTATTTATAGAGGCCCTGGTCCTCTCCCCAAATATTGAGCGGGAAGGGAGCCAACAATGGCGGGCTAATTTGAAGGGGGGAAGCAAGTATCAGCTATCCTGACAAAAGTAGTCTTCGCCTGCGCAAAGCTCTGGTGATGACGCCGTCTTGGGCTCCACGGTGACCTCCGTCTCGTAGTCCTCCTGATCTTGGTCTCGTTGCATCGAAATGGCAACCTTTGCCTGATGCCTCGGTACTCCGTGGCTGCGCTTGCCCCCTTTGCACCAAAGAGGAAAGGAGGACGCTGCACGGGCTGGCACCCGCCTGGCGCCCTGAGTTGTCACGGCTTGCATCATGGGCACCTCGTGAGGTACTCCGCCTTGATCTCTCCGCCTCCTCGTGAGCCAGCCTGACAAGGCCGTGCCTAAGGAAGCTTCGCGTCGTCCGCCTCGCGAGGCTTGGCCCCTCGCGAGGGTCTTGGGTTTGTGTTGGTGAAGATGGGCCGTGCTGGGCCCCCCTTTGAGCCACGCCGCAGGCCGCAGGCAGGCAAGTCTGGGGACCCCCGTTCCCAGAACGCCGACAATAACAATTCCAAGTTGGAGCAAGCACCTGTGATGGTGGAGTAGGGGAGATGTGCTCAGCATCTACACGTATGTTCTAGAAACAGGAACATGTGTCATATTCACAGGCATTATGTGTAAAGTAAGCATATCCAATTCAACAAAGTTAGAAGCAATACAAGCTAGACATCATATGCAACACACAACCACATATAATAGTGCCAAGTTAGAGCAAGCACCTGTGATGGTGGAGTAGGGGAGATGTGCTCATCATCTACATAGCTACGTTGACTGTCCAGCCTTGTGTTGTCTTGTGAATCTTGTTAGGAGGATGGCAGAGTAGAATCTGTAGAGACCCTCTGTTTGAGTTGCTCTGAAGGACCACCATCATCCACTGCCGGACTAATTTCCTTCAGCTGTATTGATTTTGCAGTGTGAAGTCAACCCGATAAGAAAAAGGGATAAAATTCGCTTTTCAGAACTCATTCATGCATGATACTGACCAACACTACTCGGATGAAAGGAAAACACGTGATACGAGGATGGAATATGTATGAAAAATAGGACGGCATGACATATTCACACCTATGATGTGGTAACTAAGCAGAAGGCATTTCAATAAATTAGAAGCACTGCAAGCTAGCCACCATATGAAAGGTGCAACCAATATCACTCTACCAAGTTCAAACTATCTGTCGTTTCAACAAACTAGAAGTAGTACATGCTAGAAATCATATGCAAGACACAACTAATATCACAGTGGCGACTTTAAGGTGCCTTATCATAAGTGATTGATGCGGGATATGCAAGAACAGTAGTCTGATGTAAGAACATGGTGTGATCAGATATAGTATGTTCTAGAAACAGGAACACATGTCATATTCACAGGCATTATGTGTAAAGTAAGCAGATGCAATTCAACAAAGTTAGAAGCAATACAAGCTACAGCATACGCAACATGCAACCACATATAATAGTGCCAAGTTAGAGAAAGTACCTGTGATGGTGGAGTAGGGGAGATGTGCTCATCATCTACACAGCTACGTTGACTGTCTAGCCTTGTGTTGTCTTGCGAATCTTGTTGGGAGGATGGCGGAGTAGAATCTGTAGAAACCCTCCGTTTTAGTTGCTCGAAAGGACCACCATCATCCAATGACTTACCAATTTCCTTCCGCTTTATTGATTTTGCATTGTGAGGTCAAACCAACAAGAAAAAGGAATAAAATTCGCTCTTCAGAACTCATTCATGCATGATACTGATGAACACTACTCTTATCAAAGTCAAAGTCATGATACGAGGATGGAATATGTACGAAAAACTGGACGCCTTGACATATTCACACCTATGATGTGGTAACTAAGAAGAAAGCACTTCAACAAATTAGAATCACTCCAAGCTAGACACCATATGGAAGGTGCAATCAATATCACTCTGCCAAGTTAACACTGTCTCGTCATAGGTGGCGTTCATCAAACTAGAAGCACTACATGCTAGAAATCATATTCAAGACGCAAACCAATATCACACTGCCAACTTAAAGGTGTCCCATCATATGTGACTGATGCAAGATACACAAGAAGAGTAGTTTCATGTAAGAACATGGTGTGATAGACAGATATAGTATGTACCAAAAACAGGAAAGCGTGTCATATTCACACGTATCATGTGTAAGCTAAGCAGATGCAGTTTACACTAATTAGGAGCAATACAAGCTAGACACCATATGCAACATTGTAGGATCTAAAGTATGTCTAGAGGGGGGTGATTAGACTACTTGACCAAATAAAAATCTAGCCTTTTCCCAATTTTAAGTCTTGGCAGATTTTAGCAACTTAGCACAAGCCAAACAATCAACCTACACATGCAAGTCTAAGAGTATAGCAGCGGAATGTAAAACATTTGCATATAAAGGTAAAGGGAGGAATTTGGAGGGAGCAAACGCAATGTAGACACGGAGATTTTTGGCGTGGTTCCGATAGGTGGTAATTTCCTACATCCACGTTGATGGAGACTTCAACCCACGAAGGGTAACGGTTGCGTGAGTCCACGGAGGGCTCCACCCATGAAGGGTCCATGAAGAAGCAACCTTGTCTATCCCACCATGGCCATCACCCACGAAGGACTTGCCTCACTTGGGTAGATCTTCACGAAGTAAGCGATCTCCTTGCCTGTACAAACTCCTTGGTTCAACTCCAGAATCTTGTCGAAGACTCCCAAGTGACACCTAACCAATCTAGGAGACACCACTCTCCAAAAGGTAATAGATGGTGTGTTGATGATGAACTCCTTGCCCTTGTGCTTCAATGATAGTCTCCCCAACACTCAACTCTCTCTCACTGATTTGGATTTTGTGGAAAGATGATTTGAGTGGAAAGCAACTTGGGGAAAGCTAGAGATCAAGATTCATATGGTTGGAATGGAATATCTTGGTCTCAACACATGAGTAGGTGGTTCTCTCTCAGAAAATGAATGCTGAAGTGTAGGCACATTCTGATGGCTCTCCTTGCTAATGAAGGAAGGGTGGAGGGGTATATATAACCTGCACACAAAATCTAACCGTTACACACAATTCACCAAACTCGGTGGGACCGAATCAGAAAACTCGGTCAACCCGATTTAGTTCAAAATGTGAACGTTAGGATTTTCGGTGGGACCGGTTCTATTAGGGTTAGGGCATAATATAATATCGGCGAGACCGATTACACTAACTCGATGGAACCAATTTTGGTAATAAGCTAACCAGAGAGTTGGTCAGGCAAACTCGGTGGGACCGAATCGCTCATTTTGGTGAGACCGAAATGTTACGAAAGGGAAACAGAGAGTTTGGATTGTGAACTCGGTGGGACTGATCGCTCATCTCGGTTGAACCAAAATGTTTCGAAGGGAAACAGAGAGTTTGCAATCATCTCGGTGAGATCGAGATCCCTATCGGTGAGACCGATATGACTAGGGTTTATGGCAGTGGCTATGTCAAGTGAACTCTGTGGCGCCGGATTGAACATTTCAGTGGGGCAGAGTTTGACTTTTGGTTTGGGACATATGTGGATATGAGAAAGTGGTTGAGGGTTTTTGGAGCATATCACTAAGCATTTTGAGGAAGTAAGTCATTGAGCAACACCTCATCCCCTTTTAATAGTATTGGCTTTTCCTATGGACTCAGTGTGATCTTGGATCACTAAAATGAAAATGTAGAGTCTTGAGCTTGAGCCAATGTGTGTCCTTAGCATTTTGAAGGGTCCACATTCTTAATCCATGCCATGCCAATCATTGAACTTTCTGAAATGATCATCTTGAAATAGTATTAGTTCAATGAGCTATATGTTGTTAGAAATTACCAAAACTACCCAGGGATAGTTGCACTTTCAAACATGCAACCAGATATCACACTGCCAAGTTAGAGCAAGCACCTAGGATGGTGGGGTAGGGGAGCAGAAACTTCGAACTTGTAATGCATTAGCAGTACAAGGAGAATCCATACAGATGCTCTGTTTACGTTGCTGCAGAGGACCACCATCATTGCCTTCCTTACTCTTTTCCTTCCTCTTTTTTGATTTTGCCTTGTCAAGTTAAACCCACAAGAAAGAGGAATAAAATTTGCTCTTCAGAACTCATTGATGCATGATACTGATGAACACTACTTTCATGTAAGGCGGATAGGAGGATGGAATATGTATGAAAAATAGGACGGCAAGACATATTGACATGTATGATGTATAAAGTGTAAACTAAGCACAAGGTGTTTGAACTAGTTAGAAGCAATGCAAGCTAGAAACCATATGAATTAAGAAACCAATATCACTCTGCCAAATTAAAAGGGTGGCCTAACAAATGTATTTGACCAAATTAGAAGCAATACATAGCAACAGGCTAGAAATAATATGTAATATGCAACGAATAAAGGTGTCTCATCATAAGTGATTGATGCAAGATACAGAAGATAGGTAGTTTCATGTAAGAACATGGTTAACACATAGATGTAGTGTGTACCAAAAATAGGAAGGCATCTCATATTCACGCGTATGCAACATGCAACATGCAACCACATATCACACTGTGAAGTTAGAGCCAGCACATGCGATGGTGGTGTAGGGGAAGTGCGGTCTTCAAGTACAGAGCTACGTTCACTATCTTCATTTAGGCTTGTTGTTTCTTGAGAATCATGTGGAGAGGATGAAACTGCACTCTTTATAAGAGTAGCGTGTCTCATACTAACCCACGGGCGTGACTGTCTCATCATAAGCAATAGATGCAGGATACACAAGAACAGTAGTTTGATGTAAGAACATGGTGTGATAGGCAGATGTAGTATGTACCAAAAACAGGAAGGCGTGTCTTCACATGTATAATGTGTAAGTTAAGGAGATGCAATTTAACAAATTAGGAGCAATACAAGCTAGGCACCATATGCACATGCAACCTGATATCACATTGCCATGTTAGAGCAAGCACCTGGGGTTGTGGAGTAGGGGAGATGAGATTTGGAACTTGCACTGCAATAGGAGTAGCAGGAGAATCTGTAGAGATCATCTATTTCAGTTGCTCCAGAGGACCACGATCATTTCGTGCCTTCGTCCTTTTAGATTTTGCCTTGTCAAGTAAACACACAAGAAAAAGGAATGAAATTCACACTTCCAAATTCGTTGATGCATGATACTGACGAACACAACTTTTATGTATGGCAACCACATTGTAGGAGGATGGAATATGTAAGAAAACCGCTAAGCAGAAGGCATTTCAACAAATTGGAAGCAATGCAATATAGACACCATATGAAAGATCCAACCAAAATCATTCTACCAAGTTAGACGTGTCTCATTATAAGTGACACTTCAACAAATTAGAGGCAATACATGTTTGAAATGATATGCAAGATGCAACCAATATTACACTGTCAACTTGAAGGTGTCTCGTCATAAGTGATTGATGAGGGATACATAAGAAAAGTAGTTTGATGTAAGAACATGGTTAATAGAAAGACGTAGTACGTATCAAAAACAGGAAGGTATGTCATATTCACAGGTATAATGTTTTAACTAAGCAGATGCAATTTACCCTAATTAGAAGCATTACAAGGTAGACACCATATGCAACATGCAACCACATATCACACTGCCAAGTAAGAGCAAGCACCTGCGATGGTGGTGTGGGGGAATTGCGGTCATCAACTAGAGAGCTACGTTGACTGTCTTCATTTAGCCTTGCTGTTTCTTAAGAATCATGTGGGGAGGATGACACTGCACTCCTTAAACGAGTAGCGCGTCTCACAGTAACCCACTGGGGTGACTATCTCATCATAAGTGATTGATGAGGGATACAAAAGAGCATTAGTTTGATGTATGAACATGGTTAATAGACATATGTAGTATGTATCAAAAACAGGAAGGCATGTCATCATCAAAGGTATAATGTGTAAAGTAAGCAGATGCAATTTAACCAAATTGGAAGCAATACAAGCTAGACACCATATGCAACATGCAACCACATTTGACAGCGCGAAGTTAAAGCAAGCACCTGGGATGGCTGTGTGTGGCAATTGAGATCATCAACTGGAGAGCTATGTTTACTGTCTCCATCTGCTGACACTGCACCCTTTAGAGCGCTGAAACGCTTAGTGCTTATCTTCGAATTACACTGGAGCGACTTCTATCTTTTCTTTTTTTGTATTCATCAACATTGCGTCAGAGTTTGAAATACCCATGCATAAAAAACAATAGTGTGAGTATGGGTGAAGTGTGTGCACAAGTAGTACAGTGTAAATGCAGCAGATAGCAGGTCGATGAGAGATAAATGACGGGAGACATATGATAGCTCTACAACATGCATGGCACACGAAATTACTAGATTCTAGGATTTTGAAATATGAGCACAAGGATAGCTGGGAAATGCAGATGCTCCTCCAGCACACCACAAGGTGTGGTCCTATGAAAATAATAGTCGACTGAAAACAAATAGGCCAGCCCATTTTCTCTGCACCGTCCGATGTACAAAGAAGGGACAGATCGCCTTCATCTACCTCCAGCCAGTCAGTGTTACGATCTTCCTCGAAATGCCAGCGGCCAGCTGCCCAGTCCCCTGCCTCTGCCCTCCCCTCGACCTCACCACACCGCCGTGCTTGGCACTGCCCCCTGGCCATCCCTTCAAGCCCCGCCGACCTCCAGATTGGGCACAAGAAGCTCCTGTGCCCCACAACCCTATGATAGACACTAATGTGCCACTTCCCCGGCGAACAGGCGGACTAGGTGTTCCGCGCGCCTAAGCGGGTGCTACTTCTTTTAATTGTGATTTGACAGACCCTGAATTGAAATCCAGGCGGGCTACTGACCTCTAGCAAAGGTGAAATAGTAAATTGGAGGAAACCTTGTGCATTTAGTATCACAAAGAAGATGCAGTAAGAAGCTCCCAACTAGTTTCTTTCGTGGGATGATTACGGTGTGAGCAGAGACGTAAGATTTGCACGAATAAGGGAAGAGGAGTACCTCTTTCTGCTGGCAATGATGTCTCCTCCTTCTGTTTTTCCAATGATCTTGTGGTTTGCTGGAAACAAGAAGTTGTGGAGGACGGTGGAGCCTTGGACGAACCCATGGCCAAGTTGTTGAGTGTGGTGCGGTGGTCGTCTATCAGCGGCGGGGAACCAGATACGAGCCGGCAAACAACGGAGTAGCGGGAAGAGCTCCGGTGCGGTGGACGGTTGCGACAGAGGAGCGACAGGGGTGAGGCGTGGGACGGTGTCGTCGAAGTGGTTCTAGTACGACGCACGTTGGCGTCGGCGTCGTGGAGGCAGCTTTGCCTCGGCTTCAGCTGCTAAGTCCTTAAGGGCATTGCATTGTGGTTGCGTTGGGCGACGACGTTGGGGTACCAGCTCCCGCATGATGGAGGAGGGCTTCAGTGGATTGGGCACGACGGGGTGGAGGACGGAGGAGGCTGGGGTTTCGCGGTTGGTGGAGAGGGCGTTTTGGCGCCACGGAGTATGAATGGGGAAATAGATGGAGGGGGAACTAAGGGGGAACAATGTTTCGGTTTGGGACGCGCTTGTTTGAAATTTGGGGAAAGTTACGAACTTTGCCCCCATCTAAAATTTTGGACATATTGCAGGTTGGGGGTAGGACAGTAATCTCAGGTGTCCCAAATGGTGGGCGGGATAGATTTTGGCTGAGCGCGTGGGTGTTTAGGCGCCTGTTGGTGTCAAAACTGGCGGATCTCGGGTAGGGGGTCCTGAACTGTGCGTCTAAGGTCGATGGTAACAGGAGACAGGGGACACAATGTTTTACCCAGGTTCGGGCCCTCTCTATGGAGGTAATACCCTACATCCTACTTGATTGATCTTGATGAATATGAGTATTACAAGAGTTGATCTACCCCGAGATCGTAATGGCTAAACCCTAGAGGTCTAACTTGTATGGTTATGATGATGAGTCTCTCTCTCCGGACAAAGTACTCCGGTTTATATGGACATTGGGAGGATCTAGGGTTACACAAGGTCAGTTACAAAGAAAGGAATCTACATATTCGGTCGCCAGCTTTGCCTTCCACGCAAGGAGAGTCCTATTCGGACATGGGTGCAGTATTCAGTCTTCGTATCTTTACAGCCCATCAGTCCGGCCCATGACTAACAGGCCGGACACCCAAGGACCCCTTAGTCCAGGACTCCCTCAGTAGCCCCTGAACCTGGCTTCAATGACAAGGTATCCGGCGCATATGCCTATCTTTGGCATTGCAAGGTGGGTTCCTCCTTCTGATCTCCAAAATAGTCTTCATACGTATCGACGAGTCTTCACCTGTAACACACGCCACACACACAACCCCAGAGAGAATATAATTTTACACGAGTCCAATCTGCTGACAACTTTTCGTAATATGACATCACATCTGTCCGGTCATAATTTCGAACCGTTTTTCGTCTGCCACTCCATGTTTCGAGATGCGGTTGCCATTGGCACGTCTTGTCAAAGCAGAGATCATGTCCCCTTATTATGGGATTCTCATCAATACGGGCGTGGGTAACCCAACCGTGCCGTTTACATAGCCCTTGGGAGTAGGCGAATTTTAAGGCGAGTGGGGAGGCGTCCCATATTTACTGCCTTTATAAGGAGATAAGAATCCCTTTTCTTCACCCACGCCTTCTCTCTTCCTCTGCCCTCCCATTCTTGAGCTCTAGCGCCCAAGTTCTCAACTTCTCCGTCTCGAGCAAGCACTCAACCATGTCCGGATCCGGAGGTCAAGGCAAGTGGATGGCCTCCTCCGTTCAGGAGGAGGACATCGCCAAGCTTTGGGCGGCCGGGTACCTGGCGAAGGGAATTGCCCACCGCCTTCCGGCCCAGGGACAAATCGTTCCAACACCAAAGGCCAACGAGAGGGTAGTATTCATCCCTCATTTCCTCCGCGGGTTAGGGTTTCCACTCCACCCTTTCATCTGTGGTCTAATGTTCTACTACGGGATAGACTTCCATGATCTATCCTCGAACTCCCTCCTCAACATCTCGGCGTTCATCGTCGTGTGTGAGGCTTTCCTCCGCATCCAACCCCACTTCGGGCTGTGGCTCAAGGTCTTCAATGTGAAGCCAAAGGTGGTGGATGTCCAACACACGGAGTGCGGAGGCGCCATGGTGAGCAAGCTGGCCAATGTCTCCTGGCCGAAAGGCACTTTCGTGGAGACTGTAAAAGAATGGCAGAAACATTGGTTCTATATCACAGAACCCCACGGCACCACCTAGGCCGCAACTGCTGAATTCAACTTTGGCGCTCCACGGGTTGAGAAGGGCCTGAATTGGTGTTCGCCAGACGAGCTGACAGCGCTGCAAACGCGCATTCAAAGCATGGTGGATAAAAATATCAAACTCGTTGATATAATCCAGGTGATGCTAGTTCGCCGGATTCTCCCATGCCAAAGCCGAAGCCGCCCTCTATGGGAGTTCAATCCGAAGAAGCACCATACCCTGAAGAGGCTCTTCGAAACCACTCAAGAAGATGCCTGGAGGTTGCTTTTTAAAGGCAACGAAACACCGCTGGCCACAGATTCGGACCGCGGCCATGACAGTAACCACCTTGCCAACGAGGTATGTTATTCTTACTACATCCGTTACTTGCCTGTTTCAAGGATGATGACTAAGTTATCGTCATTGTTTCTTTAGGACTAGATGGAGAGGGCGAAGCGGATCCAATGTCCGGCTCCGCTGCCAGAAGAACTAGTCATCCCGCGTTTAGCGAAGATGCTGGTACCAGCGCCCTACAAGGCGCCGAAGAAGAAGGCCACACGGAAGGCCAAGGGTGTCCGGAGCGGCCCCCGCTGCAAGGGTGCTTCGGACGCAACGTCCGAAGACAAGACTCAATCCTCCGTTGCCGAAGACGATGACGATCAGGAGGAGGAGGAAAACAACCCTCCCCCTGATGAGGGGAAGAAAAAGAGGGTGGCCTCCCCCATTCTGGAGGCGGAGGTGCCCAAGAAGGGGAAATGCCCACTCGTGGGCAGCTCCGCATGGGACGTTGAAAGCAGTCCGAAGCAACGCCCCCCCACTAAGCCGGGGGCCGCATCGTAAGTGCTAAAACTTATATCTGCTCATAAAGTCTCTCCTCCTCATTGCATTGACATGATTGGTTATGTTATTGTAGTCCGGCCCACAACAGCTCCTCGCGATCCTCGTCAGGAGGTTCGCTGGATTCCAAGGCGATGGCCAGCGAGTCACCACCGGCCGCTCACTCCCCCAAGGCCAAGGACAATGCGGAGGTGTTGTACCAAATGACTGTTCCAAGGAGGGGAGAAGCTTAGGAGGAGCCAGAAGGCGAAACCCCCATCACCGGACACCAGGGGGACTCAATTCCCAAGGAGACTGGTGGGGAGGGTCGTATTCAGTTCGGCCCTCAGCTGGACTCGATTCCGGAGACTGATGCGGCTTCGGAATCCAGCAAGCAACCTCCTTCGAAAGAAGAGGGGATGCCTATTCCGTCGGTGACCCCTGTCCAACCAGGGGGCATCGGATAATCTGCTGGAAGCACTGTGAGGCGATTCCATCATGGATGAGCACCGTGTCCTCGTGGGGACAGTAATTAAAAAGGTTCAGTCCGCCAAAAGCAGACTAGCCGAAGCCTGCAGCAGCCTGCTGACAGGTTTTGAGGTAAGCGACGCAAAAAAGATAAAATTCCAATATAGACAGTAGCCCCTGAGACACTGTCCGGTGTTCGGAAAGAAAAGGCCGGACAGAGGATCAATCTCCTATTATAGGAAACTAACTAAATTTTTCTGAAATGTAAACACAGGCATCGCTGTTGGCTGCAGCCTCGCATACTGCCGAAGTCTCCGGACTAAAGCAAAAACTGGCGGAGGCCGAGGAGGAGCTGGACCAAGTGAAGAGGCAGCTCCAGGAAAAACAAGGTAAGTAATAACCTGTTATGTATTTGAAAAAAGGGAAATGATATGAAATGACCGAAATGCCATGATGTGTACAGAGGTGACGACCGAGGTCGAGGCCCTGAAATAGGCCCTGGTTGAAGCCGAAGGGAAGGCTGTCAAGGAGCAGGATGCTCGGAAGAAGCTCAAGGCCCGGGTCAACGGGGTCCAACTGGATCTCGAGGACGCGGTGAAGAAGTGCGAGGCCTTGGAGCGCGATGCGTCAGTTCAAGAGATCGAACTCGCCAAGGCTCGCCAGAGTGCGGAGTCAGCCCGGAATGAGGCCCAGGGCGCCCTCCAGGAGGTTCGGGAGGCCAGGAAGATCGCGACGGGTAAGGCATTCAATATGCAAAGCAAAAATGTGAATATGAAATATCGTTTACTTACCCGGATTCAGAGTTCTCCAGGGGCTTTTACTGGTCTTCCACACAGTGTGGCTGACGCCGCAGAGTTCTTTCGAGCCGAAGAAGAGAGCTCTGTGGAGAAGCTGTTTTGGTCGCAATATCTTGCGCCAGAACATCCAGTGTCCTTCAGCGATCAGCTAAAATAGCTAGTCGAGCTGCATAGGGTGGCCGAACTGGCCATGAAGGATTTAATAATCCGGTTGTGGCCAGCCAAAGCTATACCTGGCAGTTACTTCAGCCTCGTGAAGCGACTAGTGGATGCCTTTCCTCGGTTGTACGTTGTCAAGCGGTAAGTCTGCATCGAGGGCGCACGTCTGGCCTTATCCTATTGCAAGGTCTGGTGGGCAAAGCTTGACGTTGTCAAATTAGCGACCGAGGGGGCGCCGGAGGGCAAGGAGCACCGCACATCCGAGCGATACTTCAGCAATGTCTTGGAGGGGTCCCACAGTGTTGCGGATCATTGTGTGAAACACACTATTTTTGAATGAATGTATTCGGGCTCCCTCTACCTTGTATGATAAAACAAAGTTATTATGCAATATAATGCTTGTTATGTTTTTAAATTTTTACTTCCTGTGCAACCATGTTGTATGAAATCTGAGGGTTAACCAGTCGTTGGCTTCTGCCCCCACGTAGGTAGTACGGGGGTGTTCGGGATGGAATCTAAACAATCTTGATCCAATTAGATGGTCCTTGAAGTAGTTGTTTAGCGCAACAAACCAGGCAACCAGACTATGCGGCTGTAACACCCTCACTTAGCCATAAGAGTTCAACAATAAAAACATGGGTGCAACCCCTAGTATCCGAACTAGAGTGCTATGAGCGTCTGATCGGGAAGTACCAATCCTTCGCGTAATGGGGAAGAAATCTCCAACGATTTGTAACCTCCGAACAACTGACCGGCTCTCGCCGCATCATGACAGTCAGTTTTCGGCTTTCTCTACTGAGGTGCTCCTTTGGATAAACCAATGCACAATCACAGTAGTTCTCCCTTTAATACCTTAGCCGATATAGCGGAACGTAAGGTAGCAAGCACAGGAGCCGGGCAACCCAACTATTGACCAAAGACATGATTCAGAGCCAATGCATATAATGCTAAATTCAGGGTGCTGAACTATACTTATAAAAAGTGTTCGGACTTTTGTTGCCGTAATGTGAGGTGCTATGAAGCCCCTGGCAAACATCAAACGTACCAAAGTTTACGGGTGCTACCTGATAGGATTATCCACAGGGGAGCTGAAAAAGAGAAAGAAAACAGAAAAGGTACAAAGGTAAAAAGCTCCTAAAGCTCCAGCCGCAAACTGTTCTCATTGTAATTTAATTAGTACATCAAGGCGCAGTGATACAGGTAGTGCAATAAGCAACAGGCTATTTGACATGCCGAAACCAAGGGAGAGCTGCATGTGGGTCCTGAAAAACAGGTAGAGTTATCATTAACGGAATCACCTAAAAAGTCCCCCATATGTCCGCGTTTCTCGCCATCTTGGTGTGTTTATCCTTCAAGAGGCGCGATGACCAGACCACTAGATGGGGCCTGTGGGATTGAGACCTGAAAAGAAAACAAGTAAAAGTGAAAGTATGTGTGTATCCGATGTCGGTTGATCCGTAGTATGGACCACAAGCTAGCTATGCCTCCATCGAAGCCCGTGGGATTTTGAGTGCGTAGTTATGTACGCACAGCACGAATGCCACCGCTTTATCGGGACTGAGATGGGGGCCGGATTCCTAGTCGAGCTCCTGACGAGCCGAGCTCTCCTGCTGCAGAGTAGTTCGGACCCTCTTAACAGTGTCCGTGGGCTCGGCGGCCGAATTAAGGTTCTGCTTGAGAAGGCCGCTCTGTACTTCTGCTGCTAAGGCAGCTGTGTGCTCTTATGTACGGAGGGAGCGTTCCGTATTTCCATTGACCGTTATGACGCCGCGTGGACCGGGCATCTTGAGCTTGAGATAAGCATAGTGTGGTACTGCGTTGAATCGAGCGAATGCAGTTCATTCGAGCAATGTGTGATAGCCGCTGCGGAAGGGGATGATACGTCTCAGTCGTATCTATAATTTTTGATTGTTCCATGCCAATATTATTCAACTTTCATATACTTTTTGGCAACTTCTTATTTTATTTTTGGGACTAACATATTGATCCAGTGCCCAGTGCCAGTTCCTGTCTGTTGCATGTTTTTGGTTTCGCAGAATATCCATATCAAACGGAGTCCAAACGAGATAAAAACGGATGGAGCTTATTTTTGGAAAATATGGAAATTCAAAGGAAAATCAACGCGAACCAGTGCCCGAGGTGGTCACGAGGCAGGGGGACGCCCCCCCTAGGGCGTGCCCCTACCCTCGTGAGCCCACCGTAAAGTGGTTGACGCTCTTCTTTTGCCGCAAGAAAGCTAATATTCGGAAAAAAATCACGGTGAAGGTTTCAGGCCAATCGGAGTTACGGATCTCCATATATATACGAAATGGTGAAACAGAGCCATAACAGAACGCAGAACCAGAGAGAAACAGAGAGATAGATCCAATCTCGGAGGGGCTCTCGCCCCTCCCATGCCATGGAGGCCAAGGACCAGAGGGGAAGCCCTTCTCCCATCTAGGGAGGAGGTCAAGGAAGAAGAGGAAGAAGGGGGCCCCTCTCCCCCTCTCCTCCGGTGGCGCCGGAACGCCACTGTGGCCATCATCATCATCACCGCGATCTTCACCAACACCTCCGCCATCTTCACCAACATCTCCATCACCTTCCCCCCTCTATCTATAGTGGTCCACTCTCCCACAACCCACTGTACCCTCTACTTGAACATGGTGCTTTATGCTTCATATTATTATCCAATGATGTGTTGCCATCCTATGATGTCTGAGTAGATTTTCGTTGTCCTATCGGTAGTTGATGAATTGCTATGATTGATTTAATTTGCTTGTGGTTATGTTGCTGTCCTTTGGTGCCCATCATATGAGCGCGCGCGTGGATCACACCTTAGGGTTAGTTGTATGTTGATAGGACTATGTATTGGAGGGCAAGCATGACAGAAGCTTCAACCTAGCATAGAAATTGACGCATACGAGATTGAAGGGGGACCAATATATCTTAATGCTATGGTTGGGTTTTACCTTAATGAACATTAGTAGTTGCGGATGCTTGCCAATAGTTCCAATCATAAGTGCATAGAATTCCAAGTCAGGGATGACATGCTAGCAGTGGCCTCTCCCACATAATACTTGCTATCGGTCTAGTAAAGTACTCAATTGATTAAGGGGCAATTTTGCAACTCCTACCACCACTTTTCCACGCTTGCTATATTTACTTTATTGTTTCTTTATATAAACAGCCCCTACTTTTTATTTATGTACTCTTTATTATCCTGCAAACCTATTCGATAACACCTACAAAGTACTTCTAGTTTCATACTTGTTCTAAGTAAAGCGCACGTCAAGCATGCGTATAGTTGTATCGGTGGTCGATAGAACTTGAGGGGATATTTGTTCTACCTTTAGCTCCTCGTTGGGTTCGACACTCTTACTTATCGAAAACTTTTGCGATCCCCTATACTTGTGGGTTATCAAGACCTTTTTCTGGCGCCGTTACCGGGGAGCAATAACGTGGGGTGAATATTCTCGTGTGTTCTTGTTTGCTTTATCACTAAGTAATTTTTATTTGTTGTTCTTAGTTGTTCTTTATCTTTAGCTATGGATATGGAACACGAAATACTAAAAAAATAGGTGTACTTGCTACTCATGGAGATGGGGAACCTCCTAAAACCTTGATGCTGGTTACGTGAAAGATATTTTGTACTACTTTAATAATCCTGAGAAAACCCCATTCAATTATGTAATGGGAGTAACGTTGGATCAACGTGAATACTTTAGGGATTACCGCTTGACACAAAAAGGGAAACTATTATGGGATCAAATTTATATATTGAAGTGGTATGCTAGACAACTATGCTCGGAATATGATTATACTTGTTGCTCTAGGATGAATTCTCCACACCTCCCCTTTTCATGCAAATTTAATGATAATGAAACCTTGGCTTCTTATGCTAGAGGTATATATGATTATTGTGATGTGGAACAAATAGAAGAATTTGTTGCTTTTATGGGTGCTTATGAAATTGAATCTATGTTTAAAGAGTTTGATGATATTGATGATGCTTGTTATAGATCTGAAAATTTAGCTATCCTCAAATATTGCTATGAGAATTATGAATACAATTATGAAATTAATACACTTATTAAGAAAGTCTCCGCTGTCCAAGAAGAGACTAATATTTTGCAGGAATCTATGGAAGAAGAAGTTGATGACACTGTGAGCTCATTGGATGAAAAAGATAATGAGGAGAGCGAAGAACAAAAGGAGGAAGAGCGGATTGATCACCCGTGCCCACCTTCTAATGAGAGTAACTCTTCAACTCATACATTGTTTAATTCCCCTTCGTGCTTACCGAAGGATGATTGCTATGATGACTGTTATGATCCCTTTGATTCTCTTGAAATATCCCTTTTTGATGATGCTTGCTATACTTGTGGCCAAGATGCCAATATGAATTATGCTTATGGAGATGAACTTGCTATAGTTCCTAATGTTAAACATGAAATTGTTGCTATTGCACCCATGCATGATAGTCCTATTATCTTTTTGAATTCTCCCGACTACACTATATCAGAGAAGTTTGCACTTATTAAGGATTATATTGATGGGTTGCCTTTTACCGTTGCACATGATGATTTTGATAGATATAATATGCATGTGATTGCTGCTCCTACTTGCAATTATTATGAGAGAGGAACTATATCTCCACCTCTCTATGTTTCCAACATGATAAAATTGCAAGAAACTGTTTATACTATGCATTGGCCTTCACTAGGTGTGCATGAATTGTTCTTTTATGACATGCTGATGCATAGGAAGAGAGTTAGACTTCGTCATTGCTTGATATATGTTGCTTTGTGCTCACTACTAAATTACAAATCATTGTTAATTAAAATTGGCTTTGATATACCTTGGGATCCGGGTGGATTCATTACTTGAGCACTATATACCTAGCTTAATGGCTTTAAAGAAAGCGCTACCAGGGAGACAACCCGGAAGTTTTAGAGAGTCATTTATTTCTGTTGAGTGCTTTCATATAGTTAAAAAAACAGAAATAAAGAGGGGAACCCAAAACTTTTCAAAAAGGAAAGTGAAAGTGAGAAAGACAAGCACTGTTGAAGTGGGAGAGCTCCTTGAACTTTGTTCATGCTCACGGCAACTTTGTGAATCTTGATTACAGAAACTTTTCAACAAAAATAATTATCCCCTTGTACAATTCCATTGTATTATAAAAATAATGTGCCAAGGTTTGCCTTTAGGATGTTTACATTTGCTTGATGGTTTGTACGGTGCAGGACAGAAACTTTGGCTGTAGTGCATGATTTTACATTTTTAGCTGGAACGTCAAATGGATCTGATTATTTTTGAACTGTATTCCTATACAAATTTTTTATTTTCCCCAATTTTTATAGAATTTTTCAAGTATCATAAGTATGGTGAATGTTCAGATTATTACAGACTATTCTGTTTTAGACAGAATCTGTTTTTGATGCATAGTTTGCTTGTTTTGATGGAACTATCAATTTATATTGGTGGATTAAGCCATGAAAAAGTTATATTAAAGTAGACACAATGCAAAAACAAAATATGAATTTGTTTTCTACAGTACTTAGAGTAGTGATTTGCTTTATTATACTAACGGATCCTACCGAGTTTTCTGTTGAAGTTTTGTGTGGATGAAGTGTTCGATGATCGAGAAGGTCTCGGTGTGAGAAGAAGGAAGAGAGGCAAGAGCTCAAGCTTGGGGATGCCCGAGGCACCCCAAGTAAATATTCAAGGAGACTCAAGCGTCTAAGCTTGGGGATGCTGGGGAGGCATCCCCTCTTTCTTCAACAAGTATCGGTATGTTTTCGGATTCGTTTCGTTCATGCGATATGTGCAATCTTGGAGCGTATTTGCTTTAGTTTTCATGTTTCTTTTATGCACCATGCTGGTATGAGATAGTCCTTGGTTGATTTATGGAATGCTCTATGCACTTCACTTATATCTTTTGAGTATGACTTTATAGAATGCTTCATGTGCTTCGCTTATATAATTTGAAGTTTGGATTGCATGTTTCTCTTTACGTAGACAACCGCCATTTGTAGAATGCTCTTTTGCTTCACTTATATTTGTTAGAGCGTGGGCATATCTTTTGTAGAAAGAATTAAAACTCTCTTTCTTCACTTATATCTATTTAGAGAGATGACAGGAATTGGTCATTCACATGGTTAGTCATAAAATCCTACATAAAACTTGTAGATCACTGAATATGATATGTTTGATTCCTTGCAATAGTTTTGCGATATAGAGATGGTGATATTAGAGTCATGCTAGTGGGTAGTTGTGGATTGTAGAAATACTTGTGTTGAGGTTTGTGATTCCTGTAGCATGCACACATGTTGAACCGTTATGTAACAAAGTCGGAGCATGATTTATTTACTGATTGTCTTCCTTATGAGTGGCGGTCGGGGACGAGCGATGGTCTTTTCCTATCAATCTATCCCCCTAGGAGCATGCACGTAGTACTTTGTTTCGATGACTAATAGATTTTTGCAATAAGTATGTGAGTTCTTTATGACTAATGTTGAGTCCATGGATTATACGCACTCTCACCCTTCCACCATTGCTAGCCTCTCTAGTACCGCGCAACTTTCGCCGGTACCATAAACCCACCATATACCTTCCTCAAAACAGCCACCATACCTACCTATTATGGCATTTCCTCAGCCATTCCGAGATATATTGTGATGCAACTTCCATCATCATCATATACATGACTTGAGCATTCGTTGTCATATTGCTTTGCATGATCGTAAGATAGCTAGCATGATGTTTTCATGGCTTGTCCGTTTTTTGATGTCATTGCTACGCAAGATCATTGCACATCCCGATACACCGCCGGAGGCATTCATATAGAGTCATATCTTTGTTCTAGATATCGAGTTGTAATATTGAGTTGTAAGTAAATAAAAGTGTGATGATCATCATTATTAGAGCATTGCCCCAGTGAGGAAAGGATGATGGAGACTATGATTCCCCCATAGAGTCGGGATGAGACTCTGGACTTTACAAAAAAATAAAAGAGGCCAAAGAAGCCCAAATAAAAAAAGAGGCCAAACAAGCCCACCAAAAAAAAGAAGAGAAAATAAAAAAATTAGAGAAAAAGAGAGAAGGGGAAATGTTACTATCCTTTTACCACAGTTGCGCTTCAAAGTAGCACCATGTTCTTCATATATAGAGTCTCTTGAGCTATCACTTTCATATACTAGTGGGAATTTTCATTATAGAACTTGGCTTGTATATTTCAACGATGGGCTTCCTCAAATGCCCTAGGTCTTCATGAGCAAGCAAGTTGGATGCACACCCACTTAGTTTCAGTTTGAGCTTTCATATACTTATAGCTCTAGTGCATCTGTTGCATGGCAATCCCTACTCCTCACATTGATATCTATTAATGGGCATCTCCATAGCCCGTTGATATGCCGAGTTGATGTGAGACTATCTTCTCCTTTTTGTCTTCTCCACCATCATATTCTATTCCACCTATAGTGTTATGTCCATGGCTCACGCTCATGTATTGCGTGAAAGTTGAAAAGGTTTGAGAACGTCAAAAGTATGAAACAATTGCTTGGCTTGTCATCGGGGTTGTGCATGATGTGAATATTTTGTGTGGTGAAGATGGAGCATAGCCAGACTATATGATTTTGTAGGGATAACTTTCTTTGGCCATGTTATTTAGAAAAGACATGCTTGCTTTATTAGTAGGCTTGAAGTATTATTGTCTTTATGTCAAAAGATAGATTATTGCTTTTAATCACTCGTGTCTTAATATTCATGCCATGATTAGACATATGATCAAGATTTTGCTAGGTAGCATTCCACATCAAAAATTATCTTTTTTTTTCATTAACCTACTCGAGGACGAGCAGGAATTAAGCTTGGGGATGCTGATATGTTTCCGTCGTATCTATAATTTTTGATTGTTCCATGCCAATATTATTCAACTTTCATATACTTTTTGGCAACTTTTTATATTATTTTTGGGACTAACATATTGATCCAGTGCCCAGTGCCAGTTCCCGTCTGTTGCATGTTTTTGGTTTCGCAGAATATCCATATCAAACGGAGTCCAAACAGGATAAAAACGAACGGAGCTTATTTTTGGAAAATATGGAAAATTCGGAAGGAAAATCAACGTGAACCAGTGCCTGAGGTGGTCACGAGGCAGGGCCCCCCTTAGGGCGCGCCCCTACCCTCGTGAGCCCACCGTAAGGCGGTTGACGCTCTTCTTTTGCCGCAAGAAAGCTAATATTCGGAAAAAAAATCACAGCGAAGGTTTCAGGCCAATCGGAGTTACGGATCTCCATATATATACGAAACGGTGAAACAGAGCCATAACAGAACGCAAAACCAGAGAGAAACAGAGAGATAGATCCAATCTCGGAGGGGCTCTCGCCCCTCCCATGCCATGGAGGCCAAGGAACAGAGGGGAAACCCTTCTCCCATATAGGGAGGAGGTCAAGGAAGAAGAGGAAGAAGGGGCCCCTCTCCCCCTCTCCTCCGGTGGTGCCGGAACGCCGCCGTGGCCATCATCATCATCACCGCGATCTTCACCAACACCTCCGCCATCTTCACCAACATCTCCATCACCTTCCCCCCTCTATCTACAGAGGTCCACTCTCCCGCAACCCGATGTACCCTCTACTTGAACATGGTGCTTTATGCTTCATATTATTATCCAATGATGTGTTGCCATCCTATGATGTCTGAGTAGATTTTCGTTGTCCTATAGGTAGTTGATGAATTGCTATGATTGATTTAATTTGCTTGTGGTTATGTTGCTATCCTTTGGTGCCCATCATATGAGCGCGCGCGTGGATCACTCCTTAGGGTTAGTTGTATGTTGATAGGACTATGTATTGGAGGGCAAGAGTGACAGAAGCTTGAACCTAGCATAGAAATTAACGCATACGGGATTGAAGGGGGACCAATATGTCTTAATGCTATGGTTGGGTTTTACCTTAATGAACATTAGTAGTTGCGGATGCTTGCTAATAGTTCCAATCATAAGTGCATAGAATTCCAAGTCAGGGATGACATGCTAGCAGTGGCCTCTCCCACATAATACTTGCTATCGGTCTAGTAAAGTAGTCAATTGCTTAAGGGGCAATTTCACAACTCCTACCACCACTTTTCCACACTCGCTATATTTACTTTATTATTTCTTTATCTAAACAGCCCCTACTTTTTATTTCCGTACTCTTTATTATCCTGCAAACCTATCCGACAACACCTATAAAGTACTTCTAGTTTCATACTTGTTCTAGGTAAAGCGAATGTCAAGCGTGCGTAGAGTTGTATCGGTGGTCGATAGAACTTGAGGGAATATTTGTTCTACCTTTAGCTCCTCGTTGGGTTCGACACTCTTACTTATCGAAAACTGTTGCGATCCCCTATACTTGTGAGTTATCAGGGGACGATATCAAAGATTAACTCCTCGCTTCGAAAGTTATCCAGAGATCCGAAGACAACCTCTAGTGTGATTAAGCCCGTACATCGGGCTTCTACGCCTGGTATGACTCCTTTGAAGGTAGTCCTGGTGGGCTTGATCCGTGATGGGTTAATGCCCATTTTTCATGTTGTATCCTGATAGAGCAGATTGAGGCTGCTACCTCCGTCCATAAGGACGCGAGTCAGGTGGAACCCATCAATTATTGGGTCACCATGATGGATACTGGTTGGTTGATCCCGGTGATCAAAAGTGATTGGGCATGATAACCATGGATTAAATTTTGGGGCGACTGGCTCTATCACGTAGACGTCCCTAAGCGCACGCTTGCGCTCCCTCTTGGGGATGTGGGTAGCATATATCATGTTCACCCTTTTCACCTGAGGGGGAAACTTCTTCTGTCCCCCTGTGTTCGGTTGTCGGGGCTCTTCGTCATCGTCCTCGCTTTGCGATCCCTTTTCCCTATTCTCGGCATTTAATTTGCCGGCCTGTTTAAAAACCCAGCAATCTCTATTTGTATGATTGGGTGGTTTGTCCGGGGTGCCATGAATCTAGCACGGACGATCAAGTATGCGGTCCAAGCTGGATGGGCCGGAATTGTTCTTTTGGAACGGCTTCTTCCGCTGACCGAACTTAGAGCCACTGAATCCGTCATTGACTATCGTATCCTCGGTGTTATCACTGTTGTTTCGACGCTTGTATCTGTTGCGTCGAGACTTGTCTTTGTTGTTTTTAACTTCAGGGGTGCCGGCGTCTCTTGCATTGTTTTTTCTACGGGCCAACCAACTATCCTCACCCACACAAAAGCGGGTCATGAGCGTCGTGAGGGCCGCCATGGATTTTGGCTTTTCTTGGCCGAAGTGGCGAGCGAGCCATTCGTCGCGGATGCTGTGTTTGAAGGCTGCTAGGGCTTCGGCATCCGGACAATCGACGATATGGTTCTTTTTAGTTAAGAACCTAGTCCAGAATTTCCTGGCGGACTCTCCGGGCTGTTGAACTATATGGATTAAGTCATCAGCGTCCGGAGGTCGAACATATGTACCTTGGAAGCTATCGAGGAAGGCCTCTTCCAAGTCCTCCCAGCTGCCAATAGAATTTGCAAGCAGACTGTTGAGCCAATGCCGAGCTGGCCCCTTGAGTTTTAAAGGGAGGTATTTGATAGCGTGGAGGTCATCGCCGCGGGCCATATGAATGTGGAGAATGAAGTCTTCGATCCACACCACGGGGTCCGTGGTTCCATGGTATGATTCTATATTCACGGGTTTGAACCCTTCTAGGAATTCATGATCCATGACCTCATCAGTGAAGCAATGAGGGTGTGCGGCGCCTCTATATCGGGCCATATCGCGACGTAGCTCTGATGGAGTCCGTCTGTGGTTTTAACCTCGCGCATGACTAAGTTTGTCACGTCCGAATAGGTGGCCGTCGTCGCGTGTTGAGGCACGTCCTCGCGATCCGTAGATTGATCTGGTATATGATACGTCTCCAACGTATCTATAATTTTTGATTGCTCCATGCTATTATATTATCTGTTTTGGATGTTAATGGGCTTTATTTTACACTTTTATATCATTTTTGGGACTAACCTATTAACCGGAGGCCCAAACCAAATTGCGTTTTTTGCCTATTTCATTGTTTCGCAGAAAAGGAATATCAAACAAAGACCAAACGGAACGAAACCTTCGGGAATGTGATTTTCTCAACAAACGTGATCCAGGAGACTTGGAGTGAGCGTCAAGAAACAATCAAGGAGGCCACGAGGCAGGGGGCGCGCCTACCCCCCATGTGAGCGCCCTCCACCCTCGTGAGCCCCTCGTTGCTCCACCGACCTACTTCTTCCTCGTATATAAGTCCACGTACCCCGCAAACATCCAGGAGAACCACGAAAACCTAATTCCATCGCCGCAACCTTCTGTACCCGAGAGATCCCATCTTGGGGCCTTTTCCGGAGCTCCGCCGGAGGGGGCATTGATCACGGAGGGCCTCTACATTAACTCCATAGCCTCTCCGGTGATGTGTGAGTAGTTTACTTCAGACCTTCGGGTCCATAGCTAGTAGCTAGATGGCTTGTTCTCTCTCTTTGGATCTCAATACGAAGTTCTCCTCGATTCTCTTAGAGATCTATTCGATGTAATCTTCTTTTGCGGTGTGTTTGTCGAGATCCGATGAGTTATGGGTTTATGATCTAGATTATCTATGAACAATATTTGATTCTTCTCTGAATTCATTTATGTATGATTGGTTTATCTTTGCAAGTCTCTTCGAATTATCAGTTTGGTTTGGCCTACTAGATTGATCTTTCTTGCAATGGGAGAAGTGCTTAGCTTTGGGTTCAATCTTGCGGTGCTCGATCCCAGTGACAGTAGGGGAAATGACACGTATAGTATTGTTGCCATCGAGGATAAAAAGATGGGGTTTATATCATATTGCATGAGTTTATCCCTCTAGATCATGTCATCTTGCTTAAGGCGTTACTCTGTTCTTATGAACTTAATACTCTAGATGCTTGCTGGATTGCGGTCAATGTGTGGAGTAATAGTAGTAGATGCAGGCAGGAGTCGGTCTACTTGTCGCGGACGTGATGCCTATATACATGATCATGCCTAGATATTCTCATAATTATTTGCTTCTCTATCAATTGCTCCACAGTAATTTTTTCACCCACCGTAATACTTATGCTATCTTGAGAGAAGCCACTAGTGAAACCTATGGCCGCCGGGTCTATTTTCCATCATACAAGTTTCCAATCTATTTTATTTTGGAATCTTTACTTTCAATCTATATCGTAAAAATACCAAAAATATTTATCTTATTATTATCATCTCTACCAGATCTCACTCTTGCAAGTGGCCGTGAAGGGATTGACAACCACTTTATCGCGTTGGTTGCGAGGTTCTTATTTGTTTGTGTATGTACGAGGTGACTCGTGCGTGGTCTCCTACTGGATTGATACCTTGGTTCTCAAAAACTAAGGGAAATACTTATGCTGCTATACTGCATCACCCTTTCCTCTTCAAGGGAAAACCAACGCAGTGCTCAAGAGGTAGCAGTATGTCCGGCTTTATTGTTCAGCTTTTGCCGGAGGTCATATGTATGGCCGTGGGCTAATTTACCTCTACCTGTGCGACGAGGAGAGGCGGGGTGGTGTTTGGCGTGAGCTGCTATTTTGTCCCGACCACGTGGTGGTCGGTCAGCCGCATTGTACGACGATGGTATGTATTCCGGCGCCTCCTCGTCAAATTGAGGTAGCAATTTGCGCTTTGGGTAGCTTTTGGTTGGGCGCTTGAGGCCGTATTCTTCGGCTGCTAGGACATTGGTCCATTTATCATTGAGCAGATCTTGGTCAGCTTTAAGCTGCTGCTGCTTCTTTTTCAGGCTCCTTGCAGTGGCTATTAGCTGGCGCTTGAAGCGCTCCTGCTCAAGAGGTTCCCCAGGCACGATGAAATCGTCGGTGCCGAGGCTCACCTCATCCTCGGAGAGCGGGAGATAACTTCCATCCTCTGAGTCTTCGTTCGTGGCCTGTTTACCTAGGCTAACCTGCCCATCTTCCTGTTCATCTTGTTCATTAGCTGTTGCAACGGGGTCTTCATTGTCTTCGGCACCTTCTGGAGTGTTATCTTTGCTTGTTCTGTTGTCTTCACTGCGGCATGACCTAGAGCGGCGCCGCTGACGTCGTCGCTAGGATTGTATTTCGGAAGGTTTATCCTCGGCTAGATCTTCCTTGTCATTGCCGTTGTTCTCCTTTGGTGCATCCACCATGTATACATCGTATGAGGAAGTGGCCGTCCAGCGTCCGGTGAATGGCGGGTTCTGGGCCTCTTCTTCTCCGGCATTGTCGTCCATACCGTCGATGTCCTCGGATTCGTAATCAAGTGTGTCGGTTAAATCCTCGACCATGGCTATGAAGTGGGTGGCGGGTGGGGAGAAAAATTCTCCATTGTCAGCCCCTAGGTCTAACCGGATATAGTTCGGCTGTGAGTCCTCCGCCAAGGACAGGTTCTTTAATGAGTTTAGCATGTCGCCCAAAGGCGACTGCTAGAAGATGTTTGCGGTGCAGAATTCGAAGATCGATAAATGATCAAGTTCGACGTCCGCGGGCTCACATGATTCGGAACTTACGGCTGGAAATGAGTCCGGAGTTCCGATGGCACGGGTATCGTGTGAGGTCAAGTCTATGTGCGGCTCCAACGCCGTGGAATCTGTGGCCTCCATGGTGGGGTCAATCCTCCCATCCTTGGATGGTGCAGTCTGCTCCGGATCTAAGGCCAGAGCGGTTATGGGAGCTGTCTCCTAGATGCAGTCCCATGACAGATTTAGGTCATGTCCCTCGGGGTGGCCAGGAGTGGTAGCCGCGGTATCAAATCCGGCTAAGATTAAGTCCCCACGGATGTCCACAACGTAGTTCAAGCTCCCAAATCTGACCTAATGGCCAGGGGCGTAGCTTTCGATCTGCTCCACATGGCCAAGCGGGTTGGCCCGCAGAGCAAAGCCGCCGAACACGAAGATCTGTTCGGGGAGGAAAACTTCCCTTTGGGCAATATTGTTGTAGATGGTTGAAGGAGCCATCGAACCTCTTGATGACGGCACAGTGAAACTCTCAATGAAAGCACCAATGTTGGTGTCAAAACCGGTGGATCTCGGGTAGGGGGTCCCGAACTGTTCGTCTAAGGTCGATGGTAACTGGAGACAGGGGACACAATGTTTTACCCAGGTTCGGACCCTCTCTATGGAGGTAATACCCTACGTCCTTCTTGATTGATCTTGATGAATATGGGTTTTACAAGAGTTGATCTACCCCGAGATCGTAATTGTTAAACCCTATAGGTCTAACTTGTATGGTTATGATGATGAGTCTCTCTCTCCGGACTAAGTCCTTCGGTTCATATAGACACCGAGAGGATCTAGGGTTACACAAGGTCTGTTACAAAGAAAGGAATCTACATATTCAGTCGCAAAGCTTGCCTTCCACGCAAGGAGTCCTATCCGGACACGGGTGCAGTCTTCAGTCTTTGTATCTGCACAGCCCATCAGTCCGGCCAATGGCTAACAAGCCAGACACCCGACGACCCCTTAGTCTAGGACTCCCTCAGCGCCCACGGCGTATGAATACTTCTCGGAGGCGGTTGAGACCAGCGTCTTGGTGAAGTTACAAACCTACCCCGGTTTAGACCTTTGGACATCGGGCCGATAGACTACATGGGCCAGAGTCATGACAGTAATTTCCTACCACGAAACATTAGTCTCACGCGGTTTCGGGTGACCAGAGGCTTATTTGGCACTTCATTCAATATTTGGGAGCAGAAGCATTAACTTTTTTTGGTTCCCTTGAATTGAACTTTCAGGATTTGTCAAACTTCACAGATCTTTACTCTTGAAAATCCTAAAACTATGATTATTTTGGAATGGAGGGGGTACATCTGAATATACATTGTACACGAGTATTTATTAAAAAATATGAAAATTACCTCAGTTCATGCATGGTTCCAGATATAATCTTCGTGGTTGCAAAATAATAGTTAGACATGCTTATGAATATATAGCATGTTCAAATGCACAACAAAGATTGATGCCCCCTTTTAGATCTGATTTACAAATGCCATTATCTCGGGTTCAAATAGATGGATGCACTTCCTACGAATTGGAATCTTTGAAACCCCCTTTATGTTGAATTCAACATGTATTATATTTTCTAGCTAGCAATTTGGAATGTATCCATGTAAGTGACAAATGTATAAAGTGCTTCAGACTAACAACATGGAGTGCACTAATTAATGTTCATATATGAATTGCAAAAGCAATGCATTGCATGTATTTCAAACCGCTCTCACTCTATGGATCGATATATTGAAATAAACACATGCACATGCTAGAATTCAATAGAGTATGGGTGTCTGATAGACCGATTTTCGTTCATACGCAAATTGCAAAATTCATGATCTCATCCAAAAATAATAATGCCATTTATATTTTAATTTAATGCGTAGAACTGCCTTTTACACGTAGATGCACTATGCCTCGGCCCGTTCTCACAAAACGTGCTATATCTCTCTATCAAACGCATAAGTGCACACACTTTATATACATCGACATTTCTCTTTCACACATGCTCACAATCTCTCCCGGGGCGTCGGGGTGTCTCACGCACACACTCTCTCTATATCTCCCTCTCTCTTTCTGACTACTATGCACCACTCTTTTCACTAATCTCAGTTGGAAAACACCATTTCTCTCACATGCATATATACACACGCACGGTCTCTACTAGCCCTCTATACGCACATATATGTGCCTACGTGTCTCCCGCACACACATTATCTTTAGGCCTCTCTCGCACACCCCCCCCCACACACAGACACACCTCTCTCTTAGTAGTTGGCAGATATGATTCCATCAGATCATTTGGTAGGATATCCCTGACTGTTAGGTTGGATGGTAATACGAGGCAAAGTTTTACCCAAGTTCGGACCCTTGCAGTTGAGGAAAAAGCCTACTCCTGGTACTATATAGTAGTGATAGGGGTGTGTACAAAGTAGACATGAATACCAAGCATTGTGCGTGTGTGTATACTATCGACGAACTAGCCCCCAGGCTTCTATAACATACCCGGGGCCTAGGGTTACAAATCATATATAGTCGGCTTATCACCAATGGGGATAGAGTCCTCTACGACTCTAGAAGCTTCGTGTTGTATGCCGAGTCCTCCACATGGGTCTTTGTATAATGCGTCTCGGTCCAACCTATGTGGTGCAGGATGGAACTGACCCATATGAGTCCTCATGTTGACCCACCACAACTAGAAATGATGTGCCCACCTCAACTATAAATGATGTGCCCACCACAACACACACGCAATCGGCCACTAAGAAAATAAGCATATACAACAGTACAATGTTATACATGAAAGTTAATTGCATGGTGCATCCAAAAATATTTGTTCTGCATTGTGAATGTTTATATTTTCTCCTAAAATATTAGTTATGGGAAAGATAAATGAAGGGCATATCTCTCCTTGTCTCCACCGGACACCCCCTCTTTCTACACCACTTTCACGTACGCACACAAACTATCTCTGGGCCCTCTAAAAGTATGCATTCCCATGACACATTCACGCGTGAAGGTCACTGTATTTCAAGCGAAAGCACTATACGGTCACTGAACTTCAGAATATGCTCATTACGGTCACCGTATACATTCTCGTGGTGATCATATGGTATCTAGCTCACGATACGTCTTGATACGTCTCCAACGTATCTATAATATTTTATTGTTCCATGCTATTATATTATCTATTTTGGATGTTAATGGGATTATTTATACACTTTTATATTATTTTTTGGACTAACCTACTAACCCAAGGCCCAGTGCAAATTGTTGTTTTTTTCCCTATTTTCGTGTTTCGCAGAAAAGGAATATCAAACGGAATCCAAACAGAATAAAACCTTCGAGAGAGTTATTTTTGGAACAAGCGTGATCCAGGGGACTTGGAGTGGACGTCAAGGAACCAACGAGGATGCCACGAGGGAGGGGGCGCGCCTACCCCCCTGGGCGCGCCCTCCACCCTCGTGGCTCCACCGACCTACTTCTTCCTCATATATATGTCCACATACCCCGAAAACATCCAGGAGCACCATGAAACCCTATCTCCACCGCTGCAACCTTCTGTACCCAAGAGATCCCATCTTGGGGCCTTTTCCAGAGCTCCATCGGAGGGGGCATCGATCACGGAGGGCTTCTACATCAACACCATAGCCTCTCCGGTGATGTGTGAGTAGTTTACCTTAGACCTTCGGGTCCATAGTTATTAGCTAGATGGCTTCTTCTCTCTCTTTGGATCTCAATACAATGTTCTCCTCGATCTTCTTGGAGATCTATTTGATGTAACTCTTTTTGCGGTGTGTTTGTCGAGATCCGATGAATTGTGGTTTTATGGTCAAGTTTATCTATGAACAATATTTGATTCTTCTCTGAAATCTTTTATGTATGATTGATTATCTTTGCAAGTCTCTACGAACTATCAGTTTGGTTTGGCCTACTAGATTGATTTTTCTTGCAATGGGAGAAGTGCTTAGCTTTGGGTTCAATCTTGCGGTGTCCTTTCCCAGTGACAGTAGGGGCAGCAAGGCACGTATTGTATTGTTTCCATCGAGGATAAAAAGATGGGCTTTATATCATATTGCTTGAGTTTATCCCTCTACATCATGTCATCTCGCCTAATGCATTACTCTGTTCTTATGAACTTAATACTCTAGATGCATGATGGATAGCGGTCGATGTGTGGAGTAATAGTAGTAGATGCAGAATCGTTTCGGTCTACTTGTCGCGGACGCGATGCCTATATACATGATCATGCCTAGATATTCTCATAATTATTCACTTTTCTATCAATTGCTCGACAGTAATTCATTCACCCACCATAATACTTATGATATCTTGAGAGAAGCCACTAGTGAAACCTATGGCCCCCGGGTCTATCTTTTATCATATAAGTTTCCGATCTATTTTATTTCGCAATCTTTACTTTCAATCTATATCATAAAATACCAAAAATATTTATCTTATTATTATTATCTCTACCAAAAATATAAGTGACCGTGAAGGGATTGACAACCCCTTTATCGCGTTGGTTGCGAGGTTCTTATTTGTTTGTGTAGGTATGAGGGACTTGCGTGTAGTATCCTACTGGATTGATACCTTGGTTCTCAAAAACTGAGGGAAATACTTACACTACTTTGCTACATCACCCTTTCCTCTTCAAGGGAAAACCAATGCAGTGCTCAAGAGGTAGAAAGAAGGATTTCTGGCGCCGTTGCTGGGGAGGTTGCATCAAGTCAAGACATACCAAGTAGCCATCACAAACTCTTATCCCTTGCATTACATTATTTTCCATTTGCCTCTCATTTTCCTCTCCCCCACTTCTAAAACGATTTTCGAAAACCTTTGCCTTTTGTTCGCCTTCTTCCCGTATGTATCTTTGTTTGTTTTCCATGTGCCTTCTATTTGCTTTTATCTTTGCTTGCTAAAAATCTATTGATATGGATCCACTTAAAGTGTTCTACTTGGATCATCTTCGATCCTTATGCGCTCGTGCTGAAACCCCAACTAGCCTAGTTGATGGGAAATCTTTAGATGAGCATGCTCATTTTGTGCATTACCATTTATCTGAAAAAAGGTGACTCTTATGGGATCAAATAAATAGATTGTTGTGTTATGCTTGGAATCTTTGTGAAATTTGTGCTCTTTCTTGTTGCTCTAAGAACCCTAAAAAACACCTCCCCTACCTATGTGAGTTTAATGATAATGAAATCTTATCTTCTTACGCAAAGGGTGTTTATAGTTTCTACGATATCGAACAAATTGAAGAATTTGTTGCTTTTAAGGGTGCTTATGAAGTTGCTTATTTGATTGGAAAGTATGATATTACTCTCTACGAATCGGAAAATTTTGACTTACTTAAATATTGCTATGAAAACTATGCTCATAATGTCTATGTGAAAGAATTTATTGGAAGAATAACCATTGCTTTGGAAGAAAATAATGATATGCATGAATATATAGATAATTATGATTCCAATGATTTGATTGAAATATCCCTTGATGAACATTATGCTTGCTATTCTTGTGGCCATGATGCCAATATTTATGAAGATGAATTTGCTATAGTTCCTTATGTTAAACATGAGATCGTTGCTATTGCACCCATACTTGATAGTTCCTTCGATGAAAAGCATGATTGCAATGATGTTATTATAAATTATATTAATGTCAATTGTGCTAATAATATGCAAAACCCTAAGCTTGGGGATGCTAGTTTTGCTATGTCCTCTACTTGTTGCAATGATCATGATTGGGGTGATTCTTCTTTTGATCTTGAAAATTAGTAAGCCCCATGATGAATATGAGATTGATAATAGTGGTTGAAATATTATTGAAAGTGGGTTTGGAAGAGTTTCAACTTTAGATCCCACATATTTGGAGAATGTTCAATCCTATGAAGTTTTTGATAAAAGTGGGTTTGGAGAGGTCATGACTTTAGTTAATGTTAATCCCACTATTTTGGAAGAGTGTCAACTTTGCATACATGTGGATCGTGTTAAGAATATGTTTTGTGATAGCAATATTGTTGAATTTTATTATTATCTTACATGTAATTATTATGAAGAGGAAAATATGGTGATAGAAATTTTCATGTTACTAAATTACCTCTCGTTATGTTGAGATTGCTATTGTTTCTTTCCGCTTCCTTGCACATGCTAGTTTTTGCCTGCCTTGATAATTTTTTGGCTTATAAGATGCCTATGCATAGGAAGTATGTTAGACTTAGATGTGTTTGTCACGTGTTTTATGATGCTCTCTTTGTGCTTCAATTCTTGTCTTTCATGTGAGCATCGTAGAAATTTTATGCCTAGCTATAAGGCTTTAAAGAAAAGCGCTTGTTGAGAGACAACCCGATATTTTTCCTTGCTGTTATTCAATAAACAATTCATCTATCTTATGTTTAGATGTGGTTTTATTCTTTTAATTCGTGTTTTTTCCAAGTAGAACCTTTGGGAAGACATGGGGAAAGTCTTTGCGATCTTGCTGTAAAATCCAGAAACTTTAGCGCTCATGATATTTGCTGCCATCTCTTACTGGAGAGTGCGATTAAGTTGATTCTTTTTGCAGATGATTAATAGATAAATTACTCACGTCCACCAATTTATTTCAGAATTTTTGGGGTTACATAAGTATTTTAAACCTACATATTACTATAGAATGTTCTGTTTTTGACAGATTCTGTTTTTTCGTGTGTTGTTTGCTTATTTTGATGAATCTATGGCTAATATCGGAGGTTACGAGCCATAGATAAGTTGCAATATGGTAGGTTTAACACCAAAATAAATAAATAATGAGTTAATTACAGTACCTTAAGTGGTGGTTTGTTTTCTTATACTAACGGAGCTCATGAGATTTTCAGTTTAAGTTTTGTGTTGTGAAGTTTTCAAGTTTTGGGTAAAGATTTGATGGATTATGGAATAAGGAGTGGCAAGAGCCTAAGATTGGAGATGCCCAAGGCACCCCAAGGTAAAATTCAAGGAGAACCAGTAGCCTAAGCTTGTGGATGCCCCGGAAGGCATCCCCTCTTTCGTCTTCTTCTATCGGTAACTTTACTTGAGGCTATATTTTTGTTCACCACATGATATGTGTTTTGCTTGGAGCGTCTTGTATGATTTTAGTCTTTGCTTTTTAGTTTAACACAATAATCCTTACTGTACACACCTTTTGGGAGAGACACACATGAATTGAAATTTATTAGAATACTCTATGTGCTTCACTTATATCTTTTGAGCTAGATAATTTTGCTCTATGTGCTTCACTTATATCTTTTAGAACACGGTGGTGGTTTTATTTTATAAAAATTCTTGATATCTCATGCTTCACTTATATTATTTTGAGAGTCATTTACAACATCATGGTAATTTTCTTTGGTTATGAAATTAGTCCTAATATGATAGGCATCCAAGATGGGTATAATAAAAACTATCATAGAAAGTGCATTGAATACTATGATAAGTTGGATGCTTGATAATTGTTTTGAGATATAAAGGTGGTGATATTAGAGTGTGCAAGTTGAGTAATTGTGAATTTTTTAAATACTTGTGTTGAAGTTTGCAAGTCCCGTAGCATGCACGTATGGTAACCGTTGTGTAACAAATTTGAAACATGAGGTGTTCTTTGATTGTCTTCATTATGAGTGGTGGTCGGGGACGAGCGATGATCTTTTCCTACCAATCTATCCCCCTAGGAGCATGCGCATAGTGCTTGTTTTTTGATGACTTGTAGAATTTTGCAATAAGTATGTGAGTTCTTTATGACTAATGTTGAGTCCACGGATTATACGCACTCTCACCCTTCCATCATTGCTAGCCTCTTCGGTACCGTGCATTGCCCTTTGTCACCTTGAGAGTTGGTGCAAACTTCGCCGGTGCATCCAAACCCTGTGATATGATACGCTTTGTCACACATAAACCTGCTTATATCTTCCTCAAAACAGCCACCATACCTACCTATTATGGCATTTGCATAGCCATTCCGAGATATATTGCCATGCAACTTTCCACCGTTTCATTTATGACATGCTTCATCATTGTCATATTGCTTTGCATGATCATGTAGTTGACATATTATTTGTGGCAAAGCCACCATGCATAATTTATCGTACATGTCACTCTTGATTCATTGCACTTCCCGGTATACCGCCGGAGGCATTCATATAGAGTCATATTTTGTTCTAGTATCGAGTTGTAATCATTGAGTTATATATAAATAAAAGTGTGATGACCATCATTAATAGAGCATTGTCCCAAATAAAAAGAAGAAAGGCCCAAAAAAAAGAAAAGAAATAAGAAGGGGCAATGCTACTATCCTGTTTTCCACACTTGTGCTTCAAAGTAGCACCATGATCTTTATGATAGAACTTGGCTTGTATATTCCAACAATGGGCTTCCTCAAACTTGGCTTGTATATTCCAACTTGGCTTGTATATTCCAACAATGGGCTTCCTCAAATGCCCTAGGTCTTCGTGAGCAAGCAAGTTGGATGCACACCCACTTAGTTTCTTTTGTTGAGCTTTCATACATTTATAGCTCTAGTGCATCCGTTGCATGGCAATCCCTACTCCTTGCATTGACATCAATTGATGGGAATCTACCTAGCCCATTGATTAGCCTCGTCGATGTGAGACTTTCTCCTTTTTTGTCTTCTCCACATAACCCCTATCATTATTCTCTTCCACCCATAGTGCTATATCCATCACTACTAGAAAACCGGCTATAGCTAATATGGACATTAATGGCGCACCATGTATGTGCTGCGCCACTGCTATATAGCAGTGGCGCACCAGATACAGGTATGCCATTATTGACATATTACTAATGGCGCACCTAGTGTGTGGTGCACCATTACTAGTTTTGAAAAAAAATAAAAAAATTGTTAGCAGTGGCGCACCAGGGGATAGTGCGCCATTACTAGTTGACATAGTAATGGCGCACCTGTACAAAGTGCGCCATTACTATCTGTATGACTGCGTCAAACCTTGGTCAAACTTAGTAATGGCACACTTTGCATAGGTGCGCCATTACTATGTCAAACTTAGTAATGGCACACCTACACAAAGTGCGCCATTACTAACTTTGACCAAATGCACCCCCCCGGTGGACCACCTTTCCAGTTTAAAAAATAAAATAAAATGATGGAAATGTCAAAAAATAAAATAAAATAAGTTTCCCACGTGATATGTGGTCTAGTTGTTAGGAAAATTTACAAATATGAATTTCGACTTTATTTGCAAAATCTCTCTGGAATTTAGTAAAATGGGCATAACTTTTGCTTACGAACTCGGATTAAAAAGTTTTTATATGAAAAATCATCTACTCGAAAAGTTACATCCGAATTCAACCGGAGAACCTCGTTGAAGAATTTCAGAATCCCCCAAAACCTAACAGAACGAAAGATACGGGGCTTTTAAGATCTAGAGGGGGGAAATGGAAAAAGTTTCAAACTTAGTAATGGCGCACCATTTGCTAGGTGCGCCACTAGTAACAGAAAAAAAATTGGTTTCGATTTTTTTTTCAAAATATGATATGTAATATGACCGGGAAGTTTGAAATATTTTTTCAAAATTTCATCACACTCATGAACATGAACAAAGTCCTAGACATCAACAAGGTTTAATAGGATTGATATGATAGATATATCAACAAGTGCCTGTTAAGTGATGAGGTGCTGGGGTTGGATAGAACTATGAAGTTAAGCATGCTCGGGCTGGAGTAGTGTGAGGATGGGTAACCTTTCGGGAAGTTTGACCACTTAGTGCAATTTGACTTGAGATTAAGCATATTGACCCGAGATTAAGCCATAGTGACCCGAGATTAAGAAAAAAACGAAAAAAATTCTGAATTTTTTTTGAGAAAAATTGTTAGTAATGGCGCACTTCTATGTGGTGCGCCATTACTAAGTCAGATAGTAATGGCGCACTTCTAGGTATAGTAATGGCGCACCAAATGTGCGCCATTACTATTTGTTACTAGTGGCGTGGTAATAGCGGCGCACCTACAATGCGCCATTAATGTGTCACACCCTAGTTAGTTCAAGCATTAGAGTGTGCATCATGTTTAAATTCCTCTTAAATTTGAAATGGGGAAGACAGAACCCCCAGTACCCCCCCTGGAAACAACTAGGGTTTACTAAAATTATTTTCAATGAACCTGAAATGCCCTTCTAAAAAGTTCACTCTCTTTGTCTTGGGTTAGAACATCTGGAAAAATTGGTGCACAATTTTCTAGGTCAACAGAAGGTCATTGAATTAAATCATAAGTATTTGATTTTGGGCATTTAAATGCTATAAAATAATTTAAATGCTCGAATAATTCTGGAAATAAGTGTGGGCTGTTGGAAATATTCTAAGCAGAGCCCACAATTATTTTCAGGATTTTTGGAAACGTTTTAGTATTTTTTAATAAAGCCCAACAGTTGCAGAAAAAATAGAAAAAGAAAACAAATCAGAAAAGAGAGAGAGAGAGAGAGAGAGAGAAACCTACCTAGGCCTCACTTGTGCTGGCCTAGCCCACCTGGCCTGTGCCAGTCGTCACCCACCTCTGCCAGTAGGCAGAGGCGTGTCGCTGGCGCGTGCTCCCGCGGCCACCTCCTGCTTCCACCTCCTGCTGCCTCCTCGTCCCCATCCGAGCGCCACGGAGACGCCCAGCACCTCCCTGCACTCCTCCCCTCTCTCCCCCTCGTCTCCCTCACCCTCTCCCGCGATGGCCGAGTGCGATCGTCACTGCCGTTTGCCGTAGTTGTCACCAGAGCCACCCCCTCGCTTCTCCGACAAGCCCATTAGCTCCGCGCTGCCGTCCTCGACCTCCTCGTCGACTCACGCGACGCCGGACGCCTCCAAGAACCTCCCCGACGCCTTCTTATTCCTCGGTCCGCCGAGATCGCCGGTGAGGGAGTCCTGGATTAGGGGGTGTTCGGGTAGCCGGACTATACCTTCAGCCGGACTCCTGGACTATGAAGATACAAGATTGAAGACTTCGTCCCGTGTCCGGATGGGACTTTCCTTGGCATGGAAGGCAAGCTTGGCGATGCAGATATTCAAGATCTCCTACCATTGTAACCGACTCTATGTAACCCTAACCCTATCAGGTGTCTATATAAACCGGAGGGTTGTGGTCCGTAGGCAATCAACTCCATATACAACAATCATACCGTAGGCTAGCTTCTAGGGTTTAGCCTCCTTGATCTCGTGGTAGATCTACTCTTGTACTACCCATATCATCAATATTAATCAAGCAGGACGTAGGGTTTTACCTCCATCAACAGGGCCCGAACCTGGGTAAAACATCGTGTTCCCTGCCTCCTGTTACCATCCGGCCTAGACGCATAGTTCGGGACCCACTACCCGAGATCCGCCGGTTTTGACACCGACATTGGTGCTTTCATTGAGAGTTCCTCTGTGTCGTCGCCTTTAGGCCCGATGGCTCCTTTGATCATCAACAACGATGCGGTCCAGGGTGAGACTTTGCTCCCCGGACAGATCTTCGCTCTGCGGGCCAATTCGCTCGGCCACCTGGAGCAGATCGAAAGCTACGCCCCTGGCCATCAAGTCAGGTTCGAAAGCTTAAACTACACGGCTGACATCCGCGGAGACTTGATCTTCGATGGGCTCGAGCCACGGCCAAGAGCGCTGCACTATCTCGAGGGGCATGATCTAGCTCTGCCCCCGGACAGTGTCCTGGAGGCCGCACACGCATCGGTTCCGACCCCTAACTCGGAGCCTATTGCGCCAATCGAGGATGAGCGGTTGGACATCACCTCGGGGGCTGCAATCCCGAAAGCGATCGAGCCGAACGCTAGCCCCGCACTCTGCACGACCCATGACTCCGAGGATCCGGACTCCTCCCCGGACTCCGAACCCCCCGCGCCCCTGCCAATCGAATCCGATTGGGCGCCGATAATGGAGTTCACCGCCGCAGACTTCTTTCAGCATTCGCCTTTTGGCGACATCCTGAATTCTCTTAAGTCTCTCTCTTTATCAGGAGAGCCCTGGCCGGACTATGGTCAACGAGGGTGGGATACGGACGATGAGGAAATTCAAAGCCCACCCACCACCCACTTTGTAGCCACTGTCGACGATCTAACCGACATGCTTGACTTCAGCTCCGAAGACATCGACGGCATGGACGATGATGTAGGAGACGAACAGGAACCAGCACCTGTAGGGCGTTGGAAGGCCACCTTGTCATATGACATATATATGGTGGATACTCCAAAAGATGGAGATGGCGATGGAACAGTGGGGGATGACGCCCCCAAGAAACAGCCAAAGCGCCGGCGTCAGCGGCGCCGCTCTAAATCCCGCCAAAGCAAAAAACGGTGATTCTGGCACGGGAGATAATACTACCCCGGACAGCGCCGAAGAACACCCACCTCAGCAAGATTCAGCACAGGAAGATGGAGAAGCCAGCCCTCATGAGAGAGCGGCAGACCGAGAGGTCGAGGATGATAACTATACGCCTCCCTCCGAAGACGAGGCAAGCCTCGATGACGACGAATTCGTCATACCATCAGACCCCGCCGAATAAGAGCGTTTTAAACGCAGGCTTTTAGCCATGGCAAGCAGCCTCAAGAAAAAGCAGCAACAGCTTAGAGCTGCCCAAGATTTGCTAGTTGACAGATGGACTGAAGTCCTTGCGGCCGAAGAATATGAAATCGAACGCCCCTCCAAGAGTTACCCGAAGCGCAGGCCGCTACCCCGATCAGAGGAGGAAGCACCTACATCACCAGCGCATGACATGGCAGACCGGCGACAGAGAGGCCTCTCGGCCCTCCACCCAAGCCATGCCCCGATGCCGCTCAACTAAGGCACGGGAAAATGCGCCCGACCTGCGAGACATACTGGAGGATAAGGCAAGACAAACAAGATCGATCTACGGATCGCGCAGGTGCCCTACGGCATGTGACAATGATCTTCACTCCGGATACAACAAATCCGGCCGGGCCGAACACAACAGACATAGCTCTTCCGAGCTGCGTCGTGATATAGCCCAGTACAGAGGCACCGCACACCCGCTATGCTTCATGAATGAAGTAATGGATCATAAAATCCCAGAGGGTTTCAAACCCGTAAACATTGAATCATACGATGGCACAACAGACTCGGTGGTACGGATAGAGGATTATCTCCTTCACATCCACATGGCACGCGGCAATGATCTACACGCCAGCAAATACCTCCCGCTCAAACTTAAAGGACCGGCCCAACATTGGCTTAACAGCTTGCCAGCAGACTCAATCGTTTCTTGGGAGGACCTAGAAGCCGCATTCCTCGACAACTTCCAGGGCACTTACATGCGACCGCCGGATGCCAATGACTTAAGCCACATAATTCAGCAGCCAGAGGAATCGGCTAGACAATTCTGGACACGGTTCCTAACAAAGAAAAACCAGATAGTCGACTGTCCGGACGCAGAGGCCCTAGCAGCCTTCAAGCATAACACCCACGACGAGTGGCTTGCCCGTCACCTGGGACAGGAAAAGCCGAAATCCATGGCAGTCCTCACGACACTCATGACCCGCTTTTGCGTGGGAGAAGACAACTGGCTAGCTCGCAGTAACAACTTATCAAAGAACCCTGGTAATTCGGATACCAAGGACAAAAGTGGCAGGACACGTCGGAATAAGCAAAAACGCCATGTTAACAGCGACAGCAATGAAGACACGGCAGTCAATGCCGGATTCAAAGGCTATAAATCCGGTCAGTGGAAAAAGCCATTCAAAAAGAATACTCAGGGCCCGTCCAGTTTGGACCGAATACTTGATCGCCTGTGCCAGATACATGGCACCCCCGAAAGGCCAGCCAATCACACTAACAGGGATTGTTGGGTGTTCAAGCAGGCAGGCAAGTTAAGGGCCGAAAACAGAGACAAGGGGCTGCACAGCGACGACGAGGAGCCCAAGCCGCCGAACAACAATGGACAGAAGGGCTTTCCCCCACAAGTGCGGACAGTGAACATGATATACGCAACCCACATTCCCAAGCGGGAGCAGAAGCGTGCGCTATAGGACGTATACGCGATAGAGCCAGTCGCCCCAAAGTTCAACCCATGGTCCTCCTACCCGATCACTTTTGATCGAAGGGACCATCCCACTAGCATCCGTCATGGCGGCTTCGCTGCATTGCTTCTCAACCCAATCATCGACGGATTTCATCTCACAAGAGTCCTCATGGACGGCGGCAGCAGCCTGAACCTGCTTTATCAGGATACAGTGCGGAAAATGGGCATAGATCCCTCAAGGATTAAGCCCACAAGAACGACCTTTAAAGGCGTTATACCAGGTGTAGAAGCCAACTGTATAGGCTCAGTAACACTTGATGTGGTCTTCGGATCCCTGGACAATTTCCGAAGCGAAGAGTTAATCTTCGATATAGTCCCGTTTCGCAGTGGCTATCACGCCCTGCTCAGACGAACCGCATTCGCAAAGTTCAATGCGGTGCCGCACTACGCATATCTCAAGCTCAAGATGCCAGGCCCTCGAGGAGTAATTACGGTCAATGGAAACACCGAACGCTCCCTCCGTACGGAGGAGCATATGGCGGCTCTCGCAGCGGAGGTACAAAGTAGCCTTCTTAGGCAATTCTCCAGTCTAGCCATTAAAAAGCCAGACACTGCCAAGCGCGCCCGGAGTAACCCACAGCAGGACTGCCTGGCACACTCTGAGCAAGCGTAGCAATGCGGCCCCAACCCCAGCTTTCGCGACATAGCGAAACCAGTACCTCGCGTACATAACTACGCCCTTGAAATACCACGGGCACAGGGGCAGGGGCACAATAACGGCACGCCCAGGATACGGCTTAAAATGTACTAGGGGCTGCCGGATTCTTTTTTTAATTTTTTCTTACTTTCAGGACTCCATACTTCGGACGACCTGTTCGGCAATTCGACTACCGCACAAACGATGCAAGATCCAGGGAGGCAGACAAGCCATGCCGCATTATGGAACTCCCAGGTGGTCTCTGTTACAAGCGGTATACCTGTTTTAAATACAATTCCGCGGCCTGCCCCTGGTCAGGACATACTGAATAGTCCAATATCTTTTGCTTACCGCACTATTTATATCGTTCGGCTTTGATAAATAGCCTCTCTATAAACAATGCTTAGCTTCTTGTCTATTTTTTGCATTATCTTCTTTTCACATTTATGTTTATTAAATGACATGATTGCACCCGTACACCATGGTACGGCAAACACACTAATGGCTTCAGTACCCCTCATAATGGTGTGAGAAGTCCGTACACTTTCACAAGTGCGGCACCCCGAACTTATAGCACTATATGCATCGGCTCCGAATCATGATTTGGGTCAATAGTTGGGTTTGCCCGGCTCCTATGTTTTGGTGCCTTACGTTTCGCTCTATCGGCTAAGGTAGCACTAGGAGAACCACTGCGATTGTGCCCCGGTTCAGCTGGGTTAAGCAACTCAGTGGAGAAAGCTAAAACTGACTGTCATGATGTGGCGAGAGACCGGTCGCTGTTTGAGAGGTTTTTCGAGTCCCTAAAGGCTTATGTCGCTTTGAGCGAGGAGCTGGCTTTGTCCGGCCAAGGCATGGATAGCGCCCCGAACTCGGTCTTCCGAACTAGGGGCTTCGCCGAAATTTAAAATTATAGAGTTCTATGGCTAAGTGAGAGTGTTCAAGCATTATAGTTCGATTGCCCGGTTCGTTGTGCTGAGCGCCTCCCTCGAAGGACCCAACTATGGGAAAAAGAGCACTCAGGTTTATCCCGAACACCCCAGCACTAGTGGCACGGGGGCAGAAGCCGACGACTGGCCATCTCTCAATTTTTGATAAACAACCGCACAGAAAGTAATATTTTAAATTCAATAAGCATTGCTTAGTGCATATGAACAAGTTTTCAGCGCACATGATAAACACGAGCGAGTTCATTCAAATATCACATCCTTGGTACATTCATCCGCCACAAGGCGGGCACCTGCAAGAACATCCTTGTAGTAGTTCTCGGGCTTGCGATGCTCCTTCCCCGGCGGCGACCCGTCCTTCACAAGCTTCTCACCGTCCAGCTTACCCCAGTGCACCTTTGCACGGGCAAGGGCCCGACGGGCACCTTCGATGCAGACGGAGTGCTTGATGACCTCGAGCCTCGGACAGGCCTCCACCAGCCGCCGCACCAGCCCGAAATAGCTCCTAGGCAGGGCCTCTCTGGGCCACAGCCGAACTATTAAGCCCTTCATGGCCTGTTCGGCCGCCTTGTGGAGCTCGACCAACTATTTCAGCTGGTCGCTCAAGGGCACAGGGTGTCCGGCCTCAGAATACTGAGACCAAAACACCTTCTCCGTCGAGCTGCCCTCTTCAGCTCGGTAGAATGCGGCGGCGTCGGATTCGCTGCGGGGAAGATCTGCGAATGCCCCTGGAGAGCTCCGGATTTGGGTAAGTAACAAGTAGTTTACTTTTATATTTCTGCTTTGTATAAAGAATGCCTTACCCGCTGCTATCTTCCTCATCTCCTCCAACTCTCGGAGGGCCTTTTGGGCTTCGGCCTTGGCAGACTTGGCAGTCTCAAGGGTCATCGCGAGCTCGGATGCTTGCGCCTTTGACTCAAGCTCCAAACTCTCATGTTTTTTCATGAGAGCCTGAAGCTCTTGCTGCACCTCACCGACCTGAGCTCCAAGTCTGTCTCGCTCGGCGTGCTCCGCGGCCATTTTCTTTTCGGCCTCAGACAGCGCCTGCTTAAGGGTCGCCACTTCAGTCGTGGCCCCTACAATAAGAAGTACAATCCTGTTATCTTTTTTGCAATCACGCCTTTCTATAGGCACTTTTTCTGTAAGGTATTTCTTACCTTCTCTCTCCTTGAGCCGCCGCTTGGCAAGGCCGAGCTCTCGCTCGGTCCGCTCGAGGTCCTGCTTCAGGACACCCACCTCCGCAGTCAGTGCGGCGGTGGATAGCAGCGAAGCCTGCATACGCATATTGACTCTTTTTGTTAGACTCCTGCGATATTTAATAGATCCTCTATTCGGCTTTTCTTTCAGAACGCCAAACAGAGCATCAGGGGCTACTGTCTATGCAGTAATATTTTTACATATTTTTACTTACCTCGAAGCCTGTTAGAAGGCTAGCGCAAGCTTCAGTCAGTCCGCTCTTGGCGGACTGAACCTTCTGGATCACCATACTCATAATAGTACGGTGCCCCTCGTCGATGGAGGTGCCGTCAAGCACCTCCAGCAGATTGTCCGGCACCTCCGATTGGATGGAGGCCGCCGGCTCAGAAGGCTTGCTCCTCTTGGAAGGAGTTTGCCTACCGCGGTCTGGAACTATGGAAGATGCCGGCGCGGTGTCCGGCACAAAGCTAGACTTGGAGCCCTGGGGGGCCTTATCCCCTTCAATCCTGGAGTCCGGGAGGTTGCCTTGCGGCTCCTCCGGGACCACCTCCTCCTGCCCCAGAGCTTGTCGCGATGCCACTTCGTTGTCGTCTGCAGTGCGGGGGGAGACAGCGGGCGGAACTGAGTTCATGTACGATGAGTCCAGGGAGCCGCCCGACGATTCGTTGAATTCGGCCCGGGGCGGGCTGCATAATTACGTTCGACATTAGGGAAAGCTGTGCGACAAAGGAACATCATGAGTTACTCTGATATCCGAACTTACGATTTCGCCGGACGCTTGGCCCTGTTTGGCCACTCCTCTTTGCCCTCTTCGGTGTCGGGGGAGTAGTCCGGTGGAGGGGTCTTCCTTTTCCTAGACCCCTCGGCCTCCCCCGTTGGGGCGGCCTTCCTCTTATCTCCTCCCTCTGCCGGGGGGGAGAGTTTTCTTCTTCCTCCTCCTCGTTTTCACGGGAAGAGGGCGTCTCGGACTCATCGGATGACGAGTCCGACACCACCACGTTGCGGGCACTCTTTCGAGTCCCCGTGGTCTTCTTCTTCTTGGCCTTCTTCTCCGGCACCACATAAGGCGCCGGAGCCAGCAACTTCACTAGTAGAGCTGGGGCTGGGTCTTCAGGCAGCAGAGCCGGACAGTTAATCGGTCCAGATATCGCCCGCCAAGCCTGTCAAAGGTAAGGGAGTTTAGATCTCGCATAGAGTTAAACTATGAAAAAAGCTGAACATCCTGTAAAAGGTGAAGATAGCTTACCTCGCTAGCGTGACGCTGCGAGCTGTATCCGCGGTCCTCGGAAGCGGATGCGGGAGCCTCGGCGCCCTTGAATAGCACCTTCCAGGCATCTTCGTACATCGTGTCGAAGAGCCTGCCAAGGGTTTGGTGCTGCGTCGGGTCGAACTACCACAGATTAAAATCCCGTTGTTGGCACGGGAGGATCCGGCGGACGAGCATGACCTGGATTACATTAACAAGCGGATTGGCTTGTTCACCAGGGACTGGATGCATGTTTGCAATCCGGTCACCTCTTTTTCGTCACCCCACAACAGGCCCGTCTCTTTCCAGGACATAAGCCGTGTGGGGGGTCCGGATCGGAACTTGGGGGCTGCGATCCAGTTCGAATCGCGTGGCTCGATGATGTAAAACCACCCGGATTGCCACCCCTTTAGGGTCTCCACAAAAGAGCCCTCGAACCATAGGACGTTGGCCATCTTGCCCGCCATGGCGCCTCCGCACTCCGCCTGGCTGCCGCGCACCACCTTGGGCTTGACGTTGAAGGTCTTGAGCCAGAGGCCGAAATGAGGGCGGACGCGGAGGAAAGCCTCGCACACGACGATAAACGCCGAGATGTTGAGGATGAAGTTCGGGGCCAGATCGTGGAAATCCAGGCCATAGTAGAACATGAGCCCCCGGACAAATGGGTGGAGTGGAAAACCCAGTCCGCGGAGGAAGTGGGGAAGAAATACTACCCTCTCATGGGGCATTGGGGTGGGGAGAAGCTGCCCCTTTTCGGGAAGCCGGTGTGCGATATCCTTAGACAGGTATCCGGCCTTCCTTAGCTTCTTGACTTGGCCCTCCGTAGCGGAGGAGACCATCCACTTGCCTCCCACTCCGGACATTGCTGGATAAGGTTGAGGTGGGAAGTGCGGGCTTGGGCGCTGGAGCTCGAGTGCGCAGGAGATGGATAGGCAAAGGAGGAAGAAGGCGTAGGTAAAAAGGTGGATCCTTATCCCCTTATATGGGTGGATGCGGTTGTGCGTCCCCACCAGCCTAGTAAAACTCGCTTGCCTCCCAAGCGCCATGATAAATGGCGCGGTTGGGTTACCCACGTCCGTATTGATGAGAATCCTGTAAAGGGGGTACACGATCTCTGCTTTGACAAGACATGCCAAGGAAACCGCCTCGCAAAACATGCCGAGGTGGAAAAGTAAAAACGATTTGAGTGAAGGACTTGGCCGTAGTGTGATGACGCACTACGAAATACGTCAGCAGGTTTGATTTGTGTTTATATCATTCTCTCTATGGCAATATGTGGAAGCTTATTTTGCAGAGCCGGACACTACTCTTGGTGTTTACAATCTTCTATGAAGGACTTGGAGGAGGAACCCGCCTTGCAATGCCGAAGACAATTTGCGCGCCGGACTCGTCGTCATTGAAGCCTTGTTCAAGGGCTACTGAGGGAGTCCTGGATTAGGGGGTGTTCGGGTAGCCGGACTATACCTTCAGCCGGACTCCTGGACTATGAAGATACAAGATTGAAGACTTCGTCCCGTGTCCGGATGGGACTTTCCTTGGCGTGGAAGGCAAGCTTGGTGATGCGGATATTCAAGATCTCCTACCATTGTAACCGACTCTATGTAACCCTAACCCTATTCGGTGTCTATATAAACCGGAGGGTTGTAGTCCGTAGGCAATCAACTCCATATACAATAATCATACCGTAGGTTAGCTTCTAGGGTTTAGCCTCCTTGATCTCGTGGTAGATCTACTCTTGTACTACCCATATCATCAATATTAATCAAGCAAGACGTAGGGTTTTACCTCCATCAAGAGGGCCCGAACCTGGGTAAAACATCGTGTTCCCTGCCTCCTATTACCATCCGGCCTAGACGCACAGTTCGGGACCCACTACCCGAGATCCGCCGGTTTTGACACCGACAGCCGGCAATGCCCCGACGATGTCTGACCTCCCCCGAGCCCGCTCAGACGCGTTGTGCAACCGCCGTGAGCTCCTTCACCGAACCCCCTCTTCTCTGCTTCGTTTGCTCGCCGTAGACGCCGCCCCCTTGCTCACCATAGCACGCCACCGCACGAGCTAGACGCCGGCGTCACTCCAGTGACCATTTGGTCAGGCGCGGGCACCTAACGCACTCACCGCACCTCGTAGGGCCTCGCTAGAGCGTCCGTTTCCCCGCTAGCTCGCTGCAGCAGCAAAACCACCAACGGCCGAGCTCCGGCCGCCGCCACGAGCTCGATTCCGGCGAGCTCGCTCCACCCCAGCTCCTCCCACTTGCCCCACTAGATGCGCGAGCCCCAACTATGCGTAGGACCAAACCGCGGTCGATTTGGTCGCCTGTGGGCGATTTCCGAAGCTCTCCGCCGTCTCGGCCTCGCCGGCGACTCAGCGCCGGCGGGATTGACCGTGCTGACCAGGGGTTTGACCCCAGTTTGACTCCGCCTGAGACACTGATATGTGGGGCCGGCTCCTAACCAAATTAGATTAGTTTTAATTCGAGCTAATCACTCTGTTAGAGGTTAATGACCTTGTTAACTAACTCTCTCTCACTGACATGTGGGCCCAGGCCCCACTGATAGTTAATTAGAGTTAATTTAACATTGTTAACTAGTTGAGTCACTAATAGAGAGGGCCCACCAGTCAGGTTTGACCTGGACTGGCGCCTTTGACCCGCTGACATCACAGTGACGCAGTGCTGACGCATTAATTCAATTACTGGATTTATTCTTTAATAGGAAATTCCACAAAATAGTCAAAACTTCTAAAAATCATAGAAAATCAACCATATCTCCAAATGCAAAGATTTATATATGAAAAATGATCAGAAAAAATCAATCTATCCATCTGTAATGGTTTCATGCATGACAAAACAAGTTAACATTGCTGTTTAAGCAGAATAGGGTAATGCACTAATAAGGCCATGTTTAATGAGCTAATATTTGAATCTTTGATTCAAATGAGTTCATCCCCATCTGTTTTAGCTTGCATTAGGCCAAGACACCTTTATCTTGTCAGGTCATAGCATGCATCATATTGTTGCATATTGCCATGTGTTGATTATGTTTCGGTGTGTCTTTCGTGGTAGGTTCTGCCTCCGAGGATAACCCCGAGTATCCGTCTGAAGGGCAGTACCCTACTACCTCTACAACAGGCAAGCAACCCATTGATCATTCCGATACAACCCATGTTCTTGCTTCTGCTCTTGTTTACTGCATTAAGACAACGCGATTCAAACTGCTGTGTGCTACGGTAGTTGAACCCTTATCCTCTGCATGACCTGTCATTGCCACAGTAACTAGATGAACCCCACTAGCATGTGTAGGAGTTGATTGAGCCATGTATGTGATTCCTACCTTGCTATGCCTGCTATGCTTAGAGTTGTGTCAGGTCTGGTTCATCTGGGTGATGAGCTAGAGTGATATGATTATGTCGGTAATGTGAGGGATGTGTTGAACATGTTTTGGTAAAGGTATCGATGAGAGGCCATGTAGGAGTACATGGTGGTTTGTTTCATTGAGACCGTCCATAAGAACTGAGATCTGTATGCGTGATTTAAGATTCAGTTACTACCACACATTGGGCCCTGAAATATGACCCCGCTCGACTTACTGACCCATCTCGTCCTCTGTCCAGGAGTTGCAACTAGTTTCTGGTGTTTGTAGGTTATGTGTTGGCGGCCGTGCGTAGCGCTGACCCTAGGGGTGGGCTATGATGCGGTAGGTACACCATGGCACGGTGTACCGAGTCGCTCGTTTGGTGTCTCGGGAACCCTGCACACATCGTTTGCGGCCGTTAAGGACACCCCGGCCGGATTTCCTTGCGGATGGAACCTGAATAGGCGATAAACCTGGACTAGAGACTTGTGAGGTCAGTCAGGTCGTGGTCTACACCCACGTCGGTTTTCGCTTGAAGTCTGCCGAGCACATGTCGTGTGCAGACGCTAAGTGGTGGAAACATGTGTGACAAAGTACACCCCTGCAGGGTATAAAACTATTCGAATAGCCGCTTCCGCGGTAAAGGACTACTTGGTTGCCTATACAGTTCATAGACAAGTTAATGGATACTACTAAAAGACTCAAGATAAGTGTGAGTACCGAGGATGGCCCTCTCGTAGGATGACGAGGGAGGATCCCCGGTGGAGTATTGTGTTGGTGAGTAGTGGACTCGTGTGCGAAAACTATTTTACTAGTGGAGTTCCGTAGGATAGCTTAGCCAAGAGTCAAAGCTGGCTTGCTGCAATAACCCCACCACCTTCTTGAGAATGAGCATGTATAGTAGGTTCTGATGTAAGACTTGCTGAGTACCTTGTACTCATGTTTGCTTATTTATTGTTTTCAGACGACAACACCGCCCCCTTCGATGGGTTTTATGTAGACCTTGATGTCGACGAGTGACTAGCCACCCAGGTGGTGATCCTGGCCATGGAGGGCCCTATGTAGATAGACAGGCTTCGAGAAGCCTTCTTTCTTTCTAGTGTATGTACTCAGACTATCTGCTTCCGCTTGTGCTTGTATGATTGTATAACTTGAGTGTCGAGTCATGTGACCCCTATCTGCATGAACATGTTATGTATGGCTCTCTGGAGCCTTTAAATAAAGTACTTGAGTTGTAGAGTTTTGTTGTGATGCCATGTTGTATGTACTCATATCGGGCATATTGTGTGTATGATTGAAATGCTTGGTATGAGTGGGATCCGACAATCTAGTTGTTTATCCTTGGCAGCCTTTCTTATGGGGAAATGTAGTCTAGTGTTCCTCGAGCCATAGTAGTCCGCTATAGCCCGGTTCACCGGAGTCCTGCTAGCCCAGCACTACTGCTCAGGACACTTGACTGGCCAGCATGTGATTCACATTGTTCCTATGTCTGTCCCTTCGGGGAAATGTCACGCGGTGACATCTGGAGTCCTGCCTAGCTTGCTACAGCCCGGGTTTCCTCGGAGTCCTGTTAGCCCAGTGCTACAGCCCGGAATCACTCGCTGATGACCGACATGCTCGATGTGATTCATGTATGCCTGTCTCCATAGGTCTGTGCCGCTTTGGGTTCATGACTAGCCATGTCGGCCCAGGTTCTATGTCATATGGATGCTAGCGACACTATCATATACGTGAGCCAAAAGGCGCAAACGGTCCCGGGCCATGGTAAGGCGACACCCATGGGATACCGTGCGTGAGGCCGCAAAGTGATATGAGGTGTTACCGGCTAGATCGATGTGACTTGGAATCCGGGTCCTGACAGCGTTGGTATCAGAGCCGGGCTGCCTGTAGGTTCGTTGAGCCAAACTGGTCAATGTCGAGTCTAGAAATGCTTTAGTTATATGTAGGGGAATTGATTGTGGGAGGGAACGTAAGGCTCTTTTACTCCTTTACCTTATGCCCTCTGATCTGAGTCATTCTCTTCTCATTCAACGTGGGTTAAGGACTAGGCTCTCTTCTTCTATCAGGTTCACATGTTACTAATCCGTAGTAGCTTATAGGATTGTTGTTACAAGCCTCAGTACAGTTTCTACTACTTTTAGTATGTTGATAATTGAATCAGAACCTTGATATGATGTTGTTGAGTGGTATTGCAAACTGTTGTGGATGTCTCAAATCTTTTTCTGAGCATTTACAGCTGTTATGCTGTCCAATTTTCCCTAGAAATCCTAATGTCTTTGCATTGTGGTTGTGCTTTCAGATGGCCAACCGTGCTCAAAACCAAGTGGTTCGCCTGACCCGGTGCCTCGACGTGCCCGGTCATACTGCTATGTTAGTCCGGGTAATGATCGAGACGGGTTACCGTTGGTATCCCGAATACACTATCGAAGAGCAGTTCCGAGACTTTAATCAAAGCCAATATTTCTGCACCGTCAGGATATTTCCTTCTTATCCTGGATCTACCGAGCCCCTTCACTATTCCTATGGACTCGGGGTTACTGTTGAGATGGCTGTGCAGGATGCTTCCTATTCCATGATGACCATCATGCTAGTCCGGACTGGCCTGCTTTGGAACACCGACTTCCGTTACATGCCAGCTTCACTTCCGGGAGCGCAAGGGTATCTTCAGGCTATCTATGCTGACTCCACTCAGGAGGACTCATTAACTCGTACCACTGCCGAGATGCTCGAAGATAAGGACCGAGAGAATCGGGCCTTGAGGTTGGAGCTTTTCAATACCCGTGTTGATCATTGGGCCACATTGACTCGGTTTGCACCTGCGATGCAAGATGGATGTATGGATACAAGGGATCTGTATCCTGTGAGATCTGCTCTGCTAGACATGGTGGACTGGCGTGATGTGGGAGGCATCACCCCACCCCGTGGTCCCCGCAGGCCACCGTTTGTTGGTCCAAGACCTCATCCTAGCCCCTATGGTCCACAAGCTCCTCAGGACCGTCTGTTCCCGGATGATCACGTTGAACTTCCAGGCTATGGAGGTGACTTCTATGAGGACTACTACGGAGCTGTCTGAGTTAGTAGTAGTAACACTAGTATTGTAATAGTTGTATCTTCATTGTCCTGCGTGACTTGTGGAATATGACTTTGTGTGTAATCAATTCCGGAGGTGTAGACAAATAATGTATAGGAGCTTGGAATGCCTCCGATGAGATGTAACGTCTTTCATCATAGTTGTACTGTAGCCTGGGCTTGTACTAAACTATGTATGATGTGTATGACCGTTGGTATATATATATGGCAGTACCATGACATACGGATGAACATCTCTGCATTCCGTGTTATCCATTACATTCTGCACTTCCTTGCTAAGTTTGAGCCATCCTTATCTAAACCGTTGTCTTGTTTTCTCCTAGGATGGTCAACACCCGTAGCAACCCTGCTGCCCCGGAGCAGGGGGAAGCCAGTGCAGCTAGGGGTGAAAATCTGCCTCACCCGCCTTCCCTGGCCGAAGTGATGCTGGAGGCGGAAAGAAACAAGCGTGAGACTAACCGTCTGCTGGAGTGGATTGAGCAGAACACTGCATGCCATCCGCGAAATGATTTGGTGTCAATCAATGATTTTATCAAGCTGTACCCACCAAAGTTTAACCATTCAGTCGAGCCCCTCGACGCGGATGACTGGCTTCGTAGCATCACCCACAAGCTACCTTCTACCAACGTAGCCGAAGCCGACAAGGTTACCTACGCTGCCTACCATCTCGAAGGCCCTGCTAGCCTCTGGTGGGAAAACTTTGAAGACGAGGACAGTGAAAATACTACTAAAAGACTCAAGATAAGTGTGAGTACCGAGGATGGCCCTCTCGTAGGATGACGAGGAAGGATCCCCGGTGGAGTATTGTGTTGGTGTTTAGTGGACTCGTGTGCGAAAAGTATTTTACTAGTGGAGTTCCGTAGGATAGCTTAGCCAAGAGTCAAAGCTGGGTTGCTGCAATAACCCCACCACCTTCTTGAGAATGAGCATGTATAGTAGGTTCTGATGTAAGACTTGCTGAGTACCTTGTACTCATGTTTGCTTATTTATTGTTTTCAGACGACAACACCGCCCCCTCCGATGGGTTTTATGTATACCTTGATGTCGACGAGCGACTAGCCACCCAGGTGGTGATCCTGGCCATGGAGGGCCCTATGTAGATAGACAGGCTTCGAGAAGCCTTCTTTCTTTCTAGTGTATGTACTCAGACTATCTGCTTCCGCTTGTGCTTGTATGATTGTATAACTTGAGTGTCGAGTCATGTGACCCCTATCTGCATGAACATGTTATGTATGGCTCTCTGGAGCCTTTAAATAAAGTACTTGAGTTGTAGAGTTTTGTTGTGATGCCATGTTGTATGTACTCATATCGGGCATATTGTGTGTATGATTGAAATGCTTGGTATGAGTGGGATCCGACAATCTAGTTGTTTATCCTTGGCAGCCTTTCTTATGGGGAAATGTGGTCTAGTGTTCCTCGAGCCATAGTAGTCCACTACAGCCCGGTTCACCGGAGTCCTGCTAGCCCAGCACTACTGCTCAGGACACTTGACTGGCCGGCATGTGATTCACGCCGTTCCTATGTCTGGCCCTTCGGGGAAATGTCACGCGGTGACATCCGGAGTCCTTCCTAGCCTGCTACAGCCCGGGTTTCCCCGGAGTCCTGTTAGCCCAGTGCTACAACCCGGAATCACTCACTGATGACCGACATGCTCGATGTGATTCATGTATGCCTGTCTCCATAGGTCTGTGTCGCTTTGGGTTCACGACTAGCCATGTCGGCCCGGGTTCTCTGTCATATGGATGGTAGCGACACTATCATATACATGAGCCAAAAGGCGCAAACGGTCCCGGGCCATGGTAAGGCAACACCCGTGGGATACCGTGCGTGAGGCCGCAAAGTGATATGAGGTGTTACCGGCTAGATCGATGTGACTTGGAATCGGGGTCCTGACATAATGGCAAAAATAGGTGCGCCACTAACATGCCTTTTCTAGTAGTGCATGGGTCACGCTCATGTATTGCTTGAAAGTTGAAAAAAGTTTGACCACTTAGTGCGATTTGACTAGAGATTAAGCATATTGACCCGAGATTAAGCCATAGTGACCCGAGATTAAGAAAAAAAACGAGAAAAATCTGAATTTTTTTGAGAAAAAATTGTTAGTAATGGCGCACTTTTATGTGGTGCGCCATTACTAAGTCGGATAGTAATGGCGCACCAAATGTGCGCCATTACCATTTGTTACTAGTGGCATGGTAATAGTAGCGCACCTATAGTGCGCCATTAATGGCAAAAATAGGTGCGCCACTAACATGCCTTTTTCTAGTAGTGCATGGATCACGCTCATGTATTGCGTGAAAGTTGAAAAAAGTTTGAGATTACTAAAGTTTGAAACAATTGCTTGGCTTGTCATCGGGGTTGTGCATGATGAGAGCATTCTTGTGTGACGAAAATGGAGCATGACCAAACTATATGATTTTGTAGGGATGAACTTTCTTTTGCCATGTTATTTTTAGAAGACATGATTGCTTAGTTAGTATGCTTGAAGTAGTATTATTTTTATGTCAATATTAAACTTTTGTCTTGAATCTTTCAGATCTGAACATTCATGCCACAAAAAAGAAAATTACATTGAGAATTATGCTAGGTAGCATTCCACATCAAAAAATATGTTTTTATCATTTACCTACTCGAGGACGAGCAGGAATTAAGCTTGGGGATGCTTGATACGTCTCCAACGTATCTATAATTTTTGATTGTTCCATGCTATTATATTATCTATTTGGATGTTAATGGGCTTATTTATACACTTTTATATTATTTTTGGGACTAACCTACTAACCCAAGGCCTAGTGCAAATTGCTGTTTTTTTGGCCTATTTCAGTGTTTCGCAGAAAAGGAATATCAAACGGAATAAAACCTTTGGGAGAGTTATTTTTGGAACAAACGTGATCCAGGGGACTTGGAGTGGACGTCAAGCAACCAACGAGGAGGCAAGGAGGCAGGGGGTGCGCCTACCCCCCCCCCCTGGGCGCGCCCTCCACCCTCGTGGGCCCCTCGTGGCTCCACCGACCTACTTCTTCCTCCTATATATGTCCACATACCCCAAAAACATCCGGGAGCGCCACTAAACCCTATTTCCACCGCCGCAACCTTATGTACCCAAGAGATCCTATCTTGGGGCCTTTTCCGGAGCTCCGCCATAGGGGGCATTGATCACGGAGGGCTTCTACATCAACACCATAGCCTCTCCGATGATGTGTGAGTAGTTTACCTCAGACCTTCGGGTCCATAGTTATTAACTAGATGGATTCTTCTCTCTCTTTGGATCTCAATACAATGTTCTCCTCAATCTTCTTGGAGATCTATTTGATGTAACTCTTTTTGCGGTGTGTTTGTCGAGATCCGATGAATTGTGGGTTTATGATCAAGTTTATCTATGAACAATATTTGATTCTTCTCTGAAATCTTTTATGTATGATTGGTTATCTTTGCAGGTCTCTTCGAATTATCAGTTTGGTTTGGCCTACTAGATTGATCTTTCTTGCAATGGGAGAAGTGCTTAGCGTTGGGTTCAATCTTGTGGTGTCCTTTCCCAGTGACAGCAGGGGCAGCAAGGCACGTATTGTATTGTTGCCATCGAGGATAAAAAGATGGGGTTTATATCATATTGCTTGAGTTTATCCCTCTACATCATGTCATCTTGCCTAATGCATCACTCTGTTCTTATGAACATAATACTCTAGATGCATGTTGGATAGTGGTCGATGTGTGGAGTAATAGTAGTATATGCAGAATCGTTTCGGTCTACTTGTCGTGGACGTGATGCCTATATACATGATCATGCCTAGATATTCTCATAATTATTCACTTTTCTATCAATTGCTCGACAGTAATTCGTTCACCCACGGTAATCCTTATGCTATCTTGAGAGAAGCCACTAGTGAAACCTATGCCCCCAGGGTCTATCTTTTATCATATAAGTTTCCGATCCATTTTATTTCGCAATCTTTACTTTCAATCTATATCATAAAAATACCAAAAATATTTATCTTATTATTATTATCTCTATCAGACCTCACTCTCATAAGTGACCGTGAAGGGATTGACAACTCCTTTATCGGGTTGGTTGCGAGGTTCTTATTTGTTTGTTTAGGTACGAGGGACTTGCGTGTAGTCTCCTACTGGATTGATACCTTGGTCTCAAAACCTGAGGGAAATACTTACGCTACTTTGCTGCATCACCCTTTCCTCTTCAAGGGAAAATCAACGCAGTGCTCAAGAGGTAGCACATCTTCGTATTTTGTTGATGACACTGACGGACATTGTATTTGATGCGTGCTCCGTATTTTGATGATGACACTTACGGTCATTGTATTTGAAGAGAAAGCACGATATGGTCACTAGACTTGAGAATAAGCTCATCATGGTCACCACATACATTTTGTGGTGCTAACAACCTGTGGTTGGATGGTTAGGAGGACAGTGGTTTCTCGAACCCACCAGGGTTAAAGTCCCGGTGCTCGCATTTATCCTGGGTTAATTTCAGTATTTTCTGGCGATGTGCGTTCAGTGGGAGGAGACGTTCCACTCGACTACGAGGCACCTATGTTGACTTAGTAAAATCTCAAGATCATATGCTGGCTCACTCTCTCGAAGGTGCTCATAGGGGTAGGGTCTGCGTGTGTGCGCTTATAGCGGTGAGTGCTTGCATGTATATATGAGCGCTTTGCGTCTGTACCGTGTTAAAAAAATACATGTCGTGATTATACGGTCACCGGCTCACCCGTACAACTCCGTATTTTGTTGATGACACAATCAATTGACCAGTCAAACGTTCCACGTGGCGCAACTAGTGTTGCACCATAGGGGCGCATAACCGTGGGGCCCACCTGTCAGCGCGTATATGAAAGAAAGAAATGGTAGTTTAAGTCTGTACTGTGTTAATAAAATACATTTTAGGGTGATCATACGGTCATTGGCTCACCATATAGCTCTAAAATTTGTTGATGACACGATCAATTGACTAGTCAAACGGTCCACATTTAGTAGTGCACATTACCATAGGGCCCGCCCGTCAGCGCGTATATGAAGGACAGAAATGGTAATAAATTAGTGGTCGGTGGGGATTCAAAGTCGTGAGACCTCCGGTTGGCAGTCGCCCGTGGTGGGGGCACGGTGATTGGGCGGTGGCATGGGGATCGCCGGAGAAAAAGCTCGATGCACGGGGGGGCTAGAGGGATGGCCGGGGCGGCGGCAGATCGGAGGTGGGGAGTGGTTTCGGGGCGGGCGGGGCGGCGGTGGCCGGCGGTTCGGCCGGTGGTGGCTAGCGGCTCAAGGGGGTGGCAGTTGAAGATAAACTGTAGTCCCTTGATTTCATATCCAACAGCTAGAAAATCTACTGACTAGAGATGAAAAAGTGAATCGACTGACGTGTAGCCTCACCCCGCACGTACACATGCACGCATACAACACTCGCACGAACACATGCACGCATGCAGGCATGCAACACTGACATGTACACATGCACTCACGCACGCAACACATGCACTCATGAACACACGCACACATGCAACACTGAAACATACACATGCATGCACGCAACACTCGCATGCCTGCATGCACACAACACACGACGCAAGACACACGCTCAACCTATACGTGCATGCACCCTTTGTTAAGGACACGGATTGTTACGGGTATTAATCAATCTTATCTATGATAAGCAGAACATTGATGTTTGCAGCAGTCTTTATGAATCACAATGTATCGAACAGGCTATCAACGTATATATGAAAATTCTAAAATTATCTTACATTATATAGTAGGCTTATCTACATGAAATAGATGACGTCACACTCAATTAACAATCATCGGTTTATGAAATGCCCGCTTCTGACCGGCCTGGCCCACCAAAAGTTCCTCTACCGTGCACTGCCTGCGTTGGGTCACTAACATGCAGGCCATGTACCCAAAGAGCCCACACGTCATTGGAAGAACGGCACGGTGTCGTACCTCAGAGTCGAAGGCGCCACTCACTGCACGCCCGGCTGAACACGCCTCCTTGCCGCATTCAAATGCCTCCAGGAAACCCGTGTGGAAGCCGAGAAACCCACTCTGGACACACGTCCGTTCATGACCGGGCTGGCATTAAACGCAACGCCGGCCGAGCTCCTCCCGTCCTCCGTCTATTTAATCTCCTATTTAAACATGGCCAAACGCCGGCCAAGATTCACACACCTCCGCCGCTCCCCTATCTCCTCCTTCACCATTTTGTCCACTCTTACAATGGCTTACGAAGAGTAGTTATCCTGCATCCAAGCCGGCTGGGCGGCCCGCCGAGCCCGTCGGATACGAGCTATGTAGCTCGCTAATCCACCTCCGTCCCCTCGCCCGACGAAGCCAGTTGCCGCCCCAAGCCGGCGCGTGGTTTAGCAACTCACTGCTCTAGGCCAGCTCGACGCGGAGCGGCGCACGGGTGTCGTCGCTGTCGTCCACGCTGCCACCTGGTACCATGCCTCCCGTGTCCGTGACTGCGTCTCCCATTTCTATGGACGAGACTCCCATGCTGGCGGCCGCGCCATGCAAGCAGAGACAGAAGCCGGGTGTGTGGAGAGCGATGAGTCGGTGGCCAGCGCCTCCGCGTCCGCCGCCATCATCGAGGAGAAGTAGAACACAGGAGGCCGCCGCAGCTTGGGTCCCATGAAGGCCAACACGGAGGCGACGCCGGCGTACACAGCAGGTGTCTTGCCAGATCCTTTTGTTGCAAGGACCTTCGTCGACCCCGCATGGGCTCCACGGAAGCGGAGAAGCCCCCTTCCACCATCATCTTCGGCATCAGCCAACCATATTAGTTGGGCAGTGGGGAAGCGAGCCATCCTTTGCGTTGAAGCATATACCTTCGGGGCTCCCGGCAGTCTGGTGATCGTGCTGCCAGACATGAGGAACACAAATGGATCGGCGGGCGATCATTTAGGCCAGTTATTATATACTTGTGCTATCCAGAACTAGCACCGCTTAGTTGATTTGAATGTAATGAAATCCGTCATGTTTGTATGAAAATCCGGCATTTTATTTGAATTCCATCATTGTTTATATGAAATATCGCCGTGTTTGCATGAATTTCGTCCGGTTGGTTGAGTTGCTGTCAGAATGTGTGCGGCTATGGTTGGATGGCATAATTTGCGGGTCGCCGGTCGATCTGCGGCTAGCTCGGGTGGCGTGGTGGGACAAAAAAAGCACAACTCGTCTCTAACATGCACGCTGGAGGATGCATGAGCACCCGAGCCATTCCTCGTTCATCGGTGGCAAAGGCACCGGTGGACAAAAGGGTCGCCAATATTTTGGCTACCCCAGGCAAGATCCAAACAGCCCCTCCCAGCATATTTAAATCCCTCGTTCATCGTGAAATTTTGTCATGTGTTGTTTTCATGGACTAGCAAGATGCCCGTGCATTGCATGGAACATCAAGATGCATTTTTTTACAAAACACCTATTGTGATTGACCCATGCATGAGTAATTCCATGTGTAAAAACTAATTATATCTCAAGAATTTTATCAGAAAAATGGTAACTCGAGAATTTCATCAAAAAAATGATATCTCGAGAAAGATGAGAGATAAGGTGAGGAGTGGGGCGTGGTGGTGACTGGTGGTCGGACTAGGCGGATGTATGGGGATGGACGGCGCATTATGTCTAGGTTTGTATCTCTCTCTCACACACACCCACGTAGGTGGGGGACGTGCACAAAGAGAACAGGTGCACGTACGGCGCACGTACTCCCGTCTCTTTCCCAACCACACCCACGCAGGTACACGGCCCATGTGGTAATTTGACATGTGTACTGGTTGTCCACTTGATGGAGGATCGTCTACCATAGGTGAATAAATAAATTGCGACTTGACACGTTAAGTTAAAAAAGAGGCAAACCATGTGGGCCCTACCTTAGAGGCAAGGCTCTATACACTCGAGATGCTCTGTACGTATTACTTTTGATGTGTCCCGTCAACTCGTAGAACGAGGAGAAGCTTTCTTAGTACACCGTCTCCCCCGCCCATGGGCGCGGTGGCTCGGAGGACGAGGTGAAGCTTGTTTACTACGGCTTACGCCCGCTCCCTCGCCCACGCGCGCGGTGGCTCACAGGACGAGGAGGCAATTTTCCTACTCCCTCTGTTTACTCCTCGTCCCTACCTTGGATAGAGAGATTATCATATTGTTTGGAATATATGCTTTTAGTAGTAGGAGTAGTACAGTGGTACTACTACAGCAATTTCCTTGGAGTCCGTGGTGCAGGAAGCTACCCTAGGCTATGTTACTACTCCCTCCTTTCCAGTTTATGGCTCAATTTCAAAATCTCTCCAACCAAGGTAGACGGTGAGTGGTGGAATTAATTTCTCAGTTTGCACAAGTAATTAGTATGCTCGTTTTTCTCAAGAAGTTATGTTTACCAAGGCATTAATTATAACGAATGCACACATGACCACTAAATTTCCATGAACTTTTACATGCATTGGTGAGTTTTCTCTTGACACTGCTTGCATCGGGTGATTTAACGCACCTCGAAATCCAACATGTGATGGTACTACTACTAGTAGTAGAATTGAGACTTATAAAACATAAAAACGATTTTTTTAGATGAGCCCTATAAACTGGAAAGGAGGGAGTAGTAAGTAGTACTACCTCCATAGTGGGTACATACTCCGTAAAATCAGATTTTCCCAAAACTATGTCGCTCAACCTTTATTTGCTTTTTCCCCTTCCTGCCTCCTTGCCCCGAACAGACTATGCCAAACTCCCCTGCCTGTCGCACGGGAAAAGACCTGCCCTCGCCTTTTTTAGTCTGGGTTTGTATCGATGGATCGCACGAAGCAGCAAAAACCAAGCTGTGTCTTGTACTCCTCCGTCAACGCTCTCTTTCATGAATTCTATACTTCCTCTCGCCGACATGTGGGACATATAGCAACCGGGTCGACGTGTCATGCACCAAATAACAGTGCAGAATAGCAGGGGGGACGCACCCCAGTCGTACCGCCCAGTAGTAGTAATGAGCAATGAGACGTCAAATCACAATGCCGCACCTTCCCAGATGAACGAAGTAACCATTATTTCACACTTCGCTTCGCCATCATCTCCTTTTCCCATTGTTCTGCCTCAGTCCCCTCCCAATGCTCCACCTTGTATAGGTGCTACGGTTGCCAACTATGCAAAAAATCTGATGTGGCATGCTAGTTAAGAAGAGAGAGAGAGAGTAGTATAGTGACCCTAGAAAGAAATTGTGCTAAGCACGTGTACCTAGATGAAAGCACAATTCTGAGTCTATAACTAATTAAATGCATGAAGCTTAGCACTCAAATGCTTAGTACCTTTACATTGGAGACTTGAGTTGCTAAGGCATTTAATATACTTAGCACCTCATCTAAGCACCTTTGCATTGGAGAATGTCTCAAGAGGGACACATGCATAGCCTTGGTACATCATGACACGTCGGACCGCATGACAGGCCATGCTCCCCCACCCATCGCTTGGTAAAATCACCTCATTTTTACTACTTCCTCTGTATCGGTTTACATGGCATGCACGTCATTCTAGGTTGAGAATTTAACTGGCTATATATGTGATGAATAGTATATGTTTAGAAACTACATCCGCTTAAGAATCCAATGATATACTTTTTGTGACATAGTAACTCATATTTAGTTAGTCAAATGGATAACCTAGAACTACGTGCATGCTCTATAAACCGAGACGGACAGGGTAGTACAATATGTATCTTTTTAGATCAATATAGTCGGGATTCACCAAGGAGAAAAACCAAGTGGTAGGATGCTCCTATCGTGTTGGCGTAGCAACTCAAGCAGGGTCAGTCCGCACACGAAATGGCGACACACTTAACAGGACCCCTTTGGCCGACATGTGGCTCATCCACCATCTTGTTCCACATGCGATGCACCAAATTACAGTTCGGAGCAGCAGTTGGACTTAGAGGCACCCCGGTCGTAGCGCCGCAGTAGTAGTAAATGAGCGATGAGGGGTCAAATCACAAAGCCCCGCCTTTCCCGCATTAAGCTGGACAGACAAAGCAACCATCATTTCGCTCTAGGGTGCAAGAGCATAAAGAAAAGAGAAAACCAACGATGCGTGCGGCAGCTACCTAGGGCACCCTAGGGTAGGGGCCTCCACTACAAATCCTTTTTTGAAAGTGACCCTACTACAAATCTACTTCTCCCTCATGCTCTTGATGAAAACCGATGATGCGTGCGGTGGTAGGGTTTGTAGGAGTACTACGATGTGCAGGGTCACGTCATAGTAAACGGGAGAGGGATTGAGTTCGAGTCGACGCCTTAATATGTGTGGGCCGCTTGGTTTTACGGGAACGAGGCAGCATTTTGGGTTCGGGGACCAGTCGAGATAAACGTACAAAAAATTGTGGACGTAGGTTCGACCGAAAGGCAATGATGCATGGGCCCTGCATTTTGATATGTCCGTGGCCGTGTGAAATTTTCTACTCTACTCAAAACTAGTAAGGTACACATGCATTGAATGCATGAGATTTGGAAACCAAATTATGAATAAATACACACTATATCATGTAAAGCTTTGAGTCATATATGCATGATGTAGATGTTCGTTTAGTTCTTATAGTTCATCTCATTCAAAATCAATTAGTTTTATAAAAAAGGTTAAGATTCATGAGATTGTGCATTGTAAAGCATAACGTAAAAAACAAATAATGGCAATTCGTTTAGAAAAAAAGTTTGGGCAATTATGATACAGAAGATTCTAGAACAAAGGAGAAGTGCTTGTGTTTCGAGGTTTGTGCATTATGCTTAAGTTCAACCATGGAGTCTTCTAGATTGTACATGTGGCAGAATCTGGTGGAATGTTGATGATATCCAAAGGCCAGTACTGCTAGGATTTGCCATCTCTGCATTGTCGGATTAGCTTCATCCAACGACCATCTTTCAAAGTTATTCGCACACTATATAGGGGTATAGATAATTCATAAAAGTTCCTCCAAAAACATCTATAACTAATGGGAAGTGAATGTATGCTTAAAATGAAAAATGTACTCCCTCCTTTCCGGTTTATAGGGCTCAATTCAAAAATCTCGCCAATCAAGGTAGATGATGAGTGGTGGAATACTTTTTGTAATTTGCAAGTGCACCTGATGAATGCTCTTGTTTTCCTCAAAACATTATGTCTACCAATGTATTAATTACAATGCATGCATGCATAAAGTACATGCATTGGTCAATTTTTCTCTTAATAATTGCATGCAATGATTTAATGCACCTTGGAATCTGAACTTGTGATGGGGAACAATCAAATTGAGCCATATAAAATGAAAAAACTAAGATTTCAAGATAAGCCCTATAAACCGAAAAAATACTCCCTCCATCTAGGTGTATAAGTCATCTTATGTTTTTTGCTAGTTAATAGCATTCCATGCAATGAATTAACCACTGCATGTCATATTTGAAAGTCTCAAGCTATTGGATGCATGCACGGGCCACATCTCTTATTGGTTGATATGTCACGAAACAAGAAATTTGGTGGGAGTTAATGTACCATGCCTAAGTGTTTTGGGATTATTTGGTTTTTGGAAGATGACTTACACACCTAGATGGAGGGAGTACAAAGAGAAAAAAATGAATTGCAGTTAAAAGAATGACATTCCTAACACAAATGTGAATGTGAACTACATATGTGTGCACGTGACCAGCACATACATTGTCAATACAAAATTTAATGCAAGAAATAACTTATGAGTAACATGCACGAATTGATGATGTGGTGCTTGCATGCATAGAGTAGAAAAATAATGTGATTTATGACTTGCATGCATGATGTGTTCTTGTGCCATAGTTGCATGTCTAGGAAAAAAGCTACTAGTGGGTTGTACTAGTTATTTAGGAATAGAAGATGTATGCATGGAAGTTGTAGGGAAAGTGATGACATGTATCTCAATTCCTATGAGTAGGGATTGGAAAAGAGATGTCATTTGGTTCACACCATAGGAACTTTTTTATTGAATCTAGAGATGACATCTATCTCAATTCCTATGAGGAGGGATTAGAAAAGAGATGTCATTTGGTTCACATCATAGGAACTTTTCTATTGAATATATGCTAATGTTTATTTTCCTTTGAAATTATGGGAGTATAGGAATCCATTCATTTGAACCGAGTGGCTCTAAAGCTATAAAAATGATATCATGTTTATTTCCTTTGAAATGTGGAGTATATGAATCTATTCCTATGAACCAATTGGCTCTAAAGGAAAAAATCCTATAAAAATCATATCATATAGAGTTCCTATGATATTCCTCCACACCAAAGGATGGTTGAAATTGTTGCAGGTGATACGAAGATCTTTCTTTGTAGACCCCCCCCCCCCCCCTCATATTTATAGTTACCTCTCGAAGTTGAATGAAATGATATATACTGGGTATTCTATACGTGCATTTTGGTACACGAAAATCGGTAAATGTTTGCGAGGTTTGAATTCTCAATAAAGCTACATGCACTGCATTTTGGAAGGGAGGGAGGAGCATACGGCAGTTGCTAGCACTCATGTGGAAGATTTGTGTGTAGGAGGAGTGGCTGCTCTCTTAAATGACATGGCAAAACTGACACTGTCGGATGTCGATCTAACGGTTCTTACGGCGTTTGTCAGGAAACGGCTTGTGGCGAACGTTTATCGGATAATGATTTACAGACACATGCATTGCATTGATACGTGTCCCCTCTCTCTCACGCACACACACACACCCTCACGAGTCACGACTCTCCCGAGTCCTCTCGCACCCACCGTCTATCTGCAGGTAGACGTCACACTCATATGCGCTCTTCACACCCTACCCTCAGAACTTCTAAAAAACAAAAGACGTCGCACACCTTTTTTTAGCTCACACATCACACACTTATACTATTACTCTTGTGGCAAACGTTCTTTGGGCATAGTATATATTGTACTCTCACGAAGAGAAGCGGTGCACGCACGCACTAGTTCTCTCACACCCACTCGCGGGTACACGTAGGAGCACATTTTTTGAAGCTGGTACAACAAAATCACTCCACTATATATATATATATAAGCAGGAGCCTTAGCGCTTGCTTTACTAGGGTTCCTATCTTTCACTCTCTCATGCTCTCCAGATCTAAGCAAGACATAGGTGGCCACACTCTCTCTCTGCTCATGGCTGGTCACAAATCCGGTCGGACCACCTCGACCGGGGCAGGGGTGTAGGTGCATCATTCACGTTGTCATCGACGGCTAGGGAGGAGACCAACGGCTGCCCGCGCGTCCCGATCGGCGGCCGTGCCGTTCTCTCCGAGAGAGCACCGGCTCGGGAGGGCCTCCGATCCCTTCTTCCTCTATGTGGTATTATGGCCAAGATGCAGCCTCCCGACGCCGTCTTTGCCACATGCCGATGAACCTTAGGTATATACTCCTTTGAAACCTTCCTTGCTCTACTGCCCCAGCTCCCCACGTGGCTGCGTGTGGATGTTTTTCTACTTTTGTCGGCTGTTCCAAAGCCACCTAGACTTTTACTATTATGAGAGGTAAATCTAGTTCATACAGTCGAATCTAAGAGTTGGTTCAAATAGGGAAGAAAGTGGGAAAGCTGTAGCATGAATCTAGGACTTGGTTCTAAGAGGAAACGGGGGAAAGTAGTAGATACTGGCTACCCAACCGGTCTCTTGGTTGAAAAGGCGAAGAAAGCATGGTGGATGGCGAAGGGTGGGGGAAGTGGGCCTGTCTCTTGGATGAAAAAGGAAAGTAAGTGAGGGGTGTTGGGGGACAACGCAAATGAGAATGAGCAGGTCTAGATTTCTTGTGCTCACATAGGAAAATGTCACCGAGGAGATAAAAATGGGGCAAATGCAGACATGCTGCCTGAGTGTTTGCTGCTCTCGGCAACCACATCTGCCTCACCACTTTATGCCCCTGCTATCACTATGCCCATATCGCTATCGTTAATGTAAAATCACATGAATGTCACTATAAGTAATGGTCTAGTGTCGTCGATAAATTGAAGCAATGCCACCACCATTTTATGAAGTGCTTCTGTCTTGCTTTAGTTCCCATGAATTGTGTTTTGCAGTTACACTTAAGTCTCAGACCGCTAACATTGCTTCATCCCAATGGAACTGCACAAATTTGATTGCACATTTACTGACCATGTGCTACTCTCTTGATAGTGATACTATGCTATTGTTATGCATGTTAATCTAGTGGCAGTGCTGATGTGATGTGATGCTACTTACTCAAGGACACTTTCATACTGTCAATCTAGTGCCAATTATAACACAATAGATGCTGCTATTAATCATATGCCACTGCAAATATCTGTCACTGTTTAAATAACCGTATTTCGTATTTGCGCAAACAGGATGTCTGTCTCCATATCATTTCTATCTGCGCAATCAAAAGTACACACCTTAGTTTTAGTACAACTTCACAAAATGATATGGCTATTCCTAGCTGCTGTCCTCTAACCACCAGTGTTCCAGGTATTCCTACATTGGTAGTAACTAGGTAGAATGACCAACGCAATCTAAAAGAAGCTGATTCGTACGTTTTACTTCCTAATTGCAGTGCAGGGTTGAACGAAAACAACTGCATACTAGTCCAGAATGCACTTTCTATGAGTTGATCCATGGACCGAGGACTAGCTGGCACGGCTGCATGGAGGTTTTTGGGACAGGTCCGTGGACAAGAGCATTGTGGTCTGCTTATTTCTGCAAATAGCGGTGCTTAAATTTAGTGGAATGCACAAGAATTTCAGCTGGTCAGTACACTACATGGTGCAGTTCAGCATTCTAGAGTGAACTCGAAAAACCAGGGTGAACTCCAGGAAATTAAAGCCTGCCTAGGCCCTTTGCACAGAGAAGCCTTGCTTGATTTTTCCTGATTTGTAAACCTTCTCACAACTTTGTCTTTTGTTGTGAACTAGTATATGTTAGTTATGTTCTATGAATCATTGAGATGTATAAAATTGCTTAACTTATGCTTTTGAAGTTTTTTATGAAGCCGAGTTTAATGTGAGTGTTCCACATGAACGCTGGACTAGCGTGTGAACGTTTGGAATTTACATTGTGGCCTCAATTAACTGCATGAACCACTATAACAAGATAGGTAGTTGCTTATATGTCAGACAACAGATTATTGATTGTTAAGTGGTTGATAGCCTAGTGTTCAAGTGAGCTAAGCCAATGTGCCGTGTTTTGCACAACTGCTTACAAGTGGGGTAGCACCAACAATGTTTACAAGTACTTATGTATATGTCGGCGCACAGTTCTCGAACAAGTACTCTATTTCATCAAACACACACTGCTCGTATGATAAATCGTGACATCTTATGTCTTACCATGCCATATTCATGAAAAAAATAGTGAGGGCGCATCTGTTTCGGCAACAATTACGATGGTTCTCACATGATTCACGGGCACACAAAAGTAGCAGCAATCCCATAGACGGATTCAAACAGAGTACTAGCCCCAGAGGACTCGATAATAGGCAAGGTTCGGATAATTAGACACAATCCAAACTACTATTAAACACTAGCTGGGGAAACTATTTCATGGCTCGATCTAATTTGGGTTGTACACAAGACGAACCTTGCCATGAACATCATCGAGGACATCCGGCAGCAGCTCAATCCTGTGAACCTTCATGAAGATAACCTTGTGGCCTTGCCACTCATAAACTTGTTTGTGGAGGCATGCCATGTCAACTCCCTGCGTAAGCTTGACAAGAATAGTATGCCTCACAAATGAAGGAGTAGATTTGAACTTCTTGTGCTTCAGTACACCCTGTACAACACACCTGACAACAGTGAGGATGGAATACAACTCGACATTGGTATAAGCGCAGATGGCTTCCAGGATCCAACAACCTAAGAACTATGTTTTCGTAGTGCGTATATTCAGGTCATCCGCCTCATAGCGAGTGACATGTACAACCACACAATCCTTGTCTGCATCAGGGCTCTAATTGAAACAGAAACAAATTCTAAATTACTTTCCAATATAAGAAAACAGGTTATTTAAACCACTATGTATAGCATGGCATCGAAGCTAATAAAATTTTGCATTATTCATCACCACATATCACCTTCGGCAGCTCAGTGGGGGGGACACATCCTCGAAGGGGGAAAATTGCTCCTGCAGTGCCACGGGGGTTGTAACCTCAAACGGGGCATTGACCATCTTAGTAGTGGCCGTGAGCGTATCTGGTGTCGGCTCGGTGGCTGCCTCCATCTTCTTGGAGCTCTCTGTGTCGTGGGGATCAGCCTCCCGCGTTTGCTCCAATATCGGCAGATCTTTGCCTGGTTCTCCTTGGTCCATCATAAAACTGACGAATACTAGGAGACCACTAAAAGTAAAACACAACCGCAATGACAATGAAACAAAAAAGAGAGTGAGGATCGGTTACTGCTTTGCAAAAGTTCTTTTTTTCTCTGAATGAAAATATACCAACATCACGGATCCTCTTACCTTCCCTTCGTTGGGAAAGAAGAACAGTGGCAGATGCGAGTGTTGGCTTTCTTGAAGACAGTGAGGGAGAAGGGGACTCAGCAAAGAGTGAAATGATGGTTGCTTCGTCCGTCAAACTTAGACTGCGGGGAGGTGGGGTTTTGTGACACGATGGCTCGTTACTGCCGCGCTACGACCGGGGTGACTCTCCGCCTGCATACTGCCTTCTAATTTGGTGGATGGAATTTGGGCCCATGCACGACATGGCCCACATGTCGGTGAAAAAAGTAAAACGACATTCAGTAGAGGGAGATGTTTCGATGACCTAGGAGGAGCCAGAAGCGGCAGTGTATCCACTGTACTAGTAGTAATTGTTTTTCTGGGTAGCTGTAGAGTTTCTCCACTGTACTAGTAGTAATTGTTTCTCTGGGCCCATGACAAAACAGCCCATCGAGCCTAGTAAATAATAAAATCAATTCAAAAGCCCATATATTTACTTAATGAGAGGCGCTACCCACATCCAGCACACCGCCCCCCAAAAAAACCTGGGTGCTCTTCTTCCTCGTAACTCCCACCCACCTCACGTCAGCTCGCTCCACTCGTACCCCCAAATTCCTCACCTCACTCCTATAGAAAACCCCAGCTCCCCTTCTTCTTCACCCGCGCTACAACTAGGCTTGTCATTCGTTACTCTACTCAAATCCGTGAGCGCGACGCGACGCCCTCGAGGACAATGGAGTCGGCTGACCCCAGCACCAAGAAGATGAGGCTCCCGCCAGCGGCGACGCCTATTGTAGATCCCGCACCCGGCAGCGCGGGGAGAAGCGGCGACCCCTCCCCCACCGGATCCCAGGAACCCGTAGAATTTCGGGTGGACCGCATCAGCGATCTCCCGGACGCCGTCCCTGGGGAGATCATCTCGCTTCTCCCCACCAAGGACTGATGTTGCACCCAAGTCCTCTCAATTCAGTGGCGCCCTCTATGGCGCACCATGCCCCTTAATCTCGATTGTCATCAGCTATCTCTCTTCAATGATTTTGAAATCCCCAGAGCCATCATCTCCTCCCACCAGGGCTCCGTTCAAAGCCTCTGCATCCCGTCATGCTACCTGAGCAAGCATACCATGCCCTGCAGGGTGGACGCCTGGCTGAAATCCCCTGAATTCACAGAACTACAGCTGCTTGAGTTCTACTATTCCCCTGGAAATCACCTATCAGATACCGAACGCCATGTACTTGTGCCCTGAGCACCGATGTCCATCTCGCGGTTTTCCTCCTCTCTCCACACCGCCACCTTTGCGTTGTGCTACCTACTATACAATCAGGTACTAAACCTTTGACTCTCATTTCTCAGGAAACTTTCACTTGTGTGGGTTCTATATCGGAGGCCTCATTGCACATCATCATCCACTCCAGTTGCCCTACCCTGGAGTACTTGCTTCTTGTTTTCACAGCTAGAATCAGTTGTCTCCAAATAAAGTCGCCTAACCTTGTAAGAATTGGATTTTTTTTACGGAAGGCAGCTCATCATCCAAGATGCCCCTTTACTTCAAAGGTTGATCCTTGATTCTAGTTATTCACCGTCGCAAATAACCGTCCTCTCTGCGCCTAAACTGGAGACCTTGGGTGTAATACATGATCTCTGTGCTCATTTCAATATGGTGTTTGGCTCCACAGTTCTTCAGGTACTTTATATTATCATCTACACTTGTAACCATAAGCTGCATTTTAAATTTCTGCGCATAAGTTATATATCATCTCAGAGTACACATTTTTTACTAATATTATGTTCTATGCTCAATGAAGAGTTTCTCCATAGATAGCCTATCAATGGTGATGTATTCTATCAAGATTTTATATATCCAAATGAATAGTTTTGATCTGAACAAGATTATTGGCTTCCTGCAATGCTTTCCATGTCTGGAGAAGTTGTATATAAAGGTGAGAATTTCACGCACATTGGAAGCCCGCATATAGTGTACTAGAATTAACTGTTCAGCTGTTGCTCTTTCGATACTCTTTTTTAGACCTTAACTGTTTTCAATCTTCATGTCTATTTAGGCAACAGGACGGGGTAAGAAAGTTATAACCAATCGGTGGATTCGTAAGCATCGGGATTTTCTCACTTCTCAAGACATTCGATTGAAGACAATAACGCTAGAATGATATGTAGCCAACCATGCAAACACTAGATTTGTCACATTCTTCCTGTTGAATGCGAGGTTACTATTGTCCATCAGGCTTATGTTTATCAGCAGCATGGTTTTGACGGATGGGTATGTCGAAGAGCAAAAAAAGGACTTTCAGATGGGCAAAAGAGCTTCTGAATGTGCCGGGCTTCTATTTACAACATATTGTGGTCATAATCCAGTAAATTTTACGACCCGGGATGTTCATTCTATGGACCTAACCGATCCATTTGACTGTGACTGCCGAAAATAGTGCTGGAGTTAGATGTTGTTGCCCTTTTCAACTTGGGTTTTGTCCAAACCTGATGAACAATTAACCCTCGTGCTTCTGTACAGTTTGTAAGCTGGAGTTAGATGTTCTTGCCCTTTTCAACTCGGTTGTGACTGTCATATTTTATTTGAAACAAGGCAAATGGCTTGTCGTTCATTTAATTTAGAGTGAAATATTGTAACAAATCCAAACCAAGGGAAATAACATCACTCTCCTTGGCTGCTTGAGCTCACTGTGCATTACACAAACCAAGTGATTAGCCCCCACCAGCACCGACAAACTTATTTCAAACTAGCACACCAAATGGGTCATAAATTTTCATAGGAAAGGTTGCATGATTGTAACAGATTCAGATTCTGACATTTGGGACCCATGAGGAAATAGCCTATCCAAGGTGGTGTCGACTTACTAGCTAGTCAACAAACGATTCTGCCTACTAGCCATTGGATTAACATCCAACATCTATCGTGTATCTTCTATCTCTTGTCTTCTTCCTCCAGCCGCCCAAACCAAACCACCCCGTCGGCTTCGCCTACTCCCGCCTTCCATGGCTGGTTGCGCCTCCACTACCCTACCGTACCCTCTAACGTTGGCCAGTCCCTCCCTCTATTCCCCCACACGTCTTATTATTCTCCGGCGATGTCAGCCCCAACATGCACCCACACCCGAACCAGTCAACCCTCGTACTCCCCTCCGCCCGTGACTAGACCAGTGCATCTTCCGCGGCTCTTGTTTGTTCTGTCCGAGGCCTCGTCGTCGTCCACCGCCTTGGTTCGCTCGCCGTGCATGGTGCGCCACCCTCTTGCGTTGTCAACATCGTCAACAACCGAGAGGAACAAGGAGATGACTATACGTGGAGAGGATGACAGTAGGGACCCACCAGTGTCATGGCAGTACGCAAGCAAGTGCCTCGTTATTACAAGCCCAAAAAATGGTTCCTCCTAATGGTTGGACATCTAGGGATCACAACATTGTCAATGTAGTCAATAAACGAGAGAATTACACAATGAGCGGCTGACACCAGGGACCCAGCAAGTCGCGCAGTTATTATTTCTACTAGTTTTAGCGATGAATCAGGGTAACAACGGGGCTATGCGAGGGTTGTGGCCCATCTAGCCAGGGTTTTATTTATGTTTACCACATCATGAGCCCAATTGTGTTTGTTTCTTGCTGAAAATGGCTAGCCCAGTTCTATTTTTTTTAAGAAATACCTAAATGAGGCCTACTTGCTTTACCAGCCCTGCTAGGCTGGAAATCTTTCAAGACAAGGAGAGTTTCATTCGGTTCGCCCAGAAATGGGTGATAACCCACAAGAATAGGGGATCACAACAGTTTTTGATAAGTAAGAGTGTCGAACCCAATGAGGAGCTAAAGGTAGAAGAAATATTCCCTCAAGTTCTATCGACCACTGATACAACTCTACGCACGCTTGATGTTCGTTTTACCTAGAACAAGTATGAAACTAGAAGTACCTTGTAGGTGTTGTTGGATAGGTTTGCAAGATAATAAAGAATATGTAAATAAAAAGTAGCGGCTGTTGTAAGTAAAGAAGCAATAAAGTAAATATAGCGAGTGTGGAAAAGTGGTGGTAGGAATTGCAAAATTGCCCCTAAGCAATTGACTACTTTACTAGACCGATAGCAAGTATTATGTGGGAGAGGCCACTGCTAGCATTTCATCCCTGACTTGGAATTCTATACACTTATGATTGGAACTATTAGCAAGCATCCGCAACTACTAACGTTCATTAAGGTAAAACCCAACCATAGCATTAAGATATATTGATCCCCCTTCAATCCCGTATGCATCAATTTCTATGCTAGGTTGAAGCTTCTGTCACTCTTGCCCTCCAATACATAGTCCTATCAACATACAACTAACCCTAGGGTGCACGCAATCATATGATGGGCACCAAAGGACAGCAACATAACCACAAGCAAATTAAATCAATCATAGCAATTCATCAACCACCGATAGGACAACGAAAATCTACTCAGACATCATAGGATGGCAACACATCATTGGATAATAATATCAAGCATAAAGCACCATGTTCAAGTAGAGGTACAACGGGTTGCGGGAGAGTGGACCACTGTAGATAGAGGGGGGAGGTTATGGAGATGTTGGTGAAGATGGTGGAGGTGTTGGTGTAGACCGCGGTGATGATGATGATGGCCACGGCAGCGTTCCGGCGCCACCGGAAGAGAAGGGGAGAGGGGGGCCCTTCGTCTTCTTCTTCCTTGACCTCCTCCCTAGATGGGAGAAGGGTTTCCCCTCTGGTCCTTGGCCTCCATGGCGTGGGAGGGGCGAGAGCCCCTCTGAGATTGGATCTGTCTCTCTGTTTCTCTTTGTTTCTGCGTTCTCCTCCCGCTGCCCTTTCACCGTTTCGTATATATATGGAGATCCGTAACTCCGATTGGACCGAAACCTTCGCCGTGATTTTTTTACCAAAAATTAGCTTTCTTGCGGCCGAAAAAGGGCATCAAACGCCTTACGGGTGGCCCACGAGGGCCAGGGGTGCACCCATGGGGGGCAGGCGCGCCCCCTGCCTCATGGCCACCTCGGGCACCGTCTCGCGTGGATTTTTCTTCCGGAATTCTCAAAATATTCCAAAAATATTCTCCGTCCGTTTTTATCCTGTTTGGATTCCGTTTGATATGGGGTTTCTACGAAACATAAATCATGCAACAGACAGGAACTGGCACTAGGCACTAGATCAATATGTTTGTCCCAAAAATAGTATAAAAAGTTGCCAAAAAGTATATGAAAGTTGTATAATATTGACATGGAACAATCAAAAATTATAGATACGACTGAGACGTATCATCATCCCCAAGCTTAATTCCTACTCGTCCTCGAGTAGGTAAATGATAAAAAAGATAATTTTTGATGTGGAATGCTACCTAGCATAATCTTGATCACTTATCTAATCATGGCATGAATATTAAGACACGAGTGATTCAAAGCAATAGTCTATCATTTGACATAAAACAATAATACTTCAAGCCCACTAATAAAGCAATCATGTCTTTTTAAAATAACATGGCCAAAGAAAGTTATCCCTACAAAATCATATAGTCTGGCTATGCTCCATCTTGACCACACAAAATATTCACACCATGCACAACCCCGATGACAAGCCGAGCAATTGGTTCATACTTTTTAACGCGCTTCAGCATTTTCAACCCTCAGGAAATACATGAACGTGAGTCATGGATATAGCACTATAGGTGCAATAGAATGGTGGTTGTGGAGAACACAAAAATGGGAAGATAGTCTCACATCAACTAGGCGTATCAACAGGCTATGGAGATGCCCATCAATAGATATCAATGTGAGTGAGTAGGGATTGCCATGCAACAGATGCACTAGAGCTATAAGTATATGAAAGCTCAAAATGAAACTAAGTGGGTGTGCATCCAACTTGCTTGCTCATAAAGACCTAGGGCATTTGAGGAATCCCATCGTTGGAATATACAAGCCAAGTTCTATAATGAAAATTCCACTAGTATATGAAAGTGATAACTCAAGAGACTCTCTATATGAAGAACATGGTGCTACTTTGAAGCACAAGTGTGGAAAAGGGATAGTAGCATTGTCCCTTCTCTCCTTTTCTCTCATTTTTTTGGTGTTCCCTTTTTTATGGCCTTTCTCTCTTTTTCATCCGGAGTCTCATCCCGACTTGTGGGGGAATCATAGTCTCCATCATCCTTTCCACACTGGGACAATGCTCTAATAATGATGATCATCACACTTTTATTTACTTACAACTCAATATTACAACTCGATATCTAGAACAAAGATATGACTCTATATGAATGCCTCCGGAGGTGTACCGGGATGTGCAATGATCTAGCGTAGCAATGACATCAAAAAACGGACAAGCCATGAAAACATCATGCTAGCTATCTTACGATCATGCAAAGCAATATGATAATGAATGCTCAAGTCATGTATATGATGATGATGGAAGTTGCATGGCAATATATCTCGGAATGGTTATGGAAATGCCATGATAGGTAGGTATGGTGGCTGTTTTGAGGAAGGTATATGGTGGGTTTATGGTACCGGCGAAAGTTGCGCGGTACTAGAGAGGCTAGCAATGATGGAAGGGTGAGAGTGCGTATAATCCATGGACTCAACATTAGTCATAAAGAACTCACATACTTATTGCAAAAATTTATTAGCCCTCGAAACAAAGTACTACTATGCATGCCCCTAGGGGGATAGATTGGTAGGAGAAGACCATCGCTCGTCCCCGACCGCCACTCATAAGGAAGACAATCAATAAATACCTCATGCTCCGACTTTGTTACATAACAGTTCACCATACGTGCATGCTACGGGAATCACAAACCTCAACACAAGTATTTCTACTAATCCACAACAACCCACTAGCATGACTCTAGTATCACCATCTTTATATCGCAAAACTATTGCAAGGAATCAAACATATCATATTCAGTGATCTACAAGTTTTATGTAGGATTTTATGACTAACCATGTGAGTGACCAATTCCTATCATCTCTCTAAATAGATATAAGTGAAGCAAGAGAGTTTAATTCTTTCTAAAAAAATATATGCCCACTCTCTAACAAATATAAGTGAAGCGAAAGAGCATTCTATGAATGGCGGTTTTCTATGTAAAGAGAAACAGGCAATCCAAACTATAAATGATATAAGTGAAGCACATGAAGCATTCTATAAAGCCATACTCAAAAGATATAAGTGAAGTGCATAGAGCATTCTATAAATAAACCAAGGACTATCTCATACCAGCATGGTGCATAAAAGAAAAATGAAAACAAAATGCAAAAGACGCTCCAAGATTGCACATATCGCATGAACGAAACGAATCCGAAAACATACCGATACTTGTTGAAGAAAGAGGGGATGCCTTCTGGGGCATCCCCAAGCTTAGACGCTTGAGTCTCCTTGAATATTTACTTGGGGTGCCTCGGTCATCCCCAAGCTTGAGCTCTTGCCTCTCTTCCTTCTTCTCACATCGAGACCTTCTCGATCATCGAACACTTCATCCACACAAAACTTCAACAGAAAACTCGGTAAGATCCGTTAGTATAATAAAGCAAATCACTACTCTAAGTACTATTGCAAACCAATTCATATTTTGTTTTTGCATTTTTTTCTACTGTAATATAACTTTTTCATGGCTTAATCCACTGATATAATTCGATAGTTTCATCAAAACAAGCAAACTATGCATCAAAAATAGAATCTGTCTAAAACAGAACAGTCTGTAATAATATGAACTCACCATACTTCTGGTACTTGAAAAAATCTACCAAAATTAGGAAAAAAAATTCTAGAAAGACAGTGCAAAAATAATCATAACCATTTGACGTTCCAGCTAAAAATGTAAAATCGCGCACTAAAGCCAAAGTTTCTGTCCTGCACCGTACAGACCATCAAGCAAATGTAAACATCCTAAAGGCAAACCTTGGCACATTATTTTTATAATACAATGGAATTGTACAAGGGTATAATTATTTTTGTTGAAAAGTTTCTGTAATCAAGATTGACAAAGTTGCGGTGAGCATGAACAAAGTTCAAGGAGCTCCCCCACTTCAACAATGCTTGTCTTTCTCACTTTCACTTTCCTTTTTGAAAAAGTTTTGGGTTCCCATCTTTATTTTTGTTGTTTTTTAACTATATGAAAGCACTCAACATAAATAAATGACTCTCTAAAACTTCTGGGTTGTCTCCCTGACAGCGCTTTCTTTAAATCCATTAAGCTAGGCATATAGTGCTCAAGTGATGGATCCACCCGGATCCCAAGGTATATCAAAGCCAATTTTAATTAACAATGATTTGTAATTTAGTAGTGAGCACAAAGTAACATATATCATGCAACAACGAAGTCTAACTCTCTTCCTATGCATCGGCATGTCATAAAAGAACAATTCATGCACACAAAGTAAAGGCTGATGCATAGCATAAGCAGTTTCTTGCAATTTTATCATATTGGAAACATAGAGAGGTGGAGATATAGTTCCTCTCTCATGATAATTGCAAGTAGGAGCAGCAAGCACATGCATATTATATTCATCAAAATCATCATGTGCAACAGTAAAAGGCAGCCCATCAATATAATCCTTAATAAGGGCAAACTTCTCCGATATAGTGTAGTCGGGAGAATTCAAAAAGATAATAGGACTATCATGTGTGGGTGCAATAGCAACAATTTCATGTTTAACATAAGGAACTATAGCAAGTTCATCTCCATAAGCATAATTCATATTGGCATCTTGGCCACAAGCATAGCAAGCATCATCAAAAAGGTATGTTTCAAGAGAATCAACGGGATCATAACAATCATCATAGCAATCATCCTTCGGTAAGCACGAAGGGAAATTAAACAATGTATGAGTTGAAGAGTTACTCTCATTAGAAGGTGGGCACGGGTAGCTAATCCTCTCTTCCTCCTTTTGTTCTTCGCTCTCCTCCTCATCTTTTTCATCCAATGATCTCACAGTTTCATAAATTTCTTCTTCCATAGACTCCTGCAAAATATTAGCCTCTTCTTGGATAGCGGGGTAGTCCTCAATGTATGGTTCAAGATAGGCATTAGAAGAATAATTATCATAGCAATATTTAAGTATGTCAAAATTTTCAGATTTGTAAAGAGTAGCATCATACGTTTCAATCAAGGAAGCAATGTCATAAGCAGCCTTAAAAGCAACAAATTCTTCAATTTTTTGAACATCATAGTAACTATAAACACCTTTAGCATACAAAGATACGATTCCATTATCACTAAACTCACATTGATATGGAATGTGTTTCTTAGGGTTTTCAGAACAACAAGTAATATCATATATTTCGCATAAATTCCAAGCATAGCATTGCAAACGATGAATTTGACCCAGTAAATTTTTCCCTTTTTCAGATATTCGCTGTCGCACATAACAAGCATGCTCATCTAATGATTTGCCCTCAACTAAGCTAGTTGGGGTTTCAGCACGAGCACATAGGGATCGAAGATGATCCAAGTAGTAAGCTTCAGCATTGTGATAGATTTTGAGTGGTTCTTCAACCATTGGTTTAGTTGGTACAACTAATTTTTTAGTATTTTGCGTTTCCTACCCATAACTAAAGATAGAAAACAACTTAAGAACAGCAAATAAAAATTACTTAGTGATAAAGCAAACAACCACACACGAGAATATTCACCCCACGCTATTGCTCCCCGGCAACAGCGCCAGAAAAAAGTCTTGATAACCCACAAGTATAGGGGATCGCAACAGTCTTTTATAAGTAAGAGTGTCGAACCCAACGAGGAGCTAAAGGTAAAACAAATATTCCCTAAAGTTATATCAACCACCGATACAACTCTACGCATGCTTGATGTTCGATTTACCTAGAACAAGTATGAAACTAGAAGTACCTTGTAGGTGTTGTTGGATAGGTTTGCAAGATAATAAAGATTACGTAAATAAAAAGTAGGGGTTGTTGTAAGTAAAGAAGCAATAAATTAAATATAGCGAGTGTGGAAAAGTGGTGGTAGGAGTTGCAAAATTGCCCCTAACCAATTGACTACTTTACTAGACCGATAGCAAGTATTATGTGGGAGAGGCCACTGCTAGCATGTCATCCCTGACTTGGAATTCTATGCACTTATGTTTGGAACTATTAGCAAGCATCCGCAACTACTAACGTTCATTAAGGTAAAACCCAACCATAACATTAAGATATATTGATCCCCCTTCAATCCCGTATGCATCAATTTCTATGCTAGGTTGAAGCTTCTGTCACTCTTTCCCTCCAATACATAGTCCTATCAACATACAACTAACCCTAGGGTGTGATCCACGGGCGCAATCATATGATGGGAACCAAAGGACATCAACATAACCACAAGCAAATTAAATCAATCATAGCAATTCATTAACCACCAATAGGACAACGAAAATCTACTCAGACATCATAGGATGGCAACACATCATTGGATAATAATATGAAGCATAAAGCACCATGTTCAAGTAGAAGGTACAGCGGGTCGCGGGTGAGTGGACCACTGTAGATAGAGGGGGAAGGTGATGGAGATGTTGGTGAAGATGGCGGAGGTGTTGGTGTAGATCGTGGTTATGATGATGATGGCCACGACAGCGTTCCGACGCCACCGGAAGAGAAGGGGAGAGGGGGGGCCCTTTGTCTCCTTCTTCCTTGACCTCCTCCCTAGATGGGAGAAGGGTTTCCCCTCTGGTCCTTGGCCTCCATGGCGTGGGAGGGGCGAGAGCCCCTCTGAGATTGGATCTGTCTCTCTGTCTCTCTCTGTTTTTGTGTTCTCCTCCTGCTGCCCTTTCACCGTTTTGTATATATATGGAGATCCGTAACTCCGATTGGACTGAAACCTTCGCCGTGATTTTTTTACCAAAAATTAGCTTTCTTGCGGCCGAAGAAGGGCATCAACCGCCTTACGAGTGGCCCACGAGGGTCAGGGGCACGCCCAGGGGGGCAGGCGCGCCCCCCTGCCTCGTGGCCACCTCGGGCACCGTCTCGCGTGGATTTTTCTTCCGGAATTCTCCAAATATTCCAAAAATATTCTCCGTCCGTTTTTATCCCGTTTGGATTCCGTTTGATATGGGGTTTCTGCGAAACATAAAACATGCAACAGACAGGAACTGGCACTGGGCACTAGATCAATATGTTAGTCCCAAAAATAGTATAAAAAGTTGCCAAAAAGTATATGAAAGTTGTATAATATTGGCATGGAACAATCAAAAATTATAGATACGACGGAGACGTTTCAATGGGCTGTACATTTTTAAGACATATCAAACCGGGAATTAGTGTCAATTTTTTTTCCATTACAAGATTTTAAATTCCATTGATTTTTATGCATGGACAATTATTTGGATTTTATATTCATATAAATTAATTTTCAAATAGTTTGAATGTGACTCGATATTTCAGGATTAAAAACAGTTGACCACACCGAAATATGCAAAATTTCATATAATTTTTAACCGTGCCCACAATATCGGGTGTAATGCTAACAAAAAGAAGATCGACTCCAAAAAAATTCTTAAGAATTAGCAAATGGGTTGTAAATTATTTGAAATAATGGCAGATGGTTTGTATGGTGTTTTCCACAGATTTGTGGCTGACTTGTGCGCCTACTACAGGTTGACGCGTATGCTTTCCTAAACAAAATTTGACGCAGACGCAACGCGTGTCAACTTAGTCAACACACGAGAGCAGTGACCGTTGGATGTCCATCCAACGGCCGTCATGCTTCTTCAATCTCTGCTCTTCCTACTCCAGCCGCTCAAACAAGCGCCGGCGGGACTTGTCAGATTTCGAGTTCCGGAAAAACCCTTGAGGTTCGAACTCTAGGGTGCGCATGAAGATCCCCCCCCCCCTAGCTCACACTCTCACCATGATCTCAAAGCTCAGCACGTCGAACTCGCGGAACAAAGGACACATGGTTTATACTGGTTCGAGCCATTGTTGTGGAGTAATACCCTACTCCATTGTTGTGGTGGGGTGGATTGCCTTGCAGGCTGAGGATGAACAAGTACAAGGGAAGAACAACCTCCTGAGGAGAGGTGTTCTTGGGCTCAGTGAGCTTGTATGGTGGCCTTGGTGTAATGGGTCCAGTTCCAGATCTCATGCCTCCCCTCGGTGGTGGCTAGTCCTATTTATAGAGGCCCTGGTCCTCTTCCCAAATGTTGGCGAGAAGGGATCCAACAACGGCCAAATTCGAAGGGAGACAACTAGTACAAGTTATCCTGACAAAAGGTGGTCTTCGCCTGCCAAAGGCTCTGGTGGTGATGCCGTCCTGGGCTCCATGATGACCTCCGTCCTGCCGTCCTGCTGGTCTTGGTCTTGTTGCACCGATATGGAAACCTTTGCCTGATACCTCAGGACTCCTCGCCTGTGCTTGCCTCCTTAGCACCAAAGAGGAAACGAGTACTGCACGCGCTGGCGCCCGCCTAGCCTTGGTCATCATGGCTTGCGTCACAGGGACCTCGCGAGGTGCCCCGTGCCTTGATCTCTTCGCTCCTCGTGAGCCAGCCTGGCGAGGCCGCCGCGACGATGTCTTGCGTCGTCCGCCTTGTGAGGCTTGACCCCTCGCAAGGGTGTTGAGTTTTCGCTGATGAAGATGGGCCATACAGGGCCGCTGGGGAGCCACGTCGTGGGCTACAGGTAGGCAAGTCTGGGGACCCCCGTTCCCAGGACGCCAACAGTAGGCCCCGGGCCCAAGGCGCGCTCGGACCTGGCTTCAAGGGGCCAGTGCGGAGCACCGCGGGCCCCAACAGCCTGCGGCCTCGGTTGACGCGCGGTGATTGATGGGACGTGGGCGTCTCTACTTCCCCATGCTGCATTGGCAACTGCTCGACTTGACGCGTCCCTGTTGCATGCAAAAAGGGTCATTATTACCTTAGATCATGGAGGCCGGTGGGTGGCCTCCTCTTGGCTATAAATGGGAAGGGGCGCGGAGCCCCCATCACCCATCTCTTCCTTCGCTTCTCCTGCTTCTTCTCCCTTGCTTCAGTACTAGCAGCGACACCTATGGCGCCGGTGAAGAGGTTCTCAGCCGCAGAAAAGGGCAAGGCCCGCTAGGAGGGGCCCGGCTCGCCACCACCCAAGATGGGGCGTGGTTGCCCGCATAAGCACGCCGCGACACCCACCATGGCCCCTCGCGGCCGCGGGGGCGCCTCCTCGCGTGGCGGGAGTCACCCAGGTCGTGGCAGTTCCGTCGATGAAGTGAGGCGCGCCATGGCTGCGCGGCCTCCCCGGCCGCGCTTCCACTCGGCGGAGGTGCTCCCGGAGTTCATCGTGTGGTCAGAGAACTCGGCCGGCACCTAGCTTCAGCTCCCATGTTTCTTTGCCGGCGAACTTCCGGCAGCAGGTCCAGGCGGTCTCTGGCTGCAAGCGGATGGCTCCTGCAGCAAGGCTTCGTGGGTCACGGTGGAAGTCTCCGTCGCAGGCAACACAACCCTGGCCTGCGGCTGGCAGACTTTTTCCCGTGCGCGCGGCCTGGGCAGGTGATGTACCCTCCACTTCAAGTACAACGGCGATGCGACCCTCTACGTGCGGGTATTCGGGGAAGATGGTCGCCGCGTCAGATGCTGCCCCGAGGACAACGACCATGATGAGGTGCTCGGCCTTGGCAACAGTCATGAAGAGGATGAAGGTGGCCTCGTCCTCGGCGCTGGCCACGGCTCGTCTAGCTACAGCGGCTCCTCCTCCGGTGACAGCTCCAGCAGCAGCGGCTATGACCAGCCACCACGCCGCCACGCCCGCTTCGAAGGCGGTAGCGGATCGTTTTGTCACCGCCGCCCCAGTGAAGCGCGAGGAGGGGTCTGGTTGAGTCCAGGGGGGCGCCGAGGGCCTACCCTCATGAACTGTCGCGGGGGTGCGCGCCGCTTTTGTTTTGTTCTTTCCTTCCTGCATTTAAAAAGAAACAAGTATGGGGCCCTATAGGGGCGTGCAACGAACCATGATTTCCAAGTCGCTATGTTATGTTTATCGTTCCTGTGTCGTGTTGCAATATCAGCGTTTTATGTAGGCGCATGTAGAGATAACTTAGATTGATGTGTCTGAAGTAGTTTCCGCCTCATGAGGCGCACCTCTCCCAGTACCTGGTGAGATCTCCTTGCCGTTGGCTTGGGAGGCGTCGAGGAACTGCAGAATTTTGTTAAGAACCTCTTGTTCTTCCAAGCCCAGGTTGTAGGCACGGCTGGCCATGACCCAGAGCTCCGCATCGTGGTACCGGAGGGGCACAGATTAAGGGAGGAGCGCCAGCTTGCGAGCTCAAGCGAGGGTGCCTCGCGAAGAACAGGAAAAGCACTCACGAGTGCACCCATCCAGCCCCCTTGCGAGGCAGGTGAGGGAGAGTACAGGCCAAAATAAAGAACCGAGGGAAGAACAGAGGAAAAGGCGATCGAACCAAGATGGCAAGAAAAACTAGAATGCGAACTTCCATTAAGAATTGGGGCAAGCCAACTATGGAAAGCAAATGAAGAGCCGCGTCCGGCACCTAGTCTAGTCTTCTCAACAGCGCGGAGCTAAGTGCTGCCACTAGGACGTGGGAGGGAGCCCCCAAGGCGCGAGGGCGGCACTCCTGAGACTCCGGGGCATGTACAGCCCCACTCATTATTATGTGAGAGTGTCACAAGCGGAGACCTTCACAAGCACGGGGCCTTGCTTCACAGGCGCTGGGCCCTGCTTCATGGGTAGAACGTCCGGAGGTGCTGGATGTTCCAGGCATTCTGGATGGGGACCCCGTCCTGCGTCTCCAGGCGCACAGCGCCAGGCCTGGAGACACGGGCGACCCTAAATGGGCCCTTCCACATGGGCGAAAGCTTGTGCAGCCCTTCCCTGGAGAGCACCCGCCTTAGGACGAGGCCGCCCACCTCGAGCGTCCTGGAGTGGACGCTGCGGCAGTGATACCGCTGGAGCGCCTGCTAGTATCTTGCCGCTCGGAGCGTGGCTTCGCAGCGGTGTTCCTCCCCCAGCACAAGGTCCATCCCCCGCATGGCATCCTGCTGCGTCTCATCAAACGCCAGGACCCGCGTGGAGCGATGCTTGACCTCGTGAGGGAGAATCGCTTCTGCTCCGTGGACGAGGAAGAACGGGGTCTCGCCTGTTGGCTTGGTGGCGGTGGTGCAGATGGCCCATAGCATAGACTGGAGCTTGTCGTGCCAGCCCTTGCCGCAGGCCTTGAGCTTCTTCTTGAAGGTCCTGGTCTTGAGGCCTCTGAGGACCACCGCGTTCGGCTTGACCATTTCTCCTGGGGTGTGCCACCGAAGCATAGCAGATCTGCGTTCCAAGGTTAGCACAATATGTCTTGAAGAGATTGCTAGTGAACTGTGAACCATTGTTGGTGATGATACGATTAGGGACCCCGAACCGGCTCACGAGACCCTTGATACACTTGACCACATATCCGGCCGGGATGGTGCGGACAGCTTCTACCTCAACCCATTTGGTGAAATTGTTGATGGCGACGTAGAGGTATCGATAGCCCCTAGGCGCTCAAGGGAACGGGCCTCAGATATCCAGCCCCCAGACTACGAACTACCACAAGAGCGGGATGGTCTGGAGGCCCTGAGTTGGCTGATGGATCTGCTTGGCGTGGAATTGGCAGGCCTCGGAGGACTTCACCAGCTCGGTTGCGTCGTTGAGCGTCGTAAGCCAGTAGAACCCGCTGTGAAACGCCTTGCTGGCGAGGGTTCGTGATGACGAGTGGTGCCCGCAGTCTCCGACGTGTATGTCAGCTAGCAACTCGCTCCCCTGTTCCCGGGAGATGCATCACAAGGAAACATCATTTGGCCGCTTCCTGTATAACTCACCGTCCTAGATGGAGTATGTCGTATCCTGTCTGGCCACGCGCTCCGTGTCCTCCTCTTTCTCCAGCAGCGTCCCTTGCATCAGGTATTCGTTGAACTCCTTGGTCCAGCACCCCTCCCGAGGCTCGAGCGCCGGGAGTAGGCACGATCCCGAGGTTGGGCCGCAGACCGGGGCTCCCGAGACAGGTGGTTGGTGGAGCTCCTCCCAAGGCGGCGCCGACCTCGAAAGCGGAGGTGTTGCCGACGGATTGAAGAGCCGCTCCTCAAAGACGCCAGGCTCTTGGGGTTGTCACTTGGATGCCCTTTTGGCAATGCCGTCGGCCTCCTTGTTGGTGCCATGGGGCACGTGCTGCAACTCTAGACCCAGGAAATGCTTTTCCATTTTGCGTACCTCCGCGAGGTATGCATCCATGTGCTCGTCCTTCGGCTCGTATACCTTGTTGGAGAAGTTGATGAGGAGCTACGAGTCGCCCCTGATGGTGAGGCACTTCACCCCCAGGGCCGCCGCAGCCTTGAGGCCAGCGATGAGGCCTTCGTACTCTATGATGTTGTTGGAGACCTTCTCGCCTTGCTGGAAGCAGAGCTGCACGGCGTAATAGAGCTTGTCCTGACTGGGCGAGATGAGCACTGCTCCGGCCCCCGCGCCCTGGCGTGCAAACATGCTATCGAAATAGATGACCCAGCCATCTGGTGCTTCACTTCCTGGAGAGAGGGATCGGTCCTCGCCTGCTTCAAACCCCGGGGCGTCAGTCCATTCTGCCACGAAGTCGGCGAGCGCGGCCCCCTTGATGACCCTAGTTGTGCTGAACTCCAGCTGGAATGCTTGCAGCTCGATGTTCCATTCGGCGACTCTTCCAGAAGCATTGGGGCTCCTGAGTACCCTCTCCAGCGGGTAGGCCGAGACGACCTTGATTGGGTGACCTTCGAAGTAGTGCCGCAGTTTACGCGAGGCCACCAAAAGCGCGAGCAAGAGCTTCTGAGGCATGGGGTACCGTGCCCTTGCATCCTGCGGTACCGTGATGACAAAATACACTCGGTGCTCGACAAGGGCGGGAACATCAACGGAGCCTGCGCCTGCCGGAAGTTGGGGCATCTCCTGAGGTGATGGGACCCCAAGAGCCTGGTCGCCCACTAGGGCCTTTGCTGGCCTGCGAACGCCGCCTTGCTGGGACAGGTCACTCATTGGTGTTGCTACAGCCTTTGCGGTGCCCTCTGGGTCCTGTATCACCTCGGCTGGGGGTGCAGCATGGCACGGCGACCCCTTGGCTTGGTGCTCTTCCCAAACCGCCACTAGAGCTGATCTAGCGGAGTAGGGGGTGGCGGCAAGGTAAAGCAGCAGGGGCTCGAGAGGGCGAGGCACCACCATCACCGGAGGGTTGGTCAGGTATCTCTTGAGGTCTTGAAATGCTTGGTTAGCCTCCGGGGTCCACTCGAACGGGCCCTTCTTCTTCATCAGCTTGAAGAATGGCAGGGCGCGCTCTCCCAGCTTGGAGATGAAGCGCCCCAACGAGGTCACGCAGCCTGCAAGCTTCTGCATCTCCTTGAGAGTTTGTGGTGGGCTCATGTCTTCTATCGCCTTGACCTTCTCCGGGTTAGCCTCGATCCCCCTATGGGACACGAGGAAGCCCAACAGCTTGCCAGAGGGGACACCGAACACGCACTTCTCTGGATTGTGTCGCAGGTCTACCTGGCGCAGGCTTGCAAAGGTCTCCTCCAGGTCTTGAATCAAAGTTCTTGCCTCCCGAGACTTTACCACAATGTCGTTGACGTAGGCCTCAGTGTTCCTCCCGAGATGCTACCCTAGGGTGATGTGCATCAGCTGTTGGAAGGTTGCGCCTGTGTTGCACAGCCCGAACGGCATGCAAGTGTAGCAGTATACCCCACATGGGGTCAGGAAGGTCTTCTTCTCCACATCCTCTACTGCCATCTTGATCTAGTGATAGCCTAAAAACGCATCCAAGAAACACAGCAGGTTGCATTCGGCGGTGGAGTCGACAATCTGGTCGATGCGCGAGAGCGGGAATGGGTCTTGGGGATAGGCCTTGTTAAGGTTGGTGAAGTCAACACACATGCGCTCCTTCCCACCTTTCTTTGGTATGACAACGGGGTTCGCCAGCCACTCGGGGTACTGAACCTCGTGAATGACACCTGCCGCCTCCAGCTTGCGGGTTTCCTGGATGATGAAGGACTGCTTCTCTGTGGACTGGCGCCGCGCCTTCTGCTTCACAGGGCGCACATTGGGGCACACCCTCAAGTGATGCTCGATCACCCCTCTTGGGACCCCTACTAGCTGCTTGGGTTCCCAGGTGAATACATCCTTATTCGCGCGCAGGAACCTCACCAGTGCCTCCTCTTGATTCGGGTCGAGGTTGGCACCTATGGTGAAGGTGGCTCCTGAGGACCCATCTTCCTCGACTGGCACCTGCTTGGTTTCGGCCCGATCTTGGGTGAAGAACTGCTTCTTTGATGACGCGGCCTCCTTAACCCCCGGGGTGGCCTCGTCGGCCGATCGCGCTGTCGCGGCGGTTTTGAGGGCACACTTGAGTGCCGCCAGAGCCTCCTTGGCGTCTCCAACTACGGTGAGGACATCCTTGCTCCCGGGCATCTTCATGAGGTTGTAGGCCAGATGGATCACCGCCATAAACTGAGCCAGAGCCGGGTATCCAAGGATGGCGTTGTATGAGAGGCCGATGCGGGCGATGTCGAAGTCGATCAGCTCGGTGTGGTAGTTGTCGTGGGTGCTGAAGGTCACGGGAAGGTGGATCTGACCCAGCGGGCTGGTGGAGCCGCAGCCGACCCCGGAGAAGGGCTTGCTGGGGCGGAGCCGTTCGAGTGGTACATGAAGAAGGCTAAAAGCCTCCATAGAGAGCATGTTGAGGCTAGCGCCGCCATCGATGAGGGTCTTGGTGACAGCTACGCTGCAGATGGTGGGCGTGCAAAGCATTGGGAGCATGCCCGAGCCGACGGTGGTGACGGGGTGATCCCCCGAGTCGAAGGTGAGGTCGGCCTTGGGCGCGCCCAACCCGGGGGAGCTCCTTGCCACATGGAGGCGGCGCCAATATGGCGAGAGAACGGCTTGGTGTGACAGTCCGAGGGTGGTTCTTGCGAGCCACCGAGGAGGGCCGCTACGGCAAGGCGTCTGTGCCGCGAAGCGCATGACGAAGAGACCGCACAACTCCTCCCACGAGGCCACCGAAGATCCTAGCAGGATGAGCAGCCAGGCGCGTGGGATGCCGGCCAGAGCTAGGGGGAACCAGTTGGCCATGACCTGGTCGTCGCCTCCGGCTTCGAGGATGGCCTTCTCATACGCCTGCAGGAAGGCCGCCGGATCTGCCGCGCCGTCGTAGCGGGGCGGCATCTCTGGCTTGAACTTGCATGGCCACCGCACCTGCCACAAGGTGTGGGTGAAGGCCCGGACACCCGTGGCGCATCCGCACGCACCCGCCGGCCTAACTAGAGGGGTGGCGTCTGCCATGGAGCTGGACGAAGCAAGCGGAGAGGCGGAGCTTCGGCGCACCCCTACCTGCCGCGCCAAATGTCAGATTCGGGTTCTGGCAAAACCCTTGAGGTTCGAACTCCGGGGTGCGCATGAAGATCTCTCCCCCGCTAGCTCACGCTCTCACCATGGTCTCAAAGCTCAGGACGTCGAACTCATAGAACAAAGGACACGGGGTTTATACTGGTTCAAGCCAGCGTTTTGGTGTAATACCCTACTCCAGTGTGGTGGGGTGGATTGCCTTGCAGGCTAAGGATGAACAAGTACAAGGGAAGAACAACCTCCTGAGGAGAGGTGTTCTTGGGCTCAGTGAGCTTGTATGGTGGCCTTGGTGTAATGGGTCCAGTTCCAGATCTCATGCCTCCCCTCGGTGGTGGCTAGTCCTATTTATAGAGGCCCTGGTCCTCTTCCCAAATGTTGGCGGGAAGGGATCCAAAAATGTCCAAATTCGAAGGGAGACAACTAGTACAAGTTATCCTGACAAAAGTGGTCTTCACCTGCCAAAGGCTCTGGTGGTGACGCCGTCCTAGGCTCCATGATGACCTCCATCCTGCCGTCCTGCCGGTCTTGGTCTTGTTGCACCAATATGGAAACCTTTGCCTGATGCCTCGGGACTCCTTGCATGCGCTTGCCTCCTTGGCACCAAAGAAGAAACGAGTACACTACGCGCGCTGGCGTCCGCTTGGCACCCACCTGGCCTTGGTCGTCATGGCTTGCGTCACAGGGACCTCGCGAGGTGCCTCTCGCCTTGATCTCTCCACCCCTCGCGAGCCAGCCTAGCGAGGCCGCCTCCGAGGAGGTCTTGCGTCGTCCGCCTCACGAGGCTTGGACCCTCACGAGGATCTTGAGTGTTCGTTGATGAAGATGGGCCATACAGGGCCGCTTGGGAGCCATGCCATGGGCTGCAGGTAGGCAAGTCTGGGGACCCCCGTTCCCAGGATGCCGACAGGACTGCCTGCTCCCTCCTCCCGCGGCCGCCTATGCTGCCGTGCAGGCCTCACCGCCCCACCGTACTCCCATCGCTGGCCTAGCCATCCCTCTACTCACCCACACCTGCTGTTATTCTCCGGCGATGGCAGACGAACCAGTAAACCCTCGTGCACCCCTCCACATGGGAAACAACTGCCGATTCTTCCTTGGCTCTGTGTCGTTCCCTTCCTAGGCCTTGCCATCATCCACCGCTCTGGTGCTCTCAACACGGCGTGGTCAACGTGGTCAACGAACAACATCCATCGGAAGTGGACTGTACATGGAGAGGCTGACAGCTGGGTCCACGGCCGCACGTAAGGAAACGCCTCCTTATTACGTGCAAAGTAATGATTCCTCCACCTGACAGCTAGGACCCACCAGAAGGGCCTCTGTATTTCACGAAAAAATGTTCCCCCGCTGACAGGTCGGACCCACCAGCTATATCTTCGCACGCAAGGAAGTGCCTCCTTATTACGCACAAAAAAATGAATACTCCCCCTGCTAGCTGGGACCCACCATAGTGGGAGGCTGACTTGTAGGCCTACTAAGATGACGGAGACGAAGGGCTTTGTCAACTTAGTCAATATGAATGATTCTTGCTCCAGTGACCGTATGATGTCCATCCAATAGCCATAGTGCTTCTTCAACCTCTGGTCTTCTTGCTCCAGCCGCCCAAAGCAGCGCCGGTCGTGCCACGTGCTCCTGCCTCCCATGGCCGGTTGTGATGCCGCGGAGGCCTCAACGCCCCCTACTACTCCCACCGCTGGCCAGGCCATCCACTCACCCACACCCCCTGTTATTCTACGGCGATAGTAGTCTCACACCGCAGCCAAACCAGTGAACCCTTGTACTCCTCTCCGCATGGGCTTCCACTCCCGCGTCTTCCCCGGCTTCGTGTCGTCCCCTTCCTAGGCCTCGTCGTCGTCCACCACCCTGGTGCTCTTGGTGCGACGTGGTCAAGGAATGACTTCCATCGGAAGAGTACTGTACGTGGAGAGGCTGATAGCTGGGTCCACGGCAGCAGCAAGGAAGTGCCTCCTTATTACACGCAAAATAATTATTCCTCCACCTGACAGCAGGGACCCATTGGATGGGCCACCGTATTTCGTGAAAAAATGTTTCCCCCCTGACTGCTGGGACCCACCAGCTACATCTTCGCACGCAAGGAAGTGCCTAACAGTTGGGACCCACCTGGTTGAAGCATACATACCGTTGTCTGTCTTGTGGGAACGTGTACGTACATACTGGTCGATCGGTCGCTCTGCAACGATGAACCGTGGCCGAGTAAGTAGCGGCACATGTCATAGTAGAGCCCCCCACGTAGCAGTTCAGGCTGTCCCATCTAAACCGTGTACACGTACATACAACCACATGCCAAAAAATACGGCCACGTACGTACATACGGGCGGGGTCTCGAACGCCTACTCGTGCATACGTATGACCAGCGCTCGTGTACATGGCTGGGTTGGAACGGAGAAACTGCATCATCGTCGTGTTCATGGGGAGGCAACGGAATGCGTCGTGTTCATAGGGAGTGTCGGGGATATACCCCGCGGTGTAAACCGGCCGGAAGTTAACCCGGCCGGACTTGGCGGTTTATCTGAAGACCCCGCTGACACTTGGCGAGTTACTGGCGACCCACCCTGACCTGGCGGTTTACAAGCAACCCACCTGGTCATTATGACTCACTAGTGATCCGGCGTGCGGGATCGACGGATGACAAGGCCCAAAGCCCAGAAGGCCGATTCACGTTTAATGGTGGGCCGGTTTAAGAGGAAAGGCATGAGGAACATTATCTTACAAGGAGCTAAGACCTGGACTTGTATCCGGTTTGTATTAGAGATAGACTAGTCCTAATCCTAATAGGACTCCACATGTAAACCGCCCCTTCAACATATATAAGGAGGGGCAGGGCTCCCCAAAAGGGGACAAGATTCACAAGTTCCACGAGTTGGACAAGTTAGGTTTAGACAATAGCTCTCAAGATAGAGCACTCTTGTAACCGTGATCATCATCATCATCAATATCAATGAAGCAGGACATAGGATTTTACCTCCACCGTGAGGGGCCGAACCTGGGTAAAACCTCGCGTCTCTCGTCCCGCTCAACCCCTCTCAAGCTACCACATAGGTGCGTTGGCCTCATGACTAAGTCCTGACATTAAGGACATCTGTCGTGACAACGGGATACATCGTCTTCATCGGGAGCCAACCAGCTTGGACGAAATAGCCATTCGAAACGAGGCTTGGCGTACCGCAGAATGGAGGAAACAGCCTTATGTTCGATCGGCCACGGTCGAAACGAGATCTTGTTCATCGGCAGGGGTCTGGCATACCGCAAAACGGAGGAAACGAACTTCTCTTGGACCTCCTACAGTTGAAACGGGGTCCTGTTGATCGGGAGGGTTGTGGTGTACCGCAAAATGAAGGAAACAGACTTGTTTCGGAGCGCTACGGTCGAAATGGGAGTCTTGTTCATCGGGAGGGGTGTGGCGTACTGCAAAATGGGACTCAACGGGATATTGTTCATCTCCATCGATGACCTCCTCCAGCCTCCATGGGCTACTGTTCATTCACCATCGACCTCCTCCAGCCTCCACCTGTGATTGTTCATCCACGGGCTCCTGTTCATCCAGCCTCCACAGCTCCTCCACCAGCTACTATTCAACCAGCCCTCTCCACGGGGTCCTGTTCAACCACCCCTCCATGGGCTACTGTTCATCTAGCCCTCCATGGGGTCCTGTTCATCCAGCCCTCCACGGGGTCCTTTTCATCCACCCCCAACCGGCTCGATCGGGGTCCTGTTCATCCAGCAGCAACGGATTCCACTACCACGGGGTCCTGTTCATCCAACCCCAACCGGGAACTGTTCATCCAACCCCTCCCCCCCAACAACGATCACTGTTCATCTAGAGGCAGCTGCATCGATCGGCTTCAGTTAGCAGCAGTAGCGAAGAAATCGCCCGATCGGGTTCAGTTAACAGCCATTGATCGATCGCTCGGGTTTAGTAATGCGTAGCCTGCAGTGCAATCGCTCGGGTTCAGTAGGCGAACGCCTCGCTCGGGTTCAGTTAGAGCCAACTGCCCAACACCTCGCACCCACGTGCGTACGTGTATGAGGGAAACGCGCATCTCTCGGCCCCCGACTACCCACCGTAACCGGGAACCCCCCGATATTTTCCTCGCCCTCGCTTCTACCACAGTTTTTTCCGTCATGCACGGCCCAAAAAATGTCATGCAGCAGCGTCTTCGGCCCGCCCAGGAAGAAAAGCCCATTTTATGTCATGGAAGTAGGAGCCCACCACATCTATGATGATACCAGGTTTTGTCACAATTATCGTCATAGACGTGTCATAAGCATGACAGAAAATAATTCATTCGGCCCAAAATGTCATGGATGTGTCTTTTTTTGTAGTGCTTTAATCTTTCGGGAGCCGCTTGCGTGCCAAATGGGACCTCCTGAGCATCGCGCCTCGGGAGCTCCTACCATACCTCGGGTCGCTCACCTCCTCGCCTTGCACACGGCCTCATGACCTGTCATACCAGCGATGATTGAGGCTCACCTAGGGACTGGGTCCTGTCGACACAGGGCAACACACTAGCGTAATACCAAAAAGGGACCCGCGCCCAAGCGAGAGACGCAAGAAAAGCCTAAAACATAAGGTGGACATATTAGAGATAAAGGCGCAAGTGCCACGGTTCTTACACACCCCCACGGGGCCTTTCATGACTTCAATGTAGGAAAAAGAACAAAAGAGGCAGCCTCCTGAGGGCCGCGGCTCAGGAGGCGCCGACTCCGGCATCGCGGCACCTAGTCGGTGTCCTCCTCCTTGACCCAGGCACGGCGGCGCGGCAGCTTGTCGTAGTCGTCGTCGCTTGGGCCTTCCACAGGGGAGGTGTCGCCGCTGTTGGAGGCGTCACGGGCGTCGCCAAGGGCAAGTTCACCTTCGAGGGCCTCGCCGCCCTGTTGTCAGAAGGGTGGTCACTGCTGCCCCCCCCCCCCAGGCAGCATTCCGGAAGCCCGCCGTCTTCTCCGAACACCTTGAAGAAGAGCGTCGTCGCCACGTCATACTTGAAGTGGAGGGCGTGCCTCCCCTTCACGCGGCAGGCGTGGGCGATCGCTCCCCATCCCCTGGTCATGTAGACGGTGCCGGAGAGGGTCGACCTCTGCCTGTGAGTGCTATTTGTAGCAACCGTCATGCTGCAGCCACAACTCGATGCGCCCCCTCGCTGGCAGTTCTTCCGCCAGGGAATGCGAGAGCCAGATCCAGGTGCTTGGCGGCCTTGCCACCCACACCATGAACTCGTGTGTCATGGGCTCCGCGTGAATCGGTGGGCGCGGAGGTCGCGCCACTGTCGTGTGCCTCCCTCCTCGGGCTCGACCTTTGTGGCTTCCAAGGACCCCTTCTGCGAGTGTTGGAGCCAGCACGGACCCCCAGCGGAGCACCCTCGCATCGGAGAGGGTCCACCACAGGCGTTGCGGTGATCTTGCGAGGACAGCCTTGCCCTCTCTTCGGCGGGGGAGAATCTGGTTCCTCCCAAGGAGCCTTCCCCTTCTCGGCAACAGAAAACCTTCTCACCAGCGCCATGGATGCTACAGGAAGAGTGCGAAATGGGGAGCGAGAAGATGAAGATGGGCTACGGGCTCCGTCTCCCTCACCCTCTTATGGGCGATCGGAGGCCAACCGGTGTCCCTTCGCACTCGGGCAATGATGGCCCTGTAGGCGTGTGCCAGTCTTCTGTCAGCCTGGACAGTTGCCGAGGCAACGTGGGGAAGTCAAGGCGTCCGCCTCCTGTCATGCGCCACGCATCAAGCCTGACCCGCATGCGATTGGGGCCTGCGGCGCTTCGGCCTTCCCTCCTTGGCTTCGCCTCGAAGCCAGCCTAGGGGCTACTATCGGTGTTTAGTGATCGGGGTACCCAGACCTGCCTGCCTGCGCCCCAGCGCGCGACCTCATCAATGGCCCGATGTGGCCCAGCGGCAAGACAACCAAGATAAGATCCTCGCGAGGGCCCATGGCCTCATGAGGCGGACGACGCCAGGACCTCACGAGGGGCATCTCTTTCAGCCTGCCTCCTGAGGAGCGGAAACTTCTATGTAGGTACCCAGCCTCACGAGACTCTTGATGACGTAAGCCATGACGACCAAGGCCAGGCAGGCACCAGCGGGCGTAGAGGAGGAAATTTTCCTCTTTGGTTCTAAGGAGGCAAGGACGCACGTGGGTTCCCAAGGAATCCCCCAAAGGTTTCCATTCCGGTGCAATGAGACCAAGACCACGAGCTCGACAGGATGGATGTCATCGCCGAGCCCACCTCTATGTCATGACTAGAAGCTTTGCAGGAGAAGACCACCTGTCATCAGGATTAGATGTTAATCTTGTCCCCTTTCAAATTGGCCGTTGTGGAATCCGTTCCCTCCTAAGCTATGAGGGAAGAAGACCAAGGCCACTATAAATATGGGCTAGCCACCACCGTAGAAGGGATCCAACCCCGGGACCTATTCATCCGCACCATCCGAGTCCTCGCGAGGTAGCTCTTCTGTACTAGTTCATCTCCAACCTCCTCGGGAGGCCAATCCACCAAAAGTAGAAGTAGGGTTTTACACCGCAAGGTGGCCCGAACCTGGGTAAATATCTATGTTCATCTTCTTCCCCGCTCGCACGAACTCGAAGAGGCTAGGCCGTGGGGTGATGAGCTTGAGGTTGGAGCTGGTTCGGACCTTCGCACACGCCCAGAGTTCAAACCTTTGTTTGGGTCCATAGAGCCCTGATTCTGACAGGCCCCCACCTCATGAGGCGAACGACATCAAGAACCCCGAGGGAGCGGCCTCCCGAGGCCACCACCCGAGGATCGCATATCTCTAGGAAAGCGCCCCACCTCGCGAGGCACGCGATGACGTGAGCCATGACTACCAAGGGCAGGAGGGTGCTAGCAAGTCCAGGAGAGGACAGTTTCCTCTTTGGTGTGATACGTCTCCAACGTATCAATAATTTTTTATTGTTCCATGCTATTATATTATCTGTTTTGGATGTTTTATATGCATTATAATTTGCTATTTTACATTATTTTTGGGACTAACCTATTAACCTAGAGCCTAGTGCTAGTTTTTGTTTTTGCCTTGTTTTGAGCTTCACAAAAAAGGAATATCAAACAGAGTCCAAACAGAATAAAACTTTTGCAACGATTTTTCTTGGACCAAAAGACACCCATGAGACTTGGGGTGCAAGTCAGAAGAGCCACGAGCCGGCGGCAAGGGTGGAGGGCGCGCCCTAGGGGGGCGCCCCCTACGTTGTGGGCCCCTCGTGACCCTCCCGACCTAGTTCTTCCTCCTATATATTCACATATATTCCAGAACCTCTAGAAGCATCCATGAAAACACTTTTCCACCACTGCAACCTTCTATTCCGGTGAGATCCCATGTTGGGGCCTTTTCCGGCATCCTGTCGGAGGGGGATTCGATCACGGAGGGCATCTACATCAACCCTATTGCCCTTTCGATGAAGCATGAGTGGTTTTACCTTAGACCTACTGGTCCATAGCTAGTAGCTAGATGGCTTCTTCTCTCTCTTTGATTCTCAATAACATGTTCTCCTCGATGTTCTTGGAGATCTATCCGATGTAATCTTCTTTTGTGGTGTGTTTGTCGAGATCCGATGAATTATGGATTTATGATCAGATTATCTATGAATATTATTTGAATCTTCTTTGAATTCTTATATGCATGATTTGATATCTTTGTATTTCTATTTGAATTATCGGTTTGGTTTGGCCAACTAGATTGGTTTTTCTTGCAATGGGAGAAGTGCTTAACTTTGGGTTCAATCTTGCGGTTTCCTCACCCAGTGACAAAGTAGGGGTAGCGAGGAATGTAGTGTATTTTTGCCATCGAGGATAAAAAGATGGTGTTTACATCATATTGCTTGAGTTTATTCATCTACATCATGTCATCTTACTTAAAGCATTACTCTGTTCTTTATGAACTTAATACTCTAGATGTAGGCAGGAGTCGGTCGATGTGTGAAGTAATAATAGTAGATGCAGGCAGGAGTCGGTCTACTTGACACGGACGTGATGCCTATATTAAATCATCATTGCCTTGGATATCATCATTACTTTGCGCTTTTCTATCAGTTGCTCGACAGTAATTTATTCACCCACCATATTATTTGCCTTCAAGAGTGAAGCCTCTAGTGAAATCTATGGCCCTCGGGTCTATTTTCCATCATATTAGTTTCCAATCTACTATTTTGCAATCTTTTATTTTCAGATCTATAAATCAAAAAACCCAAAAGTATCTAGTTATCTTTTGTTTAGTTTATCTATCTCTATCAGATCTCACCTTTGCAAGTGACCATGAAGGGATTGACAACCCCTTTATCCCGTTGGATGCAAGTGTTTGATTGTGTGTGCAGGTATTGGTGATTAGCGCGTTCTTCTCCAACTGGATTGATACCTTGGTTCTTAACTGAGGGAAATACTTGTCTCTACTATGCTGCATCACCCTTTCCTCTTCAAGGGAAAAACCAATTCAAGCTCAAGAAGTAGCAAGAAGAATTTCTAGCGCCGTTGCCGGGGAGATATATGCCAAGTCAAGATTAGTATCCTGTCAACTTGCCAATTTTTGGTAACGTTGCCGATGAGATCTACATCTAGCCTACCAAGTACCCATCATAAACTCTCGTCTCTTGCATTACATTATTCGCCATTTGCCTCTCATTTTCCTCTCCCCCACTTCTAAAACGATTTTCGAAAAGATTTGCCCTTTTCTTCGCCCTTCTTTCGTTCGTCTTTTCGCTTGCTTTTCGTTCGCTAGATTGGTTCGTTGCCACCATGTCTGAATCTTAGGAGGTTTTCATTGAAAAAGATAGTAGTAATCTTGAGGAAAATTTTGATGACTTTGCTAATAATGATCCTCACGAAGAATCTACTATTATGCATACAAAGAGAATCCATATTGATAGCGGTAATATTATTGGAAAAGGTGTTATTCAAGATTTCTTTACTTTTGCTGGCATGCTACCTATGCTAGGAGGATCTATTCTACATAAAACTAATAGTCTTACGGATGCTATAACTTTCCTCATAATTGAACTTGAAAGACAATTTGCTTATATGCATCCTAGGATACAAAGGATTTTCCTAGAATTTTCTAATATTTAGCACTCTCAAGTTAAGCGTGCCGCCACTATATTTCTAGCTCATGAGTTTAGATTTATCATGAAAGAAGACAGCAAATTTTTTTCTCATTATAAACTATATTCCGGTTGTCCTCCCATAGATTAAATCTTTTCAACCAAGAGGAAATAATGAGATTGTAATCTCCTAATTTTGTTGCTTATAATGAAAATTTGAGAAAAAGAGTCCATATCGAGGTTTTGGTTGATAAGATCTCTGAATTTAATGATAATTTTGCTATACAAAACAACGGACTAGGGTTCATACTAGGAGATAATCTTATGACATTTCACCAAAGAAAATCTTATAACGATGAGTTGATTATAAACTATAAGGGGCCGAACGAGGAACTTATTCCTCCCGCACTCGATCTTAGGGATCTCGATCCTATTAAATTTAGCCCTTTTGATTATTTTTGCTTACCACAAAGGAAACTTGCTGCTGAAAGAAGGGAGTATGAGATGAGTATGGATGATCTCCCTTACTATTATGCCAACACCTAGATCTATGTTTTTGTGCCTAGCTAAGGGCGTTAAACAATATCGCTTGTTGGGAGGCAACCCAATTTTATTTTTGTTCTTGCCTTTTTGGTTCTGTTTTCAATAAATAATTCATCTAGCCTCTGGTTAGATGTGTTTTTGTGTCCTAATTAGTGTTTGTGCCAAGTAAGACCTTTGGGATGGCTTACGGTCGGGGACGAGCGATGGTCTTTTCCTACCAATCTACCCCCCTAGGAGCATGCGTGTAGTACTTTGCTTCGATGGCTAATAGATTTTTGCAATAAGTATGCGAGTTCTTTATGACTAATGTTGAGTCCATGGATTATACTCACTCTCACCCTTCCACCATTGCTAGCCTCTCTAGTACCGCACAACTTTCGCCGGTAACTTACACCCACCATATAGCTTCCTCAAACAGCCACCATACCTACCTATTATGGCATTTCCATAGCCATTCCGAGATATATTGCCATGCAACTTCCACCGTTCCATTTATTATGACACACTTCATCATTGTCATATTGTTTTGCATAATCATGTAATTAACATCGTATTTGTGGCAAAGCCACTATTCATCATTTTTATACATGTCGCTCTTGAGTCATTGAACATCTCGGTACACCACCGAAGGCATTCATATAGAGTCATATTTTGTTCTAAGTATCGAGTTGTAATTCTTGAGTTGTAAGTAAATAAAAGTGTGATGATCATCATTATTAGAGCATTGTCCCATGTGAGGAAAAATAAAATAGGCCAAAGAAGCCCACCAAGAAAATGAGAGAGAAGAGAGAAGGGGCAATGTTACTATCCTTTTTCCACACTTGTGCTTCAAAGTAGCACCATGATCTTCATGATAGAGAGTCTCCTATGTTGTCACTTTCATATACTAGTGGCAATTTTTCATTATAGAACTTGGCTTGTATATTCCAACGATGGGCTTCCTCAAACTTCCCTAGGTCTTCATGAACAAGCAAGTTGGATGCACACCGACTTAGTTTTTTTTTGAGGTTTCATAAACTTATAGCTCTAGTGCATCTGTTGCATGGCAATCCCTACTCACTCACATTGATATCTATTGGTGGGCATTTCCATAGCCCGTTGATACGCCTAGTTGATGTTTGACATATCCTTTCTTTCTGTCTTCTCCACAACCACCATATTCTATTCCACCTTTAGTGCTATGTCCATGGCTCAAGCTCATGTATTGCGTGAGAGTTGAAAAGGTTTGAGAACACCAAAAGTATGAAACAATTGCTTGGCTTGTCATCGGGTTGTGCATGATTTGAGTATTTTTTGTGATGAAGATGGAGCATAGCCAGAGTATATGATTTTTTAGGGATAGCTTTCTTTGGCCATGTTATTTTGAGAAGACATGATTGCTTTATTAGTATGATTGAAGTATTACCGTTTTTATGTCAATATTAAACTTCTGTTTTGAATCTTATGGATCTGAACATTCATGCCACAATAAAGAAAAATTACATGGATATATACGTTAGGTAGCATTCCACGTCAAAAATTATGTTTTTATCATTTACCTACTCGAGGACGAGCAAGAACTAAGCTTGGGGATGCTTGATATGTATCCAACGTATCTATAATTTTTTGATTGTTCCATGCTATCAGATTATCTATTTTGGATGTTTTATATGCATTAATATGCTATTTTATATTATTTTTGGGACTAACCTATTAACCTAGAGCCCAGTGTAAGTTTTTGTTTTTTCCTTGTTTTTGAGGTTCGCAGAGAAGGAATATCGAACGAAGTCCAAACGGAATAAAACTTTCACGATGATTTTTCTTGGACCAAAAGACACCCATGAGACTTGGAGTGCAAGTCAGAAGAGCCACGGGGCGCTGGCAAGGGTGGAGGGCGCGCCCTAGGGGGGCGCCCCTACCTTGTGGGCACCTCGTGACCCGCACGACCTAGTTCTTCCTCCTATATATTCACATATATTCCCGAACCTCCAGAAGCATCCACGAAAACACTTTTACACCGCCGCAACCTTTTGTTCTCGTGAGATCCCATCTTGGGGCCTTTTCCGGCATCCTGCCGGAGGGGGATTCGATCACGGAGGGCATCTACATCAACCCTATTGAACTTTCGATGAAGCATGAGTGGTTTTACCTCAGACCTACTGGTCCATAGCTAGTAGCTAGATGGCTTCTTCTCTCCCTTTGATTCTCAATAACATGTTCTCCTTGATGTTCTTGGAGATCTATCTGATGTACTCTTCTTTTGCGGTGTGTTTGTCGAGATCCGATGAATTGTGGATTTATGATCAGATTATCTATGAATATTATTTGAATCTTCTCGGAATTCTTATATGCATGATTTGATATCTTTGTATTTCTCTTGGAATTATCGGTCTGGTTTGGCCAACTAGATTGGTTTTTCTTGCAATGGGAGAATGCTTAGCTTTGGGTTCAATCTTGCGGTTTCCTCACCCAGTGACAAAGTAGGGGTAGCGAGGAATGTAGTTATTGTTTCCATCGAGGATAAAAAGATGGGGTTTACATCATATTGCTTGAGTTTATTCCTCTACATCATGTCATCTTACTTAAAGCGTTACTATGTTCTTTATGAACTTAATACTCTAGATGCAAGCAGGAGTCGTTCGATGTGTGGAGTAATAGTAATAGATGCAGGCAGGAGTCGGGCTACTTGACACGGACGTGATGCCTATATTACATAATCATTGCCTTGGATATCGTCATAACTTTGCGCTTTTCTATCGATTGCTCGACAGTAATTTGTTCACCCACCGTATTATTTGCCTTCAAGAGAGAAGCCTCTAGTGAAACCTATGGCCCCAGGTCTTTTCCATCATATTAGTTTCTGATCTACTATTTTGCAATCTTTTATTTTCAGATCTATAAACCAAAAAACCCAAAATATTTAGTTATCTTTTGTTTAGTTTTATCGATCTCTATTAGATCTCACCTTTGCAAGTGACCGTGAAGGGATTGACAACCCCTTTATCGCGTTGAGTGCAAGTGTTTGATTGTGTGTGTGCAGGTATTGGTGATTTCCGCGTTCTTCTCCTACTGGACTGATACCTTGGTCCTGAACTGAGGGAAATACTTATCTCTTCTATGCTGCAGCACCCTTTCCTCTTCAAGGGAAAAACCAACGCAAGCTCAAGAAGTAGCATGGTGCTAAGGAGGCAAGGACGAACGCGGGTTCCCAAGGAATCCCCCAAAGGTTTCTATTCCAGTGTAACAATACCAAAACCGCTGGCTCAGCAGGAAGGAGGTCATCACCGAGCCCACCGCCGCATCACGACCAGAAGCTTCGCAGGAGAAGACCACGTTTAGTCAGGATAGAGTGTACTCCTGTCCCCCTTCAAAATCGGCCCCTGTGGTATCCCTTCCCGCCTAAGCTATGAGGGAAGAGGACCAAGCCCACTACAAATATTGGTTAGCCTGCACCGTAGAAAGGGACCCCCACTCCATTCACCCCCCGAGCCCTCGCGAGGCAGCTCGTCCCTTGTATCAGTTCATATTCATCCTCCTCGCGAGGCAATCCACCACAAAGCAGGATTAGGGGTTTACACCGCAAGGTGGCCCGAACCTGGGTAAACCACCGTGTCCAATTCCTTCCTTTCGCTCTCGATCACGGCGAAGCATCGCATCGGGATAGTACGAGGCGAGCCGTAGCCAGGCAAGATCCTTCGCACACGCCCCCGGGTTCGAACCTTTTTTTGGATCTGCGGAGCCCATTCTTCGACAATTGGCGCGCCAGGTAGGGGTGCGCCGAAGCAATTTTGCTCTACCCTTGTTCTTGATCTGCAGTCTCCATGGCCGACGCTTGCCGGGTCCGTGCCGAGCACTGTGCAGCTCAGGTCACCGTGACGGCTGCAGTAGGTTGTGATGCCCCTCGCAGCTCCGCCTCTCCGGCAGCCAATGCTGCCACAGATCCTGCTGCTCACGAGCAGCAAGAATCCTCTCTGCCACCATCTGTGCAGCACGATGTCCGCACCGCCACTCCTTCTCTAACCCCGGCCACGGCTTCGTCCTTTCATGCTTGCTGCGGTCCGGCAAACGCGCAGGCGTCGCTCCTCATAGTGCGGGAGCTGCTGCGCTACCACCCTGCCAACAAGGGCTATGACACCTGGCTTGGCCGCATCATCGAGCTCATCAACGCCGCGGGAGAGACCCCGACGCCCTCCCATGATGTGTCTTGAACTACATCGGTATTTCCCCAAAGAGGAAGGGATGATGCAACACAACTACGGTAGGTATTTCCCTCAATGATGTGACCAAGGTTATCGAACCAGTAGGAGAACCATGCAACACTATGTAAACGGTACCTGCACGCAAAGAACAAATATTGCAACCCAACATAAAAGAGGGGTTGTCAATCCCTCCCGGGTAAAAACATAGATAAAATTGTAGTAGATTGGATAAATAGATCTCGCGGGAATGCGAGGTAAAATAAATAACAAAAAATTGCAGCAATGTATTTTTTGGTTTTTGGTTTAATAGATCTGAAAATAAAAGCAAATAAAAATAGATCGCGAAGGCAAATATAATAAAGAAGATACCCCAGGGCCATAGATTTCACTAGTGGATTCTCTCGAGAAAAAATAGCATACGGTGGGTAAACGAATTACTGTTGGGAAATTGATAGAACTTCAAATAATCATGACGATATCTAGGCAATGATCATTATATAGGCATCACGTCCAAGATTAGTAGACCGACTCCTGCCTGCATCTACTACTATTACTCCACACATCGACCGCTATCCAGCATGCATCTAGTGTATTAAGTTCATGGAGAAATGGCGTAATGCAATAAGAACGATGACATGATGTAGACAAGATCTATTTATGTAGAAATAGACCCCATCTTGTTATCCTTAATAGCAACGATACATATGTGTCGGTTCCCCTTCTGTCACTGGGATCAAGCACAGTAAGATTGAACCCATCACAAAGCACCTCTTCTCATTGCAAGATAATATCAAGTTGGCCAAACAAAACCCAAATATCAAAGAAGAAATACAAGGCTATAAGCAATCATGCATATAAGGGGTCAAAGAAGACTCAGATAACTATCATGGATAAAAACATAGATATGATCATAAACTCAAAGTTCAACGGATCCCAACAAACACACTGCAAAAACAGTTACATCATATGGATCTCCAAGAGACCATTTGTCGATGTCAAAACCGGCGGATCCCGGGTAGGGGGTCCCGAACTGTGCGTCTAGGCCGGATGGTAACAGGAGACAGGGGACACTTTGTTTTACCCAGGTTCGGGCCCTCTCGATGGAGGTAATACCCTACTCCTGCTTGATTAATATTGATGATATGGGTAGTACAAGAGTAGATCTACCACGAGATCAAGGAGGCTAAACCCTAGAAGCTAGCCTATGGTATGATTGTTGTGTATGGAGTTGATTGCCTACGGACTACAACCCTCTGGTTTATATAGACACCGGATAGGGTTAGGGTTACACAGAGTCGGTTACAATGGTAGGAGATCTTGAATATCCGCATCGCCAAGCTTGCCTTCCACGCCAAGGAAACTCCCATCCGGACACGGGACGAAGTCTTCAATCTTGTATCTTCATAGTCCAGGAGTCCGGCTAAAGGTATAGTCCGGCTACCCGAACACCCCCTAATCCAGGACTCCCTCAGTAGCCCCTGAACCAGGCTTCAATGACGACGAGTCCGGTGCGCAAATTGTTTTCGGCATTGCAAGGCGGGTTCCTCCTCCAAGTCCTTCGTAGAAGATTGTAAACACCAAGAGTAGTGTCCGGCTCTGCAAAATAAGTTTCCACATATTGCCATAGAGAGAATAATATTGACACAAATCAAATCTGTCGACGTATTCCGCAGTGCGTCATCACACTACGGCCAAGTCCTTTACTCGAATCGTTTTTACTTTTCCACCTCAGCATGTTTTGCGAGGCGGTTTCCTTGGCACGTCTTGTCAAAGCAGAGATCGTGTGCCCTTTTTTACGGGTTTCTCATCAATATGGACGTGGGTAACCCTAACTGCGCCATTTACCATGGCGCTTGGGAGGCAAGCGAGTTTTATTAGGCAGGTGGGGACGCACAACCGCATCCGCCCATATAAGGGGATAAGGATCCACCTTTTTACCTGTGCCTTCTTCCTCCTTTGCCTATCCATCTCCTGCGCACTCGAGCTCCAGCGCCCAAGCCCGCACATCCCACCTCAACCTTCTCCAGTGATGTCCGGAGCGGGAGGCAAGTGGAAGGTCTCCTCCGTCACGGAGGGCGACGTCAAAAAGCTAAGGAAGGCCGGATACTTGTCCAAAGACATCGCGCACCGGCTTCCCGAGGAGGGGCAGCTTCTCCCCACCCCAAGGCCCCATGAGAGGGTAGTATTCCTTCCCCACTTCCTCCGCGGACTGGGCTTTCCACTTCACCCATTCGTCCGGGGGCTCATGTTCTACTACGGCCTGGATTTTCACGATCTGGCCCCGAACTTCATCCTCAACATCTCGGCGTTTATCGTCGTGTGCGAGGCTTTCCTCCGCGTCCGCCCCCATTTTGGCCTTTGGCTCAAGACCTTCAACGTCAAGCCCAAGGTGGTGTGCAGCAACCAGGCGGAGTGCGGATTCGCCATGGTGGGCAAGATTGCCAACGTCCTGTGGTTCGAGGGCTCCTTCGTAGAGACCCTAAAGGGGTGGCAAGCCGGGTGGTTCTACATCACCAAGCCACGCGATCTGAAATGGATCGCAGCCCCCAAGTTTCGATCTGGACCCCCCACGCGGCTCATGTCCTGGAAAGAGACGGGCCTATCGTGGGGTAACGAGAAAGAGGTGACCGGACTGAAGACATGCATCCAGTCCCTGGTAAACAAGTCAATCAGGCTTGTAAATGTAGTCCAGGTCATGCTCGTTCGCCGAATCCTCCCGTGTCAACAACGGGACTTTACTCTATGGGAGTTCGACCCGGCACGGCACCGAACCCTTAACAGGCTCTTCGACACGACGTATGAAGACGTCTGGAAGGCGCTAATCAAAGGTGCCGAGGCTCCCGCATCCGCTTCCGAGGACCGCGGATACAACTCGCAGCGTCACGCTAGCGAGGTAAGCTATTTTCACCTTTTACAGGATGTTCAGCTTTTTTCATAGTTTAACTCTATGCGGGATCTAAACTCCCTTACCTTTGACAGGCTTGGCGGGCGGTATCCGGACCGATTAACTGTCTGGCTCTGCTGCCCGAAGACCCAGCCCCAGCTCTACTAGTGAAGCTGCTGGCTCCGGCGCCTTATGTGGTGCTGGAAAAGAAGGCCAAGAAGAAGAAGACCACGGGGACTCGAAAGAGTACCCGCAACGTGGTGTTGTTGGACTCGTCATCCGACGAGTCCGAGACGCCCTCCTCCCGTGAAAACGAGGAGGAGGAAGAAGAAAGCTCCCCCCCCCAGTGGAGGGAGGAAAGAAAAGGAAGGCCGCCCCAAGGGGGAAGGCCGAAGGGTACAAGAAGAGGAAGACTCCTCCGCCGGACTACGCCCCCGACACCGACGAGGACGAAGAGGAGTGGCCGGATAGGGCCAGGCGTCCGGCGAAATCGTAAGTGTTCGAATACCAAAGTAACTCATGATATTCCTTTTGTTGCACAGCTTTCCCTAATGTCGAATATAATCATGCAGCCCGCCCCGGGCCGAACTCAACAAGTCGTCGAGCGGCTCCCTGGATTCATCGGACGTGAACTCAGTTCCGCCTGTTGTCTCCCCCTGCATTGCGGATGACGCCGAAGTGGCGTCACAACGAGCTCCGGGGAAGGAGGAGGTGGTCCTGGAGGAGCCGCAAGGCGACCTCCCGGACTCCAGGAGTAAAGGGGACAAGACCCCCCAGGGCTCCGAGTCCGGCTTTGATCCGGACACCGTGCCGGAATCTTCAACGATTCCGGACCGCGGCAGGCGAACTCCTTCGAAGAGGAGCAAGCCTTCTGAGCCGGCAGCCTCCGTCCAACCGGAGGTGCCGGACAATCTGCTGGAGGTGCTTGAAGGCGCCTCCATCGACGAGGAGCACCGTACTATTATGAGTACGGTGATCTAGAAGGTTCAGTCCGCCAAGAGCGGACTGAGTGAAGCTTGTGCTAGCCTCCTAACAGGCTTTGAGGTAAGTAAAAAATATGTAAAAATATTACCGCATAGACAATATCCCCTGATGCTCTGTTTGGCGGAGCCAGACGCAGCGCCCTTTCGCATTATCATCTACCGCCCTTTCTTTCCTCCCGTCCCTTCACGCATGAAGATCGTCATATGTATGTTCGACTTCGGTTGCCGGTGCAATAGAATTGGCGGGAGTATATTATGGCAGGATCAGTCACCTGGGCAAACCAAAACCCTCCTCCAAGAAGAATTGTGCTATGCCCCCCCCCCCGATATCCCTATAGAGCGAAAGAGCTGCCTGGTGATCCCTAGGTTGCAGCACGTCCGGTCGTTAACTCCTCGCTAGCTGCCGCCGTTTCTAGGACCGACCGACGCCTCACCTGCATGCACAGGTACCTACGTAGTGTAGTGTCGATCGCACATTCATAATAGCGTTCGGACTCATGTGCCTTCCTGAACCAGGGGAGTTCCCTTGCTCCTGCTGCGTACGATTAGCCGGCCTTGCGGCGGCAAAAGGATTAGGACGTCCCCCCATGCTAAGGTTCCCTGCGGTCCGGCCGCATTAGGTTAGGGAGCTGGGCGATAATAGCTCCTCCGCATCCCAAGCGCGCTGCCCTCCTAGGCGCGCAACACTAAGTAATCCAAGCCAACCCACATTACTAACTAACGGTGGATAATCATCTTTCTTAGAGGTACTAAATACAACTCCATGAATGAGCAAAATGAAGGTTGCGTTAATGATAAAGATCTCTGGGGAAAATGCTAAAAAAAGATTGAACATGTGGTTCCGAGTTTCGATGACTTCTTCTACTTTCATTTCCTCCGTCTTCCAAATGGCAGAGTTAATTCAAAAGCCTAGGTGTTATTACTGAGTTGCTGCTCTTTTTTCTCTAATTCCCTTCTCAGATCCTCCGACTACTCCTCCTTATCCTACTCACTCGAAGTTTCGTTTGTCATTTATTGTTTTTTAGCCTCTTTGACAAAGTTAGTAAGAAGAAAAACCTCGATCTTCAGTACACTTCACACCCACACAATCTCTATTTGAAACTAACACTCCATTTCCAGATAGCGAGCGATCGCTCAGCAATGATACCGCGCCAGACGAAGTACCTATCCCCGGGGACCATGCTTTTTTACTTGTTTCCTTTTTTTCTTTCCATACGAAATTCAGACGATTTCTTTTGTGTTCATGTTGGCGATTTCAGATGTGAATGAGGCCGGTCGTCTCCCCTTCCTACGGGTTCCCCAGTGACACATCAACCACGCCCCTTCCTTTTCTCCGATCATAAATAACCTGATCTCTTTCTTTCTAATTCATCCCCTTCTTTCTAATTCAAAAAAGAAAGGGGGGGCGGTAAGGCAGGCTCGCAACTTACAAAGGGCACTCGCTGCTCGCAGGCCTGCTCTTTCTATTATGATTTCTATGTCTATGAAAGCTCCTTTGACTCCAGGCCCATAAGCTATTCTTTCACCTGCACCAGCTCTTGGTCTTTGTCCAGGACAAAGATATCACAATAGTGGAATAAGGAAGTGCAAGTTGGCGATCGAAGCAAAGGAAAGATCAAGCCAAAGAGGATACCTGGGGCCATCTAAGACGGCTGTAGTAAATAGCTCACACGACTGATCAGGCTCATCAACCTATGGAACCTCACACTATGTTGCTATGATTCTTTTATCACGAAAGCATGTCGGGCGAAGGAATAAAACGCGTACAACACTATCAAGAAGAGACTTGCCAAAGAATTCGATGCCTCATAGGATCTTGCAAAAGCGGAGTCCAAAAAAGCACGAGTCGGGTCGGCGGTTTCAGATTCAGATAGTTCAGTTCAATCATCATCTGACACCTTTCGGTGCCATTCCTTTTGAAACTGGCGTTTCTTTTGTCAAAGAATTCGATGCCCCTGCGAAAAACCGAGTCAAGAAAGAGGTAAGTGCCGGGTCAGAGGTGGAACAGACATTCAAAGAAACCGAACCATAGATCCAGCTTTGCAGGACAAGCATAACGAAAGTAAGCATTTGGCCAGACATTCAAATAAACCCTATATCTAGAAATCCATCATCCCTGTCTAAACGGTCTAAGCATCATATCTTTTTCTTTTCACTTCCGCTGCATCGTCCGGACATCAGAAATAGCTGCATTAGCAGCATCTCACTACAACTCCCTTAGCAACCCTAGCACCAACAGGAACAACTCAGTTCAAGCTAGCAACAACTAACAATTTCTACTTCCTCGAACAAGAGCTTGCTTTTAGTTCACGTTAGCTACATTCGTTTTAATAGAAAGATGGGAAAGGCTAGGTTAGCAGAAGACTATGCTTGTGCCACAAACTTATTGCTTCGGAGAAGCATTTCTTCAATGAATCTTACTCAGTACAGTATTCATAAGGGACCTTTATCTAAATATTATGTTCTAACATTCCTATTTTGGTTGGAAGTTTCTCAAATGAAAGAGCACAACCCTTTCCATCACTTCTCTACATACTGGCATTCGGAGCTAGGAGCAGAGAAGAGAAGTCAATCGGAAGAATCATAAAAGCCTGGAGCTCAAACATTGCGTTCTACACTTTACTTTTGTTTTGTATCTCTGAAACAGGAGTGAAAATAAATCAGCTCATCCACCGCTAACTAAACAGGGCAAAACTAGCTCTTCTTTGGTTTCCCTGGGTCCAAGTTGGGGCAAAACCTGCTCTTTTCCCGCAAAAAGTCTATCGTACTAGGTGGCACGACACGCGACATAGGTAGTAAAGTAGTGATTTTGGGCCCAATTCATACTTCTTTTTTGATTGGAATTCTTATCCTAGCTCGTCCTACTCGCGAGATGTTAGCCTTCAGCCTGATTACATAAATCATAGCACTTCTGATAAATTTGAATATTCCATTCCCTATTTCCTTGAGCGCTTTCACCATTAACCCATGGGTGCCAAGACCATCCCCCCGGCTCTTTCTTCTTCTACTTCATATAATAGAACACAAGGATCGAACCTACTTTGCTTTAAGTCTGTTTACTTTTTAACGCCGTCTACGGAGAGACAAGATGAGAGAGGAGAGAGGAAGCTGAACGACAAGAGCTGACGAAGTCCAATCAAGCTGAGGCCTGGAAAGAGTTAAGAAAAAACACCTTCTACCTGCATTCATGGGTGCTCAACGATAGATTCCGCATCAAGATAGGCAAAGCGGGATACAGCTCGTTTATTACCTCAAAGAAAACAAGAAACAGGTCTTTTCTAATCACGGAACACGAGAATAGCATGCACGGGAGAAGGATTTAGGGAAAGGTACACGCTGCTTTTTCGGAGTCTATAGGGGAAAGGTACACGATGATTTTTCGGAGTCTATAGGGGAAGATTCCACCAGCCCCAATTGCTTTGGGTGAGAGATCGAACCTCCACTCGTTTCTGGTTTCTGCTTTCTCCCTAGGGAAAGAAGATATGATACTTTTCGGAGAATGCAATCCCCGCATTCCGGCCCTGCTCTGCAAATCAACATCTGAAGATCTATGGGTCACCATAGTCTTCTTATCCACTAATAAGATTCTGCGCTCAAGATGATGTGATCTGAACGAAAAGATAGATACATCCGAGCTGCCCAAGGATATGGTCTGGGTACCGATCTTCTAGGATAAGGGGGAGATCCTAGTACTCAAAAGGTTGGGTAAATTTCGAAATTAAGCGGAGGAAATCCACCAATAAGAGAGTAATAGAAAATACTGTTATCATGAAGAAATTCTTTCAATCCATTAAGAAGATACTTAATTTGTTATACAATAGAGACGGGGAAAAAGATGATGATAAAAAACTCCACAATAATAAGAAATCCAAGAAAAAAGATATAACGGATGAGGAAGGAGCTAAAGAACCTATCAACAATGATGCATCTAGTGGCAGTAATGATGCATCTACTTCTACTTCCCCTAACCCTAATGATGGTTCTAGTTCCACTAATGATGGAACAAATCCAAATGTGAAAACTAGTGCACCTAAGCACAACGATCATGGTATAATCCACCATTTTATATGGGGTGGTGGTAGTTCGAACGGTGGAGATAGTTCCAACAGTGGCTGGACTTCCTACTTGAATTCACCTATTGATAGATTTGTGAAAAATCGAATAACATTTACCAATTTAGATCAAAGAGGTCTAAATGGTTTTACTGCCAAAATAATAGGGTTTATAGGTCCAACAACAATTGTGCTTCCATTCTTTTATAACAGTTGGATGCCGAGGATAGGTTTGTTTTCCATGTTTGTTAGAGAGCCACACGACTTTCAAATAGGAGTTAGCGTACGACCATATACCACGTTTCACAATTATGGAACTCTAGTTATGGAATATGTATATATAAAATATTTGTTCTACGCTCAGGTAGGCTGGCGACAATATAAATGTATATATTTGATAAGTTTAAAGAAATAAATGATTCGCTAGGTTTGTTTTTTATCGATAATATTTACTTAAGGGATACTTTTGACGTTATTCAGCGATTCTCACATAGCGGTCTTGGTTTGAAATCCCTTTTGAAACGTGAAATCACAAACAAGTTGGTTGAAGTAGTAATACCATTTTATGATGAGAATTCTAAGTCGTATGTGTACGGTTATTTTGCTTTTCTAGTATACGCAGGGTTATTTTGTACTGCCTGGTATAAGTATATACCTTGGGATCCATATATAAAACCTGCTGATTTAGCTCCACCATCACTGGATGTATTTAACACCTATCATGCCGATGTCGTGGGTTATAAGAAGGTCACATACCTGATTACTAAGGACATTGTCCAAACAAACTATGGTAGACACCTTTAAACAGCCATCATTTAACGAAGTAGTAAATTTGAATGACTACAACCTTGATCAATCTGATCACAAAGTGTGTTTTTCATGCTTATGCACTGGTATCATGGTTTCTATGTTGTTAGTAACAAAAATACTTCTTCCACATTAAACAGTACTGCATAGATACAAGTTTAGCACAATGAATTTCTGAGTTATTTCACACAAGGAATTTACAAGCTAATGAAAATCAATAGATTTATAGGATATCTATCTAAATACGGCTCCTATCGTTTAAGGTTAGTAAATACATACTAGGAAATGCTCTTCAGGGATACCAGAACTGGAAGATCCTATCAAGGGGAAACAGGACCTTAATAAGTGCCATCCCGAGACTTGGACTCGAGGGATGGTAAGATCAATTGGAGAAGGAGATATGATACAATTACTATGATCAGGATACCTTATATGAGCCATACTTATCCAGTGAATCAATCACGTGAGGGTGTTGTTGATAGAGGGAGCTCTGGCCAGGAGAGGCTAGAGCGAGTGATAGCAACGGAAAGGTAAGATCAAGAAGGAAACAAGGCTTAAGAGGACCCTAATGCACCAATACTTTAGGCATTCCAACTTCCAATACATACTTATCATGGAATGAAATCCAAGAGGAGCAAGCATATCACTGAGAATAGCTAGCTGAAATCAAGGATGCTATCACAATATTCAATGGAATCGTTACATCGGAATAAGATAGACCCGCTTCGATGCTGTATTCGGTATGTCAGCTAGGAGCCAGAACTCACTATGCCATAGTCATACAATCAACCTGTGTATTAACAGCAATATCTAGACAGGCAGGATGGATTAATTATATTGATGGCCAAGATAAGGTGCTCAAAGGGGAAGCACTCTTCATCAAGTAATGACCCCTCGGGCGGGTACTGCGAAAAGAAAGCAACGCATAAGCTCTTGTTCCTGATACGGTTCGAAAGTAGTGCAAAGAAAAGCGGTACTTCGGTCGGAAAGAAAGCTGCAGGAGGGTTAGTGCTAAAATCTTCTTGTTCGGATGGTTGAGAGAAGGAGGTGTGTCCTGTGGTGGATACACCGATTGATCGAGACGCCTCAAGGCCACCAAAGGGAGAAAGAGTGATAGCAACGCTTACAAGGAATGCTGGGATAAGTTGGGAAGAAGGCAAAGATACTGGCGACTAGATCCTTGTGGCAGATTGGAAGATACCGATATCTCTATTTCAATTTGTTGATTGATGGTTTAAGGAAATGGCAGTGGTCCAAATCTTGCACATTTACTGTTACTTCTATGTATAAGTTCCTTGCTCAGGTGTGGCCTAGCTTTCATATCTTATTGGGATAGCTACATTTCCCAGGCCGGGTATTGCGAAGGAAGGAAACACCTTGTCCGAGTGAGGTGATGCTAAAGGATGGATTAAAAAACTCATGGATGCCATCTCTGTTATTGCTGCTTAATGCCCTATTTATACCGATCTAGCTTATAGCTGGGATTTCTAGAAAGATAAGCTGATGCAGCCCTCAGGGATGGAGTGCCTAAACTAACCTTCCTGAACAGAAGTAGCAGAGGTAGAAGATATGTAAATCGTACCATCAAGGGGAAATGCACTATTGTTATGCTTGGGCCAGGTTAGCTGATCAAGGGAATATTCCTATCGGAAGAACAATCAGAAAATAAGGAGATAGTCAGTTGGCACTTTTCACACAAGAACAGCTTTTCGTATTAAGCACGGGAGTCGTAAGGAAAGACCTCTGCGTAGCTATCAGAACGAATTAATGAACGAAATAAACGAATTCCGATGAAACCAAGGCGAATTTCTGAGCCAGCAGTGGGAAAAAGATGCCAAGTATTGAGATGCAACATTATGAATGGTGCGATCCGAAGTCTTACTATTTACTCCAAATTGACTCAAATGGTTGACTAAACTTCACAGAGGACTAAAGCCGGGAACTTAAACTAATGGTTTTTCCTTTCCACTTCCCAATTGACTCTCATAAAAGGCTAGGCTACCTCTTCACATCGCACCTGATCCCGAATCATGTGCTCCGTTCAGGGGATCAATAGTGGCTATTAAGCTTTTCCCTTTCTATATATTCTTGAGAATAAGTAAATACCATCCTTTTTCCTATCAGCATCTCTCTATCTGACAGTAAATATTGCTTTCAATCGATCAGGCACTAGGTTATTAAAGTATGGATATGCCATATAATAAGGGAAAAGGCCTCAAGTTTTTTTAGCGCAAAAGAAAAGCCGATTCCAAATTTTCTATTTCTCGGCAAGTCTATGAGAGTCCTATTACAGATCCTCTGATCTTTAGCTTGAATGGTCGTGTTTTTATATAATTAGTTCTTTCTTCTGAGCTCTTCTATTATGGTACGGAAAATCAAACCTATCACTCTCAAAGAATGGGTAAAAAGAATTCAAGCTAGGGGAGCCTACACTCTCTAACTACCTATACTACGCCCCCATTGATTGGAAACCCTCGGGGAAAATGATCCCATAAACAAAGGAATTATACAGTATGAAATAGCAAAAAAACAGACTAATTCGATTCTAAAAATCGATAATAGATATTTTATTCTGCTTAAATTGTCCCGACAAGGAGAGATATTCAATATTTGAATCAGATTGGATTTCGTAGTATACCAATGTGAGCCAAACTATTACTATTTCATCTAACTTGAATAACCAAGGGCTGAATTTGACTATGGATTCTGATAACTCGAGAAGTTTTTATTTGGTTATGATCCAAAAAGAAAAAAGAAAGGTTTAACAAGCCATGAGAAAATAGAGTAAAGTAACCATACGTTCTGTTTGCATAACGTGTATACGCCACGCCATACAATCGAAATAGAAACATGGGACGATTCTAGAATTTTGAATAGATCCGTGGGGATGAGAGAAGTTGTTGTTGAGAAATATGAAATTGGAAAGGAAGTCAAACTCCCTATGGAACCTGTAATCGGTTGTACCTGTACTTTAGTGATACGAAAACTCGCTATTCACTCAGTTTCTGGTCAATAATAAGATTATGTAGGAGAGATGGCCGAGTGGTTCAAGGCGTAGCATTGGAACTGCTATGTAGGCTTTTGTTTACCGAGGGTTCGAGTCCCTCTCTTTCCGTTTCTGTTAATTCACCAACGTTACCGACCACAATGAAATTTCTAGTAAGAGGAAAATCCGTCGACTTTCTAAATCGTGAGGGTTCAAGTCAAGTCCCTCTATCCCCAATAAAAAGCCCATTTTACTTCCTAACTATTGTACCAACCTCTATTTTTCATTAATGGTTCAAACAAGATTCACTATCTTTCTTATTCTACTCTTTCACAAACGGATCTGAACTGACTTCTTTGGATCTTATCCCATTCATACAAATGAACATATTATAGTATAGGCAAGTAATCCCTATTATTAAGTAAGTCATTCACAATCCATATCATTATCCTGATATTTACTAAGTCCAATTTGAGAATAATTTTTTATTTTTTAGTCCCTTTAATTGACATAGATACAAGTACTCTACTAGGATGATGCACAATAAATAGTCAGGATAGCTCAGTTGGTAGAGCAGAGGATTGAAAATCCTCGTGTCACCAGTTCAAATCTGGTTCCTGGCACAGAACGAACAATGAATGCCTTTTCGGGAAAGAAAAGGGCCACATATTTTTTATAGGGAAAAGCTTTTTTTAAGGGGAAGAATCATCAACAAAAAATCCAGGAAAGAACAGCGAAGGAAAAACATGAAAAAACAAGTGTTTTCCCGGAACGGAATAGCGGAAATTCCATACGTTGATCACCAATGTTGCATGTCCTTCCTTAAGCTGGAGTACTTTGAGTTAGAATGCCTACTTTATTCGTCCTTTTAAAGCCTACTTATTCGTCTAGCTATTTCCAATTCTAATAAATAACCCGATCATATCATGTCTTGGAAAACCCTAAGACTACCCAAGGCTGTACCCTACAGTGTTACCTATAGTCTATACTTGTGTATACGTTGCCTTCTGGGGTGGCAAGCTAGAACCAAGTAGTCTAGGTATCAATTCCAATTTAAGTCAATGATCCTCATTTTCTCCAACATTAAGAAGATTATTGGTAAGGTGACCAACCATCACGCAGGATTCCAGGTCGGAGTAGCACCTCTTGCCTGATATATACAGGTCGTTACTGGCGATTCGTTTGTGCCCTATGGTGTTCAATTGCCCGTTTGTTCCCTCCCCCTCGGGACGGGTCAACCTACTTTGCCGGCTCAGGCGCTCCAAAATGCTCTGACTAGACCGCCGACACCCATGATTTGTCCATCATTCAAAATGGCATTTCGTAAGGGCTCATAAGGTAGGAGGAATCACAGATCCTCCGTGCACTTTCGCCTAGAGTTAGTTTGATTTTTCACTACTGTCTGAGTGGTGGCTAAACCCTGAAACTTTTCCTTGAAATGAAATAAAGATCTAACTTTATTCCAGTAGTGGTTTCTGCAAATGTAGATAATCTTGTTGATTAACACCCACTTTCCATACCCTGCAATTCAGAGGCCATCACCTCTGGTCTTTTAGTAACATATCAGTAAACAAGGCTCTCCTCGTGTAGCTTTTTGTTCTCGAGGAAGAAAATCTCATTGATTACTTATAATGACGGATGAAGCAAGTTACAGCATTGGTTCTTTCGTGATTCACGTATATTGGAAATCTCTTTCTTTAGGAAATGGGATGGCATTCAATTCTCACTTCGGGATTCTCTTCTTCCTGAACATTCATGAAAAGAAGGACTCTGGCTTTAATGCTAAAGTTTAGTACTGGGCCGAGCGTACTTACCTACTTAGACAAGAGGGATACTTATAGATCTCTATGAGCGTAAGGCAAAGTGGGCAAGACTACTTCCACAACTACATTTTCGCTTAAGCAGGACCTGTGAGACCTCGAAGCAACCGTCTACTACTAGTTATAGATGCTATTTCTAATTGAATAGAATGGATGCTTCACAGCGGTTCTGTGACAGGCAGGGCAGCCGGGTGAACATAGGCAGTTGTTCCTATAGAACACAAGTCTTTCTCTAAAGCACGACCTTCCGATTGGACTACGTCTGGTCTCTATCCTTTTTATCCCAAAAATGGGTCCTCGATCAAAATGATCTGGTGTCTATGTCCATGCCTGAGGTTGGTAAACCCTATATCTATTGCGGGGTGGTTTGAGGAAGGGACAGCTTGTAACCCATGACTTACTACTACGAAGATTCTGGCGGAGAGCTTTTCACATATAGATAGGCCGGGATGAGGAAGCTCCGTAGTCAACTAATAGATAGAAAATCCACCTTGTGAACCGTGTTTGTCTTAAAGTACTGTCTGAGAAGGAATATACCTGTTCCAATCCCTCTAGTGGCTATACTGATTGACATAGGTAGCTTTTGTAGTCAAAGCTCACAGGACCAAATGCTCTATTGGAGTGGGCACGAACACACACAATCAAGGTTCGAAGAACTTCTACTTCACGCCTTGAGGATTCTATGACGCTCACTCAATGGTGTTGTGGCGATTGCAAGCAATCAATAAATGAGGAAGCCAAATTATGGATCCAGGAAGGCTGCATCAGAAAGAAGAGTAGGTGTTGCTATGCCGTTGGCTGGGACTGAGACAGAGAGAGGGGAGCATAGCCCCTATGATCCCGGTAAAGAGTTCCAACTAAGCTCTTCTCAGGTTCTTTCTTTCTCTTCCATTCTTATGTTTATATATTAAAGTGTAGTTTTCTTACTATAATATAATAATATTAATCTAATATGCCCATTGGTGTTCCAAAAGTACCTTACCGGATTCCCGGAGATGAAGAAGCGACTTGGGTTGACTTATACAATGTTATGTATCGAGAAAGGACACTTTTTTTTAGTTCACTGCCCTATACATAGAAAGAAGTGCTTTTCCACCGGTATCAACATTCTATCTAGAATCAGTAGCGATAATTGTTGTATTGTGAGCCAGCCCCACCCACGGGTGAAATTGTACAGCTCCCTATCTCGTTGAAAGCCCCTTTGCTTACGGAAGAGAAGACTTGGATGCCGTGGTGGGAAAGCTCCCGTTTCAACTTTGCTTCTTGTAAGCTTCGGTATAAATAGCTCACTTGCGGGATCTAATCTCATTCTATGGGAACAGCTTTCATTTCTATCTTTTGGCTTAAAGTGGTGAACAAATCCTTTCTCTTCACTTTTTGTGCTCCGCATGGCTCCGGTCAAGATGTGACTCATCATGTATATACATAATTAGGAGACCTCTCACGAACTTGTTAAAGAAAGGAGTACCATTTGTGTGGACAAGCCAAAGCAATCCTTTGATGTTCTCAAGCAAGCTTTAATTGAGGCCCCTGTGTTGGTTCTCCCTGATTTCAGTAAAAGATTTGTGCTAGAGACAGATGCCTGTGGGCATTGGAGCTGTGATAAGGGGTAGAAGTATTCGTGTGGGGTGGGTTTCGAAGGGAAGGTTGCATAATAGATCAGAGATCCTTTGAGGAAGACTGAAATGACTATACTTATAGAATGGTCCATATCGAACAGATACGATACTGGTTTACACAGAGAATATCGCCTAGCTCTAAAACGGCAGCACCTGAGTGCAACTTCGAGTAAGAAAGAACGACCTTCTGCTACCTTTTTACCGGGGCATTGTTTTAACAACTTTAGCTGATTGATCTACGAATGGAGGGATTCAAGCTTATTTTTGTTAACCGAGATGCAAACGACTAACAAACTAGATTCAAAGCCACCTGTCGTAATAGTACCTACGAGTTCTTTTTGTGGAGCCTTCAAATGCAATAGCTAGCTGCCCAACGGCCAATGCCACAGGCAAATCTCCATTTTCCAACTTATACAACTCTTTGGGGTCCAAAGATACTCGCCATTGCAACTTAATAAATAGGACCGGTGGGATCACCTTCAACAGATATATCAGTTTCACTGCTTTCGTACCCTTTGTTTTGGTCATGTGGATAACCCGCAGACCGTAGATAAGATGGATACCCACGTACTGCCTTCAATGAAGAGAGTTTTACCAAGGACCCTTAGACAGATAGGGGGGACAGACAAGAGGTATGCAACCTGCTGAATATTGTCATTGAATCGCTCACTGACAAATACTTGGGGCTCCCCTCCCTGGTAGGAGTGGATAGGAGCGATTGCTTCCAACACTTAATTGAGAGAGTTTGCACTTGGATTAATGGCTGCAAAGAGGAAGGGCTAATTGGCTCCGCCATGGAGACCAAAATACGAGCTTCTTTCATCACATCATTTTGCAACGGAGAAAAAAGAAGAACATAATAAAGTTTCTGAATGACTCAAACGGCAACAGGATCGAAGGTAATGACCAGTTAGCATCTCTGATACAGGGTTACTTTGAGGGACTGTTCACCTCAGAAGTCCTAGCTCCCGACCCTGGGCTACTGGGGAAAGTAAACAGGCGAGTAACTGAAGAAATGAACGCAAGCCTCTTGGCTCCATTCACGGCAGATGAAGTAAAGGCAGCACTCTGAATTCAATCGAGATTTAGGTACAGTAATCTTCAGATATGACAATACCTCCCCCAAAGCATTGTCAAGTGTTGGAATTAGGGCACCAACCACGAATAGGAGCTGTATAGAACTCCGGAAAGAGACCTTTGATGAAGTCGGCATCCTCCCAAGTGGCATTTTCTTGATCCAAACTAGCCCACTTCCTTGGTTGCTGAAAAACCATGCAACGCAAGTAATTTTCCACATGCTGATTCACACGTTCCGTCTGGCCATCTGATTGTGGGTGATAGGCAGAGCTAAACCTCAATTTCACTTGCAGTGCTTTGAAGAAGGCCTGCCACATGTTACTTGTGAATATCCAGTTTCTATCAGAGACTATTGACTTTGGCAATCCATTCCACTTAAAAACATTATCCATGAAAGCATGAGAGACTGATTGTACTATATAAGGGTGAGCAAGGGGAATGAAATAAGAATATTTAGTGAACCTGTCCACCACCAACAATATGACTTCTTTGCCCAATGATTTGGGAAGACCCTCAAAGAAATCCAGGGAGATGTCAGTCCAAGCAGAAGTAGGTAATGGCAGTGACCAGACAATTCTTCAATGTTGTGAAGGCCTCAATTTGAGCATCTGACCACTGGAATGAATCTTTTTTTAGACAGTCATGAAGTGGCCTAGAATTGATCCCATAATTCTTGACAAATCTTCCTTTTCTGCAGCCATACCAAGAAAACTCCTCAACTGAGTGATAGTCTTAGGTGCTGGCCATTCTTTGATGGCAACTATTTTGTGGGGGTCTGTAGATAGACCCTATCCTTAGATAACATGCCCTAAATACTCCACTTGAGGGACAGGAAAACTGCATTTGTAAAAAATATGTAAAAATATTACCGCATAGACAATAGCCCCTGATGCTCTGTTTGGCGTTCGGAAAGAAAAGCCGAATAAAGGATCTATTAAATTTCGTAGGAGTCTAACAATAAAGAGTCAATATGCATATGCAGGCTTCACTGCTATCCACCGCCGCACTGACTGCGGAGGTGGGTGTCCTAAAGCAGGACCTCGAGCGGACCGAGCAAGAGCTCAGCCTTGCCAAGCGGCAACTCGAGGAGAAAGAAGGTAAGAAATACCTTACAAAAAAAGGTGCCTATAGAGAGGCGTGATTGCAAAAAATAACAAGATTGTACTGCTTATTGTAGGGGCCACGACTGAGGTGGCGACCCTCAAGCAGGCGCTGTCCGAGGCCGAAAATAAAACGGCTGCGGAGCGCACCGAGCGAGAGAAACTTGGGGCTCAGGTCGGCGAGGTGCAGCAAGAGCTTCAAGCTCTCATGAAAAAACATGAGAGTTTGGACCTTGAGTCAAAGACCCAAGCGTCCGAGCTCGCGATGGCCCTTGAGACTGCCAAGTCTGCCAAGGCCGAAGCCCAAAAGGCCCTCCAAGAGTTGGAGGAGGTGAAAAAGATAGCAGCGGGTAAGGCATTCTTCATGCAAAGTAGAAATATAACAGTAAACTACTTGTTACTTACCTGAATCCGGAGTTCTCCAGGGGCATTAGCAGATCTTCCCCGCAGCGTATCCGATGCCGCCGCATTCTATCGAGCTGAAGAGGGCAGCTCGACAGAGAAGGTGTTCTGGTCTCAGTATGCTGAGGCCGGACACCCTGTGCCCTTGAGCGACCGGCTGAAATAGCTGGTCGAGCTCCACAAGGCGGCCGAACAGGCCATGAAAGGCTTCATAGTTCGGTTGTGGCCCGGAGAGGCCCTTCCTGGGAGCTACTTCGGGCTGGTGCGGCGGCTGGTGGAGGCCTGTCCAAGGCTCGAGGTCATCAAGCGCTCCGTCTGCATCGAGGGTGCCCGTAGGGCCCTTGCCCGTGCGAAGGTGCACTGGGGTAAGCTAGATGGTGAAAAGCTTGTGAGGGACGGGCCGCCGCCGGGGAAGGAGCATCACAAGCCCGAGAACTATTACAAGGATGTTCTTGCAGGTGCCCGCCTTGTGGGGGATGAATGTACCAAGGATGTAATTTTTGAATGAACTCGCTCGATTTTATCCTGTGCGCTGAAAAAATGTCCATATGCGCTAAGCAATGCTTATTGAATTTAAAATATTATTTTCTGTGCGGCCGTTTATCAAAAATTGAGAGATGGCCAGTCGTCGGCTTCTGCCCCCATGCCACTAGTGCTGGGTTGTTCGGTGATAAACCTATGCGCTCTTTTTCCCATGTTTGGGTCCTTCGAGGGAGGCGCTCAGCACGACGAACCAGGCAATCGGACTATAATGCTTGAACACTCTCACTTAGCCATAGAACTTTATAATTTCAAATTTCAGCGAAGCCCCTAGTTCGGAAGACCGAGTTCGGGGCGCTATCCACGCCTTGGCTGGGATTATCCAGCTCCTCGCTCGAAGCGGCATAAGTCTTTAGGGACTCGAAAAACCTCTCGAACAGCGACCGGTCTCTCGCCTCATCATGACAGTCAGTTTTAGCTTTCTCCACTGAGGTTCTTAACCCAGCTCAACCGGGGCACAATCGCAGTGGTTCTCCTAGTGCTACCTTAGCCGATATAGCGGAACGTAAGGCACCAAAACATAGGAGACGGGCAAACCCAACTATTGACCCAAATCATGATTCGGAGCCGATGCATATAGTGCTATAAGTTCGGGGTGCCGCACTTGTGAAAGTGTACAGACTTCTCACACCATGTTAAAGGGTACTGAAGCCCCTGGCGTACTTGTCGTACCACAGTGTACGGGTGCAACATGTCATAAATGAACATATATAAAAGAGAGTGATGCAAAAAAGCTATGCATTGTTTATAGAGAGGCTATTTATCAAAGCCGAACGATACAAATAGTGAGGTAAGAAAAAGATATTGGACTATTCAGTATGTCCTAACCAGGGGCAGGCCACGGAATTGTATTTAAAACAGGTATACCGCTCGTAACAGAGACCACCTGGGAGTTCCATAATGCGGCATGGCTTGTCTGCCTCCCTGGATCTTGCATCGTTTGTGCGGCAGTCGAATTGCCGAACAGGTCGTCCGAAGTATGGAGTCCTGAAAGTAAGGAAAAAAAGAATCTGGCAGCCCCTAGTACGTTTTAAGCCGTATTTTGGGCGTGCCGTTATTGTGCTCGTTCCCCTGTGCCCATGGTATTTCTAGGGCGTAGTTATGTACGTGAGGTACTGGTTTCGCTATGTTGCGAAAGCTGGGGTTGGGGCCACATTGCTACGCTTGCTCAGAGCGTGCCAGGCGGTCCTGCTGTGGATTACTCCAGGCGCGCTTGGCAGTGTCTGGCTTTTTAATGGCCGGACTGGAGAATTGCCTGAGAAGGCTACTTTGTACCTCTGCTGCGAGAGCCGCTGTATGCTCCTCCGTACGGAGGGAGCGTTCGGTGTTTCCGTTGACCGTAATTACTCCTCGAGGGCCTGGCATCTTGACCTTGAGATATGCGTAGTGCGGCACCGCATTGAACTTTGCGAATGCGGTTCGTCCGAGCAGGGCGTGATAGCCACTGCGAAACGGGACTATATCGAATATTAACTCTTCGCTTCGGAAATTGTCCGGGGATCCGAAGACCACGTCAAGTGTTACTGAGCCTGTACAGTTGGCTTCTACACCTGGTATAACGCCTTTAATGGTCGTTCTTGTGGGTTTAATCCTTGAGGGATCTATGCCCATTTTCCGCACTGTATCCTGATAAAGCAGGTTCAGGCTACTGCCGCCGTCCATGAGGACTCTTGTGAGATGAAATCCGTCGACGATTGGGTCGAGAACCAATGCGGCGAAGCCGCCATGACGGATGCTAGTGGGATGGTCCCTTCGATCAAAAGTGATCGGGTAGGAGGACCATGGGTTGAACTTTGGGGCGACTGGCTCCATCGCGTATATGTCCCGTAGCGCATGCTTCCGCTCCCGCATGGGAATGTTGGTTGCATATATCATGTTCACCGTCCGCACTTGTGGGGGAAAGCCCTTCTGTCCATTGTTGTTCGGCGGCTTGGGCTCCTCGTCGTCGTTGTGCAGCCCCTTGTCTCTGTTTTCGGCCCTTAACTTGCCTTCCTGCTTGAACACCCAACAATCCCTGTTAGTGTGATTGGCTGGCCTTTCGGGGGTGCCATGTATCTGGCACAAGCGATCGAGTATTCGGTCCAAACTGGACGGGCCCTGAGTATTCTTTTTGAATGGCTTTTTCCGCTGACCGGATTTATAGCCTTTGAATCCGGCATTGACTGCCGTGTCTTCATTGCTGTCGCTGTTAACGCGATGCTTTTTCTTATTCCGACGTGTCCTGCCACTTTTGTCCTTGGTATCCGAATTACTAGGCTTCTTCGATAAGTTGTTACTGCGAGCTAGCCAGCTGTCTTCTCCCGCGCAAAAGCGGGTCATGAGTGTCGTGAGGGCTGCCATAGATTTCGGCTTTTCCTGCCCCAGGTGCCAGGCAAGCCACTCGTCGTGGATGTTATGTTTGAAGGCTGCTAGGGCCTCTGCGTCCGGACAATCGACTATTTAGTTTTTCTTTGTTAGGAACCGTGTCCAGAATTTTCTGGCCGATTCTTCTGGCTGCTGAATTATGCGGCTTAAGTCGTCGGCATCCGGTGGTCGCACGTAAGTGCCCTGGAAGTTGTCGAGGAATGCGGCTTCCAGGTCCTCCCAAGAACCGATTGAGTCTGCTGGCAGGCTATTGAGCCTATGCCGGGCTGGTCCTTTAAGTTTGAGCGGGAGGTATTTGATGGCATGTAGATCATCGCCGCGTGCCATGTGGATGTGAAGGAGATAATCCTCTATCCGTACCGCCGGGTCTGTTGTGCCATCGTATGATTCGATGTTTACGGGTTTGAAACCCTCTGGGATTTTATGATCCATTACTTCATTCGTGAAGCATAGAGGGTGTGCGGCGCCTCTGTACTGGGCTATATCACGACGCAGCTCGGAAGAGCTATGTCTGTTGTGTTCGGCCCGGCCGGATTTGTTGTATCCGGAGTGAAGATCATTGTCACATGCCGTAGGGCGCCTGCATGATCCGTAGATCGATCTTGTTTGTCTTGCCTTATCCTCCAGTATGTCTCGCAGGTCGGGCGCATTTTCCCGTGCCTTAGTTGAGCGGCGTCGGGGCATGGCTTGGGTGGAGGGCCGACAGGCCTCTCTGTCGCGGCCGCGAGGTGGCCGGTCTGCCATGTCATGCGCTGGTGATGTAGGTGCTTCCTCCTCTGATCGGGGTAGCGGCCTGTGCTTCGGGTAACTCTTGGAGGGGCGTTCGAGTTCGTACTCTTCGGCCGCAAGGTCTTCAGTCCATCTGTCAGCTAGCAATTCTTGGGCAGCTCTAAGTTGTTGCTGCTTTTTCTTGAGGCTGCTTGCCGTAGCTAAAAGCCTGCGTTTAAAACGCTCTTGTTCGGCGGGGTCTGATGGTATGACGAATTCGTCGTCATCGAGGCTAGCCTCGTCTTCGGAGGGAGGCGTATAGTTATCATCCTCGACCTCTCGGTCTGCCACTCTTTCATGAGGGCTGGTTTCTCCATCTTCTTGTGCCGAATTTTGCTGAGGTGGGTGTTCTTTGGCGCTATCCGGGGTAGTATTATCTCCCATGCCGGAATCACCATTTTTGCTTTGGCGGGATTTAGAGCGGCGCCGCTGACGTCGGCGCTTTTGCTGTTTCTTGGGGGCGTCATCCCCCACTGTTCCATCGCCATCTCCATCTTTTGGAGTATCCACCATATATATGTCATATGACGAGGTGGCCTTCCAGCGCCCTACAGGTGCTGGTTCTTGTTCGTCTCCTGCATCGTCGTCCATGCCGTCAATGTCTTCGGAATCGAAGTCCAGCGTGTCGGTTAAGTCGTCGACAGTGGCTACGAAGTGGGTGGTGGGTGGGCTTTGAATTTTTTCGTCGTCCGTATCCCAACCTTGCTGACCATAGTCCGGCCAGGGCTCTCCTGATAAAGAGAGAGACTTTAGAGAATTCAGGATGTCACCTAAGGGCGAGTGCTGAAAGATGTCCGCGGCAGTGAACTCCATGATTGGCGCCCAATCGGATTCGATCGGCAGGGGCGCGGGGGGCTCGGAGATCGGAGAGGAATCCGGATCCTCGGAGTCACGGGCCATGCGGAGTGCGGGGCTGGAGTTCGGCTCAATCGCCTCTGAGATCGCAGCCCTTGAGGCAGCGTCTAACCACTGATCCTCGATCGGTGCAGTAGGCTCCGAATCAATGGTCGGAACCGATGCGTGTGCGGCCTCCAAGGCGCTGTTCGGTGGCAGAGTTATATCATGCCCATCGAGACAGTGCGGCGCGCTTGGCTGTGGCTCGAATCCGTCGAAGATCAAGTCCCCGCGGATGTCAGCCGTGTAGTTTAGGCTTCCAAACCTGACCTGATGGCCAGGGGCGTAGCTTTCGATCTGCTCAAGGTGGCCAAGCTGATTGGCCCGTAGTGCGAAGCCGCCGAAGACGAAGATCTGTCCGGGGAGAAAAGTCTCACCCTGGACTGCATCGTTGTTGATGATCGAAGGAGCCATCGGGCCTAAAAGCGACGACACAGAGGAACTCTCAATGAAAACACCAATGTCGGTGTCAAAACCGGCAGATCTCGGGTAGGGGGTCCCGAACTGTACGTCTAGGCCGGATGGTAACAGGAGACAGGGGACACTTTGTTTTACCCAGGTTCGGGCCCTCTCGATGGAGGTAATACCCTACTCCTGCTTGATTAATATTGATGATATGGGTAGTACAAGAGTAGATCTACCACGAGATCAAGGAGGCTAAACCCTAGAAGCTAGCCTATGGTATGATTGTTGTGTATGGAGTTGATTGCCTACGGACTACAACCCTCCGGTTTATATAGACACCGGATAGGGTTAGGGTTACACAGAGTCGGTTACAATGGTAGGAGATCTTGAATATCCGCATCGCCAAGCTTGCCTTCCACGCCAAGGAAAGTCCCATCCAGACACGGGACGAAGTCTTCAATCTTGTATCTTCATAGTCCAGGAGTCCGGCTGAAGGTATAGTCCGGCTACCCGAACAGCCCCTAATCCAGGACTTCCTCACCATTGTATTGAGAATCAAGAGAGAGAGAGAGAGCCATCTAGATACTAACTACGACCCGTAGGTCTACAATGAACTACTGACGCATCATCGGAGAGGCACCAATGATGATGATGACCCCCCCCCCCATGATGGTGTCTAGATTGGATCTAGTGGTTCTGGAACTTGCGGCGGATGGAATTGATTTTTGTCGACTCCCCTAGGGTTTCTGGAGTATTGGGGGTATTTATAGAGCAAAGAGGCGGTGCAGGAGGCCACCGAGGTGGGCACAACCCACCTGGGCACGCCTGGGGGCCCAAGCGTGCCCTGGTGGGTTGTGCCCCCCTCGGGGCACCCCCAGGTGCTTCTCTAGTCCATTGGGTGTCTTCTGGTCCATAAAAAAATCCACAAAAAGTTTCGCTGCATTTGGACTCCGTTTGGCATTGATTTCCTACAATGTAAAAAACAAGCAAAAAACAACAACTGGCACTAGGCACTATGTTAATAGGTTAGTCCCAAAAATGATATAAAATTGCTATAAAATGATTGTAAAACATCCAAGAATGATAATATAACAGCATGGAACAATCAAAAATTATAGATACGTTGGAGACATATCAACCATGTGCCCAACTAAAGTCTCGGGGGCTACTGCATTATTGATTCAATGCAGTAAATTTCAAAGTGCAAAATAGTTTTTGAGGAGAGTACTATCCTCGGGTTGGTCGGCCGCACCCAACTAGAGTCTCGGGGACTACATACACCATGTTATTCTTCCTGAAGTATGTTGCCGAGCAAGAAATTGATCCTCAGGCCGTTTTCGCGAATCCACAAGAGTCACATGGGCTATTGGGATCAGTGGTTTTATTTTTTTCCTTTAGGTGGCTCTCAGGTTGTAGACCGACACACGCCTTGATGGCTACTGGCTATACATCTCATCAGAAAATAACTTGCATCAATCAGAAAATTCCGCAAAAATCAGCCCACGGTCGAGGTGGTGCACCACCTCGGAAGCAGTCCAGCGTAAAGCTTGGATGCAAGTGGCTAGATTCATATAGGACGTTTTTGGCGTTATGCTTGGTTGAGATCCTTCAACTTTTTCAAGACCGAGGTAATCTATGACACCTCGGATGCAGACCGACATGGGAGCTCGGCTGCACAAAGATACATCTGATGCAATCCGGCGTTCGAGCTCGGATGCAAGATGACACCGCCGCACGGGAAAAACTTGAAACCCAAGGTGTGGCGTAAAAATAACAACGCATTTATAGAGACCAAGAACATAGAAGGGCTCCTCGGATACCCAATGTATAAACTCTTCGGATTCACCTCAGCGATCCTCAAGATCAAAGATGGGAAGATTTGTTGAACCACTTTTCAAGACCAACGACCAAAGACAAAGAATTGTTCGGAAGATTCGAGGAGCGTCCCGAACTTGAAGACCGGTTCAGGGGCTACTGATAATGTCATAGACTAGGGGTACTCACCACGTCGTATCCCGACTAGGTGGATCGGGCTGAGGACCCCTGTGGCGGTTCACTAATGGGCTTCTTCGAGCAGCCCATGACATATATGAGGAAGATTCTACAAGACTTGGTGATCAAGATAAGGACTCCTCTCCACCGACGGAGCCGACTAGGAATCCTGTTATGCTAGGCCTCCAGTACATTATATATGCGGAGGCTAGGCTAGTTGATAGACAATCATCGATATACACATTAACGCAATATCATTCACCTAGCCCTAGAGTTAGACCACATATTATGATCTCGAGGTAGATCAACTCTGTACTCGATACATCTTCAACAATATAAACAAGAGCAGGACATAGGGTTTTACCTCCATAGAGAGGACACGAACCTGGGTAAACATCGTCTCCTTCATTCATGTTACTCTCGATCCGAACTCCATAGCTCGAGACCCCTACCCCAAGGACAGCCAGTTTTCACACCAACACACCTCGTCTGCCTCCTGTAGTCCTTGCCTCGCCGGATCATACAACGGGATCACTATTGGAGATATGCCCAAGATGCAATCATGTATGATGATATTTCCTATGTGTTTATGAATAAAGATAGTCCTTGGACATTATCAATGATATGTATCAGCAAGTACGTGACTTGTTTGTGGGACTATGCATTGTATGATGACTGTCCTAAAAGGTCCCTAGTCGAAAGGGCTGTGTGGACGGGCAGCCGACTAGACTAGCATATGACATAGTCGATGGCTTGGTTTCACTAGCCATGGAGCATTGGATGCTAACTGGATAATATGGACTCGGAAGGATCTGGTCGGATTCGACGTAGTTGGATCCGAGTTGAGATAAGGTCCGAGTCAGACAGACCCAACTATGAGACGCAACGATATGTCATCTGTGAGTATCTAGTACAACATACGTTCTATGTCCTAAGACCTGAGCTGGCGCATGTACTCGGGATGGTGACAGACTTGCTTTGGGACAACCAAACGCTACTCCGTGACTGGGTAGTTACAAAGGTAGGTTTCGGGCTTGTCCAGACCCATGTTGCGAGACATGGTCGAGCAAGATGGGATTTGCCCCTCCGATCAGGAGAGATATACTGTGGGCCCCTCGTGTGATCCGACAAGGATTATGAGATAATCTGGTTTATGGTTGTAACATCCCAAATTTTCAATTTGGAATGTTATACACTAGATCATCATTGCATATCATATTTATTGCATTTTGGTTGATCCTAGAAATTTTTCGCAACTCAAGGACCCTCGGAGAGAGTTGGGGATTTCGTTATTTTCATATTTGAGTTGTCTCAAATTTTGAAAATAGGATCATTTGATTTTATTTATTTTATCTTCAATAATTTCTATTACAACAATATGAGAGAGGGAATAAAATGACTTTCCCAAAATAAAGAAATATTGAGGATTTTAAAAAAAATCAAATAACATTCTATTTGGTTTTATTTGCTATTTTATTTGAATTTAGGAAAAATGCGTGTTTTCCGAAATTGCATTTAGGCCCCAAATAAATGTTAATCATGTGCTGCTTGATTTTAGAAGCCGGGAAAATTTTATTTCGGGATTTTTGGAGTCCGTTTAGTATTTCTTTTATTTGTTTTTCTGCGTGTTATTATTTAGAAAAAAACACGAACCGACTCCGGGCCGTACCCGAGCGAGACTCCGCCCAGGGCAGCCCTTATAAGCCGCCGCCCGGGGCCCGAGCCAGCCCACCCGGGCCGAAACCCTAGCGCCCGATCCGCCGCCGCCGCCGCCCGCGCCGCCGCCTCGCCGCCGCCGCCAGCACCGCTGCCCCGCCGCCCGCGCCGCCGCCTCGCCGCCGCCGCCACCCCGCCCGCTCGCCGGACACGCCGCCCGACGTAGCCACTGTCGCCGGTGGTTTTCGGTTTTTTTTAAAAGTCGCGGTTTATTTTAGATCTGTTTTTTTATTAGAATGGTTTTTTCGGTTTTTTTTCTATTTAGCGAGCATTCGCTCGTTCGTTCGTTTTAACGAATGTGTTCGTCGTTTAGATCCAGTTAACGAACGTTCGTTCGTTAAACTGTTCGTCGTTTTTCTTTTTCTCGGATTAAATCCGCGATTTTTCTGATCGCGATTTCTGATCCGATTTTCGTTTTAGTATAACTTTTCGCTCGTTTATCTAGTACCTGGATTATCATGTGAATCTCAACATGTTACTATAAAATTTAATTTGACGGGTTTGTTTAATGATGTTACTTAATTGGGATTGAGGATGCTGTCAACCATTCTCAATGTTTAACAACCACCATAATAGTTAAATAAATTTATTCCTTTGCAGTAGGGAAAAATTGGCTTTACGCAAAAATGTAACCATAGAGCTTTCCACCAGCCAAATATGCATATAGTATAGCTGTTTCATTCCATTACTCTCTATGTGTTACATTGCCAGCATATTCCATGTGCTGACCCGTTTTCGGGCTGCAACGTTAATGTTGCAGACTTTTCAGACGACGATTAAGGAGTTGTAGGTTGTGGTTCTATACTCAGTGATGCCGTTGGATTTGATGGACTCACTTATCTTCCAAGACTTCCGATGTTATCGTTATTATATGGCCTTAAGCCATATTTATTGTAATAAGATTTCTATTGAGACACTCGATGTAACAAGTGTGTGATTGCTACTCTATTATAAATCCTTCAAGTACTGTGTGGTGTCAGCATCACTGATCCAGGGATGACACCTGAGCATAGAGATTGGACCGTTTGAGGTCTGGTCGCTACAAGATGGTATTAGAGCACACGCTTACTGTAGGACACGGCCACTAAGCTAAAGACCTAGACCACTACTCACTCTCTTCTCTTTCTGACCTCTCATCTTTTCTACTCTTTAGGATGGCGGATGCAAGGAACAAGTTCACGCAACCGGATGAAGATACACCCTTTGGACGTCACTTGAAGGAAGTCACTAGATACCTGTACATAGGAGTACCAAGCTTCACCGGAACCTACAACGCCACTTTACCTGAAGAAGAGCGCTGGATGATTCAAGTTCAAGTTCCAGGAAGGACGTTTATGCCAGTCACTGAGCCCATAGAGTTTTCTTTTGATGCACCAACTTGGAGTCTAGGAAAGAGCATGGCAGCTCACATCGCCATGGGACGCATTGGATAAGCCTACCGCAATGATCTCAAGGATACTATCTACCAGATTTGTGGGCGCCGAGATGAGCACTGGGAGATGATCAGCACCAGAAAGGATAGCTCAATTGCAGCTTTTATCCAGGAGTTAAACCAGCACATTCAACGTTAGGAGAACCAGATGTGCGCCGACATGATAGACCTGAAGAAGGCAAAGACAAGAATCAAGGAACTGGAGGAAGAACTCAAGGCTACACGTGAAGATTATGAAGAAGAAATTGAAGTATTAGTGGATAAGAATGCCGACCTAACAATGAAGATTGGAATATTTATGGGAGGCCCTACACCAGTAGAAGAAGACGAAGAACCCAAGGAGATTCGCCCGGAAGACTACATCATCATCGATGACACCGACTCGGATCCAGATGATAGCGATGATGACTATGTTGATGAAGCTGGAGCAGATATCATGGAGTCTGCAACCGAAGAATATTTCTACTAGACCACCTCATCAATAGTAGTAGTCCACCATGTAAATATAGTAGTTCGAGCACTTTTGCGATAGTTAGATCGATTGTATTCCCTTGTTTGATTGAATGAAGTGAATTGTTTGCTTTTGCCTCATGTGCATATGGGTAGTGTTTTCTCTTTAGACCCCCTCTATTCTTAAATCTCATTTTTTCTAAACCCTCAGATGCCTCCGAGACGTGACCCCGGATTTACCTTTCCACCGGAGCTCACCCAGTTGATCCAGCAGCAGAACACATTGATGCAGTTGCTAGTCCAGAATCAGAATCAGGGGAACAACAACAACAACCCACCACCACCTGTTGATCACTTAGCCCGTTTTCTTAGGCTGAATCCGCCGGTGTTTTCCAGTAGCACCGAGCCGATAGTGGCAGATGATTGGCTCCGCAAGACAGCTAGAGAGTTGACCACAGCAGGATGCACGGATGCAGAGAAGGTGAAGTTTGCCGCACATCAGCTTGAAGGACCCGCAGCATCATGGTGGGAGAATTTCACAGCCACTTTCCCTGACGATACTGTCACACGGGACTAGTTTCAGCAGGCTTTTCGAACTGCCCATGTTTCAGCAGGAGCTATGGCCATGAAGAAGCGAGAGTTCCGCAACTTGTGCCAAGGAGGACGGACAGTTGGCTAGTATGTGGAGGACTTTAGTAAGCTAGCACGTTATGCCCCGGATGACGTTGCTACGGATGCAGCTAAGCAGGAGAAGTTTCTGGAAGGACTGAATGATGAGTTGAGCATGCAGTTGATGGTGGCAACCTTCAACAACTACCAGGAGTTGGTAGATCGTGCTCTTATGATTGAAGGGAAGCAGCAGCAAATTGAAAATCGCAAGAGGAAGTATGCACAAGGAAAGTACAATTCAGGAGCTCAGCAGAAGCCACGATTTACCCCTAGACCGGGAGGACATTTTCAGCATACCCATGGAGGAGGAAGCTCGCACAATCACAATGGCCCCAGTAATGGTAATGGGAATGGAGGAAGCAACGGCTAGAACCGCACCAACCCATCAACCCTAGCCAAGAAAGACCTGAGCCAAGTCACTTGCTTTAAGTGCCAGAAGACCGGACATTATGCCAATGAATGTCCTGAATCACAGAATGGAAATGGCAATGGAAGCTCTGGGAAGAAGTCGAACCCTTTCAACAGGGGACAGGTGAACCACGTTAATGTGGAGGAGGTTGAAGAGCAGCCGGATGCAGTAATCGGTAAGTTTTTGGTTAAGTCATTTACTACACTCGTTCTTTTCGATACTGGTGCATCGCATTCATACATATCAAGGGGATTTGTGGATAAGTATAAACTGCCAACCCAAGCCCTTAGGTCACCCATGTTAGTAACCTCGCCTGGAGCAGAATATATGGTTAGTCTATGGTGTGATCGGTTACCATTAAGGATTGGTAACTATGTTTTTCCCTCAGACCTAATAGTATTGGAATCCCAAGGATTAGATGTGATATTAGGCATGGATTGGTTATCAAAGTATGAAGGGGGTATTGAATGTGCTAGTAAGTCAATTTTTCTTACCACCCCAGAAGGGAGAAGGATCAAGTATGTATCCCGACATGTGCCAAAGAGGACTCAAGTAAATTGTTTAACCGGAGTTGTGCAGGAGGAAGTACCAGTAGTGAAGGATTTCCCCGAAGTATTTCCAGAAGAGTTGCCAGGCATGCCGCCGGATAGAAATATTGAGTTTTTGATTGAGCTATTGCCAGGCATAGGGCCAATATCAAAGAGACCATATAGGATGCCTACAAAGGATTTGGTGGAAATTAAGAAGCAAATTAAGGAGTTACTGGATAAAGGATATATTCACCCAAGTTCTTCACCTTGGGGATCGCCAGTACTTCTAGTGGAGAAGAAGGATGGATCGTTAAGGATGGTTGTCGATTATCGAGGATTGAATGAAGTAACCATCAAGAACAAGTACCCACTACCGATGATCAATGATCTGTTTGACCGATTGCAAGGAGCTAAGGTATTTTCCAAGATCGATCTGCGATCAGGATACCACCAGTTGAAGATTCGGGAACAGGATATACCCAAGACGGCTTTTACCACCAGGTATGGGATGTACGAGTATACCGTTATGTCATTTGGTTTGACTAACGCACCTACATATTTTATGAACATGATGAACAAGGTGTTTATGGAGTTCTTGGATAAGTTCATTGTAGTGTTCATTGATGATATCCTGGTTTACTCAAAGAATGAAGAGGACCATAAGGAACATTTGCGTTTGGTTCTTGGAAAGCTCAGGGAACATCAACTATATGCCAAGTTTAGCAAATGTGAGTTTTGGTTGAAGGAAGTTGGATTTCTCGGACACGTTATATCCGGAGAAGGTATAGCAGTAGATCCCACTAAAGTTGATACCGTGACCAAGTGGGAAGCACCAACCACAGTGGGAGAGATCCGGAGTTTTCTTGGACTCGCAGGATACTACCGGAGGTTTATTGAGAATTTCTCAAAGATTGCGAAGCCTATGACTGAGTTGTTGAAGAAGGATACCAAGTTCATATGGACAGAGGAATGTGAGGCTAGTTTTCAGGAGTTGAAGAAACGTTTGGTTATTCACCAGTGTTGATTTTGCCAGACCAGACCAAGGATTATGAGGTGTATTGCGACGCTTCACGTCGAGGACTTGGAGCAATGCTTATGCAGGAAGGGAGAGTTGTTTCATATACCTCACGACAGCTTAAGCCTCATGAGTTGAATTATGCTATGCATGATTTGGAGTTAGCAGCCGTAGTGCATGCACTGAAGACTTGGAGACATTTTCTGATTGGAAACCATTGCGAGGTGTACACGGATCATAAGAGTTTGAAGTATATTTTCACACAGAAGGAGTTGAACCTCAGACAAAGGAGATGGTTGGAGCTCATCAAGGATTATGATATGAAATTGCATTATCACCCCGGAAAGGCTAACGTAGTAGCTGACGCATTAAGATGTAAGAGCCATGTCAACACCCTAATGACGGGAGAATTACCAAGGGAGTTAGCCGAAAATCTTCGAGAGTTATGTTTAGAAATAGTCCCGAGAGGCTATGTAGCAGCATTGGAGATTCAGTCTACATTGATGGATAAAATCAGAGAAGCCCAAAGGACTGACAAGGAGATTGCTTCTATTAAGGAGAAAATTAGCAAAGGAAAAGCTAAGGGATTTCATGAGGATGAGCACGATACCTTATGGTTTGAAGACCGTGTCTATGTACCAAATGATCCGGAGATTAGAAAGCTAATTCTGCAAGAGGCCCATGATTCACCATATTTGATTCACCCAGGAAATACCAAAATTTATTTGGATTTGAAGGATATTTTTTGGTGGACCAGAATGAAGAAGGATATTGCGGAGTACGTAGCAGTTTGTGATGTATGTCAGAGAGTGAAGGCAGAGCATCAGAAGCCAGCAGGATTGCTACAACCATTGCCGATACCCGAATGGAAGTGGGATAAGCTAGGCATGGATTTTATTACAGGATTGCCCAGAACACGTTCAGGCTATGACTCGATATGGGTTGTAGTCGATCGTTTGACAAAGGTAGCTCATTTCATTCGAGTGAAGACTACCTATACCAGTGCAAAGTTGGAAAAGATATACATGACCAGGATCGTATGTCTGCATGGAGTTCCAAGGAGCATTGTATCGGATAGAGGACCCAGTTTACTTCAAAGTTCTGGAATCAGTTGCATGAGACTTTGGGAACCAGACTAGAGTTTAGCACAGCTTTCCACCCGTAGACAGATGGACAGACTAAGAGAGTCAACCAGATCTTGGAGGATATGCTAAGAGCTTGTGCGCTAGATTACGGATCTAGTTGGAACAAGAATTTGCCGTATGCAGAATTCTCTTACAACAACAGCTATCAATCCAGTTTGAAGATGGCCCCTTTCGAAGCCTTGTACGGAAGAAGGTGCAGGACCCCACTGTCCTGGGATGAAGTTGGAGATCGCCAGTTGTTTGGACCGGATCTGATAAAGGAATCTGAACAGAAAGTGAAATTAATTCGCGACAGGCTAAAGGTAGCTCAATCCAGGCAGAAGAGTTATGCAGATTCTAAACGCAAGGAGACAGTTTACGAAGTCGGAGACCGAGTCTATCTTCGAGTATCACCACTTCGAGGAGTTAAGCACTTTGGAGTTAAGGGAAAACTAGCGCCACGTTTTGTAGGCCCATACAAAGTGCTGGAACGTATGGGAGAAGTAGCCTACAAGGTGGAATTACCCGAAGGACTATTAGGAGTTCACGATGTGTTTCATGTATCCCAGTTGAAGAAGTGCCACGCGGAGATGGCTGACATACCGCTGAGAGATACGGTACCACTGGAAGCAATTCAGTTGGACAGTGATTTGACCTATGAGGAGAAACCAGTTAAGATTCTAGAGTATGCCAGTCGAGTCACCCGCAGCAAGGTTATCAAGTTTTGCAAGGTTCAGTGGAGCCACCACACGGAGGATGAAGCCACCTGGGAATGAGAGGAAGATTTGCTGAAGGACCACCCTCACCTGTTTTCTAGCCAAGCCGAATCTCGAGGGCGAGATTCATCTTAAGGGGTGTAGGTTTGTAACATCCCAAATTTTCAATTTGGAATGTTATACACTAGATCATCATTGCATATCATATTTATTGCATTTTGGTTGATCCTAGAAATTTTTCGCAACTCAAGGACCCTCGGAGAGAGTTGGGGATTTCGTTATTTTCATATTTGAGTTGTCTCAAATTTTGAAAATAGGATCATTTGATTTTATTTATTTTATCTTCAATAATTTCAATTACAACAATATGAGAGAGGGAATAAAATGACTTTCCCAAAATAAAGAAATATTGAGGATTTAAAAAAATCAAATAATATTCTATTTGGTTTTATTTGCTATTTTATTTGAATTTAGAAGAAATGCGCATTTTTCAAAATTGCATTTAGGCCCCAAATAAATGTTCATCCTGTGTGGCTTGATTTTAGAAGTCGGGGAAAATTTATTTCGGGATTTTTGGAGTCTGTTTAGTATTTCTTTTATTTGTTTTTCTGTGTGTTATTATTTAAAAAACGCAAACCGACTCCGGGCCGTACCCGAGCGGGACTCCGCCCAGGGCAGCCCTTATAAGCCGCTGCCCGGGGCCCGAGCCAGCCCACCCGGGCCGAAACCCTAGCGCCTGATCCACCGCCGCCGCCCGCACCGCCGCCGCCCGCGTCGCCGCCTCGCCGCCGCCGCCGCCCCGCCCGCTCGCCGGACACGCCGCCCGACGTAGCTGCCGTCGCCGGTGGTTTTCTTTTGAAAACCGCCCGGTTTTTTTAAAAAGCCGCGGTTTATTTTGGGTCTGTTTTTTATTAGAATGGTTTTTTTCGGTTTTTTCTATTTAGCGAGCGTTCGCTCGTTCGTTCGTTTTAACGAATGTGTTCGTCGTTTAGATCCAGTTAACAAACATTCGTTCGTTAAACTGTTCGTCGTTTTTCTTTTTCTCGGATTAAATCCGCGATTTTTCTCATCGCGACTTCTGATCCGATTTTCGTTTTAGTATAACTTTTCGCTCGTTTATCGGAATCAGGCGATTCAAGCGCCTGGAGTTTCGTCTCGAAACCCTCTTTCCGTTTAACCAACTTCAACAAGTTTTTGCCTCTGTAAAAATTGCCTTAGATCCAGAATAGTAAACGAAGCCTATTTCTTTTGTCGTTTGTCTTTCGTTGCTTCGTTCGATTTGATTCCTTTTGCCAACCGAAGTTCTTAAGATGAACTTTCTGGTTAGATCTCTTATTTGAGTTTTACCTGTGCATTAGTTGAGTACTTATTGTATGCTTGTTTGTTTGCGATAGAGTACCCGGAGTGCGCCGCTTGGTACATCGAATCACTAGGTTTCCCGGATCATCAGCAAGGAAAGTAACACTTTGATCATACCTTCTAGTACCCAGTTTTATTGCATTAGATCAACCCTTACACATTGCATGATTAGGATCTAATTAAATTGTGGGTTTGGAAAGTAGTTGAGGTAGTACCTATTACATGTTTACTATCAAACCTTTGGGAGTTACTTCTAAGTTTGCTTATTATTGCTATGCTATGCTGGTAGACGTGGATTGGGTGAGTGATATCCATGACAGATGTGAGATTTTTAAATCAATGGTTTATCTAAGGTGGCAACTTAAATACACATCTGGGTGGATTGAGGTACCTGGGTATTCCAGGATTGCCTGTTTTCTTTTGGACCGCCACCCAGGCTCAAAGGGATCATGAGATTTTTCATGCTAGAAACTTCCGTGTGCAGCCACAAGCTATTATGGGCTCTAGCATAGTTGACTAAGTCATGCGAACTCTTACAGTGGTAGACTAACAGATGTAGGGGATGTAGGTGGTACGGTCTACCCATCGTAAGGTGCTAGTGCTTCTAAAAGATTATGTCTCGGTCATCCGTTTCTCAAACACCGTGAAGTGCGAGAAACCAAATGGAGGCGATCGAGTCTTGTGGGGAAAAGTGCGCAAACCTCTGCAGAGTGTATAAACTAATCATGATTAGCCGTGTCCCCGGTTATGGACGTCTTGAGTATCTAGTACCTGGATTATCATGTGAATCTCAACATGTTACTATAAAATTTAATTTGACGGATTTGGTAATGATGTTACTTAATTGGGACTGAGGTTTCTGTCAACCATTCTAAATGTTTAACAACCACCATAAGAGTTAAATAAATTTATTCCTTTGCAGTAGGGAAAATTGGCTTTACGCAAAATTGTAACCATAGAGCTTTCCACCAGCCAAATATGCATATAGTATAGCTGTTTCATTCCATTACTCTCTATGTGTTACATTGCCAGCATATTCCATGTGCTGACCCGTTTTTGGGCTGCAACGTTAATGTTGCAGACTTTTCAGATGATGATTAAGGAGTTGTAGGTCGTGGTTCTATACTCAGTGATGCCGTTGGAGTTGATGGACTCACTTATCTTCCAAGCCTTCCGCTGTTATCGTTATTAGATGGCCTTAAGCCATATTTATTGTAATAAGATCTCTATTGAGACACTCGATGTAACAAGTGTGTGATTGCTACTCTGTTATAAATCCTTCAAGTATTGTGTGGTGTCAGCATTACTGATCCAGGGATGACACCTGAGCACAGAGATTGGACCGTTTGAGGTCTGGTCGCTACAATGGTCGGCATCACTGGAATGAGAAAGAGGTTGGGCTAATACAAGGATGATAGACTCGCCTTGAGCCCGACAACATATATCGTGTGGCAAAAGGAATGGAAGTATGATGTACAGGTTCGCCTAACCAGCTTCATAGTCTGCTTGGTGTTCGGCATGCCTTGCTAGGGGCCACTACCAACCGTGCAGTTCGGAGGTGATCCGAACTGCGACCAAGCCGGCTTGAACCTAAGGGGTCACGTGCTTAAGGGAAGGAACCCACGAGGTCGGATCCGAGGACACTGGTCGGATGTGATCCGAGCTGTGTTCGGATTCTGGTTGAGTAGACTTATGGGCGTTAGGGTCTGTGCGAGTTCCAAGTGTTGAGCCCGCGACGGACGCCTATATAAAGTGGGGGTGCGGCACACTCATGCGGCTGATCGCTTTGGCGTTGTCACTAGGGTTTGCATATATGTGTTGCGAATAGACACCTCCACTCGCCGCCGGTTGTGTCATCGGACCTAGCAGTCCGCCGCACGACGCTCCTCCTGCACACGCGGATACCGTTAGAGGCGGTGCACTTGCGCCGCTCCAGCGAACCTATACGTGGGAACCGACGACCGGCTGTTCGAGGAAGATCTGACGAGGAGACGATCCATGCAGACGCGCTGCCCCAACTCTTCTTCTACTGCATGGCACTGCGCGTCTAGTGGTAACGATCTGTGATCCATCTCCCGTAGCATGTTATTGGTTGTTCTGCGCATAGGAAATTTTAATTTGCAGTCGATGCATCCTACTGTAGAACCCAACAATCACTGCATCGACCAATCTAGCGGTGTCTTCCTTCGAATACCCCACCTTAAAAGCTTCACAGATCTCATCCGATGGCGTTGGCAATGCAACCTCTGGCGAGACTACAACCGGGGACTCGTCCTCCTCGTCCTCATCCTCTCCGACGCCCTCCGCTAGGTCCCAGAATCGACCGCCGATGTGCCATTGGCTGTTGGGGTCTAGAGTCTGAGCCCGTCATCACACCAGAGGAAAGCTCACACACATGTACAGGCTGCCAGTGCATTGTTCCCCTTATTCTTCTCAATTAATTATACATTAAAAAGTGGTAATCATTTTGTCCTATTTTCTTTTTCTTTGGGAAAAACTTCCGATCTATCCATCAACTATCAAGGTAGTACAAACACCAGAAGTAAAAAATACATCCAGGTCTATACATCATCTAGCGACGACTACAAGCACTAAAGCGAGCCGAAGGTGCGCCGCCGTCATCGCCCCTCCATCACCCGAGCCGGGCAAATTTTGTTGTAGTAGGAAATCGGGAATTAGTCGTGCTAAGCCCCCAGAGGACCAGTGCACCAGAACAACAACCACCACATAAAGAGAAGCATAAATTGGATCCAACATGCGGACATACAAACATAGTCAAAAGAAGACAAACGTCGACCGAATCATGTGAATTCCGAAGAAGACAAACCTCCACACGCCTTTCAATGATGCTAGAAGCATCATCAAGGCGCGAGATAGGCTAGGAGTATCTCGTGCCATCCTCATGGAGCCGTTGTCGGTGTCAAAACCGGAGGATCTCGGGTAGGGGGTCGCGAACTGTGTGTCTAAGGCGGATGGTAACAGGCGGCGGGGGACACAATGTTAACCCAGGTTCGGGCCCTCTCAATGGAGGTAATACCCTACTTCCTGCTTGATTGATCTTGATGATATGAGTATTACAAGAGTTGATCTACCACGAGATCAGAGAGGCTAAACCCTAGAAGCTAGCCTATGGTATGATTTTTGTCTTCCTACGGACTAAACCCTCCGATTTATATAGACACCGGAGGGAGCTAGAGTTACACAGAGCCGGTTATGCTACCTCTTGAGCATTGCGTTGGATTTCCCCAAAGAGGAAGGGATGATGCAGCAAAGTAGCGTAAGTATTTCCCTCAGTTTTTGAGAACCAAGGTATCAATCCAGTAGGAGGCTATGCTCGACTCCCTCATACCTACACAAAAACAATAGCTCAACACAACCAACGCGCTTAGGGGTTGTCAATCCCTTCACGGTCACTTACGAAAGTGAGATCTGATACAGATGATAAATAATATTTTTGGTATTTTTGGTATAAAGATGCAAAGTAAATAAAGTAAAACCAAAGCAATAATAAAGTGATGGAGATTGATATGATGAGAAAGAGACCCGGGGGCCATAGGTTTCACTAGTGGCTTCCCTCAAGAGCATAAGTATTCTACGGTGGGTGAACAAATTACTGTTGAGCAATTGACAGAATTGAGCATAGTTATGAGAATATCTAGGTATGATCATGTATATAGGCATCACGTCCGAGACAAGTAGACCGAAACGATTCTGCATCTACTACTATTACTCCACTCATCGACCGCTATCCAGCATGCATCTAGAGTATTAAGTTAAAAACAGAGTAACGCCTTAAGCAAGATGACATGGTGTAGAGGGATAATTTCATGCAATATGATAAAAACACATCTTGTTATCCTCGATGGCAACAATACAAATACGTGCCTTGCTGCCCCTTCTGTCACTGGGAAAGGACACCGCAAGATTGAACCCAAAGCTAAGCACTTCTCCCATGGCAAGAACAACCAATCTAGTAGGCCAAACCAAACTGATAATTCTAAGAGACTTGCAAAGATAACCAATCATACATAAAAGAATTCAGAGAAGATTCAAATATTATTCATAGATAGATTGGATCATAAACCCACAATTCATCGGTCTCAACAAACACACCGCAAAAAGAAGATTACATCGAATAGGTCTTCACAAGAGAGGGGAGAACATTGTATTGAGATCCAAAAAGAAATAAGAAGCCATCTAGCTACAAGCTATGGACCCGTAGGTCTGAAGTAAACTACTCACACTTCATCGGAGGGCTTGGATGATGATGTAGAAGCCCTCCGTGATCGATGCTCCTCCGGTGGAGCTCCGAAACAGGCCCCAAGATGGGATCTCGTGGATGCAGAAAGTTGCGGTGGTGGAATTAGGTTTTTGGCTCCGTCCCCAATCGTTTCGGGGTACGTGGATATATATAGGAGGAAGAAGTATGTCGGTGGAGCTTTGAGGGGCCCATGAGGCAGGGGGCACCCTAGGGGGGCGCCCCTACCCTCGTGACCACCTCGTGGCTTTCTTGACAGAGGGTCCAAGTCTCCTGGATCTTATATGATGAGAAAATCACGTTTCCGAAGGTTTCATTCCGTTTGGACTCCGTTTGATATTCCTTTTCTTCGAAACCCTAAAACAGGCAAAAAATAGCAATTCTGGGATGAGCCTCCGGTTAATAGGTTAGTCCCAAAAATAATATAAAAGTGGAAAATAAAGCCCAATAATGTCTAAAATAGTAGATAATATAGCATGGGGCAATCAAAAATTATAGATACGTTGGAGACGTATCAGTTACAAGGGAGGAGATCTACATATCCAAATTGCCAAGCTTGCCTTCCACGCAAAGGAGAGTCCCATCCGGACATGGGACGAAGTCTTCAATCTTGTATCTTCATAGTCCAACAGTCCGGCCAAAGTATATAGTCCGGCTGTCCGAGGACCCCCTAATCCAGGACTCCCTCAGTAGCCCCTAAACCAGGTTCAATGACGACGAGTCCGGCACGCAAATTGTCTTCGGCATTGCAAGGCGGGTTCCTCCTCCGAATATTCCATAGAAGATTTTGAACACAAGGATAGTGTCCGGCTCTGCAAAACAGATTCCACATACCACCGTAGAGAGTATAATATTTCCACAAATCTAATTTGCTGACAACTTTTCATAATGTGACATCACGCCATGGCCTCGGTCATTATTCGAACCGTTTTTCCCTGCCCGCCACTGCACGTGTTGCGAGGCGGTTTTATTGGCATGTCTTGTCGAAGCAGAGATCGTGTCCCCTTATCACGGGATTCTCATCAATACGGGTGTGGGTAACCCAACCACGCCGCTTGGGGAATAAGCGAATTTACCAGGCAGGTGGGGAGGCGCATAGTTTCTTCCACCCTTATAAAGGGGTAAGGGTTCCACCTTTTTACCCACGCCTTCTTCTCTCCTGCCCATCCATTCTCGTGTACTCGAGCTCCAGCGCCCAAGTTTGCATTTTCTCCGAAGAACCACTCCAAATATGTCCAAAGCGGGAGGCAAGTGGATGGCCTCTACCGTCCGGAAGAAGGACATCAAGAAACTTCGGGAGGCCGGGTATCTAGCCCAGAAAATCGGCCACCGTCTCCCGACAGCGGGACAGATCGTCCCTACCCCGTAACCCCACGAAAGGGTCGTATTCCTCCCTCATTTTATCCGTGGGCTAGGGTTTCCCCTCCACCCATTTGTTCACGGCATCATGTATTATTATGGGATCGGTTTTCATGATCTATCCCCCAATTCCTTCCTCAACATCTCGACATTCATTGTCGTGTGGGAGACTTTTCTCCACATTCCACCACACTTCGGCTTATGGCTGAAGATCTTTAATGTGAAGCCCAAGGTAGTGGGCGGTGGGCACGCTGAGTGCGGGGGCGCTATGGTGAGCAAGATGCCCAATGTCACATGGCCAATAGGTACCTTCAATGATTTCGTCAGGGAGTGGCAATAGGAGTGGTTTTACATTACTGAGCCGCGCGGCGTGAAGTGGGCCGCTGCTCCCGAGTTCCGATCCGGAGCCCCTTTGCGGCTCACGTCCTGGCTCAAGAAGGGCATGGACTGGTCTTCGTCCAATGAACTGTTGGCGCTCCAGACGCGTGTCAAGGGTATGGAAGACAAGAATATCGAACTTTTCAATGTAGTCCAGGTGATGTTAGTCCGTCGGATCCTACCTTGTCAACACCGGACTTGCAATTTATGGGAATTCGATCTGGCCAAGCACCATACCCTGTGAGAGCTCATTGGCTCCTCGCATGAAGACATCTGGAAGGTGCTTTTTAAGCCCGACAAATCATGGTAGGACTCGGCCGAGGACCGCGGGTACCAACTGTCCCTCCCTGCAAGCTCGGTAAGTTACCGTACGTTTTATTTGCATAACTCAAGGGAAATGCTTAATGTGTTTTACACAACTCTCCTAGGGCTGGACGAAGAAGGCGGGATGGATCCAATGTCCGGCCCCGCTGCCCGAAGAACCAGCCGGCCCACTTCTGACGAAGATGTTGGACCCGGCGCCTTACAAGGTGCCGGAAAAGAAGACCGAAAAGGAGGCCAAAAAGACCCGGGGCGGACTTCGTCACCGTGCCTGACCCGCCTCCGAAGAGGACGAGGAGGAGGAAGACGAATCCCTAGCAGGGGAAAGAAAGAAGAGGACGGCCTCCGTACACTTGGAGGCCGAGTCGCCTAAAAGGGAAGAACTCTTCTTCCGGAAGAGTCCACTGCCGTCGCTGATAGCAGCCCGGCGTGGGATCCTAGGGACCAGCCCTTAGTGAACTCGTAAGTATATAAAATCCGAACACGTTCATGTGTCCGGACCCATCATGGCATAATATTTTAACCTGAGCCATATTTTTTGTAGTCCCACGGGGTCCCGTTCCGAGCAATCCTCATCCGAGGATTTGCTGAGCTCGGATGCTATGGAGAGCGGGACGCCTCTGAAGGCCCCTCCCCACATACATGTGATCAACACCGAGGCTTCGTCCCAGAGGGACTCCGTCCAAGGAGGGGCGGAGAAAATCATGAAGGCGGCGCCTGGAGGTCAAACTTCATGGGCCGGAGACATGTGGGAGAAGATCCCCGCAGGAGTCGACGGCAGGGACCATCTTGAATTCGGCCCCCAGTCGGACACAGTTTCAGAGACCAATACGGGTCTGGAATCAAGCAGGCGGCCTTCCTCGGCTGGAGAGGGCATCCTTGTTCCACCGGCGACCTCTGTCCAACCAGAGGTGCCGGGTGCTTTATTGGCGGTGCTGAAGAGCGCCTCCATCCTCGATGAACACCGTTCCCTTATGGGTGCGGTGATTGAGAAGATTCAGTCCGCTGAAAATGGATTGAATGAAGCCTGTATCGACCTTATAAGTGGTTTTGAGGTATGTTTTATACGGTTTCGAAGAGTGTCATAGTATGGATAGTAGCCCCTGATACACTGTCCGGTGAACGAAAGAACCGGACAGAGGATCAAATATATTTTTCGCAGGAAGACTCATTTGATGACATCTATCTCTCTTCTTTTGTAAGCACGTGTCTGTAGTGGCTACTGCCGCTCATACCGCGGAGGTTTCTGGACTGAATCAAAGTCTGGAGCGGGCCGAAGCGGAGCTTGGCCTGTTGAAAAGGCAGTTGGAAGATCAACAAGGTATGCACAAATCTTGTTTGGGTTCAGTGCGAACGAATTTTCAGTATGATAGAATATGTGTCATGATTTGCGCCAGGGGTGGTGACCGAAGTAGAGGCTCTGAACTAGGCTATTGCCGAGGCTGAGGAAAAGGCAGCCGCAGAGCAGGCTCTTCGTGAGAAGCACGAGGCCAAGGTTGTGGAAGCTAAGCGAGAGCTCCAAGAGGCCATGAAAAAATGCGAGACCCTGGAGCAGAGTTTAACGGAGAAAGAATCCGAACTCACCAGGGCTCATCAGGCTGTGTGCGATGCCCGTGGGGAAACCCAAGACGCCCTGCAGTAGATCCAAGAGGCGAGGGAGATGACGGCGGGTATGGCCTTCTTCCATGTAAAGCAAGTATTTGAGGAGAAAATTATATTTTATAATTTTAAGTTTGGATTTCTCCAGGGGTATTTGCGGAACTTCCTCGCAGCATATCGGATGCCACCCAATTCTACCGAGCCGAAGAGAGGAATACTGTGGATAAGCTCTTCTGGTCGCAGTATCTGGCACCGAATTATCCGGTGCCTTTTACCGATCAACTGAAATAGCTGATCGAACTACATAAGGCGGCCGAACTAGCCATGAAGGATTTGATTATCCGGCTATGGCCCACCGAGCCAATTCCGAGTAGCTACTTCGGGCTCGTGAAGCGACTTGTTAGTGCCTACCCTCGACTTGACGTCATCAAGCGGTCGGTCTGCATAGAAGGTGCGCGAATGGCCTTTGCCCGTGCAAAGGTGCACTGGGGGAAGATGGATGCTGAAGAGCTGATGACCGAGGGACCGCCAGAGGGAAAGGAGCACCGTAAGCCCGAATTGTATTATGAAAGTGTCCTGAAAGGATCCTGTCTTGCGGCGGAGCAATGCACCAAGGACATTGTATTTCCATGAATATAGTCATGTTGTCCTTTGTAATGTGTGAACAAGGTCATTTCTATTATTTATTGCATGTTATAAAAGTTTACTCTCCTGCGCGGCCGTTTTATATATTAAACCTGAGAATTGGTCAGTCGTCGGCTTCTGCCCCCTTGTAAGAAATACGGGGGTGTTCGGGATAAACCTGATCACTCTTTACCCCAGTGTTGGGTCCTTTGAAGGAGGTGTTCAACACAGTGAACCAGGCAATCGGACTATAGGGCTTTATCATTCTCACTTAGCCATAGGAGCATTAGGAAGGTAGGCACAGCCCCTGGTGTTCGGAAGACCGCACGAGGGGCCCTATAGGCACCTGATCGGAAGAAGAACCGATCCATCGCACGCTGCATTGGTTATGGCATTATGCGGGAGAAATCCTTAAAGATTTTACAACCTCTCGAATAGCTGACCAGCTCTCGCCGTATCATGACAGTCAGTTTTTGGCTTTCTCTACTGAGGTGCTCGTCCGGAAGAACCGGGACACACTCGCAGTAGTTCTCCATGTGCCGCCTTAGCCGATATAGAGGAACATAAGGCAGCAAAACATGGGAGCCGGGCAAACCCAACATTTGACCAAAGACATGATTCGGAGCTGGTGCTAATGCTATAAGTTCGGGGTGCCGAACTTCCATGAAGGTGTTCGGACTTTGTTGCCGTATTATGGGTAAAATGAAGCCCCTGGCAAAGGCATATTGCGGTGTACGGATGCCACTTAACAAAAGAGTTTCAATGAGAAATAACAGCAAATAAGCGTCATATAAATCCACATGTTGTATTTGAATGATGTGTCGATGCGTATGAGTACGGGTAATGTGATAAAAAGGGGAATATGACTATGGAACCTACTGGGACCAGGGAGGAAGAAGCTGTGTGCAGATCCGGAGTGTAGTCGGATGGACGTCGCGAGGAATATCTAAAGATTCCCTGGTGCGTTCGAGCTGTTACCATGTCACCAGCTCCGGTCTGCACAAAGGTGAGCCTGCAAAGGAAATGTAAGAAATATTTGTGTGCCGGAGAGCGGTTGAGCCGTGATATGTGGCATGTTCTGGACTTTGCGGGAATGTTTAGTCGAGCCCTGGACAAACCGGGCTATCCTACCATGAAGTAGTTCGGACTACTTTGAATGTGTCCGGGGGTTTGGCCGTCGACTCAAGATTTGACTAAAAGGTGCCCTCCATTGCTTCTGCTGTTTAAAGCGGTGGCGTACTCTATGGTACCGAGGGAGAGTTTGGCCTCGCCATTAACCGTGATGAAGCCGCGCGGACCGGGCATCTTGAGTTTACGGTAGGCATAATGTGGCACCATGTTGAATCGAGCGAACGCAGTTCGCCCGAGCAGTGCCTGATAATCACTGCAAAAGGGGACGATGTCGAAGATTAACTCTTCGGTGCGGTAATTGTCTGGTGATCCGAAGACTACCTCGAGGGCAATGGAGCCGGTACAGCTGGCCCCCACGCCTGGTACCTCTAAAGGTGGCTTTAGTGGGTTTGATCATCGAATGATCGGTGCCCATCTTGCGCACTATGTCTTGGTAAAGCAGATTTAGACTGCTGCCTCCGTCCATAAGGACTCATGTGAGGTGAAACCCGTCAATTATTGGGTCAAGGACTAGTGCGGCTGGATTGCTGTGACTGGTGTTGACCGGATGATCCATTTGGTTGAACATGATCGGCCCTAGTTTGTATTGCGGGCTGACCGGTTTCGTTAGGTCAACATCCCTAAGGGTGTGCATCCGGTCCGGGTTGGGAGTGTGGGTGACGTTTACCATATTCATCGTTTGGATTTCCTGGAGAGATTTCTTTTGTCCTCCTCTATTCGGTGATCTGGGCTCCTCGTCGCTGTCATCGCTTTGAGACCCCTTATCTTTGTTTTTGGCGCCTAACCTGCCAGCTTGTTTGAAGACCCAACATTCTCTGTTGGTATGATTGGCTGGTGTTCCTGGTTTGCCATGAATTTGGCATGGACGGTCGAGTATGCGGTCCAAACTGGACAGATCCGAATTGTCATTTTTGAGCGGCCCTGTCCGCTGACCGGACTTAGAGATATTAAATTAGGCATTGACTGTCGTGTCTTCGGCGCTTTCACCATGTTTGCGGCGTTTGTGTTTGTTGCGCCGGGGTTTGCCGTTGCTATCTCTGGCCTCTGATTTGCCAGCGTTGCTTGTTGTGTTGTTGCTACGAGCCAACCAGCTATCCTCGCCCGCGCAGAAGCGGGTCATGAGTGTCGTGAGGGCTGCCATGGACTTTGGCTTCTCTTGGCCGAGATGTCGGGCGAGCCACTCGTCACGGATGTTATGTTTAAAGGACGCTAGGGCTTCGGCATCCGGACAGTCCACAATTTGGTTCTTTTTGGTTAGGAACCGGGTCCAGAATTTCCTGGCTGACTCTCCGGGCTGTTGTGTTATGTGACTCAAATCATCAGCATCCGGTGGTCGCATATATGTGCCCTGGAAGTTATCCAGGAATGCGTCTGCCAGGTTCTCCCAACTTCCGATGGAGCTTGCTGGCAATCTATTCAGCCAATGTCGAGCCGGTCCTTTGAGTTTCAAAGGGAGATACTTGATGGCGTGTAGATCATCCCCGCGGGCCATGTGAATGTGGAGGAAGAAATCCTCGATCCATACTGCGGGGTCAGTAGTACCATCGTATGATTCAATGTTCATGGGTTTAAACCCTTCTGGGAATTCATGATCCATTACTTCATCAGTGAACCATAGGGGGTGTGCGGTGCCTCTGTGCCGGGCTATGTCACGACGCAGATCGTACGAGTCTTGTCTGCTGTGTTCGGCCTGGCCGGATTTGCTTTTGGTATATCCAGCATGACGGTCATCGTCATGTGTTGGGGCGCGCCCTCGTGATCCGAAGATCGATCTTTTGTGTTCAGGTTTGTTTTCCAATACGTCTCGCAGGTCCTGCATGTTACCTCGTGCCTTGCTGTTTTTGTTTGACTGGCGACGGGGTGCGGGCTGGACTTCGGGCTTCTATGCCACTTTGTCCCGGCCACGAGGTGGCCGGTTTGCCGCATCATATGTTGGAAGCGCAGACTTTAATGCTTCCTCTTCAAGTTGGGGTAGCAACCTGCGCTTTGGGAAACTTTTGATTGGGCACTATAAGTGCATCTAGTGCCACCCCTAGTTGGTTTTGGAGTATTGATGACAAACCTAGTTGAGGGACTAATGTGTTTGTGAGAATTGCAGGATAACACAGGTAGAAGTCCCTCATTGATTCGGTTTTCCTACCAGAGATGACCCCTAAAAATGTATGAAGACATTGATGTCAAAGGTGGTATATGAAGATATTCACATTGAAGACTATGACAAGAGAAGACATCGCATGAAGCCTATGGAGCTCGACGACTTAGATCTTTCGTAGTTCTTTTTCTTGTTTGTTGAGTCATAGGAACCACTGTACTGTTAAGTGGGGTCCAAGAGAACCAGTCAGAATGACTGAAGTGATGCTTAACCAAAACCTATGTCTTCGAGTGAAGACTATGAGAGCGAATCTTGTCCAGAGTCGGACAAGTCAGCTTTGCTTGTAGCCCAAGTAAAGTTGCCGTGTGAGTTTGAAATCTGACCGTTGGAACACGTGTCAGTTCCTTAGTGACCCAGGGTCATTTCGGACAAATCAGGTCGGGTTGCCTAGTGGCTATAAATAGCCCACCCCCTACAACCATAAATGGTTGGCTGCTCAGAGTTAGTGTATGGATTTTGTCATTTGAGAGCAACCCACCTCGAAGCCTTTGAGAGAGAATTCCTTGCGAGGATAAAGCCCTAACCACCCAGAGCCAAAGAGAATTAGGCATCACTTAAGTCTTCTTGTCTGTGTGATCTGAAGACTTATTACACTTGAGGACTGTGAATCCTCCAACCAGTTAGGCGTCGCGTTCTGAGCATCCAAGAGACATTGTGGATTGCCGGTGAACGAAGTCTGTGAAGGTTTGGGAGTCTACCTTGAAGACTTACCAGAGTGATTGGGCGAGGTCTGTGTGACCTTAGCTCAAGGGGAATACGGTGAGGATTGGGTGTCCTGAGCTGCGTGTTCAGGACTGGGTGTCCGGGACTGTATGTCCTCAGGTTTAAATACCTAGCCGCCCTAACCAAACGTACAGTTGTCACAGCAACTGGAACTGGTCCAACAAATCATTGTCTTCAACGTGTCACTGGTTTCATCCTTTCCTTCCCTTTACTTACTATTGGTCCTTGTGAAGTCATTGTTTGATTGCACTATCTTTTATCTTCACTGAGTGACTGCGTGTTCTGTTTGGCTTCATAATATCTTCCTACCTGATCCTTACTACATTGCTGCTATTAGCCATTGTGCTTTCACTCCATTGAATACTTGACTATGGCTTGCCTAGTGTAGTCTACCTTCCGCTGCAGGGTAATAGGTTTATTTCTATCGTTTGTCTTCATAACTTCCACGTTTTGAAGACTTTCATAAAAATTGCCTATTCACCCCCCTCTAGTCGATATAACGCACTTTCAATTGGTATCAGAGCAAGGTACTCCCTTGTTCTGTGTGATTTGGTTTAACCACCTGGAGTTTTAGCTATGTCGACTGCAGGGATAATTAAAGTCTCCGCTGCGTGCCCCGTCTTCGATGGAACTGAATATCCCTACTGGAAGAATAAGATGTGCATGCATCTTGAAGCCATTGACGTCGACCTATGGTATGTCATCAAGAACGGCGTTCCCAAGGCTAGAGAAGGTGTCACTGCTGCTGATGTCAAGAAGTTCATTCAACTGGACTCTACTGCCAAGAATATCATCTATGGTCATCTGACCAAAGGACAATATGGCCGCGTGAGTGCTTTGGAAACATCTAAGCTAGTCTGGGACTGGCTCTCCAAAGTCAACGAAGGCGTCTCAACCTAGAGAGATCAGAGAATCAGTGTCCTTCGCAACCTCTTCAACCGCTTCAAGAGAAATGACAATGAGAATGTCTAGCTCACATTTGATCGACTCACTGACATCACGAATGAGCTTCAAGCCCTTGGCGCTATTGAGATCACCAAGCATGAAGTCGTCAAGACACTACTGAGATCACTTGACAGTTCGTTTGACACCCTAGCCCTGATGATTCAAGAACGTCCTGATTTCAAGACACTCGATCCGTCTGACATACTTGAGAGGCTCAACACACATGAGTTTCAGCTTTCTAAGAAAAGAGATATCTACGGTCCAAACTATGGGCGAACTCGTGCCTTGAAGGCAAAAGTTGTCTCCTCATCTGAAGAAGAATCTGACAGCAGTTCGGATGATCCTGAAGACATTGGAAGAGAACTTACTATGCTTGTGAATAAGTTCCAAAAATTCACCAAGAAGAAAGGTTTCACAACGTCTTCCCGATCAAGCTCAAGGAATGATGAAGCGTCTGCTCATGACTACAAGAACAAAACATGTCACAAGTGCAAGAAACCTGGCCACTTCATCTCTGAGTGTCCGCAGTGGGACAATGAGAACAAAAAGAAGAAGAAGAGCAAGGAATATGACTCTGACGACAAAAAGAAGAAGAAATACTCAAAGTCTTCTTCCAAGTCTTCCTCAAAGTCTTCATCACACAAGAAGAGCTCATCTGGCAAGGCACGTGCGTTTGTTGGCAAGGAAATGGATTCAGAGGAGGAGTCCGCTTCTGAGGAGGCGAAGGTGGAGTCTGAGGAGGACTCCGATTCTGGCGTCGCAAGTCTGGCTACAGCATACGTTGCCAAGTCCATCTTCAACACTGAAGACAATGACTTCATCACCGACACTGATGCAAATGACAAGGACTACTCCGCTCCTACCTACTGCTTCATGGCACGCGGTGCCAAGGTAAACACACGCACTACTCACTATCAAACATCTAGTGACGATGACTCTGATTTTGGTTCAAAACCCAGCTACAAAACACTTGCTAAAATTGTAACTAAACAACAAAAAGGCATGGAACATATTCAAAAACTGTTAGACAAAAGCGATGATCTGTTAGGCGCTGAAATGACTCGTTCTGAGTCCTTAATTGAAGACATAAAAAAATCTTCATGTTAAGTATGAGGAACTTGAAAGTCGTCATGAAACGCTCTCAACAACTCATGCAAAGCTTGCCTATGATTATCTTCAAAGGAAGCAAGATCTTGAGAAATTGAGAGCGGCTCATGAAGATCTTCAAAAGGAAAATGAGTCACTTCGCTCTGAACAGATCAGCTCCGCTCAGGAAGGATTTGAACCACCATGTCTTAAATGCATTGAGCGTGATAATGCTACTACTGTTGCTGAATGTTCTACTGCTGCTATTGTTGCAATATCTTCAACTGTTGATGTGGGAACTAACCCCTCTGCTGAGGATTCCACTGCTATTGCTGATGAGAATGCTAGGTTGAAGACATTGCTTGAAACAGGGATGTAGAAAATTCTTAAAGGACATCAGACACTGTGTGATGTCCTCAAAAAGCAGATCTTGAACCGAAACCCGAGGAAAGAGGGTGTTGGGTTCGTAAGGAAAATGAATGCTGATGGCTCTTACTGGAAACCTGAGCAGTACCCCAAAACCACATGGGTTGCTGCAAAGGAATCTTCAGCAGATCCATCCACTCTATCTGGCTTCACTTGTGCAAACCCCATTGTCATTGATGAATCCTTTGATGCAAACTATAAACTGTTTAAGAATCAGAATGGTGAAGTGTTTGCCAGGTACATTGGTACTAACTGCAGGAATGGACTGCCTATGAAGAAGATCTGGGTTCCGAAAAAGTGTCTGGAGAATATTCCTGTGAATGTCATCATGACACCACACGTGAAGAAGACAAACCTCATACCACAGGCTTCATACGGTCCAAAGGCTTCATACAGACAGAGGACTCACCTGAGTCGCACTAACGCAAATGTTTTGTAGGGAAACCATACTCAGGCCTATGAATATGAGCACGGTTCATCAAACTGCCATGTTCGTAAGAACAAGAACTATTCTGCTTATTCTTATGAGTACTATTGTCCATCTGCAAGACTTTTTGCTAGGGCTCCAAAGCCAAAGTTCTCAGACGCTGCACTTAGACTTATTGCTTCTAAGCCACCCTTGAAGATGTCGGTGGCTAAGAAAGCTTAACTCTCTTTTGCAGGGAAAGGTCTCCAGCAGAAAACCAAAATCGTCTGACGCTATTGCTGGGGACCTTAAACATCTTGTAGGGTGCAAGATCAAATGCCCGAATGGTCTTACTATGTACTTCGTTCCTGAATCGCTTGCTACTCTCTCTATTAGTCCTAATCTGGATCTAAGCTTTCATAACCCACTGGTTCGTCAAATGTTTTTGCTTCACAATTCTCTTCGTGAAGCCTATCCCCCTAACTGCACTGTAGGGTATGACACCAGCGTCTTCAGAATGGATTATTGATAGTGGGTGTACCAATCACATGACTGGCAAAAGAAGCCTTCTTATGGACTCAACCTTACGTCAATCTGAGAAGAGTCACATCACATTTGCTGGCACTGGTAAAAGTAAGGTATTGGGCCTAGGTAGAGTTGCAATCTCAAAGGATCAACACATGGATAAAGTCATGCTTGTTGAATCCCTTGGCTTCAACTTAATGTCTGTCTCAATGCTTTGCGATTTGAACATGATCGTAATATTTGGAAAATATCGCTGCCTTGTACTAATGGAATCTGACAAGTCTCTAGTGTTTGAAGGGTATCAGAAAGATGATTTGTACGTAGTAGATTTCTCGGCAGGACCACAGCTTGCCGTATGTCTTCTAGCAAAAGCTTCAGAATGCTGGCTCTAGCATCGGAGGCTAGGGCATGCTGGCATGAGGAACCTCCACACCCTTGCAAAGAAGAAGCATGTCATAGGCATCGAGGGCGTCAAGTTCAGGAAAGATCACTTATGCGGTGCCTGTGAACCAGGAAAGATGACGAGGGCCAAACATCCCTCGAAGACAATCATGACAACCACTCGACCCTTCGAACTGCTCCACATGGATCTTTTCGGTCCCACTCATTACTCAACTCTTACTACTACTGCTTGTCTCTATGGCTTTGTCATTGTTGATGATTATTCTAGATATACTTGGGTGCACATAATCCTCTACAAGACTGAAGTGTAGGATGTCTTCAGACGCTTCGCCAATCGAGCAATGAACAACTATGGCGCCAAGATAAAGCACATCAGAAGTGACAATGGCATTGAATTCAAGAACACTGGCCTTGATACATATCTTGATACCTTGGGCATCAAACATGAATTCTCAGCCCCGTACACGCCACAGCAGAATGGTGTCGTCGAACGCAAGAACAGAACACTCATTGAGATGGCCCGAACAATGCTTGATGAATACAAGACTCCAAGAAAATTCTGGCCTGAAGCCATTGATACTACATGCCATACAATCAATCGTGTTTATCTTCACAAGCTTCTGAACAAGACATCTTATGAGCTCCTTACTGGCAAGAAGCCAAATGTCAGTTACTTCAGAGTATTTGGCGCCAGGTGCTGGATCAAGGATCCACTTCACACTTCAAAATTTGCACCAAAAGCACATGAGGGTTTTATGCTTGGATATGGAAAGGATTCGCACTCCTACAGAGTCGTCAATCTCTTTCATTATAAAGTGGTTGAAACTATGGATGTGTGGTTTGATGAGACTAACGGTTCACAAAGAGAGCACCTCCCAAATGTGCTAGATGAAGTTCCATCCAGCAAATCAATCAAGCTTATGGGAACCGGAGAAATCATACCCTCTGAAGCTCAACCTAAAGAGGAACTTATCATCTACGCACCTGATCAACCTGAAGACAATGCTCAGCCTGAAGACAATCCCACTAACAATGACAATGATCAGCAAGAGCAAAACCTTCGCCCTGTACATCCTCGTGTTGCCAATGAAGTGCAGATTGAGAGAATAATTGATAGCATCAATGCACCCGGTCCGCTCACTCGTTCAAGGGCAACTCAGCTAGCAAATTTCTGTGGGCACTTCGCATTCGTCTCAATAACAGAACCCAAGAAAGTTGAAGAAGCCTTCATGGAACCTGAATGGATTCAAGCTATGCAAGAAGAGCTTCAATAGTTTGAACTGAATAATGTATGGGAACTGGTTAAGCGTCCTGATCCTCGGAAGCACAACATAATAGGCACCAAATGGATATACCGCAACAAGCAAGATGAGCATGGTCAAGTTATCAGAAACAAAGCTCCTCTCGTTGCTCAAGGATATACTCAAGTGGAAGGCATTGACTTCGATGAAACATTTTCTCCTGTGGCTAGACTTGAAGCCATATGCATACTGCTGGCCTATGCAAATCATCACAACATACTTCTATATCAAATGGATGTGAAGAGCGCCTTTCTCAATGGCAAGATTGAAGAAGAAGTGTATGTTGCACAACCGCCTGGCTTTGAAGATCCAAAACATCCTGACATGGTATACAAGCTCAACAAGGCACTGTATGGCCTCAAACAAGCCCCTCGGGCCTGGTATGACACACTCAAATACTTCCTGAAGAGCAAAGGCTTCATACCTGGTTCCCTAGACCCCACTCTCTTCACGAAGACATATGATGGTGAACTGTTTGTGTGCCAAATATATGTGGATGGCATTATCTTTGGCTGCACCAATCAGAAGTACAGTGAAGAGTTTGGATATATGATGCAAGAGCAATATCAGATGTCCATGATGGGAGAGCTGAAGTTCTTCCTCGGTCTTCAAATACGACAGCAACGCAACGGCATCTTCATATCTCAAGAGAAGTATCTCAAAGATTGCCTGAAGAAGTTCGGTATGCAAGACTGCAAAGGCTTCACGACGCCAATGCCACCCAAGCATCATCTGGGTCCTGACGACAATGGTAAAGAGTTCGACCAAAAGGTATACCACTCCATGATTGGTTCTTTGCTTTATCTATGTGCATCTAGGCCAGATATTATGCTTAGTGTTTGCATGTGTGCTCGATTTCAAGCGGCACCAAAGGAGTCGCATCACTTAGCTGTGAAGCGAATTCTTCGATATTTGGCTCACACCCCAACTCTAGGATTATGGTATCCAAAGGGCTCAGAGTTTGATCTAGTTGGATTCTTGGATGCTGATTATGCTGGTGACAAAGTGGATCGCAAGTCTACATCAGGCACATGTCACTTTCTGGGACGATCACTTGTATGTTGGTCTTCAAAGAAGCAGAACTGTGTATCTCTCTCCACTGCTGAATCTGAATACATTGCTGCTGGATCTTGCTGCGCTCAGCTTCTGTGGATGAAGCAAACACTCCAGGACTATGGCATTCATCTGAAGCAAGTGCCACTCTACTGCGACAACGAAAGCGCCATCAAGATTGCCAACAACCCAGTTCAGCACTCGAAGACAAAGCACATTGAAATTCGTCATCACTTTTTCAGAGATCATGTTGTGAAGGAAGATATTGATATCATACACGTCAACACTGAAGAGCAATTGGCAGATATCTTCACCAAGCCCTTGGATGAGAAGAGATTTTGCAAGTTACGGTGTGAGCTAAATATCCTGGAATCCTCAAATGTCATGTGATCAGGCACACATCCTAACACTTATGCATATTGATGACTTAGATGTGCAACACATGAAGTAAAGTATATCTTCAATCAATGAAGACATACATTCTAAGTGTGAATACATTAATGTGGAATTTGACTTCGGAGCGCCACGATAATTGTGCGCCGTGTCTGAGTCTAATACTTCCTATACGGTGGGTAACGCCACCACCAAAGGTTCTGTTTGAAGTGTTTTACTCATGGCGTTACATTTTCCATGTCTTCACATTTGGTTTGTCTTCAATCTCAACATGTCTTCATGATTATCTTCACTATGTTGAATATATATATATATACTAGTGTTCTGTCCTCTACAGCATTCACTTATAGTTATGTCTTCTTGTTGAATCTTTTGAACTAAGTGAATGTGATCGGACCCTAACCTCTCTATGCTTTCTATCTCAAACTCTATCTCTCCAAATCATAGCATTCTATTGAAACTGTCTAATGTCTTCTCTGCGTCCTTGTCAGCAGAAGATACAGAGACAACCATTAAGTCCGTTTTCAATGCTCATTCCTCCACCTGAAACCCGGAGAAGTGGGAACGACCACCCGACAATCCAGGCGTGTGTGGGACGTGGAACAACCCCCGATATGCTGCATGATGGCCACGTGTTCCTCAGATGTGAATCGTCAGGGGCACCTGTGTAATAACGCAGTGCCGCCCCTGTACCTATAAATACACACCTCACAGCAGTCATTATCTCTTCTTCCACTCTCGCACGAACCCTAGCGCCACCGCTAGCCCTCGACGACGCCGGCGACGAAGCGCTTCGCTGCCGCAACCTCTCCGACGCCGTCTTCACGCCGACCGCGGACATCATCTTCTCCGCCGTCGCCGTAGGTGTCCTCCGTCGCCAAGTTAGGGCATGGACGATCGAACTTCTCGGCCTCCTCTTCCACTCCGTCTAGCAGTTCTTCGTGTGGTAAATAAAACTTCCTTTTTACAGCCCCTTTGATCCTATAGCTTTATCACTCTCTACCACAAGCAGTTTCTATTCACACAAGTTGGATCTCCTTCATACTGCATTTCATAACATGCCTAGTATATTCACTTATGCTTCACAAAGTAGTTAGATTCCTCACTTGTACTGATCTGTGGATTCGTACAAATCTGGAACCAACTCCTTATCTATGAGTGAATCTTCGCACGATGAGGTCAATGTCTTCTAAACTGATTTATCTTCAAAATCTTCTGAGAATGCATATGACCTCTTCCCCTTCCCTCGCACCTTAATGCTGTCACAGGTACATGTCCGTGGGAGAATCCCTTGGTTCTCATAGTCTGCATTCATTTGCAGAATTCTTACATCATCACATAAATTCTCCCGAAGCCAGTTCCTGTTTGTCCAGCAAGCGAAAACCTTTGAAGCCTTTGAACGTATTGAAGCCTTTCAGTTTAAAGTTCATGGCTTCAGAGAAATCAGCAAGGAAGGGTGGCAGAAAGCGTCGAGGAGAAACATCAAGAGATCTGCCCGATGACCTCTCAGAGCTGTACAAGACAGATCCTGAAGAGGATTACAATCAGCGCAAGACACGAATCCAATGGATTCGACGCTATTGGGCAGAACAGTGGTTCAAGTACAGATTTGTGACCAAGGAATATGCAAGAATGCCATCAAGCGACCATGGGGAGACATCCTCTACAAAAATCTTCAACCCAGGACCAGAGATGAAGCCATTGAACAAGGCTTCTATCCCTGCATGGTCCGTGGACCACAGCCTGCGGATGCTGACCCATCGTCCCTGCTATGGTGTCGTGACGACAATCTGTTTAAGCGCAACTTCCAGTTTGTCCAGAACTCAGCGAAGCAGAACAAGAAGTCTTTGGGATTAGATTTCAACCCTGGTCCCTCTGCTCCCCGTGCCGATGGAACTCGCGAAGCTGAACCCAATCTTCTTGGGCCCTTCTACAACCTTGAAGGTCTCATCACTCACATCATGATTCAAGGGACAGCCGTGAATGAGCCTGCAGATGATGCTGAATCAGATGAAGCGCCTGCAACGCCGAAGCCAAAGAAGTTGAAGCAGCCAAAAGCTTCAAAGCCGGCCTCTGCACCAAAAATCTCACGGGCGAAGCCACTCGCAACTGCACCTCCTGAAGACAGTGTGTAGTCTGAAGATTTGTCACGCATCTCCAAGCCCCAGAAGGTCAAGATGCCTCTCCCACACACCGGCCAAGAGCTAACAGCTGCTGCCATTCTGCGCAACGATGCCATTGATCTGTCCACTGATGAAGATCTTGCAGATGACGCTCTTGAGCAACTCATCAAGAGCAAAGAAGAAGCAGAAATCTTCAATGATCTGCCTCTCTTTGACGTGACAATCATCCACAACTTCATTGATGAGTGGTTTGACACGCCAAACATTAGCTTTGAAGATCTGCAACTACCCATTGGCCTCAGTGTCGCCTTCCATGGCGCCATTGCTTCAGAGCTAGCTCTCGCTCAGCGCATCGTCGAACTGAAGCAAAAGATTGACTATGAAAAGGCTCAGTTCAAGAAGCATATGGCCAAGCTCAGCGTGCAAGAGGTGAAAAACTTCAAGATCATGCTGCACGAGCTGAAAGAAGCCTTTCTCAAGAAACGCGCAGAAGCTCAGGGTTCTCGGGAGCGCATGAAGAGCCTGGCTGACAAGTGTGTGCAAGGCTACAATGAGGCTGAGAAGCGCAAGGCCCTTGGGCGTCTGGGCATTGATCCCAGGATGGCTGCTAAGCAGAAGAAGATGCCCATTGTGGCCGAACCCAACGCACCAAGGCAGGAAGCAGATCCCATTCTCTTCCCAACTAGCATGACTGGCTCGAAGCCAAAAGCCCGGTCAACCGCTTCAGAGCTGAACAAGACGAGGAATGCTGAGGCTGAAGCCAGGAAGAGGAAACATCCTGAAGCCTCTCCTACTGCCCCCTCCAAGAAGAAGAGGAAGACCAAGAAAGAACGGGCTGCTCCCACAGAGACTTTGATTGTTGAACCCATTTCCATGGTTCGTCCTGACGTTGAACGCGAACTGACAATCCATGAGCCTGCTTTCACAGAGGCTCATGAAGCTGAAGACTTTCCAGCAGCTGATCCCATCGCTGCTGAAGACATTGGTCACCATGACCATGTTGAAGATGATGCAGTCCTTTCTCAGCTCGAGCACCAACAGGTATCATCGCCTGTGCTAACGCACAGCGAACTCATCAGCATTGGTCATCCTCTAACGCCAATTGCTCAGGATGCTTCATGGGCTGATCGCCCACAAGAGGAAGAAGACTTTGAGGCCCAGCCAACACCAACTCCACAGGCGTCGCCTGCGTTGCGCAGGCTTCGCAAAGGACCAAGGCCTCCAGTCTCTGCGTCTGAAGCTGAAGCTGCTGAAGACATTCCGGCTGCATCAGCCGATGAAGAAGAAGCCCCACAAGCTGCTACTCCCCTGTCCCACCAAGAAGCAGTTCTCGAGGAGAACGTGACTGTGACCGACCCTCCAGCTCGTCAAGTGGAGGTTGAAAATCTCGAGGCTGCCACCACCAACACCACTGAAGCCACTGACGCTGTCATGGCTGAAGCTAATGTGGAGCCTTCACCAATCCAAGCACCAGAAGTCAGCGAAGCCACTGATCCCACTGCTTCTGTTCCTGCGCCTACTGTCGGTCCTCAGTTCGACTATCATGTTGAGCACAGGCCTCAGGTATAGAAGCCAATCCCAAGATTGCCCAGGTTCCCAGGTCTTGCATCAGCACCTGAATCCTTCAATATCAATGGCTTCAGAGCAGACAACACATTCTTCAATAGCTCCAGGAACCCCTACTCAAGGGAAAGAATATCATTTGATCGATTCTGGAGCTATCCGCAGCGAAGCTATTACTCCTGCATTCTATACAATCAAGGTCGCATCTTCCCACACAAGCGTCTTGACATTGAAGCGATAGCTGGTCTGCCCTGTTTGGAAGAAGCTCTGGATTGCTTCAAAGAGGTTGGATTGCTGTCGTTCATCACTGACCAAGAGCATTGGAATGAAGAGTTGCTACTCCAATTCTATGCCACACTTCACATCCACGGATATAACAGAGATCCGAAGACTTGGGTCCTGGAGTGGATGACAGGAAATGTTCATCACGAAGCCAAAGCCTTTGACATCATTGAGCTCACTGGTCTACCCACTCCTGGCGATCTCTACGAATCTGGCTGTCAACTTCACAGTGAAGCTGTGGAGAGCATCTTTCAGAAGCCTGAACCTAACATGAGTCAGATGCTCAGTATGATGAAGCCATTGCCCCAAGATGCTGCATATCCCAAAGAGTTCTTTGTTGAAGACCTAGAGTATCTGCCAAGGACTATTTATCACATCATAAGGCGAACTCTCTGGCCCATCAAAGGGCACTCTCCACATGCCAAGCTGGAAGGTGCAATGAAGACTTTGGTCTTCTATATTCTTCATGGCAAATGCTTCAATGCACAGGACTTATTCATTCGCCAACTTGCTGCATCAGTCTCTGATCTATTTGGCTTGAAGTTCTACGCCCCATGGGTAATGCGGCTGATCAAACTTCACTCCGCTATCTCATATCAGCCATCTGCTCGCAATCATCGGATCTTTCTGCCTGATGTGGATATGTCTATTGAAGCCATCTATCCTGAGCCTGCCAAGGAACCTCTAAGTCTTCAGAATGCGGAGCATCAAAGTTTTTCTCAGAACATTGAAGGAGTTGAAGCAGTCACTCGTGTGTATCCTTTGGCTGGCACTACACGTGCACCGCATCCTGCTCTCACTGAAGCCACTGATAGCACCATTGCCCAACGACCCAAGAAGCGCACTCGTGTTCTCAATGACCGAGAGCTTCTTGTGACTCTTCATCAGAAACAGGATAGGCATCATGACTGGCTGAAGCGTCAAATGCAAAGCCTCTTGGTGGATGTTAATCGCATTCGCAATCTTACCACCAAGAATGCCTTTGTTGCCCATGAAACCTCTCGACGCACATGGAAAGGGCTGACGCTGATGTGTTTTGAAGATGATCTTCAAGAAGATGGCTTCTCTGAGCGCTTCAAGTTTGACTCCACACCTCCTCGAAGGGCAGTGCTGCGACGAACTCCATCTCTTGAAGACTCTGAGTTCTCTTCCTCTGCTGCAACTGTAAATGCCAGAGTGATCGAGGATGAAGACGATGCTACTTCACCGCCACCTCCTTCAGCACGCTTCGACACTGCTCCAAGTTCTTTTGCACCATCGAACACCACCGACGACCCTGCTGCTTCACCTACTCTTCATGGGAACGAGTAGATGCTCTATGTCTTCAAACCTTTTTGGTCCTTACTGACAAAAGGGGGAGAAGCATATGAGTTTGATAGTCTTCAAGTGGGTCCATATGGGCGGGTGCTTCACATTTTGCTTCGTGTTTACAACTCTCGTTTTGATACATTTGGTTCTTTGAGTTGTAACACTTAAACTCGATGGTCGTCTGCTACTTATTTGCCATTTTGTGATGCGATGATAAATTCCGCATGTGCGACGATAAATTCCGCACTTAGATCATTTTGCAGACGTCCATTTTCCATTATGCATGTCATTATCTTCACATACCTTCACATGCATAGTGGATTGTCATCATAAGTTGAAGATGATCTCCACAAGCACAACCTGCCATGTGCATTTGCATTCCAAAAGCAAATTACTTATATGCATATCTTCAGGGGGAGCCCTTGCAACTTATGAAGACAATTCCTTATCCTTTACAATTTCACATATTATATTCCCCGTTGAAAACTTCAACTAGTTTGTCATCAATCACCAAAAAGGGGGAGATTGTAAGTGCATCTAGTGCCACCCCTAGTTGGTTTTGGAGTATTGACGACAAACCTAGTTGAGGGACTAATGTGTTTGTGAGAATTGCAGGATAACACAGGTAGAAGTCCCTCATTGATTCGGTTTTCCTACCAGAGATGACCCCTAAAAATGTATGAAGACATTGATGTCAAAGGTGGTATATGAAGATATTCACATTGAAGACTATGACAAGAGAAGACATCGCATGAAGCCTATGGAGCTCGACGACTTAGATCTTTCGTAGTTCTTTTTCTTGTTTGTTGAGTCATAGGAACCACCGTACTATTAAGTGGGGTCCAAGAGAACCAGTCAGAATGACTGAAGTGATGCTTAACCAAAACATATGTCTTCGAGTGAAGACTATGAGAGCGAATCTTGTCCGGAGTCGGACAAGTCAGCTTTGCTTGTAGCCCAAGTAAAGTTGCCGTGTGAGTTTGAAATCTGACCGTTGGAACACGTGTCAGTTCCTTAGTGACCCAGGGTCATTTCGGACAAATCAGGTCGGGTTGCCTAGTGGCTATAAATAGCCCACCCCCTACAACCATAAATGGTTGGCTGCTCAGAGTTAGTGTACGGCTTTTGTCGTTTGAGAGCAACCCACCTCGAAGCCTTTGAGAGAGAATTCCTTGCGAGGATAAAGCCCTAACCACCCAGAGCCAAAGAGAATTAGGCATCACTTAAGTCTTCTTGTCTGTGTGATCTGAAGACTTATTACACTTGAGGACTGTGAATGCTCCAGCCGGTTAGGCGTCGCGTTCTGAGCGTCCAAGAGACATTGTGGATTGCCGGTGAACGAAGTCTGTGAAGGTTTGGGAGTCTACCTTGAAGACGTACCAGAGTGATTGGGCGAGGTCTGTGTGACCTTAGCTCAAGGGGAATACGGTGAGGACTGGGTGTCCTGAGCTGCGTGTTCAGGACTGGGTGTCCGGGACTGTGTGTCCTCAGGTTTAAATACCTAGCCGCCCTAACCAGACATACAGTTGTCACAGCAACTGGAACTGGTCCAACAAATCATTGTCTTCAACGTGTCACTGGTTTCATCCTTTCCTTCCCTTTACTTACTATTGGTCCTTGTGAAGCCATTGTATGATTGCACTATATTTTATCTTCACTGAGTGACTGCGTGTTCTGTTTGGCTTCATAATATCTTCCTACCTGATCCTTACTACATTGCTGCTATTAGTCATTGTGCTTTCACTCCATTGAATACTTGACTATGGCTTGCCTAGTGTAGTCTACCTTCCGCTGCAGGGTAATAGGTTTATTTCTATTGTTTGTCTTCATAACTTCCACGTTTTGAAGACTTTCATAAAAATCGCCTATTCACCCCCCCTCTAGTCGATATAATGCACTTTCAGGCACTCGAGTTCGTGTTCCTCGGCTGCCAGGACCTCAGTCCATCTATCCGCTAGCAGATCTTGCTCGGCTTGAAGCTGTTGTTGTTTTTTCTTCAGGCTTTTTGCTGTGGCAATAAGCCGGCGCATAAAGCGCTCCTGTTCGACAGGATCCTCGGGAACGATAAATTCTTCGTCGCCGAGGCTCACCTCGTCTTTGGAGAGAGGCATGTAATTGTCATCCTCTGATTCTCCGTCTTCTGCCTGTTCCTTAGGGTTGGCTTGCACATCCGCCTGCTCGAAGCCTGGCTGGAGGGGATTGTCTTCGTCTTCGGCACTATTTGCAGCGTTATTGTCTCCTGTGCCGGTATCGCTGTTTTTGCTATGGCGGGGCTTAGAGCGGCGCCGATGACGCCGGTTCTTGGATTGCTTCTCGGGGGGATTATCCTCTGTTGCCTTATTGCCATCCCTTTCTTTGGGGGTGTCCATCATGTATATATCATACGATGAGGTGGCTGTCCAGCGTCCTGTGGGCGGTGGTTCCTGTTCGTCTCCCGCATCGTCGTCCATATCGTCGATGTCTTCGGAGTCGAAATTGAGCATGTAGGTTAAGTCGTCGACAGTGGCTACTAAGTGGGTGATGGGTGGGGAACGAATTTCTTCGCCGTCCGCTTCCCACTCGAGCCGGACATAGTTCGGCCAAGGGTCTCCTAACAAGGAGAGAGACCGTAATGAGTTTAGTACGTCGCCTAGGGGCGAGTGCTGAAAGATATCCGCGGAGGTGAACTCCATGATCGGTGCCCAATCAGATTGGATGTGCACGGACGCGAGCGGTTCGGAGTCTGTGGCCGGGGACGAATCCGAGTGTCCGGCAACACAGGTCTCATAGGAGGTGAAGTTGGTATTCGGCTCTATCGCCGCCGAGTGTGCGGCCTCCGTGGCGGGGTCCATCCACCCGTCCTCGGATCGCGCGATCTGTTTCGGATTGAGGGCCGGAGTAGTTACAGGTGTGATCTCCCGAACACTGTCCGATGGCAGAGCTAAATCATGCTCATCGTGGCTGTGCGGCATACCTGACATGAGTTTGAATCCATCGAAGATCAAGTCTCCGCGGATGTCGGCAGTATAGTTCAAGCTTCCAAACCTGAGCTGATGGCCAAGGGCGTAGCTCTCGATCTGCTCCAGATGGCCGAGCGAGTTGGCCCGCAGTACGAAGCCGCCGAATACGAAGATCTGTCCGGGGAGGAAAACCTCACCCTGGATTGCATCGTTGCCGATGATCGAAGGAGTCATCAAGCCTTATGATGATGACACAGTGGAACTCTCAATGAAAGCACCAATGTCGGTGTCAAAACCAGCGGACCTCGGGTAGGGGGTCCGAACTGTGCGTTTAAGGCGGATGGTAACAGGAGGCGAGAGACACAATGTTTACCCAGGTTCGGGCCCTCTCGATGGAGGTAATACCCTACTTCCTGCTTGATTGATATTGATGATATGAGTATTACAAGAGTTGATCTACCACGAGATCAGGGAGGCTAAACCCTAAAAGCTAGCCTATGGTATGATTGTTGTCGTCCTACGGACTAAACCCTCCGGTTTATATAGACACCGGAGGGAGCTAGGGTTACACAGAGTCGGTTACAAGGGAGGAGATCTACATATCCAAATTGCCAAGCTTGCCTTCCACGCAAAGGAGAGTCCCATCCGGATACGGGACGAAGTCTTCAATCTTGTATCTTCATAGTCCAACAGTCCAGCCAAAGTATATAGTCCGGCTGTCCGAGGACCCCTAATCCAGGACACCCTCAGCCGCCGTCGTCGCCTCGTCTTCCTGTGCAGAACACAAACCCTATAAAAACTAAAAAAACATCTAAAACACAGCCCTTCTGCCGGTAAGGAATAGGATCCACCATGCCTCCATGATCCTAAGGCCATTGGAGACGAGGCAGCTGGACGGCTGCACAACGGAATGTCATGGAAACCTAGACTAGGTGTTTTGTGCGTTAGAGCAAGTATAATAAGGTGACGTAGGAGGGCCATAATACTTAAAATACTATATCTTTGCTGAGTTGGATGAGAGAGAAGAGGATAGAGAAGATAAGCGGGTTGTAGATTTATAGCCGGCTGTAGCACGGTCTCCAAGAAGCGATGTGAGAGTGTATGGTGGGCCATATTGTAAAAAAGTAATACTTCCTTGTAGCTCATTACGATACATATTGACTATTACATTGGCTATAGATGACATGGTAACATGTTATAGCCACCGGTCGACTATATTATTAACTATGCTCTTAGGAGCTATAGGAGGTGCTGCGTGCGTTTCTTTGCGAGCGTATTTGTGAAAGATATTTTGTCCTCTTTCTCTTTAGAAGGAAAAAAGGATCAGGCCGTTTATCAAAACAGTACAACATCACAAAACCCCATCCAGAGATGGGGGAGAAACGGACCAAAGCCACCGCACTCTAGAAACGGCACATGGAAGCAGCTGATCTCACACGCAGCAGAGCAGACCGGCCTAACAGACTTACTACCGTCCAGCAGCCGAACTCATGTCGCGACCAAATCACGGTCAGCCTATTAAAACTGGCGCGCGAGGGCCACATGGGAGGGAACGTGACAGTGCCGCCTAGCCTCGCCACTAGCAGCGGCTTGTTTCTCTCCTCAGATACTCCACCTCCCCGCTTAAATCATTCAGCTTGTGAGGATAATGCCGAGTAAGTATAACGCATAATAATCTGGGCGTACCAATCAACGAAGGCAGACACCGTCGACCTCACCTGACATATGAAATATCACCGGCCCTCTCCATGTAGTACGTGGTACTACTACTCTACTTGTTGTGGCCTTGCCGTGCTGGGCCCAGGCTGTGCAGAAGGGGAGGAACACTTTGACATGACAAATGATCCGATCCGATCAGATCAGATCTGAGGAAGGAAGAGGAGCTACTCTAATTGCGGTCCATCTGGCCGGAGAGAGTGTCGTTGGGCTTAGTTTAAGTATACTCATCACGTAGCCTGTGGCCAATGGGGCAGGTGCTTGTGCTTGCTTTGCTGGCCTAGGTGTCGGTGTTGGATCGCCCACTTAATTTAAGTTGATCCTTGCAAGCAACAGCCAGCCTGTTTGGGTTTCTTCTCTCCTCTTCCTCACCTCCATCTCCATGCGTGCGAGCATGGACTCATTGGCTGGCTGGCTGGCTTGCATCCTTCTCCTTGCCTAGCTTGTCCCTTTTTCTAAGCCTCCATACACGCCATGAACACATGGGATTATTCCGGGTTTTCATCCCTCAATCATCACACGGAACACACACACACGGTATACTTGGGATATACGGAACAGCTAGCTACCTTAGCCAGACGATCCATGTGTCTTCTTCACGTTGAAGGGATCTACCGCATGGCTGGGCGGTAGATTTTTCGTAGTCTTGAGGAAGAGTCACAGCTAAGGGTGAGAAACTTGTGAACAACTCTCACCCTCTCGATACAATAGATGACCACAAGTGTAGTTAACTTCATAACGTCCCCATCAAAAATAATAATAACGCGTACTTCAAAAAGTATTGGTAGTGCTAAATAAGATACTAGTACGATGTTTAGCTTAACAGGGAAAAAAAATTGAACACTGCTATTTCTGGGAATTATGGCAAGTTAAGATCTAACTACCGCTTTTCCTTGCAAAAAAATGAGATCTAACTACTGCTCATGTAGTACAATCAGCATTGGCAGCGGTAAACTTTTGGCACATGAGTGTTATGATTGACGCCAGTGGATAAGAATCTACAATAATCAAACCCTCTGGCGGCAGTACTTACGCAGACACCAATAAATAAACTCTGCGGCCTGATCCCAAGCAGGATCACTTTCAGAACTAAGTACAATAATCATATGATCACAATACAGTAACAAAATCACATGCCAGAGACATAGTTTAAGGGGGGCAATGGGTATGCATAAAAAATTCCTTTAATATTGTTAGTTGATCAAGTACAATGTTGAGGGGATCAAAATAGCTACAAGATTGGTGAAGGGAAAATAGTACAACTAAGTAGTAACAGAAGAAGAAAAATAGGAAAAGGGGAGCACAGATCCTCCCTCCTTATCCGTCCACCTTTCTCATCCTCTTAACAAAGAATGAATTGAACTGAACAAAAGAATCTGAAGCTCTTCTTTTTTAGCACAATTGCAGAGAATTGTGAGTTAGTAGTGGTCACTGCAGATCTCAGTTCATGGAATGAATCATCTTCTTCTTCCATCATCATCATCATGTACAATTTGCCAAAGAAATACCCTTTCCTTTGGTTAAATTCACAAGGAGAGAGAACCCTGGCTTAAAAGAATAGTTGGTGAGTAGATATTACAACAATTTTCGGTCGGTCAATACTTCTTGTACCTTTTTTTTATGTAGTATATATATTTTTCTACTATCTTCCTTAACCTCCTTTGAATGGGCTGACTGGCTGACTTACTGACTTTATACAAAAGCTGGAATGGTTTCTTAAGAGACCATTGGCTGAGATGGGAGTTATTAGGTGAGCAGGCGAGCCTCAGCCAGTGGGGGCGTCTTAGGCTGGAGCTTGGCCTGCTGCTGGGACCAATAGGACTGGGCCGCAAGGACCCGGTCGAGCAGATCCTGCGGCACCGGCTCACCGCGCCGCTGCTGGGGCGAGATGCTCGCCGTGTGCACCAGCGTCTTCCATTTGTCCTGTTGACATGATGAGAATTTTGACACGGTTAGAACATGCCAGTTCAAACTTCACCATCTTCATTCATCAAATTTGACCAAAGAATAGATTCTAGTCAAGTTGCCTACAGGTGCTGCGCCTGCGCAGCCAAGAAGCTTCTGCTTTAGTAAACGAACGAAAGGCTATCTCATCCTTTGATGAGACTTTTTCTAAAGTCCCAACGGTGTTAGTTGACGTGCAAGAGTAGGTTGCTTTTATTTCTAGGTGAACCATTCTGCTACTACTGCTGCCCACTTGACCCTTCCAAACAACAAAGTTGATGCGTGAGGACAGCACTAACTGAATCATAAGGACGGACACAAGGTTGGTTTTCCAGAAAGATAGAGCCTAACTACAATCTTCTAGTACTAACAGAAAAGCAGTACGGTTAGACTGTCCTTCATGGTAAGGAACCTAAAACCCACAAGCACCAAACTGTTTGTGAATCTGCCAACTTGCCCAAACCCCGAAATTAGCTTTTGCCACAGGAGTAAAATAGTCGAGCCAAACATCATAAAATTTTAATAATGTGTGACAGCTATGTGCTTATTTGATCTAATTAGACAGGAAAAGACTTGCAAAGTCAAAGTAAAGTATATGACAGCAATTACCTTGAGATCAACATAGGTCCGATGCTTGGCATTGTCAAAAGCACGAAGTTTAACATCTCGCCATCTACATGAGATCGCACAATTAGTCAGAAACAAAACAGAGAGATTTTCAATGCCAGGTTGAATGAGGAAATAAGATGTGTACCTTCCAGTTCCAAGCTTTTCGACTGCAAGCACAAGTGCTTCCACTTCAGCAACAGAGAAGGGACGTCTGATTCGACGCTGCCCCTGTTCTGCTGATCTCTTCGCCTTGTTTGCTGGAACTATCGCCCCTGCGCTGGAATCTACAGGTGTAACTGGAACAATAGCTCGCGAGTTTGCTGAAGCTTTCTCAGGTGAGGAGATGCCCCCAGGAGAGTGCACTGAATCATGATCATTTCCCTGGTAATTAGCTGTCAAGGGTGTCAATGCAAGCTCCTGTGAGGCATCTACTTCGCCGTGCTTCGAGGATGAGTCAGCAGGTGCGATCCTGCATTCAATAAAGCGCACCAATAAGACTCAGGTTACAAACGTTGAAGATTTATATCAAATTGTAGAAAATCAACTATTATTGTTTTAGAGCATAACTCCATACCTTGCTAGGGGTTCAGTGGTTTCAACAGTTTCTAGGAATTCGATATCTTCAGGAGCTGCAAGTTGTGATGAATGCCGTGTACAGTTGGGCTCCAGTGAAAAGCCTATGTTGTCCAGAATATCATCATGACCAATCCCAGCTTGCATTAAGGTTTTGCTATCATCCCTGATTTTCTTTCCATGGTGAAGAACACCCACACGCAGACCACCTCCAAGCATGGCATTTACTGCCTCCAGAACAGTTTTCTGCATCGAAAGTACACATTAAACCACACGAATAATCATTGAGGGGGGAAAGGAAATCCTTCCAGTGTCTATTTATGTGCATGAACAAGTAAAGAAAAAACAAGAGCAGAATGTCTGGAAAATACCTTCAGTGAACCAACAGAAGCAGTTTCTGGGATCTCAATTAGAAGTTCAGGCACCTTGAAAGATTTGATCTTAAGTTTCACTGGAAAAAAATAAGGATATTGTTTAACTAATAATTAAGGATAACCCCAAAATGGTTGAAGGTACTATACATACCATGGCAATCGTTTGATTTACAAGATCCATGGAATGGCATTGAGTTGCTGCCCTTATTTGCTGCAGAAGAAGTGTTGCGCCAAAATAAGTTACAAGACAAGAGAGAAATAAAATTGAAGAGGAACGCACGGGTGCAAGCAAAACAAACCTTCCAAGGAAGCAGCATGTGGTTCTCTTGCATTAACCTTTGTGGTTCTCTTTGCATTTGATTTTGCAAATTCTTCAGATACTAGAGTTGAATGACGATCCAACATCTTCCTTCGCTTAAATGTACTCCTTTGGGTCCTTTGCCGCGTATAATACATTTTCTTGTTTCGGAAAGAAGGCTTCCGGTCAGCATCTGGCAGGAAAAATGAATTCAAGTGAGATTAAGCTGGTTTAAACATGTATGTCATCAATGAAGTGCTACTTGAAAGGCAAAGTATAGTGAGAAGACCCAATGCTCACCACTATAGGAAAGATCTCCTTTGTGCATTCTGGCTGGAGCAACTTTCCTGTACTTGCAGGCGAGGAACTTCTTCACCCTACTTTGGTCAGCTGTACAATTGGGCCTGAAGCCCCTGTTAGTGGCGGTGCTCGAATGCGTGCACCCGGAAGATTTATCATCATCATCATCATTCTCTCTATCTACAGAATACTCTGCTCCTCCTTTTGGACCCCTCGGAAAGGAGACGGACTTGTGAATTTTGCCGCCATATAATGGCATCTCGCCGGTGCTGTCAGAGCTGACCAAAGGAGGCGGCTTCACATCGACATCCATGGGGTCGAGAAGATTGTACATGTCAGGGGCGCTCTTGTTGAAGGCTGCTGCGGACAATGCCATCACATTTGCCGCTGCATCCCCGGTGAAGGCCCCTGACTCCACGGATTCAGGCGACCACCTGTCCGCGATCGCCCCGAAATTACTACCCAAGTCAGCCTTGGTACAACTTATCATCGAGGGTTCCTTGTCCACAGCCTCAGACTTTGCCTTTGGAACCTCATTCAGATCCTCCCCCTTCCGAGAATGGTGATCCGCCAGTCTCTGAGACGCAATGTGGGAAATCAACGCGCTCTCATTGCAGCTATCCTGGTCCATCACATCATTCTTGAGGTGCTTCCCCTCCTCGTCGCACTGCTCTTGCTTCACGCAGACATCCTTGGCAGAAGCAGCGAGGACCGGGGAGCCGGCGCTCATGTTCCCCAGCGAGCCCTCGCCCTCATCGAGCAGCTTGCCGGCCACCGTCGCGAGAAGGTCAAACGCGCACATCGCCTGGCCCTGGCTCTCCTTCTTCCTAACCGATCTCTTGCCCTGCACATTTCAAGAAACAAGAAGAGACGCCATCGCTGTCAGACTCGCCAACCGGAGCAGCAAGACCAAATTTGGACGCTGAAAGGCGCAAGCGGCATACCCTCGCGGATTTCGGGACGCGCGGCATCTCCGCGACGTGGCTTCCACCGCACGACTCCATCTCCGACGACGTCCTCTTCTGGAACACCATTCTTCTTGCGCCTCGTTTCGGTTGCTTGTAATTTACAGAGTTAACAACCGGTGGTTGCGCTGCTCATGGTTTGTCCCAGAACACAGATCTGCAAATAAATTATTAAAATCCCATTAGCAATTATAACAACAAAAGATACGTGGTTGCTATAGTACAAAAAGGAAAGATCATTCGTTGGGATCTCCGCAACAAGTCAGGATAAATCTCGGATAAACCCATGATTAATTAAACAGGGGATGATCATAGTTAGCAGTGCAATTAATTACAAAAATTGTAGTCCCAAAACCCCAGGAGGATAGGCCCGGGCGTGGAGCGCCCGAAATGATGAGAATTTTTTAAACCAGCTGCGCTCCAAACCCAATTGGTTTCATCAAAAGAACACAGGAAATGGAGGGAATTCGTACTTGCTCTCGTGATCCAAATTACTAGTAAGCGGAGAGAACAATCTTTGGGTTGAAATGGTTTCGCCGCCGTATTAAATGCACCCAAGAAAATTAAATTCGCCGGGCAAACCAAACCAGCACGCCAAGCGATCAAAGAGAAAAGCCTTTAAAAAACTCACATGCATCGGAATCCGTGAAGATTAAGCAACTGCCAAAAGGAAAGCGGACGCGTCGGTTAAAAAAAAGAGGGAAAGAAGAGCAAGCCCAGTGGGTGAAAACCAAGCAATAATTCTCAAATCGCCGGGCGCCAGATCGGATCTTGGCGCCTAATTCCCGCAATTCGACGCGAATTTCGTCCGAAATGGGGCGGCCTGAGACGAACAGCTCGAAATGCGCGGCCTCCCGCTCCAAATTTCCCGAATTCTCACCATGACCGGCGTCGGAACCCGCCGATCACAGCAAAGCAAAAGAGTTTCAGGCAGAAATGGGCTTGGGGCCTCCCCGGAGGCCGGAAGAAAACCCCAGGCAGCCCCAGTTCCCCGAATTCCCCAAACCCAAGCAACGAAGGCGAGCCCCAGGCACAGAGGCTCGCAATTCAGCACAATTCGACGGAACCCCGTGGCCGGACTCACCTCAGAGGCAGAGATCCACGGCGGCCTCCGATCGCCCCCACCAACCGGCCCCGGATCACCGTACGGGGCTCCGCGGCGGAACCCTCCGGCGAGATCCCGCACCCAACAGGCAGGCGACCGCGCGCTGGATTATTCCTCCTCCTCCCCCTCCCTCGCTCGCTTCCCTCCCCTCGCCTTCGCTTCTCTCTTGTGGCTTCCCTTTTTATTTATTTTCCCTCTCTCCTCCTCCTCCTCCTCCGGTTCTCCCCTCCCCTGTCGCGGATGTGTGGTGTGGTTTGGCCAAAACCCCTCAAAACCAACCCCCCCTTCTTAAACCCCCCCAACCCCACGCCACCTGCTGCTCCCTGTTAAACCCCCACGCGCCCACCGCCTGCACCCGGTCGCCCACACGCCAACGACCGCTTCCTCCACTCGCCGCCGTCCACCTGCCCCCCGTCCCCGATCCAACGAGCGGCAGCGCCCTCCCACGCGAGGGAGCTTTTTCCTACAGGCGGGAGTGGTTTCCGTGGACCCGCCGCCCCGCGCCACGTGGCGGGGATCCTGGCCGTCGGTTTCCTGAGGGCGCCGCCCGCCGTTGGATCCCGGGCGGTCCTTGAGTCTCTCGTGGCCACGAACGCGAGGAGCGATCCCTGTTAATCGCTGGGGGTTTAGGGAGGAGATTAGCGGGCCGTTTTTAGTAGTCGCGAAATGGAAACGTGGGGAAACAATTAGATTAGGGGGTTTCCCCTGGATTAATTTGGGAGGCCTCGGATTTTCTTGCGGCTTTTTCTCTTTTTTGCGGGGGTTTTGAGAGGCTATGCATGCGGTGCTGGTGGAGGAGAATGTTCAAGGGTGATGCTCGAAAAGGTGCTAAGATTCCGGAGCTTCTTCGGGGCAGGGCAGCAGGGCCGGATAATTTTTAGATAACAAGTTCGTGGCCTTTGTGTGTTTGGAGGGCGCACAATGCTCAACGAAATAACGCATGCGATTGCAAATTTTAGCATTGTAAATGTACAGTCACTAATAATATCCTCAAGGACGTTGGCCTAGTTTTTGTAATATATAGATGCGCTTAATGTAATTCACTTATCATGCGGGTCGTTCCCATGATTATAGTAATCTTACGTACATTGTTCATGAAGAAATACTAGTATGTGGGTTTGATTATGCTATGTACTATGTATAATGGCCCAAGATCACAAGATGAGTAATTATTTTCTTCTTTTACCAACTATGGCAGAACCAAAATTCATTGAACTAGCATAATAAAAAAAAAGTCCAATTAGTTCAAAATAACTTGTACAATTAAAGCTAGTTTAATTACTACGCCGGTTAGAGAAAATAGCTTGTTAGTACCTAAAGGCCTTCCAAATGTATAGTTCCTTTCAGAATAAATATGTACTCCTATTTCATAAAACTAGACCAGGTACAAAAAAAGATCTGGCAACTCTTATATAGGTAAATTCGAGTAATACTATTCAATTGTATAAATGTAAGCTAAATCACTTCTTTTTAAAAATCTAGCTTGTTTGCTAAGAAAAAGAAAACAAAAAGTGTAAGAAGACATCAATATATTTCTAAAGAGGCACTCCCAATGCATCATATCTTAAGCTATATCACATGCATTAAACATATATTTAGATATAGCTCCTCTATTTGGTTATATCATATTGTTGTATCTAAAAATACTACTACAAAATCAGCCATTGAAGATGGTTTTAGTACATGGGTCGGCGGCGGTTGCCCATTTGGCCTAAAAGCATGTATTAAATACATTAGAAAAGAATAGCTATACCGGTTAGAGAAAATAGCTTGTTAATATTTAATAGTGTTCCAAATGTATAGTTCATTTGAGAATAAATGCATGCTCCTATTTCCTAAAACTAGACCAATCCCAATTCTTTTATTTGTAACCCTTGTAAATCAACAATAAATGTTACATTTATCATGTTTCACGACTACAAAGATGGCAAATATCCAACTGTATAAATGCAAGCCAAAACACTTAAAAAGACAATATGGCTACATGACTAAGAAAAAATGAAAAACATATAAGAAGACATCAATATGTTCCTAAAAGGGCACTTCCAATGCATCATATCTTAAGGTATATCATATGCATTGAATATGTTGTCAAATATGGCTCCTCTAATTGATTGTATCATATTGTCGTATCTAAAAAAACCCTCTAATTTAATGTGTTTTGTGAGCGAAAAGGTATGATTTTGTCTTGGTTTTGGTGCTAAGAATTATATCTAGATTAAAATATAATAACTCTCTCTTTTCTTATGGTGACACATCAGATTTTTCTTAGTTTTCGTGATAAGATATAGTCCAAGATGAAGCACTCAGACTGCCTAACATTAATCTATATAGGAATTAATTGGTAGGGAAACCATCAAGTGTGCTGGGAAATCTTCTCTTTTCAAAAAAGAGTATGCACCCTTATAATAATCCAATAAAATTCCACTAATAAATTCAAGTCTAAAGAAAATCCCAACTCATCGGTTGGGCAACTCAAGCGGCCAACCGACGTCCTTTTCCCCCGCTACCAACCGACCGCACTCCTCTCGCCTTGTTCAAGTGAGGTTGTCGGACAAAGCCCGTCTGGCCGACAGCGATAAGGATCCATGGGTGGCTTTGTGAACCACCCAAGGGTTGTGGCATCAGCAGGTGATACAACTTCAAGGGTGACGATGAGAAACAAGGTGGGTGGAGCGTTGTGGCGGTGATGAGAGGTGATCATGCATGGTTTAGCAATCTACCAATGGTAGCCTAAGTACGTCTAGTTATATCGCCTTGTCGGCGAGCTGAGTGATCGCGGCTAATAACCCATAAGTGTCAGAGATCAATTGTAATTTTTTCGATAAGTAGAGTGTCAAATGAAAGAAGGAGCATAAGAATTTGCTTGATGGAAAATAGCAAGAAATCATTGTAAAGGCTGCAAAGAATGTTAGGTTGTCAGGATTACTTTTACAATGATTTCTAGACTACCAATATACGACAAAGCAAAGAATTACAAGAATGTAAATTGCAACAAAAGTACGATGGTGCAATAAGTGTCTCAACCCTTAACTATGCTAGGGACAAGCCAGTTATATTGCTTATAAGGATCAAATCATTCTCGGGGAGGCGGGAATTTCACCTAATTTCATTAACCTTGTTTTAATTGCCTTGATAAGTGTTGTGTGGTGGAGCCTAAACTTATGTATTCTTACTTGAACAGAATATGTACTTATGATTATACCTTATGCTACTCACGATGAAGTTGTTGGATTTCTCCGAAGAGGAAGGGTGAAGCAATATAGTAGCAGATAGTATTCCCTCGGTTAAGAACCAAGGTTTATCGAACCAGTAGGAGGCAACACACGAACAATGTTAGCAACACCTGCACACAAACAAGATAATTGCTTGCACCCAACAAAGGCAAGGGGGGCCTCACTCCCCTTGCTCTTTCCAGCCACAAGATTAAAACAGATAGTGATATGTAAAGTAAAAGAAAAGAAAAGGAAGCAATTGTAGGAAACGTAGTATTAATGGAGAATAGACCCCGAGGCCATATGTTCACTAGTGGTATCTCTCTCGAAAGCATAGCAATGGTGGGTAGACATGACATTGTTGGGCAATTGATAGAATTAAGCATAGTTATAATTGTGACCATTTATGGCATAATCATTACATAGGCATTACGACCATGACAAGTAGACCGCTAATCCAACTGCACCTACTACTATTACTCCATTCCAAGACCACTATCTAGCAAACATCTCAAAGTATTAAGTTCATACAAACAGAGTAATGCTTTAAGCAAGATGACATAATGTGGAAGAAGTGAGATCAATCAATATGAGCACACCCCGTCATTTTATACTTATTAGCAATAATACAATACATGCCTTTGCCCCTCCCGTCATAGAGCAAGATCGCCGCAAGATTGAACCTACTACAATGCACCTCTCCCACTGAAGATAAATCAATCAAACTTGGCCAAAGTAGATGGGTAGATCAGAGATAAATACAAAGTTATAACATTGTGCAACAAATAAACCTTAAGAGATTCAAAATATTTTAGTGAACATTTGATCATAAACCCACAATTCATCGGATCCCAACGAACAGACCGCAAAACATTACATTAGATGGATCTTAGAGAAGATCATAGAGTTGAAGATTGAGAGAGAGAGAGAGAGAGTGAGTGAGTGAGAGAGAGAGAGACATCTAGCTACAACTATGGACCCGTAGGTCCTAAAGGAACTACTCACACATCAACATGGATGCAGCAAGGTTGATGAAGATGGCCTCCCCAATGATTCCCCCTCCGACAGAGTACCGGAACATGGCTCCAGATGGGATTGCTTTGGAACAGATGCTTGCGGTGGCGATAGAATTGTTTTGGGTCTCGCTATGAGGGTTTCATAATATATGAGAATTTGTAGGCTAGGAATTAGGATAAGCATAGCCACGAGGGGCCCACAAGTTAGGGTGGTGTGCCCTACCCCCGGGGCACCCCTGGCTTGTGGGGCCCTCTTGGGTCTTCTCGTCCTCCCCTAAAGCTTCTAGGGTCTCTTATTATCTAGAAAAAACCATCCAAAGTTTCATCATGTTTGGACTTCTGTAGGTATGCATTTTCTGGAATACCAAAAACAAGCAAAAAAACCATGAACTGACACTAGGAACTGAATTAATAGCTTAGTCCATAAAAATAATATAAAATGGCATATAAAGCATACAAAAGTGATAATATACTAGCATTTAACAGTAAAAAATTATAGATACGTTGGAGACGTATCAGCATCCCCAAACTTAATTTCTACTCGTCCTCGAGTAGGTAAACGATAACAAAATAATTTTTTATGTTGAATGCTACATGACATGTACTTGACAAAATGATGTAATTGTGGTATATAAATATTGGGACATGAATGATTCAGGGAAATAGTCTATCAGTTTGAAATTGAAACAATAATACATAAGCATACTAATAAAAATCATTGCCTTTCAAAATAAAGACACTAAAGAACATGATCTACACACACTTAATCATGAAAATTATGGTATGTTCAATCTTCCTAACATAAAGATATCAAATCATGAACAACCCTGGTGCCAAACCAAGTAATTGAATCATAATTTTTCTTGCTTCAGCTTTTTCAACTCTCACGTAATACTTCAGTGTGAGCCAAGGACATAGCAATTTGGATGGCAAAGAGAATGGCGATTGTGGTTTATAAGGGAAGACAAAAAAGTATAGGAAAGTCTCACCTCAATGAGGCTTGATCGTTAGGTAATGGAGAGGCCTTACAATTGATGTTAATATGAGGAGTAGGGACCGCCATGCAACAGATGCACTAGAGCTACAAGTGTATGAGTGCTCTCTATATGAAACTAAGTGGGTGTGCATTACACTTACTTGCTCATGAAGACCTCGAGAATTTTGAGGAAGCTCGTCATCAGAATATACATGTCAAGTTCTACAATGTAAAAATCCCACTAGAATATCAAAATGAAAATCATGGAGACTCCCTATATGAAATACATGGTGCTACTTTGAAGCACAAGTGTGGTAACAGGATAGTAGTGTGCCACCTCTCTCATTCTCTCTCATTCTCTCTCTCTCTCTCTCTCTCTCTCTCTCTCTCTTTTCTTTTTTTCTTCTCTTTTTTGAATGGCCTCATGGACCTCATCCCCTCTTTTTCGAGGACCCATAAGTCTCCTCCAATTCATATCCTCATAGGTAGGGGCACACTCTAATAATGATGATCATCACACTTTTATTAACTTAAAACTCATAAACATATGAATAACATGGTGACTAAAATGAATGCCTCTTGCAGTGTAACAGGATGTGCAATGATCTAGCATAACATGTATTATAATAATGAACGGTAGCTTTGCCACAAAATATCATGTCAGCTCTATATGATCATGCAAACCAATATGACAAGTGAATGCTCAACTCATGTAAATAGTAACAATGGAAGTTGCATGGCAATATATCTCGGAATGGCTATGGAAGTGCCATGATAGGCAGGTATGGTGACTGTTTTGTGGAAGATATAATGAGGCTTATGTGCGAAAGAGTGTATCATTCCATGGAGTTGGATGCATCGGTGAAGTTTGCACCATGTCTCGAGGTGAGAGCAAGCACTGCACGATACCAAAGATGCTAGAAAAATATGGATAGGTGGAAGTACTTTAAAGTCCAAAAAATCGTATTAGATATAAAGAACTCAAATACTTATTGCAAAAGATTTATTAGCTCTCAAAGCAAAGAATAAGAGCATCTGCCGGGCACCCTAAACCCTCTCATCGCCTGGGCGGATGGCCCGGTAAGTGACCGGTCAGGAAAACCCGACCCAAGCGGGTGCCTCAAACTGGACTTAAACACCTGGGCTAACCAACACCCCTCGTATCCAACCCAAATATGCGACAGATATGGGGAGGCCCAGGCGTGACAAGGCGCATCTGCCACGTCTGATCCGGCCCACGCTGTCCCACCTGACCCCACATGTATTCGTCCCCATCCGCTCCCCAAACCAAACCCTAGCCACTCCACTCCACTCCCCTCCACTCCACTCCGACACGCAATCTCTCATCCGCGATCTCCGACATGGCGGGTTGTGGATCCAAGTCCTACACCTCAAGATCCATCGACCCTGAGCTCATTCCATGCGACCCCGAGGAGGAGATGACCGCCCGGCTTGCGCTCCGCCACTCCCGGGAGGAGGCCGCCCGACAGCAGCGCTCGAACTCCTTCCATTGGGAATCTATTGCATCTTCACGAACGGCGCATGGATCCACCAAGAGGTGTGGCATCTCTGCCTCATGATACGTCTCCAACGTATCTATAATTTTTGATGTATCCATGCCATGTTTATAATATTTCTACATGATTTTGGTATGATTTGGTTAGAACTAACCCGGACTGACGCTGTTTTCAGCAGAACTACCATGGTGTTGTTTTTGTGCAGAAATTAAAGTTTTCGGAATGCGCTGAAAATCAACGGAGATTTTTTCTAGAAAATATAAAAAATACTAGAATGAAAAGTTATCGGAGGGGAGTCCCGTGGGCCCCAAGAGGGTGGAGGGCGCACCCCGTGGGCCCCCCTGACTTGTTCTCGACGCCAACCTCTCCTATAAATCCCCAAACCTCCAGAAAATAACCTAGATCGGGAGTTTCGCCGCCGCAAGCCTCTGTAGCCACAAAAAACCAATCGGGACCCTGTTCCAGCACCCTGCCGGAGGGGGATCCATCACCGGTGGCCATCTTCATCATCCCGGTGCTCTCCATGACGAGGGAGTAGTTCACCCTCGGGGCTGAGGGTATGTACCAGTAGCTATGTGTTTCATCTCTCTCTCTCTCTCTCTCTCTCGTGTTCTTGATCTGGCACGATCTTGATGTACTGCGAGCTTTGCTATTATCGTTGGATCTTATGATGTTTCTCCCCCTCTATATCCTTGTGATTAATTGAGTTTTCCCTTCGAAGTTATCTTATCGGATCGAGTCTTTAAGGATTTGAGAACACTTGATGTATGTCTTTCATGTGCTTATCTGTGGTGACAATGGGATATTCATGTGATCCACTTGATGTATGTTCTGGTGATCAACTTGCGAGTTCTGTGACCTTGTGAACTTATGCATAGGGGTTGGCACACGTTTTCGTCTTGACTCTCCGGTAGAAACTTTGGGGCACTCTTTGAAGTTCTTTGTGTTGGTTTGAATAGATGAATCTGAGATTGTGTGATGCATATCGTATAATCATACCCCGCAGATACTTGAGATGACATTGGAGTATCTAGGTGACATTAGGGTTTTGGTTGATTTGTGTCTTAAGGTGTTATTTTACTACAAACTCTAGGGTTGTTTGTAGCACTTATAGGAATAGCCCAACAGATTGATCGGAAAGAATAACTTTGAGGTGGGTTCGTACCCTACAATAATCTCTTCGTTTGTTCTCCACTATTAGTGACTTTGGAGTGACTCTTTGTTTCATGTTGAGGGATTGTTATATGATCTAATTATGCTATCCTTGTTGATAGAACTTGCACTAGTGAAACTATGAACCCTAGGCCCTGTTTCGAAGCATTGCAATACCGTTTTCACTCACTTTTACCACTTGCTACCTTGCTGTTTTTATATTTTCAGATTACAAAAACCTATATCTACCATCCATATTGCACTTGTATCATCATCTCTTGGCCGAACTAGTGCACCTATACAATTTACCATTGTATTGGATGTGTTGGGGACACAAGAGACTCTTTGTTATTTGGTTGCAGGGTTGTTTGAGAGAGACCATCTTCATCCTACGCCTCCCATGGATTGATAAACCTTAGGTCATCCACTTGAGGGAAATTTGCTACTGTCCTACAAACCTCTGCACTTGGAGGCCCAACAACGTCTACAAGAAGAAGGTTGTGTAGTAGACATCAAGCTCTTTCTGGCGCCGTTGCCGGGGAGGTTAGTGCTTGAAGGTATATCTTTAGATCTTGCAATAGAATCTTTTTGTTTCTTGTTTTATCACTAGTTTAGTCTATAAAAGAAAACTACAAAAAATGGAATTGAGGTTGCCTCACATGCTTCATCTTTTTAATATCTTTCATGAAAATAAGGATTCCGATAATTGTGCCAAAGTGTTAGAAGAAGAATGCATTAAAATGTTTGGCACTAAATCTTTGTATGATGAGCATGATTGCAATGTTGTTAGTATGAATTCCTTGAATATCCATGATGCTAATGATATGCAAAGCTACAAGCTTGGGGATGCTATGTTTGATGAATATGATATTTTTAGTTCCCCAAGTTTTGATGAGAATATTTATTATGATGAAAGCATGCCTCTTATTTATGATGATTATATTGATGAAAGTGGGTTTGGAAGAGTGTCAACTTTAGGAAATAATGATCCCACTATTTTGGAGGGTGTTGAATCTTATTGTGATAATTATGAAAGTGGATTTGGAGAGGTCATGACTTTATCTAGTGATGAATCCACTATTTTGGAAGAGGTTCCAATTGATTATGAGAACAAAGTTGCTATCTATGATGATTATTGTGATGACATGTATGCTATAAAGAATAATGATAACCATGAAACTTGTCATCATGATTTTAATTTTCAATTGGATTATGCCTCACATGATAGTTAATTTGTTGAGTTTGCTCCCGCTACTATTCATGAGAAGAAATTTGCTTATGTGGAGAGTAATAAAATTCTATGCTTATGCATCATGAAAAGAGTGCTTTATGTGATGGTTATATTGTTGAATTCATTCATGATGCTACTGAAAATTATTATGATGGAGGAATATATGCTTGTAGGAATTGCAATAATATCAAGTTTCCTCTCTATGTGTTGAAAATCTTGAAGTTATGCTTGTTTTGCTTTCCTATGCTAGTTGATTCTTGTTCCCATAAGTTGTTTGATCACAAAATCCCTATGCATGGGAAGTGGGTTAGACTTAAATGTGTTAGTCATATTCTTCATGATGCTCTCTTTGTGTTTTAATTCTTATATTTTATGTGAGCATCATTGAAATCGTCATACCTAGCTAAAAAGGCATTAAAGAAAAGCGCTTGTTGGGAGACAACCTGAAAGTGCAACTATCCCTGGGTGGTTTTGGTAATTCCTAACAACATATAGCTCATTGAGCTAATGCTATTTCAAGATAAATATTTCAGGAAAGCTCAATGATTGGCATGGCATGGATTAGAAAAGTGGACCCCTCAAAATGCCAAGGACAAAAGGATTGGCTCAAGCTCAAAGCACAAGACTCTACATTTTTCATTTTAGTGATCCAAGATCACATTGAGTCTATAGGAAAAGCCAATACTATCAAGAGGGGGTGAGGTGCTGCTTAATGAGGTTCTTGCTCAAAATTCTTAGTGATATGCTCCAAAGCCCTCAACTACTTTCTCATATCCACATATGTCCCAAACCAAAAGTCAAACTCGGACCCACCGAAATTTTCTATCCGGCGCCACCGAGTTCTCTTGACATAGCCACTGCCAGAAACCCTAGTCTTTTCGGTCTCACCGATAGGGATCTCGGTCTCACCGAGATGGGATTGTAATATCTCGTTTCCCTTCGTAACGTTCCGGTTAAACCGAGATGAGCGATCGGTCCCACCGAGATTGCAATGCAAACTCTCTGTTTCCCTTTTGTAACATATCGGTCCAACCAAGATGAGCGAATCGGTCCCACCGAGTTTGCCTGACCAACTCTCTGTTTGTCTATTACCAAAATCGGTCCCACCGAGTTTGTGTAATCGGTCTCACCGAGATTACGTTATGCCCTAACCCTAAAGAAATCAGTCCCACCAAGTTGACGTGTCGATCCCACCAAAAATCCTAACGTTCACATTTTGAACTAAATCGGTTCGACCGAGTTTCATGATTCGATCCCACCAAGTTTGGTAAATTGTGTGTAACGGTTAGATTTTGTGTGAAGGCTATATATACCCCTCCACCCACTCTTCATTTGTGGAGAGAGCCATCAGAACATGCCTACACTTCCAACATACATTTTCTGAGAGAGAACCACCTACACTTGTGTTGAGGTCAAGATATTCCATTCTTACCACATAAATCTTGATCTCTAGCCTTCCCCAAGTTGCTTTCCACTCAAATCTTCTTTCCACCAAATCCAATCCTATGAGAGAGAGTTGAGTGTTGGGGAGACTATCATTTGAAGCACAAGAGTAAGGAGTTCATCATCAACACACCATTTGTTAGCTCTTGGAGATTGGTCTCTCCTAGATTGGTTAGGTGTCACCTGGGAGCCTCCGTCAAGATTGTGGAGTTGAACCAAGGAGTTTGTAAGGGAAAGGAGATCGCCTACTTCATGAAGATCTACCCGAGTGAGGCAAGTCCTTCGTGGGTGATGGCCATGGTGGGATAGACAAGGTTGCTTCTTCGTGGACCCTTCGTGGGTGGAGCCCTCCGTGGACTTGCGCAACCATTACCCTTCGTGGGTTGAAGTCTCCATCAACGTCGATGTACGATAGCACCACCTATCGGAACCATGCCAAAAATCTCCGTGTCTACATTGCATTTGCTCCCTCAAACTCCTTCCTTTACCTTCATATGCAATTATTTTACTTTCCGCTGCTATACTCTTAGAATTGCATGTGTAGGTTGATTGCTTGACTTGTGCAAAGTTGCTAAAATCTGCCAAGAACTAAAATTGGGAAAAGGCTAGATTTTTATTTGGTCAAGTTGTCTAATCACCCCCATCTAGACATACCTTCGATCCTACAAGTGGTATTAGAGCTTTGGTCTCCATTTGCTTTGATTTCCATAGCTTTTGGTGGTCATAGCCTTGGTTTCACAACCTAGGAGAGTATGGCATCTAGCGAGGGAAATTACCATCGTAGAGGTCCTTACTTTGATGGTACAAATTTTGCTAGTTGGAAGCATAAGATGAAAATGCATATTCTTGGACATAACCCCACCATTTGGGCTATTGTGTGTATTGGCTTGCAAGGTGAATTCTTTGATGGGAGAGAACCGAACCGTGAAGCTACCGCGGAAGAGTTGAAGGTGCTGCAATACAATGCTCAAGCTTGTGATATTCTCTTCAACGGATTGTGCCCCAAAGAATTCAACAAAATCAGCCGTCTTGAGAATGCAAAGGAAATTTGGGATACTTTGATTTATATGTACGAAGGTACCGACTCCATCGAGGAATCCAAATTGGATGTGCTTCAAAGTCAACTTGACAAGTTCAAAATGAAGGATGGTGAAGGTGCCGCTGAAATGTACTCTAGGCTTGCTCTCATCACAAATGAGATTGCCGGCTTAGGAAGTGAAGAGATGACCGATAAATTCATCATCAAGAAGATCATAAGAGCCTTGGATGGAAAATATGATACCGTGTGCACATTGATTCAAATGATGCCCAACTACAAAGATCTCAAGCCAATGAAAGTCATTGGAAGAATTGTTGCTCATGAGATGTCACTTAAGGATAAGGAAGAGCTTCACAACAAGTCAAGTGGTGCTTACAAAGCCTCATGTGATGCCCCCACATCATCAAATGAGAAGCAAACCTTCAATGAAGAATTGAGCCTAATGGTGAAGAACTTCAACAAGTTCTACAAGAGTAGAAGTAAGGAAAGAAGTTCCAAGTCAAGGTCCTACAATGACAAAAGATCTTCTAGTCGTGAGCGTAACTGCTACAATTGTGGAAGACCCGGACACTATTCCAATGAGTGTACGGCTCCCTACAAAAGAAGAGAAGGTTCTCCCAAAAGAAGGAGTAGGAGAGAAGAATCACCACCAAGAGAGAGAAGGAATAGAGATGACCATTATGAACGAATAACATCACGGAGAAGCAAGGATTCGGAAAGGAAGGACAAATCATCAAGGGCCTACACAAAACAAAGACATCAAACTCACATTGGTGAATGGGTATCCGGCTCCGACTCCGATGATCACTCCGAGAGAAGTTATCACTCCGACTCCGAATATACTCAAGATGAAGGTGTTGCCGGTCTAGCACTTGTGTCAACCAAATCCTACGACATAGTTGAGTCACCAAATGAAGGAATTGGAAGATGCTTCATGGCTAAAGGTCCAAAGGTATCACACCCCGAGTATGTTGATTTCAATAGTGATGAAGATGACTTGCTAGGTGATGATGATTTACTTGTTGACAATTCTAGTGATGAAAACTATGATGAACTTGCTATTGATCATGCTAATCAAGACAAAAAGAATGACGATGATAAGAAGGAGATTGAGCGTCTAACTAAAGAGCTAAACACTCTTAAGTTAGCTCATGAAACTACCTTGGAAAATCATTGAGAGCTTTTAAAGACTCATGAGAAGTTACGCTTCGAAAAGCTCAACCTTGAGCAAGAGCATGGGTTCTTAAAAGCGATCAATGATGATCTTCGCAAGAAAAGTTCTTCTTACATTGCCAAGCGTTTAATCGTGTCTACTTACATGCCACAAGTTAAATCTAGCAACAAGAGTAAGAAAGATTCTTCTTCTATTAGTAATAATAATCATGCTAAACCAATGATGTTGCTTCTATTAGTTCTCTTGATTCCACTAATGATTCTCTTAGCCAAGTTACACTTGAGCAAGAAAATAGCTTATTGAAGGGAATTATAGAGAAAGGTGTTTACAAGAGCCTTGCCGAAAGTAAGCAATTTGAGGAAATTGTACGCAAGCAAGGAAGACACCGGAAGAATCAAGGTGTTGGTTTTGAACGAAAGTACAATGCCAATGGAGTTGAGTGGGAAGAAGATCAATACCCCAAGACGAAGTTTGTTCCTCAACAAGAGAAGAATGATCCTACTTCTTTCCAAGGAACACAAGCTCAAGATGATCTTCCACCACAAGACCACAAGCAAAAAGGCAAGGACAAGTTTCAAGAGGAGATTGATGCATTTGAAGAAGCTCCTAAGGCCTTGGTCAAGTGGGTTCCCAAGACTACATCAAGTTCTACCTCATCAAGTACGACTACAACTCCAAGGATTCCCATCAAGATGGTGTGGATCCCAAAGAAGAAGAACTAGAGAGTTCTTGAGGGTGACTCCGCCAACATACATCACTCTTATCATTTGGCAATAACAAGTGCAAAAAACTTCCATATCTTGCACTAGTTCAAGGAGTCACAAACCCTCTTGTTGGTAAGACAAGGGACAAGGTAACCTAATGCTTTCATGGACATCATCTTGTGTATACATCACTCTATGTCTATGGATATCCTTGCTTGTTCCTTGTGGGACTAACCCGTGTAGGTATTGAAAGTGCAACTCACTCCAATGGGATGCTCCGAATGATCTACATCAACATTGAGCATCCACATCTTCATTACCTACATGAAGTCATCATTGACAAAACCCAAGGTTAGTTCATCCCTCTTAGGGAGGATATCACATCTAGTGGGAGCTTTACTCTAAAATTGAGCTAAAGCAACTCTAATGGTGTGAGCACAACAATGCTTTATGTAAAAGTGGTAACCCCACTTGTGCTTAAACGACAATATGACCTATAATCAAATGTTCTCATTTGACTCCCAAGTCCATATACTCATATATAGATGACCTAGTCATCGCCAATTGCTTGATAGATGCTAGAGTGTCTGTGCATGCTTTGTCACATATTCCATTTGCCATTTTATTGTGTGAGCATGTTGGATGCATATTTCTCTCATTCGAGGACATCCATTTGTTGCTTTGATTGCTTGGCTCTTTCTTTTTTCCAAATGGATGGACAAGAATGCCTAAGAACTCCCTCTAGCTATCTATGCTTTCCTTGTCTCAAACTCTATTCATGCTACATCACAAAGTTTGATCAAGTCAGATTCAAACCACTCTGTGTCCCCGATTCGTCATAGACTTAAACTTCCAAAACCTCTTTGTGCATTTCGGTCTGACCGATTCATCCTTTTCAGTCCTACCGAGATCACTTAGTTGATCTAGGTTTTCAATCTTGGTGCAACCGATTAGAATCTTTCGATCACACCGAGTTGTATAACTGCCTGCAGTTTTGCATCTCGGTGCCACTGAGTTGTTCCACTCGGTCACACCGACAGGGTCAGGTTATATATATTGACAGGTCAAATTTTGGAAAATTTTCCGAAACCCTTCACCCGCGCGTAACCTGATCTGCCTCTTCGGGTCTCCGGATCGTTCTCTCGCCGCCAGCGACCTCCCTCCGCTGGTCTCCGCCGCCGTCAACGGCAATCTGCTCCGCCGTTGCCGCCGTAGCGAACACTCGCCGCTCTAGGGTAAGTGTTCGACCCCTTATGCTATCTTTTTCACTCTGATTCCAAGCACAAGGACAATGCCATGTTTCTTGCCACGATTGAGATTGATCCATCCAGCTAAAACTTCCTTAGGTCTAGATTGATTCGAAAATTTTAGGGTTAGCTCTCGGCAGAACTCATCTCGGACCGACCAAAATGTAGAAATCGATCTCACCGATTCGGCCTTGGCCATTGCACATGCGCTTTTTGGTCCAACCGAAACGTGCAAATCGGTGTGACCGAGTTCAAGATTCTGTGAAACCCTAGCATCTCGGTGCCACCGAACTATGACTCGGCCGAACCGAGTTCACTAGTTTAGGTTCCAAGTGTTGCCTCGGTATCACCGAGTTTGTCAATTCGGTAGCTCCGAGATCACTTCTGTAGAGAACTAAAACTAAGCTTTTTGACTCAATTGTTTTGCAAAACCTCTATACTTTGTGATGCTCATCTACTCTACCTCATCTACAACCTATTCAGAGGGTGTGCTGACAGTTTGCCTGAAGATGTCTGATCAAAGTGACAGTCAGAACAAGTCTGAAGAGCAGGTTCAGTTGAGTGAGGGCACTAGTCCCTCCAGCAACTATGATGAGGGCAGCAGGAGCACACCTAGTAACTTGCCAAAAGCAGCTACCAGGACAAGGAAGAAGAAAACCTCAGATTCTGAAGATGAGGATTATGTGGCCGTTGAGGATGAGGCCACTTTAAGGAAAAATGTGCTGAAAAAGGAGTATGGCACAACTGCTGCAAGTAAGCCTGGAATGAAGACAAAGGCTCCAACAAGAAGAGTTCCAATGTCAAAAGCCAAAGCCTCCACTCAAGAAACAATGGAGTTCACTCTTGAACCCAAAGAAGGAGGTGAAGGCAAGAAGAGGAAAGAAAGGGTCAAGAAGACCATTGTCAGAGTTATTGGAAAACCTTCAATGATAAGAGATAATGAAGAAGAAGAAGAGGATGCTGCTCCAGCACCCAAAGCTCAGAAGCTTATGGGAGATGCTATAAAGTCAGGGGCTGCTCCATCAAAGCCCAAGTCTGCTCCCAAAGCTTCAGCTCAGAAGTCTGCTCCAATGAGAAGCACTAGAAACATTCCAGCTGCAGAAAAGAACAAGGCCCCAGTGCAGACTGTTGATGAAGAAGATGATGAAGCTCAAGTGCTAAGGAAGCTCAAGTGCTAAGGAAGCTCAAGCCCAAGATCCCTGACCATAATGATGCACATCCTGTTGCAAAAGTATATGAAGATCGGGAAGGATTCAGGACTGAGATTGTGGAGACAGTCTGATCCATATGCTGTCAGGAGGAGAACTGATGTGGACTACAGGTTCCACACAAAGGAACAACAAGACTTTTATGAGACTGTCCTGCTTGACAAGAAGCCCATAGTGTGTGACATGAGATGGGTTGACTGGGAGTACATCAAGAAAAATGAAGATCACTATCCAGGAGTTTATAACAGCTTCAAGGCTTGTGGAGAATATACATTTGTTGGACAAAAGCTCAACAAGTGGAATGATGAGTTGATCATGCAATTCTATTCTACAGCCTATTTTCTATCCAGACAGGAGGATTATATGGATGTCTGAGGGTACTAGGTACTAATCCACAGTAGAAGAATGGGTCAAGCTGATCAATTCCCCTGAGGAACATGAAGATGACTTGGATGTTTAGACCACAACAATATGGCACACATGTACAGAGAGATCCCAGATGATGCTTTAGAGACTCATAAGTTTGGATCTGTCCACTTCTTGTTATCTGGTCTGCCTACCATCAACTGGATCCTAAGGCACACATTGCTACCCAAGTTAGGTGATCACAAGATGATCAGAGGACATGCTATCAATTTTCTACATTTCTTTGATGTGCCTCAAAAGTTCAAAGTCATGAGTCTAATTGTAGAGACAATCAAAAGGACAACAACTGATCAGAAGAGAAGCTGTGTGTATGCCCCACAAATTCAGGAGCTCATCAACTCCAAGATGGGCACATGCAAATATCTATTGGATAAGGAGCACCTGGCCATACACCCTGAATTTGAAGACAACACAGTTGTGATGGATGAGAATGAACCATCATCAGTTCAAGCACAGGAGAAGAAAGCCAAAGCTAAAGCTAAGAAAGCTGCAAGAATGCCAACTGTTGAAGAGGCATCTCAAGTGTACTTGAAATCCAAGCAAGATTAGCTTGGATATCTGATCCAATCCACCTTGAGGATTGAGAAGGGTTTGGCCACCCTGACTCGAAACCAGGAGAGCTTGGAGAGGATCATTGAGCAGAAATTCTATGATCTTGATGTCAAAGTAACTGAGATTCAGTCAGCAGTTGAGCAACTTCAGGAGGAAGTGGAGGAGAAGAAGGGCAAGTCAACTACAGATGCTTTTGCTAGAGTGCCCCGAAGCCAGAGGTCTGCTGCAGTGCCAGTCACAGATACTAGAGCTACAACATCAGCTCCAGCAGCTACAGCTCCAGTGCCACCTCCAGCAGCCACTCCACCAGATCTAGCTACATCAACAGAAGCTTTTGTCCTTGGAGTCATCTCTACACCACCTCCCGAAGATCAAGCCTGGGAGATGTTTAGCACTATGCATTTTTGAACTTTTTGGTAACTTGTTGCCAAAGGGGGAGAAAAATGTATAGATCATAGGCTTCGAGAGAGAGTGTTGCCTTTTAGCTCTCTTGTTTTTGGCTTGGTTGAACTTTCTGATTGTGTGAGATACTTTATGTTCTTGTGAAATACTTGTTTGATCATGTGTTTGATCATATGCTACCCTTAATGCTTGCTGGATGATATTATCTCTTATATCCTTATATGATCATTCACTTGCTTGGTGATGAGTGCATGATTTTAATTTATATCATTTTGAGCGCTCCACCAAGATGTATGTGACATGGAAGAGTAACCCATGATCCTAAAGAATTGTGCATTTGCATTCAAAAGCAAATTTTAAATAATGCACAAATTTAGGGGGAGCTCTTGCTTATCACATACTTCTCAAAGCGATGATGTTTTTCAATCTTATTATCATTTGTCGAAGCTTTGATCTATATGTTGTCATAAATTACCAAAAAGGGGGAGATTGAAAGTGCAACTATCCCTGGGTGGTTTTGGTAATTCCTAACAACATATAGCTCATTGAGCTAATGCTATTTCAAGATAAATATTTCAAGAAAGCTCAATGATTGGCATGGCATGGATTAGAAAAGTGGACCCCTCAAAATGCCAAGGACAAAAGGATTGGCTCAAGCTCAAAGCACAAGACTCTACATTTTTCATTTTAGTGATCCAAGATCACATTGAGTCCATAGGAAAAGCCAATACTATCAAGAGGGGGTGAGGTGCTGCTTAATGAGGTTCTTGCTCAAAATGCTTAGTGATATGCTCCAAAGCCCTCAACTACTTTCTCATATCCAACCAAAAGTCAAACTCGGCCCCACTGAAATTTTCTATCTGGCGCTATCGAGTTCTCTTGACATAGCCACTGCCAGAAACCCTAGTCTTTTCGGTCTCACCAATAGGGATCTCGGTCTCACTGAGATGAGATTGTAATCTCTCTGTTTCCCTTCGTAACGTTTCGATCAAACCGAGATGAGCGATCGGTCCCACCGAGATTGCAATGCAAACTCTCTGTTTCCCTTTCGTAACGTTTCGGTCCAACCGAGATGAGCGAATCGGTCCCATCGAGTTTTCCTGACCAACTCTCTGTTTGTCTATTACCAAAATCGGTCCCACCGAGTTTGTGTAATCGGTCTCACCGAGATTACGTTATGCCCTAACCCTAAAGAAATCGGTTCCACCGAGTTGATGTGTCGGTCCCACCGAAAATCCTAACATTCACATTTTGAACTAAATCGGTCCGACCGAGTTTCATGATTCGGTCCCACCGAGTTTGGTAATTTGTGTGTAACGTTTAGATTTTGTGTGGAGGCTATATATACCCCTCCACCCACTCTTCATTTGTGGAGAGAGCCATCAGAACATGCCTACACTTCCAACATACATTTTCTGAGAGACAACCATCTACACTTGTGTTGAGGTCAAGATATTCCATTCCTACCACATAAATCTTGATCTCTAGTCTTCCCCAAGTTGCTTTCCACTCAAATCTTCTTTCCACCAAATTCAATCCTATGAGAGAGAGTTGAGTGTTGGGGAGACTATCATTTGAAGCACAAGAGCAAGGAGTTCATCATCAACACACCATTCGTTACCTCTTGGAGAGTGGTGTCTCCTAGATTGGTCAGGTCTCACTTGGGAGCCTCTATCAAGATTGTGGAGTTGAACCAAGGAGTTTTTAAGGGCAAGGAGATCGCCTACTTCGTGAAGATCTACCCGAGTGAGGCAAGTCCTTCATGGGCGACGGCCATGGTGGGATAGACAAGGTTGCTTCTTCATGGACCCTTCGTGGGTGGATCCCTCTGTGGACTCGCGCAACCGTTACCCTTCGTGGGTTGAAGTCTCCATCAATGCGGATGTACGATAGCACCACCTATCGGAACCACACCAAAAATCTCCGTGTCTACATTGCGTTTGCTCCCTCAAACTCCTCCCTTTACCTTCATATGCAATTGTTTTACTTTCCGCTGCTATACTCTTAGAATTGCATGTGTAGGTTGATTGCTTGAGTTGTGCAAAGTTGCTAAAATCTGCCAAGAACTAAAATTAGGAAAAGTCTAGATTTTTATTTGGTTATGTAGTCTAATCAGCCCCCCCCTCTTGACATACTTTCGATCCTACACAATCCAATATTTACCCCTACTGTTTTTGTGTGTTCACATGATTAAGCTTCTGTAGTAATCATGTTCTATAGCTTTTGTTTGAATAAAGTGCCAAGTAAGACCTTTGGGAGGGCTTACGGTGACAGTTGATTTGATCTTGCTGAAAAATAGAAAGGTTTGCGCTCAGGTAAACAATTCTCATTTTTAACAGAAGCGTGATAAAATACTGATTCTTTTTGCAGAAGATTAATAAACAAATTGCCTAGGACTTCCTAATTTCTCAGGATTTTTGGAGTTACAGAAGTATTCTAGAGTTACAGATTACTACAGACTGCCCTGTTTTTGACAGATTCTGTTTTTGATGCATAGTTTGCTTGTTTTCTAGTTTCTATGGCTTATATTGCTTAATATAAATTGTAGAAATGGTATGGTACAGTAGGCATCATGTGAGAAAAATTATGAATCTTGTCTTGGCAGCACCTAAGTGGTGATTTGCTTTCTTATACTAACGGAGCTTACGAGTTTTATGTTAAGTTTTGTGTTGTGAAGTTTTCAAGTTTTGGGTAAAGATTCGATGGACTACGGAATAAGGAGTGGCAAGAGCCTAAGATTGGGGATGCCCAAGGCACCCCTGTTGACACACGAACACGTCACATGTATCCTCGACGCCGGGGGTGATGCACCGCAGCTCACGTCGAAGGAGGCCTGACCGACAGCGCGATACGCAAGACAGTCGGCGGGCGCTTTTGCAGACCCGAAACCTCGCGCACCTAGGAGGGACCCCGTCAGGGATTGCAGAGGCTATGGTTTTCCCTAGGTCGATTCGCTCGCCCCTATAGCCTCGGGATTCGCAGCTCTCAAACTCGAGAAACAACGAAGAACGAGAGAGAAAAACGGTGGGGGATAAAACATAGAAGAAAAAGGTAGTATATTGATTTGTTCGATTGTGTGTTGTTTCAATCGGCCGTCACCCCCAACATATATAAGAGGCAGCTGGACTTCCCTTACAAGCAAAGGATTCATCTAGGCTTTCCTTACAAGAAAATTACGTCAATCCACGTCCAAAACCTTAGTCAAATTCGGATTGGTTTTATCCGAACTTTCCAAAACTGTTCGGTTTAAACTGGCTGTACCTTGCGGGTCCTTTTTGTGGTGGCAAACGATCTCGGGTAGAAACGAGCCCAAAAGCAATCTTAACCTTTTCGACGAGATGAACAACTTTCATGTAGAATGTTTTCTTATCAGAGGTCATCTTGAGGGTCAAATCGGTCATGCAAAACATGCTATTCCCTCGCGCTACCCATCAGACATGTGTCTGGTGGGGCGCGCCATATCTCGCCTCGCGACACGGCGGCACTCCGATTGCTCTAACTTTTGCATACGACCTCGGATTGAGACAATCTTTATATCAAAATCGATCATTTTGACGAGACACACAACTTCTGTGTAGAATACTTTTCCATCCAAGATCATATGAATAACATTTTGAGCCCATCTTCAACTTCTCATCGGATTAACTATCACAGCCTGTGATGGCCTGGCTTATTAGGGATGATAGACTACTCATATCAATAAGGAATTCCTTATTTTCCGGGAGCTCATTCGGACAGAACTCCAAAGTTAAGCGTGCTCAGCTTGGAGTAGTGTCAGGATGGGTGACTGACCGGGAAGTTGCTCCCGGGTGCGCACGAGTGAGGACAAAGTGTGCAAAAAAGACTAGTATTGATCTGTGGGGCCAGTCTAGATCCCGCTAGGAGTAACGACCACCGGCGGGTGTGTCCGGGGCATTACAAGTTGGTATCAGAGCCGACCCTCGCGGTTACACGGATGTTTGCGGGCAAGTGCGCGGTCATGTTGTTCATGACGTTTGTGACCCGTTGTGGCACACGACATGGTACATGTACCAGACTGGATGCACACACGTATGTGCCAAGAGGGAACGTTCCTGTGGCCCGATGAGGACGCCGGTTCCTCTGAATGGGGGTGTATGCGATGGCCTGGCTTATTAGGGATGATAGACTACTCATATCAATAAGGAATTCCTTCTTGTCGGTGTCAAAACCGGCGGATCTTGGATAGGGGGTCCCGAACTATGCGTCTAAGGCGGATGGTAACAGGAGGCAGGGGACATGATGTTTACCCAGGTTCGGGCCCTCTTGATGGAGGTCAAACCCTACGTCCTCCTTGATTTATTCTTGATGATATGAGTATTACAAGAGTTGATCTACCACGAGATCGGAGAGGCTAAACCCTAGAAGCTAGCCTATGGTCTGATTGTATCTTGTCTTATGGACTAAAACCCTCCGGTTTATATAGACACGGGAGAGGGCTAGGGTTACACAGAGTCGGTTACAAAGGAGGAGATATACATATCCGTATTGCCTAGCTTGCCTTCCACGCCAAGTAGAGTCCCATCCAGACACGAGACGAAGTCTTCAATATTGTATCTTCATAGTCCCACAGTCCGACCAAAGGATATTGTCCGGCTGTCTGGAGACCCCCTAATCTAGGACTCCCTCAGTAGCCCCTGAACCAGGCTTCAATGACGATGAGTCCGGCGCGCAGTATTGTCTTCAGCATTGCAAGGCGGGTTCCTCCTCCGAATACACCACGGAAGAATTTGAATACAAGGATAGTGTCCGACCCTGCAAAATTAGTTCCACATACCACCGTAGAGAGAATAATATTTCCACAAATCTAATCTGCTGACACGTTTTGGCAACATGACATTATGCCATGGCTGAGTGATTAGTCGAACAGTTTTCTTTAACTAGCCCCACACATAACGCGAGGCAGTTTCTTGACACATCTTGTCAAAGCAGAGATCGTGTCCCCCTTATTACGGGATTCTCATCAATACGGGCGTGGGTAACCCAACCGCGCCATCGATTACAGCGCTTGGGGGATAAGCAAGTTTTACCAGGCTAGTGGGGGCGCATAGTTTTGGCCGCCCTTATAAAGGGACAAGGTTTAACCTTTTTCTACCCACGCCTTCTTCCTCCTTGCTCATCCATTCGTGCGCACTCGAGCTCCAACGCCCAAGTCCACATCCTTCCCCTCAACCTTCTCCAATCATGTCTGGAGCGGGAGGCAAATGGATGGCTTCCTCCGTTACGGAGGGACACATCAAGAAGCTGCGCGGAGCCGGATACTTAGCTGCGGGCAGATCGTTCCTACCCCTGAACCTCACGAGAGGGTAGTTTTCCTCCACCACTTCCTCCGCAAACTGGGGTTTCCCCTCCATCCATTCGTCCGTGGTCTCATGTTCTACTATGGGCTGGACTTCCATGATCTGGCCCCGCACTTCATCCTCAACATTTCGACGTTCATCGTCGTGTGTGAGGCTTTCCTCCGCATCCGGCCCCACTTCGGCCTGTGGCTGAAGACCTTCAATATCAAACCGAAGGTGGTGGGAGGCCAACAAGCAGAATGCGGCGGAGCCATGGTGGGCAAGATGCCCAATGTCATATGGCTTGAAGGCTCCTTCGTGGAGACCATAAAGGGGTGGCAATGGGCGTGGTTCTACATCACCAAGCCGCACGACACCAACTGGGTGGCTGCCCCCGAATTTCGATCCGGAATCCCCACGCGGCTCACCTCCTGGAAAGAGAAGGGCCTGTCCTGGGGTTCGTCGGTGGAGCTATACGGACTCCAGAAATGTATCCAGAATATGGCAAGCAAGAAGCTCAAGCTTGTCAACATAGTCCAGGTCATGCTCATCCGCCGAATCCTCCCGTGTCAACAACGGTATTTCAACTTGTGGGAGTTCGACCCGGCCCAGCACCAGACTCTGAGCGAGCTCTTTGACAAGACGCACAAGGACGTCTGGAGGGTGCTGCTCAAGGGCGCCGAGGTCCCTCCCTCTCTCACCGAGGACCGCGGGCTAAGCGCGAAGCGCCGAGCACATTCGGTGAGTTCTATACATCCGGTAGGATTTTTATTTCCCCTAGCTTAACCATGTGCGGGGTCTGAGCTCCATGCCTTTGACAGGACTGGGTGGAGATGTTGGGGCAGGTTAACTGTCCGACCCCTTTGCCCGAAGACACTGCGGGCGCTCTCCTGACAGAGATGCTGATTCCGGCTCCTTACAAGGTGCCGGAGAGGACCAAGAAGGCCAAGGGAACCCGAAATAGTTCCCAACGCCAGGTGTTATCGGACTCATCGTCCGATAACTCTACGATGCACTCCTCCCCCGAAGACGAGGAGGAAGATGAAGATGCTCCCCCTCCAGTCGGGGGAGACAAGAAAAGGAAGGCCTTCCCAACCCGGGGGGCCGAAGGGTCCAAGAAGGGAAGGACTCTCCTTCCGGACTACTCCACCACCGCTGCTAAAGGCGAAGACGAGTGGCTGCTCAGGGCCAAGCCCCTGGCGAAGTCGTAAGTATTCGGATGCCAGAATAACTCATAGCATACATTTGTCGCATTGCTTCTCCTAACGCCGAATTATGATTATGCAGACCACCGCGAGCACGTATCGACGTATCTTCGGACGGCTCCCTGGGCTCGTCGAATATGGATAGCGATCCACGTCCGACCGCCACCTCCCCTTGCCCTACAGATAACGCCGAGGTATTGTCTCAAGAGGCACCGGGTCAAGGGGAGACAGTCCCGGAGGTGCCTCAAGGCGACCTTCCGGATTTCGAGAGCAGAGGGAGCAAGGCTCCCGAGGGCTCCGAGTTCGGCCCTCAGCCGAACACCGCGCCAGAACCTCCAGTGGTTCCGGGCTCAGGCAGGCGGCCTCCTTCCAAAAGGGGCAAGACGCCTGTGCCGGTGACCTCTGTCCACCCAGAGGCACCGGACAGTCTGCTGGGACCACTTCGCAGCGCTTCCATTGATGAAGAGCACCACACTATTATGAGTGCGGTGGTCCAGAAGGTTCAGTCCGCCAAGAGCGGACTGACTGAAGCCTGTGCCAGCCTTCTAACAGGCTTTGAGGTAGGTTTTTGAAATATAGGAAAAATATTATCGCATAGACAGTAGCCCCTGATGCTTTGTTCGGTGTTCACAAAGAAAAGCCGAACAGAGGATCAAACAATATCGTAGGAGTCTAATATAAGTATGTCTATATGCGTATGCAGGCTTCGCCGCTGGCCTCTGCCGCACTGACGGCGGAGGTTGCCACACTGAAGCAGGACCTTAAAGGGTCCAAGGACGAGCTCGGCCTTGCCAAGAGGCAGCTCGAGGAGAACAAAGGTAACTAGTACCTAGTCTATGGATATGTATGAAAAGAATGCAATTGCAAATTGACAGGAACATCGTAAATTTGCCAGGGGCCACGACCGAGGTGGCGACCCTGAAGCAAGCGCTATCCGAGGCCGAAAACAAAGCGGTCAAGGAGCACACCGAGCGGGAAAGGCAGGAGGCTCAGGTGGGCGAGGTGCAGCAAGAGCTCCACGCTCTCGTGATGAAGCATGAGGCGTTGGAGCTTGACTTGAAGACGCGAGAGTCCGAGCTTGCCGCGGCCCTTGAGAGCGCAAAGAATGCCAAGGCCGAAGCCCAAAAGGCCCTCCAGGAGATTGATGCGATGAAGAAGATAGCAGCGGGTAAGGCATTCTATATGCAAAGCAAGCATGTGAAAGTAAATTACTTGTTACTTACCCGAATCCGGAGCTCTCCAGGAGCATTCGCAGATTTGCCCCGCAGCGTGTCGGATGCCGCACAGTTTTACCAGGCCGAGGAGGGAAGCTCAACAGAGAAGCTGTTATGGTCTCAGTATACTGGGACCGAACACCCGATGCCTCTGAGCGGCCAGCTGAAGCAACTGGTCGAGCTGCACAAGGCGGTCGAACAGGCCATGAAGGGCTTCATAGTCCGGATGTGGCCTGACGACGTCCTTCCCAACAGCTACTTCGGCCTGGTGAGGCGGCTTGTCGAGGCCTGCCCACGGCCGGAAGTCATCAAGCGGTCCGTCTGCACCGAAGGTGCACGCCGGGCTTTCACCCGTGTGAAGGTGCAATGGGCTAAGATGGAGGCCGTGAAGCTGGTGAAGGAAGGGCCACCGCAGGGCAAGGAGCATCGCCACCCCGAGATGTACTATGAGGGTGTCCTGAAGGGTGCCCGTCTTGTTGTGGACGAGTGTACGAAAGATGTGATTTTTGAGTAAACTTGCTCGTGTGATCCTGTATTATGAAAACTTGTTCATATGCGCCATGCAACGCTTGTATGAATTTAAAATATTACCTTCTATTCGGTTGTTTATCAAATCTGAGAGATGGCTAGTCGTCAGCTTCTGCCCCACGCCACTAGTGCTAGGGTGTTCGGGATAAACCTGAGCACTCTTGTTCCCATTGCTGGGTCCTTCGATGGAGGTGCTCAGCACAACGAACAAGGCAATTGGACCATAATGCGTTATCACTCTCACTTAGCCATAGAATTCTATAATTTTAAATTTCGGCGAAGCCCCTAGTATTCGGAAGGCCGAATTAGGGGCGCGATACACGCCTTAAGCCGGACAGGGCCGACTCCTCGCTCTAAGCGGCATAAGTCTTTAGGGACTTGAAAACCTCTCGAACAGCGACCGATCTCTCGCCTTATCATGACAGTCAGTTTTAGCTTTCTCTACTGAGGTGCTTAGCCCAACAGAACCGGGGCACAATCGCAGTAGTTCTCCCAGTGCTACCTTAGCCGATATAGCGGAACGTAAGGTACCAAAACATGGGAGCCGGGCAAACCCAACTATCGACCCAAGACATGATTCGGAGTTGATGCTTATAATGCTATGAGTTCGGGGTGCCGCGCTATCGAAAGTGTTCGGACTTCTCACGCCGTATTATGGGGTATGCTTAAGCCCCTAGTGTATTGGCCGTACCAGAGTGTACGGGTGCTAGATGTCATGAATGAACATATATATAAAAAGGAGGAATGCAATAATAGTCTTAATGCTATGCATTGTTTATTCAAAAAGGTGCGTTAAAGCAGAATGATACAAGTAGTGCGATAAGCAAAAAGTAGGACTGTTTGACATGTCCCTCCCAAGGGCAAGCTGAGGAATAGTATTAAAGCAAATATTTCACTCGTTATCGTAATCCACCTGGGAGTTCCGTGGTGTGACGTAGCTTTCTGCCTCCTTGGTTGCTGCATCATGTGTTCGGCAATCATGCTGTCGGATAGGGTTTCCAGAGATTAAGGTCCTGAAAGAGAAAAATAACAAAGCGGGAAGCCCCTAGTGCGGTTTAAGCCGCGTATTGGGGCGTGCCGTAGTTGTGCCCCCCTCCCCGCCTGTGCCCATGGTATTTTTAATGTGTAATTATGTACGCGTGGCACGAATTTCGCCGTTTGGCTGGGGCCGGGGTGGGGGCCGCATTGCTATGCAAGGTCGGGACATGCCAGGCGGTCCAGTTGCCGATTACTCCGGGCGCGCTTGAAGTTGTCCGGGTCCTTAATCACCGAACTAGTGGATTGCCTTAAGAGGCTGCTTTGTGCTTCTGCTGCGAGGGCCGCAGTGTGCTCCTCTGTGCGGAGAGAGCGCTCTGTGGTTCCATTGACTGTGATGACCCCCCGAGGTCCTGGCATCTTGAGCTTGAGATATACATAATGCGGTACCGCATTGAATCTTGCAAATGCGGTTCACCTGAGCAGTGTGTGGTAGCCACTGCGGAACGGGACTATGTCGAAGATTAACTCTTTGCTTCAGAAGTTATCCGGGGATCCGAAGACCACTTCCAGTGTGTCTGAGCCTGTGCAATGGGCCTCTACACCTGGTATGACACCTTTAAAGGTTGTTTTGGTGGGTTTGATCCTTCAGGGGTCTATACCCATTTTGCGCACTGTGTCCTGATAAAGCAGGTTCAGGCTGCTGTCGCCATCCATAAGGACTCGAGTGAGGTGAAATCTGTCGATGATTGGGTCTAGGACCAGTGCGGCGAATCCACCATGACGGATACTAGTGGGGTGGTCCCTGTGATCGAAGGTGATTGGACAGGAGGACCATGGGTTGAATTTTGGGGTGACTGGCTCCAACGCGTATACGTCCCTGAGCGCATGCTTCTGCTCCCTCTTGGGGATGTGGGTTGCGTATATCATGTTCACCGTCCGTACTTGTGGGGGGAACCTCTTCTGTCCTCCGGTGTTCGGCTGCCGGGGCTCCTCCTTGTCATCGCTATGTGACCCCTTATCTTTGTTTTCGGTATTTAACTTGCCGACCTGCTTGAACACCCAACAATCCCTGTTGGTGTGGTTGGCTAGCTTGTCGGGGGTGCCGTGTATTTGGCACGAGCGATAGAGTATACGGTCCAAACTAGACGGGCACGGAGTGCTTCTTTTGAATGGCTTTTTCCACTGACCGGGTTTGGAGCCTTTGAATCCGGCATTGACTGCCGTATCCTCGGTATTGTCGCTGTTAATGCGGCGCTTATGCTTGTTGCGACGTGACCTACCATTGCCGTCCTTGGTATCCGAAGTACCATGGTTCTTTGATATGTTATTACTGCGAGCCAGCCAGCTGTCTTCTCCTGCACAAAAGCGGGTCATGAGTGTCGTGAGGGCTGCCATAGGTCTCGGCTTTTCCTGACCAAGGTGCCGGGCTAGCCACTCATCGCGGATGTTGTGCTTGAAAGCTGCTAGGTCCTCTACATCCGGACAGTCGACGATTTGATTTTTCTTTATTAGGAACTATCGGTGTCAAAACCGGCGGATCTCGGGTAGGGGGTCCCGAACTGTGCGTCTAGGTCGGATGGTAACAGGAGGCAGGGGACACGATGTTTTACCCACGTTTGGGCCCTCTTGATGGAGGTAAAACCCTATGTCCTGCTTGATTAATATTGATGATATGGGTAGTACAAGAGTAGATCTACCACGAGATCAAAGAGGCTAAACCCTAAAAGCTAGCCTATGGTATGATTGTTGTTTGTCCTACGGACTAAAACTCTCCGGTTTATATAGACACTGGAGAGGGCTAGGGTTACACAGAGTCGGTTACAATGGTAGGATATCTACATATCCGTATCACCAAGCTTGCCTTCCACGCCAAGGAAAGTCCCTTCCGGACACGGGACGAAGTCTTCAATCTTGTATCTTCATAGTCCAGGAGTCCGGCCAAAGGTATAGTCCGGCCATCCGGACACCCCCTAATCCAGGACTCCCTCAGTAGCCCTTGAACCAGGGTTCAATGACGACGAGTCCGGCGCACAGATTGTCTTCGGCATTGCAAGGCGGGTTCTCCTCCAAATTCCGTGTACCTGTTGAATAGTGTCCGGTTTCTTGTAAATCTAGTGCTCCTTGGCTTCTACGCCCAATAATGGCCGTTTTCCACGTATCAAACGTATACGAAAAGTCAGGGTGTTTTTTATATTTACACCCCTAGTCGCGTGAATGAGCCACCTATTTAAGGGGACGAGGATTTAGATCCAAACCACACCTTCTCCCTTCCGCGAGTATTCATCAGAGCGTATCCGACAGAGGTCCATTCTATCATGGCCGACCCCACAGCTCCTCCTCTCGCCCTTCCAGCCCTCAGCCTGGAGATTGGAAGAGGCACTCCATCCCGCACAGCGAGCTAGTGAAGCTCCAGACCAAGGGATTTCTCCCCCCGGCCTATATGGTCCCGGTTCGAGCCGGACTTGCCACCTATAATGGCGGAGAGCAAGCAGAGAGCGCCCCCAATCCCTCCAAAGGAGAGCGGGTATGCCTTGCCCCTTACTTAATAAGAGGGCTCGGATTTCCAATTCATCCGTTTCTCCGGGGGCTTTTGGAGTTCTATGGCCTCCAGCTGCACAACCTCACGCCTGCCTCCATATTGCATATCGCGGGCTTCGTAGCCCTTTGCGAGCTGTTTTTGGGCTGCGAGGCTCATTTTGCGCTGTGGAAAAGGCTATTATGCCTTGTGCCCCGCTCTAAGGAGGGGTCGATATATCAAGTGGGCGGAGCCGAAGTGTGGCGCATCGCCGGGACCGGATATCTATCCGGAACCCCAAAGAAGGCGTCCGAGGACTAGCCTTCGGAATGGTTTTATATAGAGGACGTCCCGCTGCCGGATCCTGTCTGGATCGGCCTCCCTGAGTTCGACAGTGCTCCCCCAAAGAAGCGCCTAAGCTGGCGTCCACGGAGCCCTCAAAGGGAAAGTGACAGGGACGTTATTTACCTGATGGGCCGGATAAGATTGTTAGCTCATTTTGGACTGACCATGATCGGGGTCATGGCCGCATGCATCATGCGAGGGGTGCAACCGCTTCAGTATAGAGGCCGCCCCATGTAGGACTTCAACGGGGAGGACGACGCCACCCGCTACGGTCGTAAGGGGCCGGATTCGGCTGCCGCTCTAATAAAGACCTTGTCCGCTTTGTACAAGGGGGAAGAGGAGGAATTTCTCCGCGTCAACCCACAGGGTGGATTTTCTATGTACAATCCCCCAAGTTGGGTAAGTGGACACTTTTACTTGCCCATCCATTTTATATTCCCATTGTCAAATTTTCAGTCTAACGACTTCAACGCAGGAACTGCGCCAGGCTGTTAAAGAAATAAACAACCCTCCTCCACAACCCGAGGATCCGGGACGGTCCCTCGACCCGGCCTCTCAAGAGGATCCGGACTTATCTGTGGAGCTGATTGATGGAGTGTTTCATCAATTGAGCAAGGACAACGCCTTGGTGGCCATTACGACCGATTATCCAGGGCTACTCCCAGCCTCGCAAGTAACTGAGATCGGAGTCCCAGCACTTTGAAAAGGGATCTGTCCTCGCGTGTTTTCGATTGCCGTATGACAACCGTGTTTTGCAGGGGAGGTCCTTGAGACGGGAGGCCGAGCCTGCGGCGACTAGCCAACAAGGGGCAGCAAGGCCCCGCGAGCTGAAAAGAAGTGCGGTCCGGACTGAGGCACCGGTGCAAAGGTATAGCGCACCGCCTTATTCCCAGGTGTTATTCCTACGAGGCATATTAACGCTCATGCTCTCTTCAGGACGAAGAGACCTTGCCGGACTATATCCGGAGAGGCTGCCAATCGCGCCTCCACCAGCCAGGCTCCAAAGCCTGGTCCAGAAGTGGAGGCGCACACGAGGCGCGCACCGGACACTCCTCCAACGGAGGATGCGGACAGGCTGTCTGCCACCAATTCTGAGGTGGAGAGTGCCATGAACCATAGGCGTCGCCGGACAGTTCTTCGCGACGCTTGTTTCTCCCAAGAGGCATTGGATGCCTTCAATTCGGGAGATGCTTACCTCCGTGCCGGTCAAAATGGTCTACCCAGAGCCACGGAGCAGTATGTGAAAGACATACGAGTAAGAAAATTTTGGTAATTATATATATGTACCAGTAGCCCCCGAGACTTGAAACAGTTAGAATAACTGATTTAAGGATCATCTGTTATGCAGGTTCTTGCAGAAAAGAATACCCTACTGTCCCAGGAGCTGGAAGAGTGCAAAGCCCAACTTGAGGCCGCACTAGCCGCGGCAGGGGAGCCCAAGGAGACCCCCTCTAGTAATATACGCTTCGAAAGATAAGTATTTTGCGAGGTGCGGCGTGGGTGCAAATCTGACAAATGAAATTGCAGATGGCGCTGGATTAAATCCGGAAGTGCAACAAGTCTGACGCCAGCTGAAGGCTGGTGAGAGCGTGCTGACAAAGGTGAGGCGGGAGAAGAACGATCTCCAAGATGCCAACACCAAGCTGGGTGTTGAACTGAAGGACGTTCGTGCCCAGCTATTGGACTCCGTGAAGGAGAATTAGCGGCTTCGACACAGCATATATAGTAAGTGCTTAAACAAACTTTGAAAAAAGAGTTCGGCAAGGAAGTCGACTAACAGAGTAATGTTTGTAGGTATGCTAACAGGTCGTCCTGCAGAGGAAATGCCCGCTTCTACGGGTGACCTTCTTCCCGAGCTCTCACAACTGCACGAGCGAGTTCGGCAGGTGATGCAAGGCGTCGCCCAGGCCTTGTGGCCATCCGTCTCCATGCCCGAAGGCCTTGGAGAGCTTGGAGAGAAGCTGAAGGGAGCGCGGCGGCGCTTCCGATTGTGGAAGATGTCGGCCTGCCGTCAAGGCGCCAGGGAGGCCTGGGCCATGGTGAAGACGCGGTACATGAAGGCTGATGCAAACCACATGGCCGAGGTCGGACCCGTAGGGCCCGATGGGAAGGAGATCCCTGTGAGCTTAGTATACGGCCAAGTAGAGTTGGCCGCAAAGTATTCCCAACAGGACTGTAAACTAGACAGCCTGTTAGATGGTATTGAAGAGGAATACAATCAGTCAGATTGACTATGTAAATTTAATTGACATGTGTAATGCCTTCTAGCCGGATTGTAGATCGTTTGTCATGGCCGACCTTTTCGCTTCAACCTCGGGACCTGACGGTCCGGAGTGTGTCCGAATACCCTCGCGGTTATATAAGAACCGGGGTATGCATGGAGACCAGGCGTAGGGGTCATTAGTGCTTGAACAGACAAGTGCCCAACTAGTTATGTTATATTACATGTTATATTACATGGTTAGTAAGAAACATCTTCCAGGGAGAATAGTTCTGTTAGGGGTTCCTTTCCCTGGGAGGCATGCCCTAAAGTGCATGTCCATTCTGCGAAAAGAGGCGCAAGAAAAACATCTGGGGGCGTATAGATAATAATAATAAAAAGATCATCTTTAGTTCACCGACCGAATATTCCCTTAAGAATGCTAGCTTTCGGCTTCACCCAGTCTGAGGTACACATCCGGCTGACCCGGCAGTAACAATCGCAGAGGTGCTCCCTTTACCACCTAGCCGAACAATCAGGAACATAGGGCTAAGCACAGGAGCCAGGCAACCCAGCTTGGCCAAAACTTAAGTCATATCGATGCATATCATGGCGAATAAAAGGCACATGCGGAAGTGTGACACATGTGTTGGGCATGAAGCCCGTATAAATAAGCTTCTGTTTAAAGAAGCCCCCAGGTTTAATGAGCGCGGATAGCGCGTCATTTTATGAGCCTTTAAAGGCTATAAGAGAAAGAGAGAGGAGAAGGAGAGAAATTTAAGACAGAAAGTATGTAAAAAATGGACAGAGGAAGGAGACGAACACAGAGTCCGGCGCTAGGCATAGAATCTTCGTAGACGGGCTACGTTCCATGGGTTCGGCTCGAGTCGGTTATCCGATGCATCTCGCAGGCGGTACGCTCCACCAGTCAGGACTTGGTCATTTATGAAGGGACCTTCCCACTTGGGCTTGAGTTTGTCCTTTTTCTTGTCCGGCAGGCGTAGAACTAATTCGCCAACGTTGTAATTTTTGGCCCGTACTTCTCTGCTTTGGTATCTTCGAGCCTGCTATTGATAGAATGCGGAACGGGCTTTTGCCACGTCTCGGTCTTCCTCCAAGGCGTCCAAACTGTCCTGCCGATCGAGCTCGGCTTCTCTTTCTTCGTACATGCGCACTCGAGGTGAGTCATGAATTATGTCGCAGGGCAAAACTGCCTCTGCGCCGTACACCATGAAGAATGGTGTGTATCCAGTGGTGGGATTCGGCATGGTCCACAGCCCCCAGAGTACGGAGTCGAGATCCTCTACCCAGTGCGTATTAAATTCCTTAAGGGACCGCACTAATCTGGGTTTGATGCCGCTCATGATAAGACCATTTGCACGTTCGACCTGGCCGTTGGTTTGTGGGTGATAGACGGAAGCATAATCGAGCTTGATGCCCATGTTTTTGCACCAGAGTTTTACCTCATCGACCGTAAAGTTCGTGCCGTTATCGGTGATGATGCTGTGGGGGACGCCATAACGGTGTACAACCCCGGATATAAAGTCTATCACTGGTCCGGATTCGGCCATCTTAACACGCTTGGCCCCTATCCATTTCGTGAACTTATCCACCATGACCAGTAAGTATTTTTTCTTGTGGGTTCCGCCTTTAAGGGGTCCAACCATGTCAAGCCCCCAGACCACGAAGGGCCAAGTGACGGGGATAGTTTGGAGGGCGGTGGGTGGCATATGGCTTTGGTTTGCAAAAAGCTGGCAACCGACGCATCGTTGGACTAAGTCCTGGGCGTCTGCCCGGGCCATCGGCCAATAAAAGCCTGTATGGAAGGCCTTGCTTACAAGGGACCGAGCTACAGCGTGATGTCCGCTAAGTCCGGCATGAATTTCAGCCAGGAGGTTCCGCCCTTCCTCTTCGGAGATGCACCTTTGAAGGACTCCGGTAGTGCTTTTCTTATAAAGCTCTCCCTCATGGACTTTATAGGCTTTAGATCGCCGCACTATGCAGCGTGCCTCATTTTGGTCCTCAGGGAGTTCCTGCCCGGTAAGGTAGGCGAGGAATGGTTCTGTCCACAGGGCGATGACGGCCATTATTACGTGGGCTGAAGGTGTTATTTCATTGGCAGAGCCACCAATTGTGTCAGAGTGTTCGGTGTCGGGCAGTGCGGTTGGGTCCGGGCTGCTATTGCCAGGTTCCCCTTCCCATACTACGGACGGCTTGAACAACCTTTCCAAGAATATGTTGGGGGGGACTAAATCGCGTTTTGCGCCGATGCGTGCCAGGACATCTGCCGCCTGATTATTTTCCCGGGCTATATGGTGAAATTCGAGCCCTTCGAACCGAGCTGACATTTTTAGGACGGCGTTGCGATAAGCTGCCATTTTTGGATCCTTGGCATCAAAGTCTCCATTTATTTGGGATATTGCAAGGTTCGAGTCCCCGCGCACCTCTAGGCGTTGAATGCCCATGGATACTGCCATCCGGAGACCATGTAAAAGGGCCTCATATTCGGCTGCGTTGTTGGAGTCTGTGTACATTATCTGGAGTACATATTGAACTGTGTCTCCTGTGGGGGACGTCAAAACGATGCCAGCCCATAGACCGGCCAACATTTTGGAGCCGTCGAAGTGCATTACCCAGTTTGAATATGTGCCGTACTCTTTAGGGAGTTCAACCTCCATCCATTCTGCGACGAAGTCGGCCAAAACTTGCGACTTGATAGCTCGCTGTGGCTTGTAAGTTATGTCAAACGGGAGGAGCTCAATGGCCCATTTTGCAATCCGGCCCGTCGCGTCGCGTTGTTTATAATATCATTAAGTGGCACTTCCGAGGCTATTGTTATTGAACACTCTTGAAAGTAGTGTCGCAGCTTCCGGGATGCCATAAATACCGTGTACGCAATCTTTTGATAATGCGGGTACCGTGACTTGCATGGAGTAAGGACAGTGGACACATAATAGACCATCTTTTGAAGGGGGAATTTGTGTCCGTCCGTTTCTCGTTCGACGATGAGCACTGCGCTTACGACCTGATGGGTTGATGCAATGTATAATAGCATTGGTTCGCCAATGTTTAGCGCGGCCAGGACTGGGTTTGTTGCCAAGATGGCTTTTATTTCGTCGAGTCCGGCCGTGGCTGCATCCGTCCACTCGAAGTGTTCGGTGCGCCGAAGGAGGCGGTAAAGGGGTAGGGCCTTTTCTCCTAAGCGGGAGATAAAGCGGCTTAGAGCTGCCACGCATCCGGTTAATTTTTGTATTTGTTTGAGGTCCTTCGGGATATCCAATTGTGACAGAGCTCGGATCTTGACTGGATTTGCTTCAATTCCTCTACCGGATACAATGAAGCCCAAGAGCTTTCCGGCTGGAACGCCGAAAACGCATTTTTCCGGGTTGAGCTTGATGTCGTATGTTCGGAGGTTATCGAATGTTAGCCTCAAGTCGTCTACTAGAGATTCAACATGTCTTGTTTTAATGACCACATCATCTACGTATGCCTCCACTGTTTTGCCGATCTGGTTTGCCAGACATGTCTGAATCATGCGTTGATATGTTGCGCCGGCGTTTTTGAGCCCGAAGGGCATTGTGTTGAAGCAGAATGGGTTGTATGGTGTGATGAATGCCGTTGCGACTTGGTCTGACTCTGCCATCTTTATTTGATGGTAGCCGGAGTATGCGTCGAGGAAACACAACGAATCGTGTCCTGCGGTAGCGTCGATAATTTGATCGATGCGGGGGAGAGGGAAGGGATCCTTGGGCAAGCCTTGTTAAGGTCTATGAAATCAACGCACAGGCGCCAGGATTTGTCCTTCTTTGGTACCATCACCAGGTTTGCTAGCCAGTCCGGATGTTTGATATCTTTGATGAATCCGGCCTCCAATAGCTTGGCTAGTTCCTCTCCCATGGCCTGTCTCTTAGGTTCGTAAAAACGCCGAAGAGCCTGTTTGACTGGCTTGAATCCTTTTAGGATATTTAAGCTGTGTTCGGCCAGCCTGCGTGGGATTCCTGGCATGTCTGAAGGGTGCCAGGCGAAAATGTCCCAGTTCTCTCGTAGGAACTCTCGCAGTGCGGCGTCTACATCAGGGTGTAACTGTGCCCCGATGGAAGCTGTTTTATTGGGGTCCGTTGGATGGACCTGAAATTTGACTATTTCGTCCGTTGGTTTAAAGGAGGTGGACTTGGATCTTTTATCGAGTATCACATCGTCCCTATTCACCATGGAGCACAGCGCAGTCAGTTCCTCAGCCGCTAGGGCTTCGGATAGCGCCTCGAGGGCCAGTGCGGCTGTCTTGTTTTCGGCGCGGAGTGCTATGTCCGGATCAGTAACGAGAGTGATGATTCCGTTAGGCCCGGGCATCTTGAGCTTCATGTACCCGTAATGGGGTATTGCTTGGAAGACTGTAAACGCTTCCCGCCCTAGCAGAGCGTGATATCCGCTACTGAATGGGGCCACCTGGAACGTGACCTCTTCGGACCTGTAATTACCAGCGTGCCGAACACCACATCTAGTGTGATTTTTCTTGTACAGCGCGCTTCCTGACTGGGGATTATTCCTCTAAAGATTGTGCTGCTTCGCTCAATGCGGTTCCAGTCTATTTCCATTTTTGAAGGGTTTCCTCATAAATGAGGTTCAATCCGCTGCCGCCATCCATGAGTACCTTGGTAAGACGAAAGTCGTCCACTATTGGACTCAGGACCAATGCGGCTGGTGCTCGGGCTGTTCGGAATTTAGGTTCGTCACTGGCGTTAAAAGTAATAGCCGTGTCACTCCATGGGTTTATCGTTGCTACTTGGTAGACTTCGGCAAGGCCGCGGAGTGTTCTTTTTCGCATATTATTTGATGCGACAGTCCCGAAGACTGTTAATACCGTACTGGTTTCTCTGGGGTGGCTTTCTATGGCTTCTGGAATTAGAAGATCTTCGCCAATTTTTGCCACCTGTCGGAGTATCCAACATGCTCTAAGGCTGTGAGTTGGTGTGGCGCCCTCTGCACTGTGAATTTTACAGGGTCCATCAAGCCATCCTTCTAGTACGGTTCCGTGCCCTGTAGAGGGCTTTTGCTTTTTGGTATTGAACCCGGGTGTCTGACGATGATGCACCCTTTTATTTCGGACCGGGTTTGTATTCAAGGCCGGATTGTCCCAAAATTTTGTTTCAATTTTCCAGGCGCTTTCCATCACACAGTACTTTCGTACTATGGACGCCAAGTCAGCAAAGCGTGTAATATCACGGCGACTTATGGCGTTGAGGATTCCCTTGTCCGTGCAATTATTGTAGAAGAATGAAATTGTGTCTTCCTCGCGGCAGTCCTTTATCCTGTTCATAACCAGGAGGAATCTGGCCCAGTAATGATGTACTGTTTCTTCAGGCTCTTGCCTAATTTAGGATAGATCACTTATGTACGGGTGGGTGGGTGGAATCAAATCCGAAACCTCACCCAATCTGAGACCCAGGGGCCAAGGAGTTTCCGAACTCGGACGTTGGGATTCTTGGATGCGGCCCAATGAATCTAGTCCATCGCCTGACTTTAAGTTTAGGTCTTGAGTGATATCCTCCCCTCCACGGGTATCCGGCTTGGAGGGATCGGGAATCCGGACATAGCTAGTCCTTAAGATAGATGAAGGGTCGCCACACTGTCCCTCTACCACGGCAACATGATGGGTGACCTGGGGAGAGTTAATCTCTCTCAGATCGGGTTTAGGCCCAATCTGGTCGTAATCCGTAGCGACTCCCAGGGCGGCGATGCGATCCAAGAGCTCATTTAGGGAAGAGAGCTCCATTGGATCTAGCTGCTCGGTGAATTCCAAGCTGACGTGAAGATTGCTTTCGATGACCCGAGAGGTCAACATCGGCGCAGCAGCCGAACAGGCGGTCATAAGGAAACCGCCTAGCCGGAGAGTTTGGTCGACAGCCAAAGCTCCCTTAGCAACGGTGTCGTCTTTAAAGACGGGATGAGGCATCCTTCCTGATGGCGACGGCACAGAGGAACTCTCAATGAAAGCACCAATGTCGGTGTCAAAACCGGCGGATCTCGGGTAGGGGGTCCCGAACTGTGCGTCTAGGTCGGATGGTAACAGGAGGCAAGGGACACAATGTTTTACCCAGGTTCGGGCCCTCTTGATGGAGGTAAAACCCTACGTCCTGCTTGATTAATATTGATGATCTGGGTAGTACAAGAGTAGATCTACCACGAGATCAGAGAGGCTAAACCCTAAAATCTAGCCTATGGTATGATTGTTGTTTGTCCTACGGACTAAAACTCTCCGGTTTATATAGACACTAGAGAGGGCTAGGGTTACACAGAGTCAGTTACAATGGTAGGAGATCTACATATCCGTATCGCCAAGCTTGCCTTCCACACCAAGGAAAGTCCCTTCCGGACACGGGATGAAGTTTTCAATCTTGTATCTTCATAGTCCAGGTGTCCGGCCAAAGGTATAGTCCGGCCATCCGGACACCCCCTAATCCAGGACTCCCTCAGGAACCGTGTCCAGAATTGCTTGGCCGATTCCTCTGGCTGCTGAATTATGTGTCTCAAGTCATCGGCATCTGGTGGTCGCACGTAAGTGCCCTGAAAGTTGTCGAGGAATGCGGCTTCTTCCCAACAGCCAATGGACTCTGCTAGCAAGCTGTTGAGCCAATGCTGAGCTGGTCCTTTGAGTTTGAGTGGGAGGTATTTGATGGCGTGTAGGTCATCACCGCGGGCCTTGTGGATGTGCAGGAGGAAATCCTCGATCCATACCGCAGGATCTGTTGTGCCGTCGTATGATTCTATATTTACGGGTTTGAAAGCCTCTGGAATTTGATGATCCATTACTTCGTCCATGAAGCATAAGGGGTGTGCTGTGCCTCTGTACTGGGCTATATCGCGACGCAGCTCGAATGAGTCTTGCCCACTGTGTTCGGCCCAGCCGGACTTACTTTTACTGTATCTGGCGTGACGATTATCGTCTCGCATAGTGGCGCGCCCTCGTGATCCGTAGATCGATCTTGCATTTTTTGCTTTGTCCTCCAATACGTCTCGTAGGTCTGGCATATTTCCCCATGCCTTTTTATTTGGATGACGTCGGGGTGCGGGCTGAGCTTTTGGCTGGAATGTCTCTCTGTCGCGGCCACGAGGTGGCCGATCAGCCGCGTCATACGCCGGGGATGTAGGTTTCGGTGCTTCCTCCTCCAGTCGGGGTAGCAACCTGCACTTTGGGTAACTCTTGGAGGGGCGTTCGAGTTTATACTCCTCGGCCGCCAGGACTGCAGTCCATCTGTCAGCTAGCAAATCTTGATCAGCTTGAAGCTGCTGCTTTTTCTTAAGGCTATTTGTCGTGGCCATAAGCTGGTGCTTGAAGCGCTCTTGTTCGATGGGATCCCTAGCACGACGAATTCGTCATCATCGAGGCTTGCCTCGTCTTCGGAGGGAGGCATGTAATTATCATCCTCCGCCTCTCCATCTGCCACTTTCTCAGGAGGGCTGGCTCCTCCCCTCTTGCTCTAAATCTTGCTGGAGGGGATTGTTGTTGTCTTTGGCACTGTCCGGAGTGCTATTATCTCCGGTGCCGGTATCACCACTTTTGCCTTGGTGGGACTTAGAGCGGCGCCGCTGACGCCGGCGCTTGGGTTGCTTCTTGGAGGGGCCATCCTCCGTTGTCTCGTCGCCATTGCCTTCTTTGGGTGTGTCCACCATGTATATATCATATGATGAGGTGGCTGTCCAGTGCCCTGTGGGCAGTGGTTCCTCTTCGACTCCCGCATCGTCGTCCATACCGTCGATGTCTTCGGAGTCGAAGTCGAGCATGTCGGTTAAGTCATCGACAGTGGCTACTAAGTGGGTGGTGGGTGGGCGGCGAATTTCTTCGTCATCCGCATCCCAATCCTGCCAGACGTAGTTCGGCCAGGATCCTCCTAACAAGGAGAGAGACCTTAATGAGTTCAGTATGTCGCCGAAGGGCGAGTGCTGAAAAATATCCGCGGAGGTAAACTCCATGATCGGCGCCCTACCAGATTCGATAGGAACGGGCGCAGATGGTTCGAAGTCCGTGGCCGGAGAAGAATCCGGCAGTTTGGCAACACGACTCTCGTGAAGGGTAAGGTCGATATTCGGCTCAATCGCTGCAGAGGATACAGCCTCCATGACGGGGTCTATCCACCCGTCCACGGATGGCGAAACTGGCTCCGAATTGAGGGTCGGAGCGGCTGCCGGTGTGATCTCCTGAATACGGTCCGATGGTAGAGCTAAATCATAGTCATCGTGACTGCATGACGCACAAAGCAGGGGCTCGAATCCGTCGAAGATCAAGTCTCCGCGGATATCGGCCATGTAGTTTAAGCTTCCAAACCTGACCTGGTGGCCAGGAGTGTAACTTTCAATCTGCTCCAGATGGCCAAGCGAGTTGGCCCGCAGTGGGAAGCTGCCGAACACAAAGATCTGTCCGGGGAGAAAAGTCTCACCTTGGACTGCATCGCTATCGATGATAGTAGGAGCCATCAAGCCTAACGGCGACGACACAGAGGAACTCTCAATGAAAGCACCAATGTCGGTGTCAAAACCGGCGGATCTTGGGTAGGGGGTCCCGAACTGTGCGTCTAAGGCGGATGGTAACAGGAGGTAGGGAACATGATGTTTTACCCAGGTTCGGGCCCTCTTGATGGAGGTAAAACCCTACGTCCTGCTTGATTTGTTCTTGATGATATGAGTATTACAAGAGTTGATCTACCACGAGATCGGAGAGGCTAAACCCTAGAAGCTAGCCTATGGTCTGATTGTATCTTGTCCTACGGACTAAAACCCTCCGGTTTATATAGACACCGGAGGGGGCTAGGGTTACACAGGGTCGGTTACAAAGGAGGAGATATACATATCCGTATTGGCTAGCTTGCCTTCTACGCCAAGTAGAGTCCCATCCGGACACGAGACGAAGTCTTCAATCTTGTATCTTCATAGTCCCACAGTCCGGACAAAGGATATAGTCCGGCTGTCCGGAGACCCCCTAATCCAGGAACCCCTCACTTCTTTTTCGGGGCCCATTCGGACAGAACTCCAAAGTTAAGCGTGCTCAGCTTGGAGTAGTGTCAGGATGGGTGACCGACCAGGAAGTTGCTCCCGGGTGCACACGAGTGAGGACAAAGTGCGCAGAAAAGACTAGTATTGATCTGTGGGGCCAGTCTATATCCCACCAGGAGTAACGACCACCGACGGGTGTGTCCGGGGCGTTACACAACCTCCACCCCGGCAAGCTTTCACATCGGCAAGGTTTTTACCCCGGCAAGGGTTCCTCCCCGGCAAGATTTTCATTAAGCCGGCAAAGTTTTCATCCTGGAAAGCCTCTACCCCGGCAAGGTTTCCACTCCGGGAAGGTTTTCATTCAGCCGACAAAGGCCAAATAACTCACGCGATCCAACATACACTTCCTAGGTGGGTGTCTGGTCCCTCGCGACACTTTTTCTCTCAGGGCCAGCCCGCGAAGTGTTGCCTCTAACTTTTTCATACGAACCCGGATTCTTGACCATGCCAAAATCTGGTGTCAGCAACCCCAAGGTAATATTCAAGGACAACCAAGAGCCTAAGCTTGGGGATGCCCCGCAAGGCATCCCCTCTTTCGTCTTCGTTCATCGGTAACCTTACTTGGAGCTATATTTTTATTCACCACATGATATGTGTTTTGCTTGGAGCGTCATTTTATTTTATTAGGATTTGCTTGCTGTTATTTAGAGTAATATTTTGCATCTTTTAGTTCAATAAAAAGGTCAAGTATAGCCTTTACCATGCTTATTTTTCAAGTCCATATGTTGCTGTTTTAAAAACAGAAAGTTTGTTGTTATGTTTTGAATATTTGTGAATAGTCAGAACATGATAAAATCTTGAAATTTTTACACCATCAGTAACAACGAATTTTCTACAGTGTGGTAATTTTTCAGAATTTTTGGAGTTAGGGAAGTATGATTCCTCTTGCATTCTTTACAGACTGTTATGTTTAGACAGATTGCTATTATGTTTGCATTGTTTGCATATGGTTGCTTGTTTGATGATTCTATTTGAAGATAGGAGTCTTAAATATGTAGAGGCATTTATTATGCAATGACAAATTATAATTTTAGTTATGTTCTATAGTAGAGAATGATAAGGTTTAGCATGGATTTATACTAACTTATCTCACGAGTTCTTGTTGAGTTTTGGGTGGATGAAGTTTTTAAGATTTATGGAAACCGCGATATGAATGGAATTAAGGAGACACAAAAGATCAAGCTTGGGGATGCCCAAGGCATCCCTACTCAATATTTCAAGAAGTCACAAGCATCTAAGATTAGGGATGCGCCGGTTGGCATCCCACCTTTCTTCTTCAACAACAATCGGTCAGTTTTGGTTGAGCCTAAGTTTTTGCTTCTTCACATGATATGTGTTATAGTTGCAATGTCATTTTATTTTGTTTTGCTTGATGTTTGAATAAAGTACTTAAGATCTGAAATTTTATTTATGAGAAGGATTCTTCATATAGTTACATAATTATTCAACTACTCATTGTGCTTCGCTTACATCTTTTGGAGTAGTTTGTCGTTTGCTGTAGTGCTTCGCTTATATCTTTTTAGAGCATGGTGGTAGTTTTATTTTGAAGAAATTGTTGAAATCTCATGCTTCACTTATACCATTTTGAGAGTCTCTAAACAACATGGTAGTTTGCTTTGGTTATGAACTTAGTCCTAATATGATGGGCATCCAAGAGGGATATAATAAAAACTTTCATATAAAGTGTATTGAATACTATGTGAAGTTTGATTCCTTATAATTGTTTTGAGATATGAGGATGGTAATATTAGATTCATGCTAGTGAGTAGTTTTGAATTTGAGAGATACTTGTGTTAAAGTTTGTGATTCCTGTAGCATGCACGTATGGTGAACCGTTATGTGATGAAGTCGGAGCATGATTTATTTTTTGATTGTCCTCCTTATGAGTGGCGGTCGGGGACGAGCAATAGTCTTTTCCTACCAATCTATCCCCCTAGGAGCATACGCATAGTACTTTGTTTTGATAACTAATAGATTTTTGCAATAAGTATGTGAGTTCTTTATGACTAATGTTGAGTCCATGGATTATACGCACTCTCACCCTTCCACCATTGCTAGCCTCTCTAGTACCGCGCAACTTTCGCCGGTACCATAAACCCACCATTTACCTTCCTAAAAAAAACCACCATACCTACCTATTATGGCATTTCCATAGCCATTCCGAGATATATTGCCATGCAACTTTCCAACGTTCTGTTTATTATGACATGCTCCATCATTGTCATATTGCTTTGCATGATCATGTTGTTGAGATCGTATTTGTGGCAAAGCCACTATTCATAATTATTTCATACATCTCACTCTTGATTCATTGCACATCCCGATACACCGCCGGAGGCATTCACATAGAGTCATATTTTGTTCTAACTATCGAGTTGTAATTCTTGAGTTGTAAATAAATAAAAGTGTGATGATCATCATTATTAGAGCATTGTCCCAGTGAGGAAAGGATGACGGAGACTATGATTCCCCCACAAGTCGGGATGAGACTCCGGACGAAAAATAATAATAATAAGGGAGGCCAAAAAAAAGAGGGCCCAAAAAACAAAAAAATGAGAGAAAAAGAGAGAAGGAAAATGTTACTATCCTTTTTCCACACTTGTGCTTTAAAGTAGCACCATGATCTTCATGATAGAGAGTCTCCTCTTTTGTCACTTTCATATACTAGTTGGAATTTTCATTATATAACTTGGCTTGTATATTCCAACGATGGGCTTCCTCAAATTGCCCTAGGTCTTCATGAGCAAGCAAGTTGGATGCACACGCACTTAGTTTCTTTTTGAGCTTCGTAAACTTATAGCTATAGTGCATCTATTGCATGGCAATCCCTACTCACTCACATCGATATCTATTGATGGGCATCTCCATAGCCCATTGATACGGCTAGTTGATGTGAGACTATCTCCTTCTTTTTATCTTCTCCACAACCACCCTCTATTCCACCTATAGTGCTATGTCCATGGCTCACGCTCACGTATTGCGTGAAAGTTGAAAAGGTTTGAGAACATCAAATGTATGAAACAATTGATTGGCTTGTCATCAGGGTTGTGCATGATTAAATACTTTGTGTGATGAAGATAGAGCATAGCCAGACTATATGATTTTGTAGGGATAGCTTTCTTTCGCCATGTTATTTTGAGAAGACATGATTGCTTGGTTAGTATGCTTGAAGTATTATTGTTTTTATGTCAATATTAAACTTTTGTTTTGAATCTTATGGATCTGAATATTCTTGCCACAATAGAGAAGATTACATTGATAAATATGTTAGGTAGCATTCCACATCAAAAATTATGTTTTTATCATTTACCTACTCGAGGACGAGCAGGAATTAAGCTTGGGGATGCTGATACGTCTCCAACGTATCTATAATTTTCAATGTATTCATGCCATGTTTATAATATTTTTACATGAATTTGGTATGATTTGGTTAGAACTAACCCGGACTGACACTGCTTTTAGCAGAACTATAATGGTGTTGTTTTATGCAGAAATAAAAGTTCTCGGAATGCGCTGAAAATCAATGGAGATTTTTTCTGGAAAACATAAAAAATACTGGAACAAAAATTATCAGAGGGGGGTCCCGTGGGCCCCACGAGGGTGGAGGGCGCGCCCCCGTGGCTCGTGGAATTCCCGTGGGACCCCCTGACTTGTTCTCGATGCCAACCTCTCCTATAAATCCCCAAACCTCCAAAAAATAACCTAGATCGGGAGTTCCGCCATCGCAAGCCTATGTAGCCACCAAAAACCAATCGGGACCCTGTTCCGGCACCCTGCCGGAGGGGGGATCCATCATCAGTGTCCATCTTCATCATCCCGGCACTCTCCATGACATGGAGGGAGTAGTTCACCCTCGGGGCTGAGGGTATGTACCAGTAGCTATGTGTTTGATCTCTCTCTCTCTCTCTCTCGTGTTCTTGATCTGGCACAATCTTGATGTACCGTGAGCTTTGCTATTATAGTTGGATCTTATGATGTTTTTCCCCTCTATCTCCTTGTGATGAATTGAGTTTTCCCTTTGAAGTTATCTTATCGGATTGAGTCTTTAAGGATTTGAGAACACTTGATGTATGTCTTGCATGTGCTTATCTATGGTGACAATGGGATATTCATGTGATCCACTTGATGTATGTTTTGGTGATCAACTTGCGAGTTATGTGACCTTGTGAACTTATGCATAGGGGTTGTCACACATTTTCATCTTGACTCTCCGGTAGAAACTTTGGGGCACCCTTTGAAGTTCTTTGTGTTGGTTTGAATAGATGAATCTGAGAGTGTGTGATGCATATCATATAATCATACCCGTGGATACTTGAGGTGACATTGGAGTATCTAGGTGACATTAGGGTTTTGGTTGATTTGTGTCTTAAGGTGTTATTTTACTATGAAATCTAGGGCTGTTTGTGACACTTATAGGAATAGCCCAACGGATTGATCGGAAAGAATAACTTTGAGGTGGTTTCGTACCCTACAATAATCTCTTCGTTTGTTCTCAGCTATTAGTGACTTTGGAGTGACTCTTTGTCGCATGTTGAGGGATTGTGATATGATCTAATTATGTTATACTTGTTGAGAGAACTTGCACTAGTGAAAGTATGAACCCTAGGCCTTGTTTTGAAGCATTGCAATACCGTTTTCACTCACTTTTACCACTAGCTACCTTGTTGTTTTTATATTTTCAGATTAAAAAAACTTATATCTACCATCCATATTGCACTTGTATCACCATCTCTTCGCCGAACTAGTGCACCTATACAATTTACCATTGTATTGGGTGTGTTGGAAACACAAGAGACTCTTTGTTATTTGGTTGCAGGGTAGTTTGAGAGAGACCATCTTCTTCCTATGCCTCCCATGGATTGATAAACCTTAGGTCATCCACTTGAGGGAAATTTGATACTGTCCTACAAACCTATGCACTTGGAGGCCCAACAACATCTACAATAAGAAGTTTGTGTAGTAAACAACACCCTGGCTGGTGGCCAAACGCAGTGGAGGACACGCAACTCTTCATTGGTGCATTGATACGTCTCCAACGCATCTATAATTTATGAAGTATTAATGCCATGTTTTCAATAATTTTATATGATTTTGGTGTGATTTGAATGGAACTAACCCGGACTGACGTTGTTTTCAGTAGAATTAGCGTGGTGTTGTTTTTTGTGCCGAAATAAAAGTCTTCGGATCGACCCGAATTTATTTGATGATTTTTTTGGAACAAAAGAGACCCCGAAGCTTCGTGGGAGGAGCAGAAGAACCATAAGGCGGTGACAAGGTACCTGGGCGTGCCCTGGGGGGTGATGGTGCCCAAGTGCCTTATGGTCCTCCCAAGTGCCTTATGGTCCTCTCATAACTCCTTTTCGTGTGATTCCATCGCTGAAAATTCCTATAAATAGAGAAACTCCCAGAAATAAACCTAGAACTTCCACGCCATCACTGCAAGTCTCTGTACCGAAGCGATCTCATCCGGAACCCTGTTTCGGCACCCTGCCGGACTGGAGGCCATCTTCATCATCCCGGTGGTCTCCATGACAAGGAGAGTAGTTCACCCTCAGGGCTGAGAGTATGTACGAGTACCTATGTGTTAATCTCTCTCACTCTCTCTCGTGTTCTTGATTTGGCATGATCTTGATGTACTTCGAGCTTTGTTAATATAGTTGGATCGCATGTAGTTTTCCCCTCTCTATATTGCTGTGATGAATTGAGTTTTTACCTTTGAGGTTTCACTCTTATCGGATTGAATATTTTGGATTTGAGAACACTTGATGTATGTCTTGCATGCGGGTACCCGTGGTGACAATGGGGTGTTCTATTGATTCACTTGATACATGTTTTGGTATTCAACTTGCAGGTTGATACACATTTTCGTCCTACTTTCTCATGTAGAAACTTTGGGGCACCCTTTGAAGTTCTTTGTGTTGGATTGAATATTATGAATCTGAAGTTGTTTGATGCATATCGAATAATCAACTCACCGATACTTGTGGTGACATTGGAGTATCTAGGTGATATTAGAGTTGGTTGATGCGTATCATATGGTGTTATTTTAGTACAAACTTTGTGACACTTATAGGGATGGCTCAATATATTGATCGGAAAAGATAACTTTGAGGTGGTTTCATACCCTACAACAATTTCATCTTATGTTCTCCGCTAGATAAGAACATTGGAGCGATTCTTTGTTGCACATTTAAGGATTGTTATATGATTCAATTATGTTAGCACCGTTAAGAGATTGCATTAGTGAAAGTATGAACCCTAGGCCTTGTTTTCAAGCATTGCAATATGGTTTGTGCTCACATTTGTCACTTGCTACCTTGTTGTTTTATTATTTCAGATTACAAACCTATTTCTACAATCCATACTACACTTGTATCACCATCTCTTTGCCTAACTAGTGCACCTATACAATTTGCCATTGTATTGGGTGTGTTGGGGACATGAGAGATTTCTTGTATTTTGATTGCATGGTTGTTTGAGAGAGACCATCTTCATCATACACCTGCCACAGATTGATAAACCTTAGGTCATCCACTTTAGGGAAATTTGCTACTGTCCTACAAAACTCTGCACTTGGAGGCCCAACAGAGTCTACAAGAAGTAAAATTGTGGAGTAGACATCAAGCTCTTTTCTGGTGCCTCATATTATTTATATTTACAATGTCTTTCTTAAAAATGATGGATCAGAAAATTGTGCCAAAGTATTAAAAGAAGAATTCAATAAAATGTTTGGCATAAAATCTTTGAATGATAAGCATGATTGCAATGTTGTTTGTCTGAATTCTATGAATATGAAAAATACTAATGATGATTTCATTAGTCATGACAAAAATGTTTCTTGTAAGCATGCCAATTTTTGTGGAGTGTATTGATACGTCTCCAACGTATCTATAATTTTTTATTGTTCCATGCTAGTATATTATCCGTGTTGAATGTTTTATAGGCATTATTATGCTATTTTATATCATTTTTGGGACTAAACAATTAACCTAGTGCCCAGTGCGAGTTGCTATTTTTTTCTTCTTGTTTTTGTCTTTTACAGAAAATCAATACCAAACGGAGTCCAAATGGAAAGGAACTTTTTGATAATTTTTCTTGGACCAGAAGACACCTAGGAAGTTCCGGGAGGAGGCTAGAAGAGCCACGAGAGGGCCACAAGCCCTGGAGGCGCGCCCTGGGGGGCGCCCCCCAGGCTTGTGGGCCCCTCATGGCACTCCTGACCCTAATTCTAGCTCCATAAATACCCAAATATTCCCTTTACACCAAAAACATTTTTCCGCCGCTGCAAGCTTCTGTTCTCGTGAAATCCCATCTTGGGGCCTTTTCCGACACTCCATCGGAGGGGGATTCGATCACGGAGGGCCTCTACATCAACCTTGCTCCCCTTCCGATGATGTGTGAGTAGTTTACCACAGACCTACGGGTCCATAGCTAGTAGCTAGATGGCTTATTCTCTCTCTTTGATCTTCAATACAATGTTCACCTCGATGTTCTTGCAGTTCTATTCGATGTTATCTTCTTTTGCGGTGCGTTTGTTGAGATCCCATGAATTGTGGATTTATGATCAGATTATCTATTAATATTATTTGAGTCTTCTCTGAACTCTTTAATGCATGATTAAGATAGCTTTTATTTCTCTCTGATCTATTAATTTGGTTTGTCCAACTAGATTGAACTATCTTGCAATGGGAGATGTGCTTTGTTTTGGGTTCAATCTTGCGGTGTCCTCACCCAGTGATAGAAGGGGTAGCGAGGCATGTATTTGTATTGTTGCCATTAATGATAAAAAGATGGGGGTTTTACCATATTGATTGGATCTATCCCTCTACACCATGTCATCTTCCTTAAGGCGTTACCCCGTTCTTGTTAAATTAGTACACTAGATGCATGCTAGATAGCGGTCAATGTGTGGAGTAATAGTAGTAGATGTAGGCAGGAGTCGGTCTACTTGTCACGGACGTGATGCTTATATTCATGATCATTGCCTTAGATATCATCATAACTATGCGCTTTTCTATCAATTGCTCAACAGTAATTTGTTTACCCATCATATGTGTTCTTTCAAGAGAGAAGCCTCTAGTGAAAACTATGGCCCCCGGGTCTGTTTTTATCATATTATTTTTAGATCTATAAAACCAAAAACCCAAAAAATATCTTGCTGCAATTTATTTACCTTTACTTTATATCGCACTTTTATTTATCTTTTATACCTATCTCTATCAGATCTCATCCTTGCAAGTGACAGTGAAGGGATTGACAACCCCTTTCTCGCGTTGCGTGGAAGTATTTGTTTGTTTGTGTAGGTGTATCTATTGGAGACTTGTATGTTCCTCCTACTTCATTGATACTTTGGTTCTAAAACTGAGGGAAATACTTATCTCTACTTTACTGCATCACCCTTTCCTCATTAAGGGAAAAATCAAGGCAAGCTCAAGAAGTAGCATGCATAAAGTTTGTGAAGACATGCCTTATAGGGATGATAGATTTTGTAAGAAGCATACACATGATAAAAACCAATTGGTGACTTGAAGTGTGATAGATGAATTTGCTACAAAATTATGCTCTTTTTATCCCATTACTTGTGAACATTGCAATAAAGTTGGTCATTTTTATTTCTAATGCATGCTTTGTCATGATCGACTCGTGTCCAAATATTGCAATAACTTGATCACCCTTGAACGTTATAATGAACTTTGTTTATTTTTGGGGTGTGAAGAATTGTCAGATAAAAGTAGTTGGCTTGAAGCATTCATATTCACAGACCATGCTGAAACTAATTTGAAAGAAATCTATATGTTTTGTGTGGTAAATTGCAATGAAAATGCTTATATTGCCAATTATATAAAGACGGGAAAACCAATAGAATATAAAAGGAATACTAATGAAAGGGTAAAGATTTCCACTTTCCCTCATATTGCCTCTCGTGATGAAACAGGTGATGAGAAGGAGTTGACTATCCAACCAATCTCATCAATAAGAAGCTCAGGAAAATTGATTAAACCCACACATGATGTGGTAAAGAAGAAGAATAAGAAAAGAAGGAGAGGCAAAGGTAAAAAATTTATCTCTCCCAAATGATGTTGCTCCTATTATTGTTGTGCCTCATGAGAATGAATCAAAAGTAATTATGGAATATGATTGATGATGATATTGCTTCTTTGTCTTATGGCACAATGTCCTAAGGAACTATTAAGGATGATTTTGTTATGCCTATTACTCATTGTGATGATTATGATTGGGAAAATAATGATACTTATTATAATCTTTAAAATATTTTTAGCACCAACTTAGAAAATTGTGATGATAATTATTGTTATATTATTGGTGCTATTGATACTATTAATGTTGAGAGTGATTATGCATATGATATGCAAAACCACAAGCTTGGGGATGCTATGTTTGATTGGAATGACATGTTTGAGAATTTATTTGCTAAAAATAATGTGTATTCTAAGCTTGGGGATGCTACGCTTAATGAACATGATCTTTTTATTCCCAATACTTTGAAGGATCAAATTTGTTATGATGACCGCATGCCTCCTATCTACGATAATTGCAATATTTATGAAACTTGTTTTGGAAGAATGTCAACTTTAGATAATAATTATCCCACTATTTTGGAGGGTGTTCAATATCATTATAATGATAAAAGTGAATTTAGAGGCCATGACTTTATTTAGTAATGATTCCACTATTTCAGAAGAGGTTTCAGTTGATTATGATGAGAACCAAGTTGCTACTTATGATGATTATTGTGATGATACTTATGTTATAAAACTAGTGATGATTATATTTATAAAACTTATCATAATTATAGTTACCCTTTTACGGAACATTACTCTTTTAATGTGGAAACAAATTATAGTATTCGAGTTTCATATGATCCTCCTACTCTTGTTTATGAGAATAAATTTGCTTATGAGGAGAGTAATAAATTTTCTATGCTTGTGGATCATGAAAAGAATGCTTTATGTGATAGTTATATTGTTGAATTCATTCATGATTATACTGAAAATTATTGTGAGAGAGGAACATATGCTTTTACATATCTCAATAACATCAAGTTCCCTCTCTACATGTTGAAAGTTCTGAAGTAATGCTTGTTTTTCCTTCCGATGCTAGTTGATTCTTGTTCCCATAAATTGTTTGATCACAAAATAACTTTGAGTACAAAGTGTGTTAGGATTAAATGTGCTTGCCATGTGATTCATGATGCTCTCTTTGTGGTTCAATTCTTTACTTCTACGTGAGCATCATTGAAATCATCATGCCTAGCTAAAAAGGCATTAAAGAAAAGCGCTTGTTGAGAGACAACCCAATATTTATACCTACTTTTTTGTATGTTAACATGATTAAGCTACTTTAGTAATCATGTTTTATAGCTTTTGTTTCAATAAAGGGCCAAGTAAGGCCTTTGGGATAGTGTGGATGATAGTTGACTTGATTCTGTGCAAAAAACAGAAACTTTTGCGTCTAGTGCAGAAAATCCTATAAATAACTGGAATGTGATCTTGGTATTAAATTCTTACAAATGATTTATATACAAATTTCCTACGTTGTCCTATCTTTTCATAATTTCAGAGTTGCGGGAGTATGGTTATTGTTCAGATCATTATAGACTGCTCTATTCTTGACAGATTCTGTTTTCAATGAATAGTTTGCTTGTTTTGTAGTTTCTATGGCTTATATTGGTCATTATAAATTTTGGAAATGATAGAGTACAGTAGGATTTATGTAGAATTTTTTGTATCTTTTCTTGACAGTACCTAAGTGAATGATTTGTTTTATCATACTAACCCATCTCACGAAGTTCCATTAAGTTTTGTGTGATTGAAGTTTTCAAGTTTTGGGTTTGATATTGATATGAGGAGAATAAGGAAGGGCAAGACCCTAAGCTTGGGGATTCCCAGGGCACCCCAAGTTAATATTCAAGGAATACCCAAGCAACTAAGCTTGGGGATGCCCCGGAAGGCATCCCCTCTCTTGTCTTCGACATTATCGGTGACCTTACTAGGAGCTATATTTTTATTCGTCAGATGATATGTGTTTTGCTTTGAGCATAATTTTATTTGTTGAGATTTGCTTGATGTAATTTAGAATAAAATTTTGTATCTTTTATTTTAATAAAAGTGTCAAGGATAGCCTTCACCATGCTTAGTTTGCACGTTTATGAGTTGCTGTTTCAAAACAAAAAAGTTTTCCATTATTTTTTGAACTCCCCAGAAAAGTAAAAGCATGATAAAATCTTTAAATTTGGACACAATAAGCTATGATAAATTATCTATAGTGTGGTAAATTTTCAGAATTTTTGAGTTGAATAAGTATGGATACTTCTTCATCCATTACAGGCTATCTTGTTTAGACTAATTGTTGTTTTACTTGCATTTTTTGCAACTGTTTGCTTCTTTAATGATTCTATTTGAGGATATGACTATTAAATATATAGAGGCATTTGGTATTAAATTTTTAATAATAATTTTAGTGATTTGTTACAGTAGAGAATGATAAGGTTTTGCATTGATTTATACTTACTTATCTCATGAGTTCATGTTGAGTTTTGTATGGATGAAGTTCTTAAGATTTAAGGAAACCGTGATATGAGAGGAATTAAGGAGACACAAGAGATAAAGCTTGGGGATACCCAAGGAATCCCTAGTATTTATTCCAAGAACTCTCAATCATCTAATCTTGGGGATGCCCTGGTAGGCATGCCACCTTTCTTCATCAACAACTATCGGTTAGTCTCGGTTGAGCCTAAGTTTTTACCTCTTCGCATGAGATGTGCTATTCTTGGAATGTTTTTATTTGGTTTTGTTTGTTGTTTGAATAAAATACTTAGATCTGATTTTTTAATTGTGTAACTACTCATTTGATCTTCACTTGTAATTTTTTGGAGTAGTCTGTCATTTACTCTTATGCTTCACTTATATCCTAAGAGTAAATTGTGGCATGAATTGTATATCATAAATTTGAAATTGTATGTGCTTCATATGCTTGTACCACTACTACAGGATGCTGCTAACACAACACTACAATCAGAGACCCTTTGACGAAATTGTGTGCGATGCATTAATCACAAACGATGATGTAACAAACCCGTCAAAAAAGATGCAAAACGTTTGCGATGGCGGAGACATCAAACACGGTTCCGATTTTAGTTGTGTGTGTGATGCAGGGCACACAGTTGATCCATCTAAACTTCTTGCGATGAGACAGAACAACAGAAACGGGCAGCCATATCAAGGTGTGTGCGATATACGCCATACAATTCACTCAGATGAATTGTTTCTATTAGGGAGTGCAACAAAAACGGTTAGCCAGATCAGGGTGTGTGTGATATACGGCATACGGTTGACTCGGACGAGCTGTTTTCGATTAGGAAACACAACAGAAATGGTTCAACTTAACAAGATGTGTGTAATATGCAATATACAATTCACATAGATGAACTATTTGCGATGATCCAAAAGAACACAAACGAGTCGTGTAAACAGGATGTGTGTGATACGTGGCAAACAGCTGACTCAGATGAACTGTTTGCAATGAGAAATTACAACACACACGGTTACTATAGTTAATACGTGTGTGATTCTGTGTTTACAAAGAACTTTGAAAATTGCAAACTAGTTGCTTGCGGTGGCTAGGAGTATCAGACATGATGCGTCTGCGAGTACTCGTGTGCGATGATTAGTAAGTTACACATACGTTTCCTTATGTTAACATGTGTGTGAATTTGCAATATGGACAGCTAATATGCAAATGCCTTTTGGACATCGGGAACACACTTAAACTCAATGAACTGTGTACGATACTAATACTTTCCATGAAAATTTAAGAACTTGGATAACATCATTTGAGTAACATATATATAGTGGTTACACTATTCGACAAAAGGAGGATCTTCGTAACACGGTCTTGACAACCATGTGGTCCATATCTACATACTCCCTCCGGTCCTTTTTACTCTGCATATTAGAATTCTCTGAAGTCAAACTTCACAAAGTTTGACCATATTTATATGAAAAACTATCAACATATGCCATGCTAAAGTTATACAATATGAAACTTCAAGTCATGACACATCTTTTGATATTGATTTCGGATTGTGAATGTCTGTACTTTTTTCTATAAAGTTGATCAAATTTTACGAGGCTTGACTTCAGTCAAATCTTATATGCGAACTAAAAAGGACTGGAGGGAGTACTTAACATAGTAACAACTATCACATTTTAAGAGGCTGAGGGCCAACAACCATATGGTCCATATCTACATACTTAACATAGTAACAACTAGCACATTTTAAGAGGCTGAGGGCCAACAACCACAACTATCTGTTGGAAGCAGCATGATCACGGTGACTCGACATCTCATCAATGAAAAGCAAGAGCCCTCCTGTGCCTTGGTAGAGCATGAGTAGAATAGTGTCTCCAATTTTCCAATATGGATGCATTGCCATGACAAGCGAGAACTTGTTAATTTTATTGGTTCCATTTCTGTGGGAAATGTAGTACCTTGCAATCACTTTGGCGTTATTAGCAGGCACAAGTGTAATTCGACCATGCCAGGAAATCGATCCAGGAACTGCCACATCGGGTAATTTCTGTTAATGTAGAATAAAAACCAATTGTACCATATCGTTGAAGATATATATATATATAGTTTATGAGCATCAACATAAAAATAAGACTTTGTACCGGCGTTTTGTGCACACAATTGGTCTTGTTCAATGTGTGCACCATAGGTATAATTAATCCCATCCAAAATCCAGTGTTTATACACTGTGCTATCTCTGTTAGATTATCAACAAAATTTATGGCATCCTTCAAGTCCTTCCAGTGAAATTTGGTACGCTTAGTAACATACAGATCGTTCATTATGCATCCAACATATCCCGCTTAAAAGGTGGAAAGGTACTATTTATTCAGAGCATGGCAGAAGAATATATAGTGCGCATAAATTGGTAAATAGAATTTGTTACTGCCTAGGAACAGAGTCAGAAAATGAAATCACAATTGGTTGCTTAAATAGTGATCAATTAGTCAGAACAAATACCCCGATTTTGCTAAGTAATATGCCAGAATGGAGAAAGTTGAAAGGACACTAACCTCAATCAGACTTTGATCGACTGATGACGTTGGGGAAGTAAACAACCATGTTAATTAGACCAGGTTGTGGTGCACACACTAGAATTTTATTGCCAGCTTTCAGTTCATAACATTTAGATATTTTTCTCCAAAGGTCCGCATCAAAATAGGAGTGGCCATTTTATCAAGTTTTATGCAAACCGTCATTGTAAATCCATGCTGCATTGTCAATATGACATCCATGGAGTCATCAACAAAGTAAAGCCCAAGATTTCCTTCTACTCCTATTCTTGCAAAGCAAGGGATGTACTGCTTGAAATGAAAAGTAAGATCGTAAATTAGATATACTGAAATAACAGAGCAAGATGCAAATATGGGAGTAATTGATAGAACAGATCAATATATAGATGAAACCAAAGTACAAAAATATATGATTAAAAATAGATAATGTAACAAAGATTTGATGCAAATATGAGATTAACTGAATGAACAATACATCATATATCTTCCTAATATAGGGGGAAATTGGCTTCGACATCTAGGCTGCACGTGGCACCATACCTTTTATCCAAATGTAGAAATAGACGGTATATGTTCAAAAATTTAGGCCATGCCGACTGTGGTAGGTTGAGATTGAACATACCGAGTGCTCCCTGAAGTCATCTGGAATGGTGAGATTGAACTTCATTTCCAACTAGCCTCGACCACACTTGCCCGATTTGTGCTCGCATTGTGGACACATGAATGAAAACCCTCGAATCAGCTAGAAGAAAAATGAATCCAAGGCGATTTCCGCTGGTTGATTAACAGCGATGACAGACTGCGATAAGAGATGAGTGAATATTTCGCTTACTTGATTACCTTCTCCATCAGAAAAATCCCCGGCCCAATCCCGCAGAAAACCCCAATTGTCTAGAGTCTAGAATGTCAGTGCAGATAGGCAGTGGAAAGTGGTAGGGGTGAAATCCCGTGCCGTTTGGAGCACGACCTTCGCCCGCCGACGACAGCCGTCAAGCTTAGGGTGGCAGCCGCGATAGAAGTTGCTGAGGTGCAGAGTTGCGGAGGAGTCCGTAGTGAGTGGGTGGGGACGAAGTGGGCAAGGGTTTTCTTTTTGTCCTTTTGCTTGTGTGCCTGAACACACATAGTTCATAGAGGCGACGGAGATGAATCGTGTGCGATAGTAAATTACCGAGATTGAAGAGGAATCCGAATTTCCTTCATAGCTTGTCATTCAGTTTTTATACAATCAACATACCCCCTCGAATGCAACATGTTCAAATTTGGCATTTTTCCGGGCTCATTTACCATATTTAGGGGATTATGTGCATTTTCTAGGCATTAATCCACATAATTCAAATTCAAACATTCAGTGCATGAAAAGGTGCACAAGAACGGTCTGGAAAAACCATACTTGTGGTATTTAGTAAGTTCTCATGCCTTTTACAAGGAATGGGCAGAGATTTGAAGGGAATGTGTGGCAATAGTCAATCGCAAACACATCATTTACTGGGTTATCAACTATAAAAAAACTGAAATACGTGCTTAAACAAACATGAGCCCTAGCATGGTGCCATGGTATGGCCTCACCGTGCCCTGGTAAAAAGCTGAGAAGGTTTGATTTATGTCGTCATGCACACCCTTCATAAATCGAACCATCACCGAGGAAGTTCCATGCTTTCGAGAGGGAAATCACCAAGATTGAAGGGAATCCAAATTTACGTCCTAGTTTGTCATTTAGTTTTTTTCCAACAATCAACATACCCCCTCCAATGCAACATGTTCAAATTTTACATTTTTCTGGGCTCATTTACCATATTTAGGGGATTATGTGCATTTTCTAGACATTAATGCACAGAATTCAAATTTCAACAATCGGTGCATGAAAATGTGCACAAGAACAGTCTGGAAAACCATGCTCGTGCTATTTAGTAAATTCTCGTGCCTTTTAAAAGGAATGGGCAGAGATTTCAAGGAAATGTGTGGCAATAGTCAACCACAAACGCGTCGTTTACTAGGTTAACAACTATACAAAAATGAAATACATGCTTGGAAAACATGACACCTCGCTTGGTGCCATGGTATGGCTCACCGTGCCCTGGTAAAGATTTGAGAATGTTTGCCTTATGTCATCATGCACGCCTTCCATAAATTGAACCATCACCGAGGAAGCTTCATGGTTTCGAGGGGGAAATCACCAAGATTGAAGGGGGGGTCTAAATTTCCTTTGTCCTTTGTCCATGACTTTTTTCTATGATGAACATATGATGTCTACTACACAACCTTCTTCTTGTAGACGTTGTTGGGCCTCCAAGTGTAGAGGTTTGTAGGACAGTAGCAAATTTCCCTCAAGTGGATGACCTATAGTTTATCAATCCGTGGGAGGCATAGGATGAAGATGGTCTCTCTCAAGCAACCCTGCAACCAAATAACAAAGAGTCTCTTATGTGCCCCAACACACCCAATACAATGGTAAATTGTATAGGTGCACTAGTTTGGCAAAGATATGCTAATACAAGTGCAATATGGATGGTAGATAAAGGTTTTTGTAATATGAAAATATAAAAACAGCAAGGTAGCAAATGATAAAAGTGAGCACAAACGGTATTGCAATGCGTTGAAACAAGGCCTAGGGTTCATACTTTCACTAGTGCAAGTTCTCTCAACAATAATAACATAATTGGATCATATAACTATCCCTCAACATGAAATAAAGAATGACTCCAAAGTCACTAATAGCGGAGAACAAACGAAGAGATTATGGTAGGGTACGAAACCACCTCAAAGTTATTCTGTCTGATCGATCTATTCAAGAGTTCGTACTAGAATAACACCTTAAGATACAAATCAACCAAAACCCTAATGTCACCAAGGGAGTCCTGGATTAGGGGGTGTTCGGGTAGCCGGACTATACCTTCGGCCGGACTCCTGGATTATGAAGATACAAGATTGAAGACTTCGTCCCGTGTCCGGATGGGACTTTCCTTGGTGTGGAAGGCAAGCTTGGCGATGCGGATATTCAAGATCTCCTACCATTGTAACCGACTCTGTGTAACCCTAACCCTATCCGGTGTCTATATAAACCGAAGGGTTGTAGTCCGTAGGCAATCAACTCCATACACAACAATCATACCATAGGCTAGCTTCTAGGGTTTAGCCTCCTTGATCTCGTGGTAGATCTACTCTTGTACTACCCATATCATCAATATTAATCAAGCAGGAGTAGGGTATTACTTCCATCGAGAGGGCCCGAACCTGGGTAAAACAAAGTGTCCCCTGTCTCCTGTTACCATCCGGCCTAGACGGACAGTTCGGGACCCCCTACCCGAGATCCGCCGGTTTTGACACCGACATTGGTGCTTTCATTGAGAGTTCCTTTGTGTCGTCGCTTTTAGGCCCGATGGCTCCTTCAATCATCAACAACGATGCAGTCCAGGGTGAAACTTTTCTCCCCGGACAGATCTTCATCTTCGGTGGCTTCGCACCGCGGGCCAATCCGCTTGGCCACCTGGAGCAGATCGAAAGCTACGCCCCTGGCCATCAAGTCAGGTTTCGAAGCCTAAACTACACGGCTGACATCCGCGGGGACTTGATCTTCGACGGATTCGAGCCACAGCCAAGCGCGCCACACTATCTCGATGGGCATGATATAGCTCTACCACCGAACAGCGCCTTGGAGGCTGCACACGCATCGGTTCCGACCATTGATTCGGAGCCTACTGCACCGATCGAGGATCAGCGGTTAGAAGCTGCCTCAGGGGTTGCGATCTCAGAGGAGATTGAGCCGAACTCCAGCCCCGCACTCCGCATGGCCCGTCACTCCGAGGATCCGGATTCCTCTCCGAGCTGCGAGCCCCCCGCGCCCCTGCCGATCGAATCCGATTGGGCGCCGATCATGGAGTTCACCACCGCGGACATCTTTCAGCACTCGCCCTTCGGCGACATCCTGAATTCCCTAAAGTCTCTCTCTTTATCAGGAGAGCCCTGGCCGGACTATGGTCAGCAAGGTTGGGATACGGACGATGAAAAAATTCAAAGCCCACCCACCACCCACTTCGTTGCCACTGTCGACGACTTAACCGACATGCTTGACTTCGATTCCGAAGACATCAACGGCATGGACGACGATGCACGAGACGAACAAGAACCAGCACCTGTAGGGCGCTGGAAGGCCACCTCGTCATATGACATATATATGGTGGATACTCCAAAAGATGGAGATGGCAATGGAACAGTGGGGGATGACGCCCCCAAGAAACAGCAAAAGCGCCGGCGTCAGCGGCGCCGCTCTAAATCCCGCCAAACCAAAAACGGTGATTCCGGCACGGGAGATAATACTACCCCGGATAGCGCCGAAGAACACCCACCTCAGCAAAATTCGGCACAGGAAGATGGAGAAAGCAGCCCTCATGAAAGAGTGGCAGACCGAGAGGTCGAGGATGATAACTATACGCCTCCCTCCGAAGACGAGGCTAGCCTCGATGACGATGAATTTGTCATACCATCAGACCCCGCCGAACAAGAGCGTTTTAAACGCAGGCTTTTAGCTATGGCAAGCAGCCTCAAGAAAAAGCAGCAACAGCTTAGAGCTGCCCAAGAATTGCTAGCTGACAGATGGACTGAAGACCTTGCGGCCGAAGAGTACGAACTCGAACGCCCCTCCAAGAGTTACCCGAAGCGCAGGCCGCTACCCCGATCAGAGGAGGAAGCACCTACATCACCAGCGCATGACATGGAAGACCGGCCACCTCGCGGCCGCGACAGAGAGGAATGTCGGCCCTCCACCCAAGCCATGCCCCGACGCCGCTCAACTAAGGCACGGGAAAATGCGCCCGACCTGTGAGACATACTAGAGGATAAGGCAAGACAAACAAGATCGATCTACGGATCGCGCAGGCGCCCTACGGTATGTGACAATGATCTTCACTCCGGATACAACAAATCCGGTCGGGCCAAACACAACAGACATAGCTCTTCCGAGCTGCGTCGTGATGTAGCCCAGTACAGAGGCGCCGCACACCCGCTATGCTTCACGAATGAAGTAATGGATCATAAAATCCCAGAGGGTTTCAAACCCGTAAAGATCGAATCATACGATGGCAACACAGACTCGGCGGTATGGATAGAGGATTATCTCCTTCACATCCACATGGCACGCGGCGATGATCTACACGCCATCAAATACCTCCCGCTCAAACTTAAAGGACCGGCCCGGCATTGGCTTAACAGCTTGCCAGCAGACTCAATCGGTTCTTGGGAGGACCTGGAAGCCGCATTCCTCGACAACTTCCAGGGCACTTACGTGCGACCGCCGGATGCCGACGACTTAAGCCACATAATTCAGCAGCCAGAAGAATCGGCCAGACAATTCTGGACACGGTTCCTAACAAAGAAAAACCAAATAGTCGACTGTCCGGATGCAGAGGCCCTAGCAGCCTTCAAGCATAACATCCGCGACGAATGGCTTGCCCGGCACCTGGGACAGGAAAAGCCGAAATCCATGGCAGCCCTCACGACACTCATGACCCGCTTTTGCGCGGGAGAAGACAGCTGGCTAGCTCGCAGTAACAACTTATCGAAGAACCCTGGTAATTCGGATACCAAGGACAAAAGTGGCAGGACACGTCGGAATAAGCAAAAGCGCCGCTTTAACAGCGACAGCAATGAAGACACGACAGTCAATGCCGGATTCAAAGGCTATAAATCCGGTCAGCGGAAAAAGCCATTCAAAAAGAATACTCAGGGCCCGTCCAGTTTGGACCGATTACTCGATCGCTTGTGCCAGATACATGGCACCCCCGAAAGGCCAGCCAATCACACTAACAGGGATTGTTGGGTGTTCAAGCAGGCAGGCAAGTTAAGGGCCAAAAACAGAGACAAGGGGCTGCACAGCGACGACGAGGAGCCCAAGCCACTGAACAACAATGGACAGAAGGGTTTTCCCCCACAAGTGAGGACGGTGAACATGATATACGCAACCCACATTCCCAAGCGGGAGCGGAAGCGTGCACTACGGGACGTATACGCGATGGAGCCAGTTGCCCCAAAGTTCAACCCATGGTCCTCCTGCCTGATCACTTTTGATCGAAGGGACCATCCCACTAGCATCCGTCATGGCGGCTTTGCCGCAGTGGTTCTCGACCCAATCATCGACGGATTTCATCTCACAAGAGTCCTCATGGACGGCGGCAGTAGCCTGAACCTGCTTTATCAGGATACAGTGTGGAAAATGGGCATAGATCCCTCAAGGATTAAACCCACAAGAACGACCTTTAAAGGCGTAAATACCAGGTGTAGAAGCCAACTGCACAGGCTCAGTAACACTTGACGTGGTCTTCGGATCCCCAGACAATTTCCAAAGCGAAGAGTTAATCTTCGATATAGTCCCGTTTCGCAGTGGCTATCACGCCCTGCTCGGACGAACCACATTCGCAAAGTTCAATGCGGTGCCGCACTACGCATATCTCAAGCTCAAGATGCCAGGCCCTCGAGGAGTAATTATGGTCAACGGAAACACCGAACGCTCCCTCCGTACGGAGGAGCATACGGCGGCTCTCGCAGTAGAGGTACAAAGTAGCCTTCTCAGGCAATTCTCCAGTCCGGCCATTAAAAATCCAGACACTGCCAAGCGCGCCCGGAGTAATCCACAGCAGGACCGCTTGGCACGCTCTGAGCAAGCGTAGCAATGCGGCCCCAACCCCAGCTTTCGCGACATAGCAAAACCAGTACCTCGCATACATAACTACGCCCTTGAAATACCATGGGCACAGGGGAAGGGGCACAATAACGGCACGCCCAAAACACGGCTTAAAATGTACTAGGGGCTTCCGGATTCTTTTTTTTTCATTTTTTCTTTCTTTCAGGACTCCATACTTCGGACGACCTGTTCGGCAATTCGACTGCCGCACAAACGATGCAAGATCCAGGGAGGCAGACAAGCCATGCCGCATTATGGAACTCCCAGGTGGTCTCTGTTACGAGCGGTATACCTGTTTTAAATACAATTCCGCGGCCTGCCCCTGGTCAGGACATACTGAATAGTCCAAATATCTTTTGCTTACCGCACCATTTGTATCGTTCGGCTTTGATAAATAGCCTCTCTATAAACAATGCATAGCTTTTTGTCTATTTTTTGCATTACTCTCTTTTATATATGTTCATTTATGACATGTTGCACCCGTACATTGTGGTACGGCAAGTACGCCAGGGGCTTCAGTACCCTTTAACATGGTGTGAGAAGTCCGTAAACTTTCACAAGTGCGGCACCTGAACTTATAGCACTATATGCATCGGCTCTGAATCATGATTTGGGTCAATAGTTGGGTTTGCCCGGCTCCTATGTTTTGGTGCCTTACGTTCCGCTCTATCGGCTAAGGTAGCACTAGGAGAACCACTGCGATTGTGCCCCGGTTGAGCTGGGTTAAGCACCTCAGTGGAGAAAGCTAAAACTGACTGTCATGATGAGGCGAGAGACCGGTCGCTGTTCGAGAGGTTTTTCGAGTCCCTAAAGACTTATGCCGCTTCGAGCGAGGAGCTGGATAACCCCAGCCAAAGGCGTGGATAGCGCCCCGAACTCGGTCTTCCGAACTAGGGGCTTCGCCGAAATTTAAAATTATAAAGTTCTATGGCTAAGTGAGAGTGTTCAAGCATTATAGTCCGATTGCCTGGTTCGTCGTGCTGAGCGCCTCCCTCGAAGGACCCAACCATGGGAAAAAGAGCGCTCAGGTTTATCACCGAACACCCCAGCACTAGTGGCATGGGGGCAGAAGCCGACGACTGGCCATCTCTCAATTTTTGATAAATGGCCGCACAGAAAATAATATTTTAAATTCAATAAGCATTGCTTAAAGCGCCTATGAACAAGTTTTCAGCGCACAGGATAAAAACGAGCGAGTTTATTCAAAAATTACATCATTGGTACATTCATCCGCCACAAGGCGGGCACCTGCAAGAACATCCTTGTAATAGTTCTCGGGCTTGCGATGCTCCTTCCCCGGCGGCGGCCCGTCCCTCACAAGCTTCTCACCGTCCAGCTTACCCCAGTGCACCTTCGCACGGGCAAGGGCCCTACGGGCTCCTTCGATGTAGACGGACCGCTTGATAACCTCGAGCCTTGGACAGGCCTCCACCAGCCGCCGCACCAGCCCGAAGTAGCTCCCAGGAAGGTCCTGTCCGGGCCACAGCCGAACTATGAAGCCTTTCATGGCCTGTTCGGCCGCCTTGTGGAGCTCGACGAGCTGTTTCAGCTGGTCGCTCAAGGGCACAGGGTGTCCGGCCTCAGCATACTGAGACCAGAACACCTTCTCCGTCGAGCTGCCCTCTTCAGCTTGGTAGAATGCAGCGGCGTCGGATACGCTGCGGGGAAGATCTGCGAATGCCCCTGGAGAGCTCCGGATTCGGGTAAGTAACAAGTAGTTTACTTTTATATTTCTACTTTGCATGAAGAATGCCTTACCCGCTGCTATCTTTTTCACCTCCTCCAACTCTTGGAGGGCCTTTTTGGGCTTCGGCCTTGGCAGACTTGGCAGTCTCAAGGGCCGTCGCGAGCTCGGACGCTCAGGTCTTTGACTCAAGCTCCAAACTCTCATGTTTTTTCATGAGAGCCTGAAGCTCTTGCTGCACCTCGCCGACCTGAGCCCCAAGTTTCTCTCGCTCGGTGCGCTCCACGGCCGTTTTATTTTCGGCCTCGGACAGCGCCTGCTTGAGGGTCGTCACCTCAGTCGTGGCCCCTACAATAAGCAGTACAATCCTGTTATTTTTTGCAATCACGCCTCTCTATAGGCACCTTTTTTGTAAGGTATTTCTTACCTTCTTTCTCCTCGAGTTGCCGCTTGGCAAGGCCGAGCTCTTGCTTGGTCCGCTCGAGGTCCTGCTTTAGGACACCCACCTCCGCAGTCAGTGCGGCGGTGGATAGCAGCGAAGCCTGCATACGCATATTGACTCTTTATTGTTAGACTCCTGCGAAATTTAATAGATCCTCTATTCGGCTTTTCTTTCCGAACGCCAAACAGAGCATCAGGGGCTACTGTCTATGCGGTAATATTTTTACCTATTTTTTACTTACCTCGAAGCCTGTTAGGAGGCTAGCACAAGCTTCACTCAGTCCGCTCTTGGCGGACTAAACCTTCTGGATCACCGTACTCATAATAGTACGGTGCTCCTCGTCGATGGAGGCGCCTTCAAGCACCTCCAACAGATTGTCCGGCACCTCCGGTTGGACGGAGGCTGCCGGCTCAGAAGGCCTGCTCCTCTCAGAAGGAGTTCGCCTACCGCGGTCCGGAATCGTTGAAGATTCCGGCACGGTGTCCGGATCAAAGCCGGACTTGGAGCCCTGGGGGGTCTTGTCCCCTTTACTCCTGGAGTCCGGGAGGTTGCCTTGCGGCTCCTCCAGGACCACCTCCTCCTGCCCCGGAGCTCGTTGCGACGCCACTTCGGCGTCATCCGCAGTGTGGGGGGAGACAACAGGCGGAACTAAGTTCACGTCCGATGAATCCAGGGAGCTGCTCGACGACTCATTGAGTTCTGCCCGGGGCGGGCTGCATGATTATATTCGACATTAGGGAAAGCTGTGCAACAAAAGGAATATCATGAGTTACTCTGGTATCCGAACACTTACGATTTCGCCGGACACCTGGCCCTGTCCGGCCACTCCTCTTCGTCCTCGTCGGCGTCGGGGGCGTAGTCCGGCGGAGGGGTCATCCTCTTCTTGGACCCTTCGGCCTTCCCCCTTGGGGCGGCCTTCCTTTTCTTTCCTCCCTCCGCTGGGGGGGGGAGAGCTTTCTTCTTCCTCCTCCTCGTTTTCACGGGAGGAGGGCGTCTCGAACTCGTCGGATGACGAGTCCGACAACACCACGTTGCGGGTACTCTTTAGAGTCCCCGTGGTCTTCTTCTTCTTGGCCTTCTTTTCCGGCACCACATAAGGCGCCGGAGCCAGCAGCTTCTCTAGTAGAGCTGGGGCTGGGTCTTCGGGCAGCGGAGCCGGACAGTTAATCGGTCCGGATACCGCCCACCAAGCCTGTCAAAGGTAAGGGAGTTTAGATCCCGCATAGAGTTAAACTATGAAAAAAGTTGAACATCCTGTAAAAGGTGAAAATAGCTTACCTCGCTAGCGTGATGCTGCGAGCTGTATCCGCGGTCCTCGGAAGCGGATGCGGGAGCCTTGGCACCTTTGATTAGCGCCTTCAAAACGTCTTCATACGTCGTGTCAAAGAGCCTGTTAAGGGTTCGGTGCCGTGCCGGGTCGAACTCCCAGAGTAAAGTCCCGTTGTTGACACGGGAGGATTCGGCGAACGAGCATGACCTGGACTACATTTACAAGCCTAATTGACTTGTTTACCAGGGACTGGATGCATGTCTTCAGTCCGGTCACCTCTTTCTCGTTACCCCACGATAGGCCCGTTTCTTTCTAGGACATGAGCCGCGTGGGGGGTCCGGATCAGAACTCGGGGGCTGCGATCCATTTTGGATCGTGTGGCTCGGTGATGTAGAACCACCCGACTTGCCACCCGTTTAGGGCCTCTACGAAGGAGCCCTCGAACCACAGGACGTTGGCAATCTTGCCCGCCATGGCGCTTCCGCACTCCGCCTGGTTGCCGCACACCACCTTGGGCTTGACGTTGAAGGTCTTGAGCTAGAGGCCGAAATGGGGGCGGACGCGGAGGAAAGCCTCGCACACGACGATAAACGCCGAGATGTTGAGGATGAAGTTCGGGGCCAGATCGTGAAAATCCAGGCCGTAGTAGAACATGAGCCCCTAGACGAATGGGTGAAGTGGAAAGCCCAGTCCGCGGAGGAAGTGGGGAAGGAATACTACCCTCTCATAGGGCCTTGGGGTGGGGAGAAGCTGCCCCTCCTCGGGAAGCCGGTGCGCGATGTCTTTGGACAAGTATCCGGCCTTCCTTAGCTTTTTGATGTCGCCCTCCGTGACGGAGGAGACCTTCCACTTTCCTCCCGCTCCGGACATCGCTGGAGAAGGTTGAGGTGGGAAGTGCGGGCTTGGGCACTGGAGCTCGAGTGCGCAGGAGATGGACAGGCAAAGGAGGAAGAAGGCGTAGGTAAAAAGGTGGATCCTTATCCCCTTAAATGAGCGGATGCGGTTGTGCGTCCCCGCCAGCCTGGTAAAACTTGCTTGCCTCCCAAGCGCCATGATAAATGGCGCGGTTAGGGTTACCCACGTCCGTATTGATGAGAATCCCGTAAAGGGGGTACACGGTCTCTGCTTTGGCAAGACGTGCCAAGGAAACCGCCTCGCAAAACATGCTGAGGTGGAAGAGTAAAAACGATTCAAGTAAAGGACTTGGCCGTAGTGTGATGACGCACTGCGGAATACGTCGGTAGATTTGATTTGTGTCAATGTTATTCTCTCTATGGCAATGTGTGGAAACTTATTTTGCAGAGCCGGACACTACTCTTGGTGTTTACAATCTTCTACGAAGGACTTGGAGGAGGAACCCGCCTTGCAATGCCGAAGACAATTTGCACGCCGGACTCGTCGTCATTGAAGCCTAGTTCAGGGGCTACTGGGGGAGTCCTGGATTAGGGGGTGTTCGGGTAGCCGGACTATACCTTCGGCCGGACTCCTGGACTATGAAGATACAAGATTGAAGACTTCGTCCCGTGTCCGGATGGGACTTTCCTTGGCGTGAAAGGCAAGCTTGGCGATGCGGATATTCAAGATCTCCTGCCATTGTAACCGACTCTGTGTATCCCTAACCCTATCCGGTGTCTATATAAACTGGAGGGTTGTAGTCCGTAGGCAATCAACTCCATACACAACAATCATACCATAGGCTAGCTTCTAGGGTTTAGCCTCCTTGATCTCGTGGTAGATCTACTCTTGTACTACCCATATCATCAATATTAATCAAGCAGGAGTAGGGTATTACCTCCATCGAGAGGGCCCGAACCTGGGTAAAACAAAGTGTCCCCTGTCTCCTGTTACCATCCGGCCTAGACGCACAGTTCGGGACCCCCTACCCGAGATCCGCCGGTTTTGACACCGACATTCACCTAGATACTCCAATGTCACCTCAAGTATCCTTGGGTCTGATTATACGATATGCATCACACAATCTCAGATTCATCTATTCAACCAACACAAAGAACTTCAAAGAGTGCCCCAAAGTTTCTACCGGAGAGTCGAGACGAAAACATGTGCCAACCCCTATGCATAAGTTCACGAGGTCACGGAACTCGCAAGTTGATCACCAAAACATACATCAAGTGGATCACGTGATATCCCATTGTCACCACAGATAAGCACATGCAATACATACATCAAGTGTTCTCAAATCCTTAAAGACTCAATCCGATAAGATAACTTCAAAGGGAAAACTCAATATATTACAAGAGAGTACAGGGGGAGAAACATCATAAGATCCAACTATAATAGCAAAGCTCGCGATACATCAAGATTGTGCGATATCAAGAACACGAGAGAGAGAGAGAGATCAAATACATAGCTACTGGTACATACACTCAGCCCCGAGGGTGAACTACTCCCTCCTCGTCATGGAGAGCGCCGGGATGATGAAGATGGCCACCGGAGAGGGATTCCCCCCTCCGGCAGGGTGCCGGAACGGGTCTAGATTGGTTTTCGGTGGCTACGGAGGCTTTTGGCAGCAGAACTCCCGATCTAGGTTATGTTCTAGAGGTTTCAGTATATACATAAGAGGTTTTGGCGTTGAGAACAAGTCAGGGGGGGTCTCTGGGCTGTCCACGAGGTAGGGAGGCACGCCTAGGGGGGTGGGCGTGCCCCCACCCTTGTGGGCAGCCAGGGACTCTTCTGGCCCAACTATTTTACTCCATGGCCTTCTTCTGGTCCAAAAATAAGTTCCATGAAGTTTCAGGTCAATTGGACTCTGTTTGATTTTCCTTTTCTACGACACTCAAAAACAAGGAAAAACAGAAAACTAGCACTAGGCTCTAGGTTAATAGGTTAGTCCCAAAAATCATATAAAATAGCATATAAATGCATATAAAACATCCAAGGTTGATAATATAATAGCATGGAACAATAAAAAATTATAGATACATTGGAGACGTATCAACATACACCCTGTAAATCACCATGTTCAAATTTGGCACTTTTTCGGGTTCACTTACCATATTTTGGGGATCATGTGCATTTTCTAGGCATTAATGCACATAATTCAAGTTCAAACAATCGATGCATGAAAGGGTGCACAAGAACGGCCTGGAAAACCATGCTCGTGTCATTTAGTTAATTCTCATGCCTTTTACAAGGAATGGGCAGATATTTCGATGAAATGTGTGGTAATAGTCAACCACAATCATTTGTTTATTGGGTTTCCAACTATAGAAATAATGAAATAAATTTTTGAAAAACATGATTCCTGGCATGGTGCCATGGTATGGCCTCACCATGCCCTGGTAAAAAATTGAGAAGATTTGGCTTATGTCGTCATGCACGTCCTTCATAAATCGAACCATCACCAAGGAAGTTCCATGCTTTAAAGAGGGAAATCACCAAGATTGAAGGGGAATCCAATTTTTCTTCATTGTTTGCCTGGAGTTTTTTTTCTACGACGAACATACACCCTCCAAATCACCGTGCTCAAATTTGGCATTTTTTGGGCTCATTTACCATATTTAGGGGATTATGTGCATTTTCTAGGCATTTAGCGCATATAAATCCAATCCATATACAACTGCACGGGCGTGATGTGAGGGACGTGGATTGCCGTTTGATCGCGGTGCATCCTACGGTGCACACACGCAAAGCGCGTGGCTGGGGTTCTGGCCAATCATAACGCAACAAACAATAGGCTTAGCGCACACTTTTTCTGGAGGCGACGGAGATGATCCACGTGCGATAATGAACGAGCAAAATTGTAAGGGAAGCCGAATTTCCTTCGTCGTTTGTCATTGAGCTCTTAAAAACCACCGCACTGTATGGCTGCCCGGCCAGTCCATCCCAGATCTCTCTCCAAGCGTCGTTCATGGCACCGCGGCGCACGGTAACTAGTAAGGAAGCGATGGCATCCCGCCGCGCCGCCTTCCTCTCCGCCCGTGACCGCACACACGGTAAGGAAGCGATGGCATCTCGCTGCATCGAGTTCATCACCACCGGCGGCCACATAGTTACGTGGGCAGACTTTGAGGCTGCCATGGCCGAATGGGCGGTGGATCTAGAGGCGGCCAAAGCTACACAGAAGAAGCGGAAAAGGCATAAAGCAGTCAAGAAAAGAGAGTCCCACCGCCGCAAGAAAGAAGAGGTCGCACGCCGTGCTGAGGAGAGCTTGGCGGAGATCGAAGCACGGTGGGCTGCCGCCTACAAGGCCGGGAAGGAGAACCCCGGCGTCTGGCCAGCATATGCCTCGATGGCAGCATGTGAGAAGTAGTTAGTGCATGTGTCACCCGTAAGTTTGTATAATTAATTACGAGCATCTACCAGTACTACATACGTACTAGTCTTAGAGCAAATTACCAGTAGCACTTTAAGTTGGTACTATCTATTATTAACGTACAATGTTGGTAAGTGCATCCTTTGAGGGCTTTGAGCATTGATTAGCATGTGTTCACTGAAGTTTTGTAGCCGCACCCCGGCCCCAAATACTGCCGAAACGTCCGCCCACAGCCACCAGAGGAGACTAGAGCTGGCCACAGCTGGTTTTTAGTCCCACCTCACCGCGTGAGTTGGCTGCACACCGGCTTAAATTGCCGCGCCGGCGGATGGCAGCAAGCTTCTCTCTTGTTGCATAGGATCAAATCTAGCTACGCGAGCGAGGCAGGCTGACACTTGATTGCATTTCATAAATCGATGATTGCTCATCGGGTGTCACCTTGCCTCATTCATGTACATTGAATAATCCTAATACAATGAAAGAGATTTTTGAAATTAGGTGCGGTTGGAGATGCTGATAGATATAAGAATTATTAGAAGATCACAAAACACACGGTTTCTATGGCGTACCCGTGTGCGTTTTTTTGCATTAATGATCCATAAGTCAGTTACGTGTGCGATGATTCCTAATAAACCAGGCGTACCATTGACCGAAAAAATCAACTACTTGTGTACAACTTTTTGGAGACGGGATCTGCCAATTTTCTCTTTTCTCGCACACGAGTATTTTACGCGCTTCGTCTGCATTGTGTGTTTCCCCCTCCAAGTTTCAAGTTTTGCCGCGAAATTTTTATTAGGCGCATGATTTCAGAATTTATTCCTCCCACCACATCCCTACCCATCAAATTTCCTCAGTATCTCCCTCCTCCCCCCCTACCGGCAGCTGAAACCGCTGCCGCCGCAACCACAACTTCAACCACATCTATGTTATGCTCAGATCAAGTCAGGTAACCCACTGATATCTATCACAGCCCCGACCTGATTGCTTAAATGGCACCAATGAAACATCCTCATGCCTCCAAATCCCCACTACCCCTACCTCCAGAGCATCGCCGCGCAAGCCCAACCACATATCGCGTGGATGTCGAGGAGCTGATGGCGGTCCATGGCGCGATGGCCATTGCGCGTGTTGACCTGAAGGAACACCTCGCCTCCGCCGCCGCCGATTTGGTGCAGGCTCTGGCCCAGATGAAGTGCCCCAACGACTACCCCCAGGACTTAACCGGTATGATCTGACCAGCTCAATCTTACCACTACCACTTGCAATGGCTATGTTTTGTACGGTTGATGTATTAAGCATGTTCGTGCCTTGTTTATTTCAGTACTGCACATTGTGTGATGTTCAAGTATTAACTGTCCAGCTCAATTTCACCAATACCAGTAACAAACTTACAATACATGACTCAGGATATCACTAGAGATGCTGCCCATTTGCTATTTTTGGTGGATGCTAACCCTGTTGTAATTAACATGTTTGTCCATGTACTTATGCAGGGTCATAACGGCCGATGTTGTTGTTTGTCGTCGAGGTTAGCTGCATCCCATGTCTTAAAGTATTTCACATCATTTGTGCAATTGCAGTTTAACAACTACCATTTACCGGTTGCCTGTAGGTACACATGTCAGTGGCACTGATCCATGCTTCGACCCAGAGGAAGAGCTCGCCTCCGCCGCTGACTTTGGGCGGGCTCTGGCCAAGATGAAGTGCCCCAGCAACTACCTCTCAGGAATTACCAAGTATGTGCTCACCAGTTCAATCTTACCAATACCAGCTGCAATTAATGGCTATGTTTTGTACGGTCGATGTATTAAGCATGTTGTAGTAAACATGCCTAACACGTTTTAGCTAGTTTCCCTGCCTTTTTATAGATAATTGGGCCATTCTCTGCTCTGGCAGCACATGCCTTGTGATGTTTAACTCTGCTAATTGTATTTTTATCAGTACCGGTTTCAATGGCTATTAAGCCTCTTGCAATTAACAATTGTATCAATTTTTAAACAGTTGTATTTCAATGGCTACAAACTTACAAAACATGACTTAGGACGCTGTTAAGCCTGTTGCAATTAACAGTTGTATCCCTTTTTTAATCTGTCCCTTTGCTACCATGCTACTCTCCGCAATGAAGATATACTAGAGATGCTGCCCATTTGCTATTTTTGGTGGATGTTAACCCTATTGTACTTAACATGCTTTTCCATGTACTTACGCATGGCCATAGCGGGTGATGCTATTGTTTATCGTCGAGGTTAGTTGGATCCCATGTGTCGGTGTCAAAACCGGCGGATCTCGGGTAATGGGTCCCGAACTGTGCATCTAGGCCGGATGGTAACAGGAGGCAGGGAACACGATGTTTTACCCAGGTTCGGGCCCTCTTGATGGAGGTAAAACCCTACGTCCCGCTTGATTAATATTGATGATATAGGTAGTACAAGAGTAGATCTACCACGAGATCAAGGAGGCTAAACCCTAGAAGCTAGCCTATGGTATGATTGTTGTATATGGAGTTGATTGCCTACGGACTACAACCCTCCGGTTTATATAGACACCGGATAGGGTTAGGGTTACATAGAGGTGGTTACAATGGTAGGAGATCTTGAATATCCGCATCGCCAAGCTTGCCTTCCACGCCAAGGAAAGTCCCATCTGGACACGGGACGAAGTCTTCAATCTTGTATCTTCATAGTCCAGGAGTCCGGCTGAAGGTATAGTCCGGCTACCCGAACACCCCCTAATCCAGGACTCCCTCAGTAGCCCCTGAACCAGGCTTCAATGACGACGAGTCCGGCGCACAAGTTGTCTTCGGCATTGCAAGGCGGGTTCCTCCTCCAAGTCCTTCATAGAAGATTGTAAATACCAAGAGTAGTGTCCGACTATGCAAAATAAGATTCCACATATTGCCATGGAGAGAATGATATAAACGCAAATCAAATCTGCTGACGTATTCTGCAGTGCGTCATCACACTACGGCCAAGTCCTTCACTCGAATCGTTTTTACTTTTCCACCTCAGTATGTTTTGCGAGGCAGTTTCCTTGGCACGTCTTCTCAAAGCAGAGATCGTGTGCCCCCCTTTTACGGGATTCTCATCAATACGGACGTGGGTAACCCAATCGTGCCCGTTAGCATGTTTTCTCGATTAAAGGCGAGTCCCAAACAGTTACGGGGAGGGCTCCTGGTATTCAACCTCTTATAAAGAGACCAGGGCCTTACTCCTTTTCTCCAATCGCAAAACAAGTTCGCCCATCGCCTCGAGTTCCAACACCCTAGGCTCCAGATTCCGGGCGCCTTAGACCTTCGACAATGTCCAGTTCCGACCTTTAAGGCCGATGGATGCCCTCCTCCGTCACGGAGGAGGACATGCTAAAGTTGAGAGAGGCTAAGTTCTTGACCGCCGAAATTTCGCACAGGTTGCCTGCTCAAAGGCAGGCAATCCCCAGCCCCCATCCCGGTGAGAGCGTAGTGTTCGTGTCTCACTTCCTTCGGGGGTTAGGCTTCCCGATGGACCCCTTTGTGAGGGGACTGCTGTTTTATTACGGGCTGGAATTCCACGACTTAGCTCCGGAGTCCATCCTCCATATCTCCTCGTTTATCGTTGTATGTGAAGCGTTCCTCCGTGTTACCCCTCACTTCGGATTATGGCTCAAGACTTTCAAAGTGGAGCCGAAGATGATCAAGGGACGGCACGCAGAGAGCGGAGGCGCTGTTATAAGCAAAAGTGCTGATGCTCCATGGCCCGAGGGCTCTTTTCGAGAGGAGCTAGGCTTGTGGCAACGAGAGTGGTTTTATATCACCGCTTCCCGGAGCACCAAGTGGGTGGCGCTTCCTGCCTTTCGCTCGGGTCCCCCACCACGGCTAGCGTTATGGGTCAACACAGGGTTAGATTGGGGTTTGCCCAAAGACGTGCCCCTGTTAAAGGGCCGAATTAAGGATCTCTTGGAAGGAGACCTCAGCTTGGTCAAGGTGATGCAGGTCATGCTGATTCGCCGAATATTGCCTGGCAAACATCGCCCCCTTCGCCTGTGGGAGTTTAATCCAGAGGGACCGCGAGCTCTCCAGAACTTTATGGGCGCAACGCCCGCGGAGATGTATAGACTGTTCTTCGGATCACAAGAGATGTGTCCGGATTTAACCGAGGACGCATGCCTAAGCTGCAATCGCCCGGATACTCAAGTAAGCAACCTTGTGCCCGGACCTTCTATCCGTATATTTGTCATAAACTTGCCCCTAAAAGAGTCGTCCTTTTAAACAGGAGTGGATAGCGAAGGCAAAGCTGATCAGGTGTCCGGCTCCCCTTCCTGAAACCAGGCCGGATCCCGTGCTGGTCAGGATGCTGGAGATAATGCCTTTGGAGGGGGAGGACAAGGAAGCTATGGCCTCCTCGAAGGAGGCTTCTCCGAAGGGAGGAACCGACAATTCCTCTCCTAAGGGGAAGAAGAGAGCCGCCTCTGACGACCCAGAAACCATGGCCTCGAAATGGGGGAGAAAATCCTCGTCAGAGGGTCCGACGTCGAGGAGTTCCTCGGCCGGACTACGCCCTCAAGGGGATCAGCCCTCCAGCGAGCCATAAGTGGAGAAAAGATTTTCCTTTTGAGGGATGAGGGAAGTCCTTGATTTATATCTGAGAAGATTAACCAAACCTTTATATTGTAGCTCGGACCTCAGCCCTTCTCAACAGAGCTCATCTTCGGGGGATCTCCTTCCGGAGATGATGGAGAGTGGGACGCCTCCGCCTGCCATGCCGCCTAGCGAGGCGGGCGACCCTGAGGTGTCGTCGCGGAGGGTTTCTCTAAATCCGGCAGGGGCGGAAGGTGGCTATGCGGCCCCCCGAGGTTCTCCGCGTCCGGCCTTCGAAAGAGGTCATGGGACGAGCCCGGCACCGTCTGGTGCTCGGCCGGAGGAGCTAAAGATTCTGCTGGGGCGAGCTTCTATCTCAAAGGAGCACCGCGCATTGATGGGCATGGTGATTGAAAGGATTTCATCCGTAGAGAGCGGATTGTATGAGGCCGTTAAAAGTTTACTGACGGGTTTCGAGGTACATTAGATAATGTATACTTTTGTCAGTTGCGCATGAGTAAGATGCGCCCTGTGTAGATAGTAGCCCCTGAGACTCTGCGCATCGTCAAGAAATGACGGCACGCGGAGGATCATAATCCCAGGTCTAAGATGTCGCCTTTGAATGTAGGCGGCAGGGTGTCTGGAATCGAGCCGAACTGAAGATTTTGCCGAACTAAAGCGGCAACTGGACGTGGCAGATGCCGACATCACGCTTGTCAATAAGCGGCTTGATGAGGCTCAAGGTATGTAATTCCTTGGGCGGCATCAGGTAAGAACAGTTTTATGCCTGTGTCTTACGATGTGTGTGCTTGACGCAGATGGTGCGGCCGCCGTGGAGAGTCTTAGGGCAGAACTTTCCCGAGTTAAAGAACAAGCCAGCGAAAGTGATGCGGCCACCAGGAAAGCCCTTGAAGAGCTGAGAGCCGAACAGGCTACTCATTGCCGAAGCAAGGAAGAGATGGCCGAGATGGCCGAAAAGTTAAAAAGCGCTATAGACCATTGCAGACTTCTTGAAAAAGAAGACCAGGCGAAACAGACAGACTTAGAGAAGGCCGTTGCCAATGCCAAGGACGCACGCTCTGCGATGAGAGCTGCGAAGGAGGAGCTGTGTCAGGCCGAACAGATTGCGGCTGGAAAGCCCTTTATGCTGCGAAGGAAATTTTGTGATCCGAAGTTTGCTCCGTTGGACCGGATGTGGAGTGTGGAGGATACCTATCTGGACTTGGCAGCAAGTGCTACTGATGCGACCGAACACTTTCGAGATTAGAAAGATCGTGAAGTGGAAAAGCTTTTCTAGTCGCAGTTTCACAATCCAGAGCGTCCGCTGGCAGTGGATGATCGTTTGGCTCAATGGGCCAAACTGAATAGGTTGTCTGGACTCGCCATGAAGTACGTCATGGGTCACCTATGGCCGGGGAGATTGGAGCCGAAGAGTTATTTCACCTTGGTGCAGCAATTCCTTGACGCGGTGCCGCGCATAAATGCAATGAAGAGGTCAGCATACATAGAGGGCGCTAGGATGGCTATTGCCCGTGTTAAGACATACTGGGCAGAGATGGAGACCATCGTTGTTGCGTCCCGAGATTCGGACAAAAGCCGAGTACCTTCCGAGCACTATTTTCAGGAAGTTCTTGAAGGCGCTCGTGTAATAGAGACGCAGTGCCCGAAAGATGCTATGTTATGATAGCATATGTAATTATAAAGTAATATTTTGATAAACTGTAGTGGCCTTTTTTATACTTGTGCCTCCAAGTATTGGGAACACCTCCTGTGCGGCCGTTTTAAGATATATATATATATATATATATATAGAATCTGAAAGATGGCAGTCGTTGGCTTCAGCCCCCACGCACATAGTGCGGGGTGCTCGCAGAAGACGCATTTTCACACTTAACCCAATGTCTTGGTCCTACAAAGGAGGTGATAGCGCAGCGGGCCAGGCAACCGGACTATAATGCTTTAACACTTTCACTTAGCCATAGGAGTTTGACAGTGAGACTATTTAGGTAGCCCCTTGGTGGCAACTGCACTCACCCAAGTTCGGGGCGCGTATGTGCCTGACCGGGAAGCGGCCCTTCCTTAAATCGAAGGAATCCGATAGATTCCGATAGGTCATCGAGTGGCTGACCAGTCTCACGCTACATCATGACAGTCAGTTTTCGGCTTCCTCTACTGAGGTGCTCGCCCGGCCGAACCGGGGCACAATCGCAGTAGTTCTCCTGGTGCTACCTTAGCCGATAGAGCGGAACGTAAGGTAGCTGAACTCAGGAGCCGGGCAACCCAACATTTGACGAAAGACATGATTCGGAGCTGATGCATATAATGCCAAAACTCACGACGCCGAACACTCCCTAAGGTGTTCGGTCTTTTTTAGTGCGGGCGAAACAACACTCTTTATTAAAAAATCCCCTAGTGTCCAGGTACGTGCAAAAATTCTGACGTGGCCACATGCCAAGACGCCAGCCTCCTCCTTGGTTATATCAGAAAGAAAAAACCAAGGGATGTGTAGAAACAAGAGACAGTAAAAAAGGTTTACGCAGGGTCTTAATCTAAAAAGAATCCTTTAGGACGGGTCCCTACTGCATGTCTGCGCCTGTGTCTCCGTTGTGCCGTATCCTGGACGGGCGCCGCACGACGTTCATCTGTAAAAGAGAGGAACTGAGTTGAAAACAGGTCGTGCCGAAAAAGTTTAAAATAAGCAAAGTATAAAGTAAGATATATAAGGTTGAGCTTTATTGTCTCTTATTGTATATGCGTGGAGCCCCTAGTGTGGGGGTATATGGCTTCTAGGCCTGCATCAATGATGATTTTGCACCGAACTCGTCTATCCGCGTTCGTGGTCTTGAATGACCTATTTCGAAGTTTTTTTGGCCGGTGAGGCCATTTTGCTGTTGGGCTGTCAAAGCGGCCGCACAGTCCTCCGCTTGGGGAGGCGCACTTTAGTGCTTCCCCTTCAAAGAGATGATGCCTCATGGACCGGGCATCTTAAGCGTAAGAGATGCATAATGCGGTATTGCGTTAAAGTGAGCGAAAGCTTCGCGTCCCAGTAGTGCTTGATAGCGACTTGAGAACGGGACGATATCGAAGGTCAGCTTTTCGCGGCGGAGGTTATCGGCAGAGCCGAATATGACTTCGAGCCAGAGAAAACCCATACAATGGGTGTCCGGACCAGGTATTACCCCTTGAAAGGAGGTTTTGTTGCGGCGGATTCTTGCTGGGTTTATCCCCATGTGCTAGATTGTATCCTGATATATCATGTTTAGTCCACTGCCGCCGTCCATAAGGACATTTGAAAACTGGAGTCCGCCAATTATTGGATCGAGTATCAAGGCAGTCCAGCCTACATTCTTGATATCCCTAGAATAATCTAGCTGATCGAAGATGATCGGTTTTGACAACCAGTGGCAGGACCCTTTGGGGATGGGCCGTGTGGTGCATACCTTTATGGGCGCCGCACGTTTTGTTATGTGAAGTGAGTTCACTGTTTTTACTTCTTGTGGGAAGTTCTTTTGTTTCCTGGTGCTCTGATTTTGGGGTTCGTCCTCGTCTTCGCTTGGTGTGTCGAGCCCCTTGTGTTCGGTATTGAGTCTGTCGGATTGTTTGAAAACCCAACAATCTCTGTGGGTATGGTTAGCAGGCTTCCCGGGAGTACTGTGTATCTGACATATCCTGTCCAGGATTTTATTTAGGTTGGATGGATCGTTCTTGTTATCCTGGGGGGGGCGATTTTTCCTGATTTTGTCGTGAGCCTTTGAATCCGGCATTGACTGTCGTGCTCTTCGGACTTTTGTACTTAGTCCAACGACGGTCCTTGTTGCGTCACGGTTTTCCGTTTCCATCCCTAGTTTCGGATGTACTTGGGTCGCTGGGGCTGCACCTTGCCAACCAGCTGTCCTCCCCTGCACAAAAGCGGGTCATGAGGCTTGTTAGTGCGGCCATTGTTCTTGGCTTTTCTTGGCCGTGGTGTCTGGAGAGCCATTCGTCTCGGACATTATGCCTGAAAGCTGCTAAGGGTTCGGCGTCCGGACAGTCGACTATCTAATTCTTTTTAGTGAGGAATCTATTCCAGAACTGCCGAGCTGATTCTCCGGGTTGTTGAGTTATGTGACTAAGATCGTCTGCATCCGAAGGGCGGACGTAGGTCCCTTGAAAGTTTGCTCGGAAAGCATCCTCAAGCTCTTCCCAGCTTCCAATTGTGTTTTCGGGAAGGCTTTTAAGCCAATGCCGGGCTGGCCCTTTAAGCTTAAGGGGGTAGATATTTTATGGCGTGGAGATCATCTCCTCTAGCCATGTGTATGTGGAGGATATAATCCTCGATCCAAACTCCAGGGTCTGTTGTTCCATCATATGCCTCTATGTTTACGGGTCTGAATCCCTCTGGGAATTCATAGTCTAGGACCTCATCGGCGAAACATAGGGGGTGTGCGGCGCCCCTGTATTTGGGTGTGCCAGATTCTGATGATGGCTTCATAGCGTTGCTTATGAGAGCTTGCTTTCTTGGCCCATAAATGGACCTGACTGGGCCATGACGCGAATCCCTAAGTGGGTCGCATGCCGATTTAGGTGCGGCGCCGCTTGCCGCTTTATGGGGTCGTCTATCCGACCGTGTGGCTTTTTCATTTTTTGAATGCGAGGGCTCTAGGGCCTCTTCGTCGAATTCAGGCAGTAGCCTTCTTTTCGGATAGCTTTTAGTGCGACGACTGTCACCGTACTTATCTGTGGTATTGATTACTTTGCTCCATCTAATCCGGAGTGCATCTTCCGCTGTTTTTAGCTTCCGCTTTTGCTTTTTTAGGCTGCGTGCAGTTGCAACGAGCCTCTCGTGGAGATTCTTCGGCTCCATTGGTTTATTCGGCGTGAGGTCGTTCGGAATGCCGTTTTCACCGGAGGAGGGATGTTCGATTTCTCTATCCGTGTTGCCCTGTTCGGACGGTTGCTCTAAGGCCTGTTCGTCGTCTACCGGCTCGTCCTACTCTATGGCTAGGTTTTTGTCGAGGCGGGGCTTAGGTCAGCGTTGACGCCGACGCTTTGATTGCTTTTCGGGGGGTCGATCTCCCATCCCATCCCCTTTTTCCTTGTTGTCGCTTCCTTTAGGGGTATCCACCATGTACACATCGTGAGATGAGGTGGCTGTCCAATGCCCTATGGGCGTTGGTTCGTCGGTATCTCCTGCATCGTCATCCATGTTGTCAATGTCTCCGGAGTCGAAGTTGAGCATGTCGTTTAAATTGTCGACAGTGGCTACCAAGTGGGTGGTGGGTAGGCTTTGAATTTCTTCATCGTCCGTATCCCATCCTCGCTGACCATAGTCCGGCCAGGGCTCTCCTGATAAAGAGAGAGACTTAAGAGAATTCAGGATGTCGCCAAGAGGCGAATGCTGAAAGATGTCTGCGGCGGTGAACTCCATTATCGGCGCCCAATCGGATTCGATTGGAAGGGGCGCGGGGGGTTCGGAGTCCGGATCCTCGGAGTCACGGGTCGTGCAGAGTGCGAGGCTAGCGTTCGGCTCGATCGCTTTCGGGATCGCAGCCCCTGAGGTGACGTCCAACTGCTCATCCTCGATTGGCGCAATAGGCTCCGAGTTAGGGGTCGGAATCGATGCGTGTGCGGCCTCCAGGACACTGTCTGGGGGTAGAGCTAGATCATGCCCCTCGAGATAGTGCGGCGTGCTTGGCTGTGGCTCGAGCCCGTCGAAGATCAAGTCTCTCCGGATGTCAGCCATGTAGTTTAAGCTTCCAAACCTTACTTGATGGCCAGGGGCATAGCTTTTGATCTGCTCCAGGTGGCCGGGTGAATTGGCCCGTAGAGCGAAGCCGCCGAAGACGAAGATCTGTCCGGGGAGAAAAGTCTCACCCTGGACCGTATCGTTGTTGATGATCAAAGGAGCCATCGGGCCTAAAGGCGACGACACAGAGGAACTCTCAATGAAAGCACCAATGTCGGTGTCAAAACCGGCGGATCTCGGGTAGTGGGTCCCGAACTGTGCGTCTAGGCCGGATGGTAATAGGAGGCAGGGAACACGATGTTTTACCCAGGTTCGGGCCCTCTTGATGCTGGTAAAACCCTACGTCCTGCTTGATTAATATTGATGATATAGGTATTACAAAAGTAGATCTACCACGAGATCAAGGAGGCTAAACCCTAGAAGCTAGCCTATTGTATGATTGTTGTATATGGAGTTGATTGCCTACGGACTACAACCCTCCGGTTTATATAGACACCGGATAGGGTTAGGGTTACATAGAGTCGGTTACAATGTTAGGAGATCTTGAATATCCGCATCGCCAAGCTTGCCTTCCACGCCAAGGAAAGTCCCATCCGGACACGGGACGAAGTCTTCAATCTTGTATCTTCATAGTCCAGGAGTCCGGCTGAAGGTATAGTCCGGCTGAAGGTATAGTCCGGCTACCCGAACACCCCCTAATCCAGGACTCCCTCACCATGTCTTACAGTATTTTACATCATTTGTGCAATTGCAATTTGGCTTCTAACATTTACTTGCTGTAGGATCGAAATTATGTCTAGAGGGGGGGGATTAGACTACTTGACAAAATAAAAACTTAACCTTTTCCCAATTTTAGTTCTTGGCAGATTTTAGCTATTTTAGGACAAGTCAAGCAATCATCACATAATTCAAGCAAGCATGCAAAGATTATATAGGCAGCGGAATGTAAAGCATGCAACTTGCAAGAATGTAAAGGGAAGGGTTTGGTGAAATCAAACGCAATTGGAGACACGGATGTTTTTCCCGTGGTTCGGATAGGTGGTGCTATCCTACATCCACGTTGATGGAGACTTCAACCCACGAAGGGTAACGGTTGCGCGAGTCCACACAGGGCTCCACCCAAGGGTAACGGTTGCGCGAGTCCACACAGGGCTCCACCCACGAAGGGTCCACGGAGAAGCAACCACCCACAAAGGGTCCACGAAGAAGCAACCTTGTCTATCCCACCATGGCCATCACCCACACAGGACTTGCCTCACTAGCGGTAGATCTTCACGAAGTAGGTGATCTCCTTGCCCTTACAAACTCCTTGGTTCAACTCCACAATCTTGTCGGAGGCTCCCAAGTGACACCTAGCCAATCTAGGAGACACCACTCTCCAAGAAGTAACAAATGGTGTGTACGTAATGAACTCCTTGCTCTTGTGCTTCAAATGATAGTCTCCCCAACACTCAACTCTCTCTCATAGGATTTGGATTTTGTGGAACGAAGATTTGAGTGGAAAGCAACTTGGAGAGGCTAGAGATCAAGATTCATATGGTAGGAATGGAATATCTTGGTCTCAACACATGAGTAGGTGGTTCTCTCTCAGAACATATGAGTTGGAATGGTGTGTGTGTTCTGATGGCTCTATCCACGAATGAAGAGGAGGTGGAGGGGTATATATAGCCTCCACACAAAATCCAACCGTTACACAGTTTTTCAATCTCGGTGGGACCGAATCAATAAACTCGGTCGGACCGAAAATGTAAACCTAGTGACCGTTAAAGATTTTCGGTGGGACTGACATGCAACTCGGTAGGACCGATATGGTTAGGGTTTGGGCATAACGTAATCTCGGTGAGACTGATTACACAAACTCGATGAGACCGAATTTGGTAATTAGCTAACCAGAGAGTTGGTCAGGCAAACTTGGTGGGACCGATTTGCTCTTTCGGTGAGACCGAGTGGAACTCGGTGAGACCGAAAAGTTACAAAGGGGAAACACTGAGTTTACATTGCAATCTCGGTGGGACCGATTCGCTCTTTTGGTGAGACCGAAAATTTACGAAAGGGAAACAGAGAGTTTGCAATCCCATCTCAGTGAGACCGAGATCCCTATCGGTAGGACCGAATTGCTAGGGTTTGGCAGTGGCTAATGACAAGTGAAACTCGGTGGCGCCGGATAGGAAGAATCGGTAGGACCGAGTTTGGCTTAGGGTTTAGGTCAAATGTGGATATGGGAAAGTAGTTGAGGGTTTTGGAGCATATCACTAAGCACATGAAGCAACAGGCTCATTAAGCAACACCTCATCCCTCCTTGATAGTATTGGCTTTTCCTAAAGACTCAATGTGATCTTGGATCACTAAAATATAAAATGAAGAGTCTTGAGCTTTTGAGCTTGAGCCAATCCTTTGTCCTTAGAATTTTGAGGGTTCCACTTTCATATCCATGCCATGCCAATCATTGAGCTTTCCTGAAATAATCATCTTGGAATAGCATTGGCTCAATGAGCTATATGTTGTTATGAATTACCAAAACCACCTAGGGATAGTTGCACTTTCAATCTCCCCCTTTTTGGTAATTGATGACAACATATAGATCAAAGCTTCGACAAATGATAATAAGCATGAAATATATCGTCGCTTTGAGAAGTATGTGATAAGTAAGAGCTCCCCCTAAATTTGTGCATATTTAAAATTTGCTTTGGACTGCAAATGCACAAAGAGTTAGAGTCATGGGTTACTCTTCCATGTCACATACATCTTGGTGGAGCGCTTAAAATGATAAGAATGAAATACATGCACTCATCACCAAGAATAGTGAATGATCACACAAGATAGATAGGATAATAGCATTAAGCAAGCATTAAGTGTAGCTTATGATCAAACTCATGATCATCAATGTCTCACAAAAAATGACATAGTATCTCAAGCACTCAAAAGCAAAAAAGTTCGAAAAACCACCAAATAAAGCAAGAGAGAAAAGCAACACTCTCTCTCTCGAAGCCTATGATCTATACATCTTCTCCCCTTTGGCAACAAGTTACCAAAAAGTTCCTAGAAAATGCATAGTGCTAGATCGACGCTCAGGCTTGATCTTCAGGTGGTGGTGGAGTCCGGATCACTCCAAGGACGAAGGCTTTGGTAGATGCTGAAGTAGACGCTGGAGTTGGAGCTGAAGTAGATGCTCGAGCTGGTGGAACTGAGGCTGTAGCTGGTGCTGAAGTGGTGGCTCTTGTGTCAGCAACTGGCATGGCAGACAACCTCGGGCCTCGTGGCACTCTGGCAAAGGCATGAGTGATAGTCCTGCCTCTCCTCTCCTGCATGTCCTCCTGTAGCTGCTCCACTGCAGACTGAACTTCCGTTACTTTGACATCCAAGTCATAGAACTTCTGTTCCATGATTCTCTCTAGGCTCTGCTGATTCTGAGTGAGGGTGGCCAGACTTTGCTCAATCCTCAGCGCGGATGCAATCAAGTAACCAAGCTGCTCTTGTTTAGTCTTCAAGAAGTATTCAGATGCCTCCTCTTGAGTTGGCATCTTGGCAGCTTTTTCTTTCCTTGCCTTCTCCTTCTTTGCGAATGCTTGGGCTGATGATGGCTCATTCTCAGTCATGACCACTTGGCTATCCTCGAAATCTGGACGGATGGGCAGGTGTTCCTTGTCCAATAGATATACGCCCGTGCCCATCTTGGAGTTAATGAGCTCCTGAATCTGAGGGGCATATCCGCAACTCCTCTTCTGATCTGCTGCAGTCCTCGTGATTGTTTCCACTATGAGGCTCATCACCTTGAACTTCTGAGGCACATCAAACACATGTAGCAAGTTGATAGCATGGCCTCTGATCATCTTGTGATCACCTGACTTGGGCAACAAGGTGTGCCTCAAGATCCAATTGATAGTCGGGAGCCCTGACAGAAGGTAATGTACTGAGCCAAACTTGAAGGTATCAAGTGCTTCATTTGGGATCTCCTTGTACATATTTGACATTGAGTTGCGGTCCATCTTCTTCTTGGCATAGATATCCAAGTCATCATCTTGCTCCTCTGGGGCATTAATGATCTGTGCCCACTCAGCAACCGTGGATTGGTACCTTGTACCCTCAGACATCCATGTGATCCTCCCATCTGGGTAGAAGTGTGCCGTGGAGTAGAACTGCATGATAAGCTCCTCGTTCCACTTTGTGAGCTTCTGCCCAACAAAGTCAGCTACTCCACAAGCTATGAAGCTGTCTTGCACTCCAGGATAGTGATCTTCGTTTTCCTTGATATATTCCCAGTCGACCCATCTCATATCACATACAATGAGCTTCTTATCTAGCAGCACAGTCTCATAGAAATCTTGCTGCTCCTTGGTGTGAAATCTGTAGTCCACAGTAGTCCTTCTCCTTGAAGCATATGGGTCTGCTTCTCTCCATTTCCTCAGCCCTGAATCTCTCCTAAGCTTCATATCCTCAGCCACAGGATGAGCATCGTTGTGGTCTGGGATCTTGGGCTTGAGCTTTCTCAGAACATTCTCTTCCTCTTCTTCAGCAATAGTCTCAGGCACTGGGGCCTTGTTCTTCTCAGCTGCAGGAATGCTTCTTGTGTTCCTCTTTGGCTTTGGCTTTGGAGCTGGCTTGGCCTTGGAAGCAGCTCCCCCTGATTTTATGGCATCTCCCATTAGCTTGGGTGCCTTGGGTGCTGGTGCAGCTACCTCTTCTTGTTCTTCCTCTTCCATGATGGAAGCTTTGCCAAGCACTCTAGCCACAATCTTCTTCACCCTTTCCTTTCTTTTCTTGCCCTCAGCTGCAACTGGCTCTATGGGCTTCTTAGTTGACATTCTGGCCTTTGACATTGGCTGCCTGCCTGCTGGCCTTTTGATTTTCAGCCCTGGCTTTGTGCCTTGAGCTGGCTCAACTCTCTTGGAAGTGGCATCTTCCTCTGCCACATAATCTTCATCCTTAGAGTTTGAAGTTCTCTTCTTCCTCTGTCTCGTGGCAGCCTTTGGCAAGTTGCTAGGAGTGCTCCTGCTGCCTTCATCAGAAAAACTGGAGGGACTAGTGCCCTCACTCATCACCACTTGCTGTTCTGACACATTCTGGCTGTCACTCTGATCAGATATGCTGCAACTGACTGCTGACCCTGTGAACAGATTATAGATGAGGTAGAAAGGATGAGCATCACAAAATGCAGAGATTTTTGCAAAAGAATGATCCAAAAACTTAGTTTTAGTTTCCCACTGAAATCATCTCGGATCTACCGATTTTCAAACTCGGTGATACCGAAGCAGTTTTGGAACCTAAACTAGTGAACTCGGTAGGACCGAGTCACAGTTCGGTGGCACCGAGACTGCTAGGGTTTCACAGAGTTCCAAAATCGGTCACACCGATAAGTAATTCTCGGTCAGACCGAGTCTCACTTGTGCAATGGCATAAGCCAAATCGGTGGGACCGAGTTTTTCAACTCGGTGGGTCCGAGATGGTTTCGGCGGAAACCTAACCCTAAAATTTTCGAATCAAAGCTAATCTACGGGCGTTTTGACTGGATAGGAGTGTTTCAATCGTGTCAAGAATCATGAAGAACACAATGTGCTAGGAATCAGATTGGAGAATAGCACAAAGATCAAGTCCATACCCTAGTTCGGCGGGGACTTGCTACGGCGGCAACGGCGGGGCAGAATTCCCGTTGACGGCGACGGAGGCCAGCTACTGGAGGCGGCTGGCGACGAGAAGACGATCCGGAGACCATGTTGGCAGAGCAGGCTATCGCGCGGGCGAAGGGGTTCGGAGAAATTTCCAAAATTTTGCCCGTGACTATATATAGCCCGACCCTGTCGGTGTGACCGAGTGGAACAACTCGGTGGCACCGAGATTCATAACTGCAAGCAGTTACTGAAACTCGGTGTGACCGAAATGTTCAAATCGGTTGCACCAAGATCGAAAACCTAGATCAACTTAATGATCTCAGTAGGACCGAAAGTGGGGTATCGGTCAGACCGAGAATCATAAAGAGGTTTTGGAAGTTTAAGTCTATGATGAATCGGGGACTCCGAGCGCTCCTCACACAGAGTGGTTCGAATCTGACTTGATCAAATTTTGTGATGCAGCATGAATAGAGTTTGAGACGAGAAAAGCATAGATAGCTAGAGGAGGTTCTTAGGCATTCTTGTCCATCCACTTGGCAAAAGAAGATAAAACCAAACAATCAAAGCAACAAGTGGATGTCCTCGAATGAGTAAAATATGCAACCAGCATGCTCACACAATAAGATGGCAAATGAAATATGTGGCAAGGCATGCACAACCAATTCTAGCATCTATCAAGCAATTTGTGATGACTAGGTCATCTATATATGAGTATATTGACTTAGGAGTCAAGTGAGAACACTTGATCATAGGTCATACTCATCGTTTAAGCTCAAGTGGGGTTACCACTTTTACATAAAGCATTGTTGTGTTCACATCTTTAGAGTTGCTTTAGCTCAAGTCTTAGAGTAAAGCTCCCCCTAGATGTGATATCCCCCCTAAGAGGGATGAACTAACCTTGGGTTTTGTCGATGATGACTTCATGTAGATGTTGAAGATGTGGATGCTCAGTGTTGATGTAGATCACTTGGAGCTATCCATTTGAGTGAATTGCACTTTCAATACCTACATGGGTTAGTCCCATAAGGAACAAACAAGGATATCCATAGACATAGAGTGATGCACACACAAGATGATGTCCATGAAGACTTTTAGGTTACCTTGTCCCTTGTCTTACCAACAAGAGGGTTTGTGACTCCTTAAACTAGTGCAAGATGTGGAAGATGATTGCACTTGTTCTTGCCAAAATAATAAGAGTGAAGTATGTTGGCGGAGTCACCCTCAAGAACTCTCTAGTTCTTCTTCTTTTGGATCCACATCATCTTGATGGGAATCCTTGGAGTTGTAGTCGTACTTGATGAAGTGGAACTTGAAGTAGTCTTGGGAATCCACTTGACTAAGGTCTTTGGAGCTTCTTCAAATGCGTCAATTTCCTCTTGAAGCTTGTCCTTGCCTTTTTGCTTGTAGTCTTGTGGTGGAAGATCATCTTGAGCTTGTGTCCCCTTGAAAGAAGTATCATACTTCTCTTGTTGAGGAATAAACTTTGTCTTGGGGTATTGATCTTCTTCCCACTCAACTCCATTGGCATTGAACTTTTGTTCAAAACCAACACCTTGATTCTTCCGGTGCATTCCTTGCTTGCGCACAATTTCCTCGAATTGCTTACTCCCGGCAAGGCTTTTGTACACTCCTTTCTCTATAATTCCCTTCAATAAGCTATTTTCTTGCTCAAGTGTAACTTGGCTAAGAGAATCATTAGTAGAATCAAGAGAACTACTAGAAGCAACAATATTGGATTTAGCATGATCATTGTTACTGCTAGAGGAAGAATCTTTCTTGTTCTTGTTACTAGACTTGACTTGAGGCATGTAAGTGGATAAGAGTAAATGCTTGGCAATGTAAGAAGAGCTTTTCTTGCGGAGATCATCATCGATTGCTTTTAAGAACTCATGCTCTTGCTCAAGATTGAGCTTTTCAAAGCGTAATTTCTCATGAGCTCTTAAAAGTTCTCGATGATCTTCGAAGATGGTTTCATGAGCTAACTTAAGAGTGTTTAGTTCTTTAGTTAGGGCCTCAATCTTCTCCTAATCATTGTCATTCATTTTATCTTGATTAGCATGTTTAATTGACATTTCATCATAGTATTCATCACTAGAGTTGTCAACAAGCAAATCATCACCTAACAAGTCATCTTCATCACTATTGAAATCAACATACTCGGGGTGTGTTACCTTAGGACCTTTGGCCATGAAGCATCTTCCAATTCCTTCATTTGGTGAGTCAAATATGTTGTAGGAGTTGGTTGACACAAGTGCTAGACCGGCAACACCTTCATCTTGAGTATCTTCGGAGTCGGAGTGATAACTTCTCTCGGAGTGGCTGTCGGAGTCGGAGCCGGATACCCATTCACCAACATGAGCTTGATGTCTTCGTCTTGTGTAGCTCCTTGATGATTTTTCCTTCCTTTCCGAATCCTTGCTTCTCCGTGAGTATCTTCGTTCATAACGATCATCTCTACTCCTTCTCTCTCTTGGTGGTGATTCTTTGCTTCTTCTTCTTGGAGAATCTTCTCTTCTCTTGTAGGGAGCCGTACACTCATTGGAATAGTGTCCGGGTCTTCCACAATTGTAGCAGTTTCGCTCTCGACTAGAAGATCTTTTGTCATTGTAGGACCTTGACTTGAAGCTTCTATCTTTGCTTCTACTCTTGTAGAACTTGTTGAAGTTCTTCACCATTAAGCTCAATTCTTCATTGAAGTCTTGTTTCTCACTTGATGATGTAGGGGCTTCACATGAGGCTTTATAGGCACCACTTGATTTTTTGTGAAGTTCCTCTTTATCCTTAAGTGACATCTCATGAGCAACAATTCTTCCAATCACCTCCGTTGGCTTGAGATCTTTGTAATTGGGCATCATTTGGATCAATGTGCACACGGTATCATATTTTCCATCCAAGGCTCTTAGAATCTTCTTGATGATGAATCTATCGGTCATCTCTTCACTTCCTAAGCCGGCAATCTCATTTGTGATGAGAGCAAGCCTAGAGTACATTTCAGCGACACCTTCACCATCCTTCATCTTGAACTTGTCAAGTTGGCTTTGAAGCACATCCAACTTGGATTCCTTGACGGAGTCGGTACCTTCGTGCATATCAATCAAAGTGTCCCAAATTTCCTTTCCATTCTCAAGACGGCTGATTTTGTTGAATTCTTCGGGACACAATTCGTTGAAGAGAATATCACAAGCTTGAGCATTGTATTGCAACATCTTCAACTCATCCGCGGTAGCTTCACGGTTTGGTTCTCTCCCATCAAAGAAGTCACCTTGCAAGCCAACACACACAATATCCCAAACGGCGGGGTTATGTCCAAGAATATGCATTTTCATTTTATGCTTCCAACTAGCAAAATTAGTACCATCAAAGTAAGGACCTCTACGGTGATAATTTCCCTCGCTAGACGCCATACTCTCCTAGGTTGTGAAACCAAGGCTATGACCACCAAAAGCTATGGAGATCAAGCAAATGGAGACCAAAGCTCTGATACCACTTGTAGGATCGAAAGTATGTCTAGAGGGGGGGGATTAGACTACTTGACAAAATAAAAACTTAACCTTTTCCCAATTTTAGTTCTTGGCAGATTTTAGCTATTTTAGGACAAGTCAAGCAATCATCACATAATTCAAGCAAGCATGCAAAGAGTATATAGGCAGCGGAATGTAAAGCATGCAACTTGCAAGAATGTAAAGGGAAGGGTTTGGAGAAATCAAACGCAATTGGAGACACGGATGTTTTTCCCGTGGTTCGGATAGGTGGTGCTATCCTACATCCACGTTGATGGAGACTTCAACCCACGAAGGGTAACGGTTGCGCGAGTCCACACAGGGCTCCACCCAAGGGTAACGGTTGCGCGAGTCCACACAGGGCTCCACCCATGAAGGGTCCACGGAGAAGCAACCACCCACAAAGGGTCCACGAAGAAGCAACCTTGTCTATCCCACCATGGCCATCGCCCACACAGGACTTGCCTCACTAGCGGTAGATCTTCACGAAGTAGGCGATCTCCTTGCCCTTACAAACTCCTTGGTTCAACTCCACAATCTTGTCGGAGGCTCCCAAGTGACACCTAGCCAATCTAGGAGACACCACTCTCCAAGAAGTAACAAATGGTGTGTAGGTAATGAACTCCTTGCTCTTGTGCTTCAAATGATAGTCTCCCCAACACTCAACTCTCTCTCATAGGATTTTGATTTTGTGGAAAGAATATTTGAGTGGAAAGCAACTTGGAGAGGCTAGAGATCAAGATTCATATGGTAGGAATGGAATATCTTGGTCTCAACACATGAGTAGGTGGTTCTCTCTCAGAACATATGAGTTGGAATGGTGTGTGTGTTCTGATGGCTCTCTCCACGAATGAAGAGGAGGTGGAGGGGTATATATAGCCTCCACACAAAATCCAACCGTTACACAGTTTTCCAATCTCGGTGGGACCGAATCAATAAACTCGGTCGGACCGAAAATGTAAACCTAGTGACCGTTAGAGATTTTCGGTGGGACTGACATGCAACTCGGTAGGACCGATATGGTTAGGGTTTGGGCATAACGTAATCTCGGTGAGACCGATTACACAAACTCGGTGAGACCGAATTTGGTAATTAGCTAACCAGAGAGTTGGTCAGGAAAACTCGGTGGGACCGATTTACTCTTTCGGTGAGACCGAGTGGAACTCGGTGAGACCGAAAAGTTACAAAGGGGAAACACTGAGTTTACATTGCAATCTCGGTGGGACCGATTCGCTCTTTCGGTGAGACCGAAAAGTTACGAAAGGGAAACAGAGAGTTTGCAATCCCATCTCGGTGAGACCGAGATCCCTATCGGTAGGACCGAATTTCTAGGGTTTGGCAGTGGCTAATGACAAGTGAAACTCGGTGGCGCCGGATAGGAAGAATCGGTAGGACCGAGTTTGGCTTAGGGTTTAGGTCAAATGTGGATATGGGAAAGTAGTTGAGGGTTTTGGAGCATATCACTAAGCACATGAAGCAAGAGGCTCATTAAGCAACACCTCATCCCTCCTTGATAGTATTGGCTTTTCCTAAAGACTCAATGTGATCTTGGATCACTAAAATATAAAATGAAGAGTCTTGAGCTTTTGAGCTTGAGCCAATCCTTTGTCCTTAGCATTTTGAGGGTTCCACTTTCATATCCATGCCATGCCAATCATTGAGCTTTCCTGAAATAATCATCTTGGAATAGCATTGGCTCAATGAGCTATATGTTGATATGAATTACCAAAACCACCTAGGGATAGTTGCACTTTCACTTGCTTCTTGTAGGTACACATGTCAGAGGCACTGATCCACGCTTCGACCCAGAGGAAGAGCTCGCCTCCATCGTCGCTGACTTTGGGCGGGCTCTGGCCAAGATGAAGTGCCCCAAGAACTACCTCCCTGGACTTACCAAGTATGAACTCACCAGTTCAATCTTACCAATACCAGTTGCAATTAATGGCTATGTTTCGTAGGGTCGATGTATTAAGGATGTTGTAGTAAACATGCCTAACACATTTTAGCTATTTTCCATACCATTTTATAGACAATTGGGCCATTCTCTGCTCTGGCAGCACCTGCCTTGTGATGCTTAACTCTGCGATTTGCATTTTTATCAGTACCAGTTTCAATGGCTATGAAGCCTATTGCAATTAACAGTTGTATATATTTCAATGGCTACAAATTTACAAACCATAACTTAGGACGTTGTTAAGCCTGTTGCAATTAACAGTTGTATCCATTTTTAATCCGTCCCTTTGCTACCGTGCTACTCTTTCGCAATGAAGATATCACTACAGATGCTGATGTTTTATTACCATTTCTATATTTGGTGGATGTTAACCCTATTGTAGTTAACATTGGCTTTCCATGTACTTAAACAAGGCTACAATGGGCAATGTTGTTGCTTGCCGTCGAGGTTAGCTGCATCCATGTCTTATACACCATCTGTTCCTAAATATAAGTATTTTTAGAGATTCCAATACACTACATAAGGAGCAAAATGAGTGAACCTAGATTCTACTCTAAACTATATCTATAATTCTATATACATCCGTATGTAGTTCATATTGAAATCTCCAAAAATACTTGTACTTAGGAATGTAGGTAGTTGTATTTTACATCATTTGTGCAATCTCAGTTTAGTTTCTAACATTTACTGGTTGCTTGTAGGTACATATATGAGCGGTACTGATCCATGCTTCGATCCCTTTTGCGTATGGGGCAATGAGATATTCATGAAAAGGCGTCAAGTGAGGAAACTAAGAAAGATTGTTAGACGAAAGAAATGGGTGATGGGAATTAAGCTCTTTATTTACACTTTGTCCAAGACAACAGTGAACTTTAGGATGGTAAGTAATGTGTTGCCTTTTCACCCTGCCCACAACAAGTTACTCTATTAGACATCAGTATCTGATATTTTTCTCTTTTCAGTGGTTTCCGAAGCTATTTACTGATGACTACCTTGCAAACTACATGACCGGAGTGTAGGCAACTAAGGTTAAGGTATATAATTCATGCTACCATGATAATGCTTCAGAAGTCTTCCTGAAGGCGGTGAAGGATGGGCGGGCGATCGTCACAAGGGGTTGGACAAAAGTTGTTCGTGCCTATAGCATGTAGGAAGGCATATTACGGGCATTCCGCTTCTTCAACACCATCGACAGTCAAAATGATTTACACTTGACTCACCTTTACCACCTCCAAATATTGTGGTTCATCATAGTTAATTGTTGTCTAATCCTGTAATTACTGAACATATTGTACTGACAATTTTATTTATGGATTCGTTGTTGAACCATTGTGCTGAGAATTTGAATTCCACATTTCGTATTTCAAAATTTCCAATTCAAATAATAAATTACATGAAAAAAATAAAATTATACAGGAGCAAATAAAATAATGTGCACACGGTTCGAAAGAAAACAGTGTGTGCGATGAAAAATAAAGAACAGACAGTTCTTTGACCTGAAACGTTTGCGATGCTCGACGGACGCACACATGGTTTCGTCTCATATGCGTGTGTGATTCATGGTAATACAACAAACGTTTCAAACCAGTGTGCGTGTGTGATAGGAATATCAATCGCACACAGTTATGAAAATGGACATGTTGGCGTTAGTAGAGACACCACACACATTTTACATTCTTGAATTGTGTGTGATAACGTACCTATCACAAACATATCAGTAGATTAAATGTTGATGTCCACCTTTTTGACACGACTATAGCAGCGTAATTGTTTGGGATGTCTCTTTGATCAGAAAACGTTATGTCGATATGTAACATGTGGGACTGGGGCGGCTTCTCATACGTTTATTCTATGGCGATCGTCAGTAGCCGCTCGCCTATCCACGACGGTTTCTGGGTCGTGTGGGAAGGACCCCCCTATCGCAATCACTCACTAGGCGACGGTTCCAAATACCGCCGCGGAAAGGGGTTAAAAACCGTTTGTATAGCACCTTACGGTACCGGTGTACCATGCCTAGTAGTAGTTTCACACTGGTTTAGAAAGTAAAACTTATTGAAGTTTGACAATCACAATATTGGTCAGACAATCAATTCATGAATAATTAGTATATGGAAGAGAAATTTCACATGCAATTATATTATCTTGGACATCTTTTATGATTGTGAATACCCATTAATTACTTTCAAACTTGAGCAAATTACTTGAAGTTGAACAAGGAAGACAACTTAATGAGTTATGGTTGGGTATATTTGCATCAACATTATATTGTTATGGATCCTCCAACATGTGGTGCTTGTTTAGAATTTTTTGCTAGCCAATTTTTTTTACTAAGCGGGAATACTGCTTGTGGATCCAAAATCCTTGAGACAAGTTTCTTCCATGAGTGTCCACCATACCTACCGTTCCAAGTAAATTTGCATGTGCCATCTCTAAATCTTCAAATAAACATCTATTTTGTGTGCCCGTACCGCTCATGAAGCGGCATGGGGTGGTCAGTATCTTCCATGCTAAGCGGGTTATTCTCATGGTGGGTGTTTATTCACTTGTCATTGCATGAGAGAGGTTGGTAATTGGTATGCCTAATCCTGCAATCAAAATGAAAAAAATAATAATGAAACAAACTCCCCCGTAAAGTTGATTGTTTGGAGAGCACCCGAGGATTTGGCTAGCCATGGATTTGTGTTTGAATGGTTGAGGGGGGAGTAAACTTTACCTTTCTGCTTGGGAACCGCCAATAATGTGTTTATCATGGAAGATATTGAGAATCCTCGATCGTGATGTTGATAGGAAAAGTACACATCTTAAAATGTATTCATATCTATTTTAAGCAATGAGCTCTGGCACCTCTGCAAATCCATGCTTCCCTCTGTGAAGGGCTTATCTTTTACTTTTTCTGTTATTTTTTTAGTCAGTTTCTTATTCCAACCTATTCTCTAGTTGGAAAGCATCATGAGGTGGGGAAAGATCCAGGCACATATGGCGATTCAAATATATTTGATCATGAATTATTATTGTTAATAATTATCTATACGATAAATGAGTTGGGAGGCGAAACATTAAGCCCCTATCTTTTCTGGGTTTGATGGATGTTATTTTTTCTAAAAATATGCTTTGAGTATTAGCAATCATAGAAGACTATATGATAATTGAGTATGTGGAGCTCTTACTTGGACTTTGTTGAAAATAATATGCATTGAAATTGTTTGGTGACTAAGAACATAGATTGTTAAGTTTCAAGAGAAGCCATTGTTTGAACCATAGCATGTGAATTGATTGCTACTTTATCATGATGAGTTTTATGAGAAATAGTTACTGTTATAATGCTAGGAAAAGTGATTGAAATTATCATTGATCAATTTTATGCACTATGCTAGCATTCACACTTCATAAGTTATTTCTTTTATCATTTACCTACCCAAGACGAGTAGGAATTAAGCTTGGGGATGCTCATACGTATCCAAGATATCTATAGTTTATGAAGTATTCATGCCATGTTTACAACAATTTTATATGGTTTTGGTATGATTTGAATGGAGCGAACCCGGACTGGTGATGTTTTCAGCAGAAGTACCATGGTGTTTTATTTTGCGCAGAAATAAAAGTTCCCGAATTGACCCCAAAATTTTTGACAATTTTTTTGGAACAAAAGAGACTCTCGGAGCTTCGTGCGAGGACCAGAAGAGCCATGAGGTGATGACAAGGCACCTGGGTGGGCCCTAGGGGTGATGGTGCCCAAGTGCCTTATGGGCCCCTCATAACTCCTTTTCATGTGATTCCAACACTGAAAATTCCTATAAATAGAGAAACCCCCATAAATAAAACTAGAACTTCCACACCGTTGTCGCCGCAAGCCTCTATACTGAAGTGATATCATCCGGAGCCCTGTTCGGTCACCCTGATGGAGGGGGAAATTATCACCGGAGGCCATCTTCATCATCCTGATGGTCTCCATGGTGAGGATGGAGTAGTTCACCCTCGGAGCTGAGGGTATGTAATAGTAGCTATGTGTTTGATCTCTCTCTCTCATGTTCTTGATTTGGCACGATCTTGATGTACCGCGAGCTTTGTTAGTATAGTTGGATCGTACGGAGTTTTCCCTCTCTATCTTGTTGTGATGAATCGAGTTTTTACCTTTCAAGTTTCACTATTATTGGATTGAATATTTTGGATTTGAGAACACTTGATGTATGTCTTGCATACGTATACCCATGGTGATAATGGAGTGTTCTATTGATTCACTTGACATATGTTTTGGTATTCAACTTGTAGATCATCATGACATTGGGGTAATCTATGCATAGGGGTTGATACACATTTTCGTCCTACTCTCTGATGTCTACTACACAACCTTCTTCTTGTAGACATTGTTGGGCCTCCTAAGTGCAGAGGTTTGTAGGCCAGTAGAAAATTTCCCTCAAGTGGATGACCTAAGGTTTATCAATCCATGGGAGGCGTAGGATGAAGATGGTCTCTCTCAAACAACCCTGCAACCAAATAACAAAGAGTCTCTTGTGTTCCCAACACACCCAATACAATGGTAAATTGTATAGGTGCACTAGTTCGGCAAAGAGATGGTGATACAAGTGCAATACGGATGGTAGATATAGGTTTTTGTAATCTGAAAAATATAAAAACAGCAGGGTAACAAGTGGTAAAAGTGAGCGTAAACGGTATTGCAATGCTAGGAAACAAGGCCTAGGGTTCATACTTTCACTAGTGCAAGTTCTTTCAACAATAATAACATAACTGGATCATATAACAATACCTTAACGTGCAACAAAGAGTCACTCCAAAGTCACAAATAGCGGAGAACAAATGAAGAGATTATTGTAGGGTACGAAACCACCTCAAAGTTATTCTTTCTTATCGATCTATTCAAGGGTCCGTAGTAAAATAACATGAAGCTATTCTTTCAGTTCAATCTATCCTAGAGTTCGTACTAGAATAACACCTTAAGACACAAATCAACCAAAACCCTAATGTCACCTAGATACTCCAATGTCACCTCAAGTATCCATGGGTACGATTATATGATAAGCATCACACAATCTCAGATTCATCTATTCAACCAACACAAAGAACTTCAAAGAGTGCCCCAAAGTTTCTACCAGAGAGTCAAGACGAAAACGTGTGCCAACCCCTATGCATAAGTTCACAAGGTCACGGAACTCACAAGTTGATCACCAAGACATACATCAAGTGGATCACGTGAATATCCCATTGTCACCACAGATAAGCACATGCTAGACAAACATCAAGTGTTATCAAATCCTTAAAGACTCAATCCGGTAGGATAACTTCAAAGGGAAAACTCAATCCATTACAAGAGAGTGGAGGGGGAGAAACATCATAAGTTCCAACATAATTAAAAGCTCGTGATACATCAAAATTGTGCCAAATCAAGATCAAGAGAGAGAGAAAGATCAAACACATAGCTACTGGTACATACCCTCAGCCCCGAGGGTGAACTACTCCCTACTCGTCATGGAGAGCGCCGGGATGATAAAGGTGGCCACCGGAGAGTGATTCCCCCGTCCGGCAGGGTGCCGGAATGGGTCTAGATTGGTTTTTGGTGGCTACAGAGGCTTGCAGCGGCGGAACTCCCGATCTAGGTTTCTTTCTGGATTTTGGGTATATATAAGAGGTGTTGGAGTCGGGAACAAGTCAGTGGGGTCCCCGAGGCGGCCACGAGCTAGGGGGCGCGCCCAGGGGGTAGGGCGCGCCCCCCACCCTCGTGGGTGCCTCGGGACTCTTCTGGCCCATATCCGATACTTCATGGGGTTCTTCTGGTCCAGAAATTATCTCCGTGAATTTCCAGGTCAATTGGACTCCGTTTGGTTTTCCTTTTCTGCAATACTCAAAAACAAGGAAAAGACAAAAACTGGCACTCGGCTCTAGGTTAATAGATTAGTCCCAAAAATCATATAAATAGCATATAAATGCATATAAAACATCCAAGGTTGATAATATAATAGAATGGAACAATCAAAAATTATAGATACGTTGGAGACGTATCAAGCATCCCCAAGCTTAATTCCTGCTCGTCCTCGAGTAGGTAAATGATAAAAACAGAATTTTTGATGTGGAATGCTATCTAACATATTTATCCATGTAATTCTATTTATTATGGCAAGAATATTCAGATCTGAAAGTTTCAAGGCAAAATTTTAATATTGACATAAAATATTAATACTTCAAGCATACTAACAAAGCAATCATGTCTTCTCAACATAACATGGCCAAAGAAAGCTATACCTACAAAATCATATAGTATGGCTATGCTCTATATTCATCACACAAAATATTTAAATCATGCACAACCTCGATGACAAGCCAGGCAATTATTTCATACTTTTGATGTCTCAAACTTTTTCAATCTTCACGCAATACATGAGCTTGAGCCATGGACATAGCACTATAGGTGGAATAGAATGGTGGTTGTGGAGAAGACAAAAAGGAGAAGATAGTCTCACATCAACTAGGCGTATCAATGGGCTACGGAGATGCCCATCAATAGATATCAATGTGAGTGAGTAGGGATTGCCATGCAACGGATGCAGTAGAGCTATAAGTGTATGAAAGCTCAAAAAGAAACTAAGTGGGTGTGCATCCAACTCGCTTGCTCACGAAGACCTAGGGCATTTTGAGGAAGCCCATCATTGGAATATACAAGCCAAGTTCTATAATGAAATATTCCCACTAGTATATGAAAGTGACAACATAGGAGACTCTCTATCATGAAGATCATGTGCCACTTTGAAGCAAAAGTGTGGTAAAAGGATAGTAGCATTACCCCTTCTCTCTTTTTCTCTCATTTTTTGTTTTTTTGGCCTTCTCTTTTTTATGGCCTCTTTTTTCTCTTTGTTTTTATTTTTTTGTCCGGAGCCTCATCCCGACTTGTGGGGGAATCATAGTCTCCATCATCCTTTCCTCACATGTGACAGTGCTCTAATAATGATGGTTATCACACTTTTATTTACTTACAACTCAAGAATTACAACTCGATACTTAGAAAAAATATGAGTCTATGTGAATGCCTTCGGCGGTGTACCAGGATGTGCAATGAATCAAGAGTGACATGTATGAAAGATTTATGAATGGTGGCTTTTCCACAAATACGATGTCAACTACATGATCATGCAAAGCAATATGACAATGATGAAGTGTGTCATAATAAACAGAACGGTGGAAAGTTGCATGGCAATATATCTCAGAATGGCTATGGAAATTCCATAATAGGTAGGTATGGTGGCTGTTTTGAGGAAGGTAATGGTGGGTGTATGGTACCGGCGAAACTTGCGCGTCACAAGAGAGGCTAGCAATGGTGGAAGGGTGAGAGTGCGTATAATCCATGGACTCAACATTAGTCATAAAGAACTCACATACTTATTGCAAAAATCTATTAGTTATCGAAACAAAGTACTATGCGCATGCTCCTAGGGGGATATATTGGTAGGAAAAGACCATCGCTCGTCCCCGACAGCCACTCATAAGGAAGACAATCAATAAATAAATCATGCTCCGACTTCATCACATAACGGTTCACCATACGTGCATGCTACGGGAATCACAAACTTTAACACAAGTATCTCTCAAATTCACAACTACTCAACTAGCATGACTCTAATATCACCATCTTCATATCTCAAAACAATCATCAAGTATCAAACTTCTCATAGTATTCAATGCACTCTATATGAAAGTTTTTATTATACACATCTTGAATGCCCATCATAGTAGGACTAATTTTATAACCCAAGCAAATTACCATGCTATTCTAAAGACTCTCAAAATAATATAAGTGAAGCATGAGAGTTCATCTATTTATTCAAAATAAAACCACCGACGTGCTCTAAAAAGATATAAGTGAAGCACTAGAGCAAATGACAAACTACTCCAAAAGATATAAGTGAAGATCAGTGAGTAGTCGAATAATTATGCAACTATGTGAAGACTCTATAACATTTAATAATTTCAGATCTTGGTATTTTATTCAAACATCAAGCAAAAAAAATGACACTCCAGGCAAAACACATATCATGTGGTGAATAAAAATATAGCTCCAAGTGAAGTTACCGATGAACGAAGACAAAAGAGGGGATGCCATCTGGGGCATCCCCAAGCTTAGGCTCTTGGTTGTCCTTGAATATTACCTTGGGGTGCCTTGGTCATCCCCAAGCTTAGGCTCTTGCCACTCATTACTCCGTAGTCCATCGAATCTTTACCCAACACTTGAAAACTTCACAACACAAAACTCAACAGAAAATCTCATGAGCTCCGTTAGTATAAGAAAAAAATCACCACTTTTGGTACTGTTGTGGACTCATTCTAAATTAATATTGGTGTAATATCTACTATATTCCAACTTCTCTATGGTTAATACCCTCCGATACTACTCATAGATTCATCAAAATAAGCAAACAACACATAGAAAACAGAATCTGTCAAAAATAGAACAGATTATAGTAATGTGTAGGTTTCGAATACTTCTGTAACTCTAAAAATCCTGATAAATTAGGAAGTCCTAGGAAATTTGTATATTGATCTATTGCAGTTGGAATTTGTATTTTATCGCTCTCTGGTAAAAAACTAAAATTATTTTCGTGAGCGCATACTTTCTGTTTTTTACAGCAAGATCAAATAACACCCAAGAAGATCCTAAAGGCTTTACTTAGCACAAACACTAATTGAAACATAAAAACACAATAATAACATAGGATATATTATTTATTTATTACTAAACAGGAAAAAATCAAGGAACAAAAATAAAGTTGGGTTGCCTCCCAACAAGCGCTATCGTTTAACGCCCCTAGCTAGGCATGATGATTTCAATGATGCTCACATAGAAGATAATAATTGAAACATAAAGAGAGCATAATTAAGAATATAACTAGAACATTTAAGCCTAACCCACTTCCTATGCATAGGGATTTTGTGAGCAAACAACTTGTGGAAACAAGAATCAACTTGCATAGGAAGGTAAAACAAGCAAATCTTCAATATTTTCAACACATAGAGAGGAAACTTGATATTATTGCAACTCCTACAAGCATATATTCCCCCCTCATAATAATTTTCAGTAGCATCATGAATGAATTCAACAATATAACTATCACATAAAGCACTATTTTCATGATGTAGGAGTATAGAATTTTTATTACTCTCCACATAAGCAAATTCCTTCTCATGAATAGTAGTGGGAGCAAACTCAACAAAATAACTATCATGTGAGGCACAATCCAATTGAAAGTTAAAATCATGATGACAAGTTTCATGTATATCATTATTATTTATAGCATACATGTCATCACAATAATCATCATAGATAGGAGGGATTCTTTCATCATAATAAATTTGCTCATCAAAACTTGGGAGACTAAAAATAGCATCTTCAATAAACATACCATCTCCAAGCTTGGGACAAACATTAATTGCAGCAAATAAATTTTCAAACATGTCATTCTCATCAAACACAGCATCCCCAAGCTTGGGCCTTTTCATATCATAAGCATAATCACTCTCATCATTAATAGTATGGATAGCACCAATAGTATAGCAATTATCATCATCACAATGAGTAATAGGAGCCACATCATTTGGGAGGGATACCTTTTTTACCTTTGCTTCTACGTATTTTATTTTTCTTCTTCACATCATGTGTGGGTTTAACCCTCTTTGTGGAGCTCCTTATTAATGAGATTGGTTGGATAGAAGGCTCCTCCTCGTTACTTGATTCATCATAAGAAAAAATAGGAGGATATTGGGAAATCTCTCCCCTTTCATTAGTATTCTCTTCATCTTATAATTTTTTTATTGACTTTATGTAATTGGTAATATAAGGATTTTCAGTGCAATTCACCGCACAATATATATAAATTTCCTCTAGACCAAAATCAAGAACTTTATCAAGGGCAAATTCTGGAATATCCTTAGTTATACGTTTCATTTCTTCATAACCCAGAAGCAAACTAAGTTCATTATGATGCGCAAGGGAAATGAAGTCATCACAATTTTTGGACATGATTCGATCATGAAACAATTTGCATTGGATATTCAAATGACCACGTTCATTGCAAAGTTCACAAGGATGGCTAAGAAAATTTAAATTTTTCAGCACAAACATCTAGCCTTTCTTGCAACCATTTAGTTTCTAAATACATATGCCTCTTGCAAAATCCATCTTCCCTATTTGGTGTGTACTTGCAAACCCTATGCACTCCACAAAAATTGACATGCTTATAAGATACATTTTCATCATGACTAGTGCAATCATCATTAGTACTATGGATATTCAAAGAGTTCGTACTAACAACATTGCAATCATGCTCATCATTCAAAGATTTGGTGCCAAATATTTTAATGCATTCTTCTTCTAGCATTTTGGCACAATTATCGGAATCCTTATTTTCATGAAAGATATTAAAAAGATGAAGCATATGAGGTACCCTCAATTCCATTTTTTTGTAATTTTCTTTTATAGACTAAACTAGTGATAAAACAAGAAACAAAAAGATTCGATTGCAAGATCTAACGATATACCTTCAAGCGCTAACCTCCCCGGCAACGGCGCCAGAAAAGGGCTTGATGTCTACTACACAACCTTCTTCTTATAGACGTTGTTGGGCCTCCAAGTGCAGAGGTTTGTAGGACAGTAGCAAATTTCCCTCAAGTGGATAACCTAAGGTTTATCAATCCATGGGAGGCGTAGGATGAAGATGGTCTCTCTCAAACAACCCTGCAACCAAATAACAAAGAGTATCTTGTGTCCCCAACACACCCAATACAATGATAAATTGTATAGGTGCACTAGTTCGGCGAAGAGATGGTGATACAAGTGCAATATGGATGGTAGATATAGGTTTTTGTAATATGAAAATATAAAAACAGCAAGGTAACAAATGGTAAAACTGAGCGTAAACGGTATTGCAATGCTAGGAAACAAGGCCTAGGGTTCATACTTTCACTAGTGCAAGTTCTCTCAACAATAATAACATAATTGGATCATATAACAATCCCTCAATGTGCAACAAAGAGTCACTCCAAAGTCACTAATAGCGGAGAACAAAGAAGAGATTATTGTATGGTACGAAACCACCTCAAAGTTATTCTTTCTGATCGATCTATTCAAGAGTCCGTAGTAAAATAACACAAAGCTATTCTTTCCGTTCAATCTAACCTAGAGTTTGTACTAGAATAACACCTTAAGATGCAAATCAACCAAAACCCTAATGTCACCTAGATACTCCAATGTCACCTCAAGTATCTGTGGGTATGATTATACGATAAGCATCACACAATCTCATATTCATCTATTCAACCAACACAAAGAACTTCAAAGAGTGCCCCAAAGTTTCTACCGGAGAGTCAATACGAAAACGTGTGCCAACCCCTATGCATAAGTTCACAAGGTCACGGAACTCGCAAGTTGATCACCAAAACATACATCAAGTGGATCATGTGAATATCCCATTGTCACCACAGATAAGCACATGCAGGACATACATCAAGTGTTCTCAAATACTTAAAGACTCAATCCGATAGGATAACTTCAAAGGGAAAACTCAATCCATTACAAGAGAGTGGAGGGGGAAACATCATAAGATCCAACTATAATAGCAAAGCTCGCGATACATCAAGATCGTCCCAAATCAAGAACACGAGAGAGAGAGAGAGATCAAACACATAGCTACTGGTACATACCCTCAGCCCCGAGGGTCAACTACTCCTCCTCGTCATGGAGAGCGCCGGGATGATGAAGGTGGCCATCAAAGAGGGATCCCCCCCTCCGGCAGGGTGCCAGAACGGGTCTAGATTGGTTTTCGGTGGCTATAGAGGCTTGCGTTGGCGGAACTCCCAATCTAGGTTTATTTCTGGAAGTTTGGGTATATATAAGAGGTGTTGGAGTCGGGAACAAGTCAGGGGGGTCCCCAAGGTGGCCACAAGGTAGCGAGGTGCGCCCAGGGGGGGTATGGCGCGCCCCCCACCCTCGTGGGTGCCTCAGGACTCTTCTGGCCTATCTCCGGTACTCCGTGGGCTTCTTCTCGTTGAAAAATTATCTCCGTGAATTTCAGGTCAAATGGACTCCGTTTGTTTTTCCTTTTCTGCAATACTCAAAAACAAGGAAAAAACAGAAACTGGCACTAGGCTCTAGGTTAATAGGTTAGTCCCAAAAATCATATAAAATAGCATATAAATGCATATAAAACATCCAAGGTTGATAATATAATAGCATGGAACAATGAAAATTATAGATACGTTGGAGACATATCACTCTCTCCGGTAGAAACTTTGAGGCAGTCTTTGAAATTCTTTGTGTTGGATTCAATATTATGAATCTGAAGTTGTTTGATGCATATCAAATAATCAACTGACGGATACTTTTGGTGACATTGGAGTATCTAGCTGACATTAGAGTTGGTTGATGCGGATCATATGGTGTTATTTTAGTATGAACTCTTGGGCTATTTGTGACACTTATAGGGATGGCTCAATAGATTGATCGGAAAAGATAACTTTGAGGTGGTTTCATACCCTACAGTCGTTTCATCTTAGGTTCTCCACTAGATAAGTACTTTGGAGTGATTCTTTGTCGCATGTTGAGGGATTGTTATATGATTCGATTATGTTAGCATTGTTGAGAGATTGCACTAGTGTAAGTATGAACCCTAGGCCTTGTTTTCAAGCATTGCAATACCGTTCGTGCTCACTTTTGTCACTTGCTACCTTGCTATTTTTTATTATATCAGATTACAAAAACATATTTCTACAATCCATACTACACTTGTATCACCATCTTTGCGCCGAACAAGTGCACCTATACAATTTGCCATTGTATTACGTGTGTTGGGGACCCACGAGATTTCTTGTATTTGATTGTAGGGTTGTTTGAGAGAGATCATTTTCATCCTACGCCTCCCACGGATTGATAAACCTTAGGTCATCCACTTGAGGGGGAGTTGCTACTGTCCTACGAAACTCACTCTTGGAGGTCCAATAGAGAGTACAAGAAGTAAAGTTGCATCATAGACATCACGCATCGAGGTGGAGGTGAACGCATCATGGGCGTCGTTTGACGCAAACATGGTGTAGCATGTCCGCCGTGAGGGGCAGCGGGCGTGGGAGAAGGCCGCAGCCCTCACGGCGGTGGGTGTTGGCGAGGCGGGGGTCGCATTCGTTGATGTCTTCTATAGTGCACTAGTCTGGGTGCCGCAACCATGTCATGGTAGATGTCGTCGGCTCCTCCCAATATGGATCCATCTTCGATCTCACGTACACCGACACCATTAGGGTTCTAGACACCGATGAGAAAGAGTATGGCATGGGAGAAGACTGTGCCTTGAGTCCCGTGAGCTGGTTCGTGTCCCATGTCATACTCTACCTCACCGCAACCAGGCCAACACTCTGAGGGGGGCCAGTTGGCCGCCGGACATGGGATCAGCGAAGGCAGACAACCTCTGCTTAATTTTAGGTTTACTTTGCATGCAATATTATCGATTTGAGGTTTCTAATTTAAGGAATCCGGCTGTAGGAATCGATTATTTGAGGTGTGACCGTTCACTATCTGTGGACGCGCGCGGGCGTTGAAGGGGCGGGATTTGCCAAGTCCGACTGTAGATGCTCTAACTCGCATACTCCTAGTAGGGTGGGGGTGGTAGGAGTTGACCATCGCGCACTGATACATCTCTAACGTATCTATAATTTATGAAGTATTCATGCCATGTTTACAACAATTTTTTATGTTTTTGCTATGATTATATTAGAACTAACTCGGATTGATGCTGCTTTTAGCAGAACTACCGTGGTGTTGTTTTTGTGCAGGAATAAAAGTTCTTGGAATGGGCTGAAAATTTACGGTGATTTTTTATGGACCAGAAGAGACCCCCGAAGCACCGAAGCTGGACCAGAAGAGTCCCGAGGAGCCCACAATCCCTCAGGCCGTGCCTGGGGGTAGGGCGCACCCCCGGCTTGTGGACTCCTCGGGAACCCCCTGACTTGTTACCGACGCCAAAAATTCCTATAAATATAGAAACCGCTGAAAAGAAACCTAGATCGGAAGTTCCACCGCCGCAAACCTCTGTAGCCATGAAAAACCAATCGAGTGCCCATTTCGGCACCCTTTCGGAAGGGGAAACCATCACCGGAGGCCATCTTCATCATCCTGGCGACCACCATGATGAGGAGGGAGTATTTCACCCTCGGGGCTGAGGGTATGGACCAGTAGTTATGTGTTTGAACTCTCTCTCTCTCTCTCTCTTGTGTTCTAGATTTGGCACGATCTTGATGTACCACGAGCTTTGTTACTATAGTTGGATCATATGGTGTTTCACCCCCTCTATCTTCTTGTGATGAATTGAGTCTTGCTCGTTGCGGTCTCGTTATGTTGGATTGATGTATGTCTTGCGATGGGATATCTGTGGTGACAATGGGATGTTCTATTGTTTCACTTGATGTATGTTTTGGCACTCAACTCGCCGATTCCCGAGGTGAGATTGGGGTAATCTATGCATAGGGGTTGATGCACGTTTTCGTCCTACGTTCTCCGATAGAAACTTTGGAGTGATTGTTTGTTGCATGTTAAGGGTTTGTTATATGATTCAATTATGTTATCATTGTTGAGAGAATTTACATTAGTGAAAGTATGAACCCTAGGCCTTGTTTTCAAGCATTGCAATACCATTTTTGCTCACTTTTGTTACTAGTTACCTTGCTGTTTTTATATTTTCAGATTACAAAAACCTATATCTACCATCCATATTACAGTTGTATCACCATCTCTTCGCCGAACTAGTGCACTTGTACAATTTACCATTGTATTGGGTGCGTTGGGGACACAAGAGACTCTTTTTTATTTGGTTGTAGGGTTGTTTGAGAGAGACCATCTTCATCCTACGCCTCCCACGGATTGATAAACCTTAGGTCATCCACTTGAGGGAAATTTGCTACTGTGCTACAGAACTCTGCACTTGGAGGCCCAACAACGTCTACAAAAAGAAAGATTGCGTAGTAGACATCAAGCTCTTTTCTTGCGCCATTGCCGAGGAGGTGAGTGCTTGAAGTTATATCTTTAGATCTTGCAATTGAATCTTTTAGTTTCGTGTTTATCACTAGTTTAGTCTATAAAATAAAACTACAAAAAATGGAATTGATTCATCTTTTTAATGTCGTTCGTGAAAATGTTGGAAAGGAAAATTGTGCCCAAGTGTTAGAAGAAGAAGTCAATAAAATGTTCGGCACTAAATATTTGAATGATGAGCATGATTGCAACGTTGTTAGTATGAATTCTTTGAATATCCATGATGCTAATGATATGCAAAGCCATAAGCTTGGGGATGCAATGTTTTATGAAGATGATATTTGTCCCCCAAGTTTTGATGATAAAATTTATTACGATGATAGCATGCATCCTATTTATGATGATTATATTGATGAAAGTGGATTTGGAGAGGCCATGAATTTATTTAATGATGATTCCACTATTTCGGAAGAGGTTCCAATTGATTATGAGAACAAAGTTGCTATATATGATGATTATTGTGATGAAATCTATGCTATAAAGAATAGTCATAACAAAGAAACTTGTCATCGTTATTTTAATTTTCAATTTGATTATGCCTCACATGATAGTTATTTTGTTAAATTTGCTCCCACTACTATCCATGAGAATAAATTTGCTTATGTGGTGATTTATAAAAAATTTATGCATGTGATCATGAAAAGAGTGCTTTATGGATAGTTATATTGTTGAATTAATTCATGATGCCACTGAAAATTACTATGAGATAGGAACATATGCTTTTACATATCGCAATAATATCAAGTTTCCTCTCTATGTGTTGAAAGTTTTCAAGTCCTGCTTGTTTTGCCTTCCTATGCAAGTTGATTCTTCTTCCCATAAGTTGTTTGATCACAAAATCCCTATGCATAAGAAGTGGGTAAGGCTCAAATGTGCTAGTCATATGCTTCATGATGCTCCCTTTATGATTCAATTCCTATCTTTCATGTGAGCATCATTCAAATCATCATGCCTAGCTAAAAAGGCATTAAAGAAAAGCGCTTGTTGGGAGACAACCCAATATTTGTACCTACTGTTTTCGGTGTGTTCACATGATTATGCTACTGTAGAATCATGTTTTATAGCTTCTGTTTCAATAAAGTTCCAAGTAAGAGCTTTGGGATGGTCTATGGTGATAGTTGATTTGATCTTGCTGAAAAACAGAAACTTTTGCGCTCATTGCCATAATTTTAGAAATTCACATAAGCGTGATTTTGATCTGATTATTTTACACAAGATTGCTATACAAATTGCCTAGACTGTCCTAATTTTTCAGAATTTTTGGAGTTACAGAAGCATAAAAAGTTAACAGATTACTACAAATTGTTCTATTTTTTACAGATTCTGTTGTCATTGTGTTGTTTGCTTATTTTGATGAATCTATGGTAGTATCAGAGGGTATTGATACGTCTTCAACGTATCTATAATTTTTGATTGTTCCATGCTATTATATTATCTGTTTTGTATGTTTAATGGGCTTTAGTATGCTCTTTTATATTATTTTTGGGACTAACCTATTAACACGAGGCGCAGTGCCAGTGTCTGTTTTTTTGCCTATTTTAGAGTTTCATAGAAAATGAATACCAAACGGAGTCCAAACGGAATGAAACCTTCGCGATGATCTTTCTTGGACCAAAAGCAATCCAGAAGACTTGGAGTAGAAGTCTGGAACTCCACGAGGTGGCCACGAGGCAGGAGGGCACGCCCAGGGGGGTAGGCGCGCCCCCACCCTCGTGGGCCCCTCGTAGCTCCATCGACGTACTTCTTCCGCTTATATATACTCTTATACCCTAGAAACATCACAGAGAGCCATGAAACCACTTTTCCACTGCCGCAACCTTTTGTACCTGTGAGATCCCATCTTGGGGCCTTTTTCGGCGACTGCCGGAGGGGGAATCAATCACGGAGGGCTTCGACATCAACACCATAGCCTCTCCGATGAAGCGTGAGTAGTTTACCACAGACCTTCGGGTCCATAGTTATTAGCTAGATGGCTTCTTCTCTCTCTTCGATTCTCAATACAAAGTTCTCCTCGATGTTCTTGGAGATCTATTCGATGTAATACTCTTTTGCGGTGTGTTTGCCGAGATCCGATGAATTGTGGGTTTATGAACAAGATTATCTATGAATATTATTTGGTTCTTCTCTATATTCTTATATGCATGATTTGATATCTTTGCAAGTGTCTTCAAATTATCGGTTTAGTTTGGCCTACTAGATTGATCTTTCTTGCAATGGGAGAAGTGCTTAGCTTTAGGTTCAATCTTGCAGTGCCCTTTCCCAGTGAAGTAGGGGCAGCAAGGCACGTATTGTATTGTTGCCATCAAGGATAAAAAGATGGGGATTATATCATATTGCTTGAGTTTATCCCTCTACATCATGTCATCTTGCTTAATGTATTACTCTGTTCTTATGACTTAATACTCTAGATGCATGCTGGATAGCGGTCAATGTGTGGAGTAATAGTAGTTGATGCAGAATCATTTCGATATACTTGACACGAACGTGATGCCTATATTCATGATCGTTGCCTTAGATATCTTCATAACTATGCGCTTTTTTATCAATTGCTCGGCGGTAATTTGTTCACCCACCGTAATACATGCTATCTTGAGAGAAGCCACTAGTGAAACCTATGACCCACGGGTCTCTTTCTTATTATATTGCATCTCTTTTATTTACATTGCATCTTGTTTACTATATTGCAATCTTCACTTTCCAATCTATACAAAAAAAATACCAAAAATATTTACTTTACTATCTTTATTAAATCTCACTTTTGCGAGTGACCGTGAAGGGATTGACAACCCCTTTATCGCGTTGGTTGCAAGGTTCTTGATTGTTTGTGCAGGTACTAGGTGACTTGTGCGTTGTCTCCTACTGGATTGATACCTTGGTTCTCAAAACTAAGGGAAATACTTACGCTACTTTGCTGCATCACCCTTTTTTCTTCAAGGGAAAACCAACACATGCTTAAGAGGTAGCAAGAAGTATTTCTGGCGCCGTTGCCGGGGAGATCTATGCCAAGTCAAGACATACCAACTACCCATCATAAACTCTTCTCCCTCGCATTACATTATTTGCCATTCGCCTCTCGTTTTCCTCTCCCCCACTTCTAAAATGATTTTCAGAAACCTTTGCCTTTGCTTCGCCCTTGCTTCCCTTTTTATTCATCTCTTTCTCCATGGCCAAATCTAGAGGAACTTCGGGTTTTCTCTCAGGATCTAGTATCTTGGATAACCCATCTATCCTTTCCAAGCTCATAAATAATGATGCTATGGAAAAACTTACTGGGATAGTTGAGGAGGATTTCAATCTTGATGAAGATGATCCCGGAATTTTTCGCTATTTGCTTGATGAATCTTTTAAGGACGCTTGGGATCGGCTGCTGAGGATTCGAGCCAGCCATGTGTCCCAATATCAAATTGAGGTTTACTTAAAGAACTTCTATTTTGGCCTCCCCCTTCTTTTAAGAAATTTTTGGATTCTATTTTTGAAAGCGGTTTTCTTGGAGGGGATGCCATCGATACTTATGAGAAGATGAAAACCATATTTGGGCACCCGAAGGAAAAGGATGTTGAATCTACCTTCATTATGAGTTTCTATCAAAACGAAATAATTAAAGAGATGAAGGCAAGTTTAGATGTAAATTTTCACAATGTGCTTAATCTTTCTTCCACTATGAATGGCCATGTGCTCTCACAAAACAGAAAGATAAATGCTATAGATAAGAAATTTTCTCTTTTATTCCCCAATACAAAAGATGGCAATACCTAGATCTATTCTTGTTTTTATCCCTAGCTAGGGGCGTTAAACGATAGCGCTTGTTGGGAGGCAACCCAATTTTATTTTTGTTCTTTGCTTTTTGGTCTTGTTTAGTAATAAATAATTCATCTAGCTTCTGTTATGATTGTGTTTTTTATATTTTAATTAGTGTTTGTGCCGAGTAAAGCCTTTAGGATCTTCTTGGGTGATTGTTGTTTGATCTTGCTGGTAAAAACAGAAAGTATGCACTCATGAAAATAATTATACTTTTTTACCAGTGAGCGATAAAATACCAATTCCAACTGCAGTAGATCAATATACTTTTTATCCTAGTTGTCCTAATTTTTCAGAATTTTTGGAGTTATAGAAATATTGGAAAGTTACAGATTGCTATAGACTGTTATGTTTTTGACAGATTCTGTTTTTGTGTGTTGTTTGGTTATTTTGATGAATCTATGAGTAGTATCGGGGGGTATGAACCATCGAGAAGTTGGAATACAGGAGGTTTAACACCAATATAAATAAAGAATGAGTTCATTACAATATCTTAAAGTGATGGTTTATTTTCTTATACTAACGGAGCTCATGAGATTTTATGTTGAAGTGTTGTGTTGTGAAGTTTTCAATTTTTTGGGTAAAGATTTGATGGATTTTGGAATAAGGAGTGGCAAGAGCCTAAGATTGGGGATGCCCAAGGCACCCCAAGGTAAAATTCAAGGACAACCAAAAGCCTAAGCTTGGGGATGCCCCGGAAGGCATCCCCTCTTTCGTCTTCGTCTATCGGTAACTTTACTTGAGGCTATATTTTTATTCACCACATGATATGTGTTTTACTTGGAGAGTCTTGTATGATTTGATTCTTTGCTTTTTAGTTTACCACAATCATCCTTGCTGTACACACCTTTTGGGAGAGACACGCATGAATCGGAATTTATTAGAATACTCTATGTGCTTCACTTATATCTTTTGAGCTAGATAATTTTGCTCTAGTGGTTCACTTATATCTTTTTAGAGCACGGTGGTGGTTTTATTTTATAGAAATTATTGATCTCTCATGATTCACTTGTATTATTTTGAGACTCTTTTAGAACAGCATGGTAATTTGCTTTGGCTATAAAACTAGTCCTAATGTGATGCGCATCCAAGATGGGTATAATAAAAACTTTCATATAAAGTGCGTCGAATACTATGACAAGTTTGATTCTTTATGATTGTTTTGAGATATGAAGATGGTGATATTAGAGTCATGCTAGTAGAGTAGTTGTGAATTTGAGAGATACTTGTGTTGAATTTTGTGATTCCCGTAGCATGCACGTATGGTGAACCGTTATGTGATGAAGTCGGAGCATGATTTATTTTTTGATTGTCTTCCTTATGAGTGGAGGTCAGGGACGAGCAATGGTCTTTTCCTACCAATCTATCCCCCTAGGAGCATGCGCCTAATACTTTGTTTCGATAACTGATAGATTTTTGCAATAAGTATGTGAGTTCTTTATGACTAATGTTGAGTCCATGGATTATACGCACTCTCAACCTTCCACCATTGCTAGCCTCTCTAGTATCGCGCAACTTTCACCGGTACCATAAACAAACCAATTACCTTCCTCAAAACAGCCACCATACCTACCTATTATGGCATTTCCATAGCCATTCCGAGATATATTGCCATGCAACTTTCCACCGTTCCGTTTATTATGACACGCTTCATCATTGTCATATTGCTTTGCATGATCATATAGTTTACATTGTATTTGAGCAAAGCCACCTTTCATAATTCTTTCATACATGTCACTCTTGATTCATTGCACATCCTGATACACCGCCGGAGGCATTCACATAGAGTCATATTTTGTTCTAAGTATCGAGTTGTAATTTTTAAGTTGTAAGTACATAAAAGTGTGATGATCATCATTATTAGAGCATTGTTCCATGTGAGGAAAGGAATGATGGAGATTATGATTCCCCCACAAGTCGGCATGAGACTCCTGACGGAAAAAAAAGAGAAAAAAAGAGGCCATAAAAAGAGAAAAGGCCCAAATAAAAAAATTAAAAAAATGAGAGAAAAATAGAGAAGGGACAATGCTACTATCCTTTTTCCACACTTGTGCTTTAAAGTAACACCATGATCTTCATGATAGAGAGCCTCCTATGTTGTCACTTTCATATACTAGTGGGAATTTTTCATTATAGAACTTGGCTTGTATATTCCAATGACGAGCTTCCTCAAAATGCCCTAGGTCTTCGTGAGCAAGCGAGTTGGATGCACACCCACTTAGTTTCTTTTTGAGCTTTCATACACTTATAGCTCTAGTGCATCCGTTGCATGGCAATCCCTACTCACTCACATTGATATCTATTGATGGGCATATCCATAGCCCCTTGATACGCCTAGTTGACGTGAGACTATCTTCTCCTTTTTGTCTTCTCCACAACCACCTCTATTCCACCTATAGTGCTATGTCCATGGCTCACGCTCATGTATTGCGTGAAGATTAAAAAGGTTTGAGAACATCAAAAGTATGAAACAATTGCTTGGCTTGTCATCGGGGATTGTGCATGATTTAAATATTTTGTGTCATGAAGATAGAGCATAGCCAGACTATATGATTTTGTAGGGATAGCTTTCTTTGGCCATGTTATTTTCAGAAGACATGATTGCTTTATTAGTATGCTTGAAGTATTATTGTTTTTATGTCAATATTAAACTTTTGTCTTGAATCTTTCGGATCTGAACATTCATGCCAAAATAAAGAAAATTACATTGATAATTATGTTAGGTAGCATTCCACATCAAAAATTATGTTTTTATCATTTACCTACTCAAGGACGAGCAGGAATTAAGCTTGGGGATGCTTGATACGTCTCCAACGTATCTATAATTTTTGATTGTTCCATGCTATTATATTATCTGTTTTGGATGTTTAATGGGATTTAGTATGCTCTTTTATATTATTTTTGGGACTAACCTATTAACCGGAGGCCCAGTGCCAGTTTTTGTTTTTTTTGCCTATTTTATAGTTTCGCAGAAAAGGAATACCAAACAGAGTCCAAACAGAATGAAACCTTCGCGATGATATTTCTTGGACTGAAAGTAATCCAGAAGACTTGGAGTAGAAATCTGGAACTCCACGAGGTGGCCATGAGGCAGGAGGGCGCGCCCAGGGGGTAGGCGCGCCCCCACCCTCATGGGCCCCTCGTAGCTCCACCGACGTACCTCTTCCGCCTATATATACTCTTATACCCTAGAAACATCGCAGAGATCCACGAAACCACTTTTCCACTGCCGCAACCTTCTATGCCCATGAGATCTCATCTTGGGGCCTTTTCCGGCGATCCGCCAGAGGGGGTGTCAATCACGGAGGGCTTCTACATCAACACCATAGCCTCTCCGATGAAGCATGAGTAGTTTACCACAGACCTTCGGGTCCATTGTTATTAGCTAGATGGCTTCTACTCTCTCTTTGATTCTCAACAATACAAAGTTCTCCTCGATGTTCTTGGAGATCTATTCGATGTAATACTCTTTTGCGATGTGTTTGCCGAGATCCGATGAATTGTGGGTTTATCAACAAGATTATCTATGAATATTATTTGGTTCTTCTCTGAATTCTTATATGCATGATTTGATATCTTTGCAAGTCTCTTCGAATTATCGGTTTAGTTTGGCCTACTAGATTGATCTTTCTTGCAATGGGAGAAGTGCTTAACTTTGGGTTCAATCTTGCGGTGTCCTTTCCCAGTGACAGTAGGGGCAGAAAGGCACGTATTGTATTGTTGCTAGCGAGGATAAAAAGATGGGGTTTATATCATATTGCTTGAGTTTATCCCTCTACATCATGTCATCTTTCTGAATGCATTACTCTGTTCTTATGAACTTAATACTCTAGATGCATGCTGGATAGCGGTCGATGTGTGGAGTAATAGTAGTAGATGCAGAATTGTTTCGATCTACTTGACACGAACGTGATGCCTATATTCATGATCATTGCCTTAGATATCTTCATAACTATGCACTTTTCTATCAATTGCTCGGCAGTAATTTGTTCACCCACTGTAATACATGCTATCTTGAGAGAAGCCACCAGTGAAACCTATGGCCCCCGGGTCTCTTTCTTATTATATTACATCTCTTTTATTTACATCGCATCTCGTTTACTATATTGCAATCTTTACTTTCCAATCTATACAACAAAAATACCAAAAATATTTACTTTACTATCTTTATTAGATCTCACTTTTGCTAGTGACCGTGAAGGTATTGACAACCCCTTTATCGCGTTTGTTGCAAGGTTCTTGATTGTTTGTGCAGGTACTAGGTGACTTGTGCATTGTATCCTACTGGATTGATACCTTGGTTCTCAAAACTGAGGAAAATATTTACGCTACTTTGTTGCATCACCCTTTCCTCTTCAAGGGAAAACCAATGCATGCTCAAGAGATAGCAGGTATGAACCATGGAGAAGTTGAAATATAGTAGATATAACACCAACATAAATTTATAATGAGTTCACAACAATACCTAAGTGGTAATTTGCTTTATTATACTAACGGAGCTTACGACTTTTCTGTTGAGTTTTGTGTTGTGAAGTTTTCAAGTTTTGGCTTAAGTTTCGATGGAATACGGAATAATGAGTGGCAAGAGCCTAAGCTTGGGGATGCCCAAGGCACCCTAAGGTAATATTCAAGGAATACCCAAGCAACTAAGCATGGGGATGCCCAGGATGGCATCCCCTCTTTTGTCTTCAATCCATCGATAAAATTACTTGAGGCTATATTTTTATTCACCACATGGTACGAGTTTTGCTTGGACCGTCATTGTATTTTATCTGGATTTCCTTGCTGTTATTTAGAATAATTTTTTGCATCTTTTCTTTCAATAAAAAGGTCAAGTATAGCCTTTACTATGCTTATTTTGCAAGTCTATATGTTGCTGTTTTGAAAACAAAAACTTTTCTATCATTGTCTGAATTCTTATGGAAAGTCATAATGTGATAAAATTTTGAAATGTTTACACAATGAGTAGCAACAAATTTTCTACTGTGTGGTAATTTTTCAGAATTTTTTGAGTTAGTGAAGTATGATTCCTCTTGCATTCTTTACACACTATTCTGTTCAGACAGATTACTGTTAGGATTGCATTGTTTGCATATGTTTGCTTGTTTAATGATGCTATTTGAGGGTAGGAATATTAAATATGCAGAGGCATTTAGTATGCAATGTTAAATAATAATTTTAGTGATTTGCTACAGTAGAGAATAACAAGGTTATTGCATTTATTTATACTAACTTATCTCATGAGTTCTTGTTGAGTTTTGTGTGGACGAAGTTTTTAAGATTTAGGGAAACCGTGATATAAAAGGAATTAAGGAGACACAAAAGCTCTAGCTTGGGGATGCCCAAGGCATCCCTAATTAATATTTCAAGAAGTCTCAAGCATCTAAGCTTTGCGATGGCCCGGTTGGCATCCCACCTTTTTTCTTCAACAATGATCGGTTAGCCTCGATTGAGCCTAAGTTTTGCTTCTTCTCATGATATGTGCTATTCTTAAAATGTAATTTTATTTTGTTTTTCTTGCTGTTTGAATAATATATTAAGATCTAAAATCTTAAATGAGAGAGAGCGTCCTCACATAACTACATAATTACTCAACTACTCATTGATCTTCACTTATATCCTTTTGGAGCAGTTTGTCATTTACTCTCATGCTTCACTTATATTATTTTGAGAGTCTTATAAATAGTATGGCAATTTTCTTAGGTTATGAATTTGGTCCTAATATGATGGGCATCCAAGAGGGATATAATGAAAACTTTCATTTAAAGAGCATTGAATTTATGAGAAGTTTGATTCCTTGCATTTGTTTTGAGATATAAAGATGGTGATATAAGATTCATGCTAGTGAGTAATTATGGATTGGTATAAATACTTGTGTTAAAGTTTGTGATTCCCGTAGCATGCACATATGATGAACTGTTATGTGATGAAGTTGGAGCATGATTTATTTTTTTGATTGTTTTCCTTATGAGTGGCGGTCGGGGACGAGCGACGGTCTTTTCATACCTATCCCCCTAGGAGCATGCGTGTAGTACTTTGTTTCGATGGCTAATAATTTTTTGCAATTAGTATGTGAGTTCTTTATGACTAATGATGAGTCCATGGATTATACGCACTCTCACCCTTCCACCATTGCTAGCCTCTCTAGTACCGTGCAACTTTCGCTTGTGCATTAAACCCACCATTTACCCTTCCTCAAAATAGCCACCATACCTACCTATTATGGTATTTCCATAGCCATTTCGAGACATATTTCCTTGCAACTTCCACTGTTCCGTTTATTATGACACATACCATCATTGTCATATTGCTTTGCATGATCATGCACTTGTGATACGTCCATTTTGCATCATGCTTTTATATTGATATTTATTGCATTATGGGCTGTTATTACACATTATATGACAATACTTATGTCTTTCCTCTCTTATTTTATAAGGTTTCCACGAAGAGGGAGAATGCCGTCAGCTGGAATTCTGGACTGGAAAAGGAGTAAATATTAGAGACCTATTCTACACAACTCCAAAAGTCCTGAAACTTCACGGAGAATATTTTTGGAATATATAAAAAATATTGGGCGAAGCAAGAAGCAGAGGGGGGCCACCAGCCAGTCACAAGGGTGGAGGGCGCGCCCTACCCCTGGGCTCGCCTCCCGTCCTTGTGGGCCCCCTGGCAGGCCTATGACGCCCATCTTCTGCTATATGGTGTGTTTTGACCTTGAAAAAATAAGAAGGAAGCTTTCGGGACGAAGCGCCGCCGTCTCGAGTCGGAACCTGGGAAGAACTAATCTAGGGCTCCGGCAGGGTTGTTCTGCCGGGGAAACTTCCCTCCATGAGGTGGAAATCATTGCCATCGTCATCACCAATGATCCTCTCATCGAGAGGGGGTCAATCTCCATGAACATCTTCACCAGCACCATCTCTTCTCCAAACCCTAGTTCATCTCTTGTATCCGATCTTTCTCTCAAAACCTCAGATAGGTACATGTGGGTTGCTAGTAGTGTTGATTACTCCTTGTAGTTGATGCTAGTTGGTTTATCCGGTGGAAGATTATATTTTCAGATCCTTAATGATAATTATCACTCCTCTGATCTTGATCATAAATATGTTTTGTGAGTAGTTATGTTTGTTCCTGAGGACGTGGGAGAAGTGTTGTTATAAGTAATCTTGTGAATTTGGTATTCGTTCGATATTTTGATGAGATGTATGGTGTCTCTCCTCTAGTGGTGTTATGTGAGCGTCGACTACATGACCCTTCACCATTATTTGGGCCTAGGGGAAGGCATTTGGATGTAATAAGTAGATGTTGGGTTGCTAGAGTGACAGAAGCTTAAACCCTAATTTATGCGTTGCTTCGTAAGGGGGCTGATTTGGATCCATATGTTTGACGCTATGGTTAGGTTTACCTTAATTCTTATTTCATAGTTGTGGATGCTTGCGAGAGGGTTAATCATAAGTGGGAGGCTTGTCCAAGGAAGGGCAGCACCCAAGCACCGGTCCACCCACATATCAAATTATCAAAGTAACAAACGTGAATCATATGAGCATGATGAAAACTAACTTGACAACAATTTCCATGTGTCCTCGGGAGCACTTTGCTTTATATAAGAGTTCGTCCAGGCTTGTACTTTGCTACAAAAAGGATTGGGCCACCTTGCTACACCTTGTTTACTTTTGTTACTTGTTACCCGTTACGATTTATCTTATCACACAAGTATCTGTTACCGATAATTTCAGTGCTTGCAGAGAATACCTTGCTGGAGACCACTTGTCATTTCCTTCCGCTCCTCATTGGGATCGACACTCTTACTTATCAGTAGGACTACGATAGATCCCCTATACTTGTGGGTCATCAAGACTCTTTTCTGGCACCGTTGCCGGGGGGTGAAGCGCCTTTGGTAAGTGGAATTCGGTAAGGAAACATTTATATAGCGTGCTCAAATTTACTGTCACTTGTTACTATGGAAAATAATCCTTTGAGGGGCTCTTTCAGGGTATCTTCACCTCGACCGAAAGAGCAAAGATTTGCTCCTCAACCTACTGCACCTACTGAAAATATTTATTATGAAATTCCTTCGGGTATGATAGAGAAACTGCTAGCTAATCCTTATGTAGGAGATGGAACATTACATCCTGATATGCACCTAATCTATTTGGATGAAGTTTTTGGATTATTTAAGCTTGTAGGTATGCCCGAGGATGTTGTCAAGAAGAAGGTATTCCCTTTATATTTGAAGGGAAAGGCATTGACATGGTATAGGCTATGTGATGATATTGGATCCTGGAACTACAATCGGTTGAAATTGGAATTTCATCGGAAGTTTTATCCTATGCATCTGGTTCATCGTGATCGGAATTATATATATAATTTTTGGGCTCGTGAAGGAGAAAGTATCGCTCAATCTTGGGGGAGGCTTAAGTCAATGTTATATTCATGCTCCAATCATGAGCTCTTAAGAGAAATTATTATTCAAAAATGCTTACTCATAATGATCGATCCATGCTCGATGCTTTGTGTGCCGGTTCCTATATGAAGAAGGATATTGAATTCAAATGGGATTTATTGGAAAGAATTAAACACAACTCTGAAGATTGGGAACTCGATGAAGCTAAGGAGTCAGGTATAAACCTTAAGTTTGATTGTGTTAAATCTTTTATGGATACCGATGCTTTTCATGAATTTAGCACTGAATATGGACATGACTCTGAGATAGTAGCTTCTTTCTGTGAATCCTTTGCTACTCATATTGATCTTCCCGAGGAGAAGTGGTTTAAATATCATCCTCCCATTTAAGTTAAAGTAGTTGAGCCTATTAATGTTGAAGAGACTATTACTTATAATGTTGATCCTATTATTCCTACTGCTTATATTGAGAAACCACCTTTTCCTGTTAGAATAAAGGATCATGCTAAAGCTTCAATTGTGGTTCGTAAGAGTTATACTAGAACACCTACACCCCCTCAGCAAATTAAAGTTGAAATTAGTATTGCTATGGTTAAAGATCTCTTGGTTGATAATATTGATGGGAATGTTATTTATTTCTGTGATGAAGCTGCTAGAATTGCTAAACCCGATATGAAAGATAAACATAGACCTGTTGTTGGCATGCCTGTTGTTTCTGTAAAAATAGGAGATCATTATTATCATGGCTTATGTGATGTGGGTCCTAGTGTGAGTGCAATTCCTTATACCTTGTATGAAGAAATTATGAATGATATTGCATCTGCTGAGATAGAAGATATTGATGTTACTATTAAGCTTGCGAATAGAGATACTATATCACCAATTGGGATTGTTAGAGATGTCGAAGTCTTGTGTGGGAAAATTAAATACCCTACTGATTTTCTCGTTCTTGGTTCCCCACAAGATAACTTTTGTCCCATTATATTTGGTAGACCTTTCTTGAACACTGTTAATACTAAGATATACTGTGAGAAAGATATTGTTACTATTGGTTTAGGGGATATGTCTCATGATTTTAATTTCTCTAAATTTCGTAGACAACCCCATGATAAATAATTGCCTAGTAAGGATGAAATTATTGGTCTTGCTTCTATTGCCGTACCTCCTACCAATCCTTTAGAACAATATTTGCTAGACCATGAAAATGATACGCATATGAATGAAAGAAGGGAAATAGAAGAAGTCACTGGTACAACAAGGTGCTATAAAACCAGTTTTAACCCCTTTCCGCGACGGCATTTGGAGCTGTTGCCAAGTGAGTGTGGGCGATTGGGGGTCCTTCTCACACGACCCAGAAACCGTCGGGGATATGCCCTCCTGGCACACATTGTAACATCCCAATTTTCAATTTGGATGTTATACATAGGTCATCACATGCATATCATATTTTATTTGCATTTTGGTTGTGATCCTAGAAATCTTAACCAACTCAAGGACCCAAGGAGAGAGTTGGAGATTTCATTCATTTTCATATTTGATTTTTTTTCTCAAATTTGAAAAGAGGATCAATTTGATTTTAATATATTCTCTCCAATTATTTCCAATAATGAAAATAAATGAGAGAAGATAATATGACTTCTTCAAAAGAAAGGAATATTGGAGAAGAAATTTTAAAATCAAATTCATAATTTATTTGAATTAGAAAAATATGCATTTTTGAAAATTGCATTTTTAGGCCAGAAAAATGTTCACCTTGTTCTAAATATTAGGTTTAGACGGTGAAAATTGTTTATGGTATTTTTAGAATTTATATTTTATTAGGATTTTCTTTTGGGCGAAATTTATTTATTTTAAAAAAAGTTCGCCGCCCGACTGGGCCGAAGGCCCAGCCGAGCCGGGCGACAGCCCACGTCACCCCGCCGCCCCCTCTCCCAAGGCAGACCCCCCTCTCGGCCTTCATAAGCCCACCCCACCCCGCCGCCTCCTCACCCCACCCCGCCACCGCAGCCCGCCACTGAGCCGAGCCGCCGCCGCCGCCGCCCTTTAGCCGTGTCGCCTCGCCGCCGCACCACCGCCCTGCCCCGCAGCCCCGCGTCGCCCCACCCTGCCGTCTCGCCGGAGCCGCTGCGTCGCTGCCGTTGCCGTTGCCGCCGCCGGTCAAGTCCGGTTAACCGGTAAAAACTGATCCGGTTTTATTTTCTGGTTTTCTCTCGGTTTATTTTTTTAGGGTTAGGGTTTTTCTCGTTTTTTACGTTCAGTTCTAATTTGCGGACGTTCATCCGTTAATCCGCGGTAGAGAACATTTTCGTTCATTATGGTTTCGTAGCGAACGTTTGTTTGTTAGGTTTTTCTTTTTATTTTATTTTCGGCCAGGAACCTAACCGCGAATATTTTTCTCATAGATTAGCCCCTGATTTTCAAACCTTCGCAACTTTTTGCTCGTTCATCCAAATCCAGTGAAACCAACACCAAAATATTCGTCTTGTTTCTCTCTTTCCAGATAATCAACTTGAACATGATTTTGACAAATTAAAATTTGGTTGCAAGCATATTTGAATTTGAACTTCTTTTGATCGCAGTTTGAGTTTCGCAGCTCCGATTCGATAGATTCTTTTTGCAAATCGAAGCCCTTCAGTTGAACTTTCAGTTTGGATCTTTTCATTTGAGTTTTACCCTTGTATCTTATGCTTGAATGCTTATGTATGCTATTGTTTATTCACAATAGAGTTTCCGGAGTGTGAAGCGTGCTACTACGAGTCACTAGGGTTTTCAGATCGTCAGCAAGGCAATTAACACTTTGATCATATCCCTTATTACCCAGTTTTTATGCATTAGTCTCAATCGTCAAACAATGCATGAGTAGGATCTATTTAACATGTGGGTATTTGGGAAGTAGTTGTTGAGGTAGTACCTATTGCCCTTTTATTCAAACCTTGGGAGTTACTATGTTATGCTTATTATACTTTGATATGCTATGCTCATAGACGTGGTTTGGTTTGAGTGATTCATGATAGTTGTGAGTATTATTATGAACTAAGGGTTTACTTAAGGTGGTTACTTTAACATACCTCTGGGTGGATTGGTTTGTGGGCACCTGGGGAAATCCAGTGTTGTCCAAAGGAGAATCCCGGGGTATCCGTGTGATTTTTCCTATGGTTCACCACCCAGGCTCAAAGGGATCATTATGTTATTCATGCTGGAAACTTTCGTGTGCAGCCACAAGACACTATGGGCTCTGGCATAGTTGAGTAAGTTGTGGTAAACCTTTCCATGATGGGCTAGCAGATGTAGGGGATTGTAGGTGTACCGGCCTATCTATCGGTTAAGGGGACCTCTTCAGAAAGACTGTGTCTCGGTCATCCGTTTCTCAAACATCATGCAGTGCGAGAAATTCAATGGAGGAGATCGGGTCTTGTGGGGAAAAGTGCGCAAACCTCTGCAGAGTGTATAAACTAATCATGGTTAGCCATGTCACCGGTTATAGACATCTTGAGTATCTGGTGCTTGAATTTCTATGTTGATTTCATCACTTTACTTAATTAACTTGTTGTGTTATTGATTATTAATTTGGGATTGAGATGGGGTTACCATTCTTAATGTTTTTCAACAAACTTTGTAGTTAAATAAAATATATTTCTTTGTTGTAGGGAAAACCTAGCTTTTCGCAAAAAGATAACCATAGAGCGTCCACCAGCCATATATGCATATAGTTATAGCTGTTACTTGTTCATTGCTCTTTAGTGTTATCTTGCCAGCATATTCCATGTGCTGACCTACACAGGCTGCGACGTATTGTGTTGCAGAGTTTTCAGACGAAGAGTAAGGTGCGCTAGGTCGTTGTCATGCACTTAGCTATGCCGTTGGAGTTGATGGACTCATTTACCCTCGAAGCTTCCACTATTATCTTATTTAGATGGCCTTTAGCCATATTATTGTAATAAGTACTCTCTTTTAAGACAATCGATGTAATAAGTGTGTGATTGAACTCTATTATAAACCCTCGAGTAATGTGTGTGTCAGCATTACCGATCCAGGGATGACACTTATACACAGAGATTTGACCGTTTGAGGTCGAATCGCTACAAGATGGTGTCAGAGCACACGCTGACTGTTGGACGCGACCACTAAGATGAGCCATAGGACACTCTTATCTACTCATTTCTGACTCTTCTCCCCTTTCCACTCTATAGATGGCGGACCCAAGGAACAAGTTTTCTCAACCGGATGAAGACACCCCTTTTGGACGACACTTGAAGGAAGCCACTAGATACCTGAACGTCGGAATACCAAGCTTCACCGGGACCTACACCACCACTCTACCGGAAGAAGAGCGCTGGACAATTTGAGTACATGTTCCAGGAAGGACATCCACACCAGTTACTGAGCCCATAGAGTTTTCCTTTTATGCACCAACCTGGAGTCTAGGAAAGAGCATGGCAGCTCACATCACCATGGGACGCATCGACGAAGTTTACCACAGGATCTTAAGGACACCATCTACCAGATATGTGGACAACGAGATGAGCAATGGGAGATGATTTGCACCAGGAGGGACACGTCCATTGCAGCCTACATCTAGGAGTTAAACCAACACATTCGTTGACAGGAGAACCAGATGTGTGCCAGCATGATAGACCTGAAGAAGGCGATAACCAAGAACATGGAGCTAGAAGAGGAACTCAAGTCTACACGCGATGGATATGAAGAGGAAATTGTTGTACTACTGGAGAAGAATGAAGACCTGTCGCAGAAGCTAGTAATATTCATGGGAGACCCCGCGCCAGGAGAGGACAACCATCCCAAGGACTACATCATCTCCGACGACACCGACTCCGACCCCGACAGTGATGATGATTATGAAGACGAAGCTGGAGCAGATATCATGGAGTCTTCTTCCGATCAAAATTTCTAGTTTACCACCATATTATTAATAGTATTCCCCCATGTATATAGTAGTAGTCTGAGTATTTTGTAACGCTAGCTAGATCGATTGTATGCCCTTGTTTTGAATTGAGTGGTGTGATAATGAATGTGTTTGTCTCATGTGCATATGGGTAGTGATTTTCTCCTTAGACCTCACTCTATTCTAATCTCTCCCCTCTAAGCCTACTAGATGCCTCTGAGACGTGACCGCAGATTTGTCTTCCCACCGGAGCTCACCCAGTTGATCCAACAACAGAATGCCTTGATGCAGTTGCTAGTCCAGAACCAAGGCAACAACAACAACAACAATAACAACCCACCGCCACCACCTTCAGTTGAGAATTTAGCCCATTTTCTGAGGTTAAATCCGCCGGTGTTTTCCAGTAGCACCAAGCCGATTGTTGCTGATGACTGGCTCCGTGGGATTGGAAGGGAGCTGACCACCGCAGGTTGCACAGATGTTGAGAAGGTGCGTTTTGTCGCACATCAATTGGATGGACCCGCAGCCTCATGGTGGGAGAATTACACTGCCACTTTTCCCATAGCCAATGTCACATGGGATCAGTTTCAGCAAGATTTCCGCACAGCCCATGTCTCAACTAGAGCAATGAGTATGAAGAAGCGTGAGTTTCACAACTTAAGCCAGGGAAATCGTACTGTGGGGCAGTACATAGATGAGTTTAGTAAGTTAGCTCGCTATGCCCCAGATAATGTGGCCATAGATGCCGTGAAGTAGGAGAAGTTTATGGAAGGGCTGAATGATGAGATAAGTATGCAGTTGATGGTGGCAACATTCACTAACTACCAGAAGTTGGTAGACAGGGCCCTTATGATTGAAAGTAAGCAGCAGTAGAAAAAAGAGCCGCAAACAGAAGTATGGACAAGGGAAGTACAATTCTGGAGCTCAGCAGAAGCCTCGCTTTACCCCTAACTCCAGAGGTTACACCCATAACCATGGAGGGCATATTCATGACGGAGTAAGCACACATAACCACAATGGCCCTAAGAATGGGAATGGGAATGGAGGAAGCAACAACCAGAACCACTCCAATCCAGCAACACCCGCTAAGAAGGACCTGAGTCATGTCACCTGTTACAAGTGCAGGAAGACTGGACACTACGCCAATGATTGCTCAGAGTTGAAGAATGGCAACGGAAATGGAAACTCTGGGAAGAATCCCAACCCCATCACCAGAGGACAAGTGAATCACGTTAACGTGGAGGAGGTTGAAGAACAGCCAGATGCACTTATAGGTAAGTTTTTGATTAAGTCATTTACTGCAATAGTTCTTTTTGATACTGGTGCATCACATTCATACATATCAAGGAGATTTGTGGATAAGTATAAGTTTCCCACCAAAGTTCTTAAGACACCTATGTTAGTAAGCTCACCTGGATCGGAGTATATGGCAAGCAGAGGATGTTTTCAGATGCCATTGACCATAGGTAGGCATGTTTTCCCCTCAGACCTAATAGTCTTGGAGTCACAAGGATTGGATGCGATACTAGGCATGGATTGGCTACCAATGTATGGAGGAAATACCGATTGTGCTAGTAAGTCAATTCTACTCACCACCCCGGAGGGAAAAAGGATCAAGTATGTGTCTAGGCATGCGCCAAGGAGGACCCAAGTGAATTCTCTCTTGGGAGTTGTTCAGGAAAAACTGCCTGTTGTGAAGGATTACCCGGATATATTTCCAGAGGAATTACCATGCATGCCCCCAGATCGAGACATAGAGTTTTTGATAGAGCTGTTGCCAGGCACCGGACCAATATCGAAGAGACCGTATCAGATGCCCGCAAATGATCTGGAGGAAATTAAGAAGCAGATTAAGGAGTCATTGGAGAAAGGTTATATCTGACCTAATTCATCACCGTGGGGGGGGCCCAGTGCTCTTAGTTGAGAAGAAGGATGGATCTTTGAGAATGGTGGTTGATTATCGAGCTTTGAATGAAGTGACGATCAAGAACAAGTATCCACTACCGATGATCAATGATCTGTTTGACTAGTTGCAAGGAGATAAAGTATTCTCCAAGATTGATCTTCGATCAGGATACCACCAGTTGAAGATCCGAGAACAGGATAAACCTAAGACAACTTTTACCACACGGTATGGGCTATAGGAGTACACGGTCATGTCTTTTTGATTGACTAATGCCCCTGCCTATTTTATGAGTATGATGAACAAGGTGTTCATGGAGTTTTTGGACAAGTTTGTTGTGGTATTCATTGATGATATTTTGGTGTACTCGAAGAATGAAGAGGAACACAAGGAACACTTGCGCTTGGTTCTTGAGAAGCTCAGGGAACACCGGCTGTATGCCAAGTTTAGCAAGTGTGAGTTTTGGTTGAAGGAAGTTGGATTTCTTAGACATGTTATATTAGGAGAAGGTATAGTCGTAGACCCTACCAAGGTTCAGTCTGTCACTGAGTGGTTGGCACCCACCTCAGCTGGAGAGATTCGTAGTTTTTTGGGACTCGTGGGATATTATAGGAGATTCATTAAGATTTTTTCGAAGTTTGTGATACCCATGATAGAGTTGTTGAAGAAGGACACCAAGTTCAAATGGACCGAAGATCGTGAGGCTAGTTTTCAGGAGTTGAAGAAACATTTGTTTACAGCCCCAGTACTAATTCTTCCGGATATACGCAAGGATTTCCAAGTGTATTGTGACGCTTCTCGCTTGGGACTTGGAGGTGTACTTATGCAAGACAGAAGAGTTGTTTCATATGCCTCACGAAAGCTTAGACCTCACGAGTTGAATTATGCCATGCATGATTTGGAGTTAGCAGCTGTAGTGCATGCGCTCAAGATCTGGAGACATTTTCTGATTGGAAACCGATGTGATGTATACACGGATCATAAGAGTTTGAAGTATACTTTCACGCAGAAGGATCTGAATCTCAGGCAGAGGAGATGGTTGGAGCTAATAAAGGATTACGATATGAAGTTGCATTATCATCCAGGAAAGGCTAATGTCGTAGCAGACGCTTTGAGCCGCAAGAGTTATGTCAATACCCTCGTAAGCGGAGGATTACCGCGGGAATTAGTAGACGATCTCAAGGAACTTCGGTTGGAGATAGTTCCAAGAGGTTTTGTTGCAGCAATGGAGGTTCAGTCTACCTTATTGGGAAAGATTCGAGAAGCTCAAAAGGATGATAAGGAAATCGCTGAGATAAAGGAGAAGATGAGCAAAGGAAAAGCCAAAGGTTTCTTTGAGTATGAGCACGAAACTTTGTGGTTTGAGGATCATGTTTATGTGCCCAATAACGCGGAGATCAGGAAGTTAATACTTCAGGAAGCCCATGACTCACCATACTCGATTCACCTCGGAAACACCAAGATGTATTTGGATTTGAAGGAATGTTTCTGGTGGACATGTATGAAGAAGGATATTGCCGAGTATGTAGCATTATGCGATGTATGTCAGAGAGTAAAGGCAAAACATCAGAGGCCAGCCGGATTATTATAGCCTATGCTGATACCCGAATGGAAGTGGGATAAAATTGGCATGGATTTCATCACCGGATTACCTAGGACCCGATCGGGATATAACTCAATCTGGGTAGTAGTTGATTGCTTGACCAAAGTGGCTCACTTTATCCTCGTGAAAACCACATATACAAGCGCGAAGTTGGCAAAGATATATATGACTAGGATCGTATGTCTGCATGGAGTTCCGAGGACCATCGTATCAGATATAGGAACACAGTTTACCTCAAAGTTTTGGAATCAGCTGCACCAGACTTTGGGTACTAGGCTAGAGTTCAGTGCAGCCTTTCATCCGCAGACAGATGGACAGACCGAGAGAGTAAATCAGATTCTAGAGGACATGTTGAGAGCTTGTGCGCTAGATTATGGATCTAGTTGGGACGATAATTTGCCTTACGCAGAGTTCTCATACAACAACAGTTATCAGGCTAGTTTGAAGATGGCCCCTTTCGAAGCTTTATATGGAAGGAGGTGCAGGACACCGTTGATGTGGGATGAAGTTGGAGACCTTCAGTTGTTTGGACCACATTTGATCAAAGAGTCTGAAGAGAAAGTCAAGTTGATTCGAGATAGACTAATGGTAGCTCAGTCCAGGCAGAAGAGTTATGCCGATACTAAACGCTAGGAGGTAGTCTATGAGATTGGAGACATAGCATATCTTCGTGTGTCACCACTCCGAGGAGTTAAACGATTTGGAGTTAAGGGAAAGTTAGCCCTGAGATTTGTAGGACCATACCAAGTTTTGGAACGTATGGGAGAAGTTGCCTACAAGTTGGAATTACCCAAAGGATTGTCAAGAGTTCATGATGTGTTTCATGTTTCCTAGTTGAAGAAGTGCCATGCTGAGATGGCCGATATTCCTCTGAGAGATACAGTGCCCCTGAAAGCCATTCAGTTGGAGTGACCTAACCTACGAGGAGAAACCCGTCAAGATTCTCGAGTTTGCCATCCGAGTTACTCGCAACAAGGTTATCTAGTTTTGTAAAATTCAGTGGAGCCAGCATAACGAGGATGAAGCCACCTGGGAACGAGAAGAAGACCTACGGAAAGACCACCCACAAAAAAATTTCTAGCCAATCCGAATCTCGAGGGCGAGATTCATCTTAAGGGGGGTAGGTTTGTAACATCCCAATTTTCAATTTGGATGTTATACATAGGTCATCATATGCATATCATATTTTTTTTTGCATTTCGGTTGTGATCCTAGAAATCTTAAGCAACTCAAGGACCCAAGGAGAGAGTTGGGGATTTCATTCATTTTCATATTTGAATTTTTCTCAAATTTGAAAAGAGGATCAATTTGATTTTAATATATTCTCTCCAATTATTTCCAATAATAAAAACAAATGAGAGAATATAATATCACTTCTTCAAAATAAAGGAATATTGGAGAGAAATTTTAAAATAAAATTTATAATTTATTTGCATTTTATTCGCTATTTTATTTGAATTAGAAAAATATGCATTTTTGAAAATTGCCTTTTAGGCCAGGAAAATGTTCACCTTGTTCTAAATATTAGGTTTAGACGGCGAAAATTATTTCTGGTATTTCTAGAATTTCTTTTATATTTTATTAGGATTTTATTTTGGGAGAAAATTATTTATTAAAAAAAGTTCGCCGCCCAACTGGGCCGAAGGCCCAGCCGAGCCGGGCGGCAGCCCACGTCACCCCGCCGCCCCTCGCCCAAGGCAGACCCCCCCTCTCGTCCTTTATAAGCCCGCCCACCCCGCCGCCTCCTCTCCCCACCCCGCCGCCGCAGCCCGCCACCGAGTCGAGCCGCCGCCGCTGCCGCCCTTTAGCCGCACCGCCGCCCTGCCCCGCAGCCCCGCGTCACCCCGCCCCGCCGTCTCGCCGGAGCCGCCGCGCCACTGCCATTGCCGTTGCCACCACCAGTCAAGTCCGGTTAACCGGTAAAAACCGATCCGGTTTTATTTTTCGTTTTTTAGGGTTAGGGTTTTTCTCGGTTTTTACGTTCGGTTCTAATTTGCGAACGTTCGTCCGTTAATCCGCGGTAGCGAACGTTTTCGTTCGTTATGGTTTAGTAGCGAACGTTCATTCTTTAGGTTTTCCCTTTTATTTTATTTTCGGCCAAGGACCTATCCGCAAATATTTTTCTCACACATTAGTCCTTGATCTTCAAACATTCGCAACTTTTTGCTCGTTCGTCCAAATCCAGTGAAGCCAACGCCAAAATCTTCGTCTTGTTTCCCTCTTTCCAGATAATCAACTTGAACATGATTTTGACAAATTAAAATTTGGTTGCAAGAAGATTTGAATTTGAACTTCTTTTGATCGCAGTTTGAGTTTCGCAGCTTCGATTAGATTGATTCTTTTTGCAAATCGAAGCTCTTCAGTTGAACTTTAAGTTTGGATATTTTCATTTGAGTTTTACCCTTGCATCTTATGCTTGAGTGCTTATGTATGCTACTGTTTGTTCATGATAGAGTTTCCGAAGTGCGAAGCGTGCTACTACGAGTCAGTAGTGTCGGAGATATACCCCGCGGTATGACCCGACCGGAGATATGACCCGGCTGGGACTTGATATTTCATTGGTAAGACCCGACAGATTGTTTACTATAAGCCGACAGATTGTTTAAGCCAGATCTTAAGTTGGTAGATTGTAAGCCGGCAGATTGTTTACGGTAAGCCGGCAGATTGTTTAAGCCAGACAGTTAAGAAGCCCAAAACATTAAGAAGCCCATGGTGAGAAGCCCATGGAGAGAAGCCCGTGAAGAGAAGTCAGAATAGTTAAGTCTTAAGTCCGAGTTGGACTCTACATGTAACCCGCCCTTCAACTTATATAAGGAGGGGCAGGGCACCCCAAGAGGGACAAGTTGAATAATCGTTAAGTCTAGACACAACTAGGAGAACCGGAGATACGGCGACTCCCTCATGATGATAATGAGATCTAGCCACAAACAACATGTAGGGTTGTTACTGGATGATGTTTCCCGGGGCCTGAAGCTGTCTAAATCATTGTCTTGCGTGTTGCGTCTCTCGATTCGGATCAACCCCTCTCAAGCTACCACATAGATGTGTTGGCCTCACGACTAAGTCCTCACACTAGGACATCTGCCGTGACAATTCAACGATAGTTGGCGCCCACCGTAGGGCCTATGCACGGTGGTGTTGAGTTCTTGGAGGGATCTTTCAAGGATCGAGAAGCTCGCGATCAAATGGATAAAGAAGAATTCGAGAGATTAGGGTTACTCGACAAGCAATTCAATCGAATCCTAGATCAAAATTTTAAGCAGTTGTGCGTCGGTGAAACCCACTGGTTTTTAATCAAGGAACGCCATGAGACGGCGGGACAACGTCCGCGTGTGTTTAGTTAAACAGATCATGAAGAGGTTATTTTCGTACGGCCCGGGGACTTAACATTGCCATCATTCCTGGCCCGTGCGTTTTCTTTAGAATCAACAGAGACTCGCTGAGATAAATGTGTCCAATCCCAAGACAGGCCAAAATCAAGTCTGAAGAGTTGTTTCCAATCGCAATTGGCAGATACGGCGGTTCATAGTTTAAGCAAAAATTTAGAAGTGGCCACTTTCCTCCCCTGAAGCGGAGAGTCAACCGGATCTTGAAAAAAATATATATAAAGAAAAGCCAGCTGCCTTATCAAGTCTCGACCTCGCCTTCGGTCAGATCCATCACCACAGCTCCGAGCGCGACCCGGGCTGTTGTGCCCTTAGCGCAGCCTTGACCCGCCGGTGCCTCGTCAACCGCCAGCCACCGCGCGGCCACTTCCACCTCGTCGGCGGCAAGATGGCTCGCCTCGCCGCCGCCTCGAACCGGCCACTCGACCCCCAAGTCACTGTTGTCGCCTCGTCTCCTCTGCCGCAACTCTGTCGGCTCACCGGATGCCTCACAGCGCCGGCCCGTCGAACCACTCGCGCCAAGCCGCCCAGGCCTCGTGCTTGAGCCATCGCCGCCATCATGCTGGCCTCCTCCTCTGCTGCATCTCGGGCCGCGCCGCGGGTTGCTACCACCTCTGTGTGACCCGGTCGTTGCCACCATCGCGGTGAGCCGCCGCGGATTAAACCGGTGCCTCGGCTGGGTCATCTCCGGCGCCCCGGCCTCGAGGCGCCACGACCATGATCCGGAATTGGATACAGCCATGGTTCAGGAATAATGTCCGCCACTTCTGTAGCGACCACCGTAGCCATTCACCGCTGTCGCTGGTGCTGTCTTGCGCCTTCTCTGCTTCATGTTGGTTCTGAGCCGCCGTACTGACGCACCAAATCGCCCCAGCTCCGGCTCTGAGCCGCTTTGGCCGTGCTTTTTTTTCCACTGGCCAAGTCGACGTCGACGGCTCCTTCCGCACAAGATGACCATGGGTCCGGGTCCGGGTAGTGGGCGGGCTCGCCTCGCTTCCAAGTCGGACTTGCTTTGCCTCGCCGAGTTGCCTTCGCCGCTCCGTTGTATTGAGCCACCAAGTTGTTGCCGCCGTTGCGGCACCGCTTCAACTCGCCGAAGTCCCGCTGCTTCAGCTTCAAGTCGGCCGCTTGACTCGCCTCCACCGGTTTTCGCCAACCCACCGCCTCGGGCCACTTGTAGCCGGCCGGCCCTGCTATTTCTGCCATGAGCCGCCTCGCCGTAGTCCAGCGGTTGACCTCTGACGCCCGCACCGGGTAGAACCGGATTTGTCGCTGTAGCACCCTGTTTCTGCGGTCGAGGACTCGTCTCCGCCGTTTCCGCTGCAGGTCTCGCCGTGAGCCGCCCGTCGCGCAAAGCTGCCATCGCCTTAAGCTAAGCTGCTTGAGACGTGACTCGCCTCGGTCATTGACCCGCCGGAGCCCATTGAGCCGCTCCCTTGAGCCGCCACTCCATCTACATTGAGAGTGAGCCTCCCTTTACTCCATGAACTTGCCGTGTTGCAATCACCCCTGCCATAGCCACTGCCTCCGCGTCAAATTTCCACTGTTAAAATTCTACAGCAGCGAGTCATGCATCACCGAGGCCTTGAGCCCCGTCACTTACAAGTCGCTCGCGGATTCATCGTGCCTTGCTAGCATGCCGTCGCCACCGAATCTTGCCTTGCCAGGGGTCCCCGTAGCCGCAGGCCACAGCTTCTGTGGTCTTGCCGAGCCGCCGCCAGCCTCGCTCTTCTGTCACAAGTCACCGCCGCTACGCCACAAGTCGCCGTTGGCTGGTCTCCAAGCCACCCTGCATCTGAGCCGCCCCGCGCTTGACCCGCTGCGTTGTGCTTGACCCGTTGTGTCGAGGATGGTCCGTTCGGCTCTCCCTTGTTCCGACTTTACATATTTAAAAAAAGGTCAACATGACCCGGAGGATCTCTTTTGAGCCGCCAGGTGTCGCGATTTAAGCCGCCACCTCTATCATCATTTCTTGATAAAACATATCAGGTGAAATCCACCCTGTCAAGTTTCTATCCATTCTTATTTTCTCTGAGAAAAATTACTCTTGTTTGTGCAAATTCTTATGCAGAATTCATAATTACAAAGGAGACCATCAAACTATGGTCCTTGGCTACACCGAACGGGTCAATGGACAGGGTCAATTATAACCCACCGGGACTCAACATATTTCAGCAATCTACTGGTTATATCATGGTCAAGTATGGAGAGTCTCAAGCCAACTCCTTGAGTAGTCTTAAGACTCGGGGGCTACGATGACATGACTTAGTAAACATTGTGAGATTCAAGACTCTGGATCATTGGATGGAAGATAACCCGGTTCCAGAGGCTACCGCCATCTTGGTGAAAATTTAAAGGCCGTCAGAAAATTGCCGGCTCAAAATGAAGATTCTGATTTAAAATACAGCTCAAGAGACATCTCTCTCCCACAAAGCACTGAAGCTCTCAATATCCGGGTTAAAACTCCGGTCGAAAAAGAAATTCATCTCTCGCAAGTTCGAGTTCTCAGAAAATTAAAGGTTGCCAAAGAGAACTTGCTGCCATGATGCGCAGTTCAAACATGGGTATCCCGCCTTATTGGCTTATCTTATTAGGTTACATGGGGGCTTCCTGATTACCCTTTCATCCAGCTTATACGCCATGCTTACAAAACACTTGGGGGCTTGCTACCCAGGTTAAAAGGGACCAAAGAGAGTCTGTTGCAAAAGCACAACTCAAACATAGGTACCCCTTGAGCACAACTCAAATATTGCTTGGGGGCTCTTTTGTTATAAAGAACAAAGAGTTTATAACCTTGTAATAGGCTATAAAAGCCAGGCTTGGAAGCCACGTGTATTCACCTAAAATCCCGGGTTATCCTGCCTGTATGCCAGATGCTTCTCCATCAGGTAATCCTGATTGACCCGACAAACTCTTAACAGTCAATCTTTTAAACAAGACCCTGAACTCGTTAAGGTTAAAACGTCGGTTTGTCATGTGAGGGCACGGTTTACGGAAAGCAAGGAGAAGCTCATGCTGATACAGCCGCCTTCTTGAAACTTGGATAAATTAGCCTATGATGCACGATGCTACTCTGACCCTGCGTACTCCTGATAAGTCTATCTTTAAATAAGAACTGAATTTATCTGGGTTAAAATGTCGATTGGGTAATGTGAGTGCCGGCTCACGGAAAGCGCGTACCTTCCAGTGGCTAATGCTAGTTTCATTGAAGAAGATATTTTGGCTTGGCGGCCCATGAAAGCCTTGGATTTTCTGTTGTTTGTTGCTTTGAACGTCTTTTTGAGATTTTTTTTCTTTTCTGACATAGTAATATATAGTTGAAAACCAATAAGGCTTATAATGCCTTTTGAGTCATATATGACATTAACCGGTGTTCATTAACCCGGCCTGGTTTTTGACTATAAGTCGCCAGTATGAGATGAGATAATATATGGTGTTTATTAACCCGGACTGGCTTTGTTCTCAAACCGGCAATATATGATAATAACCAGTGCTCAAATTTTGGGTTATCACCCTTACTACACTGGATTGGTAAACCAATAGTGTGATCAAATATCACAGGAACCGGTTTTCAAACCGGGTTATATGATTCAAATCTTTAATAGGCAACATGGCTGGATTTTTATTATGGTTATCAATAACCAGTTGAAAGTGCTAATGGCACTTAAGCTATATTTTGGTGTGATGACAATGCGGTTAGTTGAACTAATATTGGTTGCTAAAGTTTATCTCAGGCTATTGGTTCTAAGTGCCCGCGATGGAGATGTGCGACCCCCCAATTCAAAAAGAACAAAGGCGTGGTCTTTCGACGCTTCGAAGGTTCAGTTTTGGTTTGCTTCGAGTCGTAGGAAAGACCGCACTATTAAGAGGGGTCTGTGTGGATAAATGTTGTGTGGGAATGCCTTTGCCGAGCCTTACTCTCTTACCCTTCCCACTCCAACCACCTCATATGAACCTAGTGTGTGTGCTATGGTACACAGAAAGTTGCAACAGTAAGTTACTGGGTACCCCGTGCGCACAGGGTCTTTTGACCCCCATGCGCACGGGGTACTGGGTAACTCTCTGGGTACCCCGTGCGCACGGGGTCTTTTGACCCCCGTGCGCACGGGGTGCTGCGTAACTCTCTGGATACCCCATGCGCACGGGGTCTTTTGACCCCCGTGCGCACGGGGTACTGCGTAACTCTCTGGATACCCCATGCGCACGGGGTCTTTTGACCCCCATGCGCACGGGGTGGTGCGATTGTCTCTGGACACCCCGTGCGCACGGGGCTGACTTGGCCCATGCGCACGGGGTCCAACGGGCAGAAATCCCCACCCAGCTATGAACACTATAAAAAGGCCTTTCTTCCTCCTCCAACCCTCAATCCTAATGTCTTGTTGAGCTCCACCATTGCTACACCCCATTCTGCTCAATACTCTCAATCCCTCCACCCAAACTTGTTGAAACTTTGGGGATTGAGAGAGCAAGACCCGATCTACAACTTGACCAAACCAAATCGCGTTCCCGCCAACATTTCTTCCCCATTGACTTGTTACTCTTGGAGCTTGGGCTCCTAGGCGATTAGAGGTTCCTCTAGAAGCTTCCTTGCTTGTGGTGTGCTCCAGAGAAGTTTGTAAAGGTGTGGTGGTCGCCTTCAAGACCAACCCCGAGTGGTTCGAGGCTCATCCGTTGGGGGTGACTCGAAGGAGAATACGATGACCCCTTGGTGGCATTCCGCAAGCTTTGGCTCCGGCACTGCTCCAAACGGAGATTATCTCTTCCCCAATGAAGAGTGAACTTCGGGTTAAAATCCGCGTCCTCGTCTCACTTGTGGTCAATCCTTTCCCGCACCTTTCTTAGTTGTTGTATGCTTGTTGGCTTGCTAAGTAGTTTGTTGCCTAGCTTTTCTTCTTGGAGCTTGCTTGTCATATAGGTTGCATTCACCTAGTTGCATATCTAGTGAACTCTTTTATCCGCTAAGCCTTAAAATCTACAAGAAAGATTAAAATTTGTAGTCTCCTATTCACCCCCTATAGTCGACTGTACCGATCCTTTCAATTGGTATCAGAGCCTCGTGCTCTAATATAAGGTTTTACAACCTTAGAGGATATGGTCGATCTAGGGAATGAGGGAGGTGGCCTACCCGTTGCAGGAGATGGTCAAAACCAACCCCCGGTCGCGACTGGGACACTTGGTGCTCCGGTCGTTGCTCCTGCCGCTACTACTAACCCGAATGTCCCCTTAACCGCGGCCGATCTTCTTTCAATGTTTGCAGACCTCAAAGTCTCTATGTTGAAAGAGGTTCGTGCCTCGGTCAAGGAGGAAATTGATGCTCGCCTAAAGCCATCAACGTCCGCATCAAACTCGTTTAACCCAAATGAGGTTCATGATGCGAATGACTCGAGGGAACCTCTTGCTTCCCCGGCTCGTACTCAAGTTCCCCAGTACAATGCAGTGGAACCCTTTTACTCTCCTCAACCCTTGCAAAATCCTCGCATTAATCCTGTTGGGCCTCCGCCCCCTTTGAAAGCTAATGTGTTTGCTAAGTGGAAGCTAGATATGGAGTCTCACATGCGCAGTGCTTCAACTCAATTGTGGTGGATTGTGTCAATGGATTCAACCCCAAGGACCCAATGAATCTCACTCCAAGGGAAGCAGTTGACGATCAACTCAATGCTACCGCACACAACATGCTTCGCAACGCAGTGACTGAAGACTATAGTGATTCCATTGCTCTTCTCAAAACCGCAAAGGAAATTTGGGATTGCCTTGAGGAGGCTCTTGAAGGAGATGAAGCAATTCGAAGATCTCGGTTGGCCTTGCTCAAACAAGAAGTCAATCTCTTTGTGAGGAATGAGGGTGAGTCTGCAGAAGAGGTTTACCAAAGGTTGAAGTCCCTTGTGCTCAACTTGAGAACCTTTGGGTGCACTTGGGAAAATGATGAATTCATCAAGGACAAGTTCATAGATGCTATGGTTCTCACAGAACATACCATGGTCATGATGGTTCATCAACGTCCAGACTATCACAAGTTGACTTCGGCTCAAGTTGTTTCCACCTTCTCTACCCATGTTCTTTTGGAAACCAAGTCCAAGAAAACATTGCAATAGCTCAAGCAACCAAGAACTCCAATCTTGCCTTGAAGGCCAAGAAAGTGATGAGACAACCCTCAAGGGAGGAAGAAGTGAGTGAAGAGATATGTGAGGAGGATAACGAAACCTCATGCCCGGCAAATGATTTTGCAAAAGACTTGGCTCTCTTAGTCAAGAAGTACTCTGGGACCATGGAAAACAAAGGAAGAAATCTTCAAGGAAGATATTTTGGACGAAGGAAATGCTACAATTGTGATAGCCCAAGACACTTTGTTCATGATTGTCCATATGAGAGACGTGAAGACAAGTCCGAGAAGCTTGTGCTTAAGAAGAAGAAGTTCACCAAGTTTGCAAAGAGGAAGGATGACAAGGCTCTTGTTCATGAAGAATACATGTCTGGAGATGAAGATGACGGTGATGATGATCAAGTGGGCAGGCCGCCTTCGCCATGCATGCCACTACCTCCTCCTCCACCATTGGCCTCTTCGACTCTCCAAACGATGACAAGCCATTCACTCATCGATGCCTCATGGCCAAAGAGGTAAAAACAAAGTCCAAACCCAAGAGACCCAACAACTACACTCCCAATGTCTCATGTGAGATAGTGGAGGATGAGTGTGAGGAGGGTGTGGATAATGATTAGGAATCCTCAATGGCTTTCATGAAAACTCTTCATGGTGAAGCTCGTGCTCATTTTGGCGATCTCCTTAAGTCACTCGCCGAATGCGATGACTTTATTGAGAATGTTGAGAACCTCCTTATAGAGAGTGTCATGAGAGCATCACTTGAGGAAGCCTTATCTGCTCATCAAATTGACTTTGTTAAAACCAACTTTGCTTTGCAACTTGCTCTTGAGAATAAAGATGCTCTTAACGTTAGAGTTGAAAAACTTCTAGTTGACCATACAAGACTTGTTGAGGAGCATGAGTTCCTTGTGATTAGTTCCAAGGTTGTCAAAGGTGACCTCATTGCTCTCACCGAGTCTTATGCTCAATTAAAAGCTACAACCATTAAGGCTCTCACTTTCGTACCTGATATTGATTTAAATGGTGATGCTTGTACGGCTAACTTTGCTCATGATTTCACCTCCCTTCAAGAGGAAAATAAGAAGTTGAAAGCTCAAATTGAGAAAGGGCTTGTACCATGCATCCAAGGGGAGAAAAACTTAAACGATCTCTTGAGCAACCAAAAGGAGTGTGTTGCCAAGGAGGGAGTTGGGTTTAATCCCGCATCTAAGAGTGGTAAGAACAACAACAAGAAGAAGAACAACAAGAAGATCAGTCCGACTCCTTCCCCTCCCCAAAAGGTAGTGTTTGTGCAAGAAGGGCATAAAGAGAAGGAGAAGGAAATGAAGGGTGTTGGGAATGGTAAGGTCATTAGGGACAAGGCTATTCCCAAGAATTTTGCCGGCAAGAATAATCCATCATATGTTCTCATGGGAGGAGATGATGGCTATACCTTTGCAAAATTTGTTGGAACTAACTATGATGATTATGCTTGGACTATTTGGGTTCCCAAGACCCTTGTTGCTAACTCACCAGGACCCATTGCAAAATGGGTACCTATAACCAAAGCTTGATTATTGTAGGACTATGTCTCCGGTGGAACTCAATGGGTGATCGAAAGTGGATGCACCAATCATATGACCGGAGAAAGGGAGATGCTTGTGGAGTTCGTTGATTCACTCAAGGCCTCGTCGAACATCTCCTTCAGTGACAATAGCAAGGGAAAGGTATTGGGTTTGGGCAAGGTGGTAATCTCTAATGATTCATCTCTTGCAAATGTCATGCTTGTCCAATCCCTTCACTACAATTTACTTTCAACTATTCAATTGGCTCGTGCCGGATATGATTCACATTTCGGTGAATTCCATGTGACCGTCTTTAAGAGGAGCAATCTCAAAGTGGTCTTTGTTGGTCATGTTGAAGACAACCTTTACATGGTTGATTTCTCGAAAGAGAAAACTCATCTTGCAACATGCCAAATGGCCAAGGCCGACGTGGGGTGGCTATGGCACCGTAGGCTAGCCCACATGGGCATGTGAAATTTACAAGCTCTCTTAAAGGGGGAGCACATTCTTGGACTAACCAATGTGTCTTTTGCCAAAGATCGTCCTTGTAGTGCTTGCATTGCCGGAAAGCTTCATGAAAAAGCTCATAAAGTGAAGACTATCATCACCACCTTGAGGCCCCTCGAGCTTATCCATTTGGATCTATTTGGGCCTCCAACATATGATAGTTTGGGAGGAAGGAGATATTGCCTTGTCATTGTTGATGACTTCACAAGATATACTTGGGTGTTCTTTCTCAAGACTAAAGATGAAACTCTAGAAACCTTCATCAACTTTGCCAAAGAAGCTCAACGTCAACATAACTGTGAGATCAAGGCAATCCGAAGTGACAATGGCACCGAGTTCAAAAACTATACAATGGACGAATTCTTGAGTGAAGAGGGGATAAAGCACCAATATGCCGCACCATATACTCCCCAACAAAATGGTGTTGTGGAGAGGAAGAATCGGACTCTTATTGAGATGGCTAGGACCATGCTTGATGAGTACAAATCACCACACAAGCTTTGGGCAGAAGCCATCAACACTGCGTGCCATGCTTCAAACCGGCTTTATCTTCGCAAGCTCAAGAACAAGACCCCTTATGAGCTCCTAATTGGGAGAAATCCCAATGTCAAATACTTTCGGGTATTCGGTTGTAAGTGTTTCATTTTAAAAAAAAATCCCGGTTAGCTAAATTTGAGTCTAGAACTTATGAGGGCATATTTGTTGGATATGCATCAAACTCTCATGCTTACCGAGTTCTCAATAAATCCACCGGATGCATTGAGGAAACGGTAAATGTGGAGTTTGATGAAGATAATGGCTCCCGCATGGAGCAAATTGTTCCTAGTGTTGTAGGTGATGAGGCTCCTTCACAAGCTATAAGGACAATGGGGATAGGCCACATTCTCCCACAAGAAACACCCCATGTCCAAGTAGAAGAAGAAGGAGTAAGAGCCCCTCTTGAGGATTTTCCACAAGGGAAGTCATCACCGACACCACTTGTACAAGATGCCTTGGGAAGTAATGAACCTATCCAAGAACAAGATCAAGACCCTCCTATTCCTGAGCAAGATCAAGAGCAAACTCTTCCGAATAATGAAGAACCAATCGCTGAGGCTCAAGATGAAGCTCAAAGTCATGATCAAGATCAAGATCAACCCCAATCACAAGTGTCTTCATCGTCATCACTTCCTACTGAGCAAGAACCTGTGGTTGCAAAGAGAAGAGTGTCTCCAAGGCTAAAGCAATCTCAAGGGCAAGCTTCTTCATCAAGTCCAAAACCAAGTGAAGAAGAGCTTGACCGCAAAGAGCAAAAAGTGGCCGCCAAGCTAAAACATCTTCAACACCTCACCGAGAACATCTATAGAAGCATCAAAAAGGGGGTAACTACTCGTAGATGTTTGGAAAACTTTTGTGAACATCACTCGTTTGTCTCTTGTGTTGAACCCCTTAAGGTGGAAGATGCCCTTGACGATCTGGATTGGATAGATGCCATGCATGAAGAACTCAACAACTTCACACGCAACGAAGTGTGGACCCTTGTAGAAAGACCCAAGGAATTTCATAATGTCATTGGAACAAAGTGAATTTTCAAGAACAAACAAGATGAATATGGACAAGTAATAAGAAACAAGGCAAGGTTAGTGGCACAAGGTTTCACCCAAGTTGAAGGTTTGGACTTTGGTGAAACTTTTTCCCCCGTTGCCCGTCTCGAATCCATTCGCATCTTGCTTGCTAATGCCTCTCATCATGATTTCAAATTATATCAAATGGATGTTAAGAGTGCATTTCTTAATGGTCCTCTTAAGGAGTTGGTGTATGTTAAGCAACCTCCCGGTTTTGAAGACCCCGATCATCCCTCTCACGTTTATGAACTCCATAAGGCACTCTATGGACTCAAACAAGCACCTTGTCCTTGGTATGATCACCTTACGGCGTTCCTAAGCGAGAAGGGGTTCCAGATTGGGGTAATAGATTCCACTCTCTTTACGAAGAGGGTAAAAGGAGAGTTGTTTGTCTGCCAAATATATGTTGATGATATTATCTTTGGGTCAACTAACCATGCTATTAACATTGAGTTTGAGAATCTTATGACTAAGGAATTTGCGATGAGCATGATGGGAGAGTTGAAGTTCTTTCTCGGGTTTCAAGTGAAGCAATTGAGAGGCGGAACCTTCATCAATCAATCTCGTTATATCCAAGACATGCTCAAGAGATTCAAAATGCAAGAAATCAAGCCAATGAAGACACCCATGGACACAAATGGTCAACTTCATCTTGATCCAAATGGTAAAGAAGTGGATCAAAAGGTATATCGCTCTATGATCGGTTCCTTGCTTTACCTTTGTGCATCTAGGCCAGATATTATGTTGAGTGTGTGTATGTGTGCAAGATTTAAATCCGCTCCTAAGGAGAGCCACTACTCGGCAGTGAAAAGGATCCTTCGATATTTGGTTCATACCCCAAACTTGGGCCTTTGGTATCCCAAGGGATCATCATTGAGTTAATGGGTTACTCGGATTCGGATTGGGCTGGAGACAAGGTTGATCACAAGTCCACATCCGGCTCATGTCAATTCCTAGGGAGATCGTTGGTAAGTTGGTCTTCAAAGAAGCAAAATTGTATATCTCTCTCCACAGCCGAAGCCGAGTATATTGCTGCCGGAAGTTGTTGTGCCCAATTACTATGGATGAGGCAAAATTTGATGGATTACGGTGTCAAATGTGACAAAGTGCTCTTTGGTGTGACAATGAAAGCGCCATCAAGATCGCCGAGAATCCGGTTCAACATAGCAAGACCAAGCATATTGAGATTCGTCATCATTTCATTAGAGATCATGTGGCCAAGGGAAACATTGAGTTACTCCATGTCAACACCGAGAATCAACTAGCTTACATCTTCACCAAGCCCCTTGACGAAGCAAGATTCCGCGAGTTAAGGCATGAGCTAAATATCGTGGATATTAGTAACTTCGGATGAAACTCTTGCTCGCACACACATACTCATGTACTATCTTGCTTAGATGTAGGCACATGTCTAGGGGGAGCTAGCTCAACTCATGAGCTATCTTATCCTAGAAGCGCATAAAACAAACACAATCTTCACATAAGCCACTTTAGGTGGTACTTGTGCTTCAAAGATGAGTATTGGTCTTGGGCCCAAGGTTCATATCTTCGCGGTGCCATACCAAGTAAACTCAAACATGGTGGCCTCGGCCACCGCCCTCGCTTGAGGGTTTTGTCCGTGTTTGTTTCGTGTGTGTGGTGTGGTGTTTATTTTCTTTTTTTTGGTCTGGTTCTCCTCGCTTCTTTTTGGTACAGGTGCTCCGCATATACCCTTTCCATAGTGATAGGACTTTCCTCGCGGTGTGTTCAGAAACGTAGACCGAGTGCCTTGTGAAGTAGGGGTAAGAGTATACACTCAACTCTATATCTAAAAATCCACTCATGTCAAAGTTCCTGAATACCCTGTGCGCACGGGCCTGTACCGTGCCCACGGGCCCCCCGTGCCCACGGGCTCTGTACCGTGCGCACCGGACCCCATTGCGCACGGGGCTCACTTAGCCCGTGCGCACGGGGTCTGTGGTTTCCGGTCCTGAAGAGGTGGGGCATGTGGGGGGGGGGGCTCGGGTTCATTCCCACCCATTCGCTCCCTCCACTCCCCAGGAAGCCTCCAGCGCCGCCGCCGTCGCCTCCTCTCGCCGGAGCTCCTCCGGGCCTTGTCGGAGTTCTTCCTCCGTGGATCTGGGTCCTGATGGGGTCCTCCTCCGGTTGGTCCTCTCCTCTTGTTCCATCTCCTTGAGTTGCCCTCTTTTTGTTCTAACTTTAGGGTTTCTTTGCTCCCTAGCTTCGGTTGGCCTCATCTAGTTTGTAGATAGAAGTCTAGTGCGTAGATCCATTGGTCCCTCTACTGCACCCACTCCCGGATTTTGATCTGGAAGTGGCTGCCGCTGGGAGACCCCCGTGTCCACGGGGTGTTTGACCCCCGTGCGCACGGGGCCCCGTGCCCACGGGCCCCCGTGCCCACGGTCCTATACCATGCGCACGGGACCCCCGTGCCCATGGGGTCTAAACCCCCGTGCGCACGGGCTATCCAGGAACTATTGCCTAGATTTTTGTCCATCTCCTTGCCATTTATCTTGCACTTGTACTCATTTGTGCCTCGTGCTTTGTGTTGTTGGGTTTTTGTGTGTGTTTCAGACTCCGCTGACAAGAGGTCCGAGCTTCGTCGCAAGCGTGCAAAAGGAGTATCAAAGGACTTCACCATTGCTCGTCGTCAGCCGTCTGAAGGTATGGGTCAGGGGTCTGGGACAGGTTAGGGCCGTGCTCGCCGTGCAGCCTCAAAGCGGCCCGTTGTTGAGGCTTCCGATGAATTTGAGGAAGAATATGAATCGCAAGATGATGAGATAGAAGAAGAAGATGATCGTGATGAGGAAGATGAAGAAGATGATCGTGATGAGGAAGATGAAGAAGAGGGAGAGGAGTCTAGTCCGGAGGAAGCCACTCCGGGCAGGCGTGACCTCCGGAATATGCCTCTTGTCAAGTGGACCAAGCCAGAGATCTGGGCTGAGAGACAGAACCATCCGTATGTTAAGGCCACGAGTATGGGAATGGATCCCCGTTTTAAGAATGGATTTTAGCAAAGAATCTATCATGAGCTTCTTATGACCAAGTCAAAGAAGTTTGCTCCTCACAAGCAAGTCAACACTGAGAGTTTGCGCGACAATGATCATCTGTATCCCGGTGTGTACTCCGCTCTTGGACGATTGGATCTGATTCCGTTTGTCACCTTCAACCACCCCTACAATGAAGATCTTGTGATGCAGTTCTTTGCCACTCTGTACTTCTCCAATGATTCTGCTCGCACCCTCACATGGATGTCCGGAACGTATCAGTGTTCAGCTCCTATGGCAAAGTTCTCCGAGATCATTCCCTACCCATTCATGGATGAAGAGACTGTTTCTGATGAGTTTGGCATTGTTCGGGAAAGTGGGCAGCGCACTAAGGATGAGATTGCCTTTGCTTACAAACAAGACAAGTCGTTTGTCACTGGGTCAATCAAAGACCTCTTGCCCCTCTATGACACCATGCGCCATATCCTGCGGTATACCCTCACTCCAAAGGCCGAGGATTCCCATAACATTCGGAGCTCCATGCTTGATGTCTTTGTGTATATTCATCAGAATAAGAAAGTGGATGTTCTGGATTTCATGTACCACGAGCTGCGTCAGTGTGTACAAGAGAACAAGTCTTTGATCTATGATCCTTTCGTACAGGCATTGATTGAGACCGTCTGTCCAGCAAAGTACATTGCGAGCTTCAAGACTGCTATTCCCAAGCGCAACTCCAACTGGACCCCAGCTTCTCTTGCTCCCTATGTTCCCATCAAGAAGGGGCGCAACCCTAGGCCTGAGGATCGTGGTACTTACACTCCAGGCATGTCCTCTACTGCACGGATCCCTCGTGGTAAGGCCAAGTCTGTTGGCTCTGAGGCCATCTTTGCCAAGGGAGAGAAGAAGTCGCTATTCAAGACCTTGAGCAACATCTTCAAGATGTGTCAGTCGATTCAGTGTCGTCAGATTAAGGAAATAAACAAGGAGAATCTTGTTCGGCGTGAGCAGAAGGCAGCAAGGGCTGCTGCTGGTGAGGAGGTCGGTCCAGGTTCTAAGGACGTCGATAGTGAGGCCACTGCTCGGTCTTTCCCAATGGCTGGGTCGCGTTTTGATGATGATGATGATGCCTCGAGTGCTCCTCCTCTTGTGTAGTGGGTCTCGTGTCGCCATTTGTCTCCTTTTGGTTGTCTTGATGACAAAGGGGGAGAAGTGGTGTGTGTGGTGGTGTGTGTTCGTGGGTGTGTTGAGATCTCAAGCCTCGTGTTTCTCGCTGTTGGTTGGTTTTAGTCGGCTTGAGATACTCTTATTTCCTTTCCGTCTGTGTGGTTGTGAGCCTCTAGCATTATTGTGAGACCCTAGCTTTATTATTGAACCTTGCTATTATCCTCGTATGCTTATTGGGTCTCACATTATTTTCTCACTGCACTGTGCCATGAGATCTAGGCACCGTTATAGGTTTATTTTGATGAATCTCATGACTTATCAATAATGATCTTGGTCGAACCTCCTATGGGTGTACTAAATGCATTCTTGTTTTCGGGCACACATATAGGGGGAGCTATCATGATCATTATTTGTTCCATGGCCTTCTATCTGTTTATCCTCTTTTCCATGCTCTAACCACGTTGTCATCAATGAACCAAAAAGGGGGAGATTGAAAGTGCTAATGGCACTTAAGCTATATTTTGGTGTGATGAAAATGTGGTTAGTTGAACTAATATCAGTTGCTAAAGTTTATCTCAGGTTATTGGTTCTAAGTGCCCGCGATGGAGATGTGCGACCCCCCAATTCAAAAAGGACAAAGGTGTGGTCTTTCGACGCTTCGAAGGTTTAGTTTTGGTTTGCTTCGAGTCGTAGGAAAGACCACACTATTAAGAGGGGTCTGTGTGGATAAATGTTGTGTGGGAATGCCTTTGCCGAGCCTTACTCTCTTACCCTTCCCACTCCAACCACCTCATATGAACCTAGTGTGTGTGCTATGGTACTCAGAAAGTTGCAACAGTAAGTTACTGGGTACCCCGTGCGCACGGGGTCTTTTGACCCCCGTGCGCACGGGGTGGTGCGATTGTCTCTGGACACCCCGTGCGCACGGGGCTGACTTGGCCCGTGCGCACGGGGTCCAACGGGTAGAAATCCCCACCCAGCTATGAACACTATAAAAAGGCCTTTCTTCCTCCTCCAACCCTCAACACTAATGTCTTGTCGAGCTCCACCATTGCTACACCCCATTCTGCTCAATATTCTCAATCCCTCCACCCAAACTTGTTGAAACTTTGGGGATTGGGAGAGCAAGACCCGATCTACAACTTGACCAAACCAAATCGCGTTCCCCGCAACATTTCTTCCCCATTGACTTGTTACTCTTGGAGCTTGGGCTCCTAGGCGGTTAGAGGTTCCTCCGGAAGCTTCCTTGCTTGTGGTGTGCTCCGGAGAAGTTTGTAAAGGTGTGGTGGTCACCTTCAAGACCAACCCCGAGTGGTTCGAGGCTCATCCGTTGGGGGTAACTCGAAGGAGAATACGGTGAGCCCTTGGTGGCATTCCGCAAGCTTTGGCTCTGACACCGCTCCAAACGGAGATTAGCTCTTCCCCAAGGAAGAGTGAACTTCGGGTTAAAATCCGCGCCCTCGTCTCACTTGTGGTTAATCCTTTCCCGCACCTTTCTTAGTTGTTGTATGCTTGTTGGCTTGCTAAGTAGTTTGTTGCCTAGCTTTTCTTCTTGGAGCTTGCTTGTCATATAGGTTGCATTCACCTAGTTGCATATCTAGTGAACTCTTTTATTCGCTAAGCCTTAAAATCTACAAGAAAGATTAAAATTTGTAGTCTCCTATTCACCCCCCTCTAGTCGACCGTATCGATCCTTTCACGAGTATTATGATTGAGGTTTTCAAAGTCGCTTTTAGCGCAATGGCTATTATTTTATCAATGGGTATGATTTATTCTACAATGGAAGGAATAGTCTCGAGTCGCTGCGGGCTTACGACCCGGCACTTGCGGGCTACATTATTCAAGTTGAGATTACATCAAATATGCAAGTCTCATGTCGCTGCAAGCATGCACCATGACACTTGGGGGCTAATGCAAAGTCATTTTTACTGGCCTTATTGAAGACCCAACTCATCACATCATAATGAACCGGCCCTTGGGGGCTACCAATTGCTCCTGTCAAAAATTTAAGGTAGACAAGCTTTAATCCATTATATTGAAAGGTTTATTGCTCAGTTGGTAGAGTACAAAGCTCTTAACCTTGTGGACGTGGGTTCAAGCCCCATGGTGGGGGTTACATCATATGAAGTTATTTTCAATGAAGTATATATATAAAGTCCCAGCTCAGTATTATCTTACTGAGCCGGCCCTTGGGGGCTACACGTTGCTGTTCAAGTCTACATGACCATATCTACAAAGTCCCTGCTCATTATTGCATAATGACCCGGCCCTTAGGGAATACACTGGTTGAAGGTTTTATGAGCATAAGGCAATTTTAGAAGTCCCAGGTTGCTACAAGCATGACAACCCGACACTTGGGGGCTACATATGTGGAATACTTAGTTCTGACTAGTGATTGAGATGAACAACATGGATTTCTTCAAAGTGGTAATATTTATGTTGAAGCAAGTCTTAAGTCATCACTTTGTTCTGCTCAATACTTGGGGGCTACAGGTAATATGGATATGAGGGAGAGAAATCTTCAAAATTCTCAGTTTTGACTCGGCATCATCTATTTATAACCCAGAAGGTTTTTTCATCTTTAAGAAGGTTGAAGGTCACATAAGTATTTCAAGACCAATATTTTTAAGTATTGGGAGCTGAGTCAAATGAATTTTTCTTCACAGTCTTTCTCTGTGAGAAACCAACGTCAGCAAATTGATTATGAAGTTGGCTTATTGACCCGGATTTTCGAAGAAGGAAATAACAAGGAATTAAGGATGTTCAGGTGTCGGCTTACAAGAATATTTAACCCAGAGCATAACCTGTTAAAATTGTTCTTGTGTTTTGTTTACAGGATCCGTTTAACATGGATAAATCCAAATTAAACTGGGGGGCTAATGTCGGGGATATACCCCGCGGTATGACCCGGCCGAAGATATGACCCAACTGGGACTTGGTATTTCATTGGTATGACCCGACAGATTGTTTACTGTAAGCCGGTAGATTTTTTAAGTCAGATGTTAAGTTGGTAGATTGTAAGCCGGCAGCTTGTTTACCGTAAGCCGGCAGATTGTTTAAGCCAGACAGTTAAGAAGCCTAAGACATTAAGAAGCCCATGGTGATAAGCCCATGGAGAGAAGCCCGTGAAGAGAAGTCAGAATAGTTAAGTCTTAAGTACGAGTTGGACTCTACATCTAGCCCGCCCCTTCAACTTATATAAGGAGGGGCAGGGCACCCCAAGAGGGACAAGTTGAATAATCGTTAAGTCTAGACACAAGGAGAGCCGGAGATACGGCGACTCCCTCATGATGATAATCAGATCTAGCCACAAACAGCATGTTGGGTTGTTACCGAATGATGTTTCCTGGGGCTCGAAGCTGTCTAAATCTTTGTCTTGCAAGTTGCGTCTCTTGATTCCGATCAACCCCTCTCAAGCTACCACATAGATGCAGTGGCCTCATGACAAGTCCTCACACTAGGACATCTGCCGTGACAATTCCATGACAACTAGGGTTTTCAGATTGTTGGCAAGGCAAGTAACACATTGGTCATATCCCTTATTACCCAGTTTTTATGCATTAGTCTCAATCCTCAAACATGGCATGAGTAGGATCTGTTTAACATGTGGGTATTTGGGAAGTAGTTGTTGAGGTAGTACCTATTGCCCTTTTTATTCAAACCTTGGGAGTTACTACATTATGCTTATTAAAGTTTGCTATGCTATGCTCATAGACGTGGTTTGGTTTGAGTGATTCATGATAGTTGTGAGTGTTATTATGAACTAAGGGTCTACTTAAGTTGGCTACTTTAACAGACCTCTGGGTGGATTGGTTTGTGGGCACCTGGGGAAATCCGGTGTTGTCCAAAGGAGAATCCCGGGGTATCCGTGTGATTTTTCCTATGGTTCGACACCCAGGCTCAAAGGGGTCATTATGTTATTCATGCTGGAAACTTCCGTGTGCAGCCACAAGCCACTATGGGCCCTGGCATAGTTGTGTAAGTTGTGGGAAACCTTTTCATGATGGGCTAGCAAATGTAGGGGATTGTAGGTGTATCGGCCTATTTATCGGTTAAGGGGACCTCTTCGGAAAGACTGTGTCTCGGTCATCCGTTTCTCAAACATCATGTTTCAATGGAGGAGATCGAGTCTTGTGGGTAAAAGTGTGCAAACCTTTGCTGAGTGTATAAACTAATCATGGTTAGCCGTGTTCTCGGTTATGGACATCTTGAGTATCTGGTGCTTGAATTTCTATGTTGATCTCATCACTTTACTTAATTAACTTGTTGGGTTATTCATTATTAATTTGGGATTGAGATGGGGTTACCATTCTCAATGTTTTTCAACAAACTTTGTAGTTAAATAAAATATATTCCTTTGTTGTAGGGAAAAACTAGCTTTTCGCAAAAAGATAACCATAGAGCCTCCACCAGCCATATATGCATATAGTTATAGTTGTTACTTGTTCATTGCTCTTTAGTGTTATCTTGCCAGCATATTCCATGTGCTTACCTACACAGGCTGCAACGTATTATGTTGCAGAGTTTTCAGACGAAGAGTAAGGTGGGCTAGGTCGTTGTCATGCACTCAGCTATGCCGTTGGAGTTGATGGACTCATTTACCCTCGAAGCTTCCCCTGCTATCTTATTTAGATGGCCTTCAGCCATATTATTGTAATAAGTACTCTCTTTTAAGACATTCGATGTAATAAGTGTGTGATTGAACTCTGTTATAAATCCTCGAGTACTGTGTGTGTCAGCATTACCGATCCAAGGATGACACTTATACACAGAGATTTGACCGTTTGAGGTCAGATCGCTACACACACTCGCCAAAATGAGGTCATGTGCGATCGGCGAGCGCTCAAATACGGTTATACATACAGTGGTGCTAAAAAAATACAATTATACAAGCGAAATCATTTCTGTTCGTAAGTACATCCCACATAGTCAGTCCCCCCTAAAGGTTTCCGTTCGTATATACATCCCTGTAGCGACTCGATCCCAATGGATCGAAGTCTCTATGCTTAAGTGTCATCCCTGGATCGGTATGCTGACACACACAGTACATGAGGATTTATAATAAAGTTCAATCACACACTTATTACATCAAGGTCCTCATAAAGAGTACTTATTACAATAATATGGCTGAAGGCCATCTAAACAAAATAACTGTGGAAGCTTCAAAGATAAATGAGTTCATCCAACTCCACGGCAAAACTAAGTGCATGACAATGACCTATCGCACCTTAATCCTTGTCTGAAAATTCTACAACATGAGACGTAGCAGCCGCATAGGTTAGCACATGGAATATGCTGGCAAGATCACACTATAGAGCAATAATGAGCAATACCTATCACTACATGCATATTTGGATGGTGGAGGCTCTAAGTTTAATGTTTGCATAAAGCTAATTTTTCCCTACAATAAAGGAATAAATTTTATTTTACTACCAAGTTTATGCCATTATTGAGAAGGTTCCTCCAACTCAACCCCAAAATTACCAAGTAATAAATATTAACCCAACAATTTCATTAGACAGAATGATGAGATCAACAAATAATTCACTTCTAGATACTCAAGATGTCCATAACCGGGGACATGGCTAATCATGATTAGTTTGTACACTTTGCAGAGGTTGCACACTTTTGCCCACAAGACTCGACCACATCCATGATCAGAAGATCGAGACACAGTCTTTATGAAGCATTAACTCTTTACTCTGGGTAGACCGGTACACCTACTTTCCCCTACATCTGCTTGTCCACCACAGAAAGAGGTCACACAACTTACCCAACTATGACAGAGCGCTTAATGGCTTGTGGCTGCACACAGAAGTTTCTAGGCAAGAATAATCATATGATCCCTTTTGATCCTGGGTGGCATTCCATAGGATGATCATACGGGTACTCCGGGATCTCCTAGGACAACATAAGATTCTCCAGGTGCCCGCAACCAATCCACCCAGATGTGTACTAAAGTTGCCACCTTAAGTTACCCTTAATTATTATCTCTCCCAACTTGCATGATTCTCACATACCAATCCCCGTCTACGAGCATGCATAAGCAATATGAGCATAACGTATATTCCTGGGGTGATCAAAGGTAATTGGTTCCTACCTCATGAACTGCATAGCAATAACCACATGTTCCTAATCATATTCATGCAATCTTTGAGGGTGTAACTAATGCATAATAAAACTAGGTATGAAGGAGTATGATCAAAGTGTAACTTGCCTTGCTGATGATCGGAAAACCCTAGAGATTCGTAGTAACAAGCTTCGCACTCCGGGAAATCTATCGTAGACAAACAATAGCATACATAAGCACTCAAGTATAAGATTCAAAGAAAAGATCTTGAAAAACTTCGAAAACAAGCGAATAACTCTTGTGAACAGAAAACAATTTTCAACAGTGCCTAAATTATGTGGATTAGGTCTTAACAGAAAGTTTAGGTTAAGAGCTTCAATTTGCAAAAAGAATCAACTAAATCGGAGATACGAAACTCAAGTTATGATCAAAAGAAGTTCAAAATCAAATTCGTCCGAATTCAAATTTTAATCTTTCCAAAATATTTTTGGTTTGGTTTACTGGATAGAGGGGACCACAACGAAGAATTGGGCATTTGTTTCGTTGGATTTGGATAAACGAGCAAAAAGTTGTGATCATTTGAAACCTAGAGGATAAAGTACAAAACTTTTATTCGCAAAAAGGTCCTTGGCGTAAAATAAACAGAAAAAGAAAAATCTATCGGACCAACGTCCACTACGAGTGACTAACGAACAAAATCATTCGCTGCGAAGAGATAAACAGCGAGCGTTCACAAAACAAACGATACCGAAAAAAACACTACCTGATCGGATCGGGAATTACCGGCGGCGGCAGCGGTTTCCGGCGACGGCGGGCAGCAACTCCGGCGGCCGCGAGCTCGGCGGTGAGGTGGCGAGGTGGGCTTCCGCGGCGAGTGCGGCTACACGGACGGCGGAGCGAGGCGGCGAAATAGCGACGGCGGCGGCGAACTTACTACGGCGGCGGCTCGAGGGGGGAGGCGGCGCTGCTGCTGCTACGGCTTGGGGAAGAGTGGCCAGGGGTGGCGGTATTTAAGGAGGGGGTGGCCTCGAGTGGCGTGGGGACAGGGCAAAGCAGGGCGGCGGCAGAGTCCCACCGCGGTACGTCGGCGATGTCGTGGGGGTACCGATGAAAGGGAACAACGTATGTTGTTCTGCGGTTTGACCGATAAAGATCTTCGTAGAATATGTAGGAACCAATATGAGCATCTAGGTTCCGCTATTGGTTATTCACCGGAGATGAGTCTCGGTCATGTCTACATAGTTCTCGAACCCGTAGGGTCCGCACGCTTAACATTCGGTGACGATCAGTATTATGAGTTTATGTGTTTTGATGTACCGAAGGTAGTTCGGAGTCCCGGATTTGATTGCGGACATGACGAGGAGTGTTGAAATGGTCGAGACATAAAGATCGATATATTGGAAGCCTATGTTTGGACATCGAAATGGTTCCTGATGAGTTCGGGCATTTTTCGGAGTACCGGGAGGTTACCGGAACCCCCCGGGGGGGTATATGGGCCTTATTGCGCCTTAGTGGAATAGAGGAGAGGAAGGGAAAAGGTGGGAGGCACGCCCCCTATCCCAATCCGAATTGGGTGGGGGATGCCCCCCCTTTCCTTCCTTCTCTCCTCCCCTTCCTCCCCTTCCTTCTCTCCTACTCCTACTACTTGGAAGGGGGAATCCTACTCCCGGTGGGAGTAGGACTCCCCTAGGGCGCGCCATAGAGGGCCATCCCTCCCCCTCCTCCACTCCTTTATATACGGGGGAGGGGGCACCCCATAGACACACAAGTTGATCATTGTCTTAACCATGTGCGGTGCCCCCCTCCACCATAATCCACCTCGGTCATATCGTAGCGGTGCTTAGGCAAAGCCCTATTCCGGTACCTTCATCATCACCGTCATCACGCCGTCGTGCTGACGAAACTCTCCCTCGACACTCAGCTGGATCTAGAGTTCGTGGGATGTCAGCGAGCTGAACATGTGCAGATCGCGGAGGTGTTGTACCTTCGGTGCTAGGATCTGTCGGATCGTGAAGACATTCGACTACATCAACCGTATTTTCATAACGCTTCCCCTTACGGTCTACGAGGGTAAGTGGTCCACAATCTTCCCCTCTCGTTGCTATGCATCACCTAGATAGATCTTGCGTGTGCGTAGTTTTTTTTAAATTACCGCGTTCCCCAACAGTGGCATCCGAGCCAGGTCTATGCGTAGATGTTATATGCATGAGTAGAACACAAAGGAGTTGTAGGCGTGGGTATATACATATTGCTTGCTGTCACTAGTTGATTCTTGATTCAGCGGTATTGTTGGATGAAGCGGCTCAGACCGACATTACGCGTACGCTTACGCGAGAATGGTTCTACCGACGTGCTTCGCACACAGGTGGCCAGTGGGTGTCAGTTTCTCCAACATTAGTTGAATCGGATTCAATGAACAGGGTTCTTTCTGAAGATCAAAAAGCAATCACTATACCGCGTTGTGGTTTTTGATGCGTAGGTAAGAACGGTTCTTGCTCAGCCCGTAGCAGCCATGTAAAACTTGCAACAACAAAGTAGAGGACGTCTAACTTGTTTTTGCAGGGCATGTTGTGATGTGATATGGTCAAGACATGATGCTAAATTTTATTGTATGAGATGATCATGTTTTGTAACAGAGCTATCGGCAACTGGCAGGAGCCATATGGTTGTCGCTTTATTGTATGAAATGCAATCGACATGTAATTGCTTTACTTTATCACTAAGCGGTAGCGATATCGTAGAAGCAATAGTTGGTGAGACGACAATGATGATTCGATGGAGATTAAGGTGTCAAGCCGGTGACGATGGTGATCGTGACGGTGCTTTGGAGATGGAGATCAAAGGCACAAGATGATGATGGCCATATCACAACACTTATATTTATTACATGTGATGTTTATCCTTTATGCATCTTATTTTGCTTAGTTCGGCAGTAGCATTATAATATGATCTCTCACTAAATTTCAAGGTACAAGTGTTCTCCCTGAGTATGCACCGTTGCTACAGTTCGTCGTGCCGAGACACCACGTGATGATCGGGTGTGATAACCTCTACGTTCACATACAACGGGTGCAAGCCAGTTTTGCACACGCAGAATACTCGGGTTAAACTTGACGAGGCTAGCATATGCAGATATGGCCTCAGAACACTGAGACCGAAAGGTCGAGCATGAATCATATAGTAGATATGATCAACATAGTGATGTTCACCATTGAAAACTACTCCATCTCACGTGATGATCGGACATGGCTTAGTTGATATGGATAACGTGATCACTTAGATGATTAGAGAGATGTCTATCTAAGTGGGAGTTCTTAAGTAATTTGATTAATTGACTTTTTAATTTATCATGAACTTAGTACCTGATAGTATTTTGCATATCTATGTTGTTGTAGATAGATGGCCCGTGTTGTTGTTTCGTTGAATTTTAATGCGTTCCTAGAGAAATCTAAATTGAAAGATGATGGTAGCAACTACACGAATTGGGTCTGTAACTTGAGGATTATCCTCATTGCTGCACAGAAGAATTACGTCCTGGAAGCACTGCTAGTTGATAAACCCGCTGCAGGAGCAACGCCACATGTTGTGAACACCTGGCAAAGCAAAGTTGATGACTACTCGATAGTTCAGTGTCCCATGCTTTACGGCTTAGAACCGGGACTTCAACAATGTTTTGAACGTGATGGAGCATATGAGATGTTCCAGGGGTTGAAGTTAATATTTCAACAAAATGCCCGATTGAGAGATATGAAGCCTCCAATAAGTTCTACAGCTGCAAAATGGAGGAGAATAGTTCTGTTACTGAACATATACTCAGAATGTCTGGGTACCACAACCACTTCACTCAGCTGGGAGTTAATCTTCCTGATGATAGTGTCATTGACAGAGTTCTTCAATTATTGCCACCAAGCGACAAGAGCTTCGTGATGAACTATAATATGCAAGGGATGGATAAGACTATTCCCGAGCTCTTCGCAATGCTAAAGGTTGCAGAGGTAGAAAACAAGAAGGAGCATCAAGTGTCGATGGTCAACAAGACCACTAGTTTCAAGAAAAAGGGTAAAGGGAAGAAGGGGAACTTCAAGAAGAACAGCAAGTCAGTTGCTGCTCAAATGAAGAAACCGAAGTCTGGACCTAAGCCTGAAACTGAGTGCTTCTACTTCAAAGGGACCGGCCACTGGAAGCGGAACTGCCCTAAGTATTTGGCGGAGAAGAAGGGTGGCAAAGTGAAAGGTATATTTGATATACATGTTATTGATGTGTACCTTACTAATGCTCGCAGTAGAGCCTGGGTATTTGACACTGGTTCTGTTGCTAATATTTGCAACTCGAAACAGGGGCTACGGATTAAGTGGAGATTGGCTAAGGACGAGGTGACGATGCGCGTGGGAAATGGTTCCAAAGTCAATGTGGTCGCCCTCGGCACGCTACCTCTACATCTACCTTCGGGATTAGTTTTAGACCTAAATAATTGTTATTTGGTGCCAGCGTTGAGCATGAACATTATATCTGGATCTTGATTGATACGAGACGGTTATTCGTTTAAATCGGAGAATAATGGTTGTTCTATTTATATGAGTAATATCTTTTATGGTCATGCACCCTTGATGAGTGGTCTATTTGTACTAAATCTTGATAGTAGTGATACACATGTTCATAGTATTGAAGCCAAAAGATGCAAAGTTTATAATGATAGTGCAACTTATTTGTGGCACTGCCATTTGGTTCATATTGGTCTAAAGCGCATGAAGAAACTCCATTCTAATGGACTTCTGGAATCACTTGATTATGATTCACTTGGTACTTGCGAACCATGCCTCATGGGTAAGCTGACTAAAACTCTGTTCTTCGGAACAATGGAGCGAGCAACAGAGTTATTGGAAATCATACATAGATATGGGTATATCTACTTAATGAAACATAAGTCTGAAACATTTGAAAAGTTCAAAGAATTTCAGAGTGAAGTGGAAAATCATTGTAACAAGAAAATCAAGTTTCTACGATCTGATCGTGGAGGTGAATATTTGAGTTATGAGTTTGGACTTCATTTGAAACAATGCAGAATAGTTTCGCAACTCACGCCACCTGGAACACCACAACGCAATGGTGTGTCCAAACATCATAACCGCACTTTATTAGATATGGTGCAATCTATGATGTGTCTCACTGATTTACCGCTATCGTTTTGGGCTTATGCTATAGAGACGGCTGCATTCACGTTAAATAGGGCACCAACAAAATCTGTTGAGACGACACCTTATGAACTGTGGTTTGGCTAGAAACCCAAGTTGTCATTTCTTAAAGTTTGGGGCTGTGATGCTTATGAGAAAAATCTTCAACCTGATAAGCTCGAACCCAAATCGGAGAAATGTGTCTTCATAGGATACCCAAAGGAGACTGTTGGGTACACCTTCTATCACAGATCCGAAGGCAAGATATTCGTTGCTAAGAATGGATCCTTTCTAGAGAAGGAGTTTCTCTCAAAAGAAGTGAGTGGGAGGAAAGTAGAACTTGACGAGGTAATTGTACCTTCTCCCTTATTGGAAAGTAGTTCATCACTGAAATCAGTTCTAGTGATTCCTACACCAGTAAGTGAGGAAGCTAATGACGATGATCATGAGACTTCTGATCAAGTTACTACCGAACCTCGTAGGTCAACCAGAGTAAGATCCGCACCAGAGTGGTACAATAATCATGTTCTGGAAGTCATGTTATTTGACCATGACGAACCTATGAACTATGAGGAAGCGATGATGAGCCCAAATTCCGCAAAATGGCTTGAGGCCATGAAATCTGAGATGGGATCCATGTATGTGAACAAAGTGTGGACTTTGGTTGACTTGCCCGATGATCAGCAAGCCATAGAGAATAAATGGATCTTCAAGAAGAGGACTGACGCTGACAGTAATGTTACTATCTACAAAGCTTGACTTGTTGCAAAAGGTTTTCGACAAGTTCAAGGAGTTGACTACGATGAGACCTTCTCACCCGTAGCGATGGTAAAGTCCGTCTGAATCATGTTAGCAATTTCTGCATTTTATGATTATGAAATTTGGCAAATGGATGTCAAAACTGCATTCCTTAATGGATATCTTAAAGAAGAGTTGTATATGATGCAACCAGAAGGTTTTGTCGATCCTAAAGGTGCTAAAAAGTGTGCAAGTTCCAGCGATCCATTTATGGACTGGTGCAAGCCTCTCGGAGTTGGAATATATGCTTTGATAGTGTGATCAAAGCATATGGTTTTATACAGACTTTTGGAGAAGCCTGTATTTAGAAGAAAGTGAGTGGGAGCTCTGTATCATTTCTAATATTATATGTAGATGACATATTGCTGATTGGAAATGATACTGAATTTCTGAATAGCATAAAAGTATACTTGAATAAGAATTTTTCAATAAAAGACCTTGGTGAAGCTGCTTATATATTGGGCATCAAGATCTATAGAGATAGATCAAGACGCTAAATTGGACTTTCACAAAGCACATACCTTGATAAAGTTTTGAAGAAGTTCAAAATGGATCAAGCAAAGAAAGGGTTCTTGCCTGTGTTACAAGGTGTGAAGTTGAGTCAGACTCAAAGCCCGACCACTGTAGAAGATAGAGAGAAAATGAAAGTCATTCCCTATGCTTCAGCCATAGGCTCTATCATGTATGCAATAATGTGTACCAGACCTGATGTGTATCTTGCTATTAGTTTAGCAGGGAGGTACCAAAGTAATCCAGGAGTGGATCACTAAATAGCGGTCAAGAACATCCTGAAATACCTGAAAAGGACTAAGGATATGTTTCTCGTCTATGGAGGTGACAAAGAGCTCGTCGTAAATGGTTACGTCGATGCAAGCTTTGACACTGATCCGGATGACTCTAAGTCACAAACCGGATACATATTTTTATTAAATGGTGGAGTTGTCAGTTGGTGCAGTCCCAAGCAGAGCGTCGTGGCAGGATCTACGTGTGAAGCGGAGTACATAGCTGCTTCGAAAGCAGCAAATGAAGGAGTCTGGATGAAGGAGTTCATATCCGATCTAGGTGTCATACCTAATCGGGTCCAACGAAAATCTTTTGTGACAATACTGGTGCAATTGCCTTGGCAAAGGAATCCATATTTCACAAGAGAACCAAGCACATCAAGAGACGCTTCAATTCCATCCGCGATCAAGTCAAGGAGGGATACATAGAGATTTGCAAGATACATATGGATCTGAATGTTGCAGACCCATTGACTAAGCCTCTCTCACGAGCAAAATATGATCGGCACCAAGACTCCATGGGTGTTAGAATCATTACAATGTAATCTAGATTATTGACTCTAGTGCAAGTGGGAGACTGAAAGAAATATGCCCTAGAGGCAATAATAAAGTTGTTGTTTATATTTCCTTATATCATGATAAATGTTTATTATTCATGCTAGAATTGTATTAACCGGAAACTTAGTACATGTGTGAATACATAGACAAACAGAGTGTCACTAGTATGCCTCTACTTGACTAGCTCGTTGAATCAATGATGGTTATGTTTCCTGACCATAGACAAGAGTTTTCACTTGATTAATGGGATCACATCATTACAGAATGATGTGATTGACTTGACCCATCCATTAGCTTAACACGATGATCGTTACTTTGTTGCTATTGCTTTCTCCATAACTTATACATGTTCCTATGACTATGAGATCATGCAACTCCCGAATACCGGAGGAACACTTAGTGTGCAGTCAAACGTCACAGCGTAACTGGGTGAATATAAAGATGCTCTATAGGTGTCTCCGATGGTGTTTGTTGAGTTGGCATAGATCAAGATTAGGATTTGTCACTCCGAGTATCGGAGAGGTATCTCTAGGCCCTCTTGGTAATGCACATCACTATAAGCCTTGCAAGCAATGTAACTAATGAGTTAGTTGGGGGATGGTGCATTACAGAACGAGTAAAGAGACTTGCTGGTAACGAGATTGAACTAGGTATTGAGATACCGACGATCAAATCTCGGGCAAGTAACATACGATGACAAAGGGAACAACGTATGTTGTTGTGCGGTTTGAGTGATAAAGATCTTCGTAGAATATGTAGGAACCAATATGAGCATCCAGGTTCTGCTATTGGTTATTAACCGGAGATGAGTCTCGGTCATGTCTACATAGTTCTCAAACCCATAGGGTCCGCACACTTAACGTTCGGTGACGATCAGTATTATGAGTTTATGTGTTTTGATGTACCGAAGGTAGTTTGGATTCCCGGATTTGATCACGGACATGACGAGGAGTCTCGAAATGGTCAAGACATAAAGATCAATATATTGGAAGCCTATGTTTGGACATCGGAATCGTTCTAGATGAGTTCGGGCATTTTCCGGAGTACCGGGAGGTTACCGGAACCCCCCGGGGAGTATATGGGCCTTATTGGGCCTTATTGGAATAGAGGAGAGGAAGGGAAAAGGTGGGAGGCGCGCCCCCCTAGCCCAATCCGAATTGGGTGCCCCCCTTTCCTTCCTTCTCTCCTTCCCTTCCTTCTCTCCTACTCCTACTACTTCGAAGGGGGGAATCCTACTCCCAATGGGAGTAGGACTCCCCTAGGGCGTGCCATAGAGGGCCGGCCCTCCCCCCTCCTCCACTCCTTTATATACAAGGGAGGGGGCACCCCATAGACACACAAGTTGACCATTGTCTTAACCGTGTGCGGTGCCCCCCCTCCACCAGAATCCACCTCGGTCATATTGTAGCGGTGCTTAGGCGAAGCCCTGTTTCGGTAGCTTCATCATCACCGTCATCACGTCATCGTGCTGACGAAACTCTCCCTTGACACTCAGCTGGATCTAGAGTTCATGGGACGTCACCGAGCTGAACATGTGCAGATCATGGAGGTGTCATGCCTTCGGTGCTAGGATCGGTCGGATCGTGAAGACGTTCGACTACATCAACCGCGTTGTCATAATGCTTCCTCTTACGGTCTATGAGGGTACGTGGACAACACTCTTCCCCTCTCTTTACTATGCATCACCTAGATAGATCTTGCGTGTGTGTAGGATTTTTTTTGAAATTACTGCGTTCCCCAACAGGGGCTCTCCGGGAGGAAGTAGTTACGAGAACCTAAATTTAAAATTAGTAAAATCTTTAACCTGGATAGAAGAGAGATCAGAGTCCCAGAGTAAAGGCAAGGAATAAAAGATACTAATACCTCCCATTCATGATGTGGGCCTGTAAGCCACACAACAATGTTAGTAAATCATTTTTCAAAGTCTAGACTCAACTTCGGAAAAGGAGTTGGAAAGGGGGCTACCTATAGGCAGTCGGTTCTGATACCAACTTGTGACGCCCCTGATTCTATCATACACTAATCATACACGCAAATGTGTACGATCAAGATCAGGGACTCATGGGAAGATATCACAACCGAACTCTAGACACAAATAAAAGTCAAACAAGCTTTATATTAAAAGCCGGGTGCCTTAAGGCCTCGAATACAAACGAGTCAGCGGAAGCAACAATATCTGGGTATAGACATAAGTTAAACAAGTTTGCCTTAAGAAGGCTAGCACACATAGCAACAATGATCGAAAAGGCAAGGCCTCTTGCCTGGGAGCCTCCTAACTACTCATGGTCATCGGCGGTCTCCACATAGTAGTAGGCACCCTCAGGGTATTAGTAGTCATCGATGGTGATGTCTGGCTCCTGGGATCCGTCATCTGATCGCAGCAATCGGGTATAGGGGAAAGAGGTAGCAAAGCAACCGTGAGTACTCATCCAAAGTACTCAAAAGACTTACATCAGACCTAAACTAATTATGCATCTGTATCTGTGTACTGACCTACAGAATGCCAGAAGAGAAGGGGAAAACCTAGCCTATCGAAGACTAGCATCTTCAAGCATCTTGCAGCATCAGAAGAGATAAGGGTAACATATTATAATAGTAGTATGCTGTAACATCGCCTAGAGATCACTGCTTCCTCGACTCCCTGCGAGAAAGCAATCCCGGAGCCATCATTTCCATTCCATGCCTCAGCATCTAGTTCTAGTTGTATCGACCGGGATACAACTCCGAGTGTATGTTACCGTGGACACAGCTATTCGAATAGATAATACTTCCTTGCAGTGGTGCATAGACTTACCCAACACGCTCGATCAACTCCGGCCGGACACACCAACAGGTCATGACCACCCTTGTCTGATCAACACACCGCAGTCCTACCTAGGCTCAACAGAGAGGCCAGTGTAACACCCTGGATTTTGCCCTTTTCTTTTTCTAATGATTTTCTTGGATTTCTTGATTTGATTTGTTTTTCTGTGGCTATGTGGTTCTGAAACTTGGGAAGATCATGTCTTCCTAGGTTTTTTAGTGGCTTGATATCCCCATCATCATCCCAAGATCATGTCATTTTCATCGCTTGACCTAATCCCAATATTCTTTTTCTAGGGAATATTTCTTTTCTTTTAAAGGAATAACCCTATTTGATCTAGGTTGTGAAGCAACCTATCTTTCTGTCACTCTCAAAATTCCCAAATAATTCTCATAAATTGTTTGGGTCATATCTTCCTCAAATATGTCAAAATCCTTCCTTGGCATCATCAAGGATAATTAACAAATAATTCTTTTCCCATTCTGCCCTAAGTGGTTGTTTGAGAAGGAAGTGTCATTTATCTTTGCTTGATTGATCCCAAACTTTTTGGACATCTTTTCTGTCCATATATATGCCCCATGCCAAAATAAACTCAATTTGCCTAGTAAAATTTCCTGAGCAATTTTTCAAAGTTCCTGTCTAAGGGAAGCTTGTGTGAAGGAAGTACAAGCTAGGCATATCCAAATGAGTTGAAATTTTGCAAGGTCCTTCATTTGATCAAATCACGACTCTCCACCAAATTTGAGCTCATGTAACTCATCTATGTGAGCCAAGGTCCAAATCTTGGTTTCTGGTCAGACTTTCAGTTTCTGAGGAAACCATATCTAATATTGCTTCATTTAAGTTGAAAATTTAACAGGACATTCTCCTATCCATATCAACTCCCTCCACCAGGTTTTGGATCATTGTATTAATCCATTTTCCCTGTGCAATTTTTTCAAGTTTATTTCTAAAGAGAAGCTATATGAAGCAAGTGCTAGTTTGGCTAATCCAAATGGCCTGAAACTTTTTGAGCACCTTCATATCATAAAATCATTGGGCCATGCCCAATTTTAGCTCAACCTGTCTCTTATTGTGAGTGCTACTTCATCATCTCTTATTCTGGCCATTATAGTGGTTTCTACAGCAAGTACCCCCTAAACTCCTCCCCTTAAGATGGTTTTTGGTAATCAGGATCATCTAAGTGCTTGATCACGTTGTGCCAAAGATCCGAGTCCAACTCCACACATGTGAACCACATCATGCATCAAACACCTTGCTGCTATTATGTTTTGGAGCCTCCTGCTAATCTCTTCTTTGCCCCTCGGCTGATTTATTTCTTCATTTGGACTAAGGGTACTAAGGTCTATCCACTAGACATGGTCGGCCCGGACAGAACACGCCGCTTGCTCGAGTTCACGTGGTGACCATGGGTCGTGCCAGCCAAAACTCATGCTCTGGAAAGACCTCGGCGCTATTCTCGTCTGCTCCCTCCTCGTCTCGACGTCAAACCATGTCCGGGAGCTTCCCCGTGATTGACTTCTGTTTGGTAACGTAGCATGCAATTTCAATAATTTTCCTACGATCATGCAAGATCTATCTAGGATATGCATAGCAACGAGAGGGGGAGAGTGTGTTCACGTACCCTCATATACCAAAAGCAGAAGCATTAGGTTAACGCGGTTGATGTAGTCGAACGTCTTCATGATCCAATAGATATAGTACCGAACGTACGACACCTCCGAGTTCAGCACACGTTCAGCTCGATGACGTCCCTCGAACTCTTGATCTAGCAGAGGGTCGAGTGAGAGTTCCGTCAGCACGACGGCGTGGTGACGGTGATGGTGATGTGATCCGCGCAGGGCTTCGCCTAAGCACTACGACGCTATGACCGGAGGAGTGAACTGTGAAGGGGGGCACTGCAGACGGCTAAGAGAACAATTGATGTGCCTTTGGGGTGCCCCCTGCCCCCCTATATAAAGGAGGGGAGGAGGAGGAGGCCGGCCTAGAGGGGCGCGCCAAGGTGGGAGTCCTACTAGGACTCCTAGTCCTAGTAGGATTCACCCCTCCCCCTTTCCTTTCTTCACTGGAGGGAAAAGGAAGGAGAGGGAGAGGGAGAGGGAAAGGGGGGCACCGCCCCTCCCCTAGTCCAATTTGGACTGCCATGGGGGCGGTGCACGGCCACCCCTTGCGGCCCTCCTCTCTCTCCACTAAGGCCCATGTAGGCCCATTAATTCCCCCGGGGGGTTCCGGTAACCCCTCGGTACTCCAGTAAAATACCCAAATCATTCGGAACCATTCCGATGTCCGAATTCTACCTTCCAATATATGAATGTTTACCTCTTGGCCATATCGAGACTCGTCGTCATGTCCATGATCTTATCCGGGACTCCGAACAAACTTCGGTCACCAAAACACATAACTCATAACACAAATCGTCATCGAATGTTAAGCGTGCGGACCCTACGGGTTCGAGAACTATGTAGACATGACCGAGACACATCTCTAGTCAATAACCAATAGCGGAACCGGGATGCTCATATTGGTTCCTACATATTCTATGAAGATCTTTATCAGTCAAACCGCAATCACAACATACGTTATTCCCTTTGTCATCGATATGTTACTTGCCCGAGATTCGATCATCGGTATCATCATACCTAGTTCAATCTTGTTACCGGCAAGTCTCTTTACTCGTTCCTTAATACATCATCCCGCAACTAACTCATTAGTTACATTGCTTGCAAGGCTTATAGTGATGTACATTACCGAGAGGGCCCAGAGATACCTCTCCGATACTCGGAGTGACAAATCCTAATCTCGATCTATGCCAACCCAACAAACAACCTTCAGAGATACCTGCAGAGCATCTTTATAATCACTCAGTTACGTTGTGACATTTTATAGCACACAAGGTATTCCTCCGGTATCCGGGAGTTGCATAATCTCATAGTCAAAGGAATATGTATAAGTCATGAAGAAAGCAATAGCAATAAAACTTAACGATCATTATGCTAAGCTAACGGATGGGTCTTGTCCATCACATCATTATCCTAAGGATGTAATCCCATTAATCAAATGACAACACATGTCTATGGTTAGGAAACTTAACCATCTTTGATCAACGAGCTAGTCTAGTAGAGGATTACTTGGGACACAGTCTTTTGTCTATGTATCCACACATGTATCAAGTTTCCGGTTAATACAATTCTAGCATGAATAATAAACATTTATCATGATATAAGGAAATATAAATAACAACTTTATTATTGCCTCTAGGGCATATTTCCTTCAACTTCAACACCCCGTGCTCGGGCCCCCTCCTGGTTCGCCTTTAATGTGTCGCAAACGCCATGCCCGTGCCACAAGCAGCCCCTGTCCTCCATTATTTGCAAGTTGGAGCTCGCCCATGATGCTCTACATCCCTCCCGGCGGCTATATAAGAGTCCCCCGAGGTCCTTCGCACCTCACTTATCCCTCCCTTGCCTCTCTTGCCCACCGGAGCGCCCGATCTTCGTCGTTCGTTCACGGCCATCGCCGGAGTTTGCTCCTCCCCAGCCATCCCGAGCCTCCCCTCACCTTCCCTCCACCTCCATCATGTTACCCTCCTTCCGGCGAGCCGCCCCGCCCACTTGCTACCTCGCCGGAGTGCCCGCAGTGCTGAGAACCCAAACCGCCGCCGCCTGTGCCCTCCTCCTAGCGCGGCCCCTCACCGCGCCTCCCCGGTGTCTGCCCTTCCTCTGAATGGGTGCGCCAGGCCTTCACGAGCCCATCGGTGGCCTCGGCTTGGCCGAAGCTGGCTGATAACCCACAAGTATAGGGGATCGCAACAGTTTTCGATAAGTAAGAGTGTCGAATCCAACGAGGAGCTAAAGGTAGAACAAATATTCCCTCAAGTTCTATCGACCACCGATACAACTCTACGCACGCTTGACATTCGCTTTACCTAGAACAAGTATGAAACTAGAAGTACTTTGTAGGTGTTGTTGGATAGGTTTGCAAGGTAATAAAGAACATGTAAATAAAAAGTAGGAGTTGTTTAGATAAAGACACAACTAAGTTAGTTTGAATAAAGAGCTTTTTGTTATGAGAAAGTTATTTGTCCCTAGGCAATTGATAACTAGACCGGTAATCATTATTGCAATTTTATATGAGGGAGAGGCATAAGCTAACATACTTTCTCTACTTGGATCATATGCACTTATGATTGGAACTCTAGCAAGCATCCGCAACTACTAAAGATCATTAAGGTAAAACCCAACCATCGCATTAAAGCATCAAGTCCTCTTTATCCCATACGCAACAACCCCCTTACTCAGGTTTGTGTTTCAGTCACTCACGCAACCCACTATAAGAGAATCATGAACGTATTGCAACACCCTACAGCGGGGATCCCTCACGCTTGCGCGACATGGAGAGCACCATAGGACAACACCAATAATAAAACATGCAATTCGAACCAATCACGATCATCAAATAACCCATAGGACAAAACGGATCTACTCAAACATCATAGGATAGCCATACATCATTGGGAAATAATATATAGCGTTGAGCACCATGTTTAAGTAGAGATTACAGCGGGTAAGAGAGAGGTTACACCGCTGCATAGAGGGGGGAAGAGTTGCTGATGATGGCGGTGAAGTTGTTGGTGAAGATTGCGATGATGATGGCCACGGCAGCGTTCCGGCACCACCGGAAGAGAAGGGGAGAGGGGGGCCCTTCGTCTTATTCTTCCTTGACCTCCTCCCTAGATGGGAGAAGGGTTTCCCCTCTGGTCCTTGGCCTCCATGGCGTGGGAGGGGTGAGAGCCCCTCCGAGATTGGATCTGTATCTCTGTCTCTCTCTGTTTCTGCATTCCCAGATTCTACCCTTTCACCGTTTCTTATATTCCCGGAGATTCGTAACTCCGATTGGGCTGAAATTTTAACATGATCTCCATCCGGATATTAGCTTTCTTGCGGCGAAAGAAGGGCACCAACCGCCTTACGGGATGGCCACGAGGGTCAGGGGCGCGCCTAGGGGGGTGGGGCGCGCCCCCTGCCTTGTGCCTCCCTCGGGCACCGTCTAGTGTGGATTTTTCTTCCCAAAAATCATATATATTCCAAAAAAATCTCCGTCAGTTTTTATCCCGTTTGGACTCCATTTGATATGGATATTCTGCAAAACAAAAAACATGCGACAAATAGGAACTGGCACTAGGCACTGGATCAATATGTTAGTCCCAAAAATAGTATAAAAAGTTGCCAAAATTATATGAAAGTTGTAGAATATTGGCATGGAACAATAAAAAGTTATAGATACGACGGAGACGTATCACTGGCCGGAGCTGGTCGACCCCCTGCCCTGAGCGCCCTTGCCTGGCCTCGTTTCTCCTCTGTTCCCTTGTAGGGGAAACAAAAGGAAGAAGACGACCTGGCTCGGCCCCCCTGCACCTGGGCCCGGCCCGTCAGTGGCCCAGCCACCTCTACCCACGTGGCAAGTGGAAACGCATTTCACGGAGTACGTCTTCCTCCATCGAAAGAGCATTTCTTTCCTTCTTTGGCTAGAATGTGTTTTCTCTTTTGGAAAACGTATTTTCCTCTACTGCGGCCAAGAATGTGCTTTCTCTGTTCCGAAAGCATATTTTCTGAAATCCGTTTCTGTCTTATCCACTTAGGGACCCGTTGGTGATAATTTTTTCACAGATTAGTCCCTGAACTTCCACCCTCCATATCTCCGCGACCGTAACTCCGATCGAGGTGAAACCAACGCTCACTTATTCGTCTTGTCAAGATCTTTCTGTTGGTAACATTTTCACTAGGTGGTCCCACAGTGAAAATGACTATTTTTCCCTAGCTTCTAATCATCCCCCTCCGAGAGAGAACCGTCCGGCGTTTTGTTTCGCGGCTTCACCACACTTCTTCCCGGAGTCTCCGTCACCCCCAGGCAAGTCACAACAACCACTTGCATGATATCCATGCAGTAGCCATGGTTTCCACTTGAATATTTAATAAAAGTTTACCCATTATCTATCTGCTTGTTTGCTACTGCCGTCATTGTCTCGGTTATGCTCGTGGTTTCATGTTCACCTTCATGCTATGTTCCGATGCATCTTGTTATCTTGTGCTACTTGCTAGTATCATGTTCACATGTCATGCTTGGTAGTAGTAGTAGTACATGCTGGTAGTAGTGATGTTCATTCTGATGTATGCTTACCGTCTGTGATCAGTACTGTTGCTATGCATGTTCCTTTGCATCCAGTTGGTTACATGCTTACCTGATAGCATTCTTGTTATATTCTTGCATTGTATCTATTTATGATGCTAGTAGTCATGCTATGCTCATGGGTAATGTTATGCTTATGCTCGTCAGTATGCCATGCTCATTTGGTTTAATGCTTCATTGTGGGTATGCTCGATGATTATGTTGCACCTCCATGCTTATGTTGATATCATGCTCATGCATTATAGTTGCATCATGTTATTTTTATTATGGCTCAGCTTATTGCATTCAAGTTTAACCAGATAATAATGAACTTGAACAACTGTTGGCTGAGTCATGGTGCCACCAAATCGAGTTGACCAGTGCAACCACATTTCCCTTTTATGGGAAGGCCCTAATGCGGTCTATTGTCATGCCTCTGGCCGGTGCCTCTAAAGAGGGAAGGTTATGGGCGCGCGCTACCCTGATCAGGTAGGCGGACATAATCCTTGTGTGCTCGTTGTTGTTGTAAGGATCCTTGCCCCCATTTGGGACCGTTTATGTTTTGCCACGACTGTGGCTGTTCAATGTCATGGGTTGACATCGAGGCCACCTTGGACTTAGCCCAAAGGGGTGTTTGTCGGAGTGGCTGGGAGAGTGTGATCGCAATAGATCGGTTTTGTCGGAACACCGTTTGTTGGGGATATGATTACTGGAGGTAAACCGGCTAGGAGTGGCCGGGTTAGCTCCATGAAGATAGAAGCCCATGAAGACGTGAACATGGTGGCGCTTTACGAAGGCCCAAGGCCCAAAGGCGGGTTAATGCCTGTAGATGTAAACCGACTCTCTCATGTAACTTGTATTGTAAGTTAGAAGGATAGAGACCGAGCCAGACACATTTTATGATCCGGCCTCGGGACTCTATAAACCGGCGGGCGTCAACCTATGTATATAAAGAGACGACCCGGTCGCGGTTTAGGGACAACAGACAACAACTCGAGAGCCAGGCAAAGCGGATTCGCTCCCTGGTCATCGAAACCCTGGCAATACCAATCACAACTAGACATAGGCTTTTACCTTCATCGGAGGGGCCAAACTAGTATAAAACCCCTCGTGTCCCCTTGTCCGGTTTAACCCCTTTAAGCTAACCCGTAGCGATGGCTCCACGACTAAGTCCTTTCATGAGGACATCTGCCGTGACAAACCCATGACAGTTGGCGCCCACCGTGAGGCTATCAGACGATGGTTTCGAGTTCTTGAAGGGCAGCTTTGATGGACTCAAGGGATACGCTGTGGGCCGGATGACGAAGAGTCGTCGCGGCAAGCTCTACATAGACGACACATGATGGGGTCCCGAGGCCGTTTCAATCAAATACGGGTACCGGGTCCCCTTTGGTGGGATCCACGACTTCATCGGCAAGATCGGTCAACCGGGCCCTGAGCTGGACACCTGCACCGACATCATCGAGACGGCTCAGCATGCAAGCCCTTCCCCAGTTCAGCCCGCAGCAAGGCATGTTTTCGTAGGTGTCATCCATGGAGCGAAATATGAGGATGGACCGGCATCTGATGGAGAAACCGTTGTCTGCTCTGACGATGAGTCTTCAATTGGAGAGACCGAATCGCTGTATCAGTTGCAGGACGGCCAGATTAGCGGAGGTTCCGATGGCAACAGTATTTTAGACCCCCTCGATCTGCCAAACTGGGTCCCTATCTTCATGGCTGGTACACAATCAGCACACCACTCATCAACCGCCACGGCAATGCTCTCCGGTTCAGCGGCAGCAACGCCGGCGGGAGCAGGAGGCTCTGCGCTGCCTCTGGCTCAAGTTCTGTCTGATTTGTTCGACACTTTGGCAACATTGATGGCCGCGGAGGTGGATGCAGCAGCCCGGGACCAGCACAATGCGGAGATTGCAAAGGTGAAAGATCAGATAACTCAGGCTAAAGCGGACCTAGCAGCAGAGAACGCTATGATGGCTACGGAACGGGCCGAGTTGGAAGCTCAGGCCTACCGGCTTAGGCTGGATCAGAATGCCTCAGAGGAAGTCATGATAAGAAGATACCGGTCGCATCTCCCGCCGGGTTATGAACCAAGAAATCTCTTCAACACGCCAAGAGCAGGAACTAGTAACCAGCCAGTGTTAAACTGGACGGAGGCGCCGGGAATAGGAGCGCCGGTTCAGCCGCGCACGATGGACCCGCCTCGTCAAAGCAACATTGTGTCGCAGTATGTTCCGACGCCCCCGGGGCATTACTCCATCCCGTTGGACAACATTGTGGCCGCCGCTTCACGATTGGCAGCCCTCCCAACCGACGATGAGTCAGCAGTTGCGATTGAGGCACGACGGGCCAAAGAGCTCCTTCAAACAGCTTTAAACCAGCAGCAGGCTTATTCGCATAGTCGCGAGAGGACTCATTCCACCCCCCGCCCGAGCCGGAGCTACGGCAGGCACGTTGAGGATGAACCGGCCGTCTCAAGCAGTGCACGTCGCCGTAACTCGCTGCGAGGGCACAACCTAGCAGGTGGAGGCGCTAAAGCCCAGGATGTGGTGGATCATGGTCGTGCATGTTGAGAGGCTGAGTTAGCAGCACTGCATGGAGCTCGTCAACCTACTCCGGTTCACCCTACCGCTTTAGCGGAGCCAGGTGTGGTCTTTAGTTCCTTAGGGGTGCCGTGTCTCACCCCCGCTTTACGTAATGTGCGACTGCCCAAGGATTTTAAAGGCCCTCATAAGGTGCCCAATTACACCGCCGATTTGCAACCAGAGTCATGGGTTGAAAGTTATGAGATGGCAATGGGGATGTTAGATGTGAATGAAGTAGTGTGTGCTAAATACTTCACCATGATGTTGGAGAGGACAGCTCGTACTTGGTTAAAGAGCTTGCCAGCTAACTCTGTCGGATCATGGGCCGAATTAAAGCACCGGTTGATCCAGAATTTTAAGGATACTTGTAAGCAGCCTATGTCAATTGTGAACTTGGCCGCTTGTGTTCAAGAGGATGGGGAGTCTACAACCCATTGGGTGAAGCGGGTCTTAGCTATTCTGCATTCATCGGATTGCATCAATGCAGATACCACAGTGTTAACATTGGAGGGCAATTGCCGGTTTCTGCCGCTCAAACAGAACTTAGGAAGGGTCAAACGCCACTGCAATGATATGGCAACGCTTATGGCCTCTTTGGTTAAATATGCCGATTCAGATAATACCAAAGACCCTGACTCAAAGGAGGACAAACCGGGGAAAGGAAAGAAAAACGGCAACACCAAGGGACAGCAGCATAACCCCGTAGGTCATGGGAATAATGGTAAGCGCAAGGCCGACAATAGTTTGGACTTTGTGGCTAACACCAATGCTCAGGATAACGGTCAGCGTCGTAAGGGAAAACAACCCCAGAGGGGCGGAGGTTCAGGCCCCAATCTGGAGCGCCTGTTAAATCAACCTTGTCCAAAGCATGGATCAAAGGAGAAGCCAGCATCACATCTTTGGAAGGACTGTTATATCATACGAGAATTCAAGAACTCCAATATGTTTCAGTAGGACAATGGCCCGCCTGGCGGTTTAGGAGGAGGTTTTCATGGGCCGGGTTATGGAGGCGGCAGCTCCGGTTCAGGATTTCAGGGCAATCAAACCGGACATAGCAATCAAGGGAACCAGGGCAACCAGGGAGGTTATAACCATCAGGGGAATCAGCAGCAGCAGCAGTCAGGTTATCAGAGCAATCCGAAACAGTTAAATAGTGGGCAGTATCATGTCTTCACCACTAGCTTGTGCAAGCGTGATCAGAAGCTTCACAAGAGGGCCGTGAACTCTGTTGAACTGGCTGTGCCTCAGTATTTGCGCTGGTCTGAGCAGCCCATTTTATGGAGTAGAGAGGATCACCCACCCCGGGTTGACAATTCGGGTCATCTGGCCTTAGTGGTGGCACCTCAAGTTGGGGGGTATAAGTTCACCAAGGTGCTCATGGATGGGGGAAGCAGTATCAATATTCTATACTATGATACCTTCCGTCGTATGGGGTTGACAGATAAGAATCATAAACCGTCGAACACCTTCATGGTGTGGTACCCGGTAAATATCTGGTGGGCAAGATAGTCCTAGAGGTGGCCTTTGGAGATGATCATGATTCAAGGTCGGAAACATTGACTTTTGAGGTGGTGAAAATCAAGAGTCCGTATCACGCTCTGTTTGGGCGACCGGCTTATGCCAAGTTCATGGCGAGGCCGTGTTATGTTTATCTGCAGCTTAAGATGCCAGGTCATAAGGGGACCATCACAGTACATGGGAGCAGGAAGATTGCTTTGGAATGCGAGGAAGGTGATGCGGCTTATGCTGAGTCGGTTTGTGCCACGGAAGAGCTGAAGTTTTACAAAGACAAGGTTGATCCGGCAGATATGACTTCTTTGAAAAATTCAACTATGGAGCACGATCCGGTGTTGAAGTTTAAATTGGCCACAGACACTAAGATGGTTGATTTTGTTCCTATCGATTCATCCAAGCAGTTCAGCATCAGCGCTAACCTGGATCCCAAATAGGAAAGCGCGCTCATCGAGTTCATCTGTGAGAACCGAGACATCTTTGCATGGAAGTCTTCTGACATGCCAGGTGTACCGAGGGAACTCAATGAGCACACACTTAATATTGATCCTAAGTTTAAACCAGTCAGACAGTTTCTCCGCTGCTTCAATGAAGAAAGGCGCAAGGCTATTGGTGAAGAGGTAGCTCGGTTGTTGGCCGAAGGATGATCATGGAGGTCTTTCACCCGGAGTGGTTGGCTAATCCGGTGCTGGTTCTCAAGAAAAACGACACTTGGCATATGTGTGTGGACTACACAGACTTGAACAAGGCTTACCCAGCAGATCCCTTTACCCTCCCTCGTATTGATCAGATTATTGATGCTACGGCGGGTTGTGACCGCTTGTGTTTTTTGGATGCTTATTCTGGTTATCATCAGATCAAAATGGCAGTTAAGGACCAGGAGAAGACAACTTTTATAACTCCCTTTGGAGCCTTCTGATATGTCTCCATGCCCTTTGGGCTCAAGAGTTCCCAGGCGACTTATCAACGATGTGTTCAGAATTGTCTTCATAAGCAGATTGGGCGCAATGTTCATGCATATGTGGATGATATTGTGATAAAGTCCAGGAAAGAGGAAACATTGATAGATGACCTGAGAGAAACCTTTGACAACCTCCGGGTTTACAAGATGATTCTCAATCTGGACAAATGTGTCTTTGGTGTCCCAGCAGGCAAACTCTTGGGCTTTCTGGTATCAAACAGGGGCATTGAGACTAATCCGGAAAAAATTTCAGCAATCACGTCTTTGGCTAAACCGGCGTGTATCAATGACGTTCAACGTTTAGCCGACCGGATTGCGGCTTTGAGCCGGTTTATTAGTCGTCTCGGGGAGAAAGCTATCCCTTTATACCAGATGTTAAAGAAAACTGATGACTTTGTCTGGAGCGATGCGGCTGATAAAGCATTTGAAGATCTGAAGAGGCAGTTAGCTGAACCGCCTGTGCTTGCAGCTCCGATCGATAAAGAGCCTTTACTACTGTATGTGGCTGCTAATGCCAGGGCTGTTAGTGTGGCTATTATTGTGGAGCGCAAGGAGGCTGGAAAGGAATATCCGATTCAACGGCCGGTTTATTATATCAGTGAGGTACTTATCGAATCAAAGCAGAGGTATCCACATTGGCAGAAGCTGGTATATGGGGTGTTTATGGCAAGCCGGAAGCTCAAACATTATTTTCAGGGTCATCCTATCACAGTGGTCAGTTCAGCCCCTCTGGGAGATATCATTCAAAACAGAGAAGCAACTGGCCAGATTGCCAAGTGGGCTATTGAGCTTGGACCTCACGGGCTCAAGTATACACCTCGCACAACAATCAAATCTCAAGCACGTGTGGACTTCATCAATGATTGGACAGAGTTGCAGGCACCAGAGGAAAAGCCAGATAACACGTATTGGACTATTCACTTTGATGGGTCCAGGCAATTGGAGGGCTCGGGGGCTGGAGTTATATTAACTTCCCCGCGAGGTGAGAAGTTTTGTTATGTTCTCCTCTTAATGTTCCCTTGTACTAACAATGCAGCTGAATACGAGGCCCTACTCCACGGTCTTCGGATGGCTAAGGAGATGAACTTAAGCCGGGTTAAGTGCTTTGGTGACTCGGACCTGGTGGCTTGATACATCTCCGTCGTATCTACTTTTCCAAACACTTTTGCCCTTGTTTTGGACTCTAACTTGTATGATTTGAATGGAACTAACCCGGACTGACGCTGTTTTCAGCAGAATTGCCATGGTGTTGTTTTATGTGTAGAAAACAAATATTCTCGGAATGACCTGAAACTCCACGGAACATCTTAGAAAAAATAATAAAAAAATCCTCGCCAAAGATGAAGACCAGGGGGGCCACACCCTTCTCACGAGGGTGGGGGCGCCCCCCCTACCTCATGGGCCCTCCGATGCCAACTCCAACTCTATATATTTTCTTTCGGAGAGAAAAAATAAGAGAGAAGAAATCATCGCGTTTTACAATACGGAGCCGCCGCCAAGCCCTAAAACCTGTCTGGAGGGCTGATCTGGAGTCCGTTCGGGGCTCCAGAGAGGGGGATTCGTCGCCGTCGTCATCATCAACCATCCTCCATCAGCAATTTCATGATGCTCACCGCCGTGCGTGAGTAATTGCATCGTAGGCTTGCTGGACGGTGATGGGTTGGATGAGATTTATCATGTAATCAAGTTAGTTTTGTTAGGGTTTAATCCCTAGTATCCACTATGTTCTGAGATTGATGTTGCTATGACTTTGCTATGCTTAATGCTTGTCACTAGGGCCCGAGTGCCATGATTTCAGATCTGAACCTATTATGTTTTCATGAATATATGTGAGTTCTTGATCCTATCTTGCAAGTCTATAGTCACCTACTATGTGTTATGATCCGGCAACCCCGAAGTGACAATAATCGGGACCACTCCCGGTGATGACCATAGTTTGAGGGGTTCATGTATTCACTATGTGCTAATGCTTTGTTTCGGTTCTCTATTAAAAGGAGGCCTTGATATCCCTTAGTTTCCAATAGGACCCCGCTGCCACGGGAGGGTAGGACAAAAGATGTCATGCAAGTTCTTTTTCATAAGCATGTATGACTATATATGGAATACATGCCTACATTACATTGATGAATTGGAGCTAGTTCTGTGTCACCCTATGTTATGAGTGTTACATGATGAACCGCATCCGGCATAATTATCCATCACTGATCCGGTGCCTACGAGTTTTCCATATACTGGTTTATGCTTATTTACTTTTCCGCAGCTACTGTTACAATCACTACAAAATACCAAAAACATTACTTTTGATGTCTTTACTTTTGTTGCCGCTACCACCACTATCATATTAGTTTGCTACTAAACACTTTGCTGCAGATACTAAGTTTCCAGGTGTGGTTGAATTGACAACTCAGCTGCTAATACTTGAGAATATTCTTTGGCTCCCCTTGTGTCGAATCAATAAATTTGGGTTGAATACTCTACCCTCGAAAGCTGTTGCGATCCCCTATACTTGTGGGTTATCAAGACTAATTTTTGGCATCGTTGCCGGGGAGCATAGCTCTATTCTTTGAGTCACTTGGGATTTATATCTGCTGGACACTATGAAGAACTTGAGAGATCCAAAAACCAAGATCTATCCCTCAACTACGAGGGGAGGTAAGGAACTGCCATCTAGCTCTGCACTTGATTCACCTTCTGTTATGAGTAAGTTTGCGACACCTTCACCTGCTTTTGCTATTCGTTCTGATATGTTGCATGTTATTGATGATGCCACTTCTGCTATGTATGATACTTATGATGAAACTGCTTCTATGCCTGATACTACTGTGCCCCTTGGTGAATTTCTTGATGAACAAATTGCTAGGACTAGAGAAAAAGAAATTATTGAATCTGAATACGATGATGATAGTGATGATGAAAATATGCCTGTTATTCCTGAGGGCTATCTTTTTGATATGGAATCTTCTGCCGCTATTTTAGCTTGCAAAGATAGATCTGAGCTCAAGAGGTTATTAGTTAAATGGAACAAAGAATCACTTAGAGATAAAATGAAACCCGACCCTGCTTTTGCTACTTCACCTATTTGTGTTCCTGATAAGGATTATGAATTCTCTGTTGATCCTGATATAATTACTTTGGTTGAATCTGATCTGTTTTATGGCTATGAATCTGAAATTGTTGTGGCACATCTTACTAAGTTAAATGATATAGCTGCCCTGTTTACTAATGATGAGAGATCACGTTACTTTTATATACTCAAAATATTTCCGTTCTCATTAAAAGGTGATGCTAAGATATGGTTTAATTCTCTTGATCCTGGTTGTGTGCGTAGTCCCCAGGATATGATTTATTACTTCTCTGCTAAATATTTCCCTGCTCATAAGAAACAAGCTGCTTTGAGGGAAATATATCCCTTCGTGCAAATTAAAGAAGAGAGTCTCCCACAAGCTTGGGGGAGGCTTCTCAAGTTACTTAATGCTTTGCCTGATCATCCTCTTAAGAAACCTGAAATACTTGATATCTTTTATAATGGACTATCCGATGCTTCCAGAGATTACCTGGATAGTTGTGCTCGTTCTCTTTTCAGGGAAAGAACACCGGATGAAGCTGAAATTCTATTGAATAATATGTTGACAAATGAAAATAATTGGGCACCTCCTGAGCTAGCTCCTGCTCGAATTACTGAGCCTATTCTTAAACCAACTCCGAAGAAGTGAGGTCTTCTATTCCTCAGTCCCAAAGATATGCAAGAGGCAAAGAAATCTATGAAAGAAAAAGGTATTAAAGCTGAAGACGTTAAGAATTTACCTCCTATTGAAGAAATACATGGTCTTAATTCACCGCCTGTTGAAGAAACATATGATCTCAATTCTTTACTTATTGAAGAACCTCCTGATCCCGATATCCCGACACAGGTAGTAAAGGTAAATTCTCTCTATAGATATGATAAAGCTGAAGTCCCTCCTACTAAAATTGCTAGGCAGTGCTTGGATGAGTTTGATAATTTTATGTTTAAGGAAGACGACTTCAATGCTTATTTTGGTTGACAATTAAAAGAAAATGCTTATATGATTAGACGCTTGGGTGATTATATGGCTAATATTAAAGGTGAACTTAAACTTGTTAGTAAACATGCTTCTATGGTTACCACTCAAGTAGAACAAGTACTTAAGGCTCAAAAAGAAGTGCTTGATGAAATGAATAGTAAGAAAAATGATTATGATGTTAGAGTGGCTACTAGAACTGGCAGAAGGACTCAGGAACCTTTGTATCCTGAAGGCAACCCTAAGAGAATCGAGCAATATTCTCAGAGAAATAATATTGATGTTCCTAGTTCTTATAAAAAGAAGAAGAAGAAAAATGATAGAACTGTGCAAACTTCTAGTGAACCTATTGCTGAACCACTTGATAATCCAAATGATATATCTATGTCTGATGCTGAAACACAATCTGGTAATGAACATGAACCTAATGAAAATATTAATAATGATGTTCATGATGATGCTCAACCTAGTAATGATAATGATGTAGAAATTGAACCTGTTGTTGATCTTGATAACCCACAATCAAAGAATCAACGTTATGATAAAAGAGACTTTGTTGCTGGGAAACATGGTACAGAAAGGGACCTTGGGTTTAAAAACCCATGCCTTTTCCTTCGAAACCGTCCAAGAAAAAGGATGATGAGGATTTTGAGCGCTTTGCTGAAATGATTAGGCCTATCTTTTTGCATATGCGATTAACGATGTGCTTAAAACAAATCCTTATGCTAAATATATGAAGGATATCATTACTAATAAAAGAAAGATACCGAAAGCTGGAATTTCCACCATGCTTGCTAATTATACTTTTAAGGGTGGAATACCAAAGAAACTTGGAGACCCCGGAGTACCTACTATACCTTGCTCCATTAAAAGAAATTATATTAAAACTGCTTGATGTGATCTTGGAGCCGGTGTTAGTGTTATGCCTCTCTCTTTATATCGTAGACTTGACTTGAATAAGTTGACACCTACTGAAATATCTTTGCAAATGGCTGATAAATCAACTGCTATACCTGTCGGTATTTGTGAGGATGTGCTTGTTGTGGTTGCAAACGTTACTATTTTAACGGACTTTGTTATACTTGATATTCCCGAAGATGATAGTATGTCTATTATTCTTGGAAGACCTTTTCTTAATACTGCAGGGGCTGTTATTGATTGCAACAAAGGCAATGTCACTTTTCATGTTAATGGTAATGAGCATATGGTACACTTTCCGAGGAAACAACCTCAAGTTCATAGTATCAACTCTATTGGAAAAATTCCATCGATTATATTTGGAGGTTTTGAATTTCCTCTACCAACTGTCAAGAAGAAATATGATATTCTTATTATTGGGGATGTGCATATCCCCGTTGAGGTAACTTAGTGTTATTCGAAATTTCTCTGGTTTCATGATTATCGGAATGAGTTTGTTAACAAGACTTGATCAACCTTGTTAGTGGATTCTTTTTGATGAGCATGAGATGGATGAAACTAGAAGCACAAACTTCTGTACCCCAATTTTACTTTCTGTTATTTATATTAAATAAAGTAAAATAGTATTTTTCTGTCTGTTTCCTGACTTATCCGTGCAATATAAAAATATCCCGAAAATAAAATTCCTCAGAATGACATGCCAATTTAATATGATTTTTTCGGGAATATTTGAGGATTTACTGTGCAAAAATTACCGCGGGAGGAGCTGCCACCTGGCCACGAGGGTGGTGGGTGCCCCCCTCTAGGGCGCGCCACCCTACCTCGTGGGCCCACGGTGGCCCTCCTCCACTTATCCCAGCACCCATCTTCTCCCTCTGTCTCACACAAACCCGAAAAACCAACTCAAGCACGAGTTCCAGCCACTTTTGCTGTGATTTTCGATCTCCTTGCTCAAAGCACCTCTCACAAAACTGCTTGGGGAGATTGTTCCCTGGTATGTGACTCCTCCATTGGTCCAATTAGTTTTTGTTCTACTGCTTTATTCTTTGTAAATTTGTGCTGCATAGGTGACCATGTTCTTGAGCTTGCATGTCAAAGTTATTTGGTTCCAAGTAGTTCCAATGCTTGATATAGGCTCCAGGCACTTGTAGGAGTAGTTGCTATCAGTTTTATTTAAGTTGGTTCACTTTTGTTTGAAGTTACTAAATTTTTTTGAGGGGCTCATCAAGCCAAGTATGAACCGTACTAAGGGTCCCATCTTTGGAGGCGTCTATGCCACATGCCTAGCTGCACATTTTAACATACCTATTAGGCATGCTGAGAAGGAAGAAAAGGACCCTACCTCGTTACGTGGGCTGCCGTCCAAGCTTACAAGAATCCTGCACCAGACCCGGAACAGGAACCACAAGATGAGCCTCCACGACTGTCGGTGTACTAGAGTAGGGGTACCCTAGTATCCCGAACTTGTGCATGGGCAGTCGCAGCATCCCGCGGCAAGGCTTGTCGGGTGACCGCCAAGGTCCTCCGTGGTTCCTTTGGAGCCATTCGAGAACAAAGTATCCAAGTCAAGGAGACAAGACCCCGGCAAGAGGAGCTTGCCGGGAAGGCCATCCAAGGCATCTCAAGACCCCGGCAAGAGGAGCTTGCCGGGAAGGCCAACCGAGGCATCTCAAGAAACTTGCCGCGACGCGCCACGCGTCCCGGCAAGGCCCGGTGAGCGACAAGCTACCGGACGCGACAAGACAACGACCGCGGCAAGGCGCTTGCCGCGACAAGCCACCACAGTGCCCGCGCTCCAGCACATCCACCAATGTGTTGCTCTGGGACCCTTCCAGGCATACGTGGCGGGAGGTTGTGCAGCTTGCGGTGTGCGGTGGCAAGCGGCGCTGACAAGATCGCCATCGTGGCGAGCGGTGGCGCCCCTGACGGTCCCTTTTTGCACTGTTTAGGCGACACAGACGGGCATTTAATGTCCTTGTACCCTACCGTCAGGGTTAGGTATGATACACTGTAGTAGGTAGCTGTGCCTACTGCAGCACCTTTCCATTTCTACCCTTTGCCTCTGTTGCTACCTATGGGTGACCCCTTGAGCATATAAAAGGAGGCCCGTGTGCAACGTAGAGGGGGGTTCGAAAACACTCACGCTCGGTCTCGCTAGCTGCTGGTGTGTACTGTAGCACTCCGCGCTCCCGAGCAAGAAATCAATATAAACCACAAAGCAGGAGTAGGGTTTCATGCATCCGTGCGGCCCGAACCTGGGTAAATCGCTCGCGTGTATCGCCTCGATTTGCTCTTTGCACGACCTCCGCCCCCGCCGAACCGAAAGGGACTTGGTCCGCCGGTCCCATAGGTGCCCGTGGATCAGTACCCCGGCATCTTTGGCGCGTCAGGTAGGGGGCGTCGAGATTGTGTGAACCAGATCCGGCGTTCTCGCGAGCTAGATCTTCATCATCTTCATCAACATGCCGCCGAAGAAGAAAGTTTCGGAGGCAGCTGCTCCGTCCGCGCCGAACCCATCACTGCCGGAGCAAACGACTGATGGGGCAGGTGCCGGCGGAAGAACGGGCGTCGACGAGGGAGCTCGCGGTGCTGCCAGGTCCAAGGACAAGGCTGCGCTGCCCATCGGCGGCGTAGCCGGCTCCCACAACGACCGGGCGCACTCCAAGACCTCGGCGTCCGTACATGCACCGCGCCCGTCTCAGGAGGCGCGGGACCGGCAGCGTCATGGTACTCACGGTACCATGCGTTTGCTAGACCAAGATCGAGCTGGTGGATCTCAGAGCGCTCAAGACCACCATGCACGTCAACATGCTGGCACGAGCGAGGCACGGTCGCCTGGACGGGATACTGCTCCTTCTAACATAGTTAGAAGTCCGAGCATATCCCGCTCCTCGCACCGTTCGCCACCACCACCCGCCACTGCAGCAGAAGCTTTGGCGCGAGCTCAGCTGCTCCTAGACCACCCTCCAACAGCGGACAAGATCGACGACTGGAGGGCCACCATCCAGAGTCTCATCGGCTTCGCCAACGGTGACACTCCACGGCAGCCGAGCATGTCGCAGCCGCAGCGAGTCAGCCAGGCACGAGCCGGTGACGACAAGACCGGTGGGGGTGCAACCTCTGCGCACTCTCCACCCCGAAGGCCAAGATCGCCGACTCGCCGGATCCACCTCGACAGCGACTCCACCGCGTCATCAGATCCACGAGCTCGCCGCGATCAGCGCCAAGTTCTTCACGAACGGCAGCAAGAGGACGCTCGTACTCGCATCGAGCGCCGAAGAGAAGCGCGGCATCAATCAGACCAGCGCACTGGGCCCTCTGTCGACATGCATGCGCCAGGGGAACCAGGCGACTTGCCGTACGCGGTAGGTTGCCCTGCGTTCACTCGTGAGCTGCGGCAAGTCCAGTGGCCCAGCATGAAGAATTTCAAGCCAGACGTACCAGAGAAGTATGACGGCAAGTCGCATCCGTCGGAGTTCCTCAGCATCAACACCATCGCGGTGCAGGCTGCCGGGGGACGAGACGACAAGATCCTTGCCAACTACTTCCCACTGGTGCTCAAGCCCAACGTCAGGTCCTGGCTCATGCACTTGCCGGACAACTCCATATCCTCCTGGGCAGACCTATGCCATCAGTTTGTCGGCGCCTTTACAGGCGGCCACAAACCTCATGGCCAAGAAAGTGACCTTCATCTGCTCGCCCAGAAGGAAGGAGAGCCTCTGCACAAGTACATTCAGAGATTCAGCCGTGTGCAGCACAACATCCCAGATGTCCACCCTGCCGCGGTTATCAGCGTGTTCCATCAGAACGTGCGTAACCGCAGGATGCGGGAGGAGATGGCGATGTGCAAGATCAGAGACGTCAGCAAGCTGTATGCCCTGGCCGACAAGTGTGCACGTGCTGAGGAAGGGAGGAAGCTCCCCGGAGAGAATGTAGGAGCAGGAGGATCTGACAGTGAGGATGCTGCCCCGGCAAAGAAAAACCGGCGGCGGAACAGGAAGAAGAAAGGCAAAGAGGTCCTAGTCGTTGAGCAGTCCGGCAACGAAGGTGGCGCCAAGAAAGCCAAAGTTGGTAGCTCTGGCAAGGAGGTTGCCGCATGCACCAACTGTCAGGCTGTGGCAGTCGCCGACAAGCAGGACGGCACCGACAAGCAGTACTGCAAGATTCACCGCACCAAGGGCCATGACCTCCAGAGCTGTAAGAAGGTCGAGCAGCTTGTCCAGCAGCAAAAGGCTAAGTACGAGCGGCGAGACAAGGAGAGGGCCCAAGGAGGCGCTGGAGAGTCTGGCAAGAAGCGTGCCGGCCGGGGAGGACGCCGCGGCAAGGCCAAGCAGCGGCAAGGAGACAGACCTCCCCGCGGCCGCGACAAGGATGAAGACGACGACGACGAAGACATGGATGATGTCGAGACCAGTGAGCAGGAGTTCCAGAAAGCCACAGAAGTCTTGTGCGTTGACGGCGGTGCTTCTCTGCATACTTCGCACCGCCAACTCAAGCAGTGGATGCGGGAAGTCAATGCAGCAGAACCACCCGTCGAATCACGCAAGCTTCTGAAATGGTCCAGCACGCCTATCATCTTTGATATTGAGGACCACCCTGATCGCACAACTGCGGTCGGGTGCTTGCCGATGTTGGTTTCACCAACAATCCGCAACCTCAAGGTCACTAAGATGCTAGTTGACGGCGGGGCCGGCTTGAACCTGATCTCCTCCGCTATACTCCAGAAACTCCAGATCCCTGACAGCGAGCTCGAAGAGACCGGCACATTCCAAGGAATCAATCCGGGAAGGAGCAAGCCGAAGGGGAAAGTCACGCTGCCGGTAACATTTGGCAGCGAGCTAAACTTCAGGACTGAGAGGGTCACTTTCGACGTTGCCGATATTCCATTGCCTTACAATGGGATACTTGGCCGTCCAGCACTTGCCAAGTTCATGGCAGCCTCTCACTACGCATACAACATGCTGAAGATGCCAGGCCCGATAAGCGTCATCTCTGTCCCCGGTGACAAGAAGGATGCTCTCATCTGCGCCGACAAGATCTACCGGGAAGCGGCAACCGCAGCAGATCACAAGTCACTTGCCGCTGAAGCTCCCGGGGGGAAGAAGAAGACCAAGTCCGGCAAGAGTTCTGATGCCCACTCCGGCAAGCGCACCTCTTCGGAGTGCTGCGCTGCCGTCGAGGACGCACCATCGAGCTCCACCGGCAAGTGTAAGAAGACGATGGCAGCTCCGCCAGAGACGAAAAAGGTGTCCGCCAAGGAGGACGGCATTGGTGGTACCTTCACCATCAGTGCCACTCTCGGCCCTAAATAGGAAAGCACGCTCATTGCTTTCCTGCGGGCGAATGTCGACGTGTTTGCGTGGCAACCGTCTGACATCCCCGGTGTTCCCAGGAAAGTGATTGAGCACCACCTTGCTGTTTGTCCTCATGCACGGCCCGTCAAGCAGAAGGTCAGGAAGCAGGCAGTGGAGCGCCAAGAATTCATCGCAGAAGAGATCAAGAGGTTGGAAGCAGCAGGCCTTGTCAGAGGAGTGCTCCATCCCATGTGGTTGGCCAATCCTGTAGTCGTGCGCAAGGCAAACGGGAAATGGAGACTTTGTATCGATTTTACCGATGTTAACAAAGCTTGTCCCAAAGAACCATTTCCTTTGCCGCGCATTGACCAGATTGTTGACTCCACAGCTGGATGTGATTTGCTTTCATTTCTTGACGCATACTCAGGATATCATCAGATCTTCATGGCAGAAGAGGATGAGGAGAAGACCGTATTTATTACTCCATGTGGCACGTACTGTTTCGTACGGATGCCTTTCGGATTAAAAAATGCTAGTTCGACATTTGCGAGAGTAGTCCATGTCGCTCTTGAGCCACAAATACACAGAAATGTGGAAGCCTATATGGATGACATAGTGGTCAAGAGCAAGGACAGAGCAACTTTGATCCAAGATTTAGAAGAGACCTTTGCAAATCTGCGCAAGATTAGCCTCAAGCTCAACCCAGAGAAGTGTGTGTTTGGAGTTCCCTCCGGCAAGCTTCTCGGGTTCTTCGTATCTCAGCGGGGAATTGAAGCCAATCCTGACAAGATCAAGGCCATTGAGCAGATTGAAGCACCAAAGCGCGTCAAGGATGTACAAAGACTTGCCGGTTGCGTGGCTGCCGTCAGCAGGTTTATCTCTAGGTCTGCTGAGCGCGCCCTGCCATTTTTCAAATTATTGAAAAAGGCAGGTCCAATGAAATGGACTCCGGAAGCGGAGGCTGCGCTGCAAGACTTGAAGAGATACCTGTCCTCCCCTCCAATACTTGTCGCACCTAAGCCACAAGAGAAGTTGCTGCTGTCTATAGCGGCAACCAATCAAGTGGTTAGTGCTGCGTTAGTGGCAGAGAGGGAGGCAGATGACGAGCCAGCAACCACGGCAAGCGCATCCAGCGACAAGCAACGGGCTTCCCCGGCAAGCTCTGGTCCCGACAAAGATGGATCTGCGCAGATACACGAGGAAATACAGAAGAAAATGGTGCAGCGCCCAGTTTACTTTGTCAGTTCCCTTCTGCAGGGGGCTAGGTCAAGGTACTCTGGCGTGCAGAAATTGCTTTTCGGCCTTCTCATGGCCTCGAGAAAGCTGCGCCATTACTTCCAAGCACATGAGATAACAATTGTCACTCGCTTTCCGCTGAAGAGGATACTGCAGAATCCAGAAGCGACAGGCAGGATTGTTGAGTGGGCATTGGAGCTGTCAAGCTTTGGCCTCATGTTTGAGAGCACATCAACTATTCAGAGCAGAGCATTGGCAGAATTCATAGCAGAATGGACGCCAATACCAGATGAAGAAATTCCAGAGATGAGCATCCCCGTCGATGAAATAAGCAAAGAGTGGCTGATGTACTTTGATGGTGCCTTTTCGCTGCAAGGCGCCGGCGCTGGTGTGCTGCTTATCGCACCCACCGGAGAGCACCTCAAGTACGTAGTCCAGATGCAGTTTCCCAAGGAGCAAGCAACAAACAATACTGCAGAGTATGAAGGCTTGCTTGCTGGTCTCAGGATCGCGGCAGACCTTGGGATCAAGAAGCTCATTGTCAGGGGTGACTCATAGCTTGTCGTCCGCCAAGTAAACAAGAGTTATCAGAGTCCATTGATGGAAGCTTACGTCAACGAAGTGAGAAAGCTAGAAGAACACTTTGACGGCCTACAAATGGAACATGTTCCAAGAGCTCAGAATGCCATTGCCGATGGCCTGTCAAAGTGCGCCGCACTTAAGTTACCTGTGGAACCAGGGATCTTTGTGCTCAAGCTGACTCAACCATCCGTAATGCCATCAACTGGACCGAGCAAGAAGAGGAAGCTGGTTTCTGGTGACTATTTGCCGGCAGAGCTTCCCGAAGCCGCCGCCAAGAAGGTCCCCAAGATCAACGCCAAGAGTGCTGAGGAGCGGTCTGCTCCGGCAAGCCCTAGGGTTTGTTCCGTTGTAGCAGAAGCTCCCGACAAGTTTTGCTCCGGCAAGCTTGCCGGGGAACGTCAAGCTCCGGCAGAGGCTCAAGTTCTCGCCGTAGAAGCGGATGTTCCCATAGCAGAAGATTTGCCTTTAGTCCTTGTTGTCCAGCCACAAGCTCCAGCTTGGGCACAGCAGATTGTCCATTTCCTTCAGACAGGAGAACTTCCCGAAGAGCAAGAAGAAGCAGAAAGAGTAGCCCGGCAGTCAAGTATGTATCAGTTTGTCGACAAGACACTGTACAGAAGAAGACTCAACGGTGTGAAATTGAAGTGTATTCACCGGGAAGACGGACAAAAGCTGTTGGCAGAGATACATGGAGGCATATGTGGTCACCACATTGGCGCAAGAGCACTTGTCGGCAAAGCATTCCGGCAAGGTTTCTTCTGGCCGACAGCCCTCCAGGATGCAACGGCACAAGTAACCAAGTGTGAAGCGTGCCAGTTCCATTCCAAGCAGATACACCAACCAGCTCAAGCTCTCCAGACGATCCCTTTATCCTGGCCATTTTCGGTCTGGGGGCTCGACATCCTCGGCCCCTTTTCCCGAGCAGTCGGGGGCTTTGAGTACTTGTACGTTGCAATCGACAAGTGCACAAAGTGGCCGGAAGTGGAACCAGTGAGGAAGGTGACAGCACAGTCAGCAGTCAAGTTCTTCAGGTCGATTGTTTGCCGTTTCGGGATCCCTAACAGGATAATCACCGACAATGGTACACAATTCACGAGCCGCACCTTCATGCAGTACGTCCAAGATCTTGGCGCCAAGGTCTGCTTCGCTTCTGTTGCTCACCCGAGAAGCAACGGTCAAGCGGAGAGGGCAAATGCTGAAGTGCTGCGCGGGCTCAAGACCAGAACTTTCGACAGGCTCCACAAGTGCGGAAGAAACTGGATCGAGGAGCTGCCGGTGGTTCTTTGGTCGATCAGGACGACGCCAAATCGAGCCACTGGCCAGACACCTTTCGCTCTAGTCTACGGAGCAGAGGCAGTTATCCCCACGGAACTCGTATACGGGTCACCTCGAGTGCTCGCTTATGATGAGCTCGAGCAAGAGCAGCTGCGACAAGATGACGCGCTGCTCCTTGAGGAAGACCGTCTTCAGGCTGCTGTGCGAGCTGCTCGCTACCAGCAAGCTTTGCGCCGCTACCATAGCCGCAAAGTTAACGCCAGAAGTCTCGAGGAAGGCGACCTTGTTCTTCGGCGCGTTCAGTCCGCCAAGAATTCCAACAAGTTGACGCCGAAGTGGGAAGGCCCTTACCGGGTGAAACGAGTCACTAGGCCTGGCGCTGTCCGCCTTGAGACCGAAGATGGCATTCCGGTGAGCAACTCCTGGAACATTGAGCATCTCCGTAAGTTTTACCCGTAAGGCGCGGTTGCCGGAACCTGTTCCGGCAACCACCTTTTGTACAAGTCTTGCCGTTGTTGCATGTAATCCTTTGTACAAAGCCGGGCACAGACCCCGTGCATAGGTACAGCTCATGTGCTCCGCACATTTTGTCGATTTCATGCTTTCTATTTTTGGCATATATGATTTGACAGTTTGTGCAGCACCTACTCCACGGTAAGCAATAACGAGCCGTAAAGCTCCATATCTGTATTGTCTCTTCTTTCTTTTGAAAGGAAGGTTCCCCTCGCCCACAAGTTTGCCGGGGGGAAAGGAGAAGACGATGGTATGGACCAGGCGTCGTTCAAGAAAGTTTCGCCTTACCAGGAAGAAAACAACAGAAAAGCTAAGTTGCCAAAGTTTGAGCAATCAAATTTTTTAAATTTTAAGTTATCTCCCTTGAACGACCGCACTTTGTATGGAAAACCTGTGCGCGGAGGAACCAACTCGTATCTAGTTGCGCCCTTATTTTGTTTCGAGTCCGCTCAACAACTTAAGTGAGCTGCAACTAGTTGCGACAAGGTTTCTTGCCGGTAGCGGCACCGCCAGCAGGCTGCTGACATTCCGCACTCAGCGCTCGCGGCTCAGGTGCCTACACCGGCAAGTTCCCTAAAAGCGTAGGGCAAAAACATACAAAGGGAGGAATCAAGTAAAGGGAATAACGTTGCGATCATTGCCCAGAATAGAGTTATATTACAAAAATAGCTTGTCGCGGCTCTAACAGATTGTTTTCATGACATGGTAAACAGCGACAAGGAAAGAAGAAATGGGCGGCCTAATCTACACGATCGCCTTCGACCCTCTTGATCCCGCTCACCTTGTCCACAATGGGTGCGACAAGGGCCTTGAGCTCCTCCAGATCAGCATCCGGCGGCAAGGTCCTGAGGACGTTGGTGAGGTGGAGGCCCGGATTGCCGAAGGCCACCTTCATCAACACTTTCTGAAGGGCTCCTGCGCAGATCTTGCGCGACTCGTCGGCCAGCTGCTTCGGGATCCTCTCTCGGAGTCGCTGGAGGGCCATCACCACGCCCTTGAAGAACAGGACGAGCTTGGCGCTGGGTTGGAGGTTGTCGTCGGAGGGATACCCAAGATCTTCCATCCCTAGCTGCGCCAACTCCCTGTCAATGTCTGTGGCGGCATTCACCAGACTCTCCGTCTAGTGCGTCACAGTCTCCCTGAAAGCGTTCTGGGCGGCGGCAGCACTCTCCAGCAGCGCCTTGTCGGCCTTGATTTCCTCCTTCAAGGCCGCCTCCCACTTCTTGGCGCTGTCCAGAGTCTTGGTCAAAGTGGTTAACTTCAACTCAAGATCCACGTTGGAGACCTTGGCGGTGCTGAGCTCTCTGCCCTTCTCGGCGAGATCGGCTTCTAGCTGCGCCACCTTCGTCTTCAACTCCTCCTTGGCGGCCTCGGCGGCGGCGGCGGCGTCCTCTGCTTGTTTGAGGGCTCCGCCGAGTTTTTCCTCGCGCGCGGCAAGCTCCTCCTCGTGGGCGTCGAGATTGACTTTCCGCTGCGCCAGCTCGCCCTCCTCCGCGGCTAGCTTCACAGCGGCAAGTCGCTGCCGCTCTTCGACTTCGGCCTTCTCAAGGAGGAAGGCCTTCTGTGCTTCAGCGAGCTGCTCCCGCTCCTCCGCCAGGGATCGGAGGGCTTCCCGATGGAAACCCCTGAGCTCTTCCGCGCGCTTCTCGATATCAGTTCCCGCCTTCGCAACAAGCGCCTCGCGGGATTCCAGCTTGGCTTGCCACGCACGGTAGAGCGACATCAACTTCCGCAGCAGCCGCTCTTCTTCGGGCTCATTGCTGCTGCTGCTGCTTGGCGCGTCAACCAGCGTCAACCCCGCGGAGGCAAGCACTTCTCCGTCGAAGATCTCCCCCTCGACCGGCGCCCTGGAGCTTGACGCCCAGGGGAGGTTGATGAAGACGCCTTCGCCGGCCTTCAAGTAGACACCCGGCTGGGGCTCCTCGGTGCTTGGCGCTGCGGCTTCGGCGGACGGGTCGGCGTAGCGCCTGGCGCTCCTGCGGCCTCTGGGTCGTCAGTACGATCGCCAGACCCCTCGCCAGTTGCTGCGGCGGCAGCCTTGGCGGCCTCGGCGCCGGCGGGATCACCAGCGCCGGCTGCGTCTTCGGCGGCGACCTCGGTCTTCATCTGCTCCACAGAAGATGGGTCTGACAGACGGCAAGGGGAGAAGAGTCAAGCAAAGTCAAGCAAAAACCCGACAAAAAGAAGATCAAAAGAAGAAGAATTCAAGGGAAGTTTTGAAGCAAGAGGAGTACCTGCACCAGGTTCTGCAGTCGTGGTCTCCGCCATCGGGGGGCCGCTGGTGCTATCCCTCACCGGAGAACCCTCCCTTGCCGGAGACTTCTCCCTTACCGGGAAGCCCTCCCTTGCCGGAGAATTCTCCCTTGGATCCTGGTGGGGCTGCTCGGCTCCTACACAAGTCAAAAAGCAGATATCAGCAAAGACAAGTACCCAAGCGCGCCTCGCAGCAGAAAGTAAATCATACACTTACGCTGGGGGCTGCCCTGGAGAAAAGTCGCCGGTTCCGGCAAGGTTGTCTCGGGCGCGCCACCTGCCGTCGCAGTGGGCTCGTCCTCGATGACGATCACCGGGACCTTAGCTCTCTTTGCCGCTCTCTGGGCCAGAGTCCTAAAGAGGAACAAGTTCAGAGAAAAGCAAGTGAGAAACAAAATAAACAGCAAGGATTGAAGAAATGCAAGTACATCAAGAGAAGCTTACTCTTCTTCTTCTTCCTAGTCGGAGCTGAACGCGGAGAAGTCAAAGTCTGGCTCACGTCCGGCGCGAGGAGGCGGAGGAGTAGCTTCCCTTGGCCGCTTGGCGGGAGCAGCGGCGGTGGTCTGAGACGACCCCGCTCCAGTTGGAGTAGAAGCGGTGGCCTGAGAGGACCCCGCTCCAGTTGTCGTCGCGGCGTGAGATGCTCCCGCGGCAACAGTGCTTGCCGCGGTAGAGCGTGCCGCGCGGCGCGGCGGCTGTTCACTCGCCTGCTACTCCGCCACGTCACCAACCTTGCGGAGACACCTCCTTGGTGGGGATGGAGGCTCTGCTTGCGACGAGCTGCCCGAAGATGAGGAGGAAGAGGAGTTGATTTCCAGCGAGCCGCTCGTGTCCATCGGCTCGGCGTCACGCCCGGCAAGTTCCTTCTTGCCGGCAGACTCCCCTCGCTCGGCACGGCTTGCCGCCTCTGCTGCATCTGCCTCCTCCACAGTGAACCCAAACTCGCCCGCGGCTGCGGCTGCCGCTGCCTCCTCCAGCCTAGTGGCAATGAGCGCCATCTCCGCATCCGTGGTGTCGCGGGTGAGGCTGTCCTTCTCGTCGGGGCGGATTGGCACTTCCACCAAGTCGTCGAAGAACTGCTGCACGACGTCGTCTGCGGGCTCCTGCCAAGTTGGCACAATTCCATGTGAGTTGCACTCCGGCATCATTGCACGGATGCGGTCGAGCGAGGAATTGTTGCACAGCGGAACGACGCCCCCCGGTAATGTAACGCCCCAGATACGACTTTCCATATTTGTATCCAACTCTTGCCGTTTCCGGCATTAAGTTATATTTATTTCTCGGGTTCGGGTCTTTGTCTCCGTGTGTTGTTTTTCTTTTCGTCCATCTCTTATCATGTCATCTCGTGCATTGCATTTGCATACATGTTCATCTCATGCATTCGAGCATTTTCCCCGTTGTCCGTTTTGCATTCCGGCGCTTCGTTCTCCTCCGGTGGCCATTTCTAGCTTTCTTTCATGTGTGGGGTTCAAACATTTCCGGATTGGACCGAGACTTGTCATGCGGCCTTGGGTTACTACCGGTAGACCGCCTGTTAAGTTTCGTACCATTTGGACTTCGTTTGATACTTCAACGGTTAACCGAGGGACCGAAAGGCCTCGTGTGTGTTGCAGCCCAACACCCCTCCAATTTGGCCCAAAACCCACCAAACTCTTCTCCATGTCCTAGATCGTTCGATCACGATCGCGTGGGCGAAAACCGCACCTCATTTGGACTCTCCTAGCTCCACTTATGCCTATTTAAAGGCCCCTCCGTTTTTGGATCGTCTTCCACCTCCGAAACCCTAAAAATCCCCGCGCCGAGCCGGACATGTCCGTCCCGGCCCGGACAACCGCCGCCGCCGCCCGCAGCCACTGAGGGCTCACCACGTGGCAGCCGCGCCTCCACCGCCGCCGCGGCCCGCCAGGCCCGGGGACGGCCCCCGCGAGCCCGCGCCCCCGCGCCTCCTCCTTTCCCCGAGCGCCGCCGCCTTCCGCGCCTCCGGCGACCGGCGCCGCCGCGGGACGCCATCGCCGCCGCCGCACCGCCGTGCGCGCCCTTGCCGGGCGGCGCCCGTAGCGCCGCCGGACCACCGCCGCCTCCGCCCGCGGGCCTCCGCGCCACCGCGCCGGGCGCCACCGCCCCGGCGACCACCGGATCCGCCCCGGCCGGCCTCCTCCCGCGTCTCCGGCGGCCAAGTTCCGGCCAGCTACAGTGATCCCGGCGTTCCTCGATCCGCGTGCCGATCTGGATCTGGATCGGGTTGACTTCTCCCCGAAACCCTAACTCCCAGATTTTTATGCATTCTTTGACTGCTTGTATCTCCGCAACCGTAGCTCCGTTTTGGGCATATGATATATCAAAATCTTCGTCTCAACATGTACATCATTTCATTCCATTGCATCATTTGCATTTGAGGTCATCTTGATTCCCAAAATGCTGTTAGTAGGAGGCCTCGTGAGTTAAATTGCAGATCCGTTAGTTCATCATGCACTTTTGTCATTTTTGCCATGTTTAATCCGTGCATGATATGCCTGTGCCCCTTTGGGATGAATTGTTAAGCATTTTTTCTTCTTTCCAGAGGTTCCACCCATGCATTTTTAGGATGTGTGTGTTGTCTTGTGCAAGCTTGCGAAGAGAGGTACCTGAGATTGCTGATTTCAGGGACAGTGATTTTCACTAAGTCTGGGATATTTTAGTTCATGATGCTATATGTCCAGCTTGTTTCCTAGTGATCCGTGCCTCTTTTGAGGATGATCAGTAAGGGAGTTTTGATATTTATGTTATGCTCTATCCATCCGTGTCTTTGTTTACATATGTGGAGTGCTCTAGGTTGACTCAATCGAGCTCAACTTTTGCTTCGTTGTTAATCTGGGCAGATCGTCAACTTGTTTACGATTTTGCCGATGCTACCATTAGTGTTCCATGCATGCTATGCCTTTGTTCTTGCCATGTGTAGCTAGCATATTGTGCCTTCTTGCTGGTTATATGCTTGCCTTGCTATGACTTGCACCATGGTGAGTGCATCGAGCTCGTTTACATGCCTTCGTGAGTTAAATTTCTGCATGTCTCAGTTTTCACTAAGTCTGAAAACTGATTGTGTTCGAGCTATGTTCGTGAGCTCGGTAGAGTATTTTGTGAACCCTTTTGACCCCAGGTCACTTTGGGTGTTTTGTTAAGCTTGTTGAGTAGCTCCATGCCATGTTCTTACTTGTCATGTTCAGTTCATTTATCATGTTGTTTTGCTGCTCCAAAGAGAGCATCGTGATCTGAAATTTCAGGCTAGTGTTAATTTCACTAAGTCTGGAATCTGTTTTGCATATTCATTTTTGCCATGCTTGTTTGAACCTCTTAATGGATGAATTTGCCTATGGCTCAGTGCTAGTCTTTTGTTAACCATCTTGTGTACATCACTGCCATGTATTTTTTTTCATGATTGGTGGCTGTAGCATGTTCATTTCGTTGCATTTAGATGCCTACTTGCTGTAAATCGCAGACCGGTGTCATATCGTAAAACGCTTGCCATTTCCAAACCGTAACTCCGATTCCAATCATCTTTATGTCGTTTTCAAGCGATTTCATCCCCTCTATCCAGTGGCACCCTTGGAATTCCAAGTTGAGGCCAGGTTCATGCATTTCCTGTCATATCTTGCATTTTGCATCCCGCATCGCATCCCGCATAGCATGTCATCATTTCATCATATTGCTTGGTCTTGCACGTGGTTGATTGTATCCTTGTTGCTTGTTTGTCTTGTTGGGTAGAGCCGGGAGACGAGTTCGCTACCGAGGAGCCCGTTGAGTTTGCTTGTGAGGATCCAGTCAACTCTGACAACTGTGCAGGCAAGATGATCATACCCTCGAAATCACTACTATCTTTGCTATGCTAGTTTGCTCGCTCTTGCTATGCCACTGCTACGATGCCTACCTTTTGCTTGTCAGCCTCCCAATTGCCATGCTGAACCTCTAACCCACCTTGTCCTAGCAAACCGTTGATTGCCTATGTTACCGCTTTGCTCAGCCCCTCTTATAGCGTTGCTAGTTGCAGGTGAAGATTGGAGCCGTTCCTTGTTGTAACATTTATTTACTTGTTGGGATATCATTATATTGCTATGTTATCTTAATGCATCTATATACTTGGTAAAGGGTGGAAGGCTCGGCCTCTCGCCTAGTGTTTTGTTCCACTCTTGCCGCCCTAGTTTCTGTCATATCGGTGTTATGTTCCCGGATTTTGCGTTCCTTACGCGGTTGGGTTATAATGGGAACCCCTTGATATTTCGCCTTGATTAAAGCTTTTCCAGCAATGCCCAACCTTGGTTTTACCATTTGCCACCTAGCCTTTTCTTTCCCTTGGGTTCTGCAGACTCAAGGGTCATCTTATTTTAACCCCCCCGGGCCAGTGCTCCTCTGAGTGTTGGTCCACCTGTCAGCTACCGGTGGCCACCAGGGGCAACTCTGGGCTGGCCTACCCGTACCTAGGACAATCTAAGTGTGCCCTGAGAAAGAGATATGTGCAGCTCCTATCGGGATTTGTCGGCACATTCGGGCGGTGTTGCTGGTCTTGTTTTAACCTGTCGAAGTGTCTTGAGTTACCGAGATACCGAGTCTGATCGGAACGTCTTGGGAGGAGGTCTTTTCCTTCATTGACCGTGAGAGCTTGTCATGGGCTAAGTTGGGACTCCCCTGCAGGGATTGAACTTTCGAAAGCCGTGCCCGCAGTTATGGGCAGATGGGAATTTGTTAATGTCCGGTTGTAGATAACTTAAACCTTAATTAATTAAAATGAATCAACTGCGTGTGTTGCCGTGATGGCCTCTTCTCGGCGGAGTCCGGGAAGTGGACACGGTGTTGGAGTAATGCTTGCGCAGGTTGTTCCTTCTAGTTTCTCGCTCGCGCTTTGCCTCCTCTTCTCGCTCTCCTTTGCGAATAAGTTAGCCACCATATATGCTAGTCGCTTGCTGCAGCTCCACATATACTTGCCTTATCCTGTCCTATAAGCTTAAATAGTCTTGATCGCGTGGGTGTGAGATTGCTGAGTCCTTGTGGCTCACAAATACTATAATTCCAGATGCAGGTCCAGGTGATTCCGCTCCAGGTGACGAGTACGAGCTCAAGTGGGAGTTCGACGAGGACTCTCAGCGTTATTATGTTTCTTTTCCCGATGATCAGTAGTGGTGCCTAGTTGGGGTTCGATTCAGGGCCTTGTCGCATGTTGGGTTCTTTTCCATTTTGGCGCCGTAGTCGGGCCATGACTGTTTGTTTGATGAATGTTATTTATGTACTCTGATGTGACGTGGCTAGTGTAAGCCAACTATGTTATCTCCCCCTTTTATTATGTATTACATGGGATGTTGTAATGATTGCCTGACTTGCGACATTGCTTTCAATGCGGTTATGTCTCTAAGTCGTGCCTCGACACGTGGGAGCTATAGCCGCATCGAGGGCGTTACAGGTAACCTGAAAACTTCGGGATGTTGGGGGTCATACTGGAAGAGCTCCTGGAGCATCGCGTTGAGCTCCAAAACTGTGAAGTTGAAGTTGAGGCCCGGCCGCAGCCTCATGATGTCTGCCGCGTTCTTAAACTCCCAAGTGGGCCTCCCCCGTTCCTGCAGGGGGGCGATGCGGCGGCGAAGAAAGTCCGCGCCAACAGCGCCTACAGTAAGCCCGGCATGCCTGAGGCGCAGGATCCTGGTGACGGCAATCTTCAGCCTGTCGTCTTCCGGGGCCACGTCACTCCAATCACTGCCGCGTGCTACTGGGGTTTGGCGCCGGGTGGTGAATGGCTGCGGGTTCTCCTCGTCAATCCAGCACCAATCTGCTCTCCACTCCTCCCACTTGCCGCGGAACTCTCCCCCCAGATAGGTTTCTTTCTTGCCGGCCCTTGAGATCCAGGCGATTCCGCCGGATAGAGGCTCTCCTCTCTCTACTCGAGGTATGAAGAAGTGGCGGAAGAGGGCTACGTTGGGAAGGACTCCGACAAAGTTTTCGCAGAGATGTGCGAAAACTGCCATTGTCAGGACGGCATTGGGGGTGAAGTCAAGGAGGTGGAATCCGTAGGTGTTCATGATGTCGCAGAAACATTCAGAGAAAGGCGGGCAGAGCCCGCAGTAGAAGAACAGAGCGAAGAAGGGGTATCCATTCGGAGCCTTCTTCCAAGCGGCGGCGGGTAGTACCTTTGTGCGCGGATGCGCGCGCGTCTCCGCCGACCAGAAAAGGTAGTAGTTCTCCCTCAGCTCCTTCGCGCCAAGCTTGGGGGGGGGGAAGACGGACCGCTCCTTCCGCAGCGCTGCGAGCCGCTGCGCCTCAGTCGACTTCATGACCTTCCCCTTGTCGGCTTTTGGAGCCATGGCGGAAGCAGTGGAGGAGGTTGACGGCGTTGGTGGTGCTGGTGGTGATGGGGGGCGGAGCGCTGCTCTCTCTCTCTCAGCTTTGGGAAGGCGAGGGAGCGGCGGAGATTTCTGAGATTGGAAGCAGCAACGGGCAAATGGGCGAACTGCCCCTGTTTCCCCTGCTTATAAGGGGGAAGGGGCGGACGTTCCGCATTTCCGAATAAAGAAACCACCCACGATCTCTCCCACGACGCCGCATTCGACGCGTGCTGTTCGGGGAGGGCGCGGTGGATACGGAGTGAGATACGGCGTAACCTAGGCCGCGCGTGCCCGTGCCCTGTTTTGGGCCTGGCCCAACAGCGCTCGGCACTGTGTATGGCCCAGGCTCGGGGGCTCCTGTCGGTGTACTAGAGTAGGGGTACCCTAGTATCCCGAACTTGTGCACGGGCAGTCGCAGCATCCCGCGGCAAGGATTGCCGGGTGACCGCCAAGGTCCTCCGTGGTTCCTTTGGAGCCATTCGAGAACAAAGTATCCAAGTCAAGGAGACAAGACCCTGGCAAGAGGAGCTTGCCGGGAAGGCCATCCAAGGCATCTCAAGACCCCGGCAAGAGGAGCTTGCCGGGAAGGCCAACCGAGGCATCTCAAGAAACTTGCCGCGACAAGACAACGACCACGGCAAGGCGCTTGCCGCGACAAGCCACCACTATGCCCACGCTCCAGCACATCCACCAACGTGTCGCTCTGGGACCCTTCCAGGCGTACGTGGCGGGAGGCTGTGCAGCTTGCGGTGTGCGGTGGCAAGCGGCGCTGACAAGATCACCATCGTGGTGAGCGGTGGCGCCCCTGATGGTCCCTTTTTGCACTGTTTAGGCGACACAGACGGGCATTTAATGTCCTTGTCCCCTGCCGTCAGGGTTAGGTATGATACACTGTAGTAGGTAGCCGTACCTACCACAGCACCTTTCCATTTCTACCCTTTGCCTCCGTTGCTACCTGTGGGTGACCCCTTGAGCATATAAAAGGAGGCCCATGTGCAACGTAGAGGGGGGTTCGAAAACACTCACGCTCGGTCTCGCTAGCTGCTGGTGTGTACTGTAGCACTCCGCGCTCCCGAGCAAGAAATCAATATAAACCACAAAGCAGGAGAAGGGTTTTACGCATCCGTGCGGCCCGAACCTGGGTAAATCGCTCGCGGTTATCGCCTCGATTTGCTCTTTGCACGACCTCCGCCCCCGCCGAACCGAAAGGGACTCGGTCCGCCGGTCCCATAGGTGCCCGTGGATCAGTACCCCGGCAACGACAATCTGTTTATTCTTGGGATCCAGAGATGACTGTCAGCCAGTGGGAGTCAGAGTCTTCTTCTTCATCACAGTATGATCCCAACTATTCCTCCTCATCATAGTACGACCCCAACAACTATTATTATGAATATCCGCCAGGCCAGCCGTGGCCATAGACTAACTTAGGCCAAAAGCCTAAGCTTGGGGGGGTACGTATTTCTCATTGACATTACATTTATGTTCCCACACACTCATTACTAGATGTCAGTGCTCATACTTTTTCCCTGTAATATCCATGCTAGTTTATTTTCTTTTTCCTGCTTTCTTCTTGAGTGTTTGCTAAACCTTAAGAAAAAAACAACAAAAATTAGTAGTGGTTATTTTTCTGCTGTAGTAGTAATAAATTAAAAGAAAACCCAAGAATATTTCCCGTTCTTCTTTTGCTTGTTGGGAGCTTTCCCGTGTAAATAGTTTTATTTCTTTTCTTTTCTTTGGGGGTCGGTAGGAGAAGACCATAATTAAATTGTTGAAGCGGCTCTTATATGCATTATTGTTGATTTAACCAAGAGCCCATATTGTCTTGTCTTCTCCTATTTATTGAATGCTCGCAGATTCCAGCTTAGTCCAATGCACGTACACTCTTATTATTATTCACACCATTCGGTCATGCAAGTGAAAGGCAATTATGATGATATATGATGGACTGACTGAGATGAGAAAAACTGGTATGAACTCGACCTCTTTTGTTTTTGTAAATATGATGAGTCCCTCGTTCTTTATTCAGCTTATTATGAATAAACATGTTTGCAATGACAATTAGAGATCGTAGTTGCTTATGCCATGCTTGATTAGCTATGAGTTATAATGATTTACCTTGTGTGCCAACATGCTATTGAGATGATTATGATGTGGTATGATGGGGTGGTATCCTCCTTCGAACGATTTAAAGTGACTTGACTTGGCACATGTTCACGCATGTAGTTGAAACAAAATCAACATAGCCTTCACGATATTTATGTTCATGGTGGATTATATCCTCCTCATGCTTGCATCCAATGTTTATTAATTTTAATGCATGTACATGGCTGTTGTCGCTCTCTAGTTGGTCGCTTCCCAGTCTTTTGCTAGCCTTCACCTGTACTAAGCGGGAATACTGCTTGTGCATCCAATCCCTTAAACCCCAAAGTTATTCCAGATGAGTCCTGTTGGGGATATTACTACTGGGCGTAAACTGACCTATCTGGGCCGGGTTAACTTCGTCAGTAGTTAAGTATGTTAAAGCCCAAGAAGACAGAGGAGGGCTCAAGGCCCATGGTCGATTCAAGGCCTGTAGCCGTAAAACGGCGTTAGTAGTTAACCTGTATTGTAAGTTAGGAATAAGTAGAGACCAAACCGGACACATCTATGAGCCGGTATTGGGACTTCGTAAGCCGACGGGGGTCACCTGTGTATATAAGGGGACGACCCGGCGGCGGTTCAAGGACAATAGACAACAACTCGAGACATAGGCGAAGCTTGTTTGCTCCCTAGTCATCGAAACCACATCAATTCCATCACAACTAGATGTAGGCTTTTACCTTCATTGAAGGGGCCGAACTAGTATAAACTCTCTTGCATCCCTGTGTCCGCTTTAACCCCTTCAAGCTAACCCATCGCGATGGCTCCACGACTAAGTCCTTTCTCTAGGACATCTGCCGTGACAAAACCACGACAGTTGGCGACCACTGTGGGGCTATCGCACGATGGTTTCCGGTTCTTGGAGGGTCGCTTTGAAGGACTCGAGGGCTACGCTGTAGGCCGGATGACTAAGAGTCGTCGCGGCAAGCTCTACATCGACGACGCAAGCTGGGGCCCCGAGGCCGGCTCAATTGAGTACGGGTACCGGGTCCCCTTTGGTAGCATTCACGTTTTCATTGGCAAGATTGATGAACCGGGCCCTGAGCCGGACATCTGCACCGACCTCGTCAAGACGGCTCAGTGTGCGCGATCCGCCTGGGTTAAACCGGCCATGAGGCGTGCCTTCGTGGGAGTCATCCATGGAGGAAGTTATGAGGATGGATCGGAATCTCGCGGCGATGCTGTCGTTTGTTCCGATGACGAGTCATCAACCGGAGAAACCGGATCTCTTTATCAACTACAAGATGGCCGGATTGGGGGCTGTTCGGATGGCGACAGTATTCCGGACCCCTCTGATCTGCCCAACCGGGTTGGAATATTCATGACTGGCACACAAGCAGCGCTTCATTCTTCGACCGCTGCGGCAACGACCTCCGGTTCAGCAGCGGCAACGGCTGCTGGGGCAGGAGGCCCTGTGCGCCCGCCGGCTCAGGTTCTATCAGAACTATTTGATGCGTTGGCTGTGCTTATGGCGGAAGTTAATCCGCCGGATCAGGACGTTCACAAGATGATGCTTAATCCGGACAAGTGTGTCTTTGGTGTACCGGCGGGCAAGCTATTGGGTTTTCTGGTGTCCAACAGGGGAATTGAGGCTAATCCGGAGAAGATCACGGCTATCACCTCCCTGGCTAAGCCGAAGTGTATCAACGATGTTCAACGCCTGGCAGGCCGGATTGCCGCGTTAAGCCGGTTTATCAGTCGTCTTGGTGAGAAGGCAATCCCTTTGTATCAGATGTTGAAAAAAACGGATCAGTTTGTTTGGAGCTCCACCGCTAATGAAGCATTTGAGGACTTAAAGCGGCAGTTGGCCAATCCACCTGTGCTCGCCGCTCCCATTGACAAGGAGCCGTTACTGCTATATGTTGCTGCTAATGCTCGGGCGGTCAGTGTGGCTATTGTGGTGGAGTGAGAGGAGGCAGGCAAGGAGCATCCGGTTCAACGACCGGTCTATTATATCAGCGAGGTGCTAATCGAGTCCAAGCAAAGGTATCCGCATTGGCAAAAGCTGGTGTACGGAGTTTTTATGGCAAGCCGGAAGCTTAAACAATATTTCCAAGGGCACCCAATTACGATGGTCAGTTCTGCTCCTTTGGGAGATATCATCCAGAACCGGGAAGCAACTGGCCGGATTGCAAAGTGGTCCATAGAGCTGGGGCCGTACGGTTTGAAGTATGTGTCTTGGATAGCGGTTAAGTCTCAAGCACTTGTTGATTTCATCAATGATTGGACGGAAATGCAAGCACCTAAAGAAAAGCCGGATCACACGTATTGGACCATCCATTTTGACGGATCCAGGCAGTTGGAAGGCTCGGGGGCTGGAGTCGTATTAACTTCCCCATGAGGTGATAAGTTTTGTTATGTTCTCCGCTTAATGTTCCCTTGTAGTAACAATGCACCTGAGTATGAAGCCTTGCTCCATGGTCTCCGGATGGCTAAGGAGATGAATCTAAGTCGAGTTAAGTGCTTCGGTGACTCGGACCTTGTGGCTCAGCAAGTGTCTGGCACTTGGGACTCCAAGGACCCACTCATGGAAGCATATCGTCGTGAGGTGGATACTGTTGCAGGTTATTTCAAAGGCTATCAGGTGGACCACGTGGACCGGCGGAAAAATGAAGCGGCGGACGCTTTAAGCCGGCTGGGCTCTCAGCGCAAACCGGTCCCGCCCAATGTTTTTCTGCATGTGCTGCACAACCCGTCGGTCAAGATCCCTGGTGAAGAGGATTTGGCTATTCCTGATCCGGAGGCTCAATTGGTGGCGGCTCTTCATGTTATTCCGGATTGGACGCTTCCTTACCTGGCGTACAAGAACCGGGGCGAGTTGCTAGAGGATGAGATTCTGGCCCGGCAGATAATCCGGCGATCCAAGTCCATGGCTATCATCAACGGTGAGTTGCATCATTGCAGTGTATGAGGAGCTTTTCAACGCTGCGTGTCTCCTGAAGAAGGTCGTGAAATTTTGCGTGAGATCCACGAAGGAGATTGTGGTCACCATGCCGGTTCAAAGTCTTTGGTGGCTAAAGCGTTTCACCATGGCTTCTATTGGCTAACTGCTCATGCTGATGCGGAGGATCTGGTCAGACGATGTGACGGTTGCCAAAGGTTTTCAAGACGTGCTCATGTACCGGCTCAAGAATTGAGAATGATTCCAATTACTTGGCCGTTTGCAACTTGGGGGCTGGATATGGTTGGGCCTTTCAAAAGGTCCGAAGATAAGAAGACCCACCTCCTGGTGGTGGTTGACAAGTTTACAAAGTGGGTGGAGGCAGAACCTGTTAGCAAGTGTGATGCGGCCACGGCGGTTCAGTTCATCAAAAAGGTGATTTTCCAGTTTGGCTTTCCGCATAGTATTATCACAGATAATGGTACCAATTTGTCCAAAGGTGCTATGAAGGAGTTCTGCGAACGGGAGCACATCCGGCTCGACATTTCATCAGTGGCACATCCACAGTCCAATGGTCAAGCAGAAAGAGCTAATCAAGAGATCTTGAGAGGCATCAAGCCCCGGCTCATGGTTGCTTTGCAGAGAACGCCGGGTTGTTGGGTAGAAGAATTACCATCTGTGTTATGGAGCATCAATACAACACCCAACAGATCAACAGGATACACACCGTTCTTCATGGTTTATGGAGCGGAGACGGTTCTCCCCAGTGATACCCGTCATGATTCACCTCGTGTAACGGCTTATATTGAAGCGGACAACAAGACAGCACGGCAAGATGCTTTGGACCGGTTGGATGAAGAGCGTGACATCGCAGCCGCCCGATCGGCGATTTACCAGCAAGATCTTCGTCGTTATCACAGTCGCCGAGTCAGAACCAGAACCTTTCAGGAAGGAGATTTGGTGCTTCAGCTCATCCAAGATCAGACTGATATGCATAAGTTATCCCCACCTTGGGAGGGGCCTTTCGTGGTCAGCAAGAATCTGCACAACGGGTCGTACTATCTGATCGATGTTCGAGAGCATAAAGACTCACGTACATCAGAGGAGGAGACTAACAGGCCGTGGAACATAGCTCATCTTCGGCCTTACTATACCTGAGCCATTGGCTATACTTATCTACATACTACGACAATGTATATACTATGATTAAATATAATAAACCGGAACCTCAGCTAAAGCGGGGTATCTGTTCTTTTACATCATGTGAGGTTACACGGAGTTGCTCTAAAGTGGCCTCCAGTTTACCCCTTGAGTTCGCTTTTTAAAAGCATCATGTTATATCACTTGGGGGTTTGGTCGTGTCCGAACCAATACCATGCCTCTTGATAGGCGAGAGCCACCAGATCACTTGGGGACTTGGTCATGTCTGAACCAGTCATGCCTCTTGATCGGCTTAAGGCCACAAAATCACTTGGGGGCTTGGTCGAACCCGAACCATGACCATGCCACTTGATCGGCATAAATGCCACGGTTTTCATTTGGGGACCTGGCTGACTAGAACCATAGTTACACCTAACGGGAGCTTGGTCGTGTCCAGCCATGGTAACACCATCTGATCAGCTCAAATAAACCTTTTTTCTAACGTTTTGTCATTGCACTTGATTTACACTTTTCTTTGAAGGGGTTTTTTTGCTTTTTATTGTGTTTTTTTAAACCGACAAATTTTTTTAACCAATCAATTGACAGAACACAGTTCACGTCAATCCGGAGACTATTTGCCCGGTTTGATCCTTGTTGTTAACATCCTCTTATGGAGTAACATGGTGTTTATTATAACCCGGCACGGTTTACATGGTAAACCAGCGTCATATATATACAGGAGCTGTTATCTCCTCCAACAGTGTGGGTTTGCAAAACTCCGCTTCAAGATTGGCCAAGCCAACTTCACGCTCAACGATGGCAGGTATTATGTATCTCAAAAATTTGATCATATACTTAAAATTTTGTTTTGAATGTTTTGATTTCATATATGCAGACATCATATTCTGCCTGACGGTACAACCGCGGTGGCACTTGTCGAATTTCTCATTTCAGAAAGTGTTTTGGAAAGTTCATTACCACAGGAAGAACAAATTATGCACGAAGGCATATCAACATCAAAGGTATTAGCTAGCCTATTACAAGGCAACATGGTGCCCATAATAATATAATTGTTTTTCGCAAAGGAGAGGCAGTTTTAAAACCGGCTTCCAGTTCAAGCTTGGTCACCAGCCTGGCCTGATGGTTGTGGGTCATCCTGCGCCGCTTCAGCCTCCGTTTCTCTACCCTGTGGCTGGAAATCCACAGTTGTCCAGTCGATTCCCATTAATGCTTGAAAAACAGCTTCATCATGGATCAGCAATGACGGGTCAATATCGGGAGCGTAAGTATGCTTACGGATTGGAGGGATCAGATTTTCCGATTCATGGATTGGTGCAGCTATTCGCTTGTTCTGACTGTCATATTGCGCTTGATAATGAGACAAGTCTGCTTCCTTAGCCAATTGACAAGCTAGCGGACGTACCTCCCGGTTTATTGCTCGCAGATCCGCTTCACCAAATTCTGACCCGTCTTCCTTCAAGCTGGGATAGCCCTAAGCCGCTTCAATAGGATCAAAATCCGGCACCCAGGCTTTTGCCCGGATTAAGGCATTGATTCACCGGTTCGGGCAGCAGATTTCTTCAGCTCTTCAACCCGGGCAGGAAGCACCGATAGTTTCATCAGAGTATCTTGAATCAAAGTGGGCGCCGGTTTGTTATGAGATGCGGTATAGATGATCCGGTGGGCACCAGTATACAATTGTTCAACCAATGTATAGGCGGCTTTCAGTTTCTTCCGCACATCTGACCCCAAGTGACCAATGCATGTCCCTGAAATACCATAAAGGGTTAATAAACCGGCGACTCTCTCAGAAGGCAGAGCCAATTCAGAAGGCAAACTGGCTTACCAAAGATAGCAGTAGTCATGGCATGCACGTGCCGCTTTATGCTGGTCAGTTCATCCGCCACTGGTTTTAGTGCAGCCTCGGCATCCTCTGCTCGTTTGATCAAAGCGGACTTTTCAGTGACCCAATCCGCCTGCTCCTTCTTGAAGCTCTCCTTAAGCTGTTCCATGGCGCTTAAAGCACTGGCCAATTCCTCTTTTGCTTTGGAGGTTTCAGCCTGTTGGGTTTTCAGGTTTTCTTGGAGATCGGTGACTTGGTTTTCTTTCGTCTTCAGCTCCGCCTGCATGCATACAGATATATGCTTCAACAAATCGGTATAAGGATTCAAGTACCAATCACATAACAAGTTATGCACTTAGCACTTGGGGGCTAATGCATATTCGATCTTCATCTTTCAATTGCTAACAAAGTCCCAAGATCAATACAAGTATTCAACTCGGCACTTGGGGGCTAATGGCTATTTGCTCGTACATATTCTGATGCGGCAATTTCAATTACTTAAAGTACCGGTTTAACTACGTTAAGTTGAACCGGCCCTTGGGGGCTACATCAGCGAATTTCAAAGCATCAAGATTTATATTGGTAAGTCCCGGTTTGAAAGAATATTACAAACCGGCCCTTGGGGGCCAGGAGAGTCAGCAAGAATGGAAGCATACAAGCAGGAAGGAGCATATGGAAGTTACCTCATATTTCTCTTTCATCATATTAACCAGACCGGCTTCATAGTCGCGACTGGTATACAACCGGTTCAGATAGCCGGAATGGATATCTTGGGCGTTCAAAGCAGCATAAGTCGTCAAATCAGTGTTCCGCTTGCCTTTGCCAAAGGCAGCAAATTCTTCCTTGTCAGAATGTTTGGATAAAGCGACAGGATTGCTTGGCTCAGTATGGCCAGTGCCAGTAATGACAACCTCATCATCCTGGGTACCGCCGGTTTGCACTGGGGCTGTTGGCTTGTTAGTAGGTTTTGCTGGACCGGTGGAGCTTTCAATCCGGATGGAACCTGTGGGCTGATTGACAGGACCTGAGGCATCAGTAGGTCTCTCTTCAGCAATAAGATCATCGTCTTGCTGCGGTGGATCGTTGGGTATATCCTCAGGAATAGCCGCTTCAAGATTGGGTGTCTTGCCTGGTTCAAGAACGACATCTTCTTCGGCCGCATTGTCCAGGCGGGCCTTCTTGCTTGGCCTAGGTTTGGCCCTGAGAAGAATAACAAAATCAAATACAGCATATGTTCTAAGGCGATGTACTGCAAACATCACAATAAGTATAGCTTACCCAAGCACCGTTTTGAGCGGTGGGAGCTGAGTAGCCGATGACTCACCAGAAGATGAGTGGGAAGTAACCTGGTAATCAGAGTCAGGCGGATTAAGAGGTTGACGAAAGCAGCCCGCTTTAGGACAAGCACTGACAAGCAAATTAGAGACCTCTGAATGGCGTTTCCAAACCGGACTGTTCGGTAAACCGGCGGAGGTAACTACCTGGCCGCTGTGCCGGGTTGTGCGACAAGCTTCGTGTTGTTGGGTCTTCATAAGAAATTTAGGATCCAAATAAGCAAGAGGATGAGAAAATTTAACTTTCCGGTTTGCCTGACGGATTTTTTGTGAAGGCAAAGTTTCTGAATCGGAAGAGAGATTAATTACCTCTGCAACATCCGCCTGGCTGGCTTCGGCATCATCCTGACAAATATCATCATCAATAAGACGCATGAAAAATAAACCAAGTGAGTCAAGCTCTACCTCAAAGTCCGGATTATCCACATCATCATCAGGGGCTGGATTAGAAGATGCAGTGGTTCTTTTCCTGTGGGCAGTCTTCTTCACAGCTTTAGTCTTTTGCCGAGTTGCTCTTTCTGGTTTATCTGGCTTTTCTGGTTTCTCCTACGGCAGTTTCTTGCTCCAAAATGGGTCATTGCCCTGATTACACAGACACTGATATTAAACAAAGACCAGATATATCATTAACAGATTCAGCAAAAAGAAAAATCAAAGTCTTACAGCTGGCGGTTTGTTGGTGGCACAGAAGGGAAGCAGGCCGTTTCTAGCACAGACGTGTTCCGGTTCATTCAGCATCTTATTCACAGCCTCTGTGATTTCTTCATCGGTGAGCTGGATTTTGGAATGTCGGAGTGGGTCATCAACGCTGCTAGTATACTCGCACATCAAACCGGAGTGCTGACTAAGGGGCAGTATGCTCCATGATATCCTACAGCGAGCGAGATCAACCCCTGTTAAACCGTTGGCCATAAAGGCTCTGAGCTTTGACAATTGAGGAGCATATTTGCTTCTCTCCTGTGCAGTCAATCTTTGTGGAAAAGGGTGTGTATTGCTGAGCCGCTCTGGACGAAAGCCAGGCAAGGGATTCTCACCAGTAGGGGAAGTGTCTTTGCAGTAGAACCATGTCTGATTCCATTCTTTGGGGTGGCTATGCAGTTTGGCGTGAGGGTATGTGACGTCTTTCCTTTTCTGAATCGCCACGCCACCCAACTCCGTATTGGAGCCGTCAGTAAACTCAGTACGGCGGTTTAGATGGAAAAGGTCTCTGAACAATTCCACTGTGGGCTCCTCTTGAAAGAACGCTTCACAGAGCACTTGGAAGTGACACATATTTGTAATAGAGTTAGGGCCAGTATCTTGTGGATGGAGCTGGAAATCGGCTAAAACATCCCAGTAAAATTTAGAACCAGGCGGCTTAAAGCCCCGGGCTAAGTGATCTACGAAAACAACAACCTCTCCTTCTCGAGGTGTGGGAGGGCATTCTTTGCCAGGAGCCCTCCAATGGATGGTATCTTTGCTGCCTAAAGCGCTAATCAGGACTAAATCGTCCAGTTGAGCCTCTGTGACGCGAGAAGGAACCCAATTGCACTCATACACTTGCTTGGCCATGATGGAATCTACAAGGTAGAAGATCCCGGTTCAAAAATGCATTTGATCAAGATACATTGGTATGGGCACTGTTAAATCGGAGACAAAACTATCTGAACCGGAGTTTTATGAAGCAACGAGCATCTAGCGGTTCAATAAGGGGACTAATGGCATATACCGGTTTGGAAAAAATTTCTATAAGGTTAAACCGCCTGATCTAAGCATTGCGGATGGACAAGTACGCAAAAACAGGTTTCACAAGATTTCCTTATAGCATTGGATCTGAAGCAAGTTCAGAAAAGAGATAAATACTTAGAGGTTCAAAGGAGCAGTACCGAACCAATGAGCAAAACGTTCATATAGATCTATGGTTTGAGATGCATAAGTGAAGGCGAAGGTCAAACAACTATCATTGCACAGAGTAAAGATTTGCGGATTCATCTAAAGATCTATCGTTTGAGCAAGAGGCAGACGATGAACACTGAAGAACTGCGAAACCCTAGGTCAGATCTGCGGGGGAAAGGATAGAAGATTTACCGGAGCTGAGGAAGATGCGAAAGGTTGCCGCGATGTTCTGGTGCGCTCAGGTTGATGCAGCGGCCAAGGATGAGGCAGAGGTCGACAGCGGCGGCGGAGCTCCGAGGCTGGCGACACGAGGAAGACGAAGAAGGCACGGAAGGAGAAAAGAAATGACCCTTCCGTCCTATTTATAAGGCGAAAGAACATGAGTCAGGCGCGACAATCAAGGGGCCATAAAACGGAGCTGTCGCCTCGATTTCCGCCGATCTATTAAACAAAGAAGCATAATGGATAGCTTCGTTATGATAGGTGACGTCACTCCGGTTTACAGCAATCAGAGAAGATGACATCATGGCGGTTTACCAATTTATAAGAAGATGTTGAAGATGAAGCTTTTATTAAAGGATTGACATGAACCCGTTCAAATCAATCTAGGGCCTAATGTTGGGGATATTACTACTGGGCATAAACCGGCCTATCTGGGCCGGGTTAACTTCGTCAGTAGTTAAGTATGTTAAAGCCCAAGAAGACAGAGGAGGGCTCAAGGCCCATGGTCGGTTCAAGGCCTGTAGCCATAAACCGGCGTTAGTAGTTAACCTATATTGTAAGTTAGGAATAAGTAGAGACCAAACCGGACACATCTATGAGCCGGTATTGGGACTCCGTAAGCCGACGGGAGTCACCCGTGTATATAAGGGGACGACCCGGCGGCGGTTCAAGGACAACAGACAACAACTCGAGACATAGGCGAAGCTTGTTTGCTCCCTAGTCATCGAAACCACATCAATTCCATCACAACTAGACGTAGGCTTTTACCTTCATTGAAGTGGCCGAACTAGTATAAACTCTCTTGCGTCCCTGTGTCCGCTTTAACCCCTTCAAGCTAACCCGTCGCGATGGCTCCAGGACTAAGTCCTTTCTCTAGGACATCTGCCGTGACAAAACCACGGCAAGTCCACCATACCTTCCTATATGCAGTATCTACCTGCCATTCCAAGTAAATTTGTATGTGCCAAACTCTAAACCTTCAAATAAACATTTTATTTTGTATGCTTGAATAGCTCATGTATCAACCATGGTTGTCCTTATCTTCCGTGTTAGGCGGGTTATTCTCAAGAGGAGTGGACTCCGCTCCTCACTCACGAGAAAATGGCTGGTCACCGGTATGCCCAGTCCCATGCTTTATGCAAACTAAATCAAAATTAATTGCAAACAAAACTCCCCCTGAGACCCGATGTATGTTGGAGGCACTCGTTGTTTCGAGCAAGCCATGGATTGATGCTTGTTAGTTTAGGGGGAGTATAAACTTTACCATTCTATTTGGGAACCGCCTATAATGTGTTTAGCATGGAAAATATCGCCATCTCTTAGTTGTTATGTTGACAATGAAAGTATACCGCTCAAAATACAATTTATCTCTATTGGAAAACCGAGCTCTGGCACCTCTACGAATCCCTGCTTCCCTCTGCGAAGGGCCTATCCATTTACTTTTATGTTGAGTCATCACCCTCTTATTAAAAAGCACTAGCAGGAGAGAACAGCTGTCATTTGCATTCATCACTATTAATTTATATTGGGTGTGACTATGATTGGATCTCTTTTACCATGAATTACAATGTCTAGTCAGTCCTTGATCTTTAAAGGTGCTTTGCATTTATGTTTTGCGGTCTCAGAAAGGGCTAGCGAGATACCATCTTGTTATATCATATTATGATTGTTTCCAGAAAGTGTTGTCATCCAAGATTTATTGTTATGGCTTGCTAGTTGATTATGCTATTGATATGAGTAATTATGAGACCTGAGAATTATTTCAAATGTGGTTAGTTATGATCTATGCTGAAAACTTGAATGTTGGCTTGACATAGTTACAACAACTAGAGCAAACAGAGTTTGTAAAAGTTTTTCTTTCTTTCAGTTTGTCAACTGAATTGCTTGAGGACAAGCAAGGGTTTAAGCTTGGGGGAGTTGATACGTCTCCATCGTATCTACTTTTCCAAACACTTCTGCCCTTGTTTTGGACTCTAGCTTGTATGATTTGAATGGAACTAACCCGGACTAACGCTGTTTTCAGCAGAATTGCCATGGTGTTGTTTTATGTGCAGAAAACAAATATTCTCGGAATGACCTGAAACTCCACGGAACATCTTAGCAAAAATAAAAAAATCCTCGCCAAAGATGAAGACCAGGGGGCCCACACCCTTCTCACGAGGGTGGGGAGTGCCCCCCCCCCCTAGGGCGTGCCCCCTACCTCGTGGGCCCCCTGGATGCCCTCCGACGCCAACTCCAACTCTATATATTTTCTTTCGGAGAGAAAAAAGTAACAGAGAAGAAATCATCGCGTTTTACGATACGGAGCCACCGCCAAGCCCTAAAACCTCCCTGGAGGGCTGATCTGGAGTCCGTTCGGGGCTCCGGAGAGGGGGATTCATCGTCATCGTCATCATCAACCATCCTCCATCACCAATTTCATGATGCTCACCGCCGTGCATGAGTAATTGCATCTTAGGCTTGCTAGACGGTGTTGGGTTGGATGAGATTTATCATGTAATCGAGTTAGTTTTGTTAGGGTTTGATCCCTAGTATCCGCTATGTTTTGAGATTGATGTTGTTATGACTTTGCTATGCTTAATGCTTGTCACTAGGGCCCGAGTGCCATGATTTCAGATCTAAACCTATTATGTTTTCATGAATATATGCGAGTTCTTGATCCTATCTTGCAAGTCTATAGTCACCTACTATGTGTTATGATCCGGCAACCCCGAAGTGACAATAATCAGGACCACTCCCGGTGATGACCATAGTTTGAGGAGTTCATGTATTCACTATGTGCTAATGATTTGTTCCGGTTCTCTATTAAAAGGAGGCCTTAATATCCCTTAGTTTCCAATAGGACCCCGCTGCCACGGGAGGGTAGGACAAAAGATGTCATGCAAGTTCTTTTCCATAAGCATGTATGACTATATACGGAATACATGCCTACATTACATTGATGAATTGGAGCTAGTTCTGTGTCACCCTATGTTATGACTGTTACATGATGAACCGCATCCGGTATAATTATCCATCACTGATCCGGTGCCTACGAGTTTTCCATATACTGGTTTACGCTTATTTACTTTTCCGCTGCTACTGTTACAATCACTACAAAATACCAAAAACATTACTTTTGTTGTCTTTACTTTTGTTGCCGCTACCACCACTATCATATTAGTTTGCTACTAAACACTTTGCTGCAGATACTAAGTTTCCAGGTGTGGTTGAATTGACAACTCGGCTGCTAATACTTGAGAATATTCTTTGGCTCCCCTTGTGTCGAATCAATAAATTTGGGTTGAATACTCTACCCTCGAAAGCTGTTGCGATCCCCTATACTTGTGGGTTATCATGGCTCAACAAGTATATGGCACTTGAGATTCTAAGGACCCACTCATGGCTGTGTATCGATGAGAGGTGGACATAGTGGCTGGTCATTTCAAGGGTTATCAAGTTGACCATATAGACCGGCGAAAGAATGAAGCGGCGGACGCTTTACGTCGCCTTGGCTCTTAGCGTAAACCGGTCCCACCTAATGTTTTCCTCGACGTCCTACACAATCCATCGGTTAAGATACCAACATAGGAGGAGTTGGCTATTCCTAACCCGGAGGCCCAATTGGTGGAAGCTTTGCATGTTATACCGGATTGAACAGTCCCATACTTGGCTTACATGAACCGGGGCGAGTTACGGGAGGATGAAACCTTGGCCTGGCAGATAATCCGGTGTTCCAAGTCAATGACCATAGTCAATGGGGACTTACATTGTCACAACGTCACATGAGCGATTCAGCATTGTGTGTCTCCTCAAGAGGGTTGTGAGATTTTGCGGGAAATCCACGAAGGAGATTGTGGTCACCACGCCAGTTCAAAATCCTTGGTAGCTAAGGCTTTTCATCACGGTTTCTATTGGTTGACAGCTCATGCTGATGCTGAAGATTTAGTCAAAAGGTGTGGCGGCTGTCAAAAATTTGCACGTCGCGCTCATGTTCTGGCTAAGGAGTTGAGAATGATTCCAATCACTTGGCCGTTTGCAACTTGGGGGCTTGATATGGTTGGACCCCTTAAGAGATCCAAGGACAAAAGGACTCACCTGTTAGTGGCAGTTGAGAAGTTTATCGAATGGGTAGAAGCAGAGCTAGTCAGTAAGTGTGATGCGGCCACGGCGGTTCAGTTCATCAAAAAGGTGATATTCTGGTTTGGCTTTCCACACAGTATTATAACTGATAATGGTACTAATATGTCAAAGGGTGAGATGGAGGAATTTTGCCAACGTGAGCACATCCGGCTTGATGTAGCATCAGCGGCTCACCCCCAATCTAATGGTCAAGCGGAGAGGGCAAATCAAGAAATTTTGAGAGGTATTAAACCCCGGCTTATGGTTCCTTTAAAGCGGATACCGGGTTGTTGGGTGGAGGAGTTACCTTCTGTGTTATGGAGCATCAACACCACACCTAACAGATCTACGTGTTACACACCTTTCTTCATGGTTTATGGAGCAAAGGTGGTTCTTCCTAGTGACATCCGTCACGACTCGCCCCATGTGGCAGCTTATGTTGAAGCTGAAAATGAGAAGGCACGTCAGGACTCACTAGACCTGTTAGATGAGGAGCGTGATCTTGCAGCGGCACGTTCGACGATTTATCAACAAGATCTCCGACGTTATCACAGCCGCCGGGTTAAGACCAGAACTTTTCAAGAGGGCGATCTGGTGCACCGGCTCATCCACGATCAGACTGATATGCACAAGTTGTCCCCACCTTGGGAAGGACCTTTTGTGGTCAACAAAAATCTGCACAACGGGTCATACTACCTCATTGATGTTCGAGAGGACAAAGACTCACGTAAATCGAAGGAGGAGACCAAGCGGTCGTGGAATATAGCTCTTCTTCGGCCTTACTATACTTGAGCCACAGGCTCTTCTTGTGTACATACTTATGCCAATGTATATATTATATAATAAACCGGAGCCTCGAATAAAGCGGGGTCTCTGTTCTTTTTACATCATGTGTGAGCCTACAGGAGCTTCTACTGACAAAGCGGCGTTTTATTAACCCGGCCAATGCCGCCGCACAGATATAAATAAAATCACTAGGGGCGTGGTTGTATCCAAACCATCGCTGCACCTCTTGATCAGTTTAAAACCAAAAAGGGATATCACTAGGGGGCTTGGTTGTCTTCACACCATAGCTACACCTCTTGGTAGGCTTCAAGCCAAAAGGAAATTAGGTGGAACCAAAGAGAGTCTGTTGCATTAAGCACAACTCAAACATAGGTATCCACTGAGCACAACTCAAATATTACCTGGGGGCTCCTTGCTTCTCAAAGAACAACGAGCTTGCACCCCTGTAATAGGCTATCAAGCCAGGCTTGGAAGCCAGGTGTATTCACCTAAAACCCCGGGTTATCCTGCCTCTTTAAGTAAGCCACTTCGTCCAGGTAAACCTAGTATGACCCATCGAACATTTGACAAGTCAATCCCATGGACCCTGAACTTGTCGAAGTTAAAACAGTGATTGGTTAAAGATTGAGGTCCATCTTAAAAGGCTTTGCAAAATGGTTTAACTCAGTGGCCTGGCAGCCCATGAAAAGCCTGATTTAGGGCCTGGCAGCCCATGAAAAGCCTTGCATATTTCTTGTATTTGCTGTTTTTTATGATAAAGGATTTATGAGTATTTTCTGATAAACCGGTGTTTGTTACAACCCGGCATGACTTTCAGCGCTTAGTTGTCAGTACATGATTAGTTTTTAAACCGGTAGCGTACTGCTCCAGTCTGGTTTTGACTAGATGTAACCAGCATTATACGAACAAATCAACGGCTTTTCTAGCCCAGTGTGGTTTCTATATGAACCAACAAGAGGGCAAGGAGTTATCAACACTCCGGATTGGTGTTTTTTCACCTTTACCATACGAGCAGTTGGTCAGCCAACGAGGTATGTCGCAGATATTATTTATTTTATCTGGTTAATATAAATCTTGGTTATCCATCCAAGTCGTGTATATATTTTTTGGGCATCATGACCTGTCCAGTGGTAAACCACTAGGACGCTTTCAAAGTCCTTATATGCAGGAACACAAAGTATAATGGACTATGCATAAATAGATCCCAAAAGTGGAACAAGTTTTCAAAATATCAGGCAATACAAGCATGCTCGATGGCATGGTAGATAAAGGTGTTTCTGCTATCTTATTACAAGGAGCTTCAAAATGGCCCAAATTGAATAATTGTTTTCAAGCAGTAGCAGACTGCAGCTAGTAAACCGGTCGCCTGTAACACCCATGATGCGGCTATATCTCCCACGTGTCAGAGCACGACTTAGAGGCATAGCCGCATAGTAGGCATGTCGCAAGAGGGGTAATCTTTACACATCATGCACTGAATAAGAAAGGGATAAAGAGCTGGCTTACAATCGCCACTTCACACAATACATAAATATAGCATTATATCATTCAGAATACAATCAAGGTCTGACTACGGAACCAAATAAAGAAAGACAACCCCTAATGCAAAGAACCCCGATCGCCCTGACTGGGCTCCACTACTGATCAACTGGAAACGAAACAACACAACAAACACGATCTTCATCGAGCTCCTCCTTGAGCTCGGTTGCATCACCTGCACGGTATCATCGGCACCTTCAACTGGTTTTGGAAGTAATCTGTGAGTCACGGGGACTCAGCAATCTCACACCCTCGTGATCAAGACTATTTAAGCTTATGGGTAGGAAAAGGTAGTGAGGTGCAGCTGCAGCAAGCACTAAGCATATATGGTGGCTAACTTGCGCAAATGAGAGCGAGGAGAGAAGAAAAGCACGGTCGTGAACTAGAAGTGATCAAGAAGTGATCCTGAAAGCTACTTACGCTCAAGCATAACACGAAAACCGTGTTCACTTCCCGGACTCCGCCGGAAAGAGACCATCACGGCTACACACGCGGTTGATGCATTTTATTTAAGTTAAGTGTCAAGTTATCTACAACCGGACATTTACAAATTCCCATCTGCCCGTAACCGCGGGCACGGCTTTTGAAAGTTCAAACCCTGCAGGGGTGTCCCAACTTAGCCCATCACAAGCTCTCACCGTCAACGAAGGATATTCCTTCTCCCAGGAAGACCCGATCAGTCTCGGAATCCTAGTTACAAGACATCTCAACAATGGTAAAACAAGACCAGCAAAGCCACCCTAATGTGCCAACAAATCCCGATAGGAGCTGCACATATCTCATTCTCAGGGCACACCGAATTGTCCAAACTTCCGGTAGGCCAGCCCAGAGTTGCCCCTGGTGGCCACCGGCGGCTGACAGGTTCGGACCAACACTTAGACAAGCACTGGCCCGGGGGGGTCAAAAATAAAGATGACCCTCGGGAGAGCGACTCCCAAGGGAAAAGTAGGTGGTGGTGCGGCAAATGGTAAAACCAAGGTTGGGCCTTGCTGGAGGAGTTTTTATTCAAAGCGAACTATCAAGGGGTCCCCATAACACCCAACCGTGTAAGGAACGCAAAATCAAGGAACATAACACCGGTATGACGGAAACTAGGGCGGCAAGAGTGGAACAAAACACCAGGCAAAAGGCCGAGCCTTCCACCCTTTACCAAGTATATAGATGCATTAATTAAATAAGAGATATCGTGATATCCCAACATAACCATGTTCCAAACATGGAACAAACTTCATCTTCACCTGCAACTAGCCACGCTATAAGAGGGGCTGAGCAAAGCGGTAACATAGCCAAACAACGGTTTGCTAGGAAAGGTGGGTTAGAGGCTTGACATGGCAATATGGGAGGCATGATATAGCAAGTGGTAGGTATCACGGCATAGCAATAGAGCGAGCAACTAGCAAGCAAAGATAGAAGTGATTTCGAGGGTATGGTCATCATGCCTGAGATCCCACAAGGAAGAAAAACGAGTCCATGAAGAAGACAAACGGACGTAGTCGAACGAATCCTCACAAACGCGACGTTATCAGAACCAACCCGAAGAAGCAACACCAGAAAGAAGCAAACAACATAGTAAACAACCATCATATAATCATGGCATGATGCACAATCAAGTATGATGCATGTCTGGTTTAATGAAGCATGGCATGGCAAAGTGCAACAAACAACACTACAAATTAAGTGGAGCTCAATATGCAACGGAGTTCCAATGCATATTGAAGAAAACACCACATGACTTATTTAGTTCTCTCTCGTTTATGTACCCAACAAGATTAAATGTTGATTAACATGGCAAGAGGGTGAAGCATAATAAAACTACCTAACTAGGCAAGTTTAAATGAGGCCGGAACAACAAACAACAAGTCTGGAAACTCCTCATGTGCATATTTTAGGTTTTGGTACTGTTCTGCCCTAAACATAATTTTAGAGTTGTTAAACATGCTAGACAAGTGCACCATGTTAAACTAGGCATTTTCTACCCTAATTACATATAAAGTTTATTTAAAATGGAGCTACAGTTATTTAGTTATGAATTAAATCTTTTTAGCATGCTATAAGGACAAAATTACACAAACATCATTTTAAACATTTTAAACATGGATGGAAATGACATATTATGAAACTACACAAAATTCTAAGCAACTTTCATTTTAAGTTTGATTAATTTCGATGCATGGTTTGGAAGATATGATATGCATGAAGTCTAGGGACTTTTCTGTAAAACTGCCAAACTCCTGGAAAATAGACAAATTCGCAGCAACAGGAAAAAACACATCGGGCTGAAAGTAGCTGGCTCGATAGTACACAGGGGAATCTTGGGCTGCTGCTCACATAGCGGGCCATGGCCCAGGACTGCGAGGCCGGATCTGGAGGTGGGCTTGGCGCGGTGCAGCAGAAGCGGCCCAAGGCGAAGAGGCATGGCAAGGTCAACGGGCACGGGCAAGTGGGAAGCAGAGGAAGGCCAACGCGGCAGCGACCGGCAGACTCCGGCGAGGGCCGACGGCAGGTGGCGGGCACGGGACCAGCTGACGACGGGAATGGGTAGATCTGACCCCTAGGCATCGGATCGGACTAGATGACGGCGCCACCGGGGCCGGCGACAAGCGACAACGGCGGCTCAGCTCCCTGGCCACAGAGAGAGAGAGAGGTTACAAGAGAGAGAGAGAGAGAGAGGAGCAGGGCGAATGCCAGGGAAAACGGAGGTGGCACCTGGTTGCGGATCCGGTGGTGCTCCGGTTGCGCTCGCCGGCGCGGGACCGCGGCAAGGTTGGCGGAGGCGCGGAGGAGCTGGTGTAGCGGGCCACGGCGGCTCAGGCCAGCCAACTGGGCGACGGTACGAGCGGATGAGCTGGCGCGCGGTGGTACAGGACGCGGGCGCCTCGGGCCCAGATCGGCCCGGGGCGGGCCTGAGATGGGCTTTAGCGGGCCCTACGGGAGGAGGAGGGAGGTAGGGGCGACGTGGCAGCGTAGGAGTGGTGGAGGGCGGCGCTCAGGTGGCGGCTGACCAATCAGGGCGCGCCAAGTGGCGATGGAGGGGTGTCTGGTGCCGGAAAGGTGGGAGGCGGCGGTTGCGGGTTGGGGCGCGGATTTCAGGAAGATGCGCCGGCTGGAGGTGGGGGGAGGCTAGGAGGGGTAGGTTTAGGGGCTAGGGATGACCAAAATGGCAAGGGTGGCTTCCTAAATATGAAGGGGCTAGGGTTTAGGTGGGTGTTGGGGGTTTTTGGACCCTCAGATCGCGATCAATGGATCCGATCGACATGGGGAATAGGTAGGCCTACGTGGGCTGGTTGTGACTGTGTAGAAGGTCGAGGACTGCGGGAGAAGAGAGAGAGAGAGAACCGGCAGCAGCTTCCGGAGACCGAAAATGTCCGATGTTTGACCGGCTATAGTGCCGCTACAGTTATACGTTGGGGCATCAAACGAACTCTGAATGCGATGAAACTTGGCAGGCGACCTACCTACACTATAATAAGACCGCATGCCGACTTTCAACCCATTCCGAGAACATTTTCTAGCCACTTATAAAATAATATTTCGAAGGTGTCGCGGGCGCGTGCGACTGTGGTTGGGCTCAGAACGGACAACAGGAAGAACTGGGGACCCGGACGGATGCAAGTTTTGAAAACATGATGATGCAATGCACATGATGACAAGACAAGACGCAACACGCAAGAGAATGACATGGCAATGACGGTGAATAACTAGAAGACACCTGGCGCAACGGTCTCAGGGCGTCACAACACTCCACCACTACGAGAGGATCTCGTCCCGAGATCTAGGATGGCACCGGAGAGAAAGCGGAAGAGGAAGAGGTAAAACAAAGTTGCTTCTTGACAAAAGAGTGAAACCAAAGAACCTTGCGAGGTTGAACAAATTGAAAGAAAGAATACAACAAAAATGAACGAAGTTGAAAACACTCCGTTAGAAAAGATGAACAAGGAACCTTACTAGGACCTTGTCGGTTGAAAGACATGAGAAAAGAGTTGCGATGGGCAAGAAGTACATGCAAGCACTCCGGTTGAAACGAGAAGTACAAGGAACGATAAAGATCAAATACGACAACACTCCGGTTGGAAATGGAAGGCATAGAATATGAACTTGGCAACATGAAAGCACTTGGATGAGAGTCTGGTTAGAAGAGGAATGAAAGACACAACACTCCGGTTAAAACAAGATAGAGAAGGAATAAGAATGATATAATTTGGACAGCACTCCGACTGTAATTGGAAGGAATTGAACATGAAATTGACAAGATGAGGAGATACTTGATGAAATCAACAACACACTGCCTCCGGAACTATTGAAAGAATGGCACAAGGGTAAGAACGATTTCAAACAGCACTCCGGTTGAGAAGGGATGGAAAACTTGATAAGATGGGAGGACTCGAATGAAAACACGACACTCCGGTTGAATGGATAAGCAAAAAGGAAAGAACATGATCTTTGACAAAAATGAGATGATGAGTTGAATGGAACAACAACACAAAGCCTCCGGAAGAAATAAAATAATGGAATTAAAGGAACGCAGAAGAAAACAACATCTTCTACCTCAAATGAGCTTGAAAAGGCATCTTTAGAAGAAGGGTTGAACGGATTTGTTGGAAAACCAACAACGAAAAGAACAAGCTTGTAGTGGGCTTATGGAGAACATCTCAAAACTATGAGGTGAAATTCTGCCACTAACGGAAAACAAAAGATTGGATTGGTATCAACAAGGAGACAAGAACCCTATTTCATCGGGAGGATAAATGAAGAACTTGGATCATTTATGAGCACCATAAATAGCAACAATCCTTAGGGAAGGCTTTAGGTGAAACATAACCCAATATAACGCCAATGAAGAGATTGATGGATTTAAAATACCTCATTCTTAACAACATGTGAATCAGGAAACATGAACTCAAATTATCAAGAATGACATAACACCACGTCAAATGACATGGTAGAATGAATTGCACTTTGGAAGGCAAGCTGAAGAATGCTTGAACTCCTCAAACAAAACATGTGTTGGGCACCATGTTTATTTTAGAGTAAATCTTGGCGGATCTTAGCTCGGAGAGAAATCTTGAAGAACAATTGAAGAATGAAAAGTATCCTTGCAAACCATCATGTAGAGCCTCCATGAAGAACTCCGGTAAGAAAAGGATGATCAACGGAATGAAGGATGAAGAGAATAAGGTTGAAGCCTTGCAATGATTTAGATGGATCTTCGTGATGATGAGAGCTTGGAACTTCGGGAAAAGAAAAGATGAAACAATTGAAACTGAGAATTTTTGATGAACCTCCGGAATAAGGAATTAATCACTTGGATGAAACAAGAGTAAGAATTATGTTATGCGTATCCTTCACCAATTTAAATTGATGACAAACAACGGATTTGGCATACTACTTATTCTCGTAAAAACATTAAGATAGATATAGCACAAACTCAATGGACCACCGGTAGGATTTGAAAGAACGAATGACTTGATATGATAAACTAGTAAGAGAACTCTTGAACGAACCACCATAAGAATTGAATATGAACAAAGAAAAAAAACGAAACACCGGGAAGAATTAGAGAACGGATGAAGATACTTGAGGGGATTTAGATACATGAGACCGAAAAAGATCACGAGCTGATAGAGAATATTTGAATGATGCACCGGTAAGATTTGGTAAACGAGAGCGGAAAGCTGGAATGAATAATTCTTCTGAAATGATGGGCTCCGGAGGAAAGAAATGAAAATAACTCATGAAATGCTCCGGATGGATGAAAAGAATTCTCACAATCAAAACGATTATGAGAGGATGGCATCAAGCTTGAACTGAGAATCCTCGAGAGAAGGCACAAGATTTAGAGGAAACACTTCTTCAGTTTTCAAATCCGAGAATGACGACGAGAAACACCACCAAGAATTGTTGAAACACTCCGGAATGAAAATTAGAAAGGTTGAACCAATGATGAAAGAATTTGAAAGATCTTGGAGAAAAACATTTGACTGATGATAATTCATTCTTATGTCAAACTTGGAGAAGAATTTGAGAGTAACGCCGGGAAAAGAAGAGTCAGGTAAGATCCTGGGAAAAGACCTGTGGGTTAGGGCCCACTCAAAAGAAACACCGTTGAAGAGATTTAAAAGAGAGATTGCACCGGTTGAATTAAATGGCTTGAATGAGATAACAACCTCGGAATAAATTGATCGAATGCGGAGTGGCAACATGAATCTTCGAGATATCTTCAGCACACCGGATACAAAATAGCAAGATGTGGATGATTAAGAGGTGCGTCGGCATGAGAAAACCTTTGAAACGATGAAAGGAATATGATGAACACCAAAAGCTTGATTTGAATCCACCGGAGAAGAAAAGAATGACGAATGATGAACTTAAAGCTCCGTTAATCTCTTCCTGAGAATCACCGGATAAGAACATTGATGGAAAGGAATGAAGAGGCTTCACACGAATAAAATGGATACTTGATTCAGAAATCTAAGTGCTTGAAGAAAAAGGGTGGGAGGGCGGGAAAACAAAGGCAACTTGGGACGGATGAAACAAACATCGTTGAGAAAACTTAGAGTTGATCTTGCAGATGTTGAAATGATCGGATCCACTTGAAGAGAAACACACCGGTTGAAAAGGATTGACATGACAGTCTGAATTATCATGAAGGATTAGTATTCCCATAGAAATATGAGAACACCATTCAGAAAGAGACATGGAATCAACATTTGACTTCGAAGCAACTCGAATACCACAACTGAAAAACAAAACAAAGGACTGGCTTGCAAAATAAGCTGGAACAAACATATGATAGAGATTTCGTTCGAAGTTTTCATGGTGGGGCCCACACGGGCTCGATCGTACAACACCATCATCTACAAGGCAGTGCACATGACATACGAAGCGTCCCTGAGTCAGCATAGCCAAGGACTCTTTAAGACACAACAAGACTACTGTAAAACCAACCGTGGATAGGCGGACCACTAGACGTCGAACCCCAATCTCATATCATGCATCCGTCGGAAAGATATCCTAAGAGCTACTTGAATTCCCACTTATAAACTCCCGAAACTTTCTGGTTATGCAATCGGGTGTTGGGTTTACAGGGGAAGCATAATATCTCACCCAAAACTAACAAATGCTACATCCAGTTGTATCCATCCTTCAACACATAACCAAGAAACCTTCGGAAATCATTTACCTCCACCTTCAAAAAGCATCCGTTATATGAGTTATGGCAATACTCCCGAACTCCCACCCCAGTACTGGGTGGCGTCGATGTTATCTCACCAACAACTGCATAAAAGAGATTTCCGATGTCGACGAAACTCAGGTATTCCAGAACTGCAACGATAAAATTGTGACGACAACACCTCGGAGCTCAACTCCCCGGGACACTGCCACAACCCCTAAATGTCAGGAGGCACCAATAAGAATGTTATCATCACAAAACCATCGGAACGATTCCAAGATGTCCGCGTGATCCTAAATAAATTCGTAAAAATTTGAGAAGAGAAGAGTCAAAACTCTACGCCAGGAGGCCTCACCAGAGCAACGAAGGGACTGAGGAGTAAAAAGAATCCTACTCTCTGATATATATAATCCTATAAGACTCAAAACATTTTTCTAGACTCAACAACACCAGCGATTCGATCAAGCAGGGGGCTCCTAAGTCGGGGATGGCTCTGATTACCAACTTGTAACACCCACGTTGCGGCTATATCTCCCACGTATCAGAGCACGACTTAGAGGCATAGCCACATTGTAGGCATGTCGCAAGAGGGTAATATTTACACATCCCATGTACTGAATAAGAAAGGGATAAAGAGCTGGCTTACAATCGCCACTACTGGGCTCCACTACTATACAATACATAAATATAGCATTACATCATTCAGAATACAATGAAGGTCCGACTACGGAACCAAATAAAGAAAGACAACCCCTAATGCAAAGATCCTCGATCGCCCCTACTGGGCTCCACTACTGATCAACTAGAAACGAAACAACACAACGAACACGATCTTCATCGAGCTCCTCCTTGAGCTCAGTCGCGTCACATGCACGGTATCATCGGCACCTGCAACTAGTTTTGGAAGTAATGTGTGAGTCACGGGGACTCAACAATCTCACACCCTCGCGATCAAGACTATTTAAGCTTATGGGTAGGAAAAGGTAGTGAGGTAGAGCTGCAGCAAGCACTAAGCATATATGGTGGCTAACTTACGCAAATGAGAGCGAGGAGAGAAGCAAAGCACGGTCGTGAACTAAAAGTGATCAAAAAGTGATCCTGAAAGCTACTTATGCTCAAGCATAACACGAAAACCGTGTTCACTTCCCGGACTCCGCAGGAAAGAGACCATCACGGCTACACACGCGGTTGATGCATTTTAATTAAGTTAAGTGTCAAGTTCTCTACATCCAGACATTAACAAATTCCCATCTGCCCATAACCGCGGGCACGGCTTTCGAAAGTTCAAACCCTGCAAGGATGTCCCAACTTAGCCCATCACAAGCTCTCACGGTCAATGAAGGATATTCCTTCTCCCTGGAAGACCCGATCAGTCTCGGAATCTCGATTATAAGACATCTCGACAATGGTAAAAGAAGACCAGCAAAGCCACCCGAATGTGCCGACAAATCCCGATAGGAGCTGCACATATCTCGTTCTCGGGGCATAGTGGATTGTCCAAACTTCCGGTAGGCCAGCCTAGAGTTGCCCCTGGTGGCCACCGGTGGCTGACAGGTTCAGACCAGCACTTAGACAAGCACTGGCCCGGGGGGGCTAAAAACAAAGATGACCCTCGGGAGAGCGACTCCCAAGGGAAAAGTAGGTGGTGGTGAGGCAAATGGTAGAACCAAGGTTGGGCCTTGTTGGAGGAGTTTTATTCAAAGCGAACTGTCAAGGGGTCCCCATAACACCCAACCGTGTAAGGAACACAAAATCAAGGAACATAACACCGGTATGACGGAACAAGGGCGACAAGAGTGGAACAAAACACCAGGCATAAGGCCGAGCCTTCCACCCTTTACCAAGTATATAGATGCATTAATTAAATAAGAGATATCATGATATCCCAACATAACCATGTTCCAAACATCGAATGAACTTCATCTTCGCCTGAGAGTAGCCACGCTATAAGAGGGGCTGAGCAAAGCGGTAACATAGCCAAACAACGGTTTTCTAGGAAAGGTGGGTTAGAGGCTTGACATGGCAATATGGGAGGCATGATATAGCAAGTGGTAGGTATCGCGGAATAGCAATAGAGCGAGCAACTTGCAAGCAAAGATAGAAGTGATTTCGAGGGTATGGTCATCTTGCCTGAGATCCCACAAGGAAGAAGAACGAGTCCATGAAGAAGAAAAATAGACGTAGTCGAACGAATCCTCACAAACGCGACGTTATCGGAACCAACCCGAAGAAGCAACACCAGAAAGAAGCAAACAACATAGTAAACAACCATCACATAATCATGGCATGATGCACAATCAAGTATGATGCATGTCCGGTTTAATGAAGCATGGCATGGCAAAGTGCAACGAACAACACTACAAATTAAGTGGAGCTCAATATGCAACGGAGTTGCATATTGAATAAAACACCACATGACTTATTTAGTTCTCTCTCGTTTATGTACACAACAAGATTAAATGTTGATTAACATGGCAAGAGGGTGAAGCATAATAAAACTACCTAACTAGGCAAGTTTAAATGAGGCCGGAACAACAAACAACAAGTCCGGAAACTCCTGATGTGCATATTTTAGGTTTTGGTACTGTTCTGCCCTAAACATAATTTTAGAGTTGTTAAACATGCTAGACGAGTGCACCATGTTAAACTAGGCATTTTCTACCCCAATTACATATAAAGTTTATTTAAATGGAGCTACGGTCATTTAGTTATGAATTAAATCTTTTTAGCATGCTATAAGGACAAAATTACACAAACAACATTTTAAACATGGATGGAAATGACATATTATGAAACTACACAAAATTCTAAGCAACTTTCATTTTAAGTTTGATTAATTCCGATGCATGGTTTGGAAGATATGATATGCATGAAGTCTAGGGACTTTTCTGTAAAACTGCCAAACTCCTGGAAAATAGACAAATTCGCAGCAACAGGAAAAAAACACATCGGGCTGAAAGTTGCTGGCTTGATAGTACACAGGGGAATCTTGGGCAGCTGCTCACATAGCGCGCCATGGCCCAGGACGGCGAGGCCAGATCTGGAGGTGGGCTTGGCGCGGTGCAGCAGAAGCGGCCCAAGGCGAAGAGGCATGGCACGGTCAACAGGCACGGGCAAGCGGGAAGCAGAGGAAGGCCAACGTGGCGGCGACCGGTAGACTTCGGCGAGGGGACGGCGGCAGGTGGCGGGCACGGGACCAGCTGACGACGGGAATGGGTAGATCCGGCCCCTGGGCACCGGATCTTGCCGGATGACGGTGCCACCAGGGCCGGCGACAAGCGACGATGGCGGCTCGGCTCCCTGGCCACGGAGGGAGAGAGAGAGTGAGAGAGAGAGGTTACAACAGAGAGAGATAGGAGCAGGGCAAATGCCAGGGAAAACAGAGGTGGCACCTGGTTGCGGATCCGGTGGTGCTCCGGTGGCGCTCGCCGGCGCGGGACCGCGGCAAGGTTGGCGGAGGCGCGGAGGAGCCGGTGTAGCGGGCGACGGCGGCTCAGGCCAGCCAACTGGGCGGCGCTACGAGCGGACGAGCGGGCGCACAGCGGTGCAGGACGTGGGCGCCTCGGGCCCAGATCGGCCCGGGGCGGGCCTGAGATGGGCTTTAGCGAGCCCCGCAGGAGGAGGAGGGAGGCAGGGGTGAGGTGGCAGCGTAGGAGTGGTGGAGGGCGGCGCTCAGGTGGCGGCTGACCAACCAGGGCGCACCAAGTGGCAATGGAGGGGTGGCCGGTGCCGGAAATTGAGGTGGGAGGCGGCGGCTGCGGGTTGGGGCGCGGATTTCAAGGAAGATGCGCCGGTTGGAGGTGGGAGGAGGCTAGGAGGGGTAGGTTTAGGGGCTAGGGATGCCCAAAATGGCAAGGGTGGCTTCTTAAATAGGAAGGGGCTAGGGTTTAGGTGGGTTTTGGGGGTTTTTGGACCCTCGGATCGCGATCGATGGATCCGATCGACAGGGGGAATAGGTAGGCCTACGTGGGCTGGTTGTGACTGTCTAGAAGGCCGAGGACTGCGGGAGAGAGAGAGAGACTCGGCAGCAGCTTCTGGAGACCAAAAATGTCTGACGTTTGACCGGCTATACTGCCGCTATAGTTATACGTTGGGGCATCAAACGAACTCCAAATGCGATGAAACTTGGCAGGCGGCCTACCTACACTATAATAAGACCGCACGCCGACTTTCAACGCATTCCGGGAACATTTTCCAACCACTTATAAAATAATATTTTGGAGGTGCCGCGGGCGCGTGCGAGTGTGGTTGGGCTCAGAACGGACAACGGGGAGAACCGGGGACCCGTATGGATGCAAGTTTTGAAAACATGATGATGCAATGCACATGATGACAAGACAAGATGCAACACGCAAGCGAATGACATGGTACCACGGTGAATAACTGGAAGACACCTGGCGCAACGGTCTCGGGGCGTCACATCACCGGTCTAAGATGCTTCATCAGGACGGCTTGACGGTTGAGGGTCATCTTGTGCAGTCATATCTTCTTCATCCCTCCCTAGATGCTGGAAATCAACCATTGACCAATCGGTTCCGGTTAAAGCTTGAAACACGGCATCTTCATGTATAAGGCTAGAGGGATCAATGTCAGGACCGTAAGTATGCTTACGCATTGGAGGCACAAGTTCTTCAACATCATGGATCATGGCAGGCTGTCTCTTTCCTCCAGCATCATAAACTGGCTGGAGTGAGATAAGTTTGTGTCCTCTGCTAGTTTGCTGGCTATTGGCCACATCTCCTTTGTCAGCTTTCGGAGATCATCATTGTTGAAGTATGAACCGTCCTCCTTCACACCTGGATATCCTTTAATGAGATCTGCTGCTTCAAGATCCGGAATCCATGCCTTGGCCCGGATTAATGCGGTCAGCGCTCCTGCTCTTGCGGCTGCTCTCTTCAGTTTTGTAATCCGGGCAGGTAGCATGGCCAGCTTCTCAAGTGTTTCCTTTACCAATGATGGTGCCGGCTTGTTATATTCTGCAGTGCAAATCGCACGCTGGGATCCAGAATATAGATGTTCCATTAAGTTGTATGCTGCTTTAAGCTTCATCCGCATGTCAGAGCCCAGATGAGCAATGCGGGTGCCTGTCATGGTTTAGTATCAGTAAACCGGTCAATGATAAGATCTTATGAACTAGACAAACAACATGCGGAGGTACTTACCAAACACAGCGGACGTCATGGCATCAATCTACCGCTTCAAGCCGGTCAGTTTGTTTACCACTGGCTTCAGGACTACTTTTGCGTCCTCGGCTTTCCTGGTTAAACCGACCTTTTCTGTTTCCCAGTCAGCATGCTCCTTGTTGAAGGTCTCTTTCAAATTCTCCATAGCTACCAGGGCATTGGTCAGCTCCTCTTTGGTTTTGGAAGCCTCTGCTTGTTGAGACTTTATGTTCTCTTGAAGATCAGCGGTTTGAGCATCCCTCTTACTCAGCTCGGCCTGCAACGGCGAAGATATATCAACAACGGGATATGTATTTTCTAAGTACCAAGCGTATAACAAGTTATGCACTTTGTACTTGGGGGCTAATGCCTATTTGCTCTGTTATCAACAAATCTTTCACAAGTCTCAAGTACAATGCAAGCATTATCCTTAACACTTGGGGGCTAATGTACATCTGTTCAAAACTGACGCATTGATTCAAGACCCGGTTTACCTCGCAAAGCTAAACCGGCCCTTGGGGGCAACACCGATGAAAACTACATTAATACAATGATAAAGTATCAGTTTTGTTTTTACTGAGGACTTGACATATTGAGGATGGGCATGCAAGGATTAAGATATTACAAAGTCCCGGTTTGTGATTAACATCATAAACCAGCCCTTGGGGGCTACTTGGGCTGATGTCTATACTTTGGAATCAAGAAAGAAAAGGTGATGAAAATACCTCATAGCGTTGCTTCATCAGGTTCACCAAACCGGCTTCATAATCATGGTTTGAGTGTAGACGGTTAAAAAAACCAGAGTGGAGTTCTTCAGCGCTATGATGGGCGTAGCTTGACAAATCAGTGCTCCATTTACCCTTCTCCATGGCAGCACGCTCTTCCTTGGCACTATGTTTGGCCAAGATTACAGGATGGCCAGGAGAGTTGTGTCCCATACCGGTAATGATAACATTGTCTCCTTGGCCTCCATTAGTTTTTATGGGTGATGGTGGAGTGTCAGTGGCTCTCACCGGACTGGAAGACCTGTCGTCAGCCCGGATTGGATCTGTCGGTTCACTGTCAGGTACAGCAATGTCAGCTTCTGGTTTATTATCAATATTTAGATCTTGAGGGGGTGGTTCGTCAAACGTGGCTTCTGGATTTGGACCCTCCGGTTCAGCCGTTTGTTCCGGTTCAACCGTTTGCTCTAGTTCATGAACCACCTGGTCTTCAGGCGGATTGTTCACCCGAGCCTTTTTGATGGGTCTAGCTTTGGCCCTAAAATAGCAACATATGTGAAAGTTAAAACACACTACAAAGTACGAACAACATCAAAATAAGAAGTTCAAGTACTTACCCAGCTACGGTTTTGAGAGGAGGAAGTTGGGTCGCTGTTGACTCGCCAGAGGATGAGGGAGGTGTCACCTGATAATTTGAATCGGGCGGATTAAGAGGTAGTCGGAAATAACCTGCCTTGGGATAAGAATTGTCAGAAGTGAGGGGAGACCTCAGATCGGCGCTTCCGAACCGGGGTGTCAGCTAAACCAGCCGAAGTGACCTGTTGGCCACTGCGTCGAGTTGTCCGGCGAGCCTCGTGCTGCTGCGTCTTCAAAATAAATGTTGGATACAAGTAAGCAAGAGGATGAGAAAAGCTTACTTTCCGGACCGCTTGACGGGTTTTTTGTGTTGGCATAGAGTCTGAACCGGAGGAAAGGGTAATTACCTCTACATCGTCAGCCTGGCTACCATCCACGTCCTCCTGATAAGTATCATTGTTAATGAGATGAATGAAAACGGAGCCAAGTGAATCAAGTTCTACCTCTACTTCCGGCTCATCTCCATCGTCATCAAGTTCCATGCTGATGCGTTCAGCTGCCTTCCGCTTTGAGGTTCTCTTGACGGCTTTTGTTTTGGGACGGGATGGCTTTGCCGCTTTCTCTGCAAGTTTCTTCTTCCAGAATGGATCATCAACTTGTTTATAAACAAGCAGAAGGATATTCACAGGTTGAACAGTTTAAAAAGATGTCGAAGATAAAAAGGGAGGATAGTGCTTACAGCATGCGGTTTGTTTTTTGTGTAAAAGGGGTTTAAACCGGTTTGGCGGCAGACAGATTCCGATTCGTTCAAAATCTTCTTGACACCCTCAGTAACTTCTTCATCGGTTAATTGAATGTTGATGTGGCATTGGGAGTCTTCTACTTCACCAGTGTACTCACACATTAAACCGGAGTGTCGGCTTAATGGCAAGATGCTCCAGGATATCCAGCAATGCACAAAGTCGACGCCTGATAAACCGTTGGCCATAAAGGCTCGGAGCTTGGCGAGTTGAGGGGCATATGAGGCCCGTTCCGTAGCATTTAAACGTTGCGGCAGTGGATGAGTGTTGGAGAGCCGGTGGGCATGATAGCCCGGCAGCGGGTTCTCGTCTTCAGGGGAGGTATCTTTACAGTAGAACCAAGTTTGGTTCCAATCTTTGGGGTGGCTGTGCAGCTTGGCATGAGGAAATTCGACCTCTTTTCTTTTTGAATTGAGTCACCCCCCAAGTTTAGTGTTGGGTCCGTCTACAAATTCAGTGCGCCGGTTCAGATGGAAAAAATCCCGGAACAACTCAGCAGTTGGTTCTCCTTGTAGATACACTTCACAGAAGACTTGGAAATTGCATATATTGGAAACTGAGTTAGGTCCAATATCTTGAGGGTGGAGCTGGAAACTGGCAAGCACATCCCGGAAAAACTTTGACCAGGGCGGTTTGAAACCACGTCCTATGTGGTCAACAAATACCACTATCTCACCCTGCTTAGGAGTAGGAGGATTCTCCAATCCAGGAACTCGCCACCGGATTTCATTCTTTTTTGGCAAAGTACCAATCCTAACCATTACGTTAAGCTGTTCTTCGGTGACTCGGGAAGGAGCCCAGTTACAAGCATAGAACTGTTTGGCCATTGCAAGCGAAAAGCTGGAAGGAAATACCGGTTTACAAATCGTTCATGGTGATATATAAGATGTGACGGCATAAAGACATACAGGTATGTAAACTGCGTAAACCGGAGGATGATACAATAATGAATGACAAGGCAATATCAGAACAAGGGTATGCACATGTTGTTAAACCGTAGTATAACAACGGAGGTAAAAGGCTTGTCCGGTTCACCAGGGGGCTAATGGTATATGATAGATTGCTCTTACAAAGGTAAACCGCCTATGTGGTAAAGAGGATACAGATCTAAGGCAAAAATGACTAAGTAAGGTAAAACACATTTCACAGTTTGGCATGGGAATTTTAGATCTGTCGTGTGTTGGATAATCAAAATATATTCTGGTCTAAACTCATGCGCTCAAAAAGTTCAGTAAGTTCAGATGAGTTTGATATCAAGCAGATGCCTTAACAAGAAGGAGGGAGTTTAAACTACAAAAGGCGCTGAAAACAATCAGATCTAACTGGCCATTGGTATTACTGAGGAAGGAACAGCTTCAAGTGGGGAAGAACACCAAACCCTAATGGCGGATCTGGGGTGAGAAGAAGAGAAACTTACTGGTGCAGGAGGAAGCAGCGGAGGATCACCGCGTTTTTCTGATATGACCAGGTTGATGCAGCGGCCGGCGGAGAGACGGAGGCGATGCTCGGTGACGGCGGCGGCGCTCAGGTGCAGAGGCATCGCAAGGAGGAAGAAGAAGCGAAGGAGGCGAAGGGGGAAAAGAGAATGGCCTTCGGGCCTATTTATAAGGTGAACAGATAAGCGACCGGTGCGTAAATCGAGGAGCTTAAAATGGATAGTTAATAAGGATGTCGCCTCGAGGGTTGGATATTCATTAATGAAGAGAACCTTCGGCTTCAACGAATAGATGACATCAGGGCGGTTTACTACGGGTCTAAAGGATGACATCATGGTGGTTTACCAGATCTATATGAAGGTGACAGGGCAAGAATTTTTCTAAGTATTGAAGATTGACATGAACAAGTTCAAATCAATCTGGGGCCTAATGTTGGGGATATGATTACTGGAGGTAAACTGGCTAGGAGTGGCCGGGTTAGCTCCATGAAGATAGAAGCCCATGAAGACGTGAAGATGGTGGCGCTTTACGAAGGCCCAAGGCCCAAAGGCGGGCTAAAGCCTGTAGATGTAAACCGACTCTGTCATGTAACTTGTATTCTAAGTTAGAAGGATAGAGACCGAGACGGACACGTTTTATGATCCGGCCTCGGGACTCTATAAACCGGCGGGCGTCAACCTATGTATATAAAGAGATGACCCGACCGCGGTTTAGGGACAACAGACAACAACTCGAGAGCCACGCAAAGCGGATTCGCTCCCTGGTCATCAAAACCCTAGAAATACCAATCACAACTAGACGTAGGCTTTTACCTTCATCGGAGGGGCCGAACTAGTATAAAACCCCTCGTGTCCCCTTGTCCGGTTTAACCCCTTTAAGCTAACCCGTAGCGATGGCTCCATGACTAAGTCCTTTCACGAGGACATCTGTCGTGACAAACCCACGACACCGTTGGTCCACCCAAATGGGAGTGTGAGGCCATGGGTTCTGTGCTGTGGGTACAGTGTACTAACCTCTGCAAAGTGTGTGTTTAATCTACCGATAGCCGCGCCCGCGGATATGGGCCCAGTTCGTAGTCGGTCACACTATGAGCCAACTATAATAATAACTTGATTAATAATAATAACCCCAGTTCAACGATGAGAAAGAGTTTGGTTGTGATTGACAGAGGATCACAGAGGTATCATGGATACCCAAGTTGGTTGATCTTTATGTGATCGCGAGATGATCACGGAGGTATCGTGGATACCGATGTTGGTGAGTGGATGTATGAGATGGTTACGAGGTAACCGCCGAATAAGAGTAAGTTGGTGCATGATATGGTTTACCTGTTGCATGTAGTATCATCATGTTCATATGCTCATGCCATGCTAATGTTGTTTTAGCTGTATCATGTTCAGTTTGTGTATGCCATGTATCATGTTCATGATTGCTTTAACCTGCTAATGCCATGTTGTTGTTTGTCTTGACTGCTTTTGGTTAATTGTGAGCTTGCAAGTACATTCAATGTACTGACCTGGCGTGTCATGCCAGTTTGCAGGTCATGCCTAGATTGCTTGCTTGTTTGGTGTGGTTCCTGTGTTCACGAGCTAGGATAAATGTTCCATCCGGAGTCCCTGCAGATTGGAGTCCATCATCGTCGTTCGTTGTTTCGCTACCTCGAGTTGTTATGCTGCTTGCATAGAGCAACTGTGGTTGGCGTAGCGTAGTCGTGTCGATGTTATTCATTGTAATATCGGAGACCTTGTATTCATATTTGTGTTGTAATAGAGAGTTGGTTTGTTCCATACTAAACAGTGTCGTATTCCAGAAGACTTCACCTCAATCTCTAGGCTGGAATACGGGGCGTTTCGGTTTCTCTGAGCCGGGGTGCCACAGCCAGCACGCTGGTCTACAACCTAAGCATGCAGGGGTCTTGGTACCATGACCCTTTGCACTCCTGCACGTTGCGAACGTGGCCAGTGTCAGTCCTAGCAACCTCCTTATACAAGGCAGGTGCTTACGCGGGCCACCTGGGCGTGCGCCGCTCAGTCGCTGACATCCAAATAGCTTTCGGCTGATACATACGACGTAGAGTGCCCATACTTATTCCTGCGTGGTGGTCAGTGCGAAAAGGCGAGAGGCCTGCTCCGATCACATATCCAAACCGTTAGTGTCTTGGTAGCGCGAGGTAACGAGCAGACACTCACGATCATGTGACCCCATTGCCCCGTCTCATGGACTTACGGGAAGAGCTAAGAATGGCCGGTCGTGCCACGTAATTATCTCGCGAGTACCCTCCAGGTCAACCCGACTACACATCAACTCGCGGGCACTCTTACAGTCAACCCGACTTCACATTTCTCTTGCGGGTACCCCTCGGGGCCGACCGGACTTCAGTCATGATTCTGGGGTAAAGCCAAAGTAACCATGTGTCCAAAGCAGCAAGTGGAAAACCCGAGGAATCACCCTCGATGGATTCCCACTCAATGTAACCATCAAGGTGGACTTGGAGGAATCACCCTCGATGGTCCACACTTGAAGGGATGCACGACAGAGTCGTTATCGGGAGTGGTGAAGGAGGAATCACCCTCGATGACCATGAACGAATAGCTACACTATAGAGTTAACATCAAAACTACTATACGAGGTATCACCCTCGGCACTCGATAGTAGCTCTGCAGAGTCGTACAACAAAGGTGGTGTGTGATGTGATGTATCAGGCTCTGGACGTCAATCACGTTGATCGATCCATTGGTCATCAAGCGGGGGCAAGACAACTTGGACAGGGTGAAGGGTCACTGGTGGATCACTAACCAACCTATACTAAGTAGTTTAGTATAAGCAGGTAAGGTAACAAGTGCAGGTTACAAAAATCAGGCTATGCATCAGGATAGGATCATACAAAAGTAGTAGTAGTTCTAATGCAAGCATAAGAGGGAAGGGAAATGGGCGATATCAGAATGATCAAGGGGGTTTGCTTGCATGGAAGCCCTGTTGAAAAGAAAGAAGGGTCATCGGTGACGTAGTTGATCACAGGGGCAGCATCGGTCTCTGGGTCTACCGGAGAGAAGAGGGGGAAGAAACAGTAAATACAGAGCAAACAGATACATCGCTAAGCATGACATGACGATATGCGGTGCTAGGAGTGTTCTAATGCGGTACTGCACGTTACAGACGGAGAGGGAAAACATCCGAAGGGGTTTTCCCGACATTTGGCATTTTCCGGACAGATAAAAGACATGGTATGGTTCCATGTTCAGCATGCTAGGGGCATGTGACAGATGAACAGATTGCATATTCTGATTCGTTGGATTTTTCTGAGCAATTTTCATATATAAATTATTTTAATCCAAGTTACAGTTTATTTTCTAATAATTTTCAAAGTTTTAAACATTTTCGGAAATTAATCCAATTCAAAAATAAAAGAGAAATAGCTAGGTGCACCCGGTGCACTGCACCAGCTGTGCACCGAGGGGCTGATAGGTGGGGTCAGTTGACTTGGTCAACTACCCAGTCAACATGTACAGTCAACAGTCAACTATTGACTTTGACTAGTGAAACTGGTTAGGGGGACCAACTGGTTAGTGATAGTGGTTGTTAACAGTGTTTTAGTTAATCTAAATAGATTAATTAGTGAGGTGGGGCCAGGCTATCAGTGAGTCATTTCTTTACAGAGTTTTATTTAACCAAACAATTAATTAGTGAGCTGGCCCCACGTGTTAGTGGCTCACTAGGGGGTTAGGAGGGAATTTAACACTAATGGCCAATTTGGCTGGCAGTTAGTCGACGACGGCTACAGACTCGTCGAAGGCATGCCGGAGCGCTGCTATGGGCGGCGCCTCGAGTCGCAGAGGCCACGGGGGGCAAGCTCGCGCTCACGCACTTCCAAAGGAAGCAGAGGGAGGCCATAGGGTGAAGGGAGGAGGGCCATGGTGGAGTTGGGCGGCGCCGGTGCGGCAGATGCATGCAGGGAGGCAAAGGAGGGCGCAGGCGAGCATAGGCTAGCGCGGTGGACAAGGGAGCGACGCTAGGGGCAACAGTGGGCGGCGCAGGCAACGACGGGTAGCGGCGGCCCGACCTGCCGTGGTGGAGCGCACGCACGGGCATCGCGGGTTGCGGCCGTGCACGACCAAGCGAGCGGGCAGACGGCGGGGGCGACCGAGTGATCAGGCAGGCGACGGCAGCGCGGCAGCAAGGGTAGCAGCAGCCATGCAGCAAGAGCGGCAGCAGCTGCTGGCGAGCAGCTACGAGCAGTTGCGGCCGTCAAGGCAAGTGGTGGCGCACGGGGGGCTGCAACAGTGCGGGCGGCGCTAACGCGCGTGGCCAGGGGCGCATGAGCGCGCGCGGGCGGGCGCAGGGAGCGGCCAGACGCGGCACGGGGTCGCAGGCATGTGACCCTGGGCATGGGGTGAAGGAAATATGCCCAAGAGGCAATAATAAATTTGTTATTTTATATTTTCTTATTCATGATAAAGTTTTATTATTCATGCTAGAATTGTATTGATCAGAAACTTAAATACATGTGTGAATACATAAACAAATATTGTGTCTCTAGTGAGCCTCTACTAGACTAGCTCGTTGATCAAAGATGGTTAATGTTTCCTCACCATGGACATGTGTTGTCATTTGATAACAGGGTCACATCATTAGGAGAATGATGTGATGGACAAGACCCATCCATTAGCTTAGCATATGATCATTCAGTTTATTGCTATTGTTTTCTTAATGTTAAATACATGTTCCTTCGACCATGAGATCATGCAACTCCCGGATACTGGAGGAATACCTTGTGTGCTATGAAATATCACAACGTAACTGGGTGATCATAAAGATGCTCTACAGGTATCTTCGAAGGTGTCTGTTGAGTTGGCGTGAATCGAGATTGGGATTTGTCACTCCGTGTATCGAAGAGGTATCTCTAGGCCCTCTTGGTAATACACCTCACAAGAAGCTTGCAAGCAAAGTGACTAAGGAGTTAGTTGCAAGATGATTCATTACGGAACGAGTAAAGAGACTTGCCGGTAACGAGATTGAACTAGGTATAGAGATAGCGACGATCAAATCTCGGGCAAGTAACATACCGATAGACAAAGGGAATTACATATGTTGTCATAAAGGTTCAATCGATAAAAGATCTTCGTGGAATATGTAGGAATCAATATGGGTATCCAAGTCTCGCTATTGGTTATTGACCGGAGAGGTGTCTCGGTCATGACTACATAATTCCCGAACCCACAGGGTCGCACGCTTAACGTTCGTTGACGGTAGACTAGTATTGAGATATTTGATGAGTGGTAACCAAATGTTGTTCTGAGTCCCGAATGAGATCCCATACATCACGAGGAGTCTCGAATGGTCGAGAGGTAAGATCTATATATGGGAAGTCATTTTTTGGGTTCTGAAAAAGGTGCAGTTTTTCGATATTGTACCGGGAAGCTTCTAGAAGATCCCGGAGGGGTCCGGAAGTCCACAAGTGGGTCCACCACGACCCAAGGGCTAGCATGGGCTGCTAGGAGGCGCCCTGGCCTTATTGGGCTAGGCGTACCAAGTCCTTAAAAGCCCATGTGACTAGGGAAGGCAAAAAAGGAAGGAGTCCTAGTAGGAATAGGATTGGACTTGGAGTCCAAGTCCTCTCCCCCTTAGATGCGCCCCAGGGCTTGGAGGGGATGTTTCCCACGCCCCTCCACCTACATATAGAAGGGAGGGGGCGCCCCAAGAGGACACACCAAGGCCTTGGCACCCCTCTCTCTCTCCCGTTACTCCATAGTTCCACCGCCTCGTCCCGGCGATGCTTAGCGAAGAGCTATCGGTACTCCACCACCACCATCACCATCATGTCGTCGTGTTGGTTGTGATCCCATCTACTTCTCCTCTCCCGCTTGCTGGATCAAGAAGGAGGAGGCGTCATCGAGCCGCACGTGTGCTAAACTCGGAGGTGCCGTCCATTCGGCACTAGATCGGTTGGATCGTGATCGGATCGCGAAGAGTACGACTACATCAACCGCGTGATAAACGCTTCCGCTTAACGGTCTACGAGGGTACGTAGACACACTCTCCCCTCTTGTAGCTATGCAGCTCCATGGATATATCTTGCCTGTGCGTAGGAAAATTTTATTTTCCATGCAACGTTTACCAACATGATGAGCATGGGGAGGGTCGCGGCGACCGCGAGCTCGGGCATGGCTGCGTACGACGACTATGGCGTAGAAAAGAGAGGGAGGAAGGGGGAGGCCTCACAGACGTCGCAGGGAAGAGGGGCGGCGTGGCTCGGGGATGCCGGATGAGGAGGCGATCGGAGAGGCGAGGGCGTCAGGCGGCGCGGCGACGACGTCGGCCCCTTCTCTAGATTGGCGGAGAGGGAGAGGGGGAGAGAGGGGCGAGTGGATGAGAGCAGGGGAGCTCGAGGGGGCACGGGGGCTACCTTATCCGCGTCGTGGCGTCGCCAATGAGGAAGTCCGGTGGCGACCACACCCTGTAGTGGCGCGGTCGGGGGCACAGGGGTGAGGTGGCAACCGGGGGAGTGTGGGGGTTTGGCTGGCTCGGTAGGCCGAGGCGGGGGGCAGGGGGGCTCTCCCACTTTATCCCTTTTTAAAATAGTTTTTTTCTTTTTTCTAAGAACTTCTGTTTTCCAAAACTTTTAAAAACCAAGATAGTTTTATAATTTATAAAACTTGCACCCAATTTAGTTTAATAAATTTAGGCCACTACCACATTTATGTTGAGGTTTAAATAAAATAGTTTATTTTTTTATAAATTAAAAAGCCTTTAATTTATTGCTTTGGCCACTATTTTATTTATTTAAGGTCAATTAAACACTTTACAAAAATGTGGGTGCACCACCAATATTATCAAAAGATTATTTGCAACAACTTGAACATTTTAGTTTTCATATTTGAGAAGTTTTGAATTTCACTCGTAATTTGAATTTGACTTTTATTTTTCATCAAGTGATAATTAGCTCAGTAAGCCTGGTGACCTGGCATCATTAGGGTGAGGTTACTATAGCCTGATTATCGGGGTGTTACACTCGGATAAAACTAATACCAACCTCAATAGGAGTATGATGAACAAGTTTCGCAGATTCGTTGATGACAATGAGCTCAAATAATTGTACACGCACGGGCGCTAATTCACATGGTCTAACAAGAGGGATGCACAACCCCTAACCAATGCAAGATTGATAAACTGCTTGTCTCGATGGATTGGGAGTTGTATTACACTGATTGTCTACTTTAGGCCTGATGTCTACTACACAACCTTCTTCTTGTAGACGTTGTTGGGCCTCCAAGTGCAGAGGTTTGTAGGACAGTAGCAAATTTCCCTCAAGTGGATGACCTTAGGTTTATCAATCCGTAGGAGGCGTAGGATGAAGATGGTCTCTCTCAAGCAACACTGCAACCAAATAACAAAGAGTCTCTTCTGTCCCCAACACACCCAATACAATGGTAAATTGTATAGGTGCACTAGTTCGGCGAAGAGATGGTAATACAAGTGGTATATGGATAATAGATAAAGGTATTTTTAATCTGAAATTATAAAAACAGCAAGGTAACTAATGATAAAAGTGAGCGTAAACGGTATTGCAATGATGGTAAACAAGGCCTAGGGTTCATACTTTCACTAGTGCAAGTCCTCTCAACAATACTAACATAATTGGATCACATAACTATCCCTCAACATGCAACAAAGAGTCACTCCAAAGTCACTAATAGCGGAGAACGAACGAAGAGATTATGGTAGGGTACGAAACCACCTCAAAGTTATTCTTTCCAATCAATCCGTTGGGCTATTCCTATAAGTGTCACAAACAGCCCTAGAGTTCGTACTAGAATAACACCTTAAGACACAAATCAACCAAAACCCTAATTTCACCTAGATACTCCAATGTCACCTCAAGTATCCGTGGGTATGATTATACGATATGCGTCTCACAATCTCAGATTCATCTATTCAACCAACACAAAGGACCTTAAAGAGTGCCCCAAAGTTCTACCAGAGAATCACGACGAAAACGTGTGCCAACCCCTATGCATAGGTTCATGGGTGGAACCCGCAAGTTGGTCACCAAAACATACATCAAGTGAATCACGTGATATCCCATTGTCACCACAGATATCCACGACAAGACATACATCAAGTGTTCTCAAATCTTTAAAGACTCAATCCGATAAGATTACTTCAAAGGGGAAACTCAATTCATTATAAGAGAGAAGAGGGGGAGGAGAAACATAAGATCCAACTATAATAGAAAAGCTCGCGATACATCAAGATCGTGCCAAATCAAGAACACGAGAGAGTGAGAGATCAAACACATAGCTACTGGTACATACCCTCAGCCCCGAGGGAGAACTACTCCCTCCTCGTCATGGAGAGCACCGGGATGATCAAGATGGCCACCGGAGAAGGATTGCCCCCTCCGGCAGGGTGCCGGAACGGGTCTAGATTGGTTTTCGGTGGCTATGGAGGCTTTTGGCGGCAGAACTCCCAATCTATTCTGCGTTAGAATGTTTTTAGGGTATATGGAGACATATAGGTGGAAGAAGTACGTCAGGGGGGCACGAGGGGCTCACGAGGGTGGAGGGCGCGCCCCCCTTCCTCGTGACCTCCTCGCAGATCCCCCGACGTGCACTCCAAGTCTTCTGGGCTTCTTTCCTTCCAAAAATGAGTTCCGTGAAGTTTCAGGTCAATTGGACTCCGTTTGATTTTCCTTTTCTTCGAAACCCTAAAATAGGGTAAAAACAGAAACTGACACTGGGCTCTGGGTTAATAGGTTAGTCCCAAAAATGATATAAAAGTGTATAATAAAGCCCATAAACATTCAAAATAGTAGATAATATAGCATGGAGCAATCAAAAATTATAGATACGTTGGAGATGTATCAAGGCCCTGTCCATGGGTGTCTCAGATCATGCGCCTTTGTACCTCACGACATGTGCGCCATTTGCTCATAAGAAGAGGTTTCACTTTGAGATGTACTGGACCAAGTTAGAAGGGTTCGATCAAGCCATCGAGGATGCATGGGTATGTGATTAATCTATCGTTGACCCCTTTGAAAGACTCAGTGCCCTATTAAGAAACGATGGGGCCTCCTTGCAAGCGTGGGGATAGAGGAAAACAAGGAACAGAAAATTCTAAATGGTGAAGGCTACTTGGGTCATTTTCAGGCTTGATAAAGCGCAAGATTTTAGGCAGCTCTCGGACAAGGAGTCTTGGCTTCGACGCTCTCTAAAGCTCGTTGTAATTTTCTTGGCTTCCTTGGAAAGGATCATTGATAGGTAATGATTAAGATTTCGATGGCTAAAGGAAGGGGGCACTGTAACACCCACGATGCGGCTATATCTCCCATCTGTCGGAGCACGACTTAGAGGCATAACCGCATTGTAGGCAATGTCGCAAGAGGGGTCATCTTTACACATCCCATGTACTGAATAAGAAAGAGATACATAGTTGGCTTACAATCGCCACTTCACACAATAACATAAAAATAGCATTACAATCATCCAGTAAATCAAGGTCCGACTACGGAACCAAAATAAAGACAACCCCAAATGCATAAGATCCCCGATCGCCCCAACTGGGCTCCACTACTAATCGTCTGGAAAGGAAACGTAGTATCGTCCTGAGTCCTCATCGAACTCCCACTTGAGCTCAGTCGTATCTCCTGGAACGGTATCATCGGCACCTGCATCTGGTTTTGGAAGTAAACTGTGAGTCACGGGGACTCAGCAATCTCACACCCTCGCGATCAAGACTATTTAAGCTTATAGGTAGGGAAAAGGTATGAGGTGGAGCTGCAGCAAGCACTAGCATATATGGTGGCTAACATACGCAAATGAGAGCGAGAAGAGAAGGCAATGCACGTTCGAGAATCTATGATCAAGAAGTGATCCTAGACTACTTACGTTCAAGCATAACCCGAGACTGTGTTCTCTTCCCGGACTCCGCCGAAAAGAGACCATCACGGCTACACACGTTGTTGATCCATTTTAATTAAGTTAAGTTTCAAGTTTTCTACAACCGAACATTAACAAATTCCCATCTGCCCATAACCGCGGGCACGACTTTTGAAAGTTCAAATCCCTGCAGGGGTGTCCCAACTTAGCCCATCACAAGCTCTCACGGTCAACGAAGGATATTCCTTCTCCCAAGACGACCCAATCAGACTCAGAACGGGTCTAGATTCGTTTTCGGTGGCTACGGAGGCTTCTGGCAGCGGAACTCCCGATCTATTCTGCGTTCGGATGTTTTTAGGGTATATGGAGATATATAGGCGGAAGAAGTACGTCAGGGGGGCTCATGAGGGTGGAGGGCGCACCCAGGGGGTGGGCGCGCCCCCTTGCCTCGTGACCTCCTCACAGATCCCCCGACGTGCACTCCAAGTCTTCTGGGCTTCTTTCCTTCCAAAAATGAGTTCCGTGAAGTTTCAGGTCAATTGGACTCCGTTTGATTTTCCTTTTCTTCGAAACCCTAAAACAGGGTAAAAGCAGAAACTGGCACTGGACTCTGGGTTAATAGGTTAGTCCCAAAAATGATATAGAAGTGTATAATAAAAAGCCCATAAACATTCAAAACAGTAGATAATATAGCATGGAGCAATCAAAAATTATAGATACGTTGGAGACGTATCAGCATCCCCAAGCTTAATTCCTGCTCGTCCTCGAGTAGGTAAATGATAAAAATAGAATTTTTGATGCGGAGTGCTACTTGGCATAATTTCAATGTAATTCTTCTTAATTGTGGTATGAATATTCAGATTCGAAAGATTCAAGACAAAAGTTCATATTGACATAAAAATGGTAATACTTCAAGCATACTAACAAAGTAATCATGTCTTCTCAAAATAACATGGCCAAAGAAAGGTATCCCTACAAAATCATATAGTCTGGCTATGCTCTATCTTCACCACACAAAATATTTAAATCATGCACAACCCCGATGACAAGCCAAGCAATTGTTTCATACTTTTGATGTTCTCAAACTTTTTCAATCTTCACGCAATACATTAGCGTGAGCCATGGACAAGCACTATAGGTGGAATAGAATGGTGGTTGTGAGAAGACAAAAAGGGAGAAGATAGTCTCACATCAACTAGGCGTATCAACGGGCTATGGAGATGCCCATCAATACATATCAATGTGAGTGAGTAGGGATTGCCATGCAACGGATGCACTAGAGCTATAAATGTATGAAAGCTCAAAAAGAAACTAAGTGGGTGTGCATCCAACTCGCTTGCTCACGAAGACCTAGGGCATTTTGAGGAAGCCCATCATTGGAATATACAAGCCAAGTTCTATAATGAAAGATTCCCACTAGTATATGAAAGTGACAACATAGGAGACTCTCTATCATGAAGATCATGGTGCTACTTTGAAGCACAAGTGTGGTAAAAGGATAGTAGCATTGCCCCTTTTTATTTTTATTATTATTATTATTATTATTTTATATTTTTTGGGGGGCCTTCTCTTTTTTTTTGGCCTTTCTCTTTTTTTTGGGACAATGCTCTATTGAATGACGATCATCACACTTCTATTTATTTACAACTCAATGATTACAACTCGATACTAGAACAAAGTATGACTCTATATGAATGCCTCCGGCGGTGTACCGGGATGTGCAATGATGCATGAGTGACATGTATGAAAGAATTATGAACGGTGGCTTTGCCACAAATACGATGTCAACTACATGATCATGCAAAGCAATATGACAATGATGAAGCGTGTCATAATAAACGGAATGGTGGAAAGTTGCATGGCAATATATCTCGGAATGGCTATGGAAATGCCCTAATAGGTAGGTATGGTGGCTGTTTTGAGGAAGGTATATGGTGGGTTTATGGTACCGGCGAAAGTTGCGCGGTACTAGAGAGGCTAGCAAAGGTGGAAGGGTGAGAGTGCGTATAATCCATGGACTCAACATTAGTCATAAAGAACTCACATACTTATTGCAAAAATCTATTAGTTATCGAAACAAAGTACTACGTGCATGCTCCTAGGGGGATAGATTGGTAGGAAAAGACCATCGCTCGTCCCCGACCGCCACTCATAAGGAAGGCAATCAATAAATAAATCATGCTCCGACTTCATCACATAACGGTTCAACATACGTGCATGCTACAGGAATCACAAACTTCAACACAAGTATTTCTCAAGTTCACAACTACTCAACGAGCATGACTCTAATATTACCATCCTCATAACTCAAAACAATCATCAAGTATCATACTTCTCTTAGTGTTCAACACACTCATAAGAGAATTTTATTATTAATCTTGTATACCTACCATATTAGGATTTTAAGCAAATTATCATGCTATTTAAGACTCTCAAAATAATCTAAGTGAAGCATGAGAGTTCATCTGTTTCTTCAAAATAAAACTACGACCATGCTCTAAAAGATATAAGTGAAGCACTAGAGCAAATGACAAACTACTCCGAAAGATATAAGTGAAGATCAATGAGTAGTCGAATAATTATGCAACTATGTGAAGACTCTCTAACATCAAATAATTTCAAATCTTGGTATTTTATTTAAACAGCAAGCAAAACAAAATAAAATGACATCTAAGAATAGCAAACATCATGTGAAGAAGCAAAAACTTAGGATCAACCGATACTAACCGATAGTTTGTTGAAGAAGAAAGGTGGGATGCCAACCGAGGCATCCCCAAGATTAGATGCTTGAGACTTCTTGAAATATTATCTTGGGGTGCCTTGGGCATCCCCAAGCTTGAGCTTTTGTGTCTCCTTAATTCCTCTCATATCACGGTCTCCCTAAATCTCAAAAGCTTCATCCACACAAACTCAACAAGGACTCGTGAGATAAGTTAGTATAAACCATTGCCAAAACCTTATCATACTCTACTGTAGAAAATCACTAAAATTATTATTCTACATTGCATACTAAATGCCTCTGCATATTTAATAGTCCTATCCTCAAATAGAATCATTAAAGAAGCAAACATATGCAAACATAACAGCAATCTGTCTAGATAGGATAGTCTGTAAAGAATGCTGCAACATCCATACTTCCCTAGCTCAAAAAATTATGAAATAAAATTCCCACTGTAGAAATTTATCAGATCTTAATATGCAAAAGGTTTGAACATTTTATCACATTCTGACTTTTCTAGGGAATTATTGCAACAGCGGTAAACTTTCTGTTTTCAAACAGCGACATGCATACTTGTCGCATAGGCATAGTAAAAGATGCAAAACATTTTTATAAATAACAGCAAGAAAATCCTAACAAAATAAATTGACGCTCCAAGCAAAACACATATCATGTGGTGAATAAAAATATAGCTCTAAGTAAAGTTACCGATGAACGAAGACAAAAGAGGGGATGCCTTCCGGGGCATCCCCAAGCTTAGGCTCTTGGCTATACTTGAATATTAACTTGGGTTGCCTCGGGAATCCCCAAGCTTAGGCTCTTTCCACTCCTTATTCCATAGTCCATCGAATCCTTACCCAAAACTTGAAAACTTCACAACACAAAACTTAATAGAAAACTCGTAAGCTCCGTTAGTATAAGAAAATAAATCACCACTTCAAGGTACTGTAATGAACTCATTATTTATTTATATTGGTGTTAAACCTACTGTATTCCAACTTCTCTATGGTTTATAAACTATTTTACTAGCCATAGATTCATCAAAATAAGCAAACAACACACGAAAAACAGAATCTGTCAAAAACAGAACAGTCTGTAGTAATCTGGATCAAACGTATACTTATGGAACTCATAAAATTCTCAAATAACTTTCTGAACCTGAGGAATTTATCTATTAATATTCTGCAAAAATAATTAACTAAATATCACTCTCCAAATAAAAATGGCAGTAATTCTCGTGAGAGCTAAAGTTTCTGTTTTTTACAGCATGATCGCAAAGACTTTCCCCAAGTCTTCCCAAAGGTTCTACTTGGCACAAACACTAATTAAAAGCATAAAACCACATATAAACAGAGGCTAGATGAATTATTTATTACTAAACAGGAACAAAAAGCAAGTAACAAAAATAAAATTGGGTTGCCTCCCAACAAGCGCTATCGTTCAACGCCCCTAGCTAGGCATGATGATTTCAATGATGCTCACATAAAGGGTAAGAATTGAAACATAAAGAGAGCATCATGAATAATATTACTAGCACATTTAAGTCTAACATACTTCCTATGCATAGGGATTTTGTGAGCAAACAACTTGTGGGAACAAGAATCAACTTGCATAGGAAGGTAAAACAAGCATAACTTCAAAACTTTAAGCACATAGAGAGGAAACTTGATATTATTGCAATTCCTACAAGCATATATTCCTCCCTCATAATAATTTTCAGTAGCATCATGAATGAATTCAACAATATAACCAGCACCTAAAGCATTCTTTTCATGATCTACAAGCATAGAAATTTTATTACTCTCCACATAAGCAAAATTCTTCTCATGAATAATAGTGGGAGCAAACTCAACAAAATAATTATCATGTGAGGCATAATCCAATTGAAAACTAAAATCATGATGACAAGTTTCATGGATATAATTATTCTTTATAGCATACAAGTCATCACAATAATCATCATAGATAGCAACTTTGTTCTCATAATCAATTGGAATCTCTTCCGGAATAGTGGATTCATCACAAAATAAAGTCATGACCTCTCCAAATCCACTTTCATCAATATAATCATCATAAATAGGAGGCATGCTTTCATCATAATAAATTTGCTCATCAAAACTTGGGGGACAAAAAATATCATCTTCATCAATCATAGCTTCCCCAATCTTGTGGCTTTGCATATCATTAGCATCATGGATATTCAAGGAATTCATACTAACAACATTGCAATCATGCTCATCATTCAAATATTTAGTGCCAAACATTTTATAGATTTCTTCTTCTAGCACTTGAGCACAATTATCCTTTCCATCATACTCACGAAAGATATTAAAAAGGTGAAGCGTATGAGACAAACTCAATTCCATTTTTTATAGTTTTCTTTTATAAACTAAACTAGTGATAAAACAAGAAACTAAAAGACTCGATTGCAAGATCTAAAGATATACCTTCAAGTGCTAACCTCCCCGGCAACGGTGCTAGAAAAGAGCTTGATGTCTACTACACAACCTTCTTCTTGTAGACGTTGTTGGGCCTCCAAGTGCAGAAGTTTGTAGGACAATAGCAAATTTCCCTCAAGTGGAATATCTATGGTTTATCAATCCGTAGGAGGCGTAGGATGAAGATGGTCTCTCTCAAGCAACCCTGCAACCAAATAACAAAGAGTCTCTTGTGTCCCCAACACACCAAATACAATGGTAAATTGTATAGGTGCACTAGTTCGGCGAAGAGATGGTAATACAAGTGGTATATGGATAATAGATAAAGGTATTTGTAATCTGAAATTATAAAAACAGCAAGGTAACTAATGATAAAAGTGAGCATAAACGGTATTGCGATGATGGTAAACAAGGCCTAGGGTTCATACTTTCACTAGTGCAAGTCCTCTCAACAATACTAACATAATTGGATCACATAACTATCCCTCAACATGCAACAAAGAGTCACTCCAAAGTCACTAATAGCGGAGAACGAACGAAGAGATTATGGTAGGGTACGAAACCACCTCAAAGTTATTCTTTCCAATCAATCCGTTGGGCTATTCCTATAAGTGTCACAAACAGCCCTGGAGTTCATACTAGAATAACACCTTAAGACACAATTCAACCAAAACCCTAATGTCACCTAGATACTCCAATGTCACCTCAAGTATCCGTGGGTATGATTATACGATATGCGTCACACAACCTCAGATTCATCTATTCAACCTGAAAGTGCTAGTGATCGACTAGAGGGGGGGTGAATAGGCGATTTTTATGAAAGTCTTCAAAACATGGAAGTTTCGAAGACGAAGGATAGAAATAAACCTATTACCATGCAGCGGAAGGTAGACTACACTAGGCAAACCATAGTCAAGTATTCAATGGAGTGAAAGCACAATGACTAATAGCAGCTAGGAAGTAAAGATCAGGTAGGAAGATATTGTGAAGCCAATCAGAACAAGCAGTCACTCAGTGAAGACAAAAGATAAAGCAATCATACAATGACTTCACAAGGACCAACAGTAAGTAAAGGGAAGGGAAGGATGAAACCAGTGACTCATTGAAGACAATGATTTGTTGGACCAGTTCCAGTTGCTGTGACAACTGTACGTCTGGTTAGGGAGGCTAAGATTCAACTTAGAAGACCACGTCTTCACCTTATTCCCCTTGAGCTAAGGATACCCAGTCCTCGCCCAATCACTCTGGTAAGTCTTCAAGGTAGACTTCCAAACCTTCACAGACTTCGTTCACCGGCGGTCCACAATGACTCTTGGATGGTCAGAACACGACGCCTAACCGGCTGGAGGATTCACAGTCCTCAAGTGTAATAAGTCTTCAGATCACACATACAGGAAGACTTAAGTGATGCCTAACACTCTTTGGCTCTGGGTGTTTAGGGCTTTATCCTCGCAAGGAATTCTCTCTCAAAGGCTTCGAGGTGGGTTGCTCTCAAACGACAAAAGCCGTGCACTAACTCTGAGCAGCCAACCATTTATGGTTGTAGGGGTGGGCTATTTATAGCCACTAGGCGACCCGACCTGATTTGTCCGAAATGACCCTGGGTAACTAAGGAACTGACACGTGTTCCAACGGTCAGATTTCAAACACACACGGCAACTTTACTTGAGCTACAAGCAAAGTTGACTTATCCAACTCTGGACAAGATTTGCTCTCATAGTCTTCACTCTAAGACATAGGATTTTGGTTAAGCATCACTTCAGTCATTCTGACTGGTTCTCTTGGACCCCACTTAACAGTACGGTGGTTCCTATGACTCAACAAGGAAAAACACAGCACGACGAAACTGCTAAGTCTTCGCGCTCCATAGTCTTCACGCGATGTCTTCTCTTGTCATAGTCTTCAATGTGAATGTCTTCACATACCACCTTTGACTTCAATGTCTTCATACATTTTTAGGGGTCATCTCTGGTAGGAAAACGGAATCAATGAGGGACTTCTACCTGTGTTATCATGCAATTCTCACAAACACATTAGTCCCTCAACCAGGTTTGTCGTCAATACTCCAAAACCAACTAGGGGTGGCACTAGATGCACTTAAAATCTCCCCCTTTTTGGGGATTGATGACAAACTGGTTGAAGTTTTCAACGGGGAATAAAATATGTGAAATTGTAAAGGATAGGTTATTGTCTTCATAAGTGGCAAAGGCTCCCCCTGAAGATGTGCATATAAGTAATTTGCTTTTGGTATGCAAATGCACATGGCAGGTTGTATTTGTGGAGATCCTCTTCAACTTATGATGACAATTCATCATGCATGAAAAGTATGTGAATATAATGACATACATAATGAAAAATGGACGTCTTCCAAATGATCTAAGTGCAGAATTTATCGTCGCACATGCGGAATTTATCATCGCATCATAGAAAAGCAAATAAGTAGCAGACGACCATCGAGTTTGAGTGTTACAACTCAAAGAACCAAATGTATCAAAACACGAGAGTTGTAAACACTAGGCAAAATATAAAACCACCGCCCATATGGACCCGCTTGAAGACTATCAAACTGATATGCTTCTCCCCCTTTTGTCAGTAAGGACCAAAAAGGTTTGAAGACATACAACACCTACTCGTTCCCATGAGGAGTTGGTGAAGCAGCAGGGTCGTCGGAGTTGGTTGGCGGTGCAGACGAACTCGGTGCAGCGGTGATTCACGCTGAAGGTGGTGAAGTAGCATCGCTTCATCATCGATGACATGTGCATTCACTGTTGCAGCAGAGGAGGAGAACTCAGAGTCTTCAAGAGACGGAGTACGCCGCAGCAAGGTCCTTCTTGGAGGTGTTGAGTCAAACTTGAAGCGTTCAGAGAAACCATCCTCTTGAAGATCATTTTCAGAAGACATAAGCGTCAGCCCTTTCCATGTACTCCGACAAGTTTCATGGACGACAAAGGCATTCTTGGTGGCAAGGTTGTGAATCCTGTTTACGTCCACCAAGAGGCTTTGCATTTGGTGCTTCAGCCAGTCATCATGCTTATCCTGTTTCTGATTAAGGGCAACCAGAAACTCTCGGTCATTGAGAACACGGGATCGCTTCTTGGGCCTTTGTGCAATGGTGCTTTCAGTGGCTTCAGTGAGGGCACGATGAGGTGCACGGGTAGTACCAGCCAGAGGATAAACACGAGTGACTGCTGGGTCGCCTTCAATGTGTTGAGAGAAACTTTGCTTATCAGCATTCTGAAGACTAAGGGGCTCCTTGGCAGGCTCTGGATAGATGGCTTCAACTGACATGTCGACGTCAGGCAGAAAAATCCGATGATTGCGAGCAGAGGGCTGATAGGTGATAGCTGAGTGTAGTTTGATCAGACGCATAATCCATGGGGCGTAAAACTTCAAGCCAAAGAGATCAGATCCGAATGCAGCAAGTTGGCGGATGAAGAAGTCTTGTGCATTGAAGCTTTTGCCATGAAGAATATGGAAGACCAAAGTCTTCATTGCACCTTCCACCTTTGCATGTGGAGAATGTCCTTTGATGGGCCAGAGAGTTCGCCTTATCATGTGATAGATAGTGCGTGGCAGATACTCAAGGTCTTCAACAAAAAACTCCGTCGGATATTCAGCATCTGGAGGCAAAGGCTTCATCAGGCTAAGAATCTGACTCATGTTGGGTTCAGGCTTGTGAAAAATGCTTTCCATAGCAGCACTGTGAAGCTGACAACCAGGTTCATAAAGATCTCCTGGAGTGGGCAGACCAGTGAGCTCAATGATATCAAAGGCTTTGGCTTCGTGATGAACGTTGCCTGTTATCCACTCAAGGACCCAAGTCTTCAGATCCCTGTTGTAGCCACGAATATGAAGGGCGGCATAGAATTGGAGCAGCAATTCTTCATTCCAGTGCTCCTTGTCAGTGACGAACTGCAACAAACCAGATTCTCTAAAGCAATCCAGCGCTTCTTCCAAACAGGGCAGACCAGTTATGGCTTCAGTGTCAAGACGCATATGGGGAAAAATGCAACCTTGATTATACAAGATGCATGAGTAATAACTGCGCTGCTGATAGCTCCAGAACCGATCGGAAGATATTCTTGCCTTTGAGTAGGGGTTCTTGGCGCTATTGAAGAAGGTGTTGTGTGCTTTGAAAAGCCATTGATATTGAACGATCCGGGTGCAGATGCAGTGCCTGGAAACCTTGGCAGCCTTGGCATTGGCTTCTGGACCTGAGGCCTGCGCTCGACGTGATAGTCAAATTGGGGACCAGCAGCAGGTGGAGGAACAAGAAGAGGCCATTTGACAGTGATGAGCTGACCATAGTTGTATGCTTGCTCAATAGTAGGTGGCCTTGGTGGCAAAACAGGAGCAGTGGCATCAACAGAGGCGTCAGGCTGCACATCTGTTGCAGGTGCATCATTGGCTTCATTGGCCTCTGGCACAGTGTTAGGTGCAGGCTCCACAGTGTCTTCAGCCATGACCACGTCATTGGCTTCAGTGGTGTTAGTGGTGGCAGCCTCAGGATTCTCAACCTCCACTTGAGGAGCTGGAGGGTCGGGCACTGACACGTTCACTTCAGGAACAGCTTCTTCAGTGATGGGGAAAGTAGGGACACGTTCTTCTTCTTGTTTTCCTTCGGCTGATGCAGCCGGATTGTCTTCAGCAACTTTAGCTTCAGACTCGGAAACGTTCACACTAGGAGTGGCTTCGGGGAACACCTAACGTGCAACAGATTGGTGGTGCACTTCTCCTTCTAAAATGCTCGAAAGAGGGACTTGGGGCCTTGGTCCTTTGCGAAGCCTGCGTAACGCTGGCGACGCCTGTGAAGATGGAGTTGGCTGGGCCTCAAAGTCATCCTCTTCTTGCACTGATGGGGTTGCTTGCGGTTGGGGAGAGCTTGGAGTGTCTTGTCTCTGTGGGTGTCGGTGTCAAAACCGGTGGATCTCGGGTAGTGGGTCCCGAACTGTGCGTCTAGGCCGGATGGTAACAGGAGACAGGGAACACGATGTTTTACCCAAGTTCGGGCCCTCTTGATGGAGATAAAACATTACGTCCTGCTTGATTAATATTGATGATATGGGTAGTACAAGAGTAGATCTACCACGAGATCAAGGAGGCTAAACCCTAGAAGCTAGCCTATGGTATGATTGTTGTATATGGAGTTGATTGCCTACGGACTACAACCCTCCGGTTTATATAGACACCGGATAGGGTTAGGGTTACATAGAGTCGGTTACAATGGTAGGAGATCTTGAATATCCGCATCGCCAAGCTTGCCTTCCACGCCAAGGAAAGTCCCATCCGGACAAGGGACGAAGTCTTCAATCTTGTATCTTCATAGTCCAGGAGTCCGGCTGAAGGTATAGTCCGGCTACCCGAACACCCCCTAATCCAGGACTCCCTCAGCAGTTCCTGAACCAGGCTTCAATGACGACGAGTCCGGCGCGCAAATTGTCTTCGGCATTGCAAGGCGGGTTCCTCCTCCAAGTCCTTCATAGAAGATCGTAAACACCAAGAGTAGTGTCCGGCTCTGCAAAATAAGCTTCCACATATTGCCATAGAGAGAATAATATTAACACAAATCAAATCTGCTGACGTATTCCGCAGTGCGTCATCACACTACAGCCAAGTCCTTCACTCCAATCGTTTTCACTTTTCCACCTCAGTGTGTTTTGCGAGGCGGTTTCCTTGGCACGTCTTGTCAAAGCAGAGATCATGTGCCCCCCTTTTACGGGATTCTCATCAATACGGACGTGGGTAACCCAATCGTGCCCGTTAGCATGTTTTCTCGATTAAAGGCGAGTCCCAAATGGTTTCGGGGAGGGCTCCTGGTATTCAACCTCTTATAAAGAGACCAGGGCCTTACTCCTTTTCTCCAATCCCAAAACAAGTTCGCCCGTCGCCTTGAGTTCCAACACCCTAGGCTCCAGATTCCGGGCGCCTTAGACCTTCGACAATGTCCGGTTCCGACCTTCAAGGCCGATGGATGGAGGAGGACGTGCTAAAGTTGAGAGAGGCTAAGTTCTTGACCGCCGAAATTTCGCACAAGTTGCCTGCTCAAAGGCAGGCTATCCCCAGTCCCCAGCCCGGTGAGAGCGTAGTGTTCGTGTCTCACTTCCTTCGGGGGTTAGGCTTCCTGATGGACCCCTTTGTGAGGGGACTGCTGTTTTATTACGGGCTGGAATTCCACGACTTAGCTCCGGAGTCCATCCTCCATATCTCCTCGTTTATCGTTGTATGCGAAGCGTTCCTCCGTGTTACCCCTCACTTCGGATTATGGCTCAAGACTTTCAAAGTGGAGGCGAAGATGATCAAGGGACGGCACGCAGAGTGCGGAGGCGCTGTTATAAGCAAAAATGCTGATGCTCCATGGCCCGAGGGCTCTTTTCGAGAGTAGCTAGGCTTGTGGCAACGAGAGTGGTTTTATATCACCGCTTCCCGGAGCACCAAGTGGGTGGCGCTTCCTGCCTTTCGCTCGGGTCCCCCACCACGACTAGCGTCATGGGTTAACAGAGGGTTAGATTGGGGTTTGCCCAAAGACGTGCCCCTGTTACAGGGCCGAATTAAGGATCTCTTGGAAGGAGACCTCAGCTTGGTCAAGGTGACGCAGGTCATGCTGATTCGCCGAATATTGCCCGGCAAACGTCGCCCCCTTCGCCTGTGGGAGTTTAATCCAGAGGGACCGCGGGCTCTCCAGAACTTTATGGGCGCAACGCCCGCGGAGATGTATAGACTGTTCTTCGGATCACAAGAGATGTGTCCGGATTTAACCGAGGACGCAGGACTAAGCTGCAATCGCTCGGATACTCAAGTAAGCAACCTTGTGCACGGACCTTCTATCCGTATATTTGTCATAAACTTGCCCCTAAAAGAGCCGTCCTTTTAAACAGGAGTGGATAGCGAAGGCAAAGCTGATCAGGTGTCCGGCTCCCCTTCCTGAAACCAGGCCGGATCCCGTGCTGGTCAGGATGCTGGAGATAATGCCTTTGGAGGGGGAGGACAAGGAAGCTATGGCCACCTCGAAGGAGGCTGCTTCGAAGGGAGGAACCGGCAATTCCTCTCCTAAGGGGAAGAAGAGAGCCGCCTCTGACGACCCGGAAACCATGGCCTCGAAACGGGGGAGAAAATCCTCGTCAGAGGGTTCGACGCCGGGGAGTTCCTCGGCCGGACTACGCCCTCAAGGGGATCAGCCCTCCAGCGAGCCGTAAGTGGAGAAAAGATTTTCCTTTTGAGGGATGAGGGAAGTCCTTGATTTATATCTGAGAAGATTAACCAAACCTTTATATTGTAGCTCGGACCTCAGCCCTTCTCAGCAGAGCTCGTCTTCGGGGGATCTCCTTCGGAGATGATGGAGAGTGGGACGCCTCCCCCTGCCGTGCCGCCTAGCGAGGCGGGCGACCCTGAGGTGTCATCGCTGAGGGTTTCTCCAAATCCGGCAGGGGCAGAAGGTGGCTATGCGGCCCCCCGAGGTTCTCCGCGTCCGGCCTTCGAAAGAGGTCATGGGACGAGCCCGGCACCGTCTGGTGCTCGGCCGGAGGAGCTAAAGATTCTGCTGGGGCGAGCTTCTATCTCAGAGGAGCACCACGCATTGATGGGCACGGTGATTCAAAGGATTTCATCCGTAGAGAGCGGATTGTATGAGGCCGTCAAAAGTTTACTGACGGGTTTCGAGGTACATTAGATAATGTATACTTTTGTCAGTTGCGCATGAGTAAGATGCGCCCTGTGTAGATAGTAGCCCCTGAGACTCTGCGCGTCGTCAAGAAATGACGGCACGCGGAGGATCATAATCCCAGGTCTAAGATGTCGCCTTTGAATGTAGGCGGCAGGGTGTCCGGAATCGAGCCGAACTGAAGATTTTGCCGAACTAAAGCGGCAACTGGACGTGGCAGATGCCGACATCGCGCTTGTCAATAAGCGGATTGATGAGGCTCAAGGTATGTACTTCCTCAGGCGGCATCAGGTAAGAACAGTTTTATGCCTGTGTCTTACGATGTGTGCGCTTGACGCAGATGGTGCGGCCGCCATGGAGAGTCTTAGGGAAGAACTTGCCCGAGTTAAAGAACAAGCCAGCGAAAGTGATGCGGCCACTAGGAAAGCCCTTGAAGAGCTGAGAGCCGAACAGGCTGCTCATTGCCGAAGCAAGGAACAGATGGCCGAGATGGCCGAAAAGTTAAAAAGCGCTACAGACCGTTGCAAACTTCTTGAAAAAGAAGACCAGGCGAAACAGACGGACTTAGAGAAGGCCGTTGCCAATGCCAAGGACGCGCGCTCTGCGATGAGAGCTGTGAAGGAGGAGCTGCGTCAGGCCGAACAGATTGCGGCTAGAAAGCCCTTTATGCTGCGAAGGAAATTTTGTGATCCGAAGTTTGCTCCGTTGGACCGGATGTGGAGTGTGGAGGATACCTATCTGGACTTGGCAGCGAGTGCTACTGATGCGACCGAACACTTTAGAGATCAGAAAGATCGCGAAGTGGAAAAGCTTTTCTAGTCGCGGTTTCACAATCCAGAGCGTCCGCTGGCAGTGGATGATCATTTGGCTCAATGGGCCGAACTGAATAGGTTGTCTGGACTCGCCATGAAGTACGTCATGGGTCACCTGTGGCCAGGGAGATCGGAGCCGAAGAGTTATTTCAGCTTGGTGCAGCAATTCCTTGACGCGGTGCCGCGTATAAATGCAATGAAGAGGTCAGCTTGCATAGAGGGCGCTAGGATGGCTCTTGCCCGTGTTAAGACATACTGGGCAGAGATGGAGACCACCGTTGTTGCGTCCCGAGATTCGGACAAAAGCTGAGTACCCTCCGAGCACTATTTTCAGGAAGTTCTTGAAGGCGCTCGTGTAATAGAGACGCAGTGCCCGAAAGATGCTATGTTATGATAGCATATGTAATTATAAAGTAATATTTTGATAAACTGTAGTGGCCTTTTTTATACTTGTGCCTCCGAGTTTTGGGAACACCTCCTGTGCGGCCGTTTTAAGATATATATATATATATATAGAATCTAAAAGATGGCAGTCGTTGGCTTCAGCCCCCACGCACATAGTGCGGGGGTGCTCGCAGAAGACGCATTCACACTTAACCCAACCACTTGGTCCTACAAAGGAGGTGATAGCGCAGCGGGCCAGGCAACCGGACTATAATGCTTTAACACTTTCACTTAGCCATAGGAGTTTGATAGTGAGACTATTTAGGTAGCCCCTTGGTGGCAACTGCGCTCGTCCGAGTTCGGGGCGCGTATGTGCCTGACTGGGAAGCGGCCCTTCGTTAAAGCGGAGGAATCCGATAGATTCAGATAGGTCATCGAGTGGCTGACCAGTCTCACGCTACATCATGACAGTCAGTTTTCGGCTTTCTCTACTGAGGTGCTCGCCCGGCCGAACCGGGGCACAATCGCAGTAGTTCTCCTGGTGCTACCTTAGCCGATAGAGCGGAACGTAAGGTAGCCGAACTCAGGAGCCGGGCAACCCAACATTTGACCAAAGACATGATTCGGAGCTGGTGCATATAATGCCAAAACTCGCGACGCCGAACACTCCCTAAGGTGTTCGGTCTTTATGAGTGCGGGCGAAACAACACTCTTTATTAACAAAGCCCCTAGTGTCCAGGTACATGCAAAAATTCTGACGTGGCCACATGCCAAGACGCCAGCCTCCTCCTTGGTTATATCAGAAAGAAAATACCAGGGGATGTGTAGCAACAAGAGACGGTAAAAAAGGTTTACGCAGGGTCTTAATCTAAAAAGAATCCTTTAGGACGGGTCCCTACTGCACGTCTGCGCCTGTGTCTCCGTTGTGCCGTATCCTGGACGGGCGCCACACGACGTTCATCTGTAAAAGAGAGGAACTGAGTTGAAAACGGGTCGTGCCAAAAAAGTTTAAAATAAGCAAAGTATAAAGTAAGATATATAAGGTTGAGCTTTATTGTCTCTTATTGTATATGCGTGGAGCCCCTAGTGCGGGGGTATATGGCTTCTAGGCCTGCATCAATGATGATTTTGCACCGAACTTGTCTATCCGCGTTCGTGGTCTTGAATGACCTAGTTCGAAGTTTTTTTTGGCCGGTGAGGCCATTTTGCTGTTGGGCTGTCAAAGCGGCCGCACAGTCCTCCGCTTGGGGAGGCGCACTTTAGTGCTTCCCCTTCAAAGAGATGATGCCTCGTGGACCGGGCATCTTAAGCGTAAGAGATGCATAATGCGGTATTGCGTTAAAGCGAGCGAAAGCTTCGCATCCCAGTAGTGCTTGATAGCGACTTGAGAACGGGATGATATGGAAGGTCAGCTTTTTGCGGCAGAGGTTATCGGCAGAGCCGAATATGACTTCGAGCCAGAGAAAACCCATACAATGGGTGTCCGGACCAGGTATTACCCCTTGAAAGGAGGTTTTGCTGCGGCGGATTCTTGCTAGGTTTATCCCCATGTGCTAGATTGTATCCTGATATATCAGGTTTAGTCCACTGCCGCCGTCCATAAGGACATTTGAAAACTGGAGTCCGCCAATTATTGGATCGAGTATCAAGGCAGTCCAGCCTACATTCCTGATATTCCTAGAATAATCTAGCTGATCGAAGATGATCGGTTTTGACAACCAGTGGCAGGACCCTTTGGGGATGGGCCATGTGGTGCGTACCTTTACGGGCGCCGCACGTTTTTTTATGTGAAGTGAGTTCACTGTTTTTACTTCTTGTGGGAAGTTCTTTTGTTTCCTGGTGCTCTGCTTTTGGGGTTCGTCCTCGTCTTCGCTTGGTGTGTCGAGCCCCTTGTGTTCAGCATTGAGTCTGCCGAATTGTTTGAAAACCCAACAGTCTCTGTGGGTATGGTTAGCAGGCTTCCCGGGAGTACTGTGTATCTGACATATCTTGTCCAGGATTTTATTTAGGTTGGATGGATCGTCCCTGTTATCCGGGGGGGTGATTTTTCCTGATTTTGTCGTGAGCCTTTGAATCCGGCATTGACTGCAGTGCTCTTCGGACTTTTGTCCTTAGTCCAGCGACGGTCCTTGTTGCGTTGCGGTTTTCCATTTCCATCCCTAGTTTCGGATGTACTTGGGTCGCTGGGGCTGCACCTTGCCAACCAGCTGTCCTCCCCTGCACAAAAGCGGGTCATGAGGCTTGTTAGTGCGGCCATTGTTCTTGGCTTTTCTTGGCCAAGGTGTCTAGCGAGCCATTCGTCTCGGACGTTATGCCTGAAAGCTGCTAAGGCTTCGGCGTCCGGACAGTCGACTATCTGATTCTTTTTAGTGAGGAATCTATTCCAGAACTGCCGAGCTGATTCTCCGGGTTGTTGAGTTATGTGACTAAGATCGTCTGCATCCGGAGGGCGGACATAGGTCCCTTGAAAGTTTGCTCGGAAAGCATCCTCGAGCTCTTCCCAGCTTCCAATTGTGTTTTCGAGAAGGCTTTTAAGCCAATGCCGGGCTGGCCCTTTAAGCTTAAGGGGTAGATATTTTATGGCGTGGAGATCATCTCCTCTAGCCATGTGTATGTGGAGGATATAATCCTCGATCCAAACTCCAGGGTCTGTTGTTCCATCATATGCCTCTATGTTTACGGGTTTGAATCCCTCTGGGAATTCATAGTCCAGGACCTCATCAGTGAAACATAGGGGGTGTGCGGCGCCCCTGTATTTGGGTGTGCCGGATTCTGATGATGGCTTCATAGCGTTGCTTATGAGAGCTTGCTTTCTTGGCCCATAAATGGACCTGACTGGGCCATGATGCGAATCCTTAAGTGGGTCGCATGCCGATTTAGGTGTGGCGCCGCTTGCCGCTTTATGGGGTCGTCTATCCGACCGTGTGGCTTTTTCATTTTTTGAATGCAAGGGCTCTAGGGCCTCTTCGTCGAATTTAGGCAGTAGCCTTCTTTTCGGATAGCTTTTAGTGCGGCGACTGTCGCCGTGCTTATCTGTGGTATTGATTACTTTGCTCCATCTAATCCGGAGTGCATCTTCTGCTGTTTTTAGCTTCCGCTTCTGCTTTTTTAGGCTACGTGCAGTTGCAACGAGCCTCTCGTGGAGATCCTTCTGCTCCATAGGTTTATTCGGCGTGAGGTCATCCGGAATGCCGTTTTCGCCGGAGGAGGGATGTTCGGTTTCTCTATCCGTGTTGCCCTGTTCGGATGGTTGCTCTAAGGCCTGTTCGTCGTCTACCGGCTCGTCCTGCTCTATGGCTGGGTTTTTGTCGAGGCGGGGCTTGGGTCGGCATTTACGCCGACGCTTTGATTGCTTTTCGGGGGGTCGATCTCCCGTCCCATCCCCTTTTTCCTCGTTGTCACTTCCTTTAGGGGTATCCACCATGTACACATCATGAGATGAGGTGGCTGTCCAATGCCCTATGGGCGTTGGTTCGTCAGTATCTCCTGCATCGTCATCCATGTTGTCGATGTCTCCGGAGTCGAATTTGAGCATGTCGTTTAAATTGTCGACATTGGCTACCAAGTGGGTGGTGGGTGGGCTTTGAATTTCTTCATCGTCCGTATCCCATCCTCGCTGACCGTAGTCCGGCCAGGGCTCTCCTGATAAAGAGAGAGACTTAAGAGAATTCAGGATGTCGCCAAAAGGTGAATGCTGAAAGATGTCTGCGGCGGTGAACTCCATTATCGGCGCCCAATCGGATTCGATTGGCAGGGGCGCGGGGGGTTCGGAGTCCAAGGAGGAGTCACGGGTCGTGCAGAGTGCGGGGCTAGTGTTCGGCTCGATCGCTTTCGGGATCGCAGCCCCCGAGGTGACGTCCAACCGCTCATCCTCGATTGGCGCAATAGGCTCCAAGCTAGGGGTCGAAACCGATGCGTGTGCGGCCTCCAGGACACTGTCCGGGGGTAGAGCTAGATCATGCCCCTTGAGATAGTGCGGTGCGCTTGGCCGTGGCTCGAGCCCGTCGAAGATCAAGTCTCCACGGATGTCAGCCGTGTAGTTTAAGCTTCCAAACCTGACTTGATGGCCAGGGGCGTAGCTTTCGATCTGCTCCAGGTGGCCGAGCGAATTGGCCCGCAGAGCGAAGCCGCCGAAGACGAAGATCTGTCCGGGGAGAAAAGTCTCACCCTAGACCGTATCGTTGTTGATGATCAAAGGAGCCATCGGGCCTAAAGGCGATGACACAGAGGAACTCTCATTGAAAGCACCAATGTCGGTGTCAAAACCGGCGGATCTCGGGTAGTGGGTCCCGAACTGTGCGCCTAGGCCGGATGGTAACAGGAGGCAGGGAACATGATGTTTTACCCAGGTTCGGGCCCTCTTGATGGAGGTAAAACCCTACGTCCTGCTTGATAAATATTGATGATATGGGTAGTACAAGAGTAGATCTACCACGAGATCAAGGAGGCTAAACCCTAGAAGCTAGCCTATGGTATGATTGTTGTATATGGAGTTGATTGCCTACGGACTACAACCCTCCGGTTTATATAGACACCGGATAGGGTTAGGGTTACATAGAGTCGGTTACAATGGTAGGAGATCTTGAATATCCGCATCGCCAAGCTTGCCTTCCACGCCAAGGAAAGTCCCATCCGGACACGGGACGAAGTCTTCAATCTTGTATCTTCATAGTCCAGAAGTCCGGCTGAAGGTATAGTCCGGCTACCCGAACACCCCCTAATCCAGGAATCCCTCAGTGGGTGATCAGCCCACGATGCATCCTGAGCAGTTGGCGTCAGAGGACGACCAATGCTGATGAGTTCGCTGTGCGTAAGCACAGGCGATGATACCAATTGGTGCTTGATCTGAGGAAGGACTTCATCATCTTCAACATTGTCATGGTGACCAATGTCTTCAGCAGCCGTGGGGTCAACTGCTGGAATGTCTTCAGCTTCAGGAGCCTCTGTGGTAGCAGGCTCATGAACTATCATCCGTCGTTCTTGATGCGAAGATTTAGGACGAGCAACCGAGATGGGCTCGACAACAAGGGGCTTTGTGGGAGCAGCCCGATCTTTCTTGGTTTTGCGCTTCTTCTTGGAGGGAGCGACATCAGAAGCGTCAGGATTTTTCCTCTTTCTGGCTTCAGCCTCGACAGCCCTTGTCTTCTTCAGGTCTGAAGTGGTGGAAGTGACCTTTGGTTTCGAGCCGGACATGCTGCTTGGGAAGACAATGTGGGGTTCTTCCTGCCTTGAAGGTGCAAATGTGTCAGTCGATGGCTTCTTCTTCTTTGCAGCCATTCTGGGGTCAATGCCAGGACGCCCAAGAGCCTTGCGCTTCTTAGCTTCATTGTAGGCTTGCCCGCACTTGTTAGCCAGACTCTTCATGCGCTCACGAGACCCTTTAGCTTCTTCACGTTTCTTGAGAAAGGCTTCCTTGAGCTCGTGCAGCATAGTCTTGAAGTTCTTGACATCTTGCACGCTGAGCTTTGCCATGTGCTGCTTGAACTGAGCTTTCTCATAGTCGATCTTTTGCTTCAGTTCAATGATGCGCTAAGCTAGAGCTAGCTCAGAAGCAATGGCGCTAGTGAAAGCGACGCTGAGGCCAATTAGAAGTTGCAGATCATCAAAGCTGAGATTGGGGGTTTCAAACCACTCATCAATGAAGTTGTGAAGGATTGCTATGTCAAAGAGAGGCAACTCATTGAAGATTTCTGCTTCTTCTTTGCTCTTTATTAGTTGCTCAAGAGCGTCGTCTGCAAGATCTTCATCGCTGGACAGATCAATGGCGTCATTGCGCAGAACAACAGCAGCAGTCAGTTCTTGGCTGGTGGGTTGCAAGGGCATCTTTACTCTCGAGGGCTTGGAGATGCGTGACAAATCTTCAGACTGCACACTGTGTTCAGGAGGTGCAGTGGCCAGAGGCTTCGCCTGTAAGATTTTTGGTGCTGAGGCAGACTTTGAAGCTTTAGGCTTCTTCAGCTTCGTTGGCTTCGGTGGTGCAGGTGCTTCGTCAGATTCAGCATCATCTGCAGGTTGATCCACGACTGCCCCTTGAACCATAATATGAGTGATGAGACCTTCTAGGTTGTAGAAGGGCCCAACCAGATTGGGTTCAGCTTCTCGTGTGCCATCAGCATGTGGCGCAGAGGGGCCTGGGTTGAAGTCTAATCCCAATGACTTCTTGTTTTCCTTGGCAAAGTTTTGTGCAAATTGATAGTTGCGCTTGAAGAGATTGTCTTCGCGACACCATAACAGAGAGGATGGGTCGGCATTAGCAGGCTGAGGTCCACGAAGCATGCAGGGGTAAAAGCCTTGAGCAATAGCTTCGGACTGTGATTTGGGCTGAAGACCTTTGTATATGATATCTCCCCATGGGCCCTTGATGGCACTCTTCTCAGCATATTCGTCGGTGACGAATCTGTACTTGAACCATTCCTCTACCCAATGTCTTCGAATCCATTGGATTCGGTTCTTGCGTTCTCCATAGGATTCTTCTGGATCTGACTTGTATAGCTCATAGAGATCTGGTGGCAGGTCCTTAGCAGTGTTTCCATGGCGCTGTCCGCCTCCCTTCCTTGTAGATTTCTCTGTAACCATGAACAAGTCAAATTCCACGTTAATGTATTCACACTCAGAATGTAAGTCTTCATTGATTGAAGATATACTTTACTTCATGTGTTGCACATCTAAGTCATCAACATGCATAAGTGTTAGGATGTGTGCTTGATCACAGGACATTTGAGGATTCCAAGATATTTAACTCACACTGTAACTTGCAAAACCTCTTCTCATCCAAGGGCTTGGTGAAGATATCTGCCAATTGCTCTTCAGTGTTGACATATATGATATCAATATCTTCCTTCACAACATGATCTCTGAGAAAGTGATGACGAATTTCAATGTGCTTTGTCTTCGAGTGCTGAACTGGGTTGTTGGCAATCTTGATGGCGCTCTCGTTGTCGCAGTAGAGTGGTACTTGCTTCAAGTGAATGCCATAGTCTTTGAGTGTTTGCTTCATCCATAGAAGCTGAGCGCAGCAAGATCTAGCAGCAATGTATTCAGATTCAGCAGTGGAGAGAGATACACAGTTCTGCTTCTTTGAAGACCAACATACAAGTGATCGTCCTAGAAAATGACATGTGCCTGATGTAGACTTGCGATCCACCTTGTCACCAGCATAATCAGCATCCGAGAATCCAACTAGATCAAACTCTGAGCCCTTTGGATACCATAATCCTAGTGTTGGGGTGTGAGCCAAATATCTGAGAATTCGCTTCACAGCTAAGTGATGCGATTCCTTTGGTGCCGCATGGAACCGGGCACACATGCAAACACTAAGCATGATATCTGTCCTAGATGCACATAAATAAAGTAAGGAACCAATCATGGAGCGGTATACCTTTTGATCGAACTCTTTACCATTGTCGTCGGGACCCAGATGATGTTTGGCTGGCATTGGCGTCGTGTAGCCTTTGCAATCTTGCATTCCAAATTTCTTCAGGCAATCTTTGAGGTATTTCTCTTGAGATATAAAGATGTCGTTGCATTGTTGGCGTATTTGAAGACCAAGGAAGAACTTCAGCTCACCCATCATGGACATCTGATATTGCTCTTGCATCATATATCCAAACTCGTCAGTGTATTTCTGATTGGTGCAGCCGAAGATAATGTCATCCACATATATTTGGCACACAAACAGTTCACCATCATATGTCTTTGTGAAGAGAGTGGGGTCGAGGGAACCAGGTTTGAAGCCTTTGCTCTTTAGGAAGTCTTTGAGTGTGTCATAACAAGCCCTAGGGTCTTGTTTGAGGCCATACAGTGCCTTGTTGAGCTTGTACACCATATCAGGATGTTTTGGATCTTCAAAGCTAGGCGGTTGTGCAACACACACTTCTTCATCAATCTTGCCATTGAGAAAAGCGCTCTTCACATCCATTTGATGCAGAAGAATGTTATGATGATTTGCATAGGCCACCAGTATGCATATGGCTTCAAGTCTAGCCATAGGAGCAAATGTCTCATCGAAGTCAATCCCTTCAACTTGAGTATATCCTTGAGCAACGAGACAAGCTTTGTTTCTGACAACTTGACCATGCTCATCTTGCTTGTTGCGATATATCCATTTGGTGCCTATTATATTGTGCTTGCGAGGATCAAGACGCTTAACCAGTTCCCATACATTATTCAGCTCAAACTGTTGAAGCTCTTCTTGCATAGCTTGAATCCATTCAGGTTCCATGAAGGCTTCATCAACTTTCTTGGGTTCAGATATTGAGACAAATGCGATGTGCCCACAGAAATTCGCTAGCTGTGTTGCCCTTGAACGAGTGAGTGGACCTGGTGCATTGATGTTATCAATTATTCTCTCAATCTGTACTTCATTTGCAACACGAGGATGTACAGGACGAAGATTTTTCTCTTGCTGATCATTATCATCGTTAGAAGGATTGTCTTCAGGTTGATCATTGTCTTCAGGTTGATCAGGTGCAGAGATGATAAGTTCCTCTTCAGGCTGAGCTTCAGAAGGTATGATTTCTCCAGTTCCCGTAAGTTTGATTGATTCACTGGATGGAACTTCATCTAGCACATTTGGCAGGGGCTCTCTTTGCGAGCCGTTAGTCTCATTGAACCGCACATCCACAGTTTCAACCACTTTATACTGAAAGAGGTTGAAGACTCTGTAGGAGTGCGACTCCTTTCCATATCCAAGCATAAAACCTTCATGTGCTTTTGGTGCAAATTTTGAAGTGTGATGCGGATCCTTGATCCAGCACCTGGCACAAAATACTCTGAAGTAACTGACATTTGGCTTCTTGCCAGTAAGGAGCTCATAGGATGTCTTGTTCAGAAGCTTGTGAAGACAAACACGGTTGATGATATGGCATGCAGTATCAATGGCTTCAGGCCAGAATTTTCTTGGAGTCTTGTATTCATCAAGCATCGTCCGAGCCATCTCAATAAGTGTTCTGTTCTTGCGTTCGACGACGCCATTCTGCTGTGGCGTGTACGGAGCTGAGAATTCATGTGTGATGCCCAAAGTATCAAGATATGTATCTAGGCCAATGTTCTTGAATTCAGTGCCATAGTCACTTCTGATGTGCTTTATCTTGACGCCATAGTTGTTCATTGCTCGATTGGCGAAGCGTCTGAAGACATCCTGCACTTCAGTCTTGTAGAGGATTATATGCACCCAAGTATATCTTGAATAATCATCGACAATGACAAAGCCATAGAGACAAGCAGTAGTAGTAAGAGTTGAGTAATGAGTGGGACCGAAAAGATCCATGTGGAGCAGTTCGAAGGGTTGAGTCGTTGTCATGATTGTCTTCGAGAGATGCTTGGCCCTCATCATCTTTCCTGCTTCACAGGCACCGCATAAGTGATCCTTCTTGAACTTGACGCCCTCGATGCCTATGACATGCTTCTTTCTTGCAAGAGTGTGCAAGTTCGTCATGCCAGCATGCCCTAGCCTCCGATGCCAGAGCCAGCATTCTGAAGCTTTTTCTAGAAGACATACGGCAAGCTGTGGTCCTGCTGAGAAATCTACCACGTACAAATCATCTTTCCGATACCCTTCAAACACTATTGACTTGTCAGATTCCATTAGAACAAGGCAACGATATTTTCCAAAAATCATAATCATGTTTAAATCACAAAGCATTGAGACAGACATTAAGTTGAAACCAAGGGATTCAGCAAGCATGACTTTATCCATGTGTTGATCCTTTGAGATTGCAACTCTACCTAGACCCAATACCTTACTTTTACCAGTGTCACCAAATGTGATGTGACTTTTGTCAGATGGACGTAAGGTTGAGTCCATAAGAAGGCTTTGCTTGCCAGTCATGTGATTGGTACACCCACTATCAATAATCCATTCTGAAGTAGCTGGTGTCGTACCCTACAGTGCAGTTAGGGGGATAGGCTTCACGAAGAGAATTGTGAAGCAAAAACATTTGACGAGCCAGTGGATTATGAAAGCTTAGATTGAGATTAGGACTGATAGGGCAAGTAGCAAGCGACTTAGGAACAAAGTACATAATAAGACCATTTGGGCATTTGATCTTGCGCCCTACAAGATGTTTAAGATCCCCAGCAATAGCTTCAGACGATTTTGGTTTTCGGCTGGAGACCTTTCCCTGCAAAAGAGAGTTAAGCTTTCTTAGCCACCCACATCTTCAAGGGTGGCTTCGAAGCAATGAGTCTAAGTACAGCATCTGAGAACTTTGGCATTGGAGCCCTAGCAAAAAGTCTTGCAGGTGGACAATAGTACTCATAAGAATAAGCAGAATAGTTCTTGGTCTTATGAACATGGCGGTTTGATGAAACACGCTCATATTCACAGGCCTGAGTATGGCTTCCCTGCAAAACATTTGCATTAGTGCGACTCAGGTGAGTCCTCTGTCTATATGAAGCCTTTGGACCGTATGAAGCCTGTGGTATGGGGTTTGTCTTCTTCACCTGTGGTGTCATGATGACATTCACAGGGAGATTCCCCAAACACCTTTTCGGCACCCAGACCTTCTTCATAGGCGGTCCATTCCTGCAGTTGGTACCAATATACCTGGAAAACACTTCACCCTTCCGATTCTTAAACAGTTTATAGTTTGCATCAAAGGATTCATCAATAACAATGGGATTAGCACAAGTGAAGCCAGATAGAGTGGATGGATCCACTGAAGGTCCCTTTGCAGCAACCCAGTGGTTTTGGGGTACTGCTCAGCTTTCTAGTAAGAGCCATCAGCATTCATTTTCCTTTCGAACCCAACACCCTCTTTCCTAGGGTTTCGGTTCAGGATCTGCCTTTTGAGGACATCACATAGTGTCTGATGCCCTTTGAGGCTTTTGAACATCCCTCTTTCAAGCAATGTCTTCAACCTAGCATTCTCATCAGCAATAGCAGTGGCATCCTCAGCAGAGGGGTTAGTTGGCACATCAGCAGTTGAAGATATTGCAATAGTAGCAGCAGTAGAACAACCAGCAACAGAAGTAGCGTTGTCATGCTCAACACATTTAATACATGGTGGTTCAAATCCTTCCTGAGCTGAACTGATCTGTTTGGCGCGAAGTGACTCATGTTCCTTTTGAAGATTTTCATGAGCCGCTCTCAATTTCTCAAGATCTTGCTTCCTTTGAAGATAATCATAGGAAATCTTTTCATGAGTTGTTGAGAGCGTTTCATGACGACTTTCAAGTTCCTCATACTTAACGTGAAGCTCTTTTATGTCTTCAATTAAGGACTGAGATCGACTCATTTCAGCATCTAACAGGTCATCGCTTTTGTCTAATAGTTTTTTAATATGTTCCATAGCTTTCTTTTGTTCAGTTGCAATTTTAGCAAGTGTTTTGTAGCTGGGTATGGAACCACAATCAGAGTCATCTTCACTGGAAGTTTGATAGTGAGTAGTGCGCGTGTTTACCTTGGCACCGCGTGCCATGAAGCAGTAGGTAGGAGCGGAGTAGTCCTTGTCATTTGCATCGATGTCGGTGACGGAGTCATTGTCTTCAGTGTTGAAGATGGACTTGGCAATGTATGTTGTAGCTAGACTCGCAACGCCAGAATCGGACTCCTCCTCGGACTTCACCTCCGCCTCCTCAGAAGCGGACTCCTCCTCTGAATCCATTTCCTTGCCAACAAACGCACGTGCCTTGCCAGATGAGCTCTTCTTGTGTGATGAAGACTTTGAGGAGGACTTGGAAGAAGACTTTGAGTATTTCTTCTTCTTCTTCTTGTCGTCAGAATCATATTCCTTGCTCTTCTTTTTCTTCTTGTTCTCATTGTCCCACTGCGGACACTCAGAGATGTAGTGGCCAGGTTTCTTGCACTTGTGGCATGTTCTCTTTTTGTAGTCATGAGCAGAAGCTTCATCATTCCTTGAGCTTGATCGTGAGGACTTTCTAAAGCCTTTCTTCTTGGTGAATTTTTGGAACTTCTTCACAAGCATAGCAAGCTCCTTTCCGATGTCTTCAGGATCATCAGAACTGCTGTCAGACTCTTCTTCAGATGAGGAGACAGCTTTTGCCTTCAAGGCACGAGTTCGCCCATAGTTGGGACCGTAGATCTCTCTTTTCTCAGAAAGCTGAAACTCGTGTGTGTTGAGCCTCTCAAGAATGTCAGACGGATCGAGTGTTTTGAAGTCAGGACGTTCTTGAATCATCAGGGCTAGGGTGTCAAACGAGTTGTCAAGTGATCTCAGGAGTGTCTTGACAACTTCATGCTTGGTGATCTCAGTGGCGCCGAGGGCTTGAAGCTCATTTGTGATGTCAGTGAGTTGATCAAACGTGAGCTGAACACTCTCATTGTCATTTCTCTTAAAGCGGTTGAAGAGGTTGTGAAGGACATTGATTCTCTGATCTCTCTGGGTTGAGACGCCTTCGTTGACCTTGGAGAGCCAGTCCCAGACTAGCTTAGATGTTTCCAAAGCACTCACACGGCCATACTGTCCTTTGGTCAGATGACCATAGATGATGTTCTTGGCAGTGGAGTCCAGTTGAACGAACTTCTTGACATCAGCAGCGGTGACACCTTCACCAGCCTTGGGAACGCCATTCTTGACGACATACCATAGGTCGACATCAATGGCTTCAAGATGCATGCGCATCTTATTCTTCCAGTGGGGATATTTAGTTCCATCAAAGACGGGGCATGCAGCGGAGACTTTAATTATCCCTGCAGTCGACATAGCTAAAACTCCAGGTGGTTAAACCGAATCACATAGAACAAGGGAGTACCTTGCTCTGATACCAATTGAAAGTGCTAGTGATCGACTAGAGGGGGGGTGAATAGGCGACTTTTATGAAAGTATTCAAAACATGGAAGTTTCGAAGACAAACGATAGAAATAAACCTATTACCATGCAGCGGAAGGTAGACTACACTAGGCAAACCATAGTCAAGTATTCAATGGAGTGAAAGCACAATGACAAATAGCAGCTAGGCAGTAAAGATCAGGTAGGAAGATATTGTGAAGCCAATCAGAACAAGCAGTCACCCAGTGAAGACAAAAGATAAAGCAATCATACAATGACTTCACAAGGACCAACAGTAAGTAAAGGGAAGGGGAGGATGAAACCAGTGACTCGTTGAAGACAATGATTTGTTGGACCAGTTCCAGTTGCTGTGACAACTATACGTCTGGTTAGGGAGGCTGGGATTCAACTCAGAAGACCTCGTCTGGTTAAGGACACCCAGTCCTCGCCCAATCACTCTGGTAAGTCTTCAAGGTAGACTTCCAAACCTTCACAGACTTCGTTCACCGGCGATCCACAATGACTCTTGGATGCTCTGAACGCGACGCCTAACCGGCTGGAGGATTCACAGTCCTCAAGTGTAATAAGTCTTCAGATCACATAGACAGGAAGACTTAAGTGATGCCTCACACTCTTTGGCTATGGGTGTTTAGGGCTTTATCCTCGCAAGGAATTCTCTCTCAAAGGCTTCGAGGTGGGTTGCTCTCAAACGACAAAAGCCGTGCACTAACTCTGAGCAGCCAACCATTTATGGTTGTAGGGGGTGGGCTATTTAGCCACTAGGCAACCTGACCTGATTTGTCCGAAATGACCCTGGGTCACTAAGGAACTGGCACGTGTTCCAACGGTCAGATTTCAAACACACACGGCAACTTTACTTGGGCTACAAGGAAAGTTGACTTATCCAACTCTGGACAATATTTGCTCTCATAGTCTTCACTCGAAGACATAGGATTTTGGTTAAGCATCACTTCAGTCATTCTGACTGGTTCTCTTGGACCCCACTTAACAGTACGGTGGTTCCTATGACTCAACAAGGAAAAACACAGAACGACAAAACTGCTAAGTCTTCGCGCTCCATAGTCTTCACGCGATGTCTTCTCTTGTCATAGTCTTCAATGTGAATGTCTTCACATACCACCTTTGACTTCAATGTCTTCATACATTTTTAGGGGTCATCTCTGGTAGGAAAACCAAATCAATGAGGGACTTCTACCTTTGTTATCCTGCAATTCTCACAAACACATTAGTCGCTCAACCAGGTTTGTCGTCAATACTCCAAAACCAACTAGGGGTGGCACTAGATGCACTTACAATCTCCCCCTTTTTGGTGATTGATGACAAACTGGTTGAAGTTTTCAACAGGGAATAAAATATGTGAAATTGTAAAGGATAGGTTATTGTCTTCATAAGTGGCAAAGGCTCCCCCTGAAGATGTGCATATAAGTAATTTTCTTTTGGTATGCAAATGCACATGGCAGGTTGTACTAGTGGAGATCCTCTTCAATTTATGATGACAATTCATCATGCATAAAAAGTATGTGAAGATAATGACATGCATAATGAAAAATGGATGTCTGCCAAATGATCTAAGTGCGGAATTTATCGTCGCACATGCGGAATTTATCATCGCATCACAAAAAAGCAAATAAGTAGCAGACGACCATCGAGTTTGAGTGTTACAACTCAAAGAACCAAATGTATCAAAATGCGAGAGTTGTAAACACTAGGCAAAATATAAAATCACCGCCCATATGGACCCGCTTGAAGACTATCAAACTCATATGCTTCTCCCCCTTTTGTCAGTAAGGACCAAAAAGGTTTGAAGACATAGAGCACCTACTCGTTCCCATGAGGAGTTGGTGAAGCAGCAGGGTCGTCGGAGTTGGTTGGCGGTGCAGATGAACTCGGTGCAGTGGCGATTCGCGCCGAAGGTGGTGAAGTAGCATCGTCTTCATCATCGATGGCACGTGCATTCACTGTTGCAGCAGAGGAGGAGAACTCAGAGTCTTGGAGGTGTTGAGTCAAACTTGAAGCGTTCAGAGAAACCATCCTCTTGAAGATCATCTTCAGAACACATAAGCGTCAGCCCTTTCCATGTACGCCGACAAGTTTCATGGGCGACAAAGGCATTCCTGGTGGCAAGGTTGTTAATCCTATTCACGTCCACCAAGAGGCTTTGCATTTGGCGCTTCAGCCAGTCATGATGCTTATCCTGTTTCTGATGAAGGGCAACCAGAAGCTCTCGATCATTGAGAACACGGGATCGCTTCTTGGGCCGATGTGCTATGGTGCTTTCAGTGGCTTCAGTGAGGGCACGATGAGGTGCACGGGTAGTACCAGCCAGAGGATAAACACGAGTGACTGTTGGGTCACCTTCAATGTGTTGAGAGAAACTTTGCTTATCAGCATTCTGAAGACTAAGGGGCTCCTTGGCAGGCTCTGGATAGATGGCTTCAACTGACATGTCGACGTCAGGCAGAAAAATCCGATGATTGCGAGCAGAGGGCTGATAGGTGACAACTGAGTGTAGTTTGATCGGACGCATAATCCATGGGGCGTAAAACTTCAAGCCAAAGAGATCAGATCCGGATGCAGCAAGTTGGCGGATGAAGAAGTCTTGTGCATTGAAGCTTTTGCCATGAAGAATATGGAAGACCAAAGTCTTCATTGCACCTTCCAGCTTTGCATGTGGAGAATGTCCTTTGATGGGCCAGAGAGTTCGCCTTATCATGTGATAGATAGTGTGTGGCAGATACTCAAGGTCTTCAACAAAGAAATCCTTAGGATATTCAGCATCTGGAGGCAAAGGCTTCATCATGCTAAGCATCTGACTCATGTTGGGTTCAGGCTTGTGAAAAATGCTTTCCGTAGCAGCACTGTGAAGCTGACAACCAGGTTCATAAAGATCTCCTGGAGTGGGCAGGCCAGTGAGCTCAATGATATCAAAGGCTTTGGCTTCGTGATGAACATTGCCGGTCATCCTCTCAAGGACCCAAGTCTTCGGATCCCTGCTGTAGCCACGAATATGAAGAGTGGCATAGAATTGGAGCAGCAATTCTTCATTCCAGTGCTCCTTGTCAGTGAAGAACTGCAACAAACCAGATTCTCTGAAGCAATCCAGCGCTTCTTCCAAACAGGGCAGACCAGTTATGGCTTCAGTGTCAAGACGCATATGGGGAAAAATGCGACCTTGATTGTACAAGATGCATGAGTAATAACTGCGCTGCTGATAGCTCCAGAACCGATCAGAAGATATTCTTGCCTTTGAGTAGGGGTTCTTGGCGCTATTGAAGAAGGTGTTGTGTGCTTTGAAGCCATTGATATTGAACGATCCGGGTGCAGATGCAGTGCCTGGAAACCTAGGCAGCCCTGGCATTGGCTTCTGAACCTGAGGCCTGCGCTCGACGTGATAGTCAAATTGGGGACCAGCAGTAGGTGGAGGAACAAGAAGAGGCCATTTGACAGTGATGAGCTGACCATAGTTGTATGCTTGCTCAATAGTATGTGGCCTTGGTGACGGAACAGGAGCAGTGGCATCAACAGAGGCGTTAGGCTGCACATCTGTTGCAGGTGCATCATTGGCTTCATTGGCCTCTGGCACAGTGTTAGGTGCAGGCTCCATAGTGTCTTCAGCCATGACCATGTCATTGGCTTCAGTGGTGTTAGTGGTGGCAGCCTCAGGATTCTCAACCTCCACTTGAGGAGCTGGAGGGTCGGGCACTGACACGTTCACTTCAGGAACAGCTTCTTCAGTGATGGGGAAAGTAGGGACACGTTCTTCTGCTTGTTTTTCTTCAGCTGATGCAGCCGGATTGTCTTCAGCAACTTTAGCTTCAGACTCGGAAACATTCATAGTAGGAGTGGCTTCAGGGAACACCTAACGTGCAACAGATTGGTGGTGCACTTCTCCTTCTGAAATGCTCGAAAGAGGGACTTGGGGCCTTGGTCCTTTGTGAAGCCTGCGTAACGCTGGCGACGCCTGTGATGATGGAGTTGGCTGGGCCTCAAAGTCATCCTCTTCTTGCACTGATGGGGTTGCTTGCGGTTGGGGAGAGCTTGCAGTGTCTTGTCTCTGTGGGTGATCAGCCCACGATGCATCCTGAGCAGTTGGCGTCAGAGGACGACCAATGCTGATGAGTTCGCTGTGCGTAAGCACAGGTGATGATACCAATTGGTGCTCGATCTAAGGAAGGACTTCATCATCTTCAACATTGTCATGGTGACCAATGTCTTCAGCAGCGGTGGGGTCAACTGCTGGAATGTCTTCAGCTTCAGGAGCCTCTGTGGAAGCAGGCTTGTCGGTGTCAAAACCGGCGGATCTCGGGTAGGGGGTCCTGAACTGTGCGTCTAGGCCGGATGGTAACAGGAGGCAAGGGACACGAAGTTTTACCCAGGTTCGGGCCCTCTCGATGGAGGTAAAACCCTATGTCCTGCTTGATTAATATTGATGATATGGGTAGTACAAGAGTAGATCTACCACGAGATCAGAGAGGCTAAACCCTAGAAGCTAGCCTATGGTATGATTGTTGTTGTGTATGTTGTCCTACGGACTAAAACCCTCCGGTTTATATAGACACCGGAGAGGGTTAGGGTTACACAAAGTCGGTTACAATGGTAGGAGATTTGCATATCCGTATCGCCAAGCTTGCCTTCCACGCCAAGGAAAGTCCCTTCCGGACACGGGACGAAGTCTTCAATCTTGTATCTTCATAGTCCAGGAGTCCGGCTGAAGGTATAGTCCGGCCATCCGGACAACCCCTAATCCAGGACTCCCTCAGTAGCCCCTGAACCAGGCTTCAATGACGACGAGTCCGGCGCGCAGATTGTCTTCGGCATTGCAAGGCAGGTTCCTCCTCCAAGTACTTCATACAAGATTTTGAACACAAAGATAGTGTCCGGCTCTGCAAAATAAGTTTCCACATATTGCCATAGAGAGAATAATATTTACACAAATCTAATCTGCTAACGTATTCCGTAGTGTGACACACCACGGCCAAGCCTTTATCTGAGTCGTTTCATTATCCCACCTCAGCGCGTCATGCGAGGCAGTTTCCTTGGCATGTCTTGTTAAAGCAGAGATCGTGTCCCCTTATTCCGGGATTCTCATCAATACGGGCGTGGGTAACCCAACCGCTTCTAGGACTCCTAATTATAGGCAAGTCCAAACGAACACGGAGAGGACGCTTGATATTCACCCTCTTTATAAAGGGGACAAGGCTTTTATTTTATCCTCCCGTGCTCAATTGAATCCTTCCCCCACCTCAAGCTCAAACGCCCGAAGTTCAGGTCAGGTGCTCCGAACCTTCAGTCATGTCCGGATCTAGCCTTCAAGGCCGATGGGTGCCTTCCTCCGTCATGGAAGAAGACATCAAATAGTTGAGGGAGGCCAGATATCTGATCGCCGAGATTTTGCATCGGCTGCCTCCCCGAGGGCAGGCCGTCCCCACCCCTGAACCCAACAAGAACGTCGTGTTCGTCTCCCACTTCCTCCGAGGTCTAGGCCTTGCTCTGGATCCTTTCGTCAGGGGTTTGATGTTTTATTACGGGCTAGACTTTCATGATCTAGCTCCGGACTCCTTTCTTCATATCAGGACATTTATTGTCGTGTGCAAGGCCTTCCTCCGAGTTACCCCTCACTTTGGCCTATGGCTCAAGACCTTTGAAGTAAAGCCGAAGATGATCGAGGGGCAACATGCAGCATGTGGAGGTGCCTCAATACGCAAGATGACGGGAGCTCCGTGGCCCAAAGGTTCCATCCCAGGGGTGTCTGAATTCTGGCAACAGGAGTGGTTCTACATCACGGCTCCTAGAAGTGCCAAGTGGGCGGCCGCCCCTGTTTTCCGCTCGGGCCCTCCACCACAACTGATGTCATGGATCAGCAGAGGTCTGAGCTGGGGTCCAGCCAAGGACGTGCCTATACTGCAAAGCCGCATTCGAGATCTCTTCAATGTAGATTTCAGTTTGGTTGCGGTAATACAAGTTATGCTGGTTCGTCAAGTCCAGCCTTGCAAACGCCGGCCTCTTCGCCTGTGGGAGTTCAATCCTGAGGGACTGCGTGTCATTCAAAATTTTCTCGGCCTGACGCACGAGGAGATGTACTGTAGGATCTAGAAGTAGATGTGTCTAAAGGGGGGGTGATTAGACACTTCGTGCTAAAGTTGCAATTTTTAATCCTTTTCGGTTCAAGTGGAGTTTAGGCACAATTTCAATACACACAATACATATCAAGCAAGCATGCAAAGAGTATATGAGCAGCGGAATGTAAAGCATGCAACTTGCAAGAATGTAAAGGGAAGGATTTGGAGAGATCAAACGCAATTGGAGACACGGATGTTTTTCCCGTGGTTCGGATAGGTGGTGCTATCCTACATCCACGTTGATGGAGACTTCAACCCACGAAGGGTAACAGTTGCGCGAGTCCACACAGGGCTCCACCCAAGGGCAACGGTTGCGCGAGTCCACGAAGGGCTCCACCCACGAAGGGTCCACGAAGAAGCAACCACCCACAAAGGGTCCACGAAGAAGCAACCTTGTCTATCCCACCATGGCCATCGCCCACGAAGGACTTGCCTCACTAGCGGTAGATCTTCACGAAGTAGGCGATCTCCTTGCCCTTACAAACTCCTTGGTTCAACTCCACAATCTTGTCGGAGGCTCCCAAGTGACACCTAGCCGATCTAGGAGACACCACTCTCCAAGAAGTAACAAATGGTGTGTAGGTAATGAACTCCTTGCTCTTGTGCTTCAAATGATAGTCTCCCAAACACTCAACTCTCTCTCATAGGATTTGGATTTGGTGGAAAGAAGATTTGAGTAGAAAGCAACTTGGGAAGGCTAGAGATCAAGATTCATATGGTAGGAATGGAATGTCTTGGTCTCAACACATGAGTAGGTGGTTCTCTCTCAGAACATATGAGTTGGAATGATGTGTGTGTTCTGATGGCTCTCTCACTGAATGAGAAGGAGGTGGAGGGGTATATATAGCCTCCACACAAAATCCAACCGTTACACAGTTTTCCAATCTCGGTGGGACCGAATCAATAAACTCGGTCGGACCGAAAATGTAAACCTAGTGACCGTTAGTGATTTCGGTGGGACCGACTGGATCAACTCGGTGGGACCGATGTGCTAGGGTTAGGGTAAATCCAAAACTCGGTTTGACCGATTACTCAAACTCGGTGGGACCGATTTGGGTAATAAGTGAAACTGAGATTTGGTCAAGCAAACTCGGTGGGACCGATTGCATATCTCGGTGGGACCGAGAATATTGCAATGGGTAACAGAGAGTTTGCAAGCCCATCTCGGTGAGACCGAGATCCCATCGGTGAGACCGAGCTGATTAGGGTTTGGCAGTGGCTTATGACAAGTGAAACTCGGTGGCGCCGGATAGGAAGAACCGGTAGGACCGAGTTTGGCTTAGGGTTTAGGTCATATGTGGATATGGGAAAGTAGTTGAGGATTTTGGAGCATATCATTAAGCACATGAAGCAAGAGGCTCATTAAGCAACACCTCATCCCTCCTTGATGGTATTGGCTTTTCCTATGGACTCAATGTGATCTTGGATCACTAAAATGTAAAAGTGAAGGGTCTTGAGCTTGAAGCTTTAGCCAATCTCTTTTCCTTAGCATCTTGAAGGAGTTCCCTCAACCTTTAGTCCATGCCACTCCATTGTTGAACTTATCTGAAACATGCTAGATAGAAGTGTTAGTCCAACAAGAGATATGTTGTCATCAATTATCAAAACCACCTAGGGAGCACTTGTGCTTTCAATCTCCCCCTTTTTGGTAATTGATGGCAACATACATCAAAGCTTTAGATAAAGATATACAGAACAGCAAGTAAAGCTTTGGAAGAACATGTAGCAAGCATAGGCTCCCCCTACATGTATGCACTCATGTAAATATGAAATATAGAGGCATGTGAGAGCATAATCATGACAGAGTAGGCAATGTGTTACATGTATCTTGGCCATATGCATCAGAGCAAAAGATTATTAAGGAAAATACCTTCATGCTCATGAGTCCTTCTTGCAAACAGTATGTACATAAGCAAGAACTCCTCATACTCATGATTTTGATGCATATACTTACCTTGTGGTCTCGAGTTGGCTTAGGATGGAATGAACCTGCAAACAAGGTTAGATAACACAGGTACGTCCACTAGCCAGAGCAAACAAAAGAAACCACAAGAATGCCAAGACTGGGATGACATGTAGAGAGTGATAACATTGGATTCAACATGTCCCCAAGAATAAAGATATGCAATGAATTTGGCTGATTTCTTTTCCCTTAGGTGTCTTGCTCCCCCTGAATCTTACATGGGATATTGGGAGAAGATAGGAAACAGAAAATTAGAGCTGAATAGAACTTAATTCAAATGAGTTCATATGAACATGTCTTTCCCCCAAAAAGACATGTGGCATCTCTCCTCTTGAACATCAAGCATCTGGGATCCTTGAGTATTTTTCTCTCCTTGGAGATCTCTCTCTCCCCCTTAACAACATCTGGGATCCTTGAGACTTTCTCTCCCCCTTAATCCTTTTTCTCTCTTGGTGTGATCTCTCTTTCCTACAAGCTTTGATGTGATCTCTCTCTCCCCCTTTGACATCAATTTCCAAGAAGGTTTTTCCTGGAATCTGTCGAATAGGTTTGGTCCTTGAGATTCAGCACAAAGCAGAGGATAAAATTGTGATGCTTGTGGAGGACAAGATTCATTGAGTGGAGCTGGATCAGAAGAAATGTAGAACAAGTGGCAAAATGGTTTTCTGATTACAAAGTCGGTGGCACCGAGTGGCACATTTCGGTGGTACCGAAAAGATTCGGTTGGACCGAAATTTGCAAGTCGGTGAAACCGAGTTTACACAGAGAAAAACACTTGTCACCTCAGCTCACTAGTTAAGTAAGATTTCACAAAGACTTGCAATGAATTAGCTGAAGGATTTGCAAGAAATTTGATGCAGAAATATGCAGAACAAAAACAAACAGGAAAAAGTGAAAGTTTCTAGATGAAGTTTTTTTTGTTTTTTTTTTTTTTGTTTGAGAGAGAAGGAAACAAATATGCAAGGAACAAATGCAATAACTCAGAAAAGGACACAAGAGAACTTCATCTAGAATTGGGCGGTGACATAGTCACCTATGTTAGAGTATATTGACTTAGGAGTCAAGTGAGGACACTTGATCATAGGTCATACTCATCGTTTAAGCTCAAAACAGGGTTACCATTTTTCGTTTAAGCATCTTGATGTATTCACATCTTGTTGAGTTGCTTTGACTCATGTCTTGGAGTAAAGCTTCTCTAAGATGGAATGACATACCTTGGGTGGTGATGTGGTTCTTGCTCATGTAGTTGAACTTGTGTGGGTGCTCAGGGTTGATGTAGTTCATCAAGAGTTGGGAGCACCACTTGGAGTTTGAGTTCATCTACCTACATGGGTTAGTTCTTGCAAGAAAGAGCACTTGTGTATCCAAAAATGACAATCATGAAGCTTAACATAGAATTTGTCAAAGGATATGTTTGAATGGTTTTGTGCTTCCTTGTCTTCAACCACTATTGTGTAGAGTCTTGGTCTTGTAGAGATTGCTCAAGATGTGAGTGAGTCGCAATCTCATGGAATTAAATTCAACCAAGCACCTACATGGGTTAGACAACATGCAAGGTGCAAATATATCCAAGACATAAGATAGTTATCATAAGAGATACATCATGGATTAGTTATAAGCTCATGTCTTGCATGTAGCCAATGGAGTTTCTACTCCAAGTTCGAAGCATCAATCATGTTCAATTCTCCTCTCAAACTGCAAAACACTTTCTCATCAAGCGGTTTAGTGAATATATCCGCTAATTGCTTATCGGTGCGAACATGCTTAAGATTGATGTCACCCTTAGCAACATGATCTCGAATGAAATGATGACGAACTTCAATATGCTTAGTTCGAGAGTGTTGTACAGGATTATGACCAATTTTGATAGCACTTTCATTGTCACAAAGCAGTGGAACATGTTTCACACAAATCCCATAATCTTTAAGAGTTTGGGTCATCCAAAGTAATTGAGCACAACATGAACCAGCGGCAATGTATTCCGCTTCGGCGGTGGATAAGGACACCGAGTTTTGTTTCTTGGAAGACCAAGACACAAGAGATCTACCAAGAAATTGACAAGTACCCGAAGTGGACTTTCTATCTACCTTGTCTCTGGCATAATCTGAGTCGGAATAGCCAACAACATCAAAAGAAGACCTCTTAGGATACCAAATGCCAAAATTTGGAGTATGGATTAAATATCTCACTATCCTTTTCACAGCCTTAAGATGACAATCTTTAGGAGCAGCTTGATATCGTGCACACATGCACACACTTAGCATAATATCGGGACGTGAAGCACATAGGTATAACAATGAACCAATCATAGAGCGATAAACCTTTTGATCAACAGGTTCACCATCTTTGGTCAAATCATTATGTCCACTAGTAGGCATGGGTGTAGACATACCTTTGCATTCTTGCATATTGAACTTCTTGAATAAGTCCTTGGTGTACTTTGTTTGAGAGACAAATGTACCTTCCTTAGTTTGCTTGATTTGCAACCCGAGAAAGAATTTGAGTTCACTCATCATAGACATCTCAAACTTCTCTGACATTAGCTTTCCAAACTTTTCACTAAAGAGAGGGTTAGTTGAACCAAATATGATGTCATCAACATAAATTTGGCATACAAATAGTTCTCCATTAACCCTTTTAGTAAAAAGAGTAGAATCAATTTTACCAATTTCAAAACCACTTGTAGTAAGGAACTTGGTCAAGCATTTATACCATGCTCTAGGAGCTTGTTTAAGACCATAAAGAGCTTTGTGAAGTTTGTAAACATGATTTGGTTTCTTAGGATTGACAAAGCCGGGAGGTTGTTTGACATAAACTTCCTCCTCTATTTCTCCATTTAGAAAAGCACTTTTAATGTCCATTTGGTACAAGGTGATATTATGGTGATTAGCATAGGCAAGTAAGATGCGTATGGACTCAAGTCTAGCAACGGGAGCATACGTCTCACCATAGTCCATACCTTCGACTTGTGTGTATCCTTGGGCGACGAGACGTGCTTTGTTGCGAACCACTTGTCCATCTTCATCTTGCTTATTGCGAAACACCCATTTGGTACCAATGATGTTGTGGTTGTTGTCGGGCTTCTCAACCAATGTCCAAACTTGGTTTCTCTCAAAATTATGTAGCTCTTCATGCATAGCGTTTATCCAATCCGGATCTTCCAATGCTTCTTCAACCTTAATTGGTTCAATGCTCGAGATGAATGAATAGTTTTCACAAAAGTTAGCTAAACGAGTTTTTGAGCGAGTGATTCTCCCGGTTTGTATATCATTGAGGATTTGCTCGACGGGATGATCTTTGGCAATTCTTGCTCGAACTCGTGAGAGCTTTTGCTTGGGTCTTTGTTGAGCATCTTCTTCATCTTGTTCTTCTTCTTGGCCTTCTTCATTGTTGACGTCGTCGTTCTCTTGTCGTGGTGGAGAAGGAGGTTGTTGATGTTCATCTTGACGTACTTCCTCGTTTTCTTCATCTTGGTGTGGCCCACTTGTGGATGCTTCCGTGTCGATTCTTGGTTCACCTTGTCGTGAAGTAGAAGCTTCCACTTGGACGGATGAAGTACTCTCCTTCACCTCTGTTGGACGAATTTTGCCAATAGACAAGTCTTGAATTGCTTCTGAGGGGTCTTTGTCTCCTACATCAATTGGCAATTGCTCTACTTGCGAGCCATTAGATTCATCAAACTTCACATCTACCGTCTCTTCAACCTTTCGGGTGAAATTGTTGTAGACATGGTAAGTGTGAGAGTTTGATCCATAACCAAGTAGAAAACCTTCATGAGATTTAGGAGCAAACTTTGAACGACGATGCTTATCAAGAATGTAGCACTTTGAGCCGAATACTCGAAAGTATCCAACTTGAGGCTTGTTACCGGTGAGGAGCTCGTATGCCGTCTTGCCGAGTAGCTTGTGAAGATATAAGCGATTTGTTGCGTGACAAGCTGTCTCAACCGCTTCTGCCCAAAAGTGCTTTGGCGTCTTGTATTCATCAAGCATTGTTCTTGCCATTTCGATGAGCGTCCGGTTCTTCCTCTCAACAACTCCATTTTGTTGAGGTGTGTATGTAGCCGAGAACTCGTGTGAAATCCCTTCTTCGTCAAGAAAGGTGTCCACATTTGCATTCTTGAACTCCGTTCCGTTGTCACTCCGAACCTTCTTGATCTTCACATCAAACTGATTTTGGGCTTTCCTAGCGAAGTTTCTGAAGATCTTCTGGACCTGCGACTTGTCATTAAGAAAGAACACCCACGTAAATCTTGAAAAATCATCAACTATAACTAGACCAAAAGAATTTCCACCGAGACTCTTGTAGGCATTGGGACCAAAAAGATCCATGTGAAGCAGCTCGAATGGCCTCCTTGTGGTCATGATGTTCTTCACGGGATGTCTTCCTCCAACCTGTTTACCTGCTTGACAAGCACTGCAAAGTCTATCCTTATCAAATATGACATCGTTAACTCCAAGGATATGATTTCCTTTAATAAGCTTGTCAAGGTTTCTCATGCCAACGTGACCTAGTCGTCTATGCCACAACTAGCCTTTTGAGGATTTAGCAACAAAGCAAGTTTTAGGTTGTGCCTTTTTAGAGAAATCGACAATGTAAAGATCACCTCTACGCATACCCGTAAAGACCATTTTATGATTGTCTCGATGAAATACTTGGCAATCTACCTCAGTAAATAGGACGTTCAAACCGAAATCAGCAAGTCTAGATACTGAAAGTAAGTTATAGCCAAGAGATTCAACGAGCATGACATTTTGAATGGAACTATCATGTGAGATGGCCACCTTACCAAGGCCAACCACTTTACCCTTTGAATTATCACCAAACGTGACATATTTTCGAGGGCCGTTGTTTTCAGCAAGCTCACGGAAGATCTCTTCATCTCTGGTCATATGATCGGTGCATCCACTATCAAGAACCCATTCCTTTCCTCCTGATTCATATCCCCGAAGATTTGCCATAAGACCAAAATGTCTCATTGCATTATCAAGATCGGAGTCACTATCATCATCATCATAATATTCATGTTCATCATGATCTTCTGACTCATCATTTCCTAGAGAGGGTAATTCATTAGATAAATGATCAAAGTGGTTACTTTTATGAATTCTTATAGCTTTGAGTATGATATCATTAATGATTCCAACATCTCCTTTAGCATGCTTAAGATTGGCAAGTTCAAGAAGACATTTACCAAAACTAGGATCACTAGAGTTCATCTTATAAAGGCAACAGATTTATGGAGAATTTCATCCAAAGTTTTCAAGGAGTGATTGGGAAACCGTTCCTCAAGAAATGTCCATATAGTATAGGCGCAATTTTGAGTAGGCAGACTAGCAGTCAAATCTTTGGGCAATCCTCTAATGATGAGCTCAATAGTTCTAAGATTGCGAATCATGTCAATATCTTCGTCTAGGCTAGGATGCAAGGGATCAATATGGGGTGCACAAGGGCTAGCAATATACATGTTCAAATGATATTGATTGAAGATTACAAGCATCTCATTTTTCCACTCATGAAAATACTTTCCATCAAGAATGGGCACTCTATGTCTAAGACTCCCTAGAGTAGACACATCCATCTTCCTCCAATGGTGATTAAACCAAGGCAATGGAGACAAATGCTCTGATACCACTTGTAGGATCTAGAAGTAGATGTGTCTAAAGGGGGGGTGATTAGACACTTCGTGCTAAAGTTGCAATTTTTAATCCTTTTCGGTTCAAGTGGAGTTTAGGCACAATTTCAATACACACAATACATGTCAAGCAAGCATGCAAAGAGTATATGAGCAGCGGAATGTAAAGCATGCAACTTGCAAGAATGTAAAGGGAAGGATTTGGAGAGATCAAACGCAATTGGAGACACGGATGTTTTTCCCGTGGTTCGGATAGGTGGTGCTATCCTACATCCACGTTGATGGAGACTTCAACCCACGAAGGGTAACGGTTGCGCGAGTCCACACAGGGCTCCACCCAAGGGCAACGGTTGCGCGAGTCCACGAAGGGCTCCACCCACGAAGGGTCCACGAAGAAGCAACCACCCACAAAGGGTCCACGAAGAAGCAACCTTGTCTATCCCACCATGGCCATCGCCCACGAAGGACTTGCCTCACTAGCGGTAGATCTTCACGAAGTAGGCGATCTCCTTGCCCTTACAAACTCCTTGGTTCAACTCCACAATCTTGTCGGAGGCTCCCAAGTGACACCTAGCCAATCTAGGAGACACCACTCTCCAAGAAGTAACAAATGGTGTGTAGGTAATGAACTCCTTGCTCTTGTGCTTCAAATGATAGTCTCCCAAACACTCAACTCTCTCTCATAGGATTTGGATTTGGTGGAAAGAAGATTTGAGTAGAAAGCAACTTGGGAAGGCTAGAGATCAAGATTCATATGGTAGGAATGGAATGTCTTGGTCTCAACACATGAGTAGGTGGTTCTCTCTCAGAACATATGAGTTGGAATGATGTGTGTGTTCTGATGGCTCTCTCACTGAATGAGAAGGAGGTGGAGGGGTATATATAGCCTCCACACAAAATCCAACCGTTACACAGTTTTCCAATCTCGGTGGGACCGAATCAATAAACTCGGTCGGACCGAAAATGTAAACCTAGTGACCGTTAGTGATTTCGGTGGGACCGACTGGATCAACTCGGTGGGACCGATGTGCTAGGGTTAGGGTAAATCCAAAACTCGGTTTGACCGATTACTCAAACTCGGTGGGACCGATTTGGGTAATAAGTGAAACTGAGATTTGGTCAAGCAAACTCGGTGGGACCGATTGCATATCTCGGTGGGACCGAGAATATTGCAATGGGTAACAGAGAGTTTGCAAGCCCATCTCGGTGAGACCGAGATCCCATCGGTGAGACCGAGCTGATTAGGGTTTGGCAGTGGCTTATGACAAGTGAAACTCGGTGGCGCCGGATAGGAAGAACCGGTAGGACCGAGTTTGGCTTAGGGTTTAGGTCATATGTGGATATGGGAAAGTAGTTGAGGATTTTGGAGCATATCATTAAGCACATGAAGCAAGAGGCTCATTAAGCAACACCTCATCCCTCCTTGATGGTATTGGCTTTTCCTATGGACTCAATGTGATCTTGGATCACTAAAATGTAAAAGTGAAGGGTCTTGAGCTTGAAGCTTTAGCCAATCTCTTTTCCTTAGCATCTTGAAGGAGTTCCCACAACCTTTAGTCCATGCCACTCCATTGTTGAACTTATCTGAAACATGCTAGATAGAAGTGTTAGTCCAACAAGAGATATGTTGTCATCAATTATCAAAACCACCTAGGGAGCACTTGTGCTTTCATGTACAAGTCATTCTTTGGACCTCAGGTGGAGTGTCCGGAAATCACCGAGGACGTGGGCCTGAGTAGTAACCGCGCCGCCGAACAGGTAAGGCATCTTCCGGCCGAACATACTATATCTCCTTTGTTACGAAGTTATTTCTGAGAGTTTGCTTTTTGACTAGGACTGGCTAACAAAGGCGAAGTTGATTCGGTGTTCGGCCCCCCCTCCCTGAGGGTTTGGAAAATCCGATATTGGAAATGATGCTCCAGACCGCACCTTGCCCGGAGCCCTTGAAGGAAGATACTGTGGAGGATAATAAGGGCAGACGCGGGCCCCCAACGCTGCCCATTCTAACCGAGGGAGCGAGCGTCTCCATGAAGGAAGACGACCAGAAGAGGAAAAGGATTGCGCCCGGGGATTCGGAAGCCGAAGCTTCCAAACGGGAGAAGAAGTCTCCCACAGAGGGTCCTACCTTGGGGGGCGCTGTTGCCACACAAAGTCTGCGGGGGGATCAATTCTCCCGCAAGTCGTAAGTGACCCGAAATACTTTAATAGTACAGATATGCCATCTTTTTCTTCTGAGGGAATAACCACCGCATATATTTTTGCAGTTTGGGCCTTAGCCCCTCTCAAATGAGTTCATCTTCGGGGGATCTTTTTCCAGATATGATGGAAAGCGGAACGCCTCCTCCAGACTCCTCCGCTCCGGAAGCGGGCGACCCTAAAGTGTCATCGCGGAGGGCCTCTCCGAGTCCGGTGAGACCGGAAGATAATCCCATTGACCCCCGAAGCTCCCAGTGTCCGGCTCTCGAAGAGAGCAGACAAAAGAGTCCGGCACCGTCTAGTGTGCAATCGAATGTTCTGAGGGAGTTGGTGGGGCGAGCGGCCATCTTAGATGAACACCGTGTGCTGATGAATACGGTGATGGAGACAATATCGTCCGCCGAAAGCGGATTGCATGAAGCTTTTATGAGTCTACTGATAGGCTTTGAGGTATGTAAAAGAATGTATGATAGTCCTGCACATGCTAGGTGTGCCCTGTGTAGATAGTAGCCCCTGAGACTCTGGTTGTCGTCGGAAACGACGACGAATAGAGGATCATATTCCCAGGTAATAACCATACTGCCTCTATGTGCAGGTGATGGAAGCTCCGGTGGCTAGCCGGACTAGCGAGTTTGCCCATTTAGAACGGCAGTTGGATGCGGCAGACGCTGACATCGAGCTTGTTAACAAAAGGCTTGACGAGGCACAGGGTAAGTGTCATTATCTAGTAAACGCCACAATAGGAAGAGCAGCATCATGCCAGCATCTTTAATATGTTGTGACTGCAGATGGAGCTACCACTGTTGAAGCCTTGCGGGCATAACTTGCCCGAGCCAAGGAACAAGTGAGGTTGGGTAATGCGGCTGCTTTGAAGGCGGCCGAAGAGTTGCAAGCCGAGAAGGCCGCGCATGGCGAGAGTCGAGACAAGATGGCCAAGATGGCCATAGAATTAAAAGCCGCCGCCGACCGTTGCCGGGTTCTTGCGAAGGAAAACCAAGCGAGGGCATTAGACCTTGAGAAGGTTGCTGCGACGAAAAAAGACCTCCGCTCTGCTATGAGGGCAAAGAAGGAGGAGCTGCAGGAAGCCAGGGATATTGTAGCTGGGAAATCCTTTATGTTGCGGAGGAAGTTCGGAGATCCACGGTATGCCCCTCTGGATTGGCTGTGGAGTTAGGAGGATGTGTATATGGATTTGGCGGCGAGCGCTGCCGATGCGGCCAAGTACTTCCAGGGTCAGATGGACCGTGAAGTAGACTAGCTGTTTTGGAGATAATTCCATTCTCCCGAGCGTCCACTTTCATTGACTGACCAATTAGCCGAATGGGTCGAACTAAATAGGTTGTCCGGACTCTCCATGAGGTCTGTTGTGGATCAGCTATGGCCGGAAAGGTCAAAACCGAACAACTATTTCAGCTTGGTGCAGCAGTTCCTTGACGTGGTGCCGCGCATTAATGCGATGAAGAGGTCGGAGTGCATAGAGGGCGCACGGATGGCCTTTGCCCGTGTTAAGGCATACTGGGCGGAGATGGATGCTACCAATGTTGCAGCGCGGGATTCGGCTATAGGTCGAAAGGCTGCTGAGCACTACTTTGAAGAAGTTCTTGAGGGTGCCCATTTGATAGAGACCCAGTGCTCAAAAAATATTATGTTTGAGTGATATGTAATCTCATTGCAAGCGAAATGCTTTTATAAATTTTTATAAGGCTATTTTTATACTTTTGCCTGAAAGTAATATGATGCCTCCTGGGCGGCCGTTTATGTAAACATGTGTATAACCTGAAAGATTGCAGTCGTCGGCTTCAACCCCCACGCATATAATGCGGAGGTGCTCGCAAAAACACGCGTTCACACTTAACCCAACGTCTTGGTCCTATTAAGGAGGTGATAGCGGAGTGAGCGAGGCAACCGGACTATAATGCTTTAGCACTTTCACTTAGCCATAGGAGTTTGACAGTGGGGCTACTAGATAGCCCCTAGTGGCTCCGCACTCTCCCTATTCCGGGGTGCGTACATGCCTGGCCGGAAAACGGCCCTTCGTTAAGGCGGAGGAATTCTAACATTCCCACAGGTCATTGAGTGGTTGACCAGTCTCACGCTATATCATGACAGTCAGTTTTCGGCTTTCTCTACTGAGGTGCTCGTCCGGATGAACCAGGGCACAATCGTAGTAGTTCTCCTGGTGCTACCTTAGCCGGTAAAGCGGAACGTAAGGCACCAAAACACAGGAGCCGGGCAAACCCAACATTTGACCAAAGACAATGATTCGGAGCTGATGCATATAGGGCCAAACTCGCGACGCCGAACACTCCCTAAGGTATTCGGTCTTTGTGGTATAAACCGGGCCTAAATAATGGCCTTTGTAAGAAGCCCCTTGTGTCTAGGTAGGTGCATTGTTCTGGCGTGGCCACATTCCAAGACGTCAGCATCCTTCTCAATGGTGGATATGTATCAACAAGAGACAGTAAAAAAGGTTTACGCAGGGTCTTAATCTAAAAAGAATCCTTGGAGCGGGTCATTGCTGCACGTCTGCGCCCGTGTCTCCGTTGTGTCGTATCCTGGACGGGTGTAGCACGATGATCGTCTATAAAAGAGAGGAAGTTAAGTGAAAAAGTTGTCGTGCAAAAAGATAGTTTTGAAAGAAACCATGTATAATTCAAGATGATAAGAAATTGCCACTTGTCTGCGCGCGTTGAGCCCCTTGTATTGACAAATAGGGGTGTGGCCACTTATTCGGTATAAATAGCGGCGCCGAACTTGATTAGTTGTGTCTGAGGTCTTGATGACCTATTTGGATGCTTTCACTGGTCCGGGTGCCTTTAGTGTGCGGCTGCCAAGGCAGTCGCACTCTCTTCGGCGCGCAGAGATCGCTTGATATTTCCATTCACTAAAATGATGCCACATGGACCGGGCATCTTGAGTGTGAGGGAGGCGTAGTGTGGTATTGCATTAAAGCGAGCGAAAGCTTCGCGTCCAAGCAGTGCTTGATAGCCACTTTGAAACGGAGCGATGTGGAAGGTTAAATGCTCGTGACGGAAGTTACCGAGGAGCCGAATATAACCTGTAGTAGGTGGGAGCCCGTACAACGAGCCCCTGGGCCTGGCGTTACTCCTTTAAAGGTAGTATTGCTATGGCGAATTTGTGTTGGGTCTAACCCCATCCCACGGATTGTATCCTGATATATTAAGTTTAGGCTGCTGCCGCCGTCCATCAATACTCGTGTGAAGTGATATCCGCCAATTACTGGGTCTAATACCAAGGCAGCCCATCCTGCATGTCGGATACTTGCTGAGTAATTGCGATGGTCGAAAGTGTTTGATTGAGATGACCAGTGACAGGACTTCGCGGTGACAGGCACTTGGGTATATTTTCCTGGGAGTGCTGTGTTGTTTTTTCCCTTGATCACGTGTAACACGTTTACTGTTTTGACTTCTGGTGGAAATTTCTTTTGTTCCACTGTGTCTTGCTTGGGAGGATCGTCCTCGTCTTCACTTGGTGTATCCTCCCCCTTATGTACGGCATTGAGCTTGTCGGACTGCTTGAAGACCCAACATTCTATGTGGGTATGATTAGCAGGTTTACCAGGGGTACTATGGATCTGACATACTTGGTCCAGAATTTTGTTGAGGCTGGACAGTTCATCCCTGGTGCCTTTAGGGGGCGGCTTTTGACCTGGCCGAGAGCTTTTGAATCCGGCATTTACTGTCGTGCCCTTCGTGCTATCTTCTTTATTCCGGCGTTTGTTATTGCTGTTGCACCGTGATTTCCCGTTTCCATCTCTAACTTCAGATGTACTGGGGTCGCTGGTGCTGCATCTGGCTAGCTAGCTGTCCTCACCCGCGCAAAAGCGGGTCATGAGGTTTGTTAATGCGGCCATCATTCTCGGCTTATTTTGGCCGAGGTGTCTGGCGAGCCATTCGTCACGGACGCTGTGCTTGAAAGCTGCCAAGGCTTCGGCGTCCGGACAGTCGACAATCTGGTTCTTTTTAGTAAGAAACCTGTTCCAAAGCTTTCGGGCTGACTCTCCGGGCTGTTGAGTTATATGACTCAAATCGTCCACATCCGGAGGTCGGACATAAGTCCCTTGAAAATTTGCCCGAAAGGCGTCTTCGAGCTCTTCCCAACTTCCAATGGAGCTTTCGGGGAGGCCTTTGAGCCAGTGACGAGCTGGCCCTTGGAGCTTGAGGGGTAAGTACTTGATGGCGTGGAGATCATCTCCTCGAGCCATATGGATATGGAGGATGTAGTCCTCAATCCAGACCCCAGGGTCTGTTGTTCCGTCGTATGCCTCTATGTTTACGGGCTTGAATCCCTCTGGAAATTCATGGTCCAGCACCTCATCGGTGAAACATAGGGGGTGTGCGGCACCCCTGTAGCTGGGTGTACCGCGTTGTTCGTATGTTTGTTGTGTTGCATTGTATGCTGGGGCGCGCTTGCGTGGTCCATAGATGGATCTTGTTGCACCGTCCTTTGGGTGCGAGCCCTCGCATGGGTCGCGTGTTGTATTGTGAGCAGCGTTGTATGCCACTCTGTGTTGGTAGAGGGGTCGTCTATCCGACTAGGTGGCTGCTTTGATATTTGGTTGTGGGGGGTCTGAGGCCTCCTCATCGAATTCGGGTAGCAGCTTCCGCTTTGGGTAGCTCTTGGAGGGGTGATTGTCGCCGTACCTTGCTGCTGTGTTCAGTATTTTACTCCATCTGATGTGAAGTGTGTCTTGCGCAGCCTTGAGCCTTTGCTTCTGATTTTTCAGACTCCTCGCGGTGGCAACAAGCCTTTTACGGGCAGTCTGCTGCTCCGGGTGTCTGTCCGGCGTTATGTTGTCCGGACCATTATCCTTGATAGGATTTGTTTGTTCGGTTTGATTATCCGGATTGCCGTTGTCCGGCAGCGGTTCGCCCTACTCCAGCGCTGGGTCTGTGTGATCACTATTTCTGTCGAGGCGGGATTTGGGGCGGCGCTTGCGTCGCCGCTTTGACTGCTTTTCGAGGGAACAAGCCTTCGGTGCGTCCTTCCGCTCCTCGTCGTCATCTTTTGGTGCGTCCAGCATGTATACGTCATATGACGAGGTGGCGTTCCAGGGCCCAATAGGCGCTAGTTCTTCATCGTCTCCTTCATCGGCGTCCATACCGTCGATGTCTTCGGAGTCGAAGTCGAGCATGTCGGTTAAATCGTCGACAGTGGCTACAAAGTGGGTGGTGGGTGGGCTTTGAATTTCTTCATCGTCCGAATCCCAACCTTGCTGACCGTAGTTCGGCCAGGGCTCTCCTGATAAAGAGAGAGACTTCAGTGTCTTCAGAATATCGCCGAAAGACGAGTGCTGAAAGATGTTCGCGGCAGTAAACTCCATGATCGGCGCCCAATCGGATTCGATCGGCAGGGGCGCGGAGGGTTCGGAGTCCGGAGAGGAGTCCGGCTCCTTGGAGTCACGAGTCTCGCACAGTGCGGGGCTGGTGTTCGGCTCGATCGTTGTTGGGATCGCAGCCCCCGAGGCGGCATCCAACCACCCATCCTCGATCAGCGAAGTTGGCTCCAAATTAAGGGTCGAAGCCGATGCGGGTGCGGCCTCCAGGGCACTGTTCGGCGGCAGAGCTAGATCATGCTCATCGTGACAGTGCGGCGCGCTCGGCAGTGGCTCGAATCCGTCGAAGATCAAGTCCCCGCGGATGTCAGCCGTGTAGTTTAAACTTCCAAATCTGACCTGACGGCCAGGGGCATAGCTTTTGATCTGTCCAGATGGCCAAGTGAATTGGCCCGCGGTGCGAAGCCGCCGAAGACAAAGATCTGTCCGGGGAGGAAGGTCTCACCCTGGACTGCATCGCCATTGATGATCGTAGGAGCCATCAAGCCTGACGGCAACGACACAGAGGAACTCACAATGAAAGCACCAATGTCGGTGTCAAAACCGGCAGATCTCGGGCAGGGGGTCCCGAACTGTGCGTCTAGGCCGGATGGTAACAGGAGGCAAGGGACACGAAGTTTTACCCAAGTTCGGGCCCTCTCGATGGAGGTAAAACCCTACGTCCTGCTTGATTAATATTGATGATATGGGTAGTACAAGAGTAGATCTACCACGAGATCAGAGAGGCTAAATCCTAGAAGCTAGCCTATGGTATGATTGTTGTTGTGTATGTTGTCCTACGGACTAAAACCCTCCAGTTTATATAGACACCGGAGAGGGTTAGGGTTACACAAAGTCAGTTACAATGGTAGGAGATCTACATATCCGTATTGCCAAGCTTGCCTTCCACGCCAAGGAAAGTCCCTTCCGGACACGGGACGAAGTCTTCAATCTTGTATCTTCATAGTCCAGGAGTCCGGCTGAAGGTATAGTTCGGCCATCCGGACACCCCCTAATCCAGGACTCCCTCAAGGCTCATGAACTATCATCTGTCGTCCTTGATGCGAAGATATAGGACGAGCAACCGAGATGGGCTCGACAACAAGGGGCTCTATGGGAGCAGCCCGATCTTTCTTGGTTTTGCGCTTCTTCTTGGAGGGAGCGACATCAGAAGCGTCAGGAATTTTCCTCTTTCTGGCTTCAGCCTCGACAGCCCTTGTCTTCTTCAGGTCTGAAGCGGTGGAAGTGACCTTTGGCTTCGAGCCGGACATGCTGCTTGGGAAGACAATGCGGGGTTCTTCCTGCCTTGAAGGTGCAGATGTGTCAGTCGACGGCTTCTTCTTCTTTGCAGCCATTCTGGGGTCAATGCCAGGACGCCCAAGAGCCTTGCGCTTCTCGACTTCATTGTTGGCTTGCACGCACTTGTCAGCCAGACTCTTCATGCGCTCACGAGACCCTTTAGCTTCTTCGCGTTTCTTGAGAAAGGCTTCCTTGAGCTCGTGCAGCATAGTCTTGAAGTTCTTGACATCTTGCACGCTGAGCTTTGCCATGTGCTGCTTGAACTGAGCTTTCTCATAGTCGATCTTTTGCTTCAGTTCAATGATGCGCTAAGCTAGAGCTAGCTCAGAAGCAATGGCGCCAGTGAAAGCGACGCTGAGGCCAATTAGAAGTTGCAGATCATCAAAGCTGAGATTGGGGGTTTCAAACCACTCATCAATGAAGTTGTGAAGGATTGCTATGTCAAAGAGAGGCAACTCATTGAAGATTTCTGCTTCTTCTTTGCTCTTGATCAGTTGCTCAAGAGCGTCGTCTGCAAGATCTTCATCGCTGGACAGATCAATGGCGTCATTGCGCAGAACAACAGCAGCAGTCAGTTCTTGGCTGGTGGGTTGCAAGGGCATCTTTACTCTCGAGGGCTTGGAGATGCGTGACAAATCTTCAGACTGCACACTGTGTTCAGGAGGTGCAGTGGCCAGAGGCTTCGCCTGTAAGATTTTTGGTGCTGAGGCAGACTTTGAAGCTTTAGGCTTCTTCAGCTTCGTTGGCTTCGGTGGTGCAGGTGCTTCGTCAGATTCAGCATCATCTGCAGGTTGATCCACGACTGCCCCTTGAACCATAATATGAGTGATGAGACCTTCTAGGTTGTAGAAGGGCCCAACCAGATTGGGTTCAGCTTCTCGTGTGCCATCAGCATGTGGCGCAGAGGGGCCTGGGTTGAAGTCTAATCCCAATGACTTCTTGTTTTCCTTGGTAGAGTTCTGTGCAAACTAATAGTTGCACTTGAAGAGATTGTCTTCGCGGCACCATAACAGAGAGGATGGGTCGGCATTAGCAGGCTGAGGTCCACGAAGCATGCAGGGGTAAAAGCCTTGAGCAATAGCTTCGGACTGTGATTTGGGCTGAAGACCTTTGTATATGATATCTCCCCATGGGCCCTTGATGGCACTCTTCTCAGCATATTCGTCGGTGACGAATCTGTACTTGAACCATTCCTCTGCCCAATGTCTTCGAATCCATTGGATTCGGTTCTTGCGTTCTCCATAGGTTTCTTCTGGATCTGACTTGTATAGCTCATAGAGATCTGGTGGAAGGTCCTTAGCAGTGTTTCCATGGCGCTGTCTGCCTCCCTTCCTTGTAGATTTCTCTGTAGCCATGAACTTCAAACTGAATGGCTTCAACATGTTCAAAGGTTTCAAAGGCTTCCGCCTACGGGTCAAACAGGAACTGGCTTCGAGAGAATTTATATGATGTTGTAAGAATTCTGCAAATGAATGCAGACTATGAGAACCAAGGGATTCTCCCATGGACATGTACCTATGACAGCATTAAGGTGCGAGGGAAGGGGAGGAGGTCATATGCATTCTCAGAAGATTTTGAAGATAAATCAGTTTAGAAGACATTGACCTCATAGTGCGAAGACATTCACTCATAGATAGAGAGTTGGTTCTAGATTTGTACGAATCCACGGATCAGTACAAGTGAGGAATCTAACTACTTTGTGAAGCATAAGTGAACATACTAGGCATATTATGAGATGTAGTATGAAATAGGTCCAACTTGTGTGAATAGAAACTTCTTGTGGTAGAAAGTGATGAATCTATAGGATCAAAGGGGCCGTAAAAAGGAAGTTTTATTTACCACACGAAGAACTGCTAGACGTAGTGGGAGAGGAGGTCGAGCAGTTCGATCATCCGTGCCCTAACTTGGCGACGGAGGACACCTATGGCGACGGCGGAGAAGACAATGTCCGCGGCTGGCGTGAAGACGGCGTCGGTGAGGTCACAGCAGCTAAGCGCTTCGTCGCCGACGTCATCGAGGGCTAGCAGTGGCGCTAGGGATTGTGCGAGAGTGGAAGAAATGATAAAGACTGTGGTGAGGCGTGTATTTATAGGGACAGGGACGGCACAGTGTTATTACACAGGTGCCCCTGGCGATTCACATCTGAAGGACACGTGGCCATCATGCAACATATCGGAGGTTGTTCCACATTCCCACGCATGCCTGGATTGTCGGGTCGTCGTTCCCACTTCTCCGGGTTTCAGGTGAAGGAATTAGCATTGAAAACGGACTTAATGTTTGTCTCTATATCTTCTGCTGACAAGGACGCAGAGAAGACATTCGACAGTTTCAATAGAATGCATATGATTTGGACAGATAGAGTTTGAGATAGAAAGCATAGAGAGATTAGGGTCCGATCACATTCACTTAGTTCAAAAGATTCAACAAGGAAGACGTAGCTATAAGTGAATGCTGTAGAGGACAGAACACTAGTATGTATATATCAGAAGACAATCAAGTCAACATAGTGAAGATAATCACGAAGACAAGTTGAAAATGAAGATGAACAAAATGTGAAGACATAGCACATGTAACGCCATGGGTAAAACACTTCAAACAGAAGAATTTGGTGGTGGCGTTACCCACCGTATAGGAAGTATTAGACCCAGACATGGCGCACAATTATCGTGGCGCTCCAAAGTCAAATTCCACGTTAATGTATTCACACTCAGAATGTAAGTCTTCATTGATTGAACATATACTTTACTTCGTGTGTTGCACATCTAAGTCATCAACATGCATAAGTGTTAGGATGTGTGCCTGATCACAGGACATTTGAGGATTCCAAGATATTTAGCTCACACCGTAACTTGCAAAACCTCTTCTCATCCAAGGGCTTGGTGAAGATATCTGCCAATTGCTCTTCAGTGTTGACGTGTATGATATCAATATCTTCCTTCACAACATGATCTCTGAGAAAGTGATGACGAATTTCAATGTGCTTTGTCTTCGAGTGCTGAACTTGGTTGCTGGCAATCTTGATGGCGCTTTCATTATCGCAGTAGAGTGGTACTTGCTTCAGGTGAATGCCATAGTCTTTGAGTGTTTGCTTCATCCATAGAAGCTGAGCGCAGCAAGATCTAGCAGCAATGTATTCAGATTCAGCAGTGGAGAGAGATACACAGTTCTGCTTCTTTGAAGACCAACATACAAGTGATCGTCCCATAAAACGACATGTGCCTGATGTAGACTTGCGATCCACCTTGTCACCAGCATAATCAGCATCTGAGAATCCAACTAGATCAAACTCTGAGCCCTTTGGATACCATAATCCTAGTGTTGGGGTGTGAGCCAAATATCTGAGAATTCGCTTCATAGCTAAGTGATGCGATTCCTTTGGTGCCGCTTGGAACCGGGCACACATGCAAACACTAAGCATGATATCTGGCCTAGATGCACATAAATAAAGTAAGGAACCAATCATGGAGCGGTATACCTTTTGATCGAACTCTTTACCATTGTCGTCGGGACCCAGATGATGTTTGGCTGGCATTGGCGTCGTGTAGCCTTTGCAATCTTGCATTCCAAATTCCTTCAGGCAATCTTTGAGGTATTTCTCTTGAGATATAAAGATGATGTTGCGTTGCTGACGTATTTGAAGACCAAGGAAGAACTTCAGCTCACCCATCATGGACATCTGATATTGCTCTTGCATCATATATCCAAACTCGTCAGTGTATTTCCGATTGGTGCAGCCGAATATAATGTCATCCACATATATTTGGCACACAAACAGTTCACCATCATATGTCTTCGTGAAGAGAGTGGGGTCGAGGGAACCAGGTTTGAAGCCTTTGCTCTTCAGGAAGTCTTTGAGTGTGTCATAACAAGCCCTAGGGTCTTGTTTGAGGCCATACAGTGCCTTGTTGAGCTTGTACACCATATCAGGATGTTTTGGATCTTCAAAGCTAGGCGATTGTGCAACATACACTTCTTCATCAATCTTGCCATTGAGAAAAGCGCTCTTCACATCCATTTGATGCAGAAGAATGTTATGATGATTTGCATAGGCCAGCAGTATGCGTATGGCTTCAACTCTAGCCACAGGAGCAAATGTCTCATCGAAGTCAATCCCTTCAACTTGAGTATATCCTTGAGCAACGAGACGAGCTTTGTTTCTGACAACTTGACCATGCTCATCTTGCTTGTTGCGATATATCCATTTGGTGCCTATTATATTGTGCTTGCGAGGATCAGGGCGCTTAACCAGTTCCCATACATTATTCAGCTCAAACTGTTGAAGCTCTTCTTGCATAGCTTGAATCCATTCAGGTTCCATGAAGGCTTCATCAACTTTCTTGGGTTCAGATATTGAGACAAATGCGATGTGCCCGTAGAAATTCGCTAGCTGTGTTGCCCTTAAACGAGTGAGTGGACCTGGTGCATTGATGTTATCAATTATTCTCTCAATCTGTACTTCATTTGCAACACGAGGATGTACAGGACGAAGATTTTTCTCTTGCTGATCATTGTCATTGTTAGAAGGATTGTCTTCAGGCTGAGCATTGTCTTCAGGTTGATCATTGTCTTCAGGTTGATCAGGTGCGGAGATGATAAGTTCCTCTTCAGGCTGAGCTTCAGAAGGTATGATTTCTCCAGTTCCCGTAAGTTTGAATGATTCACTAGATGGAACTTCATCTAGCACATTTGGTAGGTGCTCTCTTTGTGAGCCGTTAGTCTCATCGAACCGCACATCCACAGTTTCAACCACTTTATAGTGAAAGAGGTTGAAGACTCTGTAGGAGTGTGAATCCTTTCCATATCCAAGCATAAAACCTTCATGTGCTTTGGGTGCAAATTTTGAAGTGTGATGTGGATCCTTGATCCAGCACCTGGCACCTATCGGATTTCGGGTTCCGGCAGACCCTTGAGGTTCGAACATTGGGGTGCGCGCGGAGATTTCGCCTTCTACCTACCTGCACCCCTCCGCCTCGCTAAGATCTAAGCTATGGAAAGAACAGCACAAGAGACACAAGGTTTATACTGGTTCGGACCACCGTTGTGGTGTAATACCCTACTCCAGTGTGTGGTGTGGTGGATTGCCTCTTGGGCTGATGATGATGAGCAATACAAGGAAGAACAGCCTCGCGAGGGTTTGTTCTTGGCTAGGGGGATGAACTGCTAGGAGGAGTTTAGTCACCCTTCTCTCTCTCTCTCTTCTCGATTGCGATCCGATCTCTCCCCCTCTCTTCTGTGGGTGGCTAGTCCTATTTATAGGCAAAGGCCTTGGGCCTCTTCCCCAAATATTGAGTGGGAAGGGCACCAACAATTGGCCATTTTGAAGGGGAACATCTGGTACACTTATCCTGACTAAAGTTGGTCCTCGCCTGCCAAAGACTCTAGTGGTGACGCTGGCTTGGGCTCCACAATGACTTCCTCCCTGCCGTTGGACTGGTCTTGGTCTCGTTGCACCGAAACGGGTGCCTTTGCTTGATGCTCTCGCCTGCGCTTGCTCCCTTTGCACCAAAGAGGAAAGGAGGACACTGCGCGGGCTGACGCCCGCCTGGCACCCTTGGTCGTCATGGCTTGCGTCATGGGCACATCGTGAGGTACCTCGCCTTGATCTCTCCGCCTCCTCGCGAGCCAGCCTGATGAGGCCGTGCCTGAGGATCCGTGTCGTCCGCCCCACGAGGCTTGGCCCCTCGCGAGGGTCTTGGGTCTGTGTTGATGAAGACGGGCCGTGCTGGGCCCCCTTTTGAGCCACGCCGCAGGCCGCAGGCAGGCAAGTCTGGCGACCCCCATTCCCAGAACGCCGACAGTAGCCCCCGGGCCCAAGGCACGCCCGGACTTGGCCGTCCTGGGAGGAGAAAGGGCAAGAGCGAAGCGCCGCGGGCCCTAACAGCCTGCGGCCTTGGGCGCTGCGTGGCGGTTGATTGGGCGTGCGCGGCACTGTTCCCCCACGCCCCCCTTATTTTGCGCCTTGCTAGGCGGACTCGTAGTCGTACACAGCCGCTCCCCCTTTCTGATTTCTTCAATGCCGTGCTTTCCCACTATCAGATCCACATGATGCATCTGGGTCCTAAATCCATCGCCCTCCTTTCGGTCTTCGCCTTTGTTTGCGAGGCAATGATGGGCATCCTTCCTTCGGTTGCCTTGCTGCGCCACTTCTTCTCTCTGTGCCTTGTCGACCCTACCCAATGCTGGGCATGCGTAAGCTTCGTTGTCGCGTCTGAGACAGCGGCCTCAGGGATTGACTTCAGGCTCCCTCTGCCCGCGGCTGGGTTCCGCGAGTGGTCGTTGTATGTGGATGCAGGGGTGCCCAGCCCCCTGCTATCGGAGCCAACTTCGCCTGCTATCCCCAATTCGGGCTGGGGCCAGGAGACGCTTGAGAGCCCCCGGCTCGTCTTCGTCTGGCACCGCTTCGCGTTCTTGAGGTCGCTTGGCGTGACAGCGCCCAAGGTGGTGAAGGAGTTCCTGCTACGCCGCGTTGCTCCTCTCCAACGCCACTCCCACCGGATGTGGGCCTTCTGCGGGCATGATGATCGTATGAGGCTCCAGGAATAGGACCTGACGCCTGAAGTGCTGAGGACAGCGCTCTTGATCCTGACTGGGGACCCCAACCCTGGCAGCATCCAGCAGGGAGGGGCCTTGCTGTACCTCTGCCAGAACAGGGGCGATCTTGTGAATCAGATGCCTATCTTTGATGAGTGGGGGCCGCGCCCTGCTGGCCTCCAGGGGCCTCGCGAGAACCCAGTGATGGTGACTGCCCTTCTAGTCGGCCAAGGCGACTCTTTCTCAAGTGGCGGAGCAGGGAGGCATGAGGTGCCAGAGGCTGAGGGGGCTCCCGGCGGGGTGACAGCGCTGGGCGACGCTCATGAGGGAGCAGCTCTTGGGGCCCGTGCCGCTGAGGCTGAGGGTGGCAAGCAGCTGCCCTCAGCGCCTGCGACTGAGGCCCCTGAGGCTCCAGCCGCTTCTCTTGGCGAGGCGATAGGCAGCGCGCATCAGGCAGGCGCCCCCGATGCAGATCGCCTTGACGCTCTGTCTTCGTCGCAGGTTGATCCATGTGCTCAACTCTTGGGCAGCTTCCGCGTGGACTTTGAGGCCCTCCGGAAGAGAAGGGAGGCCCTGGGCGACGATTACCCTTGTCGCCTGCTGAAGCGTAGGAAGTACTTCGCCACTGATGAGTAAGCCTTCTCCTTTCCCAGCTCCCGATCCTTCTGTTGCTTTTACTGATCCTTGCTCCGCAGGCCCCTTCCAGTCGAGCTTGCGGAGATGGATGAGGTGCCGTCTCCCTTGGCTTTGCCCCCTCCACCGTCCTCAAGCGCTCCGAGCAGCAGAGCCCTTGCGGTGAGGGCGATCGGAGAGGCGAACCATCCCGAGGCGCATCGTGGCCCTGCGCACCTCGCGATCCTCCTTCGCGGGCCTTCTCGTGGCGTAGCCAGCCTGCCGTGGGCTTCTCGCTTGGTCGTGGACTGCGATTGGCTGAGGCGCTCCCTGCGCTCTTCATCTGGGGACGGGCTGGCTCCAAGCCGGGCTTCTGGTGCAGCGTGCCCGGCCGTCGTGAGGGTGCCAGCCCCCAACCCCCTGCCCGGAGGAGGAGTGCTGATTCGTGACCCCGGCGCTTGCTCGGGGCAGATGATGGTGTGGAAGACGTGCTCGAGCGCGCCCAGGAGTGTCGCGCTCTTCGCCAAGGATTCCTTCGAAGGGCGGCTGACGCGGTGAGCCTGCTTGGTGAGGAGCTTGCTGATGAAGACGCGCGCCTTGAGGCCGAGGGCCTGTGCCTGGCTGCAGAGAGGCGCGAGCTGGAGGGCGCCATTGTTGGGTTTCGTAGTAATTTCAAAAAATTTCCTACGCACACGCAAGATCATGTGATGCATAGCAACGAGAGGGGGGAGTGTGATCTACATACCTAGTAGATCGACAACGGAAGCGTTTTGTTGATGTAGTCGTACGTCTTCACGATCCGACCGATCAAGCACCGAAACTACGGCACCTCCGAGTTCGAGCACACGTTCAACTCGATGACGATCCCCGGACTCCGATCCAGCAAAGTGTCGGGGAAGAGTTCCGTCAGCACGACGGCGTGGTGACGATCTTGATGCACTACAGCAGCAGGGCTTCGCCTAAACTCCGCTACAGTATTATCGAGGACTATGGTGGCTGGGGGCGCTGCACACGGCTAAGGAATAGATCACGTGGATCAACTTGTGTGTCTCTGGGGTGCCCCTGCCTCCGTATATAAAGGACTAAAGGGGGGAGGCTGGCCGGCCAAGGAGGGTGCGCCAGGAGAGTCCTACTCCCTCTGGGAGTAGGATTCCCCCCCCCCCAATCCTAGTTGGAATAGGATTCGCGGAGGGGGAAAAGAGAGAGGGGGGCGGCCACCTCTCCTTGTCCTAATAGGACTAGGGGAGGGGGGAGGCGCGTGGCCCATCTTGGGCTGCCCCTTCTCTTTTCCACTAAAGCCCACTAAGGCCCATATAGCTCCCGGGGGGTTCCGGTAACCTCCCGGTACTCCGGTAAAATCCCGATTTCACCCGGAACACTTCCGATATCCAAACATAGGCTTCCAATATATCAATATTTATGTCTCGACCATTTCGAGACTCCTCGTCATGTCCGTGATCACATCCGGGACTCCGAACAACCTTCGGTACATCAAAATGCATAAACTCATAATATAAATGTCATCGTAACCTTAAGCGTGCGGACCCTACGGGTTCGAGAACAATGTAGACATGACCGAGACACGTCTCCGGTCAATAACCAATAGCGGGACCTGGATGCCCATATTGGCTCCTACATATTCTATGAAGATCTTTATCGGTCAGACCGCATAACAACATACGTCGTTCCCTTTGTCATCGGTATGTTACTTGCCCGAGATTCGATCGTCGGTATTCCAATACCTAGTTCAATCTCGTTGCCGGCAAGTCTCTTTACTCGTTCCGTAATACATCATCCCGCAACTAACTTATTAGTTGCAATGCTTGCAAGGCTTAAGTGATGTGCATTACCGAGAGGGCCCAGAGATACCTCTCCGACAATCGGAGTGACAAATCCTAATCTCGAAATACGCCAACCCAACATGTACCTTTGGAGACACCTGTAGTACTCCTTTATAATCACCCAGTTACGTTGTGACGTTTGGTAGCACCCAAAGTGTTCCTCTGGTAAACGGGAGTTGCATAATCTCATAGTTATAGGAACATGTATAAGTCATGAAGAAAGCAATAGCAACATACTAAACGATCGGGTGCTAAGCTAATGGAATGGGTCATGTCAATCAGATCATTCACTTAATGATGTGATCCCGTTAATCAAATAACAACTCATTGTTCATGGTCAGGAAATATAACCATCTTTGATTAACGAGCTAGTCAAGTAGAGGCATACTAGTGACACTTTGTTTGTCTATGTATTCACACATGTATTATGTTTCCGGTTAATACAATTCTAGCATGAATAATAAACATTTATCATGATATAAGGAAATAAATAATAACTTTATTATTGCCTCTAGGGCATATTTCCTTCAGCCATCGCCCTTGCGCGCCGTCAGCGTGACCTTGACGACGCAGAGGCCAAGGCGTCACTGGTGGCCTCTTGGGAGGCCTGATCTTCGGCCGCTGAGGAGGCCCGGGAAGCTGTCCGGCGGCGAGAGGCGGTGGAGGAGCGGGCTCGGGAGCTCCTGGCCTGGTGCCACTCACTAGAGGAGCAAGTGGAGCTGCGCGAGGTAGCCCTCACGTCGATGAAGGTGGCCTCTGGCGACCCAGCAGAGCTCCTGAAGCGTGAGGAGGCGTCGACGCTGGAAGCCGCCGAACGTACCTGCGAGTATGAGCGTCTGGAGACGAGGGAGCGCTTGGTGACGCAGGCGGAGGATGACGTCGCTGCACGGGAAGCCTGTGTCCTGGAGGAGGTCGGACGTCGGGTGGCGATGGCGCACTTGAACCTCGAGCACGAGTTCGAGGAGAGGCTAGAGTTGATCCGGGCCGAGGCTGAAGGTAGGACTGCTGCCTTGAGAGCCAAGCTGGAGGAAGCGACGCGGCGGGCCGATGCTTTTCGGGCCGCCCTTGAGTTAGCGCAAGGGGAGTCAACCACCTCCCAGGCCGAGGTGCTGCTTCTTCGCCAGCGGGTGGAGGAGGCTGAGGTCGTCGCGCGCCAGAATGCGGACGAGATATGTCAGCGGCGGATCCTGGAGCATGAGCACGGCCCCATGCTCACCACGCTCCGAGAGAGAGCCAACACAGCCTTGGGCAACATCTGCGAGGCGGCTGTTGGCAAGCCGCACACAGTCAACTATGCCGGCAACCTTCAGTTCTTCACCGACGTGGTGACGCAGCTAGAGGCGCGGTCGGTCAGGGCCGACAGGTTGGTGGAGGAGAGGAGTCGCGCCCTGCTCGGGCGCGCCTTTTCTCGCGTCTTCAGCCATCTCCGGAACATGGATCCCCACTTCGATTTCAACGCCGCCATCGCCCCAGTCCCCCAGGCCGTCCGAGACGACCTGGCGCACTGGGTGGAAGTCAATGTGGATGCCCTTGTCAGGACCTTCGCTTCAGACAAGACGGCGTGATCGTGGCTGCCGACGAAGGCGGTGTGGTGAACGGCCCTGACGCTGCTGGCGGCGACGCAGACAGCGATGGCGAGTTCAGCGACGCCAGCAACGGTTCGGGTGGTGCTCCTGAGGACGCATTGGGGGATTTATCCGACTGATCGTGCATCGTTCCTGTTTCCTTACCCTGCATGAATAGAACTCAGGTTTTGGCCTGATGGCTGTGAGAGCATTTTGGAGGGGGAGCCCCTCATGTAAAATTTGCGTTCTCCGTACTAGCAGACGTTACATTGCCCATGCGCCCGCGCCAAGTGGTTGGCTTAAGCAACGCGCTGGTCGGCTAGTTTACCTTTGTCCCGTGCGGGCCCTGAGGTAGCCTGTGGGAGGCTGTGGTCTCCCGAGTGTTCCCCGACCGAATCCTTAGGATCTGTAGTAAAAAACCCTCCTGAGAGGATGCGGCGGCGGCAGTCTGGGCTGCGCGCAAGCTAGGCCTGACCCGGCTCGCGAGGGGCTCACGAGGGGAGGCAGCTGAGGCGAAGTGGTAACCAAAACGCGAGAAATTGCTCGAACGAGACTAAGAACCCCTTCCCCGAACACACGCAAATCTCAAATTTGAATCCAACTTAAATCTAGTGGGGGAAAGCGACAACCAAAGGGAAAAGCAACGAAAGCAGACAAAAGGCCGCGTCCGGCACCTAATCTAGTCTTCGACGTCTTCTCACCAGCGCGGAGCTAAGTGCTACCACTGGGCGTGGGAGGGAGCCCCAGGGTCTGACGCCGGCACCCCTGAGACTCCGGAGCGTGTACAGCCCCACTCATTATTATGTGAGTGTGTCACGGGGCGGCGAACTTCACAGGCACTGGGCCTTCTTCACAGGTACCGGCCTTGCTTCATATTGCCAGATGAGGGCCCCGCCTTGCGCCACACTCTAGTGCAATCAACGACGACCGGAAACCAGGACGCCGCCGATGGGGTAGAGCGGTTGCCAGCGGTTCCCCCGACGACCATGGGTCCTCCGCCAGGGGCAGGCCCTGAGGCACCTCCCCAGCAGAGGGCCTACCTCCTGAGAACACCTTGCTCCGAACGCCGCGGTGGTGATGTCAGATCTCGGCCCCTCTCCTGCAGCCCCCTGCGCCCTCCTCCCGAGGGGTAGGAGACTGTGGGAGCGGGGCAGCTGCTCGCTGTGGCGGCCTGCACCTCCTGCGATCCATGATTAGCGTATGCCTGCTCCTGAGGAATTAGTGGTACCCGATAGTCGTTGCCTCCAGCGTGGCTAGTGGGACCGTCCCGAGGCTCCTGGAAGGGCTCAGCTTCTGGCGCCTCGTCCCCCCAGCTTGGGCTGAGGAGCGAGCCTTGTTCGCCCTCGTGAGGGTGTCCTTGGTCCATCATGAGGGGCACGTATTCTTCTGGCGCCGTTATCCCGAAGGCCATGCCGTAGTACTCCGCGTGCCGCGCAGCTCTACTTGACGCGCCCACCGTGGGGTGGTAGTGCGGCTGTCCACTAGGGCCGTGGGTCGCGTCGAGTCCTTCTTCTTCGCGGACCGGGAGCGGGGGCAGCGCCGCCGCCGGTCCGGTGCCGACGGCTTCGCTGGCGTTGGAGTAGCCTTGGAGCCCGTGGGCGCGCGCGGAGCCCCCGCGCGGGCCGCCCTGGGCTTGAGATGGGAGCTGGGTGTAGAAGGGGTGAGCCCCCGAGGCGGCGAAGCCCAGGAGCTCTGCCACCCGCTCCAGCAGAACGTCGCGGCCGCCCTCCAGCAGCCTGCACTGCAGCAGCTCTCGGGCCACCGTGAGCGCGGCCCTCGAGTTCGCCTGCACCCGGCGGGTGTAAGGTGTCGTGGTCGTGGCGTGATTGGAGGCCCTTGCTGTCGACCGCGCCTGCCGCGGCGTGAGAGCTGTCGAAGCCTGTACGTGTCGCCCACGGCCCGCAGCGCCCTACGGACCGCGAGCTGCCTGGGGCATGGGGTCGCCCGAGGCGAGCGGCTCAGTGCGGGCGGGCCACGCCGCCCATGGATCTGGGTTGCCCGTCTGGTCGCCGGACATGGTGATGACGACGCGACGGGACACGAAGCGGTAGAAGGTGGATTCCGGCGCACCCCTACCTGGCACGCCAAATGTCGGATTTCGGGTTCCGGCAGACCCTTGAGGTTCGAACACTGGGGTGCGCGCGGAGATTTCGCCTTCTACCTACCTGCACCCCTCCGCCTCGCTAAGATCTAAGCTATGGAAAGAACAGCACAAGAGACACAGGGTTTATACTGGTTCGGGCCACCGTTGTGGTGTAATACCCTACTCCAGTGTGTGGTGTGGTGGATTGCCTCTTGGGCTGATGATGATGAGCAATACAAGGAAGAACAGCCTCGCGAGGGTCTGTTCTTGGCTGGGGGGATGAACTGCTAGGAGGAGTTCAGTCACCCTTCTCTCTCTCTCTTCTCGGTTGCATTCCGATCTCTCCCCCTCTCTTCTGTGGGTGGCTAGTCCTATTTATAGGCAAAGGCCCTGGGCCTCTTCCCCAAATATTGAGCGGGAAAGGCGCCAACAATTGGCCATTTTGAAGGGGAACATCTGGTACACTTATCCTGACTAAAGTTGGTCCTCGCCTGCCAAAGACTCTGGTGGTGACGCTGCCTTGGGCTCCACAATGACTTCCTCCCTGCCGTTGGACTGGTCTTGGTCTCGTTGCACCGAAACGAGTGCCTTTGCTTGATGCTCTCGCCTGCGCTTGCTCCCTTTGCACCAAAGAGGAAAGGAGGACACTGCGCGGGCTGACGCCCGCCTGGCACCCTTGGTCGTCATGGCTTGCATCACGAGCACATCGTGAGGTACCTCGCCTTGATCTCTCCGCCTCCTCGCGAGCCAGCCTGATGAGGCCGTGCCTGAGGAAGCTCCGTGTCGTCCGCCCCGCGAGGCATGGCCCCTCGCGAGGGTCTTGGGTCTGTGTTGATGAAGACGGGCCGTGCTGGGCCCCCTTTTGAGCCACGCCGCAGGCCGCAGGCAGGCAAGTCTGGGGACCCCCGTTCCCAGAACGCCGACAGCACCAAATACTCTAAAGTAACTGACATTTGGCTTCTTGCCAGTAAGGAGCTCATAGGATGTCTTGTTCAGAAGCTTGTGAAGATAAACACGGTTGATGATATGGCATGCAGTATCAATGGCTTCATGCCAGAATTTTCTTGGAGTCTTGTATTCATCAAGCATCGTCCGAGCCATCTCAATAAGTGTTCTGTTCTTGCGTTCAACGATGCCATTCTGTTGTGGCGTGTACGGAGCTGAGAATTCATGTGTGATGCCCAAAGTATCAAGATATGTATCTAGGCCAATGTTCTTGATTTCAGTGCCATTGTCACTTTTGATGTGCTTTATCTTGACGCCATAGTTGTTCATTGCTTGATTGGCGAAGCGTCTGAAGACATCCTGCACTTCAGTCTTGTAGAGGATTATATGCACCCAAGTATATCTTGAATAATCATCGACAATGACAAAGCCATAGAGAAAAGCAGTAGTAGTAAGAGTTGAGTAATGAGTGGGACCGAAAAGATCCATGTGGAGCAGTTCGAAGGGTTGAGTCGTTGTCATGATTGTCTTCGAGAGATGCTTGGCCCTCATCATCTTTCCTGCTTCACAGGCACCGCATAAGTGATCCTTCTTGAACTTGACGCCCTCGATGCCTATGACATGCTTCTTTCTTGCAAGAGTGTGCAAGTTCCTCATGCCAGCATGCCCTAGCCTCTGATGCCAGAGCCAGCATTCTGAAGCTTTTTCTAGAAGACATACGGCAAGCTGTGGTCCTGCTGAGAAATCTACCACGTACAAATCATCTTTCCGATACCCTTCAAACACTAGAGACTTGTCAGATTCCATTAGAACAAGGCAACGATATTTTCCAAACATCACAATCATGTTTAAATCACAAAGCATTGAGACAGACATTAAGTTGAAACCAAGGGATTCAGCAAGCATGACTTTATCCATGTGTTGATCCTTTGAGATTGCAACTCTACCTAGACCCAATACCTTACTTTTACCAGTGTCACCAAATGTGATGTGACTTTTGTCAGATGGACATAAGGTTGAGTCCATAAGAAGGCTTTACTTGCCAGTCATGTGATTGGTACACCCACTATCAATAATCCATTCTGAAGCAGCTGGTGTCGTACCCTACAGTGTAGTTAGGGGGATAGGCTTCACGGAGAGAATTGTGAAGCAAAAATATTTGACGAGCCAGTGGATTATGAAAGCTTAGATCGAGATTAGGACTGATAGGGCAAGTAGCAAGTGACTCAGGAACAAAGTACATAATAAGACCATTTGGGCATTTGATCTTGCGCCCTACAAGATGTTTAAGGTCCCCAGCAATAGCTTCAGACGATTTTGGTTTTCGACTGGAGACCTTTCCCTGCAAAAGAGAGTTAAGCTTTCTTAGCCACCCACATCTTCAAGGGTGGCTTCGAAGCAATGAGTCTAAGTGCAGCATCTAAGAACTTTGGCTTTGGAGCCCTAGCAAAAAGTCTTGCGGGTGGACAATAGTACTCATAAGAATAAGCAGAATAGTTCTTGGTCTTATGAACATGCCGGTTTGATGAAACACGCTCATATTCACAGGCCTGAGTATGGCTTCCCTACAAAACATCTGCATTAGTGCGACCCAGGTGAGTCCTCTATCTATATGAAGCCTTTGGACCGTATGAAGCCTGTGGTCTGGGGTTTGTCTTCTTCACCTGTGGTGTCATGATGACATTCACAGGGAGATTCTCCAAACACCTTTTCGGCACCCATACCTTCTTCATAGGCGGTCCATTCCTGCAGTTAGTACCAATATACCTGGCAAACACTTCACCCTTCCGATTCTTAAAGAGTTTATAGTTTGCATCAAAGGATTCATCAATAACAATGGGATTAGCACAAGTGAAGCCAGATAGGGTGGATGGATCCACTGAAGGTCCCTTTGCAGCAACCCATGTGGTTTTGGGGTACTGCTCAGCTTTCCAGTAAGAGCCATCAGCATTCATTTTCCTTTCGAACCCAACACCCTCTTTCCTAGGGTTTCGGTTCAGGATCTGCCTTTTGAGGACATCACATAGTGTCTGATGCCCTTTGAGGCTTTTGAACATCCCTCTTTCAAGCAATGTCTTCAACCTAGCATTCTCATCAGCAATAGCAGTGGCATCCTCAGCAGAGGGGTTAGTTGTCACATCAGCAGTTGAAGATATTGCAATAGTAGCAGCAGTAGAACAACCAGCAATAGAAGTAGCGTTGTCATGCTCAATACATTTAATACATGGTGGTTCAAATCCTTCCTGAGCTGAACTGATCTTTTTGGCGCGAAGTGACTCGTGTTCCTTTTGAATATCTTCATGAACCGCTCTCAATTTATCAAGATCTTGCTTCCTTTGAAGATAATCATAGGAAAGCTTTTCATGAGTTGTTGAGAGCGTTTCATGACGACTCTCAAGTTCCTCATACTTAACGTGAAGATCTTTTATGTCTTCAATTAAGGACTGACATCGAGTCATTTCAGCGTCTAACAGGTCATCGCTTTTGTCTAACAATTTTTGAATATGTTCCATAGCTTTCTGTTGTTCAGTTGCAATTTTAGCAAGTGTTTTGTAGCTGGGTATGGAACCACAATCAGAGTCATCTTCACTGGAAGTTTGATAGTGAGTAGTGCGCGTGTTTACCTTGGCACCGCGTGCCATGAAGCAGTAGGTAGGAGCAGAGTAGTCCTTGTCATTTGCATCAGTGTCGGTGATGAAGTCATTGTCTTCAGTGTTGAAGATGGACTTGGCAATGTATGTTGTAGCCAGACTTGCAACGCCAGAATCGGACTCCTCCTCAGACTCCACCTCCGCCTCCTCAGAAGCGGACTCCTCCTATGAATCCATTTCCTTGCCAACAAACGCACGTGCCTTGCCAGATGAGCTCTTCTTGTGTGATGAAGACTTTGAGGAAGACTTGGAAGAAGACTTTGAGTATTTCTTCTTCTTCTTGTCGTCAGAGTCATATTCCTTTCTCTTCTTTTTCTTCTTGTTCTCATTGTCCCACTACGGACACTCAGAGATGTAGTGGCCAGGTTTCTTGCACTTGTGGCATGTTCTCTTCTTGTAGTCATGAGCAGAAGCTTCATCATTCCTTGAGCTTGATCATGAGGAATTTCTGAAGCCTTTCTTCTTGGTGAATTTTTGGAACTTCTTCACAACCATAGCAAGCTCCTTTCCAATGTCTTCAGGATCATCAAAACTACTGTCAGACTCTTCTTCAGATGAGGAGACATCTTTTGCCTTCAAGGCACGAGTTCTCCCATAGTTGGGACCGTAGATGTCTCTTTTCTCATAAAGTTGAAACTCGTGTGTGTTGAGCCTCTCAAGTATGTCAGACGGATCGAGTGTTTTGAAGTCAGGACGTTCTTGAATCATCAGAGCTAGGGTGTCAAACGAGCTGTCAAGTGATCTCAGGAGTGTCTTGACAACTTCATGCTTGGTGATCTCAGTGGCGCCGAGGGCTTGAAGCTCATTTGTGATGTCAGTGAGTCAATAAAACGTGAGCTGAACATTCTCATTGTCATTTCTCTTGAAGCGGTTGAAGATGTTGCGAACGACACTGATTCTCTGATCTCTCTGGGTTGAGACACCTTCATTGACCTTGGAGAGCCAGTCCCAGACTAGCTTAGATGTTTCCAAAGCACTCACAAAGACATTCCGTCCTTTGGTCAGATGACCACAGATGATGTTCTTGGCAGTGGAGTCCAGTTGAACGAACTTCTTGACATCAGCAGCGGTGACACCTTCACCAGCCTTGGGAACGCCATTCTTGACGACATACCATAGGTCGACATCAATGGCTTCAAGATGCATGCGCATCTTATTCTTCCAGTAGGGATATTCAGTTCCATCGAAGACGGGGCACGCAGCGGAGACTTTAATTATCCCTGCAGTCGACATAGCTAAAACTCCAGGTGGTTAAACCGAATCACACAGAACAAGGGAGTACCTTGCTATGATACCAATTGAAAGTGCTAGTGATCGACTGGAGGGGGGTGAATAGGCGATTTTTATGAAAGTCTTCAAAACATGGAAGTTTCGAAGACAAACGATAGAAATAAACCTATTAGCATGCAGCAGAAGGTAGACTACACTAGGCATACCATAGTCAAGTATTCAATGGAGTGAAAGCACAATGACTAATAGCAGCTAGGCAGTAAAGATCAGGTAGGAAGATATTGTGAAGCCAATTAGAACAAGCAGTCACTCAGTGAAGACAAAAGATAAAGCAATCATACAATGACTTCACAAGGACCAACAGTAAGTAAAGGGAAGGGAAGGATGAAACCAGTGACTCGTTGAAGACAATGATTTGTTGGACCGGTTCCAGTTGCTGTGACAATTGTACGTCTGGTTAGGGAGGCTGAGATTCAACTCAGAAGACCTCGTCTTCACCTTATTCCCCTTGAGCTAAGGACACCCAGTCCTCGCCCAATCACTCTGGTAAGTCTTCAAGGTAGACTTCCAAACCTTCACAGACTTCGTTCACCGGCGATCCACAGTGACTCTTGGATGCTCAGAATGTGACGCCTAATCGGCTGGAGGATTCACAGTCCTCAAGTGTAATAAGTCTTCAGATCACACAGACAGGAAGACTTAAGTGATGCCTAACACTCTTTGGCTATGGGTGTTTAGGGCTTTATCATCGCAAGGAATTCTCTCTCAAAGGCTTCGAGGTGGGTTGCTCTCAAACGACAAAAGTCGTGCACTAACTCTAAGCAGCCAACCATTTATGGTTGTAGGGGGTGGGCTATTTATAGCCACTAGGAAACCCGGTCTGATTTGTCCGAAATGACCCTGGGTCACTAAGGAACTGACACGTGTTCCAGCGGTCAGATTTCAAACACACACGGCAACTTTACTTGGGCTACAAGCAAAGCTGACTTATCCAACTCTGGACAAGATTTGCTCTCATAGTCTTCACTCAAAGACATAGGATTTTGGTTAAGCATCACTTCAGTCATTCTGACTGGTTATCTTGGACCCCACTTAACAGTACGGTGGTTCCTACGACTCAACAAGGAAAAACACAGAACGACGAAACTGCTAAGTCTTCGTGCTCCATAGTCTTCACGCTATGTCTTCTCTTGTCATAGTCTTCAATGTGAATGCCTTCACATACCACCTTTGACTTCAATGTCTTCATACATTTTTAGGGGTCATCTCTGGTAGGAAAACTGAATCAATGAGGGACTTCTACCTGTGTTATCTTGCAATTCTCACAAACACATTAGTCCCTCAACCAGGTTTGTCGTCAATACTCCAAAACCAACTAGGGATGGCACTAGATGCACTTACACAACCAACACAAAGGACCTTAAAGAGTGCCCCAAAGTTCTACCGAAGAATCACGACGAAAATGTGTGCCAGCCCCTATGCATAGGTTCATGGGCGGAACCCGCAAGTTGGTCACCAAAACATACATCAAGTGAATCACGTGATATCCCGTTATCACCACAGATATCCACGGCAAGACATACATCAAGTGTTCTCAAATCTTTAAAGACTCAATCTGATAAGATTACTTCAAAGGGGAAACTCAATTCATTACAAGAGAGAAGAGGGGGAGGATAAACATAAGATCCAACTATAATAGCAAAGCTCGCGATACATCAAGATCGTGCCAAATCAAGAACACGAGAGAGAGAGAGAGAGAGATCAAACACATAGCTACTGGTACATACCCTCAGCCCCGAGGGAGAACTACTCCCTCCTCGTCATGGAGAGCACCGGGATGATGAAGATGGCCACCGAAGAAGGATTGCCCCCTCCGGCAGGGTGCCGGAACGGGTCTAGATTGGTTTTCGGTGGCTATGGAGGCTTTTGGTGGCAGAACTCCCGATCTATTCTGCGTTAGAATGTTTTTAGGGTATATGGAGATACATAGGTGGAAGAAGTACGTCAGGGGGGCACGAGGGGCTCACGAGGGTGGAGGGCGCGCCCAGGGGGGTGGGCGCGCCCCCCTTCCTCGTGACCTCTTCGCAGATCCCCGACGTGCACTCCAAGTCTTCTGGGCTTCTTTCATTCCAAAAATGAGTTCCGTGAAGTTTCAGGTCAATTGGACTCCGTTTGATTTTCCTTTTCTTCGAAACCCTAAAACAGGGTAAAAACAGAAACTGGCACTGGGCTCTGGGTTAATAGGTTAGTCCCAAAAATGATATAAAAGTGTATAATAAAGCCCATAAACATTCAAAACAGTAGATAATATAGCATGGAGCAATCAAAAATTATAGATACATTGGAGATGTATCAAGGCCCAGTCCATGGGTGTCTCAGATCATGCGCCTTTGTACCTCACGACATGTGCGCCATTTGCTCATAAGAAGAGGTTTCACTTTGAGATGTACTGGACCAAGTTAGAAGGGTTCGATCAAGCCATCGAGGATGCATGGGTATGTGATTAATCTATCATTGACCCCTTCGAAAGACTCAGTGCCCTATTAAGAAACGATGGGGCCTCCTTGCAAGCGTGGGGATAGAGGAAAACAAGGAACAGAAAATTCTAAATGGTGAAGGCTACTTGGGTCATTTTCAGGCTTGATAAAGCGCAAGATTTTAGGCAGCTCTCGGACAAGGAGTCTTGGCTTCGACGCTCTCTAAAGCTCGTTGTACTTGTCTTGGCTTCCTTGGAAAGGATCATTGATAGGCAATGATTAAGATTTCGATGGCTAAAGGAAGGGGGCACTGTAACACCCACGATGCGGCTATATCTCCCATCTGTCGGAGCACGACTTAGAGGCATAACCGCACTGTAGGCAATGTCGCAAGAGGGGTCATCTTTACACATCCCATGTACTGAATAAGAAAGAGATACATAGTTGGCTTACAATCGCCACTTCACACAATAACATAAAAATAGCATTACAATCATCCAGATACAATCAAGGTCCGACTACGGAACCAAAATAAAGACAACCCCAAATGCATAAGATCCCCGATCGCCCCAACTGGGCTCCACTACTAATCGTCTGGAAAGGAAACGTAGTATCGTCCTGAGTACTCATCGAACTCCCACTTGAGCTCAGTCGTATCTCCTGGAACGGTATCATCGGCACCTGCATCTGGTTTTGGAAGTAAACTGTGAGTCACGGGGACTCAGCAATCTCACACCCTCGCGATCAAGACTATTTAAGCTTATAGGTAGGGAAAAGGTATGAGGTGGAGCTGCAGCAAGCACTAGCATATATGGTGGCTAACATACGCAAATGAGAGCGAGAAGAGAAGGCAATGCACGTTCGAGAATCTATGATCAAGAAGTGATCCTAGACTACTTACGTTCAAGCATAACCCGAGACCGTGTTCTCTTCCCGGACTCCGCCGAAAAGAGACCATCACGGCTACACACGTTGTTGATCCATTTTAATTAAGTTAAGTTTCAAGTTTTCTACAACCGAACATTAACAAATTCCCATCTGCCCATAACCGCGGGCATGACTTTCGAAAGTTCAAATCCCTGCAGGGGTGTCCCAACTTAGCACATCACAAGCTCTCACGGTCAACGAAGGATATTCCTTCTCCCAAGACGACCCGATCAGACTCGGAATCCCGGTTACAAGACATCTCGACAATGGTAAAACAAGTCCAGCAAGACCACCCGCTGTGCCGACAAATCCTGATAGGAGCTGCACATATCTCGTTCTCAGGGCACACCAGATAAGCTAAGCATACGGGAGCCAACGTAACCCAAGTTGCCAAGGGACGGCCCCGCACAGTGCTCTAGGTTGGACCAACACTTAGAGAAGCACTGGCCCGGGGGTTTAAAATAAAGATGACCCTTGAGTCCGTGAAACCCAAGGGAAAAAGGCTAGGTGGAAAATGGTAAAACCAAGGTTGGGCCTTGCTGGAGGAGTTTTATTCAAGGCGAACTGTCAAGGGGTTCCCATTATAACCCAACCGTGTAAGGAACACAAAATCAAGGAACATAACACCGGTATGGCGGAAACTAGGGCGGCAAGAGTGGAACAAAACACCAGGCATAAGGCCGAGCCTTCCACCCTTTACCAAATATATAGATGCATTAAAGTAGACAATATATAATAGTCATATCCCAAAAAAACATGTTCCAACAAGGTACAAACTTCAAACTTCACCTGCAACTAGCAACGCTATAAGAGGGGCTGAGCAAAGCGGTAACATAGCCAAACAACAGTTTGCTAGGCCAAGGTGGGTTAGAGGTTTGACATGGCAATATGAGAGGCATGATAAAGCATGTGGTAGGTATCGCGGCATAGGCATAGCAAAAGAGCGAGCAACTAGCAAGCAAAGATAGAAGTTATTTCGAGGGTATGGTCATCTTGCCTGCAAAGTTCTCCGAGTCGGCGTAAGCTTGATCCTCGTAAGCATACTCAACGGGTTCCTCGATCACGTACTCGTGTCCCGGCTCTACCCAAAGCAAGAACACAAGCAAAGGGAAACACGATCAACCACAATGCAATGCGCAAGCAACATGATGCAAAACATGGCATGATATGCGGGATGTAATATGCAATGCATATGTGTGCTTTGGAAAGGAAAGATTGAACCAGGCCTCAACCTGGCAATCCAAATGCGCCGCTAGAAAGAAGAGTTGATTTCGGTCGAAATCGATATAAAGATCACCGGAATCGGATGCACGGTTTGCAAATGGCAAGCGAAACAATAATGGCACAAAGCTGCAATTAATAGCACGATGCCATCTAAATGCATCAAGAAAAATAAGCTAGTGCACTCTAACATAGCAACAAAGCACATGGCAGTGATCCACTCAAGATGCTTGACAAAAGATGAACACTGAGCTACGGCTAATTCACACAATAGCAGGTTCAAACAAGCATGGCAAAAGTGCAAAAGATATCAGGTTCCCAGACTTAGTGAAAATAACAAGTCAGGATTTAACATCAGGAAGCAATGTTTAGAGCAAGATAACAACATGCTACAGGAACATATCATGGAAAATCAAGGCATGGCATGAAACTACTCAAAGCATATAACAAAAGTCCCTTACTGACCATAAGTCAAAAGGGATCAGAAAATACAATGGCACCCATGTAAACATAGCAAGTTTCGTTAACAGATTCAGACTTAGCAGAAAACTGGACATGGCAAAAACAGAGTTACATAGGCATGTTTACGAGCTCGATGCACTCACCACAAGGCATTGCATGAGAAACTAAGAATACACCCATCAAGAAGACATGTTCAATAAGCTAACCATGGCAATAGAACTCACATAGCATGCATGGATCAACTACAACAACCTCGGCAAAATTGATTAACACGTAAACAATCTGCCAGGAACATTTTATAGCCAAAGTAGAGCAAGATCGAGTCATGCTAGGGTGCTCCGTAATTGCAAACAAAGACATGAATGGATAGAGCATAACAATATGTCAAAATCATCCTTACTAAACTTGCTCAAAAGAGGCATGGATCACTCTGTAGCAACATGAATACATGGCATAAAAATATCATCAGGGAAATGACTTAGAAGAATTCTAATTCCGTGAAATCAGCAATATTACGAGAGCTACTTTGCATGCTTGTGCTAGTCACCACAAAGATCACAAAAATACATGGCATACACCTGTGTAAAGATGGCATGGCATAGCCCAGAACACATGTAGGGCTCAAGTTCATAGGAGGCACACATTAAACATGGCAAAAATGAAAAATGCCCATAATCTGCTAAGAATCTGAAACTAACAATACATAGCACTCTTGCAACAGCATTTAGGGCATCAAGACGAACTCAAATGAACATGGTGCAATGGAATGAAATGAAGTGCACATCCAGACGAACAATTTGATATGCTACACGCCCAAAACGGAGCTACAGATGCAAAGATATGACATGATGAAGGTAGCTAAAAATATGAGGAACTAGGGACTTAGATAAAAACACAAGTCAACCTAGGGTTTCTCTCAGATCTGGATCCAGGCGGCACAGAGTTCGATGATCGCCAGAACAGTGCAGGGGCTCGCCGGCGCGCTCGTCGGTGCGGGGGAAGCTGCGGTGGCCGGCGACGACCGGCGTCGAGCGGCGGGAGAGGAGGCGGCGGTGGAGTCGGTGACCGGTGACCGATGGCAGCGCGGAGGTGGCTGGCATCGGGCGGCGCGCTGGTCGGAGAAGGAGGCCGGCGTGGGGCGTGGCGAGGAGGCGGCGGTCGCCAGTGAGCTTCCGGGCGGCGGGGTCGAACGGGCGCGGGCGGCGGCCGACTAGGCCTCGGGGGCCCGCGTCGGGCCTGGCGGGCCGGCGGCGATGTGGGGCGCAGCGCCTCAGTGAACCAGGAGGCGGCACATGGCGGCGGCGAGGGCGGCGGACATGTCCGTCGGTGGGAAATTCGTCCGGCGGCGGAGAAGGGAAGTAGGTTAGGGTTTCATCCGCAATTTCGTGGGGATGCACCTATTTATAGATAGAAGGAGCTAGGAGACACCAAATGGAGCACGGTTTTCGACCACGCGATCGTGATTGAACAACCGAGATGATGGATGGGGTTTAGGTGGGTTTTGGGCCACTTTGGAGGGGTGTTGGGCTGCAACACACACGAGGCCTTTACAGTTCCTCGGTTAACCGTTGGAGTATCAAACGAAGTCCAAATGGCACGAAACTTGACAGGCGGTCTATCGGTAGTATACCAAGGCCGCTTGGCAAGTCTCGGTCCAATCCGAGAACGTATAACACTCGCACACGAAAAGAGGCAAAAGGGGACGCCGAAGGTCGTAGGAGTGCCGGAATGCAAAATGGACAACGGGGAAAATGTTCGGATGCATGAGACGAACACGTATGCAAATGCGATGCACATTATGACATGATATGAGATGCATGACGAAGACAAAAGCAAAACGAAGACAAAACCCAACCACGAGGGAATATCATAACTTAGTGCCAAAAATGGCAAGAGTTGGAATACAAATATGGCAAGTTACATACGGGGCGTTACAACCCTCCACCACTACGAAAGGATCTCGTCCCGAGATCTAGGACTGGAAAAACTCCGGATATTCGGAACGGAGGTGGTCCTCGCGTTCCCAGGTGCCTTCACGGACGGAATGATGTGACCACTTCACTTTTAGGAATTTGATAGACTTGTTGCGAGTCTTGCGCTCAGTTTTTTCAAGAATAGCAACGGGATGCTCATGATAAGACAGGTCTTCTTGGAGATCAATCTCTTTGAAGTTGATGGTGCGGTCAAGAGTCTTCAAACACTTGCGGAGCTGAGACACGTGAAACACGTCGTGCATGTTTGCAAAGTTGGACGGAAGCTCAAGTTGATAGGCGAGATCGCCTCTTATTTAAAGATCTTGAAAGGACCCACGTATCTAGTGGCAAGCTTCCCTTTGATACCGAAGCGACGAGTACCTTTCATTGGAGAGACGCGGAGGTAGACATGTTCTCCGATCTCAAAAGCCAAGTCACGATGCTTGCTATCATAGTAACTCTTCTGGCGCGATTGCACGGCTTTGAGATTTTCACGAATGACTTTGCACATTTCTTCAGCCTCTGTGATCAAGTCATTGCCAAGAAGTTGGCGTTCACCAGTCTCTGACTAGTTAAGAGGAGTACGACACTTTCTGCCATAGAGAATCTCGAATGGGGCCTTGCCCGAACTCGCTTGGAAGTTGTTGCTATAGGAGAACTCGGCATACGGAAGACAATCTTCCCACTTCATACCGAAAGAAATGACACAAGCCCTGAGCATATCTTCAAGAATTTGATTGACTCGCTCGACTTGGCCACTAGTTTGTGGATGAAAAGTTGTGCTGAAGCGAATGTTGGTGCACATGGCCTTCTGAAAGGAGTCCCAGAACTTAGAGGTAAAGATGCTTCCATGATCTGAAGATATCAACTGCGGAATGCCATGCAGAGAGACAATCCTGGAGGTATATAGCTCTACCAACTAAGCTGTTGTGATAGATTCTTTGATAGGAAGAAAATGAGCCACTTTAGTGAGCTTGTCGATGACAACGAAGATAGCATCATTGCCACGCTTGGACTTGGGAAATCCAGTCACGAAGTCCATCTCAATATGGTCAAACTTCCATTCTGGAATGGCAAGAGGTTGGACGAGACCAGCTGGTCGTTGGTGTTCTGCTTTCACTCTTCTGCAGACATCACATTCATTCACGAACTAAGCAATCTCGTGCTTCATTCGAGTCCACCAATACGACTGCTTGAGTTCATGGTACATCTTTGTACTTCTGGGATGAATAGAGAGGAGTGAATTGTGAGCCTCGTTCATAATGAATTTACGAAGGTCACCCTTAGGAACAACAATGCTATCCTCGAAGAAAAGAGTATCCTTGTCATCAAGGCGATAGCACTTGTACTTGGGTTGGCTCTTGGCAATCCCAATCTTCACCTTCTTCACCATGGCATCAAGAAGTTGAGCCTCGCAAATCTGATCTTCCAAAGTAGGAGAGACTTGGAGGTTGGCAAGGAATCCTTGAGGAACAACTTGGAGATTAAGTTTGTGGAAAGCTTCACAAAGCTCTGGTTGGTAGGGCTTGAGAATCAAACTGTTGCAGTAAGCCTTCCTGCTCAATGCGTCGGCAATGACATTGGCCTTGCCTGGAGTATATTCAATACTCGTATTATACTCTTGAATCATTTCGACCTAACGAGTCTGCCTGAGGTTGAGGTTGGGCTGAGTGAAGATGTACTTGAGACTCTTGTGATCAGTGAAGATGTCCAGTTTTCTTCCCAACAAGAGATGTCTCCAAGTTAAAAGAGCATGGACAACTGCCGCCAACTCGAGGTCATGAGTGGGGTACTTCTTTTCGATGGGCTTCAACTGGCGAGAGGTATAGGCGATAACTTTCTTCTCTTGCTGAAAGTGCATTATATCGACTAGAGGGGGGTGAATAGGCGATTTTTCTGAAAGTCTTCAAAACATGGAAGTTATGAAGACAAACGATAGAAATAAACCTATTACCATGCAGCAGAAGGTAGACTACACTAGGCAAACCATAGTCAAGTATTCAATGGAGTGAAAGCACAATGACTAGTAGCAGCAATGTAGTAAGGATCAGGTAGGAAAATATTATGAAGCCGAATAGAACACGCAGTCACTCAGTGAAGACAAAAGATAGTGCAATCATACAATGACTTCACAAGGACCAACAGTAAGTAAACGGAAGGGAAGGATGAAACCAGTGACTCGTTGAAGACAATGATTTGTTGGACCAGTTCCAGTTGCTATGACAACTGTACGTCTGGTTAGGGCGGCTAGGTATTTAAACCTGAGGACACACAGTCCCGGACACCCAGTCCTGAACACGCAGCTCAGGACACCCAGTCCTCACCGTATTTCCCTTGAGCTAAGGTCACACAGACCTCGCCCAATCACTCTGGTAAGTCTTCAAGGTAGACTCCCAAACCTTCACAGACTTTGTTCACCGGCAATCCACAATGTCTCTTGGATGCTCAGAACGCGACGCCTAACCGGCTGGAGGATTCACAGTCCTCAAGTGTAATAAGTCTTCAGATCACACAGACAAGAAGACTTAAGTGATGCCTAACACTCTTTGGCTCTGTGTGGTTAGGGCTTTATCCTCGCAAGGAATTCTCTCTCAAAGGCTTCGAGGTGGGTTGCTCTCAAACGACAAAAGTTGTACTCTAACTCTGAGCAGCCAACCGTTTATGGTTGTAGGGGTGGGCTATTTATAGCCACTAGGCAACCCGACCTGATTTGTCCGAAATGACCCTGGGTCACTAAGGAACTGACACGTGTTCCAACGGTCAGATTTCAAACTCACGCGGCAGCTTTACTTGGGCTACAAGCAAAGCTGACTTGTCCGACTCTGGACAAGTTTCGCTCTCATAGTCTTCACTCGAAGACATAGGTTTTGGTTAAGCATCACTTCAGTCATTCTGACTGGTTCACTTGGACCCCACTTAACAGTACGGTGGTTCCTATGACTCAACAAAGAAGAAACAGAACTACAAAAGATCTAAGTCTTCGAGCTCCATAGGCTTCATGCAATGTCTTCTCTTGTCATAGTCTTCAATGAGAATATCTTCATATACCACCTTTGACATCAATGTCTTCATACATTTTTAGGGGTCATCTCTGGTAGGAAAACCGAATCACTGAGGGACTTCTACCTGTGTTATCCTACAATTCTCACAAACACATCAGTCCCTCAACTAGGTTTGTCGTCAATACTCCAAAACCAACTAGGGGTGGCACTAGATGCACTTACAATCTCCCCCTTTTTGGTGATTGATGACAAACTAGTTGAAGTTTTCAACGGGGAATATAATATGTGAAATTGTAAAGAATAAGGAATTGTCTTCATAAGTTGCAAGGGCTCCCCCTGAAGATGTGCATATAAGTAATTTGCTTTTGGAATGCAAATGCACATGGCAGGTTGTACTTGTGGAGATCCTCTTCAACTTATGATGACAATCCACTATGCATGTGAAGGTATGTGAAGATAATGACATGCATAATGGAAAATGGACGTCTGCAAAATGATCTAAGTGCGGAATTTATCGTCGCACATGCGGAATTTATCATCGCATGACAAAGTAGCAAATAAGTAGCACACGACCATCGAGTTTAAGTGTTACAACTCAAAGAACCAAATGTATCAAAATGAGAGTTGTAAACACGAAGCAAAATATAAAGCACCCGCCCATATGGACCCGCTTGAAGACTATCAAACTCATATGCTTCTCCCCCTTTTGTCAGTAAGGACCAAAAAGGTTTGAAGACATAGAGCATATACTCATTCCCATGAAGAGTAGGTGAAGCAGCAGGGTCGTCGGTGGTGTTCAGCGGTGCAGAAGAACTTGGAGCAGTGTCGAAGCGTGCTGAAGGAGGCGGCGGTGAAGTGGCATCGTCTTCATCCTCGATCACTCTGGCATTCATAGTTGCAGCAGAGGAAGAGAACTCAGAGTCTTCGAGAGATGGAGTTCGTCGCAGCATGGCCCTTCGAGGAGGTGTGGAGTCAAACTTGAAGCGTTCAGAGAAGCCATCCTCCTGAAGATCATCTTCAGAGCACATCAGCGTCAGCCCTTTCCATGTGCGTCGAGAGGTTTCATGGGCAACAAAAGCATTCTTCGTGGCAAGATTGCGAATGCGGTTGACATCCACCAAGAGGCTTTGCATTTGGCGCTTCAGCCAGTCATGATGCCTATCATGTTTCTGATGAAGAGCCACTAGAATCTCTCGGTCATTAAGAACACGAGTGCACTTTTTTGGTCGTTGGGCAGTTGTGCTGTCGGTGGCTTCAGTAAGGGCAGGATGTCGTGCACGTGTAGTTCCAGCCAAAGGATATACACGAGTGACTGCTTCAACTCCTTCAATATTCTAAGAAAAACTTTGATGCTCCGCATTCTGAAGACTTAGAGGTTCCTTGGCAGGCTCAGGATAAATGGCTTCAATAGACATATCCACATCAGGCAGAAAGATCTGATGATTGCGAGCAGATGGCTGATATGAGATAGCGGAGTGGAGTTTGATCAGCCGCATTATCCATGGAGCGTAGAACTTCAAGCCAAATAGATCAGAGCCTGATGCAGCAAGTTGGCGGATGAAGAAGTCCTGTGCATTGAAGCATTTGCCATGAAGAATATAGAAGACCAAGGTCTTCATTGCACCTTCCAGCTTGGCATGTGGAGAGTGTCCTTTGATGGGCCAGAGAGTTCGCCTTATGATGTGATAAATAGTTCTTGGCAGATACTCAAGGTCTTCAACAAAGAACTCTTTGGGATATGCAGCATCTTGGGGCAATGGCTTCATCATACTAAGCATCTGACTCATGTTGGGTTCAGGCTTCTGAAAGATGCTTTCCACAGCTTCACTGTGGATCTGACAGCCAATTTCGTAGAGATCGCCATGAGTGGGTAGACCAATGAGCTCAATGATGTCAAAGGCTTTGGCTTCGTGATGAACGTTTCCTGTCATCCACTCCAGGACCCAAGTCTTCGGATCTCTATTGTACCCGCGGATGTGAAGTGTGGCATAGAATTGGAGCAGCAACTCTTCATTCCAATGCTCTTGGTCGGTGACGAACGGCAGCAATCCAACCTCTTTGAAGCAATCCAGAGCTTCTTCCAGGCAGGGCAGACCAGCTATTGCTTCAATGTCAAGACGCTTGTGTGAGAAGATGCGACCTTGATTGTATAGAATGCAGGAGTAATAGCTTCGCTGCGGATAGCTCGAGAACCGATCAGATGATATTTTTTTCCCGTGAGTAGGGGTTCCTGGAGCTATTGAAGAAGGTGTTGTCTGCTTTGAAGCCATTGACATTGAAGGATCCAGGTGCTGATGCAGGACCTGGAAACCTGGGCAATCTTGGGATTGGCTTCTGTACCTGAGGCATGTGCTCAACATGATAGTCGAACTGAGGACCAGTAGCAGGCGCAGGAACAGAAGCAGTGGGATCAGTGGCTTCGCTGACTTCTGGTGCTTGGGTTGGTGAAGGCTCCACATTAGCTTCAGCCATGACAGCGTCAGTGGCTTCATTGGTGTTGGTGGTGGCAGCCTCAAGATTATCAACCTCCACTTGACGAGCTGGAGGGTCGGTCACAGTCACGTTCTCCTTGAGAACAGCTTCTTGGTGGGACGGGGGAGTAGCAGCTTTTGGGGTTTCTTCTTCATCGGCTGATGCAGCCGGAATGTCTTCAGCAACTTTAGCTTCAGACTCAGAGACTGGAGGCCTTGGTCCTTTGCGAAGCCTGCGTAACGCTGGCGACGCCTGTGGAGTTGGAGTTGGCTGGGCCTCAAAGTCTTCTTCCTCTTGTGCTTGTGGGCGATCAGCCCATGATTCATCCTGAGCAATTGGCGTCAGAGGACGACCAATGCTGATGAGTTCGCTGTGCGTTAGCACAGGCGATGATACCTGTTGGTGCTCGAGCTGAGGAAGAACTGCATCATCTTCAACATGGTCATGGTGACCAATGTCTTCAGCAGCGATGGTATCAACTGCTGGAAAGTCTTCAGCTTCATGAGCCTCTGTGAAAGCAGGCTCATGGACAGTCAGTTGACGTTCTTGAGGTTCAGCATCAGGGCGAACCATGGAGATGGGTTCAACAATCAAGGGCTCTGTGGGAGCAGCCCGTTCCTTCTTGGTCTTCCGCTTCTTCTTAGAGGGGGCAGGAGCAGAGGCTTCAGGATGTTTCCTCTTCCTTGCTTCAGCCTCAGCAGTCCTCGTCTTCTTCAGCTCTGAAGCGGTTGACCGGGCCTTTGGCTTCGAGCCAGTCATGCTAGTTGGGAAGACAATGGGATCTGCTTCCTGCCTTGGTGCGTTGGGTTCGTCCACAGTGGGCTTCTTCTTCTGCTTAGCAGCCATCCTGGGATCAATGCCCGGACGCCCAAGGGCCTTGCGCTTTTCAGCCTCATTGTAGCCCTGCACACACTTGTCAACCAGGCTCTTCATGCGCTCCCGAGAACCCTGAGCTTCTGCGCGTTTCTTGAGAAAGGCTTCTTTGAGCTCGTGCAGCATAATCTTGAAGTTTTTCACCTCTTGCACGCTGAGCTTGGCCATATGATTCTTGAACTGAGCTTTCTCAAAGTCAATCTTTTGCTTCAGTTCAACAATGCGCTGGGCGATAGCTAATTCTGAAGTAATGGCGCCATGGAAGGCGACACTGAGGCCAATGGGTAGTTGCAGATCTTCGAAGCTGATGTTGGGCGTGTCAAACCACTCATCAATGAAGTTGTGGATGATTGTCACGTCAAAGAGAGGCAGATCATTGAAGATTTCTGCTTCTTCTTTTCTCTTAATGAGTTGCTCAAGAGCGTCATCTGCAAGATCTTCATCACTAGACAGATCAATGGCATCATTTTGCAGAATGGCAGCAGCTGTCAGTTCTTGGCCGGTGTGTGGCAGAGGCATCTTGACCTTCTGGGGCTTGGAGATGCGTGAGAAATCTTCAGACTGCACACTGTCTTCAGGAGGTGCAGTGGCCAGTGGCTTCGCCCGTGAGATTTTTGGTGCAAAGGCAGGCTTTGAAGCTTTTGGCTGCTTCAGCTTCTTTGGCTTCGGCGCTGCAAGCGCTTCATCTGATTTAGCGTCATCTGCAGGCTCATTCACGGCAGTCCCTTGAACCACGATATGGGTGATGAGACCTTCAAGGTTGTAGAAGGGCCCAAGTAGATTGGGTTCAGCTTCGCGAGTTCCATCGGCACGGGGAGCAGAGGGGCCAGGGTTGAAGTCTAAACCCAAAGACCTCTTGTTCTGCTTCGCTGAGTTCTTGGCAAACTGGAAGTTGCGCTTGAACAGATTGTCGTCACGGCACCATAGTAGTGACGATGGGTGTGCATCTGCAGCCTGTGGCCCACGGACCATGCAGGGATAGAAGCCTTGATCAATGGCTTCTTCTCTGGACCTGGGTTGAAGATTCTTGTATAGCATGTCTCCCCACGGTCGCTTGATGGCATTTTTTTCAGCATATTCTTGGGTCACAAACCGGTATTTGAACCATTGTTCTGCCCAATATCTTCGAATGCACCGGATTCGGGTCTTGCGCTGATTATAATCCTCTTCAGGATCTGTCTTGTAAAGTTCTAAGAGGTCATCAGGCAGATCTCTTGATGTTCCGCCACGATGCTGTCTGCCTCCCTTCCTTGCAGATTTCTCTGAAGCCATGAATTTTAAACTGAAAGGCTTCAATACGTTCAAAGGCTTTAAAGGTTTTCGCTTGCTGGACAAACAGGAACTGGCTTCGGGAGAATTTATATGATCTTGTAAGTATTCTACAAATGAATGTAGACTATGAGAAACAAGGGATTCTCCCACAGACATGTACATGTGACAGCATTAAGGTGCGAGGGAAGGGGAAGAGGTCATATGCATTCTCAGAAGATTTTGAAGATAAATCAGTTTAGAAGACATTGACCTCATCGTGCGAAGACATTCACTCATAGATAAGGAGTTGGTTCCAGATTTGTATGAATCCAGAGATCAGTACAAGTGAGGAATCTAACTACTTTGTGAAGCATAAGTGAATATACTAGGCATGTTATGAGATGCAGTATGAAAGAGATCCAACTTGTGTGAATAGAAACTGCTTGTGGTAGAACGTGACAAATCTATAGGATCAAGGGGGCCGTAAAAAGGAAGTTTTATTTAGCACACGAAGAACTGCTAGACGGAGTGGAAGAGGAGGCCGAGCAGTTCGATCTTCCGTGCCCTAACTTGGCGACGGAGGACACCTACGGCGACGGCGGAGAAGATGATGTCCGCGGTCGGCATGAAGACGGCGTTGGAGAGGTTGCGGCAGCGAAGCGCTTCGTCGCCGGCGTCGTCGTCGTCGAGGGCTAGCGGTGGCGCTAGGGTTCGTGCGAGAGTGAAAGAAGAGCTAATGACTGCGGTGAGGCGTGTATTTATAGGTACAGGGGCGGCTCAGTGTTATTACACAGGTGCCCCTGGCGATTCACATCTGAGGAACACGTGGCCATCATGCAGCATGTCGGAGGTTGTTCCACGTCCCACGGACGCCTGGATTGTCGGGTGGTCGTTCCCACTTCTCCGGGTTTCATGTGAAGGAATGAGCATTGAAAACGGACTTAATGTTTGTCTCTGTATCTTCTGCTGACAAGGACGCAGAGAAGACATTCGACAGTTTCAATAGAATGCATATGACTTGGAGAGATAGAGTTTGAGATAGAAAGCATAGAGAGGTTAGGGTCCGATCACATTCACTTAGTTCAAAAGATTCAACAAGAAGACATAGCTATAAGTGAATGCTGTAGAGGACAGAACACTAGTATATATATAAATATATTCAACATAGTGAAGATAATCATGAAGACATGTTGAGATTGAAGCCAAACCAAATGTGAAGACATAGCAAATGTAACGCCATGAGTGAAACACTTCAAACAGAACATTTGGTGGTGGCGTTACCCACCTTATAGGAAGTATTAGACCCAGACACGGCGCACAATTATCGTGGTGCTCCGAAGTCAAATTCCACATTAAAGTATTCACACTTAGAATGTATGTCTTCATTGATTGAAGATATACTTTACTTCGTGTGTTGCACATCTAAGTCATCAATATGCATAAGTGTTAGGATGTGTGCCTGATCACAGGACATTTGAGGATTCCAAGATATTTAGCTCACACCGTAACTTGCAAAATCTCTTCTCATCCAAGGGCTTGGTGAAGATATCTGCCAATTGCTCTTCAGTGTTGACGTGTATGATATCAATGTCTTCCTTCACAACATGATCTCTGAGAAAGTGATGATGAATTTCAATGTGCTTTGTCTTCGAGTGCTGAACTGGGTTGTTGGCAATCTTGATGGCGCTTTCGTTGTCGCAGTAGAGTGGCACTTGCTTCAGATGAATGCCATAGTCCTTGAGTGCTTGCTTCATCCACAGAAGCTGAGCGCAGCAAGATCTAGCAGCAATGTATTCAGATTCAGCAGTGGAGAGAGATACACAGTTCTGCTTCTTTGAAGACCAACATACAAGTGATCGTCCCAGAAAATGACATGTGCCTGATGTAGACTTGCGATCCACTTTGTCACCAGCATAATCAGCATCCGAGAATCCAACCAGATCAAACTCTGAGCCCTTTGGATACCATAATCCTAGAGTTGGGGTGTGAGACAAATATCGAAGAATTCGTTTCACAGCTAAGTGATGCGACTCCTTTGGTGCCGCTTGGAATCGAGCACACATGCAAACACTGAGCATAATATCTAGCCTAGATGCACATGGATAAAGTAAAGAACCAATCATGGAGCGGTATACCTTTTGATCGAACTCTTTACCATTGTCGTCGGGGCCCAGATGATGTTTGGCTGGCATTGGCGTCGTGAAGCCTTTGCAGTCTTGCATACCGAACTTCTTCAGGCAATCTTTGAGATACTTCTCTTGAGATACGAAGATGTCGTTGCGTTGCTATCGTATTTGAAGACCGAGGAAGAACTTCAGCTCTCCCATTATGGACATCTGATATTGCTCTTGCATCATATATCCAAACTCTTCACTGTACTTCTGATTGCTGCAGCCGAAGATGATGTCATCCACATATATTTGGCACACAAAAAGTTCACCATCATATGTCTTCGTGAAGAGAGTGGGGTTGAGGGAACCAGGTATGAAGCCTTTGCTCTTCAGGAAGTATTTGAGTGTGTCATACCAAGCTCGAGGGGCTTGTTTGAGGCCATACAGTGCCTTGTTGAGCTTGTATACCATGTCAGGATGTTTTGGATCTTCGAAGCCAGGCGGTTGTGCAACATACACTTCTTCTTCAATCTTGCCATTGAGAAAGGCGCTCTTCACATCCATTTGATATAGAAGTATGTTATGATGATTTGCATAGGCCAGCAGTATGCGTATGGCTTCAAGTCTAGCCACAGGAGCAAATGTTTCATCAAAGTCAATGCCTTCCACTTGAGTATATCCTTGAGCAACGAGACGAGCTTTGTTTCTGACAACTTGACCATGCTCATCTTGCTTGTTGCGGTATATCCATTTGGTGCCTATTATGTTATGCTTCCGAGGATCAGGACGCTTAACCAGTTCTCATACATTATTCAGCTAAAACTGTTGAAGCTCTTCTTGCATAGCTTGAATCCATTCAGGCTCCATGAAGGCTTCTTCAACTTTCTTGGGTTCTGTTATTGAGACGAATGCGAAGTGCCCACAGAAATTTGCTAGCTGAGTTGCCCTTGAACGAGTGAGGGGACCAGGTGCATTGATGCTATCAATTATTCTCTCAATCTGCACTTCATTGGCAACACGAGGATGTACAGGGCGAAGATTTTGCTCTTGCTGATCATTGTCATTGTTAGTGGGATTGTCTTCAGGCTGAGCATTGTCTTCAGGTTGATCAGGTGCGGAGATGATAAGTTCCTCTTTAGGTTGAGCTTCAGAGGGTATGATTTCTCCAGTTCCCATTAGCTTGATTGATTCGCTGGATGGAACTTCATCTAGCACATTTGGCAGGTGCTCTCTTTGTGAACCGTTAGTCTCATCAAATCGCACATCCACTATTTCAACCACTTTATAATGAAAGAGATTGAAGACTCTGTAGGAGTGTGAATCCTTTCCATATCCAAGCATAAAACCCTCATGTGCTTTTGGTGCAAATTTTGAAGTGTGATGTGGATCCTTGATCCAGCACCTGGCGCCAAATACTCTGAAGTAACTGACATTTGGCTTCTTGCCAGTAAGGAGCTCATAATATGTCTTGTTCAGAAGCTTGTGAAGATAAACACGATTGATTGTATGGCACGCAGTATCAATGGCTTCAGGCCAGAATTTTCTTGGAGTCTTGTATTCATCTAGCATCATTCAGGCCATCTCAATGAGTGTTCTGTTCTTGCGTTCGACGACGCCATTCTGTTGTGGTGTGTACGGAGCTGAGAATTCATGTGTGATGCCCAAAGTATCAAGATATGTATCAAGGCCAGTGTTCTTGAATTCAGTGCCATTGTCACTTCTGATGTGCTTTATCTTGGCGCCATAGTTGTTCATTGCTCGATTGGCGAAGCGTCTGAAGACATCCTGCACTTCAGTCTTGTAGAGGATTATGTGCACCCAAGTATATCTAGAATAATCATCAACAATGACAAAGCCATAGAGACAAGCAGTAGTAGTAAGAGTTGAGTAATGAGTGGGACCGAAAATATCCATGTGGAGCAGTTCGAAGGGTCGAGTGATTGTCATGATTGTCTTCGAGGGATGTTTGGCCCCCGTCATCTTTCCTGCTTCACAGGCACCGCATAAGTGATCTTTCTTGAACTTGACGCCCTCGATGCCTATGACATGCTTCTTCTTTGCAAGGGTGTGGAGGTTCCTCATGCCAGTATGCCCTAGCCTCCGATGCCAGAGCCAGCATTCTGAAGCTTTTGCTAAAAGACATACGGCAAGCTGTGGTCCTGCTGAGAAATCTACCATGTACAAATCATCTTTCCGATACCCTTCAAACACTAGAGACTTGTCAGATTCCATTAGAACAAGGCAGCGATATTTTCCAAACATTACGATCATGTTCAAATCGCAAAGCATTGAGACAGATTAAGTTGAAGCCAAGGGACTCAACAAGCATGACTTTATCCATGTGTTGATCATTTGAGATTGCAACTCTACCTAGACCCAATACCTTACTTTTACCAGTGTCAGCAAATGTGATGTGACTCTTGTCGGATGGACGTAAGGTTGAGTCCATAAGAAGGCTTCTTTTGCCAGTCATGTGATTGGTACATCCACTATCAATAATCCATTCTGAAGACGCTGGTGTCATACCCTACAGTGCAGTTAGGGGGATAGGCTTCACGAAGAGAATTGTGAAGCAAAAACATTTGACGAACCAGTGGGTTATGAAATCTTAGATCCAGATTAGGACTAATAGGGAGAGTAGCAAGCGATTCAGGAACGAAGTACATAGTAAGACCATTCGGGCATTTGATCTTGCGCCCTACAAGATGTTTAAGGTCCCCAGCAATAGCGTCAGACAATTTTGGTTTTCTGCTGGAGACCTTTCCCTGCAAAAGAGAGTTAAGCTTTCCTAGCCACCCACATCTTCAAGGGTGGCTTAGAAGCAATAAGTCTAAGTGCAGCATCTGAGAACTTTGGCTTTGGAGCCCAAGCAAACAGTCTTGCAGGTGGACAATAGTACTCGTAAGAATAAGCAGAATAGTTCTTGGTCTTATGAACATGGCGGTTTGATGAACCGCGCTCATATTCATAAGCCTGAGTATGGTTTCCCTGCAAAACATTTGCATTAGTGTGACTCAGGTGAGTCCTCTGTCTATGTGAAGCCTTTGGACCGTATGAAGCCTGTGGTCTGGGGTTTGTCTACTTCACCTGTGGTGTCATGATGACATTCACAGGAATATTCTCCATACACTTTTTCGGTACCCAGATCTTCTTCATAGGCGGTCCATTCCTGCAGTTAGTACCAATGTACCTGGCAAACACTTCACGATTTTGATTCTTAAATAGTTTATAGTTTGCATCAAAGGATTCATTAATGACAATAGGGTTAGCACAAGTGAAGCCAGATAGAGTGGATGGATCTGCTGAAGATTCCTTTGCAGCAACCCATGTGGTTTTGGGGTACTGCTCAGGTTTCCAGTAAGAGCCATCAGCATTTATTTTCCTTACGAACCCAACACCCTCTTTCCTCGGGTTTCGGTTCAGGATCTGCCTTTTGAGGACATCACATAGTGTCTGATGCCCTTTAAGACTTTTGTACATCCCTGTTTCAAGCAATGTCTTCAACCTAGCATTCTCATCAGCAATAGCAGTGGTATCCTCAGCAGAGGGGTTAGTTCCCACATTAACAGTTGAAGATATTGCAACAGTAGCAGCAGTACAACATTCAGCAACAGAAGTAGCATTATCACGCTCAATGCATTTAAGGCATGGTGGTTCAAATCCTTCCTGAGCGGAACTGATCTGTTCGGCGCGAACTGACTCGTTTTCCTTTTGAAGATCTTCATGAACCGCTCTCAATTTCTCAAGATCTTGCTTCCTTTGAAGATAATCATAGGAAAGCTTTTCATAAGTTGTTGAGAGCGTTTCATGACGACTTTCAAGTTCCTCATACTTAACGTGAAGATTTTTTATGTCTTCAATTAAGGACTCAGATCGAGTCATTTCAGCGCCTAACACATCATCGCTTTTGTCTAACAGTTTTTGAATATGTTCCATAGCTTTCTGTTGTTCAGTTGCAATTTTAGCAAGTGTTTTGTAGCTGGGTCTTGAACCACAATCAGAGTCATCTTCACTAGATATTTGATAGTGAGTAGTGCGTGTGTTTACCTTGGCACCGCGTGCCATGAAGCAGTAGGTAGGAGTGGAGTAGTCCTTGTCATTTGCATCGGTGTCGGTGATGAAGTCATTGTCTTCAGTGTTGAAGATGGACTTGGCAACGTATGTTGTAGCCAGACTTGCAACGCCAGAATCGGACTCCTCCTCAGACTCCACCTCCGCCTCCTCAGAAGCGGACTCCTCCTCTGAATCCATTTCCTTGCCAACAAACGCATGTGCCTTGCCAGATGAGCTCTTCTTGTGTGATGAAGACTTTGAGGAAGACTTGGAAGAAGGCTTTGAGTATTTCTTCTTCTTCTTGTCGTCAGAGTCATATTCCTTGCTCTTCTTCTTCTTTTTGTTCTCATTGTCCCACTGCGGACACTCAGAGATGAAGTGGCCAGGTTTCTTGCACTTGTGACATGTTTTCTTCTTGTAGTCATGAGCAGAAGCTTCATCATTCCTTGAGCTTGATCGTGAAGACTTTCTGAAACCTTTCTTCTTGGTGAATTTTTGGAACTTCTTCACAAGCATAGCAAGTTCCCTTCCAATGTCTTCAAGATCATCAGAACTGCTGTCAGATTCTTCTTCAGATGAGGAGACAGCTTTTGCCTTCAAGGCACGAGTTCTCCCATAGTTGGGACCGTAGATGTCTCTTTTCTCATAAAGCTGAAACTCGTGTGTGTTGAGCCTCTCAAGTATGTCAGACGGATCGAGTGTTTTGAAGTCAGGACGTTCTTGAATCATCAGAGCTAGGGTGTCAAACGAGCTGTCAAGTGATCTCAGGAGTGTCTTGACAACTTCATGCTTGGTGATCTCAGTGGCGCCGAGGGCTTGAAGCTCATTTGTGATGTCAGTGAGTCAATCAAACGTGAGCTGAACATTCTCATTGTCATTTCTCTTGAAGCGGTTGAAGATGTTGCGAACGACACTGATTCTCTGATCTCTCTGGGTTGAGACACCTTCATTGACCTTGGAGAGCCAGTCCCAGACTAGCTTAGATGTTTCCAAAGCACTCACGCGGCCATACTTTCCTTTGGTCAGATGACCACAGATGATATTCTTGGCAGTAGAGTCCAGTTGAATGAACTTCTTGACATCAGCAGCAGTGACACCTTCTCCAGCCTTGGGAACGCCGTTCTTGACGACATACCATAGGTCGACGTCAATGGCTTCAAGATGCATGCGCATCTTATTCTTCCAGTAGGGATATTCAGTTCCATCAAAGACGGGGCACGCAGCGGAGACTTTAATTATCCCTGCAGTCGACATAGCTAAAACTCCAGGTGGTTAAACCGAATCACACAGAACAAGGGAGTACCTTGCTCTGATACCAATTGAAAGTGCGTTATATCGACTAGAGGGGGGTGAACAGGCGATTTTTATGAAAGTCTTCAAAACATGGAAGTTATGAAGACAAAAGATAGAAATAAACCTATTACCATGCAGCGGAAGGTAGACTACACTAGGCAAACCATAGTCAAGTATTCAATGGAGTGAAAGCACAATGACTAGTAGCAGCAATGTACTAAGGATCGGGTAGGAAAATATTATGAAGCCGAATAGAACACACAGTCATCAGTGAAGACAAAAGATAGTGCAGTCATACAATGACTTCACAAGGACCAACAGTAAGTAAAGGGAAGGGAAGGATGAAACCAGTGACTCGTTGAAGATAATGATTTGTTGGACCAGTTCCAGTTGCTGTGACAACTGTACGTCTGGTTAGGGCAGCTAGGTATTTAAACCTGAGGACACACAGTCCCGGACACCCAGTCCTGAACATGCAGCTCAGGACACCCAGTCCTCACCGTATTCCCCTTGAGCTAAGGTCACACAGACCTCGCCCAATCACTCTGGTAATTCTTCAAGGTAGACTCCCAAACCTTCACAGACTTCGTTCACCGGCAATCCACAATGTCTCTTGGATGCTCAGAACGCGACGCCTAACCGGCTGGAGGATTCACAGTCCTCAAGTGTAATAAGTCTTCAGATCACATAGATAAGAAGACTTAAGTGATGCCTAACACTCTTTGGCTCTGGGTGGTTAGGGCTTTATCCTCGCAAGGAATTCTCTCTCAAAGGCTTCGAGGTGGGTTGCTCTCAAATGACAAAAGCCGTACTCTAACTCTGAGAAGCCAACCATTTATGGTTGTAGGGGTGGGCTATTTATAGCCACTAGGCAACCCGACCTGATTTGTCCGAAATGACCCTGGGTCACTAAGGAACTGACACGTGTTCCAATGGTCAGATTTCAAACTCACGCGGCAGCTTTACTTGGGCTACAAGCAAAGCTGACTTGTCCGACTCTGGACAAGTTTCGCTCTCATAGTCTTCACTCGAAGACATAGGTTTTGGTTAAGCATCACTTCAGTCATTCTGACTGGTTCACTTGGACCCCACTTAACAGTACGGTGGTTCCTATGACTCAACAAAGAAGAAACAGAACTACAAAAGATCTAAGTCTTCGAGCTCCATAGGCTTCATGCGATGTCTTCTCTTGTCATAGTCTTCAATGAGAATATCTTCATATACCACCTTTGACATCAATGTCTTCATACATTTTTAGGGGTCATCTCTGGTAGGAAAACCGAATCACTGAGGGACTTCTACCTGTGTTATCCTGCAATTCTCACAAACACATCAGTCCCTCAACTAGGTTTGTCGTCAATACTCCAAAACCAACTAGGGGTGGCACTAGATGCACTTACACTTGCATTAACACAGCACCGAGACCTTGCAGGGAAGCATCACAGAAAACCTCGAATGGTTTGGATTCATCAGGAGGAGTCAGAACTAGAGCTGTGACTAACTTCTCTTTGAGGGTGTTGAAAGCGATGTCACATTCAGGCGACCAGACATACTTCACATGCTTCTGGAGGAGGTTGGAAAGAGGCTTCGCGATCTTAGAGAAATTCTCAACGAACCTTCGACAATAGCTTGCGAGCCCAAGGAAGCTGCGGAGTTGCTTCACATTCTGAGGTGGTTCCCAATTCACAATTGCAGACGCCTTCTCAGGATTCACAGCTACGCCCTTGTCGGAGATGATATGCCGAAGGTAGAGAACCTCATCGAGCCAAAACTCGCACTTTGAAAACTTCGCATAGAACTGATGTTCTCTGAGTTTGTCCAGCACCAATCTCAAGTGCTTGGCATGATCCTCCTTGTTCTTGGAAAAGACCAAAATGTCATCGAGATAGACCAAGATGAAGTCATTTGTGTAAGGGTTGAAGATGAAGTTCATCATGCGGGAGAATGTTGGAGGAGCGTTGACAAGGCCGAAAGACATGACAGTGTATTCATAAGAACCATAGCTTGTTCTGAATGCTATCTTGGGGATGTCTTGTTCACGAATGTGAATCTGATGATAGCCCATACGGAGGTCAAGCTTGGAGAATACTTGAGCACCTTTGAGTTGCTCGAAAAGCTCATTGATGTTGGGAAGTGGGTACTTGTTCTTTATGGTCTTCTTGTTCAATGGACGGTAGTCGACACAAAGTCGATCCGTTCCATCCTTCTTCTTTACAAAAAGAACGCCACAACCCCATGGAGAAGAACTTGGTCGGATGAGACCCATATGCTCTTGAATATCGAGTTGTTTCCTCAGCTCCTTCAACTCTTCTGGTCCAAGCTTGTAAGGACGTTTGCAAACAGGTTCCGTGCCAAGCTCGAGATCGATGACGAATTCAACTGGCCGGTGAGGAGGCATTCCTGGAAGCTCTTCTGGAAATATATCTTGATATTCACAAACGACTGGAATCTGAGAGATGGCATCCAACTCGCCCTTCTCGTTGAGAGAAAATAGTCGAATGGTATCATCACGCGCGGAAAAGACGATCACATCCTCAGACGAGTGTGTCAATTGAATCTGCCTGGCAGCACAATCAAGCTGAGCCTTGTGCTTAGAAAGCCAGTCCATCCCGAGAATTAGATCAATATCCGAGTCACCAAGGACCATTGGAGAAGACAGAAACTTATAGTCGCCCATCGTGATAGTAACATCCGGGACCATCGTGGTAGCCCTCATAGACTTGGCCGGAGAAACCACTCCCATAGGTTTACCCAACATTTCCGAAACGAAGTCATGCTTTGAAACAAATGATCTTGACATGAAACAATGCGATGCACCAATATCGAAAAGGGCTTTTGCAGGAGTAGAGTTAACTGGAAAGTTACCCATGATCACTTCTGAAGAGTCCTCTGCCTGAGCTGCATTCACCATGTTGACCTTTGCAAACTTGGGATTATGCTTGACCACTGCAGTGCTGGCAGATCTCACATGAGGAGGAGGAGGAAGATACCTCTGGTTGAAGCATTTGTTTGCATAGTGACCCTTCTGCTGACACTTGTTGCACGTGACCTCTGAGAGCGGACGGTGATACGGAGCACTTGATCTTGGAGCTTGAGACGAAGTCTTGTTCTGATAGCCTGGGTTGGGTGGGTGGGAAGATCCATTGCCACCTTTGCTCTTCTGCTGATAAGGCTGACAGAACGGAGGAGGAGGAGGCAACCAATACTTTTGCTGCTTATCTACCACTTGAGTTGAGGAAGAAGAAGGAGTTGCATCCCTGACTCTCTTCTTGGAAGCATCGCACTTGAGCTGAGCAGTCTCTTGCTTCAGTGCAATGTTGTAGAATTCATCATACTTTTTCGGCTCAAAAAGCACCAGAGCTAGTTGCAGATCTTCTCTGAGGCCACCTCTGAACTGATAAATCATGCTCTTCTCATCAGGGACGTCTTGCTTAGCAAAACGAGCGAGCTTCTGGAACATGATGTTGTATTGGTAAACAGACAAGCTGCCTTGCTTCAGATTGCGGAACTCCTCACGCTTGCTCTCAACAACACTCTGAGGAATGTGGTGAGCTTTCAAGTCTTGGCGGAATTCATCCCAGGTAATCACACGACCTCCTCTGGAATCTTTGTATTGCTGATACCACTCTACAGCTTGGTCTTTGAGTTGGAACAAGGCAAACTTGACAAAGTCCTCAGGCCTAATGTTGCTGCACTCGAAATGTTTGCAGATATCCACGAGCCAATCATCAGCGTCTGTGGCCTCGACACAGTTACTGAAGGTCTTTGGCTGGTTTGCGAGGAACTGGTTGAGTGTAGCAAACTGATTTTGGTTGTTGCCATTGCCTTGATTTCCTTGGTTGCGCTCTTGCAAGAGTTGCATAATCAGCTGTGTGTTGGCGTTGGTAGCGGCCATTATATCTTGCCATGCCTCTGGAGGTGGAGGTGGTGGCGGCGGATCCGGATTCAGACGCGTTGGAGGAGCCATCCTGAAGAGGGTGACATCCGTTAGCATCTTGAAAGACATATATATTCAAGCTGAATCAAATGTATCGAAATCGCAACATATAGTCTTAACATTTGAACAAGAATGAACGAATGAATTCCAAATTAAATGGTCACACTTCCATAAATTGAGAAGCCACTTAGATAGAGGTAGATGAATAAAACAACAAGGTACGGACATGAACAAATACTTGGTAAAGATTACCCAATCACAAACCAAATATCCGCGGAAGAAAAACTAGAGCTACAAGAATTCCCACCTATGAAACTCCCAAAATTTTCCCGGTTATGCAATCAGGTGTTGGGGATACAGGGGAAGCATAATATCTCACCCAAATCTAGCAAATCCTACATCCAGTTGTATCCATCCTTCAACACATAACCAAGAAACCTTCGGAAATCATTTACCTCAACCTTCGAAAAACATCCGTTATACGAGTTATGGCAATACTCCCGAACTCCCGCCCTAGTACTGGGTGGCGTCGAGGTTATCTCACCAACAACTGCAAAAAAGAGATTTTTGATGTCGGCGGAACTCGGGTATTCCAGAACTGCAACGATAAAATTGTGATGACAACACATCGGAGCTCAACTCCCCGGGACACTACCACAACCCCTAAATGTCAGGAGGCACCAAGAACAATGTTCTCGTCACAAATCCATCGGAACGATTCCAAGATACCCGTGTGATCCTAAATTTGTTTTTTGAAATTTGAGAAGAGAAGAGTCAAAACTCTACGTCAGGATGCCTCACCAGAGCGACGAAGGGACTGAGGAGTAAAAAGAATCCTACTCTCTGATATATATATATATAATCCTAGAAGACTCAAAACATTTTTCTAGACTCAACAACGCCAGCGATTCGATCAAGCAGGGGGCTCCTAAGTCGGGGAAGGCTCTGATTACCAACTTGTAACACCCACGATGCGGCTATATCTCCCACGTGTCGGAGCACGACTTAGAGGCATAACCACATTGTAGGCAATGTCGTAAGAGGGGTAATCTTTACACATCTCATGTGCTGAATAAGAAAGAGGTACATAGTTGGCTTACAATCACCACTTCACACAATAACATAAAAATAGCATTACAATCATTCAGATACAATCAAGGTCCGACTACGGAACCAAAATAAAGACAACCCCAAATGCATAAGATCCCCGATCGCCCCAATGGGGCTCCACTACTGATCGTCTGGAAAGGAAACGTAGTATCGTCCTGAGTCCTCATCAAACTCCCACTTGAGCTCAATCGTATCTCCTGGAACGGTATCATCGGCACCTGCATCTGGTTTTGGAAGTAAACTATGAGTCACGGGGACTCAACAATCTCACACCCTCGCGATCAAGACTATTTAAGCTTATAAGTAGGGAAAAATGTGAGGTGGAGCTGCAGCAAGCACTAGCGTATATGGTGGCTAACATACGCAAATGAGAGCGATAAGAGAAGGCAAGGCACGTTCGAGAATCTATGATCAAGAAGTGATCCTAGACTACTTACGTTCAAGCATAACCCGAGACCGTGTTCTCTTCCCGGACTCCGCCGAAAAGAGACCATCACGGCTACACACGCGGTTGATGTATTTTAATTAAGTCAAGTGTCAAGTTCTCTACAATCGGACATTAACAAATTCCCATCTGCCCATAATCGCGGGCACGGCTTTCGAAAGTTCAAATCCCTGCAGGGGTGTCCCAACTTAGCCCATCACAAGCTCTCACGGTCAACGAAGGATATTCCTTCTCCCAGGACGACCCGATCAGACTCGGAATCCCGGTTACAAGACATCTCGATAATGGTAAAACAAGTCCAGCAAGACCACCCGCTGTGCCGACAAATCCCGATAGGAGCTGCACATATCTCGTTCTCAGGGCACACCGGATAAACTAAGCGTACGGGAGCCAACGTAACCCAAGTTGCCAAGGGACGGCCCCGCACAGTGCTCTAGGTTGGACCAACACTTAGAGAAGCACTGGCCCGGGGGTTTAAAATAAAGATGACCCTTGAGTCCGTGAAACCCAAGGGAAAAAGGCTAGGTGGAAAATGGTAAAACCAAGGTTGGGCCTTGCTGGAGGAGTTTTATTCAAGGCGAACTGTCAAGGGGTTCCCATTATAACCCAACCGTGTAAGGAACGCAAAATCAAGGAACATAACACAGGTATGACGGAAACTAGGGCGGCAAGAGTGGAACAAAACACCAGGCATAAGGCCGAGCCTTCCACCCTTTACCAAGTATATAGATGCATTAAAGTAGACAAGATATAATAGTGATATCCAAAAAAACATGTTCCAACAAGGTACAAACTCCAAACTTCACCTGCAACTAGCAACGCTATAAGAGGGGCTGAGCAAAGCGGTAACATAGCTAAACAATGGTTTGCTAGGACAAGGTGGGTTAGAGGTTTGACATGGCAATATGGGAGGCATGATAAAGCATGTGGTAGATATCGCAGCATAGGCATAGCAAAAGAGCAAGCGACTAGCAAGCAAAGATAGAAGTGATTTCGAGGGTATGGTCATCTTGCCTGCAAAGTTCTCCAAGTTGGCATAAGCTTGATCCTCGTAAGCGTACTCAACGGGTTCCCCGATCACGTACTTGTCTCTCGGCTCTACCCAAATCAAGAACACAAGCAAAGTGAAACACGATCAACCACGGTGCAATGCGCAAGCAACATGATGCAAAACATGACATGATATGCGGGATGTAATATGCAATGCATATGCGTGCTTCGGAAAGGAAAGATTGAACCAGGCCTCAACTTGGCAATCCAAGTGCGCCGCTAGAAAGATGAGTTGATTTCGGTCGAAATCGATATAAAGATCACCGGAATCGGATGCACGGTTTGCAAATGGCAAGCGAAACAATAATGGCACAAAGCTGCGATTACTAGCACGATGCCATCTAAATGCATCAAGAAAAATAAGCTACTGCACTCTAACATAGCAACAAAGCACATGGCAGTGATCCACTCAAGATGCTTCACAAAAGATGAACACTGAGCTACGGCTAATTCACACAATAGCAGGTTCAAACAAGCATGGCAAAAGTGCAAAAGATATCAGGTTCCCAGACTTAGTGAAAATAACAAGTCAGGATTTAACATCAGGAAGCAATGTTTAGAGCAAAATAACAACATGCTACAGGAACGTATCATGGCAAATCAAGGCATGGCATGAAACTACTCAAAGCATATAACAAAAGTCCCTTACCGACCATAAGTCAAAAGGGATCAGAAAATACAATGGCACCCATGTAAACATAGCAAGTTTCATTAACAGATTCAGACTTAGCAGAAAACTGGACATGGCAAAAACAGAGTTACATAGGCATGTTTACGAGCTCGATGCACTCACCACAAGGCATTGCATGAGAAACTAAGCATACACCCAGCAAGAAGACATGTTCAATAAGCTAACCATGGCAATAGAACTCACATAGCATGCATGGATCAACTACAACAACCTCGGCAAAATTGATTAACACGTAAACAATCTGCCAGGAACATTTTATAGCCAAAGTAGAGTAAGATCGAGTCATGCTAGGGTGCTCCATAATTGCAAACAAAGACATGGATGGATAGAGCATAACAATATCTCAAAATCATCCTTACTAAACTTGCTCAAAAGAGGCATGGATCACTCTGTAGCAACATGAATACATGGCATAAAAATATCATCAGGGAAATGACTTAGAAGAATTCTAATTCCGTGAAATCAGCAATATTACGAGAGCTACTTTGCATGCTTGTCCTAGTCACCACAAAGATCACAAAAATACATGGCATACACCCGTGTAAAGATGGCATGGCATAGCCCAGAACACATGTAGGGCTCAAGTTCATAGGAGGCACACATTAAACATGGCAAAAATGAAAAATGCCCATAATCTGCTAAGAATCTGAAACTAACAATACATAGCACTCTTGCAACAGCATTTAGGGCATCAAGACGAACTCAAATGAACATGGTGCAATGGAATGAAATGAAGTGCACATCCAGACGAACAATTTGATATGCTACACGCCCAAAACGGAGCTACAGATGCAAAGATATGACATGATGAAGGTAGCTAAAAATATGAGGAACTAGGGACTTAGAGAAAAACACAAGTCAACCTAGGGTTTCTCTCAGATCTGGATCCAGGCGGCACGGAGTTCGATGATCGCCGGAACAGTGCGGGGTCGCCGAAGTCGTAGAGGAAGCAAGGGCTCACCGGCGCGCTCGTCGGTGCGGGGGAAGCTGCGGTGGCCGGCGACGACCGGCGTCGAGCGGCGGGAGAGGAGGCGGCGGTGGAGTCGGCGACCTGTGGCCGGTGGCGGCGCGGAGGTGGCCGGCGTCGGGCAGCGCGCTGGTCGGAGAAGGAGGCCGACGTGGGACGCGGCGAGGAGGCGGCGGTCGCCGGTGAGCTTCTGGGCGGCGCGAGGCGACCCGGGCGGTGGGGTCGAACGGGCGCGGGCGGCGGCCGACTGGGCCTCGGGGGGCCGCCTCGGGCCTGGCGGGCCGGCGGCAATGTGGGGCGCGGCGCCTCAGCGAACCAGGAGGCGACACGTGGCGGCGGCGAGGGCGGCGGACATGTCCGTCGGTGGGAAATTCGTCCGACGGCGGGGAGGGGAAGTAGGTTAGGGTTTCATCCGCAATTTCAGGGGGATGCACCTATTTATAGATAGAAGGAGCTAGGAGACTCCAAATGGAGAACGGTTTTCGGCCACGCGATCGTGATCGAATGACCGAGATGATGGAGGGGGTTTAGGTGGGTTTTGGACCACTTTGAAGGGGAGTTGGGCTGCAACACACACGATGCCTTTACGGTTCCTCGGTTAACCGTTGGAGTATCAAACGAAGTTCAAATGGCACGAAACTTGATAGGTGGTCTACCGGTAGTATACCAAGGACGCTTGACAAGTCTCGGTCCAATCCGAGAACGTATAACACTCGGACACGAAAAGAGGCAAAAGGGGACGCCGGAGGTCATAGGAGTGCCGGAATGCAAAACGGACAACGGGGGAAATGCTCAGATGCATGAGACGAACACGTATGCAAATGCGATGCACATGTTGACATGATATGAGATGCATGACAAAGACAAAAGCAAAACAAAGACAAAACCCAACCACGAGGGAATATCATAACTTAGTCCGAAAATGACAAGAGTTGGAATACAAATATGGCAAGTTACATACGGGGCGTTACAGGCACACTTTTTCAAGCTGTGGGAAATGGTAGGAGAACCAAGAACTTAATCCCACACTTGAAGCATGGTGAGGAGATCGTCATGGAGCATACTAGGATGGAGTAAATATTCTCTGACATTTTCCATTCACTAATGGGGACGACACATGCTGGAAACCAAACTCTAGACTTGGAGTTCTTGGGCATGACCTGGTAGACATGCATGACATTGAAGCAATCTTCACAATGGAGGAGGTGTGGTCGGTAATCAAGGAGTTGCACACTGCCCGTGCTCTAGGACCAAATGGCTTCATTAGCAAGTTCTATCAGTGTGCATGGCCAATCATCAAACATGACATCATGGGGGCGTTGTTGATGCTCTTTGTGGGTCATGTCAGAGGGTTTGCCAAGTTAAACCGCGCTCTCGTCATCCTCATACCAAAGAAAGTGGCTGATGAATATGCGGGTGACTTCTAGCCCATTAGTTTAACTCATAACATGTCCAAACTCTTTGCAAATCTCTTGGAGTCCAGATTAAGGCTCCATATAAAGGATTTAGTCACTTTCAACCAATCCGCGTTCATGAAAGGAAGAAATCTCCAGGGCAATTTTCTTACGCCAAGTGGCAAGGAAGATCTCGACGGGGAAGTGTTAAGGTGTTTTTCTCAAGCTCGACATCTCTCGTGCCTTCAATTCCCTTTCTTGGCCGTTTTTGTTCGAGGTGCTCAGAGCCAAGTTATTCGGCACGAAATGGATCAGATGGCTGGCTATTCTCCTCCACTTCACCTCCACCAGAATTCTGATCAATGGTTCTCCTAGAAGGAGCATCATACATGCTCTAGGATTGTGGCAAGGAGATCCAATTTTGCCTCTCTTATTTTCATAGCCATGGATGCCCTCACAGCGATCATCGCCGGAGCTTTGGAGGAGGGTGTGCTCAGTACTTATAGGGGAATCTTGACGGTACAATTTATCTCTATCTATGCTGACGACGTGGCCTTCTGCATCCGCCCCACACGGCTTGATCTCCACTTTGTTAGAGAGGCTCTAGATGTTTTTGGGGAGGCCTCGGGTCTCAACTACAGGAAGTCTATGGCCACGATTATACGACGTGATCTGGATGATAGGGAATGTGTTTTTGGTGTGCTACAATGCACCTTGACAGAGTTCCCTTGTAGATACCTCGGACTGCAGCTCGCTATCAAGCAGCTTACCAAGTCTGATTGACAACCCATTCTTGATGTGGTGAGGAAGTTTGTCCCTACGTGGCGGAAATGATTCATACGGCGGCCTGGGAGACTAGTGCTTGTCAAATCAGTTATCGCGGCTAGACTGGTTCATCAGTTCTTGGTTTTGGATGCTCTAGACTGTGTCCCCGACGATATCAATGCATGGATGCGCTCTTTCTTCTGCGTAGGAAAAGAGAAGACAAATGGCAGACGGTGTCTCGTCGCTCGTAGAAAGTGTTGTTCTGGCAAGACTAGTGGATCCATGGGTTCTCCGTCTCAGATAATGCACCTAATGTCCTTGCATTGGCTGACACCCGCCCGATCAACTATAGAACTGTGGAGAAGGCAACTTTGGAGGAGCGGTGCGTTCACGAATTCACGATGTCGATGGCAACATCTCCTTCATGGCACAAATTCACGATGTCCATGGCAACATCTCCTTCATGGCACAAATTCAGATGGTGCATCTCAGGCATGTTATTGCCACGGTGCACCATGATCTCCTCGCACCAGATTCGTTCTCTTGGCCTTGCGCATGGGAAGAGGCCACATACTCTGCCAAAGTCTACATACGCTAGACTCTTTCAAGGTGTGACTCGCTCCCCTACGACCGCTTGCATTTAGAGAAGCTATGCGTCGCCTAAGCAAAAAAATCTTTGCATGGCTCGTCGCCTAGCATCTCCTTTGGATATCGGATCGGAGGGCTCGACGCGGTCTCCAAGACCAGCCCTCGGCGTGCTTTACTTGCCTCCAAAGTGAAGACAATGCCAAACACATTTTGGTGTAGTGTGTCTATGCTCGTGAAGTTTGGCACCGTTTGTCCCGAAACACTTCAACTTCCCATTTCTAGGCGAGTGGAGACGGACACGTTCTTTGAATGATGGTTTCGTCAACGAGCTAGCTTCCGGACGACTGAGAAAAATGGATTCGATAGCTTCGTCGTTTGCATGCCATGGTCATTGTGGAAACAACGAAATGCTTGAATATTTGACAGACTTGAACAACAGACTAGAGCTATTGACCTTGCTACCAAAATCCTAGATGAACTTAAAGAATGGAAGTTAGCTCTTATCGGAGCAGAAGGACTAACGTTTCATGAGAGAGCAGGCTAGTTAGCTTGACTGGAGTGGGTGCACCCACGTCGATGTTTGCATCCTCGTTAGGTTTCTTGTAAAACTATTTATGTCTTCTAGAAAAACATGATACACAATTTGCATACTCTCAAAAAGTAAGTTTTTTCGAATTTTTTGTGGCATTTGGCAGTCCCGCCACCACGTCAGAGAAGGCCACCATACGTGTCGAGTCCGTGGCCCTTTTCCTGTTCGCCTATCCGTCCAAGATGAATTGCCTATCCTCCTCCGCTCCGTTCCGTTTTCCTCCGGCCACTTTCGGCCGCCGGAAATTTGCTACCCCTCGTTATCCCCCGCGCAAAAGGGCTCGGATGGACGGATAATAACGAGGCGAATTTCGTTCCTTTCTCTTTCTTATTATCGCCCCTGGGTATCCTCGTCCGCGGAACCAAAAAAAAGAGCGCATTAATAAATAAGATAATTCGAATCCATTCACGTCCCCTGTGCCGTGCGCTTTTCTTTTGGGCGATGGAAAGGCCGGAGAGGTAAGTCGTGACGCGACGTCCGCGTTTTGTTTGGGTGCACGTCCCGGTCCGCCCCTGTGGCGTCGCCTCGGTGGGCCGCCGCCGTTTAGCTCAGCCTGGACGGCGTCGCACGTGGCGGCTCCGCCGGCCGCACGAGAGCCGTCGGGGGCCTGACGCCGTCCGGGCGAGCAGCGGGGGATAAGGATCGGGTTTTTCCCCCCTTCCCTTCTCGCGTCACGCTTCGTGGTGGCGGGGCTTCCGTGGTGGCCCGGGACACGCTTGGGCTGGGTCGAGCGAGGAGAGAATTCGCCAGGGCGGGGGCAGACGTGACCGACCCCGATGTGACGTGAGTACGGCGCGGCGCTGCCATCCATTTTTTGGGCAGGGATTGGGAGCGGCGGAAGCGAACGGGGAAGTGTCACGTGGGGTCGGCGCGCGGGTGCCGGGAGACGCGTGGGAGCGCAGCTAGGATTCACGGAGCGGCGGCGTGGTGGTGTCGTGGACTCTCGTGACGGTGAGAAGGAGAATCGTATCCCGAGTTCCCGACTCCCTGGTCTGGTCTGGGCTGTGCGAGTTCGTGACATGACATGAGTCGCATGACCAGAGGGAAAGCGGTTGCGGTGGTATGGGATGCATGCCGGCCGCGGTACAAGTGCTCGGCTGGTGGGTGCCCACTTACGCATGTCAACAGATGCAGATGAAGAGGGAATTAACGGCCAACATGGTTGAATCATTCCCCATCATTCCGTAACATGGCATTCCTTATTTTGTGACGGCTTGATCGATCGTGATGTTATCGTTGTCATAACTACTCAAGATTTCCCGTTTCGTTTTGTTGATGATACTATACTCCCCTGTGCAATCCTTTGTTGGCCGGTTGGCGAGCCCCATTATTTGTCGTAAGTAGAATTGGGCTAGGTTTACTAAGTTACGGCAAGTTTTTTTAGCAATGTGGTACAATTGCTGGATTTAATTAGAGTTCGTACGTACTTACATACAATGATCGTAGCCGCCGTACGTACAGAGACAGTGATTGCATGTACGCACAGGCAAATTAATAACGAAAGCCTCTACGTGTTCTTAATCAATTAAGTCGGCCCATCAAACAGAGACTCGGTTGGGTAGATTATTTTGTGTCGCACTGTTTCATGCCGATGTGACGACCATAATTACCTACGCCACTGCCAGGTGCGTCGCCTCCCCCAGTTTGCTTGCATCATGCACATCAAGACACGGTAAAACCATCCATGCAGAAGCAGGTCCCGCAATGATGGGTAACAAACAAACGTGCAGTACATGACATACAAAACCGACACAGCAGCAAGACGCGACCCATGGGCCCCAGCCGTCAGTGGAGGTGCACTTCCATCACTACGTTTGCTAAAAGGAAAAACTTCACACACACGAGGAGCGCCATTATTCACGAGTGCTTAAGTGCTTAACTAGCTTAACCTAGCGTTTACTCTTGTTACACCAGCCGCATGAATCATGTTGCATGCATGGACAATTGGACAAATTAACATCACTCTGATTACTACGAGACCAAGAGACCGTCCGCCCTCACGCACACACGCGGCGTGAGAAGAACATGCGCTCTGACACAAATTAAACTTGACCGTGCATGGAAAATGTACTTACTACACATCTGACGCTCACGTCTTAAACTTTTTCTTACGCGCGCAGGAATGGCAGGAGGCAGGAGCTGGGGCCAGGCTGATACGGAGTACGTGCAGAGGTACGGTTGGATTCTTGCTGCGGCCTAGCTGAGACCTGCAAGAGAGGAGGCGGGTGCGGGTCGGGGTAAAGTGCGTGGGGCCGTGGAGGCAGACCACGTCCATGCCGAGACTTCCCAACTATTGGTAATTTTATGTGAGAGAGGCAAAGCCAACTAAGTAGTTGCCAATATTTGGCACAATGTCAAACATTGGCATGCCAATTTTTGGCAGCAAACCAATTATGCTGGTAGACATATGCATGCACGGCGAGACCAGCTCCACGGCGGGCCTGCATGGATGTATGGACGGATGGATATCGGCAACGTGCGTCACGCAATCCAGACGGGTGGATCTGAAAATAGCAGCACGTAGCAGCAAGAAAGGCAGTATATAACGTCGTGCTCGTACCCATGACCGGGTTCTTTGGTACGAAGGTTGTATACGTAGGCTTGCTATATGAAAAAAAAAAGTTGTAGCACTCGATCCATAAAATCAGGGAGAATATTCTGGGTGCAAAATACGCACTACCGTTCGAATTATGTCTGGATTGCAGAAATTCTACATGAATCAAGACTCATTTCTCGTATAAAACTTGGAGCTGAAATTCATGTGGTTCGTGTTTGATACTACTGCTTGGGTCCCCTTGATATTTAGTATGTGGCTCAAAGTGAGAGAAAAGGACCGGCATCGCACAAAAGAGAGAGAAAGAAGAGAAAATGACCTTCTTCATGGTAAGAGAAGCGATTTCAGTCCGGCCCAGATATATATTGGCTGGGTTTGTAGAAAAGATTTGTTTTTTCTCTCACTCTCACCGTTTCGTCGCCCATCTCTGTTCACAATGTCTTCTTCAATATTGGCATATTCTATTGATTGATTGATGAAACGGTATGTGACGTGGTGGAAGTAGAAGAAAAAACAAAGATGTATAAATAAATAAAACAAAGAAGGAAAATCGTAGAAGAAACAAAGAGAAGAACACCAGAACCATATAACCGCACACACGCACCTGCCTGCACGTGAAGGCCGGACGATCGACTCAGCTAGCCATGGGATTTTGCCAAAAGAAGGGTGAGACGCCAGAGATGCCAAACGTTGCTCGAAAGGGACCTCGTCTTTCACTTTTGTTACCACCACGCAATGATGCCAACCGTTGTTGGGACGCCATGTCCTCCCTTTGCTTTTGCTTCGGTCCATACGTCCTTCAAACCATCCATGAAAGCTCATCTAGGAATCGCCCTGAAGTACAGTCTTGCTTTAGAAATGTCCCTCCTTTAGTTTCCTTTGCCGCTTCAGCTCTAGGAAGGATTTGGCGGGGGTAACTTTAGGGTTTATGGCTTCCGGTGCCTCCCAAAAACACCTTCCTAATCCGTCGCCGGTTTTTTAAGCAACGTTTTCACAGCTCAAAAACGATTCTACAATGTAATGTAGGAGAGCATTTGAGGAAAATCTACACATGAAGCGTTCCTTTTGCTCTCGGCTTGAAATCAGGCGGCCAGCCAGTCCGTCGGTGGTTCCGTTGGTGAGGATCCGGTGGATCATGGGCGGCCGCAGGAAACGTGGGTCTACGATCTTGCTTGACGTGTAAGGTTGGCAACGTACGGAGCCAACGGAAAGGAGTAGCAGCCCATAGTCCAAACGGAATGCATGCATGCATGCGCGCGGTTTGCAACTTGCAACGTGCGGCTGCACTTCAGGTCCTTCCTCTCCTCCCCTGGCCTTTTCTTCTTCCTCTCAAAAATCATCCTTCTCTTTGCCAATGTGGGAGACTACCCATAAATTTCAGCTTGCGTTGTGGCCGTTACTACTGGAGGAAACAGACGCTTCACCTAACCTAGCAGTCTGGAAATTCCATAGTCCAGCCGAGATTTAGAGCATTCCCAAGGATTTAACCCCTCAAATCATCCCATATGGAGTAAGAAAAGGACTTGAGCATATGATTTGACCAACGGTGGTCCACGGGGACAGTATCATCCGCCGGTTGCTGAGTGCGGGCGGGGAGGACCGCGTACTACATGATGATGCTACATTTATTTTTTTAACACCCCCCAAAAAAATCAACACCACCAGCGAGCGGTACAATATAGGAGCAGCATTATACTTTACTTGGAGCGGCGGTACGTGTTAGCTCAACAATACCGGGAGATACAACATGCGTAGCACCACTCAGCCACGTAGGAGTACGTACGTAGGATGACGAACCGCTAACAATACGATCCACCAAGCCCTAGGACTAGGACGAGGAGCATAGCATAGTACTCCCTCCGTTTGGAATTACTTGTTGTAGAAATGGATGTATCTAGACGTATTTTAGTTCTAGATACATCTATATTCGAGACAAATAATTCCAACACGGAGGGAGTATATTCCTCTGGGCTGTGTCCAAAAAAAGGCGTCGTCTCCCGCACATCGTTGGCACCGGAGCCCCAAGGAGGCAAAGGAGGACGACTGCACTGCACTGCAACTCCAAGTTGCGGCCGCCTCGTTTTCACCTAAACAGAAATAGGGCGGGAGCGAAGCGGGGCGTCCCGAAAAGAGGTTCGCTCCCATGCAGAACACAGGCGCTCCCAACGGGGAATGTGCGCCGGCTCTGCCCTGAATATTGCCTCGCACGGAGTTGGGTGGTTGGTTACGGGCGACCTTTTTTTTTTTTTTTTTTGCGGGCGACTTGGTATCTATCTATCCAGGGATGGGATGGGATGCGGAGGCCGCGCCGGCCGAAAAGCACCGGGCCTAAATGCCCCCGTCGCTGTCCCGTGGGCGTGGCGTACAGATCCATCCTCCTCCTCCACCCCTTCCCATCTTTATTTGGGGCCATTAACCAGTCGCTTCAAAAGTCTAAGCGCCCAACAAAACATGTATTCAAAGTGTTTACAGTTTCAGGACCACTCCCACTCCCACTAGCACCAAAGTGGACCTTTGAACCTGCTCTCCGATGCCTGGTGTGATCTGTGATGCAGCTCCGCTTGGTGGATAATACACCACATGAACAGATGGACAGAGGGGAGAAAAGAAGAACTCACTGTCTCCCTAGTGCAATCACATGCCTGATGCAATTGCCAGTGCAGAGATGTCGTAGCAACAAAGAAAAAAATGCAGGACAAAATGTCACATGCAGCTTACGATAATTCACATGCAGCCTTGTGATGAGCAACATCTTTGATCTAACCGCAATCATGGGAAGCTTCAGAATGTAGGAAAGGCCACTGTCACGCTCAAAGTCTCTTCTGTACTGATGAGGAGTATAATTTTAAAAATATCGTCGGCTTGATCAAGCGGCCTGAATTTGACGCCCCGGCTGTTAGATGGTCAGAATCAGCTGGTGGTTGGCTGCAACCTTCATCTCCAAACTAAATAAATTTTCTTTTTCGAAAAGGAGGGATTCCAAACTAAATAAATGGCACACCACTTTGGTTTTTTCGTCCCCCCTAGGACACAATTACTTTCAAATCGATCGACTCCAACTGCACTTGTTACTTTCAAATCGATCAACTCCAACATCACATTCCACAAATTCAAAACAGTACCATACTTACTAACTGAATGTTACTACTGCACAATGATCAACAGTAACATGCGCTGCGTGATTGATTAGTTTATGGGAGGTGAGAGAGCGGCCTCACTGACCACAAGTCCACAAGATCCTACAAAGGTATTTTCTTAGTAACAAATTTGCTAATCATGAAGGGAATCCTCCCATCTAATCAGGCCCCATCCTCGGGGGAGGGAGAGGAATAATGCGGCGTGCATCACATTGCCTGTCTGCCTTGGGGAGCAGTAGCTGCCGCTCTCGCTCACCAACTTCCCAACCAAGACAAGATGGAAATGGAGGTGCCTATTTGATTAATTCTGCTGCTGCTACACTATCAATTATACTTTTGTCTAGCCTTCGTATAAATATGCAGTGGAAATGTGCCATTGGAGTAGGAGGGTTCAAGCAAGGGTTTAACAAGTGAGGATGGCTCACTCACATGGGAGGTGTGTGCGCTTCAGTGGCACATCACATGCCTACCGAAAGGGGTTTCCTGGTAGCTGCCTGGAGCAGTGGAGGAGGATCTTGCCCTTGTGGGTGCATAATCTACTCCAATCTCGGCCTTTTCGGTTTAATATTCAGATGGTTTTTATAGGATCATGCGTTTTTGTTGTCATCATTAGCATCGGTGCGCGAGAGCGAACACTGCACTATCAGAAAGCCACTGCACAAAACCTCGACAGATTAGGTGGGTTGTCTTGTTAATATCAGGATCTACCAAAATTAGCTATGATTAGGGTTTTTACCGATGAAAGCGCAACACTTTTAGTTGACCTTTTTTTTCCTCGGCGCAATAGTAGCTGCTACTAAGTTGACATTTTCGGCGTGTACAGGGTTACCATCAGCCTAAGACTGGCATAATTATTGTTAAACATTCACTAATGGCCTTTCGACTTGTGTGATCTATAGAGCTGCCTGGTTATAGCTATAGTTAGTTCCTACCTAAGATTATCCACCAAGGTACGCCGTTGAGAGATTAACAAAGCGAGCAACCTAGCTGCCCTGCACCAACTAGCATGGATATACTTCTCCAAATTCCCTGCAACCTTTTCACAGATCCTACAGCACGAGATATACTAATGTGCCACTTGGTGAATAACTAATTTTGTTGTTTAAAGCAAAGACAAGAGATTACAAAATTACCAGACTGGTTCCTTTCCATGTTGATTAAGTAGAAGAAAAGCAAGGCGTCATGTGAAGGGAGCCTCAAGTCACATGCTGCCCTACCCCCATGCTACTCTACTCCACAAGAACAGGTTGTTGATTCCTGGAGGAACAGGTCAGGTTTAGCTCGCTTCTCCCCAGCCCATAGGCCATAACACAAAGGATCAATATTTCTTTTCCATCCCTGCTGGTTACCTTTTTAACTCTTCTTTTTTGCTGGGCAAATATGGCCAGGTTGGGAAATCACATGGATCGATACGCTTGAGGCAGAGCTGTAATCAGCTCGATCACATGGGGGAAATTGTTTCCAATCTACTCCTCTTTGGATGTTGTTGGGCGTTTCTTTTCATGCTACCACAACAAGTTTGGGCACCAGGATTAGTCTAGTTAGATTAAATTTACAATGACAGACCGGTAACTTCTCTGCGAGAATTACTCGGCATCTCTCTAAAATGCGAATGTACAGTTGGAGAGTAGTTGGCCGACCACACATATTCTTTTCTTGGTTTATTTACAGAAGAAAGAGATGTGGGAAGGGAGGGTATATACTTTTTCTTGGGTCACATCCAATCCAACCCATCTGTTTCGTAGGGGAAAAGGAGATAAGAAGGCGACCGAATTTACAGCTAAATTGACATGTACTTACTGTTGGGTTGGGTGCATGCATTGTACAGACAGCTAGCGCAAGTGGGTGTGTGGGGTTCTACTTGTAGGAACCAGCTGCTAAATGCTAGTTAAGCGGCTGCTTTTGCATCTGGATTAAGCGTGGGCATGCTCGACACGAGCCTAACAGCCTGGTTGATGTTGTTTGTGTGCATGCATAGATTCCATTTCGCATGCAGGCCCTACACACACTACACCCAACGGTATACTATGATCAGCACTAGTAGTAGATAAAGAAACAAATGCTGCTCATGGCCTGTTTCTTACACCGGCTGGCATGAAATGAAGGCAGGAGGTGCCTGTCCTCCACGCGCTGCCGAGATCATGTCATGTCATGTGTGGGTTCCAAGCAGAAGCGCTCCATGACTGCACTGGAGTGAACTAATTCATGCAAGTAGATACCAAATGAACTCTAGGAGTGGTAGGAGTGTATATGAGCATCTAGTATCTACATCTGCGTGGATCTTTTCTTTCCCCCAAGGGAGAGAGGACGCAGACGCATCATCTCCTGATCCGTGCATGATCCACCCAAGTTGCGCCGGAGCCAACCAATAATTCGTCGCGCCCAAGTACACATGGAGGCATGTGGCATTCAAAACATTTTAAAAACCGGAGGGTGGCGCTGGTCCCCCGCTGCATTTCTGTCCGGGCCAAACCGATAGGAGTAGTAGATAGAGAGAGGGACTGGTACCGGAGCCGCGGGTCACACGCCACAGCACACACGCCAAGAAACCCTTCTCCCCCCAACCTCACCTGTGATTGATTGATTCTGTGGTGAAAAAACGCCGGGAATATATGGGTACGTATCATGATTGGAGAGGGCTGACCCAGCCGGAGTTATTCGCCTCGGATCATGTGCTGGCTGCGCCTGCTTGATCGATGGATGGATGGATCGATCGTGTGCCGTGCTGTCGCGTGTGCGTTTCCAGTTCAGGGGCATGGCCCAACCCAACAGCTTGCAACGACGTGCATGCATGCTTGTGTGTTAATTGTAACGAACACGGTGTTTCCACGCTCTGTTCGTACTGCCTCCGGCCTTCCTTTCGTTTCCATGTTCATTTATGTCCGTGGTGATTCGTTCATGTGATGGCGATTTCTGTAGTTTGCGAGAGAGGGAAAATGTGGAGCGTCGATATCAGAGGGGAAAGAGTGAGGCGTCACAGACCCCTACCAGAAGGGGATCCACATCCACAGGTTGGCCCCTGGCCCCTGACTGAAGTGGTTTGGGTTTGGGTTGGGAGATGGACAGACGGATGGTGGCCGTGCAGCTAGAGCAGAGAGGGACATCCTGCTCCTGCTCCGGCTCCGCGCTTGTTGGATCGGATCGGATCGGAACCGGACGGAGAGCCCAGCATAGGCCCCATTAATCATCCCTGAAAAAGCCTGTAAATGACGGCAGTTGTGCGATTTTCATGGGCGCCCGTCCGGCGTAGCTTGCCCGTGCACGCATGCGCGCGTGCGTGCCGCACTGTCTAGATAGATACTCCCTCCGTCCGAAAATACTTGTCATTGAGATGGATGTATTTAGATGTATTTTAGTTTTAGATACATCCATTTTCATCCATTTTGATGACAAGTATTTCCGGACGGAGGGAATAGCAGGGAAGTGATCTGAACTGGACAGGTGCACCGCGGGGCGCCACTGGAACTTGATCCCATCGCATGCGGAACGCGACAAGTGGCGGCCGCTCCCCATTCGCTCGCTACGTACTCCGTCACGTGACATTTATCTTCCTGTTTCCTCTCTTTCTTTCTTTCTTTCTTTCTTTTCAGAGGATTTCAGCCCCTGTGAAACGGAATTTCAATCTGTCCACGCCAGTGAGAACTACCCAAGGCTCAGCCTCACCCCCCTTCTCCCCCTCTCACCATTACATCCAAAATCATCATGCAAGCTGCTTCTTGGTTCTGGATCTGCAACTACTCTCTCGCCTTAGAGTAGGAAGTACGCGTCGGTGCCAAACAGATCCTGATGTAACTGCATTTAGGAACTGGTTCTTGCGGAGCAGGAGCACCAATCCAATCCAATCCAATCCAAGCTTATGATCATGTACATGGCGGCATTGATCTTTTCCATTATGGTAAAGCACGCACTAAAGACTGCTCGGGCCGGGGCTTGGCTCAACAGAACTGGACCAAACGCATCGGTTAGCTACAAGACGCCAAGGAGTGCAGGGCCACGCAAACATCACATTCATCACCGTGCGACCGACCGCCATCAGTGCCGCCCATCCAACACACTGACCCACAACTTCCCGTCATGATCCAATCAACAACTTTTCTGATAGAGAGCAAGTTACAGTCGACATCCCTGCCTGCCTCTCAGATCAAGTACGCACACGCTTTCGAAGCTACCGCGGGCCAATGGCTGCAGCTTCGGTCACTTATATTCGATGAAAAAATGCAAGGGTCCATGTGTGGATTTGACTCAAGTGTCTCAATACAATACAGGAACCGAATAGCCCCCCAGTTGCGACGCGATAATAATCTTCCTAATTTCCCACTGAAATTGATCTTAAATAAATTTCACCAGCTTCTTCTAGACTTACGAGAACAGAATATGGACTACATCAAATACACAATCACATCCTGAACTGTATCACAGCATGAAGAGAAAAAGTGGAAAGTCATGTAATACTACAAGGCACGGAAACCGCCGGTATTCATCAGCACAAGGCCTGAAAGCGTTTTCGATGAGAAAATAATATATGGGTGGTTTCAGACCCTTTGAAATCATTGGGAAGGCAAGTCGCCATACTGCCACGGGTTGAACTCGATGGAGCTGACGTCCTTCTCCTCGGCAGCGACGCTAGAGCTGTCTATCGCAGCCCGGTGCTCGGCGTATCTGCCATTGTATTCATACACCTCCAGGTCGCCCCACGGGGTAGGGGAGATGTCTTCCGTCATCTTGAACCATTTTGGAGTAAATTGCTCCCCCTTGGTGTCCCGAATTTTCTTCTCAGCTCTTTGTTGTTCTTCAAGCCTGAAAGCATGAACACAAACATCAGATAAATACTGATGAAAGGCAAGCCACATTCCTCAAATGGCAATATGATTTGTAAAGTTGAGTTTCAGGCCGCAACAACTAGCTATGGGAAGTATAGAAAAGTCAGTAATTACCTGCTCTTGTGTGCCCCAGATTTAGACATGTCGCCCTTCTCAAGGGCATATCTGTCGGGCCTTAATCGGGAGTCTGAAGGCAAGAGCTTCTTAGGTGCTGTATCAAAGCTATTTATTTTGTGCGCAAAGTATGTATACTGGTACTTGTCATTCGGTGGAGCAGGAGCAGCTTTCCAGACCTGGGACAAGTACAATTTCAGCAGCAGCAAATATCCACTAGTAAGACAGCACGCCTAATATTAACCTACACTCTCTGTACTGATGAATACTGAAAGAAAGCCTTGCCTCTTTTAGCTCCGTCCCTGGAAGAGGATCACCTTCTTGATCACAAGGCTGGTAACTCATGGACTTGTTCCATTTTCCTGTCATCATTATTTTCGGTTCTTCAGCTGCAGTATATACATACCCATCCACCTCGAATCGCCCAGCCCTGACATAAACAGTAAGATGAGATGGGCCTAGCCGCATTATGAACTAGAATGAACTATTGAACTCTATGAATGAAAACAACCACATATGAGGCCGCATTGTAATGGGAGATTAAAGATCAGCAGAACTACTACAAAATACTAAACTGAACAAGGACGGTCAATACTAACATACCCAAACCAGCCGCATGGCTGGAAATACAGCACAGCTTTGTCTCCAGTTGTCAGATTTGTCAAGACCATCTCTCCAAAAGAGTCAACCCATGTGCGCCCAAATATCAAGTTGTTGACCTTCGTCAGTGGTGGTACCAGTTCCAACACGACACCGGATTTTTTAAGTGTCACTCTAGTCCTGTGATGAAGAAACACGTTCAGAAGTTAGATATACATAAATGGTTTCTACAGAACCATGAAATCAATTTGCTATTTTAACCATATAATAAGCTTTTTATAGAAGCTTTCAGACACAAATAATCCATACAAAATTGTATCTCAATCAATTACCTTCCAACTGGATACACTTCCACTGAGTTTCCCAAGAACTTTGTCTTCAACTTTGATGTGATGTCGTAAGTAAAATGATCATTCTCACAGTGAGCTGCACCCATCGGAGGATGATGGCTTACCTATGAAAAAATAGACTAAGAGAAGTGAATACAGTAAACAAAATGCAGAATTAACATGGCTGATTAACAAAGGGTAATAAAGAGTGAGATGGTGCATCTGTATGTTAACTATACACACTTGTTCATTGGAGGGGAGTGAAAAGGTAGTAAGTGCAGATAAAATACTTCCTAGTATGATGACCATTCCCAAAGTTAATTCAGCTTGTTTTTGCAATTGCAATATTTCACATCCATCACTAACCTGCTCAGCAATAAATGTAATACCCTGGTGGTTAACCATCTCATATGTCTCTCCAAGGATGGGATTGAAAGGCTTCCACGTACGGTGGTAGGCTAGGTAGGCTGACAAAGCCCATGTAGCTGAAGAGTAGGGTTCAAAGCTCAGTCAGCCAGAATATTGCATTAGAGTAGAGTTGCAGGTGAGGGAAGGGCAGACTCACAAGCATATACCATCCGCATGTGTGGATCCTCACATTCATCTGCTTTGTCTAACAGGTCACAATATTCCATCAACTGCATTCAGTATAAACAGCTGACATATTAGTAAATAATCGTTGTAAGATGCTGATAATTTATTGCCTGTAGATTCTACTGATAATTTATTGTCGGTAGACTCCATGCTATGCTTCGGCAAGAACAGGAAGAAACGGGAGAGAAATCAAAGAACGACTGGCTATTACAGATCTCCAGAACGACTGTCAATAGAATCTCAAAGGATGACTTAGCTGCTGATTTTCAGTATTTAACCTACAACCCTACAGTGACCAAACTTGCAGTCACACCAAAATAGGAATGCTATATATAAACTTTACAACTAAGAACCAACAGAAAATATATAGTACGGAGTAGCTAACTTTGATGAACCTTGACAGAAAATAGTTTACTGAAGGGGTCAAGTACTACTGATTATATACAGACTAAGACTAGGCACAGAATCAAACAACTGCAGACACATTGTTCAGTGTGTCAATTATGCTGTCTGTGGACTCTTGTCACTCTCCATGGGGCTTTTGGCCTTGCTTGGCAGATCAATTGTTGCATTTTCACACTCTGCCCTGGTCACTGTTTCTGTATGGTACAGTAGCTAAGATGTACAAACATTGAGAACTCTAAATCAGAACTTAGGACTACGAACCTCTGCCATTTTCTGAAGCATTGACATCGGCTCAAAGATGATGACTGGAAGTGTAACAAGTGACGTTACATCTGATCCTATGTACTTGTTCATCATCTTCCAGTAACTGTCGCGATCCTGCAAGTTGACTGCAGTGTCAAAAACATAAAGTGCAGCGATAATGGTATACAACTGAATTTTGAGGGCTTGTAAGTGCCTCGTCACTTTACTTGTTTTAGCTAGTAAACCAAGCACAGTTCTCGGAGTAATAGTTTCCTCTAGGAAGAACACCATAAAAAGGTGAAATGTTTATTGCACAACATGGCAGTCATTATTATACTTATCAGCAATCCATGACGCAGACCATCACACAAGATGCATAGAAGTTAATAGTTCGATAGAAACCAACAGCAAAAAATAAACAATGGCTCATTCTCACTAGTAATAACTCTTAGGGAGTTCTGATAACTGCAGTGTCAAAAATAGCATAGAATTCAGCAATGGACACAATAATGGTGTAGAACTAAAAATCGTGAGGGGTTCTGAGTGGCTCGCGATTTACGTTTTAGCTAGTAAACCAAGCACAGTTATCAGAGAAATAGTTCCTTCTAGGAAGAAAACCATAAAAAGGTGAAATTTTTATTGCACGACATGGCTGTGATTATTCGTGTGTTGCAGCGGAGTTGGATATATAGTTTATAAATACTGTGTAGAATACTAATTCAGTCCTTATGATTTAAACTATGCAAGAAACTTCTGCATAAGAAAAAAAACTTAGCATGAAAAGTTTTGCATGTCACAATTAAATGCAGTGTGATTTAAAACCAACTAAGAATGCATTGATGCATGTTGCATGGTAGAGGATTCTCATGCGTACATCAGACAGATGCTAGTGTATCAAGCTAGTAAATCTAACGGCTACAACAATTTTGATTTAGTGGAAGCAATGTGATTTAAAACCCACTTAGAATGCACTAATGCATGTTGCATGGTAGAGGATTCTCATGCGTACACTGAACAGATGCTAGTGGATCAAGCTAGTAAATCTAACGGCTACAACAATTTTGATGTTGTGGAAGCAGTCAGCACGCATGTTGAGATAATTAGAAGTAGTGGGGATCACTCTCTTAGGTATATATAGGATAGGATTATCACTGAACCTACCGTTGTCACCATGTGTTCACCTCTTAATAAATAAGATTGATCAGATACAATGTTTTCCAAACATCAACATATGGTCTGTGAATCATGAGCAAACCATGCGCAAGTATACATCATAAACATGACTTTACTAAACCTGTGGGTTGATAATTAGATTGAGGTAGGGTCCAGAACTACAGATGACTAAATAGGTGGTATTTCGGCAACCTAATGACCAACACGAGTCCCGTGCAAAACCTAACGTCTGAATCAAATTTGCTAAACTAGTTCAGATATGCAGTGCCTCTGAAAGTCTGAAGAGTCCACTAAGCACATTGTTAAGGTATTATTTTTAATAACAAGACTTCAGCAATGTGCTGACCTCAAATTAAAGGGGAGAATACTATCTTGAATCGCATGCTTCCAGGAGTTTTAGCTTCACATGTGGTAGAACTTAGTTGCAAGCTAAGCGCTTCAAAGATAACACCTCCATAAATATTTTTACCAACAAATGTACCTTATTCACGAAGTTGAGGTCCAGTTTAAGTATATTTTATTGAATTGAATGTAAAGTTGACTGGAATGTAAAATATTGTCGATCATGTCCAACTCTTTGTTTATCAAATACTTTCTTTAGGATAAGTTTATCAAATACTTTTGATGACCTAAGAAATGCACTCACATAGCATCAATGTAAGCCCCGAAACACTACATGTATGATTAAAGAGTTCATTAGTGCCTGCAAAGGAAATGCGGATCCAGAAAAACAAGCTTCAACGATGAGTTCCTCTTATGAGAATCTGATATGCATACAGGTTCATTTTATATTTAAATTTCGAGACTTGGTTTCATAATGGCTGAGTGTCTGAAACAATATGAGGTTATGCCTTCCCCGAAGAATGGATTATTGTTAAATCCTTGATCCTCACCTCCTGTTTCCATCGCCCTTTCATAGCCTCTGCTTCCGCATCGTCTGTGCCTCCATCTGGGTTGATAACTTCAAGCCCTTCATAGCCAACCAACCTGTAGACAGCACAAAACTGTTCATTAATTGTTTGAAAGTACCAAGTAAAGAACACAAATTTCTTCAACTAAAAGAATATATATTTACAGGGGAGACAGATAGACATCTGACAGCAAGCACATTTCAGAAGAATTCAAGCCGCAAAATGCAAAAGAGAAGAATAAAGTGAAGAGACGCCAAATGATGTGCATGTCACTTTCGCAGTATGCCAAACTTAAATCTGCATCCACCACTTGCGCCGCAATTCAGTGCAGAGCACACCCTGTCTGCTTTGAATTGCACATACAGAAATTGCATGTACTTAACTTTCACAATATCCTATTTGAGGCATTACATGCTAGTATACTAGATATCCAGAAAAAGAATCAACTTCAACCGATTATTGACTACTCCCTCCGTTCCTAAATATAAGCCCTTTCGAATGTAGTCCGTATTGAAATCTCTAAAAAAAGGCTTATATTTAGAAACGGAGGGAGTATATCATACTAGTATTAGGTAGGAATTGCTTTTTCTACATGCTGAACACAGAGATCAGTGATCTCTACAGTGTTTCTACAAAACAGCAACTAAGCTACTCACCGGACAGTGCAATCATTGAGCTACAACAAACGATAGTACGAGATCATGTAACACTACGATCGCTAAAGTCTCGAGCTTGGAACTCAAACGAAGCACGCAATTCCACAATTCGCCAAAATCAGCTCACGGGGCCGACACCAAGGAGCTGAGATCGCGCGTGGAAGCAACAGATCAAATGGCGGAGAGGCAGCGGTAAGCATATGCATAGTTCCCGAAGAAATCGGGAGAGCTCGAGGCGGATCTGAAGAGATCGGGTAGGTAGGTAGGCCGGCGCGGAGACTCACCCGTTGACCGATTTGTGCACGGCGGTGCCCCAGCTGCGCACGCCCGCGGCGATCGAGGAGAAGAAGCCTCCGCCACCGCCCGACGACGCGGCCAGGTCCTGATCCTTGGACCCCATCGCCGGCGATCTGCGCGGTCGGAGGGAAGCTCCGGCGCAGAGGAGTCGGGGAGGGGGATATGCTAGGGTTTGGGACGGCGCACGCGGAGGGGGCGGCCGCTAACCCCTGCCTAGAGGAGGTGGTGGTAGAGGAGCGCTGCTGAGGAGAGAGCGGCAGCGATGGCGATGGCGACGTCGCCGTGTGGGAGCAGGAATACTAGAACGAGACGAGAGAATTTGGAACGGCCGCGGGTGGTGAGAAGAAAAGGCCGAGCAGTCGGCGAAGCGAACCGGCCGCTTGAAGCGCAACGTGGGTAGGCGAGATGACCACGATGCCCTCGCTGATTCCGCCCCGTTTACAATTCCAACTCTGTCGCCGGTGGACCGTTGCCGTTTCTCAGAGCAAGTATAATAGCGTCTAGTCAGCTGGCTACAAGCCGTTCCATCTCAGATAAAGTCTAACTGGAAGAAAAAAAATACAGGAGAGAGAAGGGAGCGGATGCTCCGTGAGTCGCCGGCTGCAGCGCAAGGCTCGAGACAAAGAAACTGCATGCAAGGGCTTAAAGCTAGCGCGGCTTCCTCCTCTCCAATCAATTGCATTTTTCTCTCTGCCATGCATGTAGACATTAATTACTATAGCTAATGCCTACAGCCAGCTTTATTATACGAGAGTTCTTTCTTGGTGGCTACAAGTGACCTGGCATTCATATAGAGCCCGTCACTCGCTACACCGGCGATTTCTTAGCTACAAGTGTGCCCGTGCGTTGCGTTGCTCGGGTGACAGTGCAGTTAAACGAATGGCTTTTTTAGGATGAAAAGCATGAATAGTATCATGAGGTGACATTAAGACCTACAAAATTTTATTCAACCACCGGTAGGGTAGGCGCATCAATCAGTCTTGTTTCAGTTTGATATGTTGATGTCCAAAAGCAGAATTTTAGTTCAGAGATTGCTCGGATCTGCTTCAACTCCATACTTAACCAACTACGCGGATCGGAGGCCTCTCATAGTATAATTTGGTGAAGTTGCCGAAGCTTAGCTTTGTGAAGTCGAATCATATAGCTTAATATGTTTACGACGACAATGCCATCGCCAAGTGGCATAACTTAGTTCTGAATCCCCCTTCTGAAGAACCCAGTCGAAGCGCTATTCATGACGCCGCCGTTGTTCCCTTCTCACAAGCTTGCCACCGCCAAACCGCCAACCCTCCACCTCACTCTATTTAGCTCGCCACCACTCCATTGCCTCCCTCTCCTACCGCTGTCCTCCTCCCTTCATCACCCTCTTCCACATCATTGGCCTCCTCCCCAGCGTCGTCCTCTTCCCCGACACAAACCACCTCCCCGTCGTCGGCCTATACTACGCTCGTGATCAACCCCTCAAGCAACAGAAGTTGACCAACATGTCCAAAACGGTGCATCTCCTCCACGGATGCTGGAGCGCCGTGCTGAAGCTTCAATATTTCTAGACATTTCAGAATAGGCTTATATGTATGTTTCTTGCCCTCAAGTTGCCGCCCAATGAAATATTTTAGCATTGTTAACTTCAGCTAGAAATATAGTATATCTGCTTTGGTAATAGCTCATCTAAATAAATGATGTTTTTCACTGGTATACTCTGCACGCAATCTTTCATCAATCTCCCACACATTGATATAAAATCACTGCCATTTGACATTCAATCACCAATTGTAATGAAACTTTTTATTCTATTTTTTGCTGGCTCTACAGGGAATATCAAGGTCACGGCTACCAGATTTTTAGTTAACATAATGTTACAATAAAGAAATTTAAGGATATGTTACAAACTTCAATATCACTACATTTACAATCCATATGTGATAAACAATAGTGGCCCGTAGCTCGTACATGTACAATATCCATGTTAGAAGGTCCAGCACACTTTCCTGCTTCATCCTTACTAAAGTTAAGAGAATAGACATACAATGTGTCATCCTTGCAATATGAGAGGCAAAGTACAGACCCACAACAATATTTCAAGTAGGCATAAGAGAGAATATATTGCATTACTTCTATAAGGCTGCTCCCAGTGCTAAGCCTGACGTGTAAGTAGAAAATTGATGTGACATCTTAATCAAGGAGTAGAGAGAATCGTTTGGTAACCCCATGGAGAAACTATACCAGCGCAGGTACCTAGGAGAAAACAGAGTTAATACGATCCCGTGCGCTGAACTGAATGGTCGCCCCAACTCCCCCATGCACAGCCCCATCCGCCGCTTCTTCCTCGCCCCGCGCCGTCGCCCCAGTGCGTCACTTTGTCCTCGAACTGCAGCGCTGCCTCGCCTCTGATTGTCGCCCGGAGCCGCTATCCCATCCCCGATTTTAGCTTGCATCATTGACCATCGCCCGGAGAAGGTCGCAGCAGCACCACTGGCTCCTCCGGTAAGTCACCACCTGGTAAATGGTAAGGGCAAGCCTGCATTGCGAAAGTCCATCGATTCTGTGTTTGATATAAACTGTAGTCGTCCATTGATTACATTTTTTCACAAGTCAAGTCCATCGGTTCCGAGTTTCTTGCCAAATTCTCATAAACTACAGTATGTCGATTTCTTTTAAATATCACGCCCATCTAATTTGAGTGTTGGTGAAAGATTGTTTCATATATATATATAAGTCTGTCACAATCTTTTTTACAGAATCAAACTGAGTTGAGTCCAGTTTAGAGTTAACAAGAAAAATTCAAAGAATCATTGTTTTTAAGGCGTCCTCCCTTGGACGCTTAGGCGATAAGGCACCCTGGCAGCGCCTTACAAATATGCCCGCCTTAGGCGCTTAGGCGTCGCCTAGGCGCTAGAGCGGGTGGTGCTCGCCTTAGGTCACCTTATCGCCTTAAAAACGATGTAGAATATAACCCTATTTTTTTGTAGAACCAAAATGAGTTCAGTTCAGCCCCAACCGAGTTCAGTTCAGTTTAAAACCAAAAGCAATTTTAAGGTATTGCTATCTAGTCATACAGATTGTCAAACAGCAAGTTTTTGACACAATCAAACTGAATATTATTGATCTTATGGGAATGCACAAGGATGTATTTATCTGAAACCAATGATTCGATCAGATGAGGCTATGATGTATTGTAGATTTACAAGAAATTGGTTCAGACTGATAGAGTTCTGTTAGGATTTACAGAATTACTCTGTTTTAAGAAGCTGAAGCAAAATTTGAGGTACTGCTATTTAGTCATACACAAATTATCAGGCAACAACTATTTTGAAGGAATCAAACTGACTACTTCTATAAGAAACTTACTTGAAGTAGACACTTGAAGAAACATGTTTCCTGTAATCTAGACACTTGAAGTAGGCAAGCACCTAAAATAAACTGAATATGAAGCTCTGCAATTCCTTCATTGGTCCTGACATATTGGATCCTTCGCCATCTTGGGTTCAGGACTCTTTCTTTCCAAGAAATTATAAAAATCTTCTTACTTTAGTTGCTTGTTAGCTGGCATACCATGTGTCATCTCATTCCAACAAACACTGGAGGACTAATAAACATAGTCCTGGTCTAGTTGAATTGGTTTCTAAAAAGGAAAATCATAATATTAAAAATTACAAGTTGTCCAAATAGAAAGATCAGTTTAATTTGACGATTTGACAGAGAGTTACAATACTGGAGAAACTGGGGATTTCCAAAGTCAACTAGCACCAAATAATAAAGCAAAATCAGGTTATACATCCACTTCTTTCTATTATGGAAAATCTATGCATTCTGCAAAACACTAAAATAACCACAGAATTTGCACAATTAGAAACAGCAAGCTTCTGACACACTAATCAGATTATCCCTATGGAGCTCAAACTTGTAATTAGAAATACTGGACTGGTACAGACTACAGTAACCATCTACTTTTGTCAATCATTACTCCAAGATCAAAATGTGATAATCATAACATAAGTTTGCTTCATGGAAAAATTGAAATATTTGCTTGTACTCTGGTGATAGCTATACTCGTTCCTAAGATAACAAACATGTATTTTGACAAACAGATGAGTATTTTTATCCACTTTTTTGTGATCGGATCGTCCATTGAGCAGGCAGGTAGAGGCATACATGGGCTTTGTAGCGCTGGCCTGATGTAATGTAAAGATAGAGGTGCCAACTGTTAGTCACCTGCGAAAGAACATGTGTTCATCAGAGCCTGGACTCCTCTTTTCCCAACCTCTGTAGCAAATTTAGGTTGGAAAATTCGTGAAAAATTCTCCAGTCATCATCTGCATGAGTTTCTTAATTGCTTGCATCTGTATGTATATAGACTGTCATGGAGTAACTCCTCTCTCAGTGCATAAGAGAATGAATTTCAGAAAAGGGCCATTTGGCGATGACTCATGTGAGTTGTGTTCAAGCCACTTGACCAATGATGCAACTAAAGTATGTCTGGAGAAAGTAACCACATAGATATAGGTCATATAGAAAAAAAATTCAAGCCAAAATTTTAAGATGAAACATGGTAAGCACGATGAGAGTTTTTTCAGTTTTCTTCCCTTAGGGGGCTTACCAGCTTTTTGCCGCAGCAGCCTACTACCATGACTCATGGTAGCAGGAAAATTTCGGTACCACTAAAGTGTAAACAAAGTATTCGCACAACTGGAGCAAAGAAGATGACAAGATGGAAACAGTGATCATCATTATAGATAAAAAATAGGATGGTGAATAAAATAATTCTTTCTCCTCAATCTGACATAGCAGAGCATGAGTACACCCAAATAGTTACATAATTTGCCTGCTTTCCGTACTACCTAGATAATTAGATTTGCTTGAGGGAATATGTAGAAATTAGAAAAGCAACATAAAGTAAACTGACATTGTTCTTACCTTGCAAAATTGAGGTGCATCAGTAAGAAAACTGAAACTTGTTACCCTGTTGCTTGCACAAGTAGCAGGCTTCCTAGGTTTGAATCACCCCAAGAAATCAATGGGTAAATTGCAGCCGCTGCTCTGTTCTGCTCATTGTGCGGGAGGGCGAAGTGGTTAATACACTTACATAGGGACGGATTACATCGCAAATTCGACAGCCAACAATGACAGGGCCACATCTTTGAAGAAAAACACATCCACGATGTGATCTTTACTCCCTTATAGCCAGTGGAGAAAGTAGATGGACAGCGCCATCACCATCACAGACGCAGGGTTCATCCCCAGCACCGGCGGAGCTTTGTCCAGGCTGCAGAGGCGACGACGCGAGGTTCATCTCCGTCTCACACAACCAGGCGTCTACCAGCGGGCGGCATGCCCTGTCGAGCCGGCCCCGGTGCTCCGTCAAGGCTACTATTAGTGCAGTAGCAGGTCGTTGCGCACCTGCTCGCTTGCTTCATGCCCCTGTATCGCTTCTCGACGTAGTATAGTTGTCGCCTACTCGCTGTCGCTATTTGCACCCTGCACACACACACACCAGCCACCAATTAACATATATGTATACACACAAGCAGCCACGCACCACATCCTCTACAGACCCAGGATAACATCTTCTACACACCCTGAATTGACGATGTAGCAACAATTCTATAGTCAAATTTCATCAAACACTATGTTTGCCTCAAAATCAGAATATTATGGTAGGGGGAGTGGGATCCAGGGGCCGGCGAGTAGGGGAGGTACACCGGGCGGCAAGTAGGAGGAGTGCGCTGTCAAGGGGGCTGGGCACCGTCTTCAGCGGCGCTGTGGGACGGACGCCGATGAGCAGCTCGTCTGTGCTCCCTGCATGTCCGACGAGCAGCTCGTTCGTCCTCCCCGCATGGCCGACGAGCAGCTGCGCGAGATGCGGCGGATTATCCCGATCTCGTCCAGATTCGGCGATGGCGGAGCGAGGACAGGCACCGAGGAGAGGATGGACGGGGGCGCGGCGGCTAGCAGAGTGACGGGGCGTGTGGGACGGACGCCGATGAGCAGCTCGTCTGTGCTCCCTGCATGTCCGACGAGGAGCTCGTTCGTCCTCCCCGCATGGCCGACGAGCACACTACTAGGAAAAGGGCTATAGATAGGATTGATACTAATGGCGCACCATGGAAATAGTGCGTCACTATTATATACTAATGGCGCACCGGTTGGTGATGCGTCATTAGTGTGGAAAACACTAATGGCGCACCAGAAACAGGGTGCGCCACTAGTATTAAATTATTATTTTTTCCATTTTTTCATACATACTAATGGCGCATCAGGTCGAAGTGCGCCATTACTAGTTTTAAGTAGTAATGGCGCACCAAGCAGACAGTGCGCCATTACTGTAAAAAAATTATTCTTTTTTTTGCAAAACTACTAATGGCGCATCATTTCACAGTGCGCCATTACTAGTTTAAACTAGTAATGGCGCACTATTACCCGGTGCGCCATTAGTATATATATTTATTTATTTTTACTTTTTTGCAAAACTACTAATGGGCAAGAAGATTGTGAATAGATAGCTAGCTAAGATCGATTGTATTTAAATCGTAGTCTTCATTTCTCGATTGTATTTCATGGGCACTTTTTGATATCATGAATATTTTTAAATTTCATGGGCACTTTTTGAATTCATGAGGACACTTGATCTCGATCTCCATCTCGATCTCGATTCCCCCTCCATCTCGATCTCGATCCCCCTCCATCTCGATCCCACCCGCACCCTCCCCCGCTAGCTCCACCGCCGCCGCGACCCACCGCAACCCTCCCCCGCTCCACCGTCGCCGACGAGCACCCGCCCCCCCGCACCCTCCCCCGCTCCACCGCCGCCAACGGGCACCCCCCGCACCCTCCCCCGTTCCACCGCCGCCGATGATGATATTTTCAAGTAACAAATTTGAACATATTTTTAAAAAAATTATTACTGTTTTTATAAAAAAATATTACTGTTATGATTTAAACAAGTTTGAACATATTTAAACACAAATAAATATCAAACAGCATTTAAAATGCATAAAAAAATTGGGGAGCCTGGGAATCAAACCCAAGACCTCCTAGTGTGTGTGTTGCGTGCTGACCAGTCGGGCTAGTGGGGGGCTTCTGTTGTAGATAGGGTTAGGTTGTAGATAGGGCTAGTGGGCTAGATTAAAACAAAATTCTAATGGCGCACCTAGGGGTGGTGCGCCATTAGAATAGTCGTACTTATGGCGCACGAGGGTGTGGTGCGCCATTAGAACCCTCCCCTCACTCCACCTACTGCCCTCGCACTGTGTCCTCCCTCCCTCCCTCGCCAGATTCCCCTCGATCGACCACCGCCATCCGCCGCCACCGCAGCCGCCCACGCGCCCCCGCCATCCGCTGCCTCCATCCGCCGCAGCCGCCCACGCGCCCCCGCCGCCTCCCTCTCCCCTTCCTCCCCTCGAGCACCGCCTCCCCCCGAGCCCCGCCTCCCCCGCGAGCGCCGTCCCCTTCGTCCCCTCCGTCCTCCTCCTCCGCCGCCGCTGCCCCGACCCACTGTGCCGCAGCCGCCCACGCGCCCCCGCCGCCTCCCTCTCCCTTCCTCCCCCTCGAGCGCCGCCTCCCCCCTCGAAACCCTAGAAACCGCCGGAGATTTGGAGCCTCGGAGCCCCACGTCCACCAGGAGAGGAGGCCCCACGTCCAGCAGGAGAGGAGGCCCGCGACCTCCCCGCCGTCCAGCAGGAGAACAGTGTACGAATCCCTCTTCCCCTTGTCTCTTGCTGATTTTCTTCTTCATCTCCTCCAATCTCTGACGCGTTCTCATCTATAGCTGTGTTGTGCTGTTGTGTTGTGTGAAGGAAGGACTTGGTTCAACAAGATACAGAGAAGCTACTGCGGTGGGTTCGACTTGTTTGGATTTTGTTCCCCTGTCACCAAGGTGACCACTTGTCTCGCCTCTCTCCCCCTCTGTACAAGTTCATGGCTGTGGACTGCTATGGTCGATGCTTGTCTCAGCTATATGCATTTGATTTCAGACTATATAGCTTGTATATGCAAAGTGCAAAAATTTCTGAGCAATGCTGTACTTTTACCTGCTAGTTTCTTTGGCATGGTTTTTATTCAAGTGAAACCAAACCCTGACAGTAACACATTTGCTTCTTATTGTACATGACTATGTTTATTGTGTTGAAACATCTGTCTGATCTAATTAGAATGTATATGTGAGTTAAATAGGTCTGATTTTTGTTTTACGGGGTGGTAGAGGCAGCATCCATGTATTTGGGTAGCTAGTGGTTGTTTTTTGCTGTGTTGCAAGAAAGGAGATAATGTTGGCGGAATGTGCTTGAGGAAGAAAAGTAAAAAAGTGATTGGAATCGCATGCCTAGAATGTTGTTTACTTATTGTCTTCATATTTAAAATCATCTGTTTTAAGTAAAGTAGGCTCTGAGAAAAACCTTCCAGAAAAAGCTAAACAGCACAAATATACTGCTCTTGGATCGATGATTTGATTATGTAGCATAACCAGCACAGAGTAAGTGAGAGACGAACATGACGCTGCACATTTTTGTACCAACAGTTGCACAAACTTGGGGCTGCACAAACTTGCTCCTAGGCCAAGAGAGAGATTAAAATTGAGTACTCCTAGGCCAAGAGAGAGATTATGTTAAAAATTCAGTTAAGCAGGCATGGTACTCTTATTTTGAAGTAAAAATTCAGTTTAAAAGTCAGTTAAAAGTCCAGTTTTAGAGCTTGGCTCCCGATCTGACTATAAAGTGTACTGCAAACTTATTGCTAGCAAGTTTAAAATTAAGTAAACACATGATTCAGTGCACACTTGAATACACATGATCTGCTTGTGCTTGTGACTGACTTGGACACATGATTCTGACACATGTATTCAGACACACATAGCATGTCTGAAACCCCTAGGAAATCATTTGCACATTGTCAACCGAGTATTTGTCATTCTGAAGAAAAATGCACTGTATCATGTATTTGTCCATGGTTTATAGATGAAATTTGCCATGGTGCATATAGTAAAAACAAAGCCATGGTCTGTAAAATACATTTGTCATGCTCCATGAAAGTAAATTGCCATGGTCCAAATGTAGCAGAAGTTTCAAGTAGTGTTTTGTTTCTGTGTTTGAATAGGCAGCAAACTTTCTATTCTTTCTGTGTTTGTACAGACTTGCTAAACTATTGATGATTTTTTGTTGGGTGACCTATTAGATCTGGAATGGAAGCTCACATAAGTTGAGCTGATTTTTGTCCATATGAAAGCAGAGGACCATATGGTCTGTGGCTGGGTTTTGTCTCCGACCATTGTGTCGTGATGAATTTGCAGGTACCCCGAGAGGCCCTTGAGTTTGCCGGAATGTCGATTAACTTCCGTTTCGGCAAATTCGGGTACTCCATATGTCCTATTTTCAGCAAAGGTCATGCTGAAATTTTCCGTGAATTTTAGCATGACTTTGCTAAAAATAGGACATATGGGGTACTTGCGACTAATGCATTGGCCGGGGTATCTTAGTACTTAGTTAAGTAGGATCAACTGCCCCGCCATTCTTGCTGCATTAAACCATAGGTGGCAATAGAGCCAAGTGATTAGGCCCAACTTAGAATTCTCGTTAGCATCGATAAACCCTAGATGATAAACCCAACATAGATGGCAATAGAGCCAAGTGATTAGTGACAAGTGATTAGGCCCAACCTAGGGTGCCTCGGCATCGATAAACCCTAAATGATGAAAACTTAACTTGGCTTCTATAGGGTGCCTCGGTGTCGATGAGAACTTAAATGATGTACGCTTAGGCTTTTAGGGTGCCTCGACGTCGACAAAACCTAAATGATGAAAGCTTAGGCTTTTAGGGTGCCTCGACATCGAGAAACCCTAAATGATAAAACCTTGGCTTTTAGGGTGCCTCGGTGTCGATAAGAACCTAAATGATGAAAGCTTAGGCTTTTAGGGTGCCTCAGCGTCGACAAACCCTAAATGATAAAAACTTAGCTTTTAGGATGCCTCGGTGTTGACAAACCCTAAATGATGTAGCTTTGAATTATGAACGTAGGATATGTCGTCATCATCATCGGATGACGAAAGTCTCCCGGCGGAGTGCGACTGGTGCCACGACGATCGAGGTCTGTGCGACATGCCTCACCTGGATGATGATCGGCGCTTCAGCATTAAGTTCGAGGAGACCTTCGAAGTTGAAACGGTACACAATGACGACAAGTGTTATTTTCATAATTAAGCATGACTTCAACTATTTCAACGTGTAATTTTCATCTTTTACAATTCGAGTATAGCTTATCCCATGCCATGCAAGATGCTATGTCTTGGAGAGGATGGATTTTGAAGACCATGAAATTTCTGAAACAAAGAAAATTCACCTAAGGACTCATCACGATGTGGACTTTGAAGTAAATCTATATAATTCTGAGAGCGTAACCCATTTTGGTTGCAAAAATTGGGAAGCATTTTGCAAGATGTATGGTCTTGATGAGGGTATGCTTATCACCATGGATCTTGGTAATCCTGACATCAACCAAGACAATATGGACATTTGGGTCCTTGTTGATACGCCTCCAGTTCTACCACTATGTGAGTTTCTCAAACATAGTTATTAGCTAATTTATATTGTTTATTTCAAAATAGTTGACAGCTTATTTCCATTGACAACTTATTTTTATTGTTCAAAGAATGTGCGGGAGATGGTAGACAAAACCCACTACACCGATGGCTCCGAATTAACAACTTACAAGGAGAAAAATCATTTGGTCGGATTTTGTACTGACATTGAGAATTATAATATCTACAATCAAACTCCTCAACATTATGGTAAATACGTGCCACTAGTGCATGTGTTCAACTATGGTAACTACCATGGAGATACCCTGGTAAGATTTTTACTATTACGACATCTGTGTATCTTTTGCATACTTCTAAAACTAGTACATCATTGCTAACTATGAAGTTATTACTATGTTTTTCAATAGATAATTCCAGAGAATTGTGTGCCTCATATGATGTATTTGAAAGGTAGTGTTAATGTTTTGAACATACAGCCAGGTCGTCCTACGAATCTCAACTGTCCATACGAGATTTCTAAAAGAAGTGGAGACATGAAAATCAAAGGATGGAAAAAATGTATGGACAGTCGTAAGGAGCTTCTTGAAAGCAAAAGGAAGCGAAGCGCAAGAATTGGAGACAGGATGTTCTCCATTCTCCATAATGGAGAGTCAGGGTCTATATTGTTTTATGCTATTTTAGCTTAAATATGGTATTTAGGTCCTGCCTAATACTGATGATCATGTGCTAAGAACAATTAAGTAGGGTTGGTTCGAAGACTATCAAGATGATGATCGTATGACTTGTTATGAATAACGAGTAGAAGTTGTATGATGATGATTAGTAGGACTTGTTAGGATTAGTATTACTTCCGACAAACTCGATACTCGCGGTCTTGAGACTTGTAATGTTTTATCTTTGTTCGGTCTTTTGAATTCGGAGACTAATATGATGAATTGTATTCGGAGACTAATCTTCTATTGTATTCGATGAATCTGATGTTGCTGTGTGCTGCTGTCTATATTCTGTCCAATAATATATTTTGTAACCTGTGCAAAAATCAAAAAAGTAAAAAAACCCTAATATTCATACTAATGGCGCACCACACAAGACACTAATGGCGCACTGTGATCATCACACTAATGGCGCATTAACTACTGGTGCGTCATTAGAATGCCAAAGCACATGGGTACATATGGCCCCTGGGAGGCATTCTAATGGCGCACTGCAGGCTATACTAATGGCGCACTACGTGGTGCGCCATTAGAACACCAGATACTAATGGCGCACCGGTGGTGCGCCATTAGAATTTAATTCTAATGGCGTGATGCCAGTGGCGCACCGGTAGTGCGCCATTAGAAGGCAAATTCGGTGCGCCACTAGCATGTCTTTTCCTAGTAGTGGCAGCTGCGCGAGATGCGGCGGATTCTCCCGATCTCGTCCAGATTCGGCGATGACGGAGCGAGGACGGGCACCGAGGAGAGGATGGACGGGGGCGCGGCGGTGGAGGGATGGGTCGCGGCGGCTAGCAGAGTGACGGGGCGCGCGGCGGCGGAGGGATTGGGCGCGGCGGCGGAGGTAACCCTCGTGTTCTCGTATGGGCTGTGATGGCAGGGTTTTTTTTTGCAAAAAAATGGAACGTTATCCACACTTTAAGTAGGACTGCGGGTCAATTTATCAGAAACGGGGGGACTTTTTTGCAAAAAAGCCTGATGACGGACCACCAGAAGCAATCGCTGGTTTATTATTAGGGAAAGATAAAAATCCGATTTTGAAATAATTGTTATAAAAAAATTCTAAAAGTAGGATTTTTTTGAAAAAAAGTTGAGAGCTTTATTCTAGCGGTATAATGTTACCATCGAGAAGCACGATTTCCTCAATACATAGAGGCCCACCGTTTAGACACACTAGACGCAGGGGTCGGGGTTATCATTATTTTCGAAAAAAAACACTAGAAGGTATAACGCACGTAAATTATATGTGACTTTTTCTCCAAGTGTTTTCTCCCATTCCCCTAGGTGGATAGGGTAAACTCTTCCTCCCAGACTTCGCTAACGAGTTCATGGATTCGCCTCTTCTCTGTCTGTCGCTCCGGCGGCCGGTGACGAGAGGGAAATCTCGGTGCGTTCGCTTCGACTAATAGGGTTGCCTATGAGCATGACCCCTCGGTTTATATAGGTACTAGGGGTCCAGGTTTACAAACCAGTCGTCTATGTATAAGGATAACGTGATGTAGATGATCTATAAATGTCTTGGAGTATACGCGAAGTCTCCGGTAGCCTTCCTTCCATACGCCATGGGCCGCCCTGACGTGGCCCGCCGGTGAACCAATATTGGGATCATCGACTCGACGCATCTAGACGGAAGATGACGTGGTGAGTGACCCTCAATCCGAGACACCGTTAACGCGCACAAAAACTTTCTGGATGTCATGGACAATGTCAAGTCGACTCTGATAGTGAAGCAGAAATAGCGGCGCATCGACGACTCATTCTGCCTGCATAAGTGGTTGTTCGACGGTGTAGAGACCTCGATGTAATTTTTGACAAACAAACCTCGCGTCGCCCCCGCCCTGTGCGACTCGGGGGCTCTCCAACCCTAGGGCCGCCGCCGTCCTCTCCTTCTCCCCTCCTCGCGCCGCCGCCGGGTGACGCCGCAGGGTGAAACCCGCGTGGCAGACGGCGGCGGCGGGGGGACTCCCTCTCCCGACTCCCCTTCCTCCGCGGGCGGCGGATCTAGGCGGCAGGCGGCGGTGTCCTGCGGCGCTTGCGGTTTGGCGCGAGGTGGCAGGCCTCGGCGAGCGGTGGCGGGGCGCGGGGCACGCGGCGGCGAGCCTCGGCAGGCGGTGGCGGCTGCGCGCGGGGCTGATTCCGGGGCGGCGGCGCGGGCATGGATCCATCGCGGATCTGATCCTGCGGGCGCGGTCTCGGCTTCCCCTGCTTGACCGGCGGGTCTCGGTGGGGGGCTCCTCCTTGCTGAGGCAGCGGGATCATCCAGATCCCGGCAAGGATGGCGGCGACCCGTGCACGAGGGATGGAGGTCTTCGATCAGATCCGGGTGAAAACCTGCTATTGGCTATTGCCAAGGCCGGCGATGGCGACGCTGTCTGCGTCGTTCCCTTCCTGAAGGCATCGTCATGGAGAAGTTCAAGGCCACTCTCTGCTACCTCCGGGGGAAACCCTAGATCAGTAGATCGGATGACGGCGGCTCTCTGGTGTCGTTTCCCCCCTGGGAGCGTCATTCTTGGAGGTGCACACGGGCTCGAGGGACTAGAGGACGACGACTTTGGTGGAGCGGTGCTTCATCTTACACATTGATGGTGGCGGCTCTCGGCGGCGTGGCGCTGTGGAGACTCGGCGTCTGATGCGCGGAGATGGACTCGTGCAGGAGGTGGAAGCTGTCTGGCGTCATGGTGGCGTTGATGGCAGATAGGCCTGGCAAGGTCGGTGCAGCAGTACAGCTCTGAAGATGGATTGGTGGCAGGCGGCTGCGGCGGCCTCATACCCGGCAGGGGTCCTGGTTGAGAAGCACGCCGGACTGGTGGGTGCCCATACGAGGCAGGCGTCCTGGGTGGGACCTGAAGTCTTTAGATGTTTAGGTTTGGCTGCGTGGTCTGTTTGGTATTAGGCCCAGACTTTCAGCGCCCCTACATCAACTGGATAGGGATAGCGACAGTTGTTGCTTGTTTTGGTGGCTTTAGACTTATTGTTGTATGACTCTGTACGGTCTTGTGTCAATAATTAATAAAATGGCCGTATGCATCGCCCAGATGTAGAGCCCGGGGGTCGTCCTCTTTTTCTAAAAAAATAGATTTGGTCTTTTAGAAGGAAAAATATATATGATTTTTTAGCTCACATCAAAACATATCTCATCATCACGTTTTACATGCATGAGGCATATATCTCTAAGTATGTGTGTGTTTTTCTTTAGATTTTTCTGAAACTTAAAATGCTGATTTTTTATTTTTGAAAACTTCGAGCTTCATGAAGACAGAGCCAAAAATCATCACTAGCCCTCCTTTCCGGTTTATAAGGCTCAATTCAAAAATCTCACCAACCAAGGTAGATGATGAGTGGTGAAATATTTTTTGTAGTTTGTAAAAGCACCCAATTAATGTTTTTGTTTTCCTCAAAAATTATGTTTACGAATGCATTAATTGCAATGCATGCATACATAAAGTGCATGCATTGGTCAGTTTTCTCTTAATACTTACATGCAATGATTTAATGCATCTTGAAGTCTGAACATGTGATAGGGAATAACTAAATTGAGCCTTATAATAAGCCCTATAAATCGAAAAGGGGGGAGTAGTATGTAGTATTCCCTTCATCCCATAATATAAAATCGAAGCAACTTGTAAAACGATCTTATATTATGAGACAAAGAATACATGCTTATTGTGGAGTTTTAAAAATGTCTTACCTCTTCTTTTCAGTAAATATTTTTTTTGTTAACATGGGAGAGTTGCCGAGGTTCCATTCAAATTTGTTGTGTTATTAATCGCCAGTTTGCCACTGCATATGAACTCGTACATTGCTGAAGATTGTCCCTCGAAGGTAGAAGATCAACGCCACATATTCACATATCTGCCAGAAAAAAATGGCAGCGTAGCCCACCTTGTACCATTCCCAAGGACCTTGGAAGGTCTCACGAGCCTGACGTTGAAGAGGACCGCATGGACTTTTCTCCGTCATGTCTAGAACGGAGTAGATCTCGTCAGGGGAAGTAGGGCAGCGAGGATTATTCCCGATGGTCTCACATGACCTGGCTGCCTGATCAGTTCCGCCATGATCGCTAGGTCCTGCCCTTTTAAGCTGGCCCACGACGGATCGCACGCTGCCAAAACAACTCTTCTCCTCCGCTGATTATTCTTCTGTCACAACTTTTTCTTTCGAGAACAAATATCCTTCTGGCACATGGAAAAGCCGGCCGACGCGGTTGCTTTTTTAGGGGATCCCACACTTTATTAATTAGAAAGTATGTTTATAGGGATACAAAGGGGGTCATGAGGTGATAGAAGCCACAAATGACGACCCTGCGGAAGTGAGACAGAAAATTTAACAATATTGTGTGCGTCTAGATTCGAAGCACGACCTTCAAATACAAAATCACAACTAGCAAAATACCCTCTTCTATTATTTATTCTTGACGACTGTGATATAGGGGTCTCTTATGCCTTTTTTGATGTCATCACAATCGGCTTGCAGTCACATGCAATCACCAAGTGATCCAAAGATAGATCAGCCAAAGATAGATCACGCCAAGCAATGGACTCTAAAATTGTAGGATTTATAACCCCACGTAGAACAATTGCTGAGGACCCGAGGTACTGAGCATGTTCATTCCTGCACACTAACACGCCCATCGTTGGACAGACCCTCATCTACATGGATTTTAACATGTCCGCTTGGAGGTGTTTTTCAAGAGCTTGGCCTCATTATCGCATGTGCATGTCTAGCCAGAGTGGGAGTGCTAACAATCATATTCACGCCATCCAACTCGGCAATAAAGCTTTCTATGAAGCGGTGAGTCGACATTGGGCTTTGAAATATTGACTTGTGCATTGCTTTTCTATGCAATGTTCATATTGCGCAAAGAGTGACGACCATCTTCACAAACTCCATATGTGATAATGCATCCATTATGTTAAAGAGCCAGTGTTTTTGCATTGGGTTCTTGAGACTCAACAATATGATCAGTTAATTCCTGGTCACCTAAGGCCCACACACACCTCGACGTCATGCAATCAATCAATGAGTGCCTCCATGAATCAGCGGCTCCACATAGCTGGCAAGAATCTGTGTCACACATGTTTCTATGATGGCGCACATCCTCTGACGGCAAAGTATGTCTTACCAGCCTCCGAAGAAAAGTTTCAATTTTTCCTGGAAGACGGTTGGGCCCGCTTTCGCTGCGACAACGGAAGCAGTGTACTCTGCAAAGCACATATAGAGAGTCGCACTCCATTGCCGAGAGTTCATTGGGCGCGGCTATATACAAGCACATATACGTATGTCCATTGTAAATATCTCGCCTTCCTTTAAAAAAGAACTTGTAAATATCTCGCTTGAATATGTTTTTCCTAACCTAACCGCCGCCACAAGCCAGGCGACCAGGGAGGTGATCTTCTTCCACCGATCTCAAACGGCCGGGGCACTGGCCCTCTCCCTCCGGCTGCTGCTCCTACGGTAGGAGGGAGGGGGGCCCCATTCCTCCGCTTTGTAGTTAGGGTTTGGATTTGTAGGTCGTGGTGCGTCGTTGAGGCGGTGGGAGCGGCGTCCGGACGAATAAATCTGTCTCAGCTCCACCCCCACACTGGCGGTGTCTCTCATGGCAGCGTCCAAGAGTTGATGGCATCGTGTATTTGCCGATCCTTCAGATCAGCGACGTTAGGGTTCATGGATGGTGTCGCCTAGGCGGTGGCGGCAACTCCGTCAGGTGTGTCTGTCCTTCTCCTCTGTCCTTATTACTGCGGCGTTGTCTCCAACGTCATGGTGGAGCAGGGAGGTTTTGTCGTCAAGAAGTACGTGCAGCCGGTTGTCTATGTTGGGGAACGTAGTATTTCAAAAAAAATCCTACGATCACGCAAGATATATCTAGGAGAAGCATAGCAACGAGCGGGGAGAGTATGTCCACGTACCCTCGTAGACCGAAAGCGGAAGCGTTTAATAACGCGGTTGATGTAGTCGAACGTCTTCGCGATCCAACCGATCCAAGCACCGAACGTACGGCACCTCCACATTCAGCACACGTTCAGCTCGATGACGTCCCTCGATCTCTTGATCCAGTTGAGGACGAGGGAGAGTTCCGTCAGCACGACGGCGTGGCGACGGTGATGACGAAGTTACTGGCGCAGGTCTTCGCCTAAGCACTACGACGATATGACCGAGGTGTGTAACTATGGAGGGGGCACCGCACACGGCTAAGAGAAGGCTTGGTGTGCCTTTGGGGTGCCCCCCCTGCCCACGTATATAAAGGAGGGAGGGAGAGAGGCTGGCCCTCCTAGGGGGCGCCAAGTGTAGGGAGTCCTACTAGGACTCCCAAGTCCTAATAGGATTCCCTTTCCTTTTCGAAGTAGGAAAGAAGGAAAGGAGGGAGAGGGAGAAGGAAAGGGGGGCCGCGCGTCCACCCCTTGTCCAATTCGGTTTGGGCAGGGGGAGGCGCGCGCCACCTCATGGCCCTTCTTCCCTCTCTCCATTAAAGCCCAATAAGGCCCATTAACTTCCCCCGGCGAATTCTCGTAACTCTCCGATACTCCGAAAAATACCCGAATCACTCGGAACCTTTCCGACGTCCGAATATAGCCTTCCAATATATCGATCTTTACCTCTCGACCATTTTGAGACTCCTCGTCATGTCCGTGATCTCATCCGGGACTCCGATCAAACTTCGGTCATCAAATCACATAACTCATAATATAAATCGTCATCGAACGTTAAGCGTGCGGACCCTACGGATTCGAGAACTATGTCGACATGACCGAGACACATCTCCGGTCAATAACCAATAGCGGAACCTGGATGCTCATATTGGCTCCTACATATTCTACGAAGATCTTTATCGGTCAAACCGCATAACAACATACGTTATTCCCTTTGTCATCGGTATGTTACTTGCCCGATATTCGATCGTCGGTATCATCATACCTAGTTCAATCTCGTTACCGGCAAGTCTCTTTACTTGTTCCGTAATGCATCATCCCATAACTAACTCATTATCACATTGCTTGCAAGGCTTATAGTGATGTGCATTACCGAGAGGGCCCAGAGATACCTCTCTGATACACGGAGTGACAAATCCTAATCTTGATCTATGCCAACTCAACAAACACCATCGGAGACACCTGTAGAGCATCTTTATAATCACCCAATTACGTTGTGACGTTTGATAGCACACAAGGTGTTCCTCCGGTATTCGGGAGTTGCATAATCTCATAGTTAGAGGAACATGTATAAGTCATGAAGAAAGCAAATAGCAATAAAACTAAACGATCATTATGCTAAGCTAACAGATGGGTCTTGTGTTGGGGATCATTGCAGAAATTAAAAAAATTCTACGCATCACCAAGATCAATCTATGGAGAGACTAGCAACAATAGAGAGGGGAGTGTATCTTCATACCCTTGAAGATCATGATGCGGAAGCGTTGCAAGAACACGGATGAAGGAGTCGTACTCGCAGCGATTCAGATCGCGGTTGATTCCGATCTAAGCGCCGAACAACGGCGCCTCCGCGTTCAACACACATGCAGCATGGGGACGTCTCCTCCTTCTTGATCCAGCAAGGGGGAAGGAGAAGTTGGGGAAGAACTCCGGCAGGGCTTCGCCAAGCTCAACGGAGGAGGAGGGGGTGTAGGAGAGGGGGAGGGCTGCGCCTTGGATGAGGTGCTGCTGCCCTCCCTCCTCCCCTCTATTTATAGGGCGGAGGGGGAAGGGGGGGCGGCCCCTCTAGATGAGATCTAGAGGGGGGCGACAGCCAAGGGAAGGTGGCTTGCCCCCCAAGCCAAGGGAGGCGCCCCCTTTAGGGTTTCCCCTAAACCCTAGGCACATGGACCCTAGGGGGGTGGCACCCAACCCACTTAGGGGCTGGTTCCCTTCCACATACAGCCCATAGGGCCCTCCGGGGCAGGTGGACCCTCCCGGTGGACCCCTGGAACCCCTTCGGTGGTCCCGGTACAATACCGACAAACCCCCGAATACTTCCGGTGACCGTATGACGACTTCCCATATATAAATCTTCACCTCCGGACCATTCCGGAACTCCTCGTGACGTCCGGGATCTCATCCGAGACTCCGAACAACATTCGATAATTGCATACTAATTCCCATAACAACTCTAGCGTCACCAAACCTTAAGTGTGTAGACCCTACAGGTTCGGGAACCATGTAGACATGACCGAGACATCTCTCCGGCCAATAACCAACAACGGGATCTGGATACCCATGTTGGCTCCCACATGTTCCACGATGATCTCATCGGATGAACCACGATGTCAAGGATTTAGTCAATCCCGTATACAATTCCCTTTGTCCATCGACATGTTACTTGTCCGAGATTTGATCATCGGTATCCCAATACTTCGTTCAATCTCGTTACCGGCAAGTCACTTTAGTCGTTTCGTAATGCATGATCCTATGACTAACTGCTTAGACACATTGAGCTCATTATGATGATGCATTACCGAGTGGGCCCAGAGATACCTCTCCATCATACGGAGTGACAAATCCCAGTCTCAATTCGCGCCAACCCAACACACACTTTCGGAGATACCCGTAGTGCACCTTTATAGCCACCCAGTTACGTTGTGACGTTTGGCACACCTAAAGCATTCCTATAGTATCCGGGAGTTGCACAATCTCATGGTCTAAGGAAAAGATACTTGACACTAGAAAAGCTTTAGCAGACGAACTACACGACCTTGTGCTATGCTTAGGATTGGGTCTTGTCCATCACATCATTCTCCTAATGATGTGATCCCGTTATCAATGACATCCAATGTCCATGGTCAGGAAACCACGACCATCTATTGATCAACTAGCTAGTCAACTAGAGGCTCACTAGGGACATGTTGTGGTCTATGTATTCACACATGTATTACGATTTCCGGATAACACAATTATAGCATGAACAATAGACAATTATCATGAACAAGGAAATATAATAATAACCATTTTATTATTTCCTCTAGGGCATATATCCAACAGTCTCCCACTTGCACTAGAGTCAATAATCTAGTTACATTGTGATGAATCGAACACCCATAGAGTTGTGGTGTTGATCATGTTTTGCTCGTGGAAGAGGTTTAGTCAACGGATCTGCGACATTCAGGTCCATATGCACTTTACAGATATCTATGTCTCCATCTTGAACATTTTCACGAATGGAGTTGAAGCGACGCTTGATATGCCTGGTCTTCTTGTGAAACCTGGGCTCCTTGGCAAGGGCAATAGCTCCAGTGTTGTCACAGAAGAGAGTCATTGGGCCCGACGCATTGGGAATAACTCCTAGGTCGGTAATGAACTCCTTCATCCAGATTGCTTCATGTGCTGCCTCCGAGGCTGCCATGTATTCCGCTTCATATGTAGATCCCGCCACGACGCTTTGCTTGCAACTGCACTAGCTGACTGCCCCACCATTCAAAATATACATGTATCTGGTTTTGACTTGGAGTCATCCAGATCCGTGTCGAAGCTAGCATCGACGTAACCCTTTACGACGAGCTCTTCGTCACCTCCATAAACGAGAAACATATCCTTAGTCCTTTTCAGGTACTTCAGGATATTCTTGACCGCTGTCCAGTGTTCCATGCCGGGATTACTTTGGTACCTTCCTATCAAACTTACAGCAAGGTTCACATCAGGTCTAGTACACAGCATGACATACATAATAGACCCTATGGCCGAGGCATAGGGGATGACACTCATCTTTTCTCTATCTTTTACCGTGGTCGAGCATTGAGCCGTGCTCAATCTCACACCTTGCAATAGAGGCAAGAACCCCTTCTTGGACTGATCCATATTGAACTTCTTCAATATCTTGTCAAGGTATGTGCTTTGTGAAAGACCAATGAGGCGTCTTGATCTATCTCTATAGATCTTGATGCCTAATATGTAAGCAGCTTCTCCAAGGTCCTTCATTGAAAAACACTTATTCAAGTAGGCCTTTATGCTTTCCAAGAATTCTATATCATTTCCCATCAATAGTATGCCATCCACATACAATATGAGAAATGCTGCAGAGCTCCCACTCACTTTGTTGTAAACACAGGCTTCTCCATAAGTCAGTGTAAACCCAAATGCTTTGATCATCTCATCAAAGCGAATGTTCCAACTCCGAGATGCTTGCACCAGCCCATAGATTGAGCGCTCGAGCTTGCATACCTTGTCAGCATTCTTAGGATCAACAAAACCTTCTGGCTACATCATATACAATTCTTCCTTAAGGAAACCATTAAGGAATGCCGTTTTGACGTCCATCTGCCATATCTCATAATCATAGAATGCGGCAATTGCTAACATGATTCAGAAGTACTTCAGCTTCGCTACGGGTGAGAAGGTCTCATCGTAGTCAACCCCTTGAACTTGTCGATAACCCTTAGCGACAAGCCGAGCCTTATAGATGGTCACATTACCATTCATGTTAGTCTTCTTCTTAAAGATCCATTTATTCTCTATGGCTTACCGATCATCGGGCAAGTCTGTCAAAGTCCATACTTCGTTTTCATACATGGATCCTATCTCGGATTTCATGGCTTCAAGTCATTTGTTGGAATCCGGGCCCGCCACCGCTTCTTCATAGTTCGAAGGTTCACCATTGTCTAACAACTTGATTTTCAGGACAGGGTTGCCGTACCACTCTGGTGCGGAACATGTTCTTGTGGACCTACGAAGTTTAGTAGCAACTTGATCCGAAGTTTCATGATCATCATCATTAACTTCCTCTCTAGTCGGTGCAGGCACCACAGAAGCATCTTCCTAAGCTGTGCTACTCTTTGGTTCAAGAGGTAGTATCTCATCAAGTTCTACTTTCCTCCCACTTACTTCTTTCGAGAGAAACTCTTTCTCTAGAAAGGATCCATTCTTGGCAACAAAGATCTTGCCTTCGGATCTGAGGTAGAAGGTATAGCCGGTAGTTTCCTTAGGGTATCCTATGAAGACGCATTTTTCCGACTTGGGTTCGAGCTTTTCAGGTTGAAGTTTCTTGACATAAGCATCGCTTCCCCAAACTTTCAGAAACGATAGCTTAGGTTTCTTTCCAAACCATAATTCATACACTGTCGTCTCAACGGATTTGGACGGAGCCCTATTTAAAGTGAATGCGGCAGTCTCTAAAGCATAACCCCAAAATGATAGCGGTAGATCCGTAAGAGACATCATAGATCACACCATATCCAATAGAGTGCGATTACGACGTTTGGACACACCATTTCGCTGAGGTGTTCCAGACAGCATGAGTTGTGAAATAATTCCACATTTCCTTAAGTGTGTGCCAAACTCGTGACTCAAGTATTCTCCTCCATGATCTGATCGTAAGAACTTTATTTTGTTGTCACGTTGATTCTCTACCTCACTCTGAAATTCCTTGAACTTTTCAAAGGTCTCGGACTCGTGTTTCATTGAGTAGACATACCCATATCTACTTAAGTCATCAGTGAGGGTGAGAACATAACGATAGCCACCACGAGCCTCAACATTCATTGGACCGCACACATCGGTATGTATGGTTTCCAATAAGTCGGTTGCTCGCTCCATTGTTCTAGAGAACGGAGTCTTGGTCATTTTGCCCATAAGGCATGGTTCGCACGTGTTAAATGATTCATAATCAAGAGACTCCAGAAGTCCATTTGCATGGAGTTTCTTCATGCACTTGACACCAATGTGACCAAGGCGGCAGTGCCACAAGTATGTGGGACTATCATTATCAACCTTACACTTCTTGGCATTCACACTATGAATATGTGTAACACCACGTTCGAGATTAAACAAGAATAAACCATTAACCAGTGGGGCATGACCATAAAACATCTCTCTCATATAAATGGAACAACCATTATTCTCGGATTTAAATGAGTAGCCATCTCGCATTAAACGAGATCCAGATACAATGTTCATGCTCAAAGTTGGTACTAAATAACAATTATTGAGGTTTAAAACTAATCCCGTAGGTAGATGTAGAGGGAGCGTGCCGACGGCGATCACATCGACCTTGGAACCATTCCTGACGCACATCGTTAGCTCGTCCTTCGCCAGTCTCCGCTTATTTCGCAGCTCCTGTTTTGAGTTACAAATATGAGAAACTGCACCGGTATTAAATACCCAGGAGCTACTACGAGCGCTGGTAAGGTACACATCAATAACATGTATATCACATATACCTTTGGTGTTGTCGGCCTTCTTATCCGCTAAGTACTTGGGGCAGTTCCGCTTCAGTGACCATTTCCCTTACAATAAAAGCACTGAATCTCGGGCTTGGGTCCATTCTTTGGCTTCTTCCCGGCAACTGGCTTACCGAGCGCGGCAACTCCCTTGCCGTCCTTCTTGAAGTTCTTCTTACCCTTGCCTTTCTTGAAACTAGTGGTTTTATTGACCATCAACACTTGATGTTTTATTTTGATCTCCACCTCCGCTGATTTAAGCATTGAATATACCTCAAGAATGGTTTTCTCCACCCCTTGCCTTTCTTGAAACTAGTGGTTTTATTGACCATCAACACTTGATGTTTTATTTTGATCTCCACCTCTGCTGATTTCAGCATTGAATATACCTCAAGAATGGTTTTTTCCATCCCTTGCATATTGAAATTAATCACAAAGCTCTTGTAGCTAGGTGGGAGCGACTGAAGGATTCTGTAAACGACCGCGTCATCCGGGAGATTAACTCCCAGCTGAGACAAGCGGTTGTGCAACCCAGACATTTTGAGTATGTGCTTGTTGACAGAACTATTCTCCTCCATCTTACAACTGTAGAACTTGTCGGAGACTTCGTATCTCTTGACCCGGGCATGAGCATGGAAAACCATTTTCATCTCTTGGAACATCTCTGTAACGCCCTCGATGCGGCTATATCTCCCACGTGTCGAGGCACGACTTAGAGGCATAACCGCATTGAAAGCAATGTCGCAAGTCAGGAAATCATCACACATCCCATGTACATAAATAATATAAAGGGGAGGTACATAGTTGGCTTACACTCGCCACGTCACATCAAAGTACATAAATAACATCCATCATACAAATCACTCATGGCTCGACTACGGCGCCAAAATGGAAAAGAACCCAACATGCGACAAGGCCCTGAATCGAACCCCAACTAGGCACCACTACTGATCATCGGGAAAGGAAACATAATAACGCTGAGAGTCCTCGTCGAACTCCCACTTGAGCTCGTACTCGTCACCTGGAGCGGAATCACCTGGACCTGCATCTGGAATTGTAGTATCTGTGAGCCACAGGGACTCAGCAATCTCACACCCACGCGATCAAGACTATTTAAGCTTATAGGAAGGACAAGGCAAGTGTAGGTGGAGCTGCAGCAAGCGACTAGCATATATGGTGGCTAACTTATACGCAAAAGAGGGCGAGAAGAGAAGGCGAAGCACGAGCGAGAAGCTAAAGGAACAACCTGCGCAAGCATTACTCCAACACCGTGTCCACTTCCCGGACTCCGCCGAGAAGAGGCCGTCACGGCAACACACTCAGTTGATTCATTTTAATTGATTAAGGTTCAAGTTATCTACAACCGGACATTAGCAAATTCCCATCTGCCCATAACCGCGGACACGGCTTTCGAAAGTTCAATCCCTGCAGGGGGTCCCAACTTAGCCCATGACAAGCTCTCACGGTCAACGAAGGAAAAGACCTCCTCCCAAGACGTTCCGATCAGACTCGGTATCTCGGTAACTCAAGACATTTCGACAGGTTAAAACAAGACCAGCAACACCGCCCGAATGTGCCGACAAATCCCGATAGGAGCTGCACATATCTCTTTCTCAGGGCACACTCAGATGAGCCAGACGTCGGGTAAGCCAGCCCAGAGTTGCCCCTGGTAGCCTCGGACATCGCTCAGTGGGACCAACACTCAGAGGAGCACTGGCCCGGGGGGGGGGGGTTAAAATAAGATGACCCTTGAGTCTGCAGAACCCAAGGGAAAGAAAAGGCTAGGAGGCAAATGGTAAAACCAAGGTTGCGCATTGCTGGAAAAGCTTTAAACAAGGCGAACTATCAAGGGGTTCCCATTATAACCCAACCGCGTAAGGAACGCAAATCCGGGAACATAACACCGATATGACAGAAACTAGGGCGGCAAGAGTGGAACAAAACACTAGGCGAGAGGCCGAGCCTTCCACCCTTTACCAAGTATATAGATGCATTAAGATAACATGGCAATATAATGATATCCCAACAAGTAAATAAATGTTCCAATAAGGAAAAGCTCCAATCTTCACCTGCAACTAACAACGCTATAAGAAGGGCTGAGCAAAGCGGTAACATAGCCAATCAACGGTTTGCTAGGACAAGGTGGGTTAAAGGTTCAATCATGCAATTGGGAGGCTGACAAGAAAATGGTAGGCATCGTAGCAGTGGCAAAGCAAAAGAGCGAGCAAACTAGCATAGCAAAGATAGTAGTGATTTCGAGGGTATGATCATCTTGCCTGCACAGTTGTCAGAGTTGACTGGATCCTCACAAGCAAACTCAACGGGCTCCTCGGTAGCGAACTCGTCTCCCGGCTCTACCCAACAATACAAACAAGCAACAAGGATACAATCAACCACGTGCGAGACCAAGCAATATGATGAAATGATGATATGCTATGCGGGATGCGATGCGGGATGCAAAATGCAAGATATGACAGGAAATGCATGAACCTGGCCTGAACTTGGCAAACCAAGTGCGCCACTGGATAGAGGGGATGAAATCGCTTGAAAACGATATAAAGATCATTGGAATCGGAGTTACGGTTTGGAAATGGCAAGCGTTTTAAGATATGACACCGGTCTGCGATTTACAGCAAGTAGGCATCTAAATGCAACGAAATGAACATGCTACAGCCACCAAACATGAAAAAAAAAATACATGGCAGCGATGTACACAAGATGTTTAACAAAACACTAGCACTGAGCCATAGGCAAATTCATCCATTAAGGGGTTCAAACAAGCATGGCAAAAATGAATATGCAAAACAGATTCCAGACTTAGTGAAATTAACACTAGCCTGAAATTTCAGATCACGATGCTCTCTTTGGAGCAGCAAAACAACATGATAAATGACCTGAACATGACAAGTAAGAACATGGCATGGAGCTACTCAACAAGATTAACAAAAGACACAAAGTGACCTGGGGTCAAAAGGGTTCACAAAATACTCTACCGAGCTCACGAACATAGCTCGAACACAATCAGTTTTCAGACTTAGTGAAAACTGAGACATGCTGGAATTATAACTCACGAAGGCATGTAAACGAGCTCGATGCACTCACTACGGTGCAAGTCATGGCAAGGCAAGCATATATACAGAAAGAAGACACAATATGCTAGCTACACATGGCAAGAACAAAGGCATAGCATGCATGGAACACTAACGGTAGCATCGGCAAAATCGCAAACAAGTTGACGATCTGCCCAGATTAACAACGAAGCAAAGGTTGAGCTCGATTGAGTCAACCTAGAGCACTCCACATATGCAAACAAAGACATGGATGGATAGAGCATAACATAAATATCAAAACTCCCTTACTGATCATCCTCAAAAGAGGCACGGATCACTAGGAAACAAGCTGGACATATAGCATCATGGACTAAAATATCCCAGACTTAGTGAAAATCACTAAGTCCCTGAAATCAGCAATCTCAGGTACCTCTCTTCGCAAGCTTGCACAAGACAACACACACATCCTAAAAATGCATGGGTGGCACCTCTGGAAAGAAGACAAAATGCTTAAAAAATCATCCCAAAGGGGCACAGGCATATCATGCACGGATTAAACATGGCAAAAATGACAAAAGTGCATGATGAACTAACGGATCTGCAACTTAACTCACGGAGCCTCCTTCTAACAGCATTTTGGGCAACAAGATGACCTCAAATGCAAATGATGCAATGGAATAAAATGATTTACATGTCGAGACGAAGATTTTGATATATTATACGCCCAAAACGGAGCTACGGATGCGGAGATACGGGTCCTCGAACAGGAGCATATGGAGTAAAATCTAGGGACTTGGTGAAAAAAAAACTACCCCAGGATCCAGATCTAGGGTTCGGGCACGCGGCCCGAGACGGCGGCGGATCCCGCCGGGATTCCTGTAGACGACAGCGGCGGCCGGAGAGGAAGTGGCCGGAGCGGGGAGGGGGGGTCGGACGGCGAGGAGGAAGCGGCGCGGCGGGCGGTCGCCGGAGCCGGGAGCTCCTCTCCCTGGCGCGGGCGCCGGCGAGGGCTTGGGGCGGCGGGGCGAGGTGCTCCGGGAGGCGTCCGGCAATGGCGCCGCGGCGGCCGGAGCGGGCGAGCGTCGCCGGGCGCGGGGGCGGCGACTGGAGGAGGAGGCGGGCGGCGGAGCGGGCCGGGAGGGCCCCGCACGGGCCTCGCGGGCCCGCGGGCGGCGGCGAACTGGGGACCGGCCCCGGGACACGTGGCGGCGGCGGATTCGTCCCGCGGAGCCGGGCGGACACGTCCGGCGCGTGATTTTTCTGTCCGGCGGCGGCGGGAGCAGTTGGATCTAGGGTTAGGGGGGAGAAGAACCGTGGATTTCGGAGGGGGGTGTATATATAGGCATAGAGGGAGCTAGGAGAGTCCAAATGAGGTGCGGTTTTCGCCCACGCGATCGTGATCGAACGCTCTAGGACATGGAGCAGAGTTTGGTGGGTTTTGGGCCAAATTTGGGGGGTGTTGGGCTGCAACACACACGAGGCCTTTTCGGTCCCTCGGTTAACCGTTGGAGTATCAAACGAAGTCCAAATGATACGAAACTTGACAGGCGGTCTACCGGTAGTAAACCAAGGCCGCATGACAAGTCTCGGTCCAATACGGAAATGTTTAATCCCCACACACGAAAGAAAGCTCGAAATGGCCACCGGAGGAGAACGAAGCGCCGGAATGCAAAACGGACAACGGGGAAAATGCTCGAATGCATGAGATGAACATGTATGCAAATGCAATGCACGAGATGACATGATAAGAGATGCACGGAAAAGAAAAACACACACGGAGACAAAGACCCAAACCCGAGAAATAAATATAACTTAACACCGGAAACGGCAAGAGTTGGATACAAATAGGGAAAGTTACATCCGGGGTGTTACAATCTCATATGCTCCGTGTTGCTCAAAACGCTTTTGGAGCCCCGGTTCTAAGCTGTAAAGCATGCCGCACTGAATCAGGGAGTAATCATCACTACACGACTACCATGCGTTCATAACGTCTTTAGTTGCTGGGAAAATGGGCGCTTCACCTAACGGTGCTTCAAGGACATGTGCTTTCTTGGCAGCTATGAGGATGATCCTCAAGTTACGGACCCAGTCCGTATAGTTGCTACCATCGTCTTTCAGCTTGGTTTTCTCTAGGAACGCGTTGAAGTTGAGGGCAACATTAGCATGGGCCATTTGATCTACAAGACATATTGTAAAGATTTTAGACTATGTTCATGATAATTAAGTTCATCTAATCAAATTATTTAATGAACTCCCACTCAGACAGACATCCCTCTAGTCATCTAAGTGATACATGATCCGAATCGACTAGGCCGTGTCCGATCATCACGTTAGACGGACTAGTCATCAACGGTGAACATCTCCATGTTGATCGTATCTACTATACGACTCATGTTCGACCTTTCGGTCTCTCGTGTTCCGAGGCCATGTCTGTACATGCTAGGCTCGTCAAGTCAACCTAAGTGTTTTGCACGTGTAAATCTGGCTTACACCCATTATATTCGAACGTTAGAATCTATCACACCCGATCATCACATGGTGCTTTGAAACAACGAACCTTCGCAATGGTGCATAGTTAGGGGGGGACACTTTCTTGAAATTTTAGCGAGGGATCATCTTATTTATGCTACCGTCGTTCTAAGCAAATAAGATGTAAAAACATGATAAACATCACATGTAATCAAATAGTGACATGATATGGCCAACATCATTTTGCTCCTTTTGATCTCCATCTTCGGGGCGCCATGATCATCATCGTCACCGGCATGACACCATGATCTCCATCATCGTGTCTTCATGAAGTTGCCTCGCCAACTATTACTTCTACTACTATGGCTAACGGTTAGCAATAAAGTAATTACATGACGTTTTCATTGACATGCAGGTCATAAATAAATTAAGACAACTCCTATGGCTCCTGCCGGTTGTCATACTCATCGACATGCAAGTCGTGATTCCTATTACAAGAACATGATCGATCTCATACATCACATATATCATTCATCACATCCTTTTGGCCATATCACATCACACGGCATATGCTGCAAGAACAAGTTAGACGTGCTCTAATTGTTGTTGCAAGTTTTCACGTGGCTGCTACAGGTTTCTAGCAAGAACGTTTCTTACCTACGCCAAAACCACAACGTGATATGCCAATTTCTATATACCCTTCATAAGGACCCTTTTCATCGAATCCGATCCGACTAAAGTGGGAGAGACAGACACCCGCTAGCCACCTTATGCAACTAGTGCATGTCAGTCGGTAGAACCTGTCTCACGTAAGCATATGTGTAAGGTCGGTCCGAGCCGCTTCATCCCACGATGCCGCCGAATCAAGATAAGACTAGTAACGACAAGTAAATTGACAAAATCGACGCCCACAACAACTTGTGTTCTACTCGTGCATAGAAACTACACATAGACCTAGCTCATGATGCCACTGTTGGGGATCGTTGCAAAAATTAAAAAATTTCTACTCATCACCAAGATCAATCTATGGAGAGACTAGCAACGAGAGAGAGGGGAGTGTATATTCATACCCTTGAAGATCGCGATGCGGAAGCGTTGCAAGAACGCGGATGAAGGAGTTGTACTCGTAGCGATTCAAATCGCGGTTGATTCCGATCTAAGCGCTGAACAATGGCTCCTCCGCATTCAACACACGTGCAACACGGGGACATCTCCTCCTTCTTGATCCAGCAAGGGGAAGGAGAAGTTGGGGAAGAACTCCGGCAGCACGACTGCGTGGTGGTGGAGCTTGCAGTTCTCCGGCAGGGCTTCGCCAAGCTCAACGGAGGAGGAGAGGGTGTAGGAGAGGGGGAGGGTTGCACCTTGGATGAGGTGTTGCTGCCCTCCCTCCTCCCCTCTATTTATAGGGCGAAGGGGAAGGGGGCCGGCCCCTCTAGATGAGATCTAGAGGGGGGGCGGCGGCCGAAGGGAGGTGGCTTTCCCCCCAAGCCAAGGGGGGCGCCCCCTTTAGGGTTTCCCTAAATCCTAGGCGCATGGGCCCTAGGGAGGGATGGCGCCCAGTGAAGGAAATATGCCCTAGAGGCAATAATAAAGTTATATTTATTTCCTTATATCATGATAAATGTTTATTATTCATGCTAGAATTGTATTAACCGGAAACATAATACATGTGTGAATACATAGACAAACAGAGTGTCACTAGTATGCCTCTACTTGACTAGCTCGTTGATTAAAGATGGTTATGTTTCCTAACCATAGACATGAGTTGTCATTTGATTAACGGGATCACATCATTAGGAGAATGATGTGATTGACTTGACCCATTCCGTTAGCTTAGCACTTGATCATTTAGTTTGTTGCTATTGCTTTCTTCATGACTTATACATGTTTCTATGACTATGAGATTATGCAACTCCCGTTTATCGGAGGAACACTTTGTGTGCTACCAAACATCACAACGTAACTGGGTGATTATAAAGGTGCTCTACAGGTGTCTCCGAAGGTACTTGTTGGGTTGGCGTATTTCGAGATTAGGATTTGTCACTCCGATTGTCGGAGAGGTATCTCTGGGCCCTCTCGGTAATGCACATCACCTAAGCCTTGCAAGCATTGCAACTAATGAGTTAGTTGCGAGATGATGTATTACAGAATGAGTAAAGAGACTTGCCGGTAACGAGATTGAACTAGGTATTGAGATGCCGACGATCGAATCTCAGGCAAGTAACATACCGATGACAAAGGGAACAACGTATGTTGTTATGCGGTCTGACCGATAAAGATCTTCGTAGAATATGTAGGAGCCAATATGAGTATCCAGGTTCCGCTATTGGTTATTGACCGGAGACGTGTCTCGGTCATGTCTGCATAGTTCTCGAACCCGTAGTGTCGGGGATATACCCCGCGGCGTAAACCGGCTGGAAGTATAACCCGGCTGAACTTGGCGGTTTACTTGAGATCCGGCTGACACTTGGCGGTTCACTGGTAAACCGCCAGAGGATTGGTGACTTACGTGTCTGGTGGATCACTGGTATGACAATTCATGAGCCAGAAGACTCATTGGTGACCCGGCGCATGTTCTAGATGGATGACAATGCCCAAGGCCTAGCAGGCCGGTTTATGTTAATGGTGGGCCGGTTTAAAGAGGAAAGGCATGAGGAATATTTATCTTACAATGAGTTAAAACCTGGACTTGTATCCGGTTTGTATTAGAGATAGACTAGTCCTAATCCTAATAGGACTCTACATGTAACCCGCCCCTCCAACATATATAAGGAGGGGCAGGGCTCCCCAAAAGGGACAAGATTGACAAGATTCACAAGTTCCACAAGTTGGACAAGTTAGGTTTAGACAATAGCTCTCGAGATAGAGCACTCTTGTAACCGTGATCATCATCATCAATATCAATGAAGCAGGATGTAGGCTTTTACCTCCACCGTGAGGGGCCGAATCTGGGTAAAACATCGCGTCTCTCATTCCGCTCAACCCCTCTCAAGCTACCACATAGATGCGTTGTCCTCGCAACTAAGTCCTGACACTAAGGACATCTACCGTGACAATTCCACGACAGTTGGCGCCCATCGTGGGGCTTGCGCACGGTGGTGATTAGTTCTTGGAGGGATCTTTTCCCGGGATCAAGAAGCTCGTGTTTGTCCGGATGAAGAAAAGCAAGATCTACGTCATCAGCATACAGATTGAGAGAAAGATTTTAGGGTTACGTGTGGTGCGGTCACCGCACACACCTTGGTAATCCGCCGAGTCCGCAACAAGAGTTTCCGGCGATTCTGCAATCACAGATTGCATCGAGAAGGATTGGGAATTTCCACTTCAATCGCTATGTTTAGCCCATTGAATTTTTGGATGGAGATGACCGCCACGTTCGCAACATCAACAAAAGCAAAAGAAAGGTCAAGAAAAACAAGGGCGCTGGCCACCGTGCTACGCTGCGATTGCTAGAGTTCTTTTTTGCTTCAAGTCCTGAGAAGACTCGCCGGAGCAAATCCAGCCATCAACTACCAAAAGTGATACGCTGGCTGATCAAAGGATTGCTCCAAATCAAAACCAAACCAAACCGGACCCGTGGCCTGGCCTAGCTCCGCCTCCGGCTCGGATCCTCCAGCCACTCCGAGCAGCCGTCGAGTCTCGCCACTCCTGAACCGCCTCCCCAAAGCCGCCGGACTTCCTTGCGCTGCTCTATCTCCACCTCGCCGCTGTGCTCTGGACGAATACTACTTGGAAACTTGTATTTTCTCACGTGAGCTCTCAATCAAACAAAGAAACATCGTTTACAGACTCGACTTCTGCGGCGATGGCCCGTCTCGACCTGACTTCGCCCCGTCTTGATGGTTGCATCGCCTGCAGCCGCGGCGCCTCAGCGTGCCTCCGCTCCAAGTAACCCTAGCTGCCGGTTGGCTGTCGTTGCGGTCGAGCCACCTCTGTCGGTCACCGTTTTGGCCTCGTTGGTCGCCCCTCCTCACTCTGAGCCGCCTTGGGCCACTGGATTCTTCAGTCGCGGATCGCCTCTGCCGGCCGTCTTCAAGTCGGCAACGTCGAGCCGCCTCGTGCTGCGGCCACGACTGACATGCTTCAAGTCGCGGCGAATCGCCGGATTGCCTCCGCTTTCAGAGCTGTCTGCCGGAACTGTTGCCATCGCCGAGAACCACCATTTTCTCATAAGAAGACAGAAGCAAAAGCAACTAGTATTACAGTACTAGTATTGCGTGGCGCTAGAAGGATCGCATGGTCAAGGAATCAATTAGGTGTACTGGTAGTACTCCATGAAGACTAAAATACTGGCACATCTACACTGATATTTGGTCCGATCAAATTCTAGCCTGCGCACGGATCATTTGTCGTCCGGACAAATCAGATGATATCCATCCGAGTCTACTTTTAACACATATTGTTTTTTATCAAAGAACAATTTATCTTTGCTGCAATGTTTTTATGCAGGATAATTATTTATGACAAAGGTATTGTTATACCGCGGACATGGAGCGCGTGCCAGCATAGTTTTGCAGTGGAGTTCTTCCGGGCCATGCTGCTCGACGGATACACATGCAAATCGCCGCCCCCGCTGTTCGGTTTACATCCGCCCACGCATGCGGCCGACTCATTGTCCGCGCCGGTTTACAAATATCACGGCCGACTCACCCGCCCGCACCGGTTTACCACACTGCGGCCGATTCACCCGCGATTAATTTTAGCTTCATACAGTTATCATCAACTTCATGGCGGGTTATTTCCGGCCTAAACACATCAGGTGATATCCATCTAAAATATATTTTATTAGCACATGTCAAAGAGCAGTTTATCTTTGCCTTGGTCTGCAATACTGTTTATGCAGGACAATTGTTCATTACAAATGAGGCGCTATGTTACGGGCACGGAGCACGCGCTAAGCAACGTTCTGCACTGGTGTTTCATCCGTGTCCTACCATCCGGTGAATGAACGTGAGAAGGTCGTCGTCCCTGTGGCCCGGTTTACATCAGCTTGCCGAGACCGCGCCCGCGATTAACTCGCCCCTCCAAGCCGGTTTATGACACCGGTGCCGATCTTCCCCGTCCGCACCGGCTTACAATGCCGTGGCCGACTCATCTGTCCGAGCTACCTCTGATGTTGCGGTCGTCCTTGTCACCCGTCTCTCGCGGCCTGGTCTACATCAACATACCGGGCCGCACCTGTCTGCATGAGCTGTTTATTGAGTATGAGCAAGTCACAGCTTGGGTAGCCTAGTTTTTTCTTTTAACAAAATGGAGGCAAATTATCATATACTATCAACCGCCGTCTGCACTGGGTGGTTCAATGGGCAGGCGCACAAATCGCCGCCACTACAGTTTGGTTAACTTCAAATCACCAGTTGGAAGGAACCATTGGCCGAGTTGCTGACACGGCTCATACGGGATCATTTACAACCCGCCGCAGTCACCTCAACCTTCTGTGGATTCACATCGTGTTATCAACACCAATGATATACAAGTTATGCTGGATTATATCACGGTCAAATATGGAGAATCTCAAGCCAACTCCTCGAGTCACCTTGAGACTCGGGGGCTACGATGACATGAGTCAGCAAATCTTGCCGGTTTCAGCAAATTTAAGAACCTCAGGACGATGGAGGAAAAGATAACCCGGTCCCGGAGGGTACTGTTATATTGATGAAAATTTAAAGGCCGCCAGAAAATTTCCGGCTTAGAAAGTATATGACAGTTACAAAATCCCGGCTCAACAAAAAAATTCCGGGTCATCAGAAAGAATTCCGGTTTAAAATCCGGCTCAAGGGAAGTCAGTCTGACTGAAGCTCTCAAATATCCGGTTTACAGTCCAGTTCAAGGGAAATCTGTTCTCCCACAAAGCTCTAAAGCGCTCAAATCCGGTTTAACAATGTCCGGTTCAAAAAGGAATTAATTTCTCGCAAGTTCGAGTTTAAAGGCCGTCAGAAAATTTTCCGGTTGAAAATGAAGATTCCGGTTTAAAATCCGGTTCAAGGGAAAGATGTCTCCCACAAAGCTTTGAAGCTCTCAATATCCGGTTCAAAATCCCGGTTCAAGAAGAATTTATCTCTTGCAAAAAGTTAAAAGTTGCCGAAGAGGACTTACTGCCATGATGTGCGGTTCAAACATGGGTATCCCGCCTTACTGGCCTGACATATTATTAATCACATGGGGGCTTCTGCTTCATAAAGCGGGGTCTCTGTTCTTTTACATCATGTGTGGTTACACGTAGTTGTTCTAAAGCGGCCTCCGGTTTACCCCTTGAGTTAGCTTTTCAAAAGCATCATGTTATATCACTCAGGGCTTGGTCGTGTCCGAACCAATGCAATACCTCTTGATAGGCGAGAGCCACCAGATCACTTGGGGACTTGGTCACGTCTAAACCAGTCATGCCTCTTGATCGGCCTAAGGCCACAGAATCACTTGGGGGCTTGGTCGAACCCGAACCATTGCCATGCCACTTGATCGGCATAAATGCCACGGTTTCATTTGGGGACCTGGCTGATTTGAACCATAGCTACACCTATCGGGAGCTTGGTCGTGTCCGACCATGGTAACGCCATCTGATCAGCTCAAATAAGCCTCTTTTTGCAAATGGTTTTTATCATTGCCCTTGCTTCAATATTTTTCTTTGATAGATATTTCTTTCTTTTTGTTGCGTTTTTAAACCGACATAGTTTTAAACCGGCCCAAACTGTCAATTACAAATTGACGGAACATGGTCAAATCTTAATTCGGAGACTATCTGCCCGGTTTGATTTTCTGTTACCATCCTATTATGGAGTAAACCTGTCATGGTTTTGTCACAGCAGATGTCCTAGAGAAAGGACTTAGTCGTGGAGCCATCGCGACGGGTTAGCTTGAAGGGGTTAAAGCGGACACAAGGACGCAAGAGAGTTTATACTAGTTCGGCCCCTTCAATGAAGGTAAAAGCCTACGTCTAGTTGTGATGGAATTGATGGGTGTTTCGATGACTAGGGAGCAATAAGCTTCGCCTATGTCTCGAGTTGTTGTCTGTCCTCCTGAACCACCGCCGGGTCGTCCCCTTATATACATGGGCGATGCCCGTCGGTTTACAGCGTCCCAACACCGGCTCATAGATGTGTCCAGTTTGGTCTCTACTTATTCCTAACTTACAATACAAGTTACATATTGACGCCGGTTTACGGCTACGGGCTCTCAACCGATTATGGGTCTTGAGCCCTCATCTACCTTCATGGGCTTTAACATGCTTAACTACTGATGAAGCTAATCCGGCCCAGATAGGCCGGTTTACGCCCAGTAGTAATATCCCCAACATTAGGCCCAGGTTGATTTGAACAGGTTCATGTCAATCCTTAGCAAAAACTTCATTTTCAACACTTCTTGTATTTTGGTGAACCGCCGTGATGTCATCTTCTCTGATTGCTGTAAATCAGCATGACATCATCTATCATAAAGAAACCATCCGTGATACCTTCTTGTTTAATAGATCCGCGATAATCGAGGCGGCCGCTCTGTTTCCAAACTTGCGGCTCCTTGATTTTCGCGCCTGACCCATGTCCCTTGCTTTATAAATAGGACCGAAGGGTCATTCCCTTTTTCCCCTTCGTGCCCTTCTGCTTTTCCTCGCGCCGCCCAGTCTTCGGAGCTCCGCCACCGCCGTCGACCTCTGCACCAACCTTGGCCGCTGCACCACCCTGAACGCACCAGAGCACCGCGGCGACCTTCCACTTCTTCCTCAGCCCCAGTAAGTCTTCTATCCTTTCCATCATAGATCTGTTCTGGGGTTTCCCTGTTCTTCCCGTGTTCATCGCTTGCTTCTTGTTCATATGATAGATCCTTAGACTAGTCTGTGTATCTTCGCTCTGTGTCGCGATAGTTTTTATCCTACGTTTTCACTGTCTGGCATACTAAGAGCATAGATCTTATCCATACCTTTGCTTATTGATTCGGTACTGCTCCTTTTGGGCCTTGAATATTTATCTCCTTTATAAACATGTTCCAGATCCAAAGCTGTAGCATAATGTTGTGAAATCTGTTTTTGCGTACTTACCCATCTGCAGTCTTGATTGTTCAATGCTTAGATCCGGCGGTTTAACTTTGTAGAAGAATTTTACAAACCGATATATACCATTAGTCCCCTTGTTGAACCGCCAGATATTGGTTGCTTCATGAAACTCCGGTTCAGATAGTTCTGCCTCCGGTTTAACAGTGCCCATACCAACATACCTTGATCAAATGTATTTTTGAACCGGTATCTTCTACCTTGTAGATTCCGTCATGGCCAAGCAAGTATATGAGTGCAATTGGGTCCCTTCCCGCCTCACAAAGGATCAACTAGAGGATTTAGTCCTTATTGGCGCCTTGGGCAGCAAAGACACCCTCCATTGGAGGGCTCCTGGCAAAGAATGCCCCCCCCCCACACCTCGAGAAGGAGAGGTTGTTGTTTTCATAGACCACTTAGCCCGGGGCTTTAAACCACCTGGTTCTAAATTTTACCGGGATGTTCTGGCTGATTTTCAACTCCATTCGCAAGACACTGGCCCCAACTCTGTTACAAATATGTGCCACTTCCAAGTGCTCTGTGAGGTGTTCTTTCAAGAGGAGCCCACAGTAGAATTATTCAGAGATCTTTTCCATCTAAACCGCCGTACTGAGTTTACTGATGGCTCTAATATGGAATTGGGTGGCATGGCGATTCAAAAAAGGAAAGAGGTCACATACCCTCACGCCAAGCTGCACAGTCACCCCAAGGAGTGGAATCAGACATGGTTCTACTGCAAAGACACCTCCCCTGCTGGTGAGAATCCCTTGCCTGGGTTTCGTCCGGAGCGGCTCAGCAATACCCATCCTTTTCCTCAAAGATTGACTGCTCAGGAGAGAAGCAAATATGCTCCCCAGCTATCAAAGCTTAGAGCCTTTATGGCCAACGGTTTAACAGGGGTTGACCTTGCTCGCTGTTGGATATCATGGAGCATACTGCCCCTTAGTCAGCGCTCCGGTTTGATGTGCGAATATACTGATAGTGTGGATGACCCACTGCGACATTCAAGACTTCAGCTCTCCGGTGAAGAAATCACAGAGGCTGTGCGTAAGATACTGAATGAACCAGAACACATCTGCGCTAGAACCGGCCTGCTTCCCTTCTGTGCCACCAACAAACCGCCAGCTGTAAGACTTTGATTTGTCTCTTTGCTGAACCTGTTATTGATATGTCTGGTCATTGTTTTTAATATCAGTGTCTGCATAATCAGGGTGATGATCCGTTTTGGAGCAAAAAGCTGCCACAGGAGAAACCAGAGAAAACAGATAAACCGGAAAGAGCAACCCGGCAAAAAACTAAAGCCGTGAAGAAGACTGCCCACCGGAAAAGAACCACTGCATCTTCTAATCCGGCCCCTGATGACGAGGTGGATAATCCGGACCTTGAGGTAGAGCTTGACTCACTTGGTTTATTCTCCATGCATCTTATTGATGATGATATTTGTCAGGATGATGCCGAAGCCAGCCATGCGGATGTTGCAGAGGTAATTATTCTCTCTTCCGATTCAAAAACTTTGCCTTCACAAAAAATCCGTCAGGCAAACCGGAAAGTTAAATTTTCTCATCCTCTTGCTTATTTGGATCCTAAACTTCTTATGAAGACTCAACAACACGAAGCTCGCCGCACCACCCGGCACAGCGGCCAGGTAGTTACCTCCGCCGGTTTACCGAACAGTCCGGTTCAGAAACGTCATTCCGAGGTCTCTAATTCGCTTGTCAGTGCTTGTCCTAAAGCGGGCTGTTTTCGTCAACCTCTTAATCCGTCTGACTCCGATTATCAGGTTGTTTCCCACTCATCTTCTGGCGAGTCATCGGCTACTCAGCTCCCACCGCTCAAAATGGTGCTTGGGTAAGCTATATTTATCGTGATGTTTGCAGTATATTGCCTTAGAACATATGCTGTATTTAATTTTGTTATTCTTTTCAGGGCCAAACCTAGGCCGAGCAAGAAGGCCCGCCTGGATAAAGCGGCCGAAGAAGTTGTCATTCTTGAACCAGGCACGACACCCGATCTTGAAGCGGCTGTCCCTGAAGATATTCCCAATGATCCACCGCAGCCAGATGATGATCTTACCGCTGAAGAGAGACCTACTGATACCTCAGTTCCTATCCATCAGCCCACAGGTTCCCTCCGGATTGAAAGCTCCACCGGTCCAGCAAAATCTACTGATCAGCCAACAGCTCAAGTGCAAACCGGCGGTACCAAGGATGATGAAGTTGTCATTACTGGCACTGGTCATACTGAGCCAAGCAATCCTGTGGCTTTATCCAAACATTCTGCCAAGGAAGAATTTGCTGCTTTTGGAAAAGGCAAGTGGAACGCTGATCTGACGGCTTACGCTGCTCTAAACGCCCAAGATATCCATTCCGGCTATCTAAACCGGCTGTATACCAGCCGTGACTACGAAGCCGGTCTGGTTAATATGATGAAAGATAAATATGAGGTAACTTCCATATGCTCCTTCCTGCTTGTATGCTTTCATTCTTGCTGACTCTCCTAGCCCCTAAGGGCCGATTTGAAATATTGTTTCAAATCGGGACTTAATAATACGAATCTTGATGCTTTGAAATTTGCTGATGTAGTCCCCAAGGGCCGGTTCAACTTAGCGTAGTTAAACCGATACTTTAAGCAATTGAAACCGCCGCATCAGAATACATATGATCAAATAACCATTAGCCCCCAAGTGCCAAGTTGAATACTTGTATTGAGCTTGGGACTTTGTAAACAATTGAAAAGATGAAGATCGAATATGTATTAGCCCCCAAGTGCCAAGTTGAATACTTGTATTGAGCTTGGGACTTTGTAAACAATTGAAAGATGAAGATCGAATATGCATTAGCCCCCAAGTGCTAAGCACATAACTTGTTATGTGGTTGGCACTTGAATCCTTCTACCGACTTGTTGAAACATATATCTGTATGCCTGCAGGCGGAGCTGAAGGTGAAAGAAAACCAAGTCATCGATCTTCAAGAAAACTTGAAAACCCAACAGGCTGAAACCTCCAAAGCAAAAGAGGAATTGGCCAGTGCCTTAAGCGCCATGGAACAACTTAAGGAGAACTTCAAGAATAAAAGGGCGGATTGGGCCACTGAAAAGTCCGCTTTGACCAAACAAGCAGAGGATGCCGAGGCTGCATTAAAACCAGTGACTGATGAACTGACGAGCATAAAGCGGCACGTTCATGCCATGACTACTGCTATCTTTGGTAAGCCAGCTTGCCTTCTGAATTAGTTCTGCCTTCTTACAGAGCCACAGGTTTATTAACCCTTTATGGTATTTCAGGGACATGCATTGGTCACTTGGGGTCAGATGTGCGGAAGAAATTGAAGGCCGCCTATACCTTAGTTGAACAATTGTATACTGGTGCCCTGTGGATCATCTGTACCGCGTCTCATAACAAACCGGCGCCCAGTTTGATTCAAGATACTCTGATGAAACTGTCAGTGCTTCCTGCCCGGGTTGAAGAGCTGAAGAAATCTGCTGCTCGAACCGGTGCAATCAATGCTTTAATCCGGGCAAAAGCCTGGGTGCCGGATTTTGATCCTATTGAAGCGGCTCTGGGTTATCCCAGCTTGAAGGAAGATGGGTCAGAATTTGGTGAAGCGGATTTGCGAGCCATAAACCGGGAGGTATGTCTGCTAGCTTGTCAACTGGCTGAGGAAGCAGATTTGTCTCATTATCAAGCCCGATATGACAGCCAGAACAAGCAAATAGCTGCACCAATCCATGAATCGGAAAACCTGATCCCTCCAATCCGTAAGCATACTTACGCTCCCGATATTGACCCGTCTTCGCTAATCCATGACGAAGCTGTTTTTCAAGCACTAATGGGAATCGACTGGACAACTGTGGATTTCCAGCCACTGGGTAGAGAAACAGAAGCTGAAGCGGCACAGGATGACCCACAACCATCAGGCCAGGCTGGTGGCCAATCTTAAACCAGAAGCCGGTTTTTAAAACTGTCTCTCCTTTGTGAAAAACAATTATGTTATTATGGGCACCATGTTGCCTTGTAATAGGCTAGCTGATACCTTTGATGTTGATATGCCTTCGTGCATAACTTGTTCTTCCTGTGGTAATGAACTTTCCAAAATACTTTCTGAAATAAGAAATTCGTTAAGTGCCACCGCGGTTGTACCGTCAGGCGAAATATGATGTCTGTATGTATAAAGTCAAAACATCCAAAACAAAATTTTAAGTATATATGATCAAAAATTTTGCGATACATAATACCTGCCACCGTTGAGTGTGAAGTTGGCTTGGCCAACCTTGAAGCGGAGTTTTGCAAACCCACACTGTTGGAGGAAATAACGACTCCTGTATATATGTATAATCAAATATGAAATATATCATACCTGTGACATTGAATCACATCGTTGGTTTTACCAACTTTTTGTAGTAAGGGTGATAACCCAAATTTTGAGTACTGATAACTCCTTCTATATGGTGCCGGTTTATAATAAAACCGTGCCGGGTTGTGATAAACACCGTGTTACTCCATAAGAGGATGTTAACAACAAGGATCAAACCGGGCAAATAGTCTCCGGATTGACGTGAACTGTGTTCCGTCAATTGATTGGTTAAAAAACTTTGTCGGTTTAAAAACACAATGAAAAGCAAAAAAAACCCTTCAAAGAAAAGTATGAAACACGACCAAAAAAGATTTATTTAAGCTGATCAAATGGTGTAACCATGGCCAAACACGACCATGCTCCCGTTAGGTGTAACTATGGTTCTAGTTAGCCAGGTCCCAAGTGATTCTTGTGGCATTTATGCCGACCAAATGGCGTGGTCATGGTTCGGGTTCGACCAAGCCCCCAAGTGATTCTGTGGCCTTAGGCCGATCAAGAGGCGTGACTGGTTCAGACATGACCAAGTCCCCAAGTGATCTGGTGGCTTTCGCCTATCAAGAGGCATGGTATTGGTTCGGACACGACCAATCCTCCAAGTGATATAACACGATGCTTTTAGCAAAGCGAACTCAAGGGGTAAACCGGAGGCCGCTTTAGAGCAACTCCGTGTAACCTCACATGATGTAAAAGAACAGATACCCCGTTTTAGCTGAGGTTCCGGTTTATTAAAATATATACATTGTCGTAATATGTACATAAGTATAGCCAATGGCTCAGGTATAGTAAGGCCGAAGATGAGCTATATTCCACGGCCTGTTAGTCTCCTCCTCTGATGTACGTGAGTCCTTATGCTCTCGAATATCAATCAGATAGTACGACCCGTTGTGCAGATTCTTGCTGACCATGAAAGGCCCCTCCCAAGGTGGGGATAGCTTATGCATATCAGTCTGATCTTGGATGAGCCAAAGCACCAAATCTCCTTCTTGAAAGGTTCTGGTTCTGACTCGGCGACTGTGATAACGACAAAGATCCTGCTGGTAAATCATCGATCGGGCTGCTGCGATATCACGCTCTTCATCCAACCGGTCCAAAGCATCTTGCCGTGCTGTTTCGTTGTCCGCTTCAATATAAGCCGTGACACGAGGTGAATCATGACGGATGTCACTGGGGAGAACCGCCTCCGCTCCATAAACCATGAAGAACGGTGTGTATCCTGTTGATCTGTTGGGTGTTGTATTGATGCTCCATAACACAGATGGTAATTCTTCTACCAAACAACCCGACGTTCTCTGCAAAGGAACCATGAGCCGGGGCTTGATGCCTCTCAAGATCTCTTGATTAGCTCTTTCTGCTTGATCATTGGACCATGGATGTGCCACTGATGAAACGTCGAGCCGGATGTGCTCCCGTTCACAGAACTCCTTCATAGCACCTTTGGACAAATTGGTACGATTATCTGTGATAATACTGTGCGGAAAGCCAAACCGGAAAAATCACCTTTTTGATGAACTGAACCGCCGTGGCTGCATCACACTTGCTAACAGGTTCTGCCTCCACCCACTTTGTAAACTTGTCCACCGCCACCAGGAGGTGGGTCTTCTTATCTTTGGACCTTTTGAAAGGCCCAACCATATCCAGCCCCCAAGTCGCAAACGGCCAAGTAATTGGAATCATCCTCAATTCTTGAGCCGGTACATGAGCACGTCTTGAAAATCTTTGGCAACCATCACATCGTTTGACAAGATCCTTCGCATCAGCATGAGCAGTTAACCAATAGAAACCATGGCGAAATGCTTTAGCCACCAGAGACTTTGAACCGGTGTGGTGACCACAATCTCCTTCGTGGATCTCATGCAAAATTTCACGGCCTTCTTCAGGAGACACGCAACGTTGAAAAGCTCCTGATACACTGCAATGATGCAACTACCGTTGATGACAGCCATGGACTTGGATCGCCGGATTATCTGCCGGGCCAGAATCTCATCTTCTGGCAACTCGCCCCGGTTCTTGTATGCCAGGTAAGGAAGCGTCCAATCCGGAATAACATGAAGAACTGCCACCAATTGAGCCTCCGGATCAGGAATGGCCAAATCCTCTTCACCAGGGATCTTCACCGACGGGTTGTGCAGCACATCCAGAAAAACATTGGGCGGGACCGGTTTGCGCTGAGAGCCCAGCCGGCTTAAAGCGTCCGCCGCTTCATTTTTCCGCCGGTCCACATGGTCCACCTGATAGCCTCTGAAATAACCTGCAACAATATCCACCTCACGACGATATGCTGCCATGAGTGGGTCCTTGGAGTCCCAAGTGCCAGACACTTGCTGAGCCACAAGGTCCGAATCACCGAAGCACTTAACTCGACTTAGATTCATCTCTTTAGCCATCCGAAGACCATGGAGCAAGGCTTCATACTCAGCTGCATTGTTAGTACAAGGGAATATTAAACGGAGAACGTAACAAAACTTATCACCTCATGGGGAAGTTAATACGACTCCAGCCCCCGAGCCTTCCAACTGCCTGGATCCGTCAAAATGGATGGTCCAATACGTATGATCCGGCTTTTCTTCAGGTGCTTGCATTTCTGTCCAATCATTGATGAAATCAACAAGTGCTTGAGACTTAACCGCTGTCCGAGGCACATATTTCAAACCCTACGGCCCCAGCTCTATAGCCCACTTTGCAATACGGCCAGTTGCTTTCCGGTTCTGGATGATATCTCCCAAAGGAGCAGAACTGACCACCGTAATTGGGTGCCCTTGGAAGTATTGCTTAAGCTTCTGGCTTGCCATAAAAACTCCGTACACCAGCTTCTGCCAATGCGGATACCTTTGCTTGGACTCAATGAGTACCTTGCTGATATAATAGACCGGACATTGAACCGGATGTTCCTTACCTGCCTCCTTTCGTTCCACCACAATAGCCACGCTGACCGCACGAGCATTAGCAGCAACATATAGCAGTAACGACTCCTTGTAAATGGGAGCGGCGAGCACAGGCGGATTGGCCAATTGCCGCTTTAAGTCCTCAAATGCTTCATCAGCAGCAGAACTCCAGACGAACTGATCCGTCTTCTTCAACATCTGATACAAAGGGATCGCCTTCTCACCAAGGCGGCTGATAAACCGGCTTAACGTGGCAATCCGGCCTGCCAGGCGTTGAACATCATTGATACACTTCGGTTTAGCCAGGGAGGTGATGGCTGTGATCTTCTCCGGATTAGCCTCAATTCCCCTGTTGGACACCAGAAAACCCAATAACTTGCCCGCCGGTACACCAAAGACACACTTGTCCGGATTAAGCATCATCTTGTACGTCCTTAGGTTATCAAAGGTTTCCTTCAAATCATCAACTAGAGTCTCCTTTTCCCTGGATTTAACCATGATATCATCCACGTAAGCATGTACATTACGGCCAATCTGCTTGTGAAGACAATTTTGTACACACCGTTGATAAGTTGCCTGGGCACTTTTGAGCCCAAAGGACATAGACACATAGCAGAAGGCTCCAAAGAGAGTTATGAATGCCGTCTTCTCCTGGTCCTTAACTGCCATTTTGATCTGATGATAGCCAGAATATGCATCCAAAAAACTTAAACGCTCACAACCCGCCGTAGCATCAATGATTTGATCAATACAGGGGAGGGCAAAAGGATCTGCTGGACAAGCCTTATTAAGATCTGTGTAATCCACACACATACGCCAGGTGCCGTTCTTCTTAAGGACTAGCACCGGATTGGCAAGCCACTCAGGGTGAAAAACTTCAACAATAAAACCAGCTGCTAAGAGCCTGGCTACCTCTTCTCCAATCGCCTTGCGTCTTTCTTTGTTAAACCGGCGGAGGAACTGTTTCACCGGTTTGTATTTAGGATCCACATTAAGTGTGTGCTCAGCGAGTTGCCTCGGTACACCTGGCATGTCAGAGGGTTTCCATGCAAAAATGTCCCGATTCTCACGGATGAACTCGATGAGCATGCTTTCCTATTTCGGATCCAAGTTGGCACTAATGCTGAACTGCTTGGACGGATTGCCAGGTACGAAGTCAACAAGCTTAGTTTCTGCTGCCGATTTGAACTTCAGGGCCGGATCATGCTCCGTAGTTGGCTTCTTCAACGGAGTCATGTCCGCCGGATCAACATTGTCTTTATAGTACTTCAACTCCTCGGTGGCACAAACCGACTTTGCATAAGCCGCATCTCCTTCCTCGCATTCCAAAGTGATTTTGCGGCTTCCGTGAACCGTTATTGTCCCCTTGTGACCCAGCATCTTGAGCTGCAAATACACATAACAGGGCCGAGCCATAAACTTGGCGTATGCCGGACGTCCAAACAGGGCATGATATGGACTTTGGATTTTCACCACTTCAAACGTTAATGTCTCCGACCTGGAATCATGATCATCCCCAAAGGCCACTTCAAGAGCTATCTTACCAACGGGATATGCTGATCTACCAGGCACTACACCGTGGAATACTGTATTGGACGGTTTGAAATTCTTATCTGTTAGTCCCATACGACGGAAGGTCTCATAGTATAGGATGTTAATGCTACTCCCTCCATCCATGAGCACCTTGGTGAACTTATAACCTCCCACCTGAGGCGCCACCACCAGAGCCAACTGACCCGGATTATTGATCTGGAGTGGGTGATCCTCTTTGCTCCATATGATTGGCTGTTCAGACCAATGTAGATAACGGGGTGTGGCCGGTTCAACAGAGTTGACTGCCCGTCTCTGAACCTTCCGGTCTCGCTTGTCCAAGCTAGTGGTAAAGACATGGTACTGCCCACTACTCAACTGCTTTGGGTTGCTTTGGTAACCTGACTGTTGCTGCTGTTGGTTGTAACCACCCTGGTTGTTCTGACTATTTTGACCATTATGTCCGTCTGGATTACCATTAAATCCTGAACCGGAACTTCCTCCACCGTAACCCGGCCCGGACCCTAAGCCACCGCCAGATCCGTGGTCATACCAGAAATTATTAGAATTCTTGAACTCCTGCATAATAAAGCAATCCTTCCAAAGGTGGTTTGCTGGCTCCTCCTTCGTCCCATGTTTTGGACAGGGCTGGCTTAGCAGATAGTTCAGGCGGTTTGGATTGGGGTTGGGTGCTCCACTATGATTTTTCGGCCTACCCTTGCGCCGCTGGCCATTGTCCTGTACGTTGGTATTAGCCACAAAATCCATGTTGCCATCCGCTTTACGCTTGCCTCCTCCGCCATTGCCTACCCAGTGATGCTGCTGACCTTTGGAGCTGCTGTTCTTCTTCCCCGTCCCTGTCTTGTCATCATCAGATTCGGGATCCTTGATACTATCAGAGTCAGCATATTTTACCAAAGCGGCCATGAGGGTCCCCATGTCGGTGCAATGACGCTTCATCCGTCCCAATTTCAACTTCAGGGGCCCAAACTGACAGTTGCCTTCTAGGGTTAATACTGCGGTGTCAGCGTTGATGCGGTCTGAGGAGTGCAACACTTGTGAAACCCGGCGCACCCAATGAGTCGTTGACTCTCCTTCCTCCTGGACGCATGCAGCTAAGTCCACTATCGACATAGGCTGTTTACGGGTATCCTTGAAATTGTTGATAAACCGGGCTCGTAATTGGGCCCATGAGCTGATAGAATTAGCGGGCAAGCTTTTTAACCAAGTACGGGCCGTTCCTTCAAGCATCATGGTGAAGTATTTCACACATGCCGTGTCATCCACATCAAGCATCTCCATGGCCATCTCATAGCTCTCTACCCATGTCTCTGGTGGTTGATCCGCCATATAATTTGGTACCTTGCGTGGGCCTTTGAAATCCTTGGGCAGGCGCACGTTGCGTAAAGCGGGGACGAGGCAAGGCACCCCCAAAGAACTAGAAGTAACACCAGGTTCGATCGAAATGGTTGGACGAACCGGCGTGAGCTGCCGAGCCTGATGCTGTGCGGCTAACTCGGCCTCCCTGCGCGCTCGGGCCCGGTTCACCACTTCCTGAGCGTCATCAGCTCCACGGGGTGCTCCACGTTGTTCATTACTCGACACTGCTGGTTCATCCATATGTCTGCTATAACTCCGGCTTGGACGGGGGGTCGAGTGAATCCGGTCGCGGCTGTACGAGTACGCTTCCTGTTGGGCCAAAGCTGTCCTCAGAAGTTCCTTGACCCGTCGCGTCTCTACTGCCTGCGGCGAGTCACCCTCAACTAGAATGGCCTCCAGTCGTGTAGCAGTGGCAACAAGATTGTCCATTGGGTTGGAGTAGTGACCTGGAGGTGTTAAAGCATCCTGAGGTATAACGGTGTTTTGACGAGGCGGGTCCATCTGACAGGGCTGAACCGGTGCACTGGTCCCAGGGGCTTCTGCCCGGTTCCCCTCCAGCGGATTGCTGGTTCTTGGTCCTGGAGTGTTGAAAAGGTCTCTGGCCTTGAAAACCAGAGGTAAGCGGGACTGGTGCTTCCTTCTCATGACTTCATGCGACGCACTCTGGTCCAACATAAGCCTGTAGGCCTGTGCGTCTAAAGCGGCCCACTCTGCGGCCATCCTGGTGTCCTCAGCCGCCAGGTCCGTTTTGGCCTGGGTGATTTGTTCCTTTATCTTTGCAATCTCTGTGTTGTGAGCGTCCTGATCTGGCGAATTAACTTCTGCCATAAGCACAGCCAATGCATCAAATAGTTCTGATAGAACCTGAGCCGGCGGGCGCACGGGGCCTCCTGCCCCGGCAGCTGTTGCCGCTGCTGAATCGGAGATCGTTGCCGCAGCTATTGAAGAGTGAAGCACTGCTTGTGTTCCGGTCATGAATATTCCAACCCAGTTAGGCAGATCAGAGGGGTCCGAAATACTGTCACCATCGGAACAGCTCTCAATCCGGCCATCTTGTAGCTGATAAAGAGATTCGGTTTCTCTGGTCGAAAAGTCGTCACCGGAACAAACGGTAGTTGCCCCGCGAAGCTCCGATCCATCCTCATAACTCCCTCCATGGATCATTCCCACAAAGGCACGCTTCATGGCCGGTTTAATCCGGGCGGATCGCGCACGCTGAGCTGTCTCGACGAGGTCGGTGCAGATGTCCGGCTCAGGGCCTGGTTCACCGATCTTGCCAATGAAAACATGAATGCTACCAAAGGAGACCCGGTACCCGTACTCAATTGAGCCGGCCTCGGGGCCCCAGCCTGCGTCGTCGATGTAGAGTTTGCTGCGACGACTCTTAGTCATCCGGCCTACAGCGTAGCCCTTGAGTCCTTCAAAGCGGCCCTCCAAGAACCGGAAACCATCGTGCGATGGCCCCATGGTGGGCGCCAACTGTCGTGGTTTTGTCACGGCAGATGTCCTAGAGAAAGGACTTAGTCGTGGAGCCATCGCGACGGGTTAGCTTGAAGGGGTTAAAGCGGACACAAGGACGCAAGAGAGTTTATACTAGTTCGGCCCCTTCAATGAAGGTAAAAGCCTACGTCTAGTTGTGATGGAATTGATGGGTGTTTCGATGACTAGGGAGCAATAAGCTTCGCCTATGTCTCGAGTTGTTGTCTGTCCTCCTGAACCGCCGCCGGGTCGTCCCCTTATATACATGGGTGATGCCCGTCGGTTTACAGCGTCCCAACACCGGCTCATAGATGTGTCCGGTTTGGTCTCTACTTATTCCTAACTTACAATACAAGTTACATATTGACACCGGTTTACGGCTATGGGCTCTCAACCGATTATGGGTCTTGAGCCCTCATCTACCTTCATGGGTTTAACATGCTTAACTACTGATGAAGCTAATCTGGCCCAGATAGGCCGGTTTACGCACAGTAGTAATATCCCCAACAAAACCGGTGTTTATCACAACCCAACACGGTTTTATCATAAGCCGACACAATATGGAAGGAGTTATCAGTACTCAAGATTTGGGTTATCACCCTTACTACAAAAAGTTGGTAAAACCAACAATGTGATTCAATGTCACAGGTATGATATATTTCATATTTGATTATTCTTAAGTGCAGCCTTGGTTATAAACCCGGGTTATATGTTGGGCATTATGACCCGTCCGGCGGTAAACCGCCAGGACACTTTAAACTTGTTGTATGCAGAAACATGTTTGTTAAACCGGCCTGGCTTTGGACTTTAAGTTGCCAGTATATATATATATATATTTGGATTGCGCCATTGGAATCACGCGCTTATAAATCATTGGGTTATATTATTCAAATAGCCAAGTTTGGCTGAATTTTCATTATGATATTGAATGAATAAGGTTTTCATACCGGATTATATTATCTTGAATAGCCAACATGGTTGGATTTTTATGGTTATTAATAACCGGTATTATTAAGTTTTCAAAGTCGCTTTAGCGCAATGGCTATTATTTTATCAAAGGATATGATTTATTCTACAATGAAAGGAATAGTCCCGAGTCGTTGCAGGCTTACAACCCGACACTTGGGGGCTACATTATTCAAATTGAGATTACATGCAAGTCTCATGTCGCTGCAAGCATGCACCATGACACTTGGGGGCTAATGCAAAGTCATTTTTACTAGTCTTATTGAAGACCCGACTCATCATATTATAATGAGCCGGCCCTTGGGGGCTACCAATTGCTCCTGTCAACAATTTAAGTTTACAAGATTATATTTACAAAGTCCCTACTCATTATTGCATAATGACCCGGCCCTTGGGGGCTACACTGGTTGAAGTTTTTATGAGCATCAAGCAATTACAAGTCCCAGGTTGCTGCAAACATGACAACCCGGCACTTGGGGGCTACATATATGGAGTATTCAGTTTGGAGATGAACAAACCGGATTTCTTCAAGGTTGAAACACTTATTGGAGCTAGTCTTAAGTCATCACTATGTTCTCCTCTTAAGACTTGGGGGCTACAAGTATTATGCATATAAAGGAGGAATATCTTCATTTTATCAGTTTTGGGAAAATCAGGAAGATCAATTACATAACCCGGTGTTGACAACAATTATGACCCGATGCCATCAATATTTATAAACCGGCCATTTTGGTAATATTAAACCGGCAAGTTTTACATCTTCAAACCGGCTGAATATCAGATAAGTATTTCAAGACCCATATTTCTTAAACCGGCGCTTTGGGAGCTGAGTCAAAGGAGTTATTCTTCACAATATTTCTCTGTGACAAACCAATGTCGGCAAATTGATTATGAAGCTGGTCTGTTGACCCGGATTTTCTAGAAGGAGGAAATGACAAGGACTTAAGGATCATCAGATGCCGGTTTACAAGAATTCTTAACCCGGAGCATAATCTGTCAAATTTGCTCTTGTGTTTGTTTTACAGGATCAGTTTAACATGGATAAATCCAAATTAAACTGGGGGCTAATGTCGGGGATATATCCCGCGGCGTAAACCGGCTGGAAGTATAACCCGACTGAACTTGGCGGTTTACTTGAGATCCGGCTGACACTTGGTGGTTCACTGGTAAACCGCCAGAGGATTGGTGACTTACGTGTCTAGCGGATCACTGGTATGACGATTCATGAGCCAGAAGACTCATTGGTGACCCGGCGCGTGTTCCAGATGGATGACAAGGCCCAAGGCCCAGCAGGCCGGTTTATGTTAATGGTGGGCCGGTTTAAAGAGGAAAGGCATGAGGAATATTTATCTTACAATGAGTTAAAACCTGGACTTGTATCCGGTTTGTATTAGAGATAGACTAGTCCTAATCCTAATAGGACTCTACATGTAACCCACCCCTCCAACATATATAAGGAGGGGCAGGGCTCCCCAAAAGGGACAAGATTGACAAGATTCACAAGTTCCACAAGTTGGACAAGTTAGGTTTAGACAATAGCTCTCGAGATAGAGCACTCTTGTAACCGTGATCATCATCATCAATATCAATGAAGCAGGATGTAGGCTTTTACCTCCACCGTGAGGGGCCGAACCTGGGTAAAACATCGTGTCTCTCGTCCCGCTCAACCCCTCTCAAGCTACCACATAGATGCGTTGGCCTCACGACTAAGTCCTGACACTAATGACATCTGCCGTGACAATTCCACGACACGTAGGGTCCGCACGCTTAATGCTACGATGGCAGTTATATTATGAGTTTATATGTTTTGATGTACCGAAAGAGTTCGAAGTCCCGGATTAGACCGGGACATGACAAGGAGTCTTGAAATGGTCAAGACGTAAAGATCGATATATTGGACGACTATATTCGGACATCGGAAAGGTTCCGAGTGATTCGGGTATTTTTCGGAGTACCGGAGAGTTATGGGAATTCGCCGGGGAGTATATGGGCCTTATTGGGCTTTAGGGGAAAGAGAGAGGAGAGGTTGGGCGCCCCCCAAGGTCTAGTCCGAATTGGACTAGGGGGAGGGGCCGCGCCCCCTCCTTCCTTCCCTTGCCTTGACTCCTACTCCTACTACTTGGAAGGGGAGGAATCCTACTCCCGGTGGGAGTAGGACTCCTCCAGGGCGCGCCATAGGGGCCGGCCCTCTCCCCTCTCCTCCACTCCTTTATATACGTGGCCAAGGGGCACCCCATAGACACAACAATTGATCTCTTGATCTCTTAGCCGTGTGCGGTGCCCCCTCCACCATAATCCACCTCGATCATATCGTAGCGGTGCTTAGGCGAAGCCCTGCGTCGGTAGAACATCATCATCGTCACCACGCCGTCGTGCTAATGAAACTCTACCTCAACACTCGGCTGGATCGGAGTTCGAGGGACGTCATCGAGTTGAATGTGTGCAGAACTCGGAGGTGCCGTGCGTTCGGTACTTGATCGGTCGGATCGTGAAGACGTACGACTACATCAACTGTGTTGCGCTAACGCTTCCGCTTTCGGTCTACGAGGGTACATGGACAGCACTCTCCCCTCTCGTTGCTATGCATCACCATGATCTTGCGTGTGCGTAGGAAAATTTTGAAATTACTACGTTCCCCTACAGGGGCATCAAAGCCAGGTTTTATGCGTTGATGTAATATGCACGAGTAGAACACAAGTGAGTTGTGGGCAATATAAGTCATACTGCTTACCAGCATGTCATACTTTGGTTCGGCGGTATTGTTGGATGAAGCGGCCCGGACCGACATTACGCGTACGCTTACGCGAGACTGGTTCTACCGATGTGCTTTGCACACAGGTGGCTGGCGGGTGTCAGTTTCTCCAACTTTAGTTGAACCGAGTGTGGCTACGCCCAGTCCTTGTGAAGGTTAAAACAACACCAACTTTACAAACTATCATTGTGGTTTTGATGCGTAGGTAAGAACGGTTCTTGCTCAGCCCGTAGTAGCCACATAAAACTTGCAACAACAAAGTAGAGGACGTGTAACTTGTTTTTGCAGGGCATGTTGTGATGTGATATGGTCAAGACATTATGAGATATAAGTTGTTGTATGAGATGATCATGTTTTGTTGAAGTTATCGGCAGACGGCAAAAGCCTTATGGTTATCTCTCTATTGCATAAGATGCAAGTGCCAAATAATTGCTTTACTTTATCGCTATGCGATAGCAATAGTTGCAAGAGCAATTGTTGGTGAGACAACCATGTGACGACACATTGATATAGATCAAGATGATGGAGATCATGGTGTCATGCCGGTGACGATGGAGATCATGACGATGCTTTGGAGATGGAGATCAAAGGCACAAGATGATGATGGCCATATCATGTCACATATTATGATTGCATGTGATGTTTATCTTTTATACATCTTATTTTGCATAGTTCGGCGGTAGCTTTATAAGATAATCTCTCACTAAATTATCAAGGTATAAGTGTTCTCCCTGAGTATGCACCGTTGCGAAAGTTCTTCGTGCTGAGACACCACGTGATGATCGGGTGTGATAGGCTCTATGTTCAAATACAACGGGTGCAAAACAGTTGCACACGCGGAATACTCAGGTTAAACTTGATGAGCCTAGCATATAACAGATATGGCCTCGGAACACGGAGACCGAAAGGTCGAGCGTGAATCATATAGTAGATATGATCAACATAGTGATGTTCACCATTGAAACTACTCCATCTCACGTGATGATCGGACATGGTTTAGTTGATATGGATCACGTGATCACTTAGAAGATTAGAGGGATGTCTGTCTAAGTGGGAGTTCTTAAGTAATATGATTAATTGAACTTTAATTCATCATGAACTTAGTCCTGGTAGTATTAGCATATCTATGTTGTAGATCAATAGCTCGCGATGTTGCTCCCAATTTATTGTGTTCCTAGAGAAAAATTATGTTGAAAAATGTTAGTTGCAATGGTGCGGATTGGATCCGTGATCTGAGGATTATCCTCATTGCTGCATAGAAGAATTATGTCTTTGATGCACTGCTAGGTGACAGACCTATTGGAGGAGTAGATGCAGACGTTATGAACGTTTGGCTAGCTCAATATGATGACTACTTGATAGTTTAGTGCACCATGCTTAACGGCTTAGAATCGGGACTTCAAGGAGGTTTTGAATGTCATGGACCATATGAGATGTTCCAGGAGTTGAAGTTAATATTTCAAGAAACTACCCGAGTTGAGAGATATGAAGTCTCCAACAAGTTCTATAGCTAAAAAGATGGAGGAGAATAGCTCAAGCAGTGAGCATGTGCTCAGATTGTCTGGGTACTACAATCGCTTGAATCAAGTGGGAGTTAATCTTCCAGATAAAATAGTGATTGACAGAATTCTCTAGTCACCATCACCAAGTTAGTAGAACTTCGTGATGAACTATAATATGCAAGGGATGACGAAAGTAATTCCCAAGCTCTTCGTGATGCTGAAATCGACGAAGGTAGAAATCAAGAAAAACATCAAGTGTTGATGGTTAACAAGACCACTAGTTTCAAGAAAAGGGCAAAGGGAAAGAAAGGGAACTTCAAGAAGAATGGCAAGCAAGTTGCTGCTCAAGTGAAGAAGCCCAAGTCTGGACCTAAGCTTGAGACTAAGTGCTTCCACTACAAAGGGACTGGTCACTAGAAGCGAAACTACCCCAAGTAATTGGCGGATAAGAAGGATGGCAAAGTGAACATAGGTATATTTGATATACATGTTATTGATGTGTACTTTACTAGTGTTCATAGCAACCCCTCGGTATTTGATACTGGTTCAGTTTCTAAGAGTAGTAACTCGAAATGGGAGTTGCAGAATGAACAGAGACTAGTTAAGGGTGAAGTGACGATGTGTGCTGGAAGTGGTTCCAAGATTGATATGATCATCATCGCACACTCCCTATACTTTCGGGATTAGTGTTGAACCTAAATAAGTGTTATTTGGTGTTTGCGTTGAGCATGAATATGATTTGATCATGTTTATTGCAATACAGTTATTCATTTAAGTAAGAGAATAAATTGTTGTTCTGTTTACATGAATAAAACCTTCTATGGTCATACACCCAATGAAAATGGTTCGTTGGATCTCGATCGTAGTGATACACATATTCATAATATTGAAACAAAAAGATGCAAAGTTAATAATGACAGTGCAACTTATTTGTGGCATTGCCGTTTAGGACATATTGGTGTAAAGCGCATGAAGAAACTCCATGCTAATGGACTTTTGGAATAACTTGATTATGAATCAGTTGATGCTTACGAACCATGCCTCATGGGCAAGATGACTAAGACTCCGTTCTCCGGAACAATGCAGCAAGCAACAGATTTGTTGGAAATCATGCATACTGATGTATGTGGTCCGATCAATATTGAAGCTCGCAGCAGGTATCATTATTTTCTGATTTTCACAGATGATTTGAGCAGATATGAGTATATCTACTTGATGAAACACAAGTCTGAAACATTTGAAAAGTTCAAAGAATTTCAGAGTGAAGTGGAGAATCATCGTAACAAAATAAAAAGTTTCTACGATATGATCGCAGAAGTAAAATATTTGAGTTACGAGTTTGGCCTTCAGTTAAAACAATGTGAAATAGTTTCACTACTCACGCCACCTGGAACACCATAGTGTAATGGTGTGTCCGAATGTCGTAACCGTACTTTATTAGATATGGTGCGATCTATGACGTCTCTTACTGATTTACCGCTATCGTTTTGGGGTTATGCATTAGAGACAGCTACATTCACATTCAATAGGGAACCATCTAAATCTGTGGAGATGACACCGTATGAACTGTGGTTTGGCGAGAAACCTAAGCTGTCGTTTCTTAAAGTTTGAGGTTGCAATGCTTATGTGAAAAAGTTTCAACCTGATAAGCTCAAACCCAAATCGGAGAAGTGCGTCTTCATAGGATACCCAAAAGAAAATGTTGGGTACACCTTCTATCACAGATCCAAAGGAAAGATATTCGTTGCTGAGAATGGATCCTTTCTAGAGAAGGAGTTTCTCTCGAAAGAAGTGAGTGGGAGGAAACTAGAACTTGATGAGGTAACTGTACCTGCTCCCTTATTGGAAAGTAGTTCATCACAGAAATCTGTTCCTGTGACTACTACACCAATTAGTGAGGAAGCTAATGATAATGATCATGTAACTTCAGATCAAGTTACTACCGAACCTTGTAGGTAAACCAGAGTGATATCCACACCAGAGTGGTATGGTAATCCTGTTCTAGAGGTCATGTTACTTGACCATGACGAGCCTGAAGGAAATATGTCCTAGAGGCAATAATAAAGTTATTATTTATTTCCTTATATCATGATAAATGTTTATTATTCATGCTAGAATTGTATTAACCGGAAACATAATACATGTGTGAATACATAGACAAACTTAGTGTCACTAGTATGCCTCTACTTGACTAGCTCGTTAATCAAAGATGGTTATGTTTCCTAACCATGAACAAGGTGTTGTTATTTGATTAACGAGGTCACATCATTAGTTGAATGATCTGATTGACATGACCCATTTCATTAGCTTAGCACCCGATCGTTTAGTATGTTGCTATTGCTTTCTTCATGACTTATACATGTTCCTATGACTATGAGATTATGCAACTCCCGTTTACCGGAGGAACACTTTGTGTGCTACCAAACGTCACAACGTAACTGGGTGATTATAAAGGAGCTCTACAGGTGTCTCCAAAGATAGATGTTGGGTTGGCGTATTTCGAGATTAGGATTTGTCACTCCGATTGTCGGAGAGGTATCTCTAGGCCCTCTTGGTAATGCACATCACATAAGCCTTGCAAGCATTGCAGCCAATGAGTTAGTTGCGAGATGATGTATTACGGAACGAGTAAAGAGACTTGCCGGTAACGAGATTGAACTAGGTATTGGATACCGACGATCGAATCTCGGGCAAGTAACATACCGATGACAAAGGGAACAACGTATGTTGTTATGCGGTCTGACCGATAAAGATCTTCGTAGAATATGTAGGAGCCAATATGGGCATCCAGGTCCCGCTATTGGTTATTGACCAGAGATGTGTCTCAGTCATGTCTGCATTATTCTCGAACCGTAGGGTCCGCACGCTTAACGTTACGATGACAGTTATTATGAGTTTATGCATTTTGATGTACCGAAGTTAGTTTGGAGTCCCGGATGTGATCACGGACATGACGAGGAGTCTCGAAATGGTCGAGACATAAAGATTGATATATTGGAAGCCTATGTTTGGATATCGGAAGTGTTCCGGGTGAAATCGGTATTTTACCGGAGTACCGGGAGGTTACCGGAACCCCCCGGGAGCTGTATGGGCCTTAGTGGGCTTTAGTGGAAAGGAGAAAGGGGCAGCCCAAGGTGGGCCGCGCGCCTCCCCCCTCCCCTAGTCCTATTAGGACAAGGAGAGGTGGCCGCCCCCCCTCTCTCTCTTTCCCCCTCGGGGAATCCTATTCCAACTAGGATTGGGGGGAGAGTCCTACTCCCGGTAGGAGTAGGACTCCTCCTGCGCCCTCCTCCTGGCCGGCCGCCCCCTCCCCCTTGGATAATTTATATACGGGGGCAGGGGGGCACCCCAAGACACACAAGTTGATCATTGAGATCGTTCCTTAGCCGTGTGCGGTGCCCCCTGCCACCATATTCCACCTCGATTATATTGTAACAGTGCTTAGGCGAAGCCCTGTGACGGTAGAACATCAAGATCGTCATCACGCCGTCGTGCTGACGGAACTCCTCCCCGACGCTTTGCTGGATCGGAGCCCAGGGATCGTCATCGAGCTGTACGTGTGCTAAGAACTCGGAGGTGCCGGAGTAACGGTGCTTGGATCGGTCGGATCGGGAAGACGTACGACTACTTCCTCTACGTTGCGTCAACGCTTCCGCAGTCGGTTTGCGTGGGCACGTAAACAACACTCTCCCCTCTCGTTGCTATGCATCACCATGATCTTGCGTGTGCGTAGGAAAATTTTGAAATTACTGCGTTCCCCAACAGTGGCATCCGAGCCTAGGTTTTATGGTTTGATGTTATATGCACGAGTAGAACACAAGTGAGTTGTGGGCGATATAAGTCATACTGCCTACCAGCATGTCATACTTTGGTTCGGCGGTATTGTTGGACGAGATGACCCGGACCGACATTACGCGTACGCTTACGCGAGACCGGTTCTCCCGACGTGCTTTGCACATAGGTGGCTTGCGGGCGACAGTCTCTCCAACTTTAGTTGAACCAAGTGTGGCTACGCCCGGTCCTTGCGAAGGTTAAAACGGAGTCTATTTTACAAACTATCGTTGTGGTTTTGATGCATAGGTGAGATTGGTTCTTGCTTAAGCCCGTAGCAGCCATGTAAAACTTGCAACAACAAAGTAGAGGACGTCTAACTTGTTTTTGCAGGGCATGTTGTGATGTGATATGGTCAAGGCATGATGATGAATTTTATTGTATGAGATGATCATGTTTTGTAACCGAGTTATTGGCAACTGGCAGGAGCCATATGGTTGTCGCTTTATTGTATGCAATGCAATCGCGATGTAATGCTTTACTTTATCACTAAACGGCAGCGATAGTCGTGGAAGCATAAGATTGGCGAGACGACAACGATGCTACGATGGAGATCAAGGTGTCGCACCGGTGACGATGGTGATCATGACGGTGCTCCGGAGATGGAGATCACAAGCACAAGATGATGATGGCCATATCATATCACTTATATTGATTGCATGTGATGTTTATCTTTTTATGCATCTTATCTTGCTTTGATTGACGGTAGCATTATAAGATGATCTCTCACTAAATTATCAAGAAGTGTTCTCCCTGAGTATGCACCGTTGCCAAAGTTCGTCGTGCCCAGACACCATGTGATGATCGGGTGTGATAAGCTTTACGTCCATCTACAACGGGTGCAAGCCAGTTTTGCACATGCAGAATACTCAGGTTAAACTTGACGAGCCTAGCATATGCAGATATGGCCTCGGAACACAGAGACCGAAAGGTCGAGCGTGAATCATATAGTAGATATGATCAACATAACGATGTTCACCATTGAAAACTACTCCATCTCACGTGATGATCGGTTATGGTTTAGTTGATTTGGATCACGTGATCACTTAGAGGATTAGAGGGATGTCTATCTAAGTGGGAGTTCTTAAGTAATTTGATTAATTGAACTTAAACTTATCATGAACTTAGTACCTGATAGTATCTTGCTTGTTTATGTTGATTGTAGATAGATGGCTCATGCTGTTGTTCCGTTGAATTTTAATGCGTTCCTTGAGAAAGCAAAGTTGAAAGATGATGGTAGCAAATACACGGACTGGGTCCGTAACTTGAGGATTATCCTCATTGCTGCTCAGAAGAATTACGTCCTGGAAGCACCGCTGGGTGCCAGGCCTGCTGCTGGAGCAACACCAGATATTATGAACATCTGGCAGAGCAAAGCTGATGACTACTCGATAGTTCAGTGTGCCATGCTTTACGGCTTAGAATCGGGACTTCAATGACGTTTTGAACGTCATGGAGCATAGCATATGAGATGTTCTAGGAGTTGAAGTTAATATTTCAAGCAAATGCCCGGATTGAGAGATATGAAGTCTCCAATAAGTTCTATAGCTGCAAGATGGAGGAGAACAGTTCTGTCAGTGAGCATATACTCAAAATGTCTGGGTATAATAATCACTTGATTCAGATGGGAGTTAATCTTCCAGATGATTGCGTCATTGACAGAATTCTCCAATCACTGCCACCAAGCTACAAGAGCTTCGTGATGAACTATAATATGCAAGGGATGAACAAGACTATTCCCGAGCTCTTCACAATGCTGAAAGCTGCGGAGGTAGAAATCAAGAAGGAGCATCAAGTGTTGATGGTTAACAAGACCACTAGTTTCAAGAAAAAGGGCAAAGGGAAGAAGAAGGGGAACTTCAAAAAGAACAGCAAGCAAGTTGCTGCTCAGGAGAAGAAACCCAAGTCTGGACCTAAGCCTGAAACTGAGTGCTTCTACTGCAAGCAGACTGGTCACTGGAAGTGGAACTGCCCCAAGTATTTGGCGGATAAGAAGGATGGAAAGGTGAACAAAGGTATATGTGATATACATGTTATTGATGTGTACCTTACTAGAGCTCGCAGTAGCACCTGGGTATTTGATACTGGTTCTGTTGCTAATATTTGCAACTCGAAACAGGGACTACGGATTAAGCGAACACTGGCGAAGGACGAGGTGACGATGCGCGTGGGAAACGGTTCCAAAGTCGATGTGATCGCGGTCGGCACGCTACCTCTACATCTACCTTCGGGATTAGTATTAGACCTAAATAATTATTATTTGGTGCCAGCGTTGAGCATGAACATCATATCTGGATCTTGTTTGATGCGAGACGGTTATTCATTTAAATCAGAGAATAATGGTTGTTCTATTTATATGAGTAATATCTTTTATGGTCATGCACCTTTGAGAAGTGGTCTATTTTTGATGAATCTCGATAGTAGTAATACACATATTCATAATGTTGAAGCCAAAAGATGCAGAGTTGATAATGATAGTGCAACTTATTTGTGGCACTGCCGTTTAGGTCATATCGGTGTAAAGCGCATGAAGAAACTCCATACTGATGGGCTTTTGGAACCACTTGATTATGAATCGCTTGGTACTTGCGAACCGTGCCTCGTGGGCAAGATGACTAAAACACCGTTCTCTGGTACTATGGAGAGAGCAACAGATTTGTTGGAGATCATACATACAGATGTATGTGGTCCGATGAATATCGAGGCTCGTGGCGGATATTGTTATTTTCTCACCTTCACAGATGACTTAAGCAGATATGGGTATATCTACTTAATGAAACATAAGTCTGAAACATTTGAAAAGTTCAAAGAATTTCAGAGTGAAGTTGAAAATCATTGTAACAAGAAAATAAAGTTTCTACGATCTGATCGTGGATGAGAATATTTGAGTTACGAGTTTGGTGTACATTTGAAAAATTGTGGAATAGTTTCGCAACTCACGCCACCCGGAACACCACAGCGCAATGGTGTTTCCGAACGTCGTAATCATACTTTACTAGATATGGTGCGATCTATGATGTCTCTTACTGATTTACCGCTATCGTTTTGGGGTTATGCTTTAGAGACGGCCGCATTCACGTTAAATAGGGCACCATCAAAATCCGTTGAGACGACGCCTTATGAACTGTGGTTTGGCAAGAAACCAAAGTTGTCGTTTCTTAAAGTTTGGGGCTGCGATGTTTATGTGAAAAAGCTTCAACCTGATAAGCTCGAACCCAAATCAGAGAAATGTGTCTTCATAGGATACCCAAAGGAGACTGTTGGGTACACCTTCTATCACAGATCCGAAGGCAAGACATTCGTTGCTAAGAATGGATCCTTTCTAGAGAAGGAGTTTCTCTCGAAAGAAGTGAGTGGGAGGAAAGTAGAACTTGATGAGGTAACTGTACCTGCTCCCTTGTTGGAAAGTAGTACATCATAGAAAACTGTTTCTGCGACACCTACATCAATAAGTGAGGAAGTTAATGATAATGATCATGAAACTTCAGAACAAGATACTACTGAACCTCGTAGATCAACCAGAGCGAGATCCGCACCAGAGTGGTACGGTAATCCTGTTCTGGAAATCATGCTGCTAGATCATGATGAACCTACGAACTATGAAGAAGCGATGGTGAGCCCAGATTCTGCAAAGTGGCTTGAAGCCATGAAATCTGAGATGGGATCCATGTATGAGAACAAAGTATGGACTTTGGTTGACTTGCCCGATGATCGGCAAGCAATTGAGAATAAATGGATCTTCAAGAAGAAGACTGACGCTGACGGTAATATTACTGTCTACAAAGCTCGACTTGTCGCAAAAGGTTTTCGGCAAGTTCAAGGGATTGACTACGATGAGACCTTCTCACCCGTAGCGATGCTTAAGTCTGTCCGAATCATGTTAGCAATTGCCGCATTTTATGATTATGAAATTTGGCAGATGGATGTCAAAACTGCATTCCTGAATGGATTTCTGGAAGAAGAGTTGTATATGATACAACCAGAAGGTTTTGTCGATCCAAAGGGAGCTAACAAAGTGTGCAAGCTCCAACGATCCATTTATGGACTGGTGCAAGCCTCTCGGAGTTGGAATAAACGCTTTGATAGTGTGATCAAAGCATTTGGTTTTATACAGACTTTTGAAGAAGCCTGTATTTACAAGAAAGTGAGTGGGAGCTCTGTAGCATTTCTGATATTATATGTGGATGACATATTACTGATTGGAAATGATATAGAATTTCTGGATAGCATAAAGGGATACTTGAATAAAAGTTTTTCAATGAAAGACCTCGGTGAAGCTTCTTACATATTAGGCATTAAGATCTATAGAGATAGATCAAGACGCTTAATTGGACTTTCACAAAGCACATACCTTGACAAAGTTTTGAAAAAGTTCAAAATGGATCAAGCAAAGAAAGGGTTCTTGCCTGTGTTACAAGGTGTGAAGTTGAGTAAGACTCAATGCCCGACCACTGCAGAAGATAGAGAGAAAATGAAAGATGTTCCCTATGCTTCAGCCATAGGCTCTATCATGTATGCAATGCTGTGTACCAGACCTGATGTGTGCCTTGCTATAAGTTTAGCAGGGAGGTACCAAAGTGATCCAGGAGTGGATCACTGGACAGCGGTCAAGAACATCCTGAAATACCTGAAAAGGACTAAGGATATGTTTCTCGTATATGGGGGTGACAAAGAGCTCACCATAAAAGGTTACGTTGATGCAAGCTTTGACACTGATCCGGACGATTCTAAATCGCAAACTGGATACGTGTTTACATTAAACGGTGGAGCTGTCAGTTGGTGCAGTTCTAAACAAAGCATCGTAGCGGGATCTACATGTGAAGCGGAGTACATAGCTGCTTCGGAAGCAGCGAACGAAGGAGTCTGGATGAAGGATTTCATATCCGATCTGGGTGTCATACCTAGTGCATCGGGTCCAATGAAAATCTTTTGTGACAATACTGGTGCAATTGCCTTGGCAAAGGAATCCAGATTTCACAAGAGGACCAAACACATCAAGAGACGCTTCAATTCCATCCGGGATCTGGTCCAGGTGGGAGATATAGAGATTTGCAAGATACATACGGATCTGAATGTTGCAGACCCGTTGACTAAGCCTCTTCCACGAGCAAAACATGATCAGCACCAAGGCTCCATGGGTGTTAGAATCATTACTGTGTAATCTAGATTATTGACTCTAGTGCAAGTGGGAGACTGAAGGAAATATGCCCTAGAGGCAATAATAAAGTTATTATTTATTTCCTTATATCATGATAAATGTTTATTATTCATGCTAGAATTGTATTAACCGGAAACATAATACATGTGTGAATACATAGACAAACTTAGTGTCACTAGTATGCCTCTACTTGACTAGCTCGTTAATCAAAGATGGTTATGTTTCCTAACCATGAACAAGGTGTTGTTATTTGATTAACGAGGTCACATCATTAGTTGAATGATCTGATTGACATGACCCATTTCATTAGCTTAGCACCCGATCGTTTAGTATGTTGCTATTGCTTTCTTCATGACTTATACATGTTCCTATGACTATGAGATTATGCAACTCCCGTTTACCGGAGGAACACTTTGTGTGCTACCAAACGTCACAACGTAACTGGGTGATTATAAAGGAGCTCTACAGGTGTCTCCAAAGACAGATATTGGGTTGGCGTATTTCGAGATTAGGATTTGTCACTCCGATTGTCGGAGAGGTATCTCTGGGCCCTCTCGGTAATGCACATCACATAAGCCTTGCAAGCATTGCAGCCAATGAGTTAGTTGCGAGATGATGTATTACGGAACGAGTAAAGAGACTTGCCGGTAACAAGATTGAACTAGGTATTGGATACCGACGATCGAATCTCGGGCAAGTAACATACCGATGACAAAGGGAACAACGTATGTTGTTATGCGGTCTGACCGATAAAGATCTTCGTAGAATATGTAGGAGCCAATATGGGCATCCAGGTCCCGCTATTGGTTATTGACCGGAGATGTGTCTCAGTCATGTCTGCATTATTCTCGAACCGTAGGGTCCGCACGCTTAACGTTACGATGACAGTTATTATGAGTTTATGCATTTTGATGTACCGAAGTTAGTTCGGAGTCCCGGATGTGATCACGGACATGACGAGGAGTCTCAAAATGGTCGAGACATAAAGATTGATATATTGGAAGCCTATGTTTGGATATCGGAAGTGTTCCGGGTGAAATCGGTATTTTACCGGAGTACCGGGAGGTTACCAGAACCCCTCGGGAGCTGTATGGGCCTTAGTGGGCTTTAGTGGAAAGGAGAAAGGGGCAGCCCAAGGTGGGCCGCGCGCCTCCCCCCTCCCCTAGTCCTATTAAGACAAGGAGAGGTGGCCGGCCCCCCTCTCTCTCTTTCCCCCTCGGGGAATCCTATTCCAACTAGGATTGGGGGGAGAGTCCTACTCCCGGTAGGAGTAGGACTCCTCCTGCGCCCTCCTCCTGGCCGGCCGCCCCCTCCCCCTTGGATCCTTTATATACGGGGGCAGGGGGGCACCCCAAGACACACAAGTTGATCATTGAGATTGTTCCTTAGCCGTGTGCGGTGCCCCCTGCCACCATATTCCACCTCGATTATATTGTAACAGTGCTTAGGCAAAGCCCTGTGACGGTAGAACATCAAGATCGTCACCACGCCGTCGTGCTGACGGAACTCCTCCCCGACGCTTTGCTGGATCAGAGCCCGGGGATCGTCATCGAGCTGTACGTGTGCTAAGAACTCGGAGGTGCCGGAGTAACGGTGCTTGGATCGGTCGGATCGGGAAGACGTACGACTACTTCCTCTACGTTGCGTCAACGCTTCCGCAGTCGGTCTGCGTGGGTACGTAGACAACACTCTCCCCTCTCGTTGCTATGCATCACCATGATCTTGCGTGTGCGTAGGAAAATTTTGAAATTACTGCGTTCCCCAACAGAGCCTACAAACTATGAGGAAGCAATGATGTGCACAGATTCCGTGAAATGGCTTGAGGCCATGAAATCTGAGATGAAATCCATGTATGAGAACAAAGTATGGACTTTGATTGACTTGGCCATTGATCAGCGAGCCATTGAGATTAAATGGATCTTCAAGAGGAAGACGGATACTGATAGTAGTGTTACTATCTACAATGCTAGAATTGTCGCAAAAAGGTTTTCGACAACTTCAAGGTGTTGACTACGATGAGAGTTTCTCACTCGTATCTATGCTCAAGTCTGTCCGAATCATGTTAGCAATTGCCGCATTTTATGAAATCTGGAAAATGGATAAACAAAACTGCATTCCTTAATAGGATTTATTAAAGAAGAGTTGTATATGATGCAACCAGAAGATTTTGCCAAACCTAAAGGTACTAACAAAATATGCAAGCTCCAGCGATCCATCTATGGACTGGTGCAAGCATCTCGGAGTTGGAATATACGCTTTGATAAGTTGATCAAAGCATATAGTTTTATACAAACTTGCAGTGAAGCCTGTATTTACAAGAAAGTGAGTGGGAGCATTACAACATTTCTGATAAGTATATGTGAATGACATATTGTTGATCGGAGATAATGTAGAATTATTCTGCAAAGCATAAAGGAATGTTTGAGAGGAGTTTTTCAAAGAAAGACCTCGGTGAAGCTGCTTACATATTGAGCATCAAGATCTATAGAGATAGATCAAGACGCTTGATAAGTTTTTCAATGAGTACATACCTTGACAAGATTTTGAAGTAGTTCAAAATGGAACGGTCAAAAAGGAGTTCTTGCCTGTGTTACAAGGTGTGAAGTTGAGTAAGACTCAAAACCCAACCGCGGCAGAAGATAGAGAGAGGATGAAAGTCATTCCCTATGCCTCAGGCATAGGTTCTATAAAGTATGCCATGCTGTGTACCAGACCTATTGTATACCCTGCCCTGAGTTTGGCAAAGGAGTACAATAGTGATCTAGGAGTAGATCACTGGACATTGGTCAAAATTATCCTTAGTGGAATAAGGATATGTTTCTCGATTATGGAAGTGACAAAAGGTTCGTCGTAAAGGGTTACGTCGATGCAAATTTTGACACTGATCCAGATGACTCTAAACCTCAATCTGGATACATATTGAAAGTGGGAGCAATTAGCTAGAGTAGCTCTGTGCAGAGCATTGTTGACATAGAAATTTGCAAAATACTTACAGATCTGAATGCGGCAGACCCGTTGACTAAACTTCTCTCACAAGCAAAACATGATCACACCTTAGTACTCTTTCGGTATTAATCACATAGCGATGTGAACTAGATTATTGACTCTAGTAAACCCTTTGGGTGTTAGTCACATGTCGATGTGAACTATGGGTGTTAATCACATGGTGATGTGAACTATTGGTATTAAATCACATGGCGATCTGAACTAGATTATTGACTCTAGTGCAAGTGGGAGACTGAAGGAAATATGCCCTAGAGGCAATAATAAAGTTATTATTTATTTCCTTATATCATGATAAATGTTTATTATTCATGCTAGAATTGTATTAACCGGAAACATAATACATGTGTGAATACATAGACAAACAGAGTGTCACTAGTATGCCTCTACTTGACTAGCTCGTTGATCAAAGATGGTTATGTTTCCTAATCATAGACATGAGTTGTCATTTGATTAACGAGATCACATCATTAGGAGAATGATGTGATTGACTTGACCCATTCCGTTAGCTTAGCACTTGGTCGTTTAGTTTGTTGCAATTGCTTTCTTCATGACTTATACATGTTCCTATGACTATGAGATTATGCAACTCCCATTTACCGGAGGAACACTTTGTGTGCTACCAAACGTCACAACGTAACTGGGTGATTATAAAGGTGCTCTACAGGTGTCTCCGAAGGTACTTGTTGGGTTGGCGTATTTCGAGATTAGGATTTGTCACTCCGATTGTCGGAGAGGTATCTCTGGGCCCTCTCGGTAATGCACATCACCTAAGCCTTGCAAGCATTGCAACTAATGAGTTAGTTGCGAGACGATGTATTACAGAACGAGTAAAGAGACTTGCCGGTAACGAGATTGAACTAGGTATTGAGATGCCGACGATCGAATCTCAGGCAAGTAACATACCGATGACAAAGGGAACAACGTATGTTGTTATGCGGTCTGACCGATAAAGATCTTCGTAGAATATGTAGGAGCCAACATGAGAATCCAGGTTCCGCTATTGGTTCTTGATCGGAGACGTGTCTCGGTCATGTCTACAAAGTTCTCGAACCCGTAGGGTCCGCACGCTTAACGCTACGATGACAGTTATATTATGAGTTTATATGTTTTGATGTACCTAAGGAGTTCGGAGTCCCGTATGAGATCGGGGACATGACGAGGAGTCTCGAAATGGTCGAGACGTAAAGATCGATATATTGGATGACTATATTCGGACATCGGAAAGGTTCCAAGTGATTCGGGTATTTTTCGGAGTACCGGAGAGTTGCAGGAATTCGCCGGGGAGTATATGGGCCTTATTGGGCTTTAGAGGAAAGAGAGAGGAGGGGTTGGGCGCCCCCCAAGGCCTAGTCTGAATTGGACTAGGGGGAGGGGCTGCACCCCTCCTTCCTTCCCTTGCCTTGACTCATACTCCTACTACTTGGAAGGGGAGGAATCCTACTCCCGGTGGGAGTAGGACTCCTCCAGGGCGCGCCATAGGGGCCGGCCCTCTCCCCCTCCTCCACTCCTTTATATACGTGGCCAAGGGGCACCCCATAGACACAACAATTGATCTCTTGATCTCTTAGCCGTGTGCGGTGCCCCCTCCACCATAATCCACCTCGATCATGTCGTAGCGGTGCTTAGGCGAAGCCCTGCGTCGGTAGAACATCATCATCGTCACCACGCCGTCGTGCTAATGGAACTCTCCCTCAACACTCGGCTGCATCGGAGTTCGAGGGACGTCATCGAGTTGAATGTGTGCAGAACTCGGAGGTGCCGTGCGTTCGGTACTTGATCGGTCGGATCATGAAGACGTACGACTACATCAACCGCGTTGCGCTAACGCTTCCGCTTTCGGTCTACGAGGGTACGTGGACAACACTCTCCCCTCTCGTTGCTATGCATCACCATGATCTTGCGTGTGCATAGGAAAATTTCGAAATTATTACGTTCCCCTACACCCAGCCCACTTAGGGGATGGTTCCCTTCCACATACAGCCCATAGGGCCCTCCGGGGCAGGTGGACCCTCCCGGTGGACCCCCGAAACCCCTTCGGTGGTCCCGGTATAATACTGGCAAACCCCCGAATACTTTCGGTGACCATATGATGAATATATAAATCTTCACCTCCGGACCATTACGGAACTCATCGTTACGTCCGGGATCTCATCCGGGACTCCAAACAACATTCGGTAACCGCATACTAATTCCCATAACAACTCTAGTGTCACCGAACCTTAAGTGTGTAGACCCTACGGGTTCAGGAACCATGTAGACATGACCGAGACATCTCCCTGGCCAATAACTAACAACGGGATCTGGATACCCATGTTGGCTCCCACATGTTCCACGATGATCTCATCGGAGGAACCACGATGTCGAGGATTCAATCAATCCCATATACAATTCCCTTTGTCCATCGGCATGTTACTTTCCCGAGATTCGATCGTCGGTATCCCAATACTTCATTCAATCTCGTTACCAGCAAGTCACTTTACTCATTCTGTAATGCATGATCCCGTGACTAACTGCTTAGACACATTGAGCTCATTATGATGATGCATTACCGAGTGGGCCTAGAGATACCTCTCCGTCATACAGAGTGACAAATCCCAGTCTTGATTCGTGCCAACCCAACAGACACTTTCGGAGATACCCGTAGTGCACCTTTATAGCCACCCAGTTACATTGTGACGTTTGGCACACCCAAAGCATTCCTACAGTATCCGGGAGTTGCACAATCTCATGGTCTAAGGAAAAGATATTTGACATTAGAAAAGCTTTAGCAGACGAACTACACGACCTTGTGCTATGCTTATGATTGGGTCTTGTCCATCACATCATTCTCCTAATGATGTGATCCCATTATCAATGACATCCAATGTCCATGGTCAGGAAACCACGACCATCTATTGATCAACGAGCTAGTCAACTAGAGGCTCACTAGGGACATTTTGTGGTCTATGAATTCACAGATGTATTACGATTTCCGGGTAACACAATTATAGCATGAACAATAGACAATTATCATGAACAAGGAAATATAATAATAACCATTTTATTATTGCCTTTAGGGCATATTTCCAACATCTTGTCCATCACATCATTCTCTAATGATGTGATCTCGTTCATCAAATGACAACACTTGTCTATGGTCAGGAAACTTAACCATCTTTGATTAACGAGCTAGTCTAGTAGAGCCATACTAGAGACACTCTATTTTGTTCCTGTATTCACACATGTACTAAGTTTCCGGTTAATACAGTTCTAGCATGAATAATAAACATTTATCATGATATAAGGAAATATAAATAACAACTTTATTATTGTCTCTAGGGCATATTTCTTTCAGTCTCCCACTTGTACTAGAGTCAATAATCTAGCTCATATCGTCATGTGATTTAACTCCAATAGTTCACATCTTTATGTGATTAGTTCACATCGCCATGTGACTAATAATCAAAGGGTTTTACTAGAGTCAATAATCTAGTTCACATCGCTATGTGATTAACACCCAGAGAGTACTAAGGTGTGATCATGTTTTTCTTGTGAGAGAAGCTTAGTCAACGGGTCTGTCACATTCAGAGTTGTATGCATTTTGCAAATTTTCTATGTCTACAATGCTCTGCATGGAGCTACTCTAGCTAATTGCTCCCACTTTCAATATGTATCCAGATTGAGACTCAAAGTCATCTGGATCGGTGTAAAAGCTTGCATCGACGTAACTCTTTGCGATGAACTCTTTATCACCTCCTGTGGGAACCTGGAATTAACTTCCGGATCCTCCTGTGTATATTTGTCAACCCCAGGATCATTGTTGACAACATAGTGAAATGATATCATTGCAGAATACGTAAATGTATTACAAGTAGTATATTCGTCACAAGACATACCTAGTGAAATGTCTCATGACATTTATTACAATCAGAAAACAGCGGAAAGTGCAAATGCGTAGCGACTCCATCTCAGCCACAGGCAGTCGATGTAGTCCACGTGACCTCACTTCTACGGATCGCCATAGTAATCATAGTCATCACCTTCGTCTTCATGCGACTCTGTTGTCAACAAAATTATTGCCATGAGTACATTACGTACTCAACATGCCTCCCACGGGGAAGGACCTAATAGCTACATGTGGCTTCAAAGGAAGGATGTATGACTCATTTGCGTAAAGCTAATTTTGTTTAACAAATAAAGTAGTTGGATAAAAGAAGTTTTAGAAGAAAAAATGTTTTATCTCAGAATAACTTTCATCAAAGTGAGGATCCTCGACCAACTCACGTCCTTCATAGGTTTCAAGAATAGGGGCAAAGAGGGAATAAGGAAGACAGGTCCTATATGTCAAGAAAGATTCATGTGTTATCCATGACCGTGGACACGGCTATTCGAATAGTTTTACACTCTGCAGAGGTCGTACACTTTACCCACATGACACAATCCCGACTTGTTGCCACTAGTGGCCGCTGGTATAGTACTCCATTTGGTGTACCGGCAGGGGGATTGTGACGAGTTCTTTGGACTAGATCCCCCAAAGATGTGACATGCCCACCAGGTCTGGCGCACGGAACTGAGAGTACGTCCTCAAACCGGTCCCCCCATCTGTGCCGAGGATACTCCCCGTAGGGCAGCTATCCCATCTGCGGTACGGCGACATCGACACCTAAGGCTGACTAGCTTACTTGATCAAGCCAGTGCACATATAGCATGTGGCTGTACTGTTATCACAATCATCAAATCCAAGACTTATTAGGCCTTAAGCGGCACGGACGACTGATTGCCCCCTTCAACCTGTGAAGGGCAGCCAATCGCTCCTTCAATCCTTGATTCAGCTGTCGCCCGCGCCAGTATTCAGATGGTAAGTTTCACCCAGAGTAGAAGAGAGTAGAGGAGATCAACAAGGCCAACTCTTCTAGCTTAGCGAGCTCAATAAATAAGTTTCAAGTGTCAATGACTAAAAGGCCATTCAACAAAGCACCTATAGGGTAATAAGCATGGCTAAGCATTTCTACTCTACCAGAATACTATATAATTCTACTCGGGTGTCAAGTGAATAGGCGATAAGCGGATCAGGGTAATGTGTCAATCGACATGCTAGCTACACGAATTAAAATAGCATGCATATAGTAACCATAAAACATAATGCAATTTTGTAAACATAGGACAAATATGATCAAAGAAGGAGGCATGCCTTCGTTGTCGAGTCCTTCAGTAACCTGACTCTGTCCATGTCCAAGATCGTTATCGTTCCCTACTCGTCGTAACGATAGCAAAAGAGAAACAATAAATACCAAAACAACAGTAAATTCAAATAACATCCGAAACAAATTAAGAGTGGATGGATAACAAGATATTGATTAAGATGGAGATTCCAAAAAAGGAGATAGCACAATTGGAAGGTAAGTAGAGAGGATTCGACGGATAGGCAGGGTTTAGGTTGAAGATGACTAAGCAAAGCTTGTCAACAAGACTAACATTCTAATACGAACTATGGTAATAACCATTAGCAGTGCCCACTACACATCTGAGCTTACTATATGGAAACTGTTACATAACAAACCAAATGGCATCAACACACATGGAACAATCCAAACTATGCATTTCAACTACTCAATCATAACATGACATGATGAAGGTAATAGTTAACCACAAATAGATATTTAGATAGAATCTAAATATTTATAATGGTCAATAGCAGTCAAACATATGCATCAACTATATATTAGTTGAAAAGCAAGTGTTGCATAAGACAACCAAACCAAAATTATAAACCATACAAGTTAATCAATCAAACACCATTCAACAACATGGATTGAAATGATCTAGGTCTAGCCCTAGAATACTATTAAAAGGAAATAGAATCAACTCTATTATATCAAACCAATTCATTTGTCAAACAATTAACAAGAAACTATACAAGACATGGAACAAAAGAGTGAACTACTATCCAGACATGATATGATTAAGTTTAATAATCAACCAAAAGTAAATATTTGGATGTATCCAAATATTTATAATGGTTAAGAATAAGCAAAGACTAAACACCAATCATAACAACTATCAGCAAGCATTTCTATAACAAAAGACAAACCAATGCTATCACAAAACTAATTGGACAATTAAATAATCAAACACATCATACATGGCATGTGAGTACAGAATCGTGAAGAGGTCTTATATAATAACACAAGCATTAAACATATGAGTGACCATGAGAAGATACTAAACTAGAACATTCTCTTTATAATAAAGGAAACAACTAATATCCAAATGATCTCTAGCAAAAAGATTACCACAACATGATTAACAACAAAGCAAACTATGTGCGCTAAGCATATGAGAAAGACACAACTCAACTATTGAAAGGTAAACTATCCTAATCATGTGATGAGCTAATGCAAAATGTGCCAAACACTCATAATGCTATCATGAGATAAGTCAAACACATATAAGGAACACAAGGGTCTAAGTACTAAATTATAGCACATGAAACATAATAAGACATGAAATATAACTTACATTAATGATGTCTAGATATACAACAATGCAACAACTAGATACAAATGTATAATGCTAAGTATGAATGATCATCACACGATATGCCAAAGTATTATACCAATAGAATACAACTCACAACAATGAGATAACTTAGTTGATATCAACTAACATGAATATCAAGAATGGTAAGAGCACACAAGCTTACATACTTGTCATGTCATATAAGCATATGGACATACCATACTAGACATCTAGGCAAGTCAGAGAACCAGATCATGACATCAAGCAATGTACTATACTAGCATGAGTAACAAAATGACATTCACTTCTATTTGTTACAATCTATAGTAGCAAAGACATAAGATACACCACTAGGCATGATCTAATACATGAATTGCTATAGACATGCTATACAACCTAGTTATACAATCACATCATTGTATCATGGTATTGATTAACTAAGAAGGGATCCTTCTTAATTAAAATATATGAAACCATAAACTACTAACATGTATCTACTAAGAAAAGGAAAACCACATGCGCGATCATAAACTATAAACTAGCAATGATATAACACATGCATGGAAAACATTCAATAAAGAATGCATTCTACTTTAAGAAATTCCAAACATGGCATGGTAATAGAGTAAGGAAAAATAAACACACATTATAGTTGCCACGATGTAAGAAACTAAGTTATATGCCACGGGAATAAATTGTAAATACGAGAATACAAATATGACCATGACATAAATCATCAAACCATGCAATCTTGCATGTCTATAAAATAAGAGGAACCACTAGGCAACCATGAGCTATGCAACAACCAGGGGCGGATCCAGATTGGAAATTACAAGGTGTTCACATAGAAGAATGCATGCCTACATGTCAAATAATTCAATGATCTACACACTAAATCAATGTATTACATTAACCAAGTTCAAATTGGACCCGGTGCCGGTGACACCGGCTAGCTCTACATAGCTACGCCCCTGGCAACAACTACCATATACTAGTTCGCAATAGTAAATCATTTCATTTGACATCTAGCATACAGAAACTATGCAACAATACGTACAATAAAATATATAAACATCCGTGGTAGACATGACAATGATTTCAAACAAATAAAACAACATGTGACACCATACAAACTATAAGGAATGATTAAAAGAAATCCTTACGATAAATCTAGACAATCACACCTAACTCCTACAATTATGGAATTATTAGGAGTGACTCCTAGGCATGTCATGACCATATAAAAATATCAAATCAACACAAAAGTTCACCAATCGACTACTAAACATGATAACAAATCACAAGGACTAATATGAAACAAAAGCATAACACACTACTGCGATTAGGCATGAAATATGTACATGAAACCATACAAAACTATATTAAAATCTATAGACATGTCTAACACAAGACAATAACAATTAGGAAAAAATATTATGAACTTGTGACAACAAAAGCTATAATCGATAAACAAATAAATCTAACAAATCATTTGTCACACTCAAAAATCATGAGGCCAATAGGATACACTCCTAGGCATATCGCGAACATATGAACAATAACATATTAATACAAAAATTAACTGATGAACAAACCCCATTCAATCTTGGGCAAGAACAACTATAACAAAAATTTATACTAAACTCTTATTGATGAAACTAGCGATCTAACTCCACCATGGGTTACTATGGGCCTGAGAAACAAATCATATGTTGAACACAAGATCGTCGGAGAAACTAAAAGGTATGCGGACATGTCGATGGAATCCGTTCATGCATTGGCGCAAGCAACGACATAGATGAGTCGAATGATGATGTCTACGAGATAGAGTAGATGATGATGAGTACACGTGCAAAAGGAATTTGATAGAGGCTCACCGAGTTTGATAGAACGACGCAAAGAACTCGACGAACAGTGTAGACGGACATGCGAAATTCTGCGTGTGTGGTGAACGGATCGCGTTCTTTCTTCCCTGAATGGATTCAACGCATGAAGGAGAACCTTTTGACGCAACTGGATGGACGGGGATGGTCTCCTTCATCAGAATCGAGGACCGACGTCCATGGAACACTATTTCTTTGGGAGGAGTTCTGTGTGAGGATGGAGAAGAGAGATGGCATAGGGCTAAGGGAAACGAGGGAGGAGATTGAGGGGCAGGTCCTTGTACGTTTGGAAACAGTGGACACTTATGGAAATTATGGAGGAGGGCAGGAGGCAGCAAGCATGAGTGCTTGGCGGTTTCTCTTCCTATACGTGTACGTGTGAGTGGACGAGGAGAAGAAGAGTTTGGGGCTGGCGTTGGGACTTGGGAGATAGTCAAGTGGAGATAAAACAGACCGAGAGAGAGGGAAATTAAAGGAGGAGGCAACGATGACTTTTGCCGTTTCATGTCTGAGCGTTTTCTCTCTGTATATGTATATATATGTACGTGAGGAAGAAACCTTCAGCCATCGCTTGAAGAAAATGGGCTAAGGGCCCATGTGGAAAAGGAAATAGAGAAGGAAGAGAAAGAAATAAAAAAAACAAACTATTGGCCTATGCCCATTCGGTGGAAGATAAAAAAAATGGGCTCCACACAGGAACAAAAAGAAATGGTGTGCTAGGGAATTTGTGAAGGAAAAGAAGCTCGATTACATATCAAACGGATTTCAGAGGACCAGAGAAAATTCAAAGGTGCATATTTAAATATGCCAAAGAAGAGAAAATAAAGCCCGACTAAAAGAAAAGAAGTAAACTCAAATATTAATTTCAGTTCACATTAGTTCAAATTAAATCGTCTAAATTATAAAAGTCCAATTTGAGCTTTTCTAACAAATAAAACAAACAAAATTTTCTTGCCCTGATTTTTGGAAAACTTTCTCTTAAACATTCTGAGAATCGGGATGTTACACCTCCATAACCGAGATATATCTCCTTAGTCTTCTAAGGATAATTTTGACCGCTGTCCAGTGATCCAGTTCTGGATCAATATCATACCCCCTTTGCCAAACTCATGGCAAGGTACACAATAGATTTGGTACACATCATATCATACTTTATAGAACCTATGACTGAGGCATAGGGAATGACTTTCATTCTCTTTCTAGTTTCTGCCATGGTCGTGTTTTGAGTCTTACTCAACTTTACACCTTACAATACAGGCAATAACTCCTTTGACTGTTCCATTTTGAACTACTTCAAAATCTTTTCAAGGTATGCACTCATTGAAAAATCAAGCGTCTTGATCTATCTCTATGGGTCTGTTTGGTAGCATGTATGGACCTAGCCTAGTTGTTCTCATGTCATACATGCTGAGTGTAGACATGCTGAGTCCATGCAGTTGCTGTTGTTTGGCAGTGATGTATGCGTTGAGACATGCTGAGCTGAGATTTTGTTTGGTAGCCTGCATGTGTTTAGACATGCTGAACAATTTCGAATTCTGAATATATTTTTTGAATGATGAACAAAATCAAAAAAATCTCAACACAAATTTAAACATATTTTGAAAATTTAAATAAAATTTGATATTCTAAACTTTTTTGGAAAATTAAAATAAATTTTGAAATTCTTTTTTTAATTTGAACATATTTGAAATTACAAGTTTTTTTTGAAAATTTAAACAAAATTTGAAAATTTTATAAAAAAAATAAAATTCTATTTTTTTCAAAATTCAAACAAATTTTGATTTCCTTTTGAAATTCCGAACATTTACGATTTTCTTAGAAAAATTGAAATTTCAAATATTTATTGAAAATTCAAACAAATTTTGAAATTATGATTTTTTTAAAATTTAAACAATTTTGAAATTCAAACTTTTCATTTTTTCTGAAATTCTAAGGTTTTTCAAAAATTTAAACAAAATTTGAAATTCTAATTCTTTTTGAAAAAATAAACATATCTGGACGTGGTCTGGTCGGTGGGGACGAGTGTCAGGGCCAGCATAGCTGCCTCGATGCACCCTGTCCAGGGTGTATGAGATGAGCATGGCTGAGGGCACTTTTATGCATCAGATGAGCATAGCTCAGATGAGCCCATGCACCCTACCAAACAAGCAAAAGTGGGTCGGATTGGGAACTTTTGCCCTCATGCACCCTACCAAACACACCCTATAGATTTTGATACCCAATATGTAAGCAGCTTCATCGAGGTCTTTCTTTGAAAAAACTCCTTTCAAACACTCATTTATGCTTTCTAGAAAATTCTATATCATTTCCGATCAACAATATGTCATTCACATATACTTATCAGAAAGGTTGTAGTGCTCCCACTCACTTTCTTGTAAATACAGGCTTCACCGCAAGTCTGTATAAAACTATATGTTTTGATCCACTCATCAAAGCCTATATTCCAACTCCGAGATGCTTGCACCTGTCCATAGATGGATCGCTAGAGCTTGCACATTTTGTTAGCACCTTTAGGATTAAAAAACCTTCTGGTTGCATCATATACAACTCTTCTTTAATAAATCCATTAAGGAATATAGTTTTAACGTCCATTTTCCAGATTTCATAAAATGCGGCAATTGTTAACATGATTCGGACGGACTTTAAGCATCGATACGAGTGAGAAAATCTCATCGTAGTCAACACCTTGAACTTGTCAAAAACCTTTTGCGATAATTCGAGCTTTGTAGATAGTAACACTACTATTAGTGTTCGTCTTCCTCTTGAAAATCCATTTAATCTCAATGGCTCTCAGATCATCGGGCAAGTCAATCAAAGTCCATACTTTGTTCTTATACATGGATCCCATCTCAGATTTCATGGCCTCAAGCCATTTCGCGGAATCTGGGCTCATCATTGCTTCCTCATAGTTTGTAGGTTCGTCATGGTAACATGACTTCCAGAAAGGATTACCGTACCACTCTGGTGCGGACTATACTCTGGTTGACCTACGAGGTTCAGTAGTAACTTGATCTGAAGTTTCATGATCATCATCATTAGCTTCCTCACTAATTGGCGTAGGAATCACTGAAACTGATTTCTGTGATGAACTACTTTCCAATTTGGGAGAAGGTACAACTACCTCATCAAGTTCTACTTTCCTCCCACTCACTTCTTTCGAGAGAAACTCCTTCTCTAGAAAGGATCCATTCTTGGCAACAAATATCTTGCCTTCGGATCTGTGATAGAAGGTGCACCCTACAGTTTCTTTTGGGTATCCTATGAAGACGCACTTCTCCGATTTGGGTTCAAGCTCAGTTTGAAACCTTTTCAAATAAGCATCACAACCCCAAACTTTAAGAAATGACAGCTTTGGTTTCTTGCCAAACCATAGTTCATACAGTGTCGTCTCAACGGATTTAGATGGTGCCATATTTAACATGAATGCAGCTGTCTCTAATGCATAACCCCTAAAACAATAGTGGTAAATCGGTAAGAGACATCATAGATCGCACCATATCTAATAAAGTACGGTTACGACGTTCAGACACACCATTATGCTATGGTGTTCCAGGTGGCGTGAGTTGTGAAACTATTCCACATTGTTTCAAATGAAGGCCAAAATCATAACTCAAATATTCGCCTCCGCGATCAAATCGTAGAAACTTTATTTTCTTGTTACGATGATTCTCAACTTCACTCTGCAATTCTTTGAACTTTTAAAATGTTTCAGACTTGTGTTTCATTAAGTAGATATACCCATATCTGCTCAAATCATCTGTGAAGGTCAAAAAATAACGATACCCGCCGCGAGTCTCAACACTCCTTGGACTGCATACATCGGTATGTATTATTACCAATAAGTCAGTGGCTCGCTCCATTGTTCCGGAGAACGGAGTCTTAGTCATCTTGCCCATGAGGCATGGTTCACAAGAATCAAGTGATTCCAAAAGCTCACTAGCATGGAGTTTCTTCATGCGCTTTACATCAATATGACCTAAATGGCAGTGCCACAAATAAGTTGCACTATCATTATTAACCTTGCATCTTTTGGCTTCAATATTATGAATATGTGTATCACTACAATCGAGATTCAATTCACCTTGGGTGTATGACCACAGAAGGTTTTATTCATTTAAACAGAATAACAATTATTCTTTGACTTAAATGAATAACCGTATTGCAATAAACATGATCCAATCATATTATGCTCAACGCAAACACCAAATAACATTTATTTTAGGTTCAACACTAATCCCGAAGGTAAAGGGAATGTGGCATGGTGATCTTATCAACCTTGGAATCACTTCCAACACACATCGTCACCTTGCCCTCAACTAGTCTTTGTTCATTTTATAACTCCTGTTTCAAGTTACTAATCATAGCAACTGAACCAATATCAAATACCCAGGGGCTACTATGAATACTAGTAAAGTACACATCAATAACATGTATATCATATATACTTTTGTTCACTTTGCCATCCTTCTTATCCGCCAAGTATTTGGGGCAGTTCCGCTTCCAGTGACCATTTCCTTTGAAGTAGAAGCACTCAGTTTCAGGCTTGGGTCTAGCTTTGGGCTTCTTCATCGGAGTGGCAACTTGCTTGCCATTATTCTTGAAGTTCCCTTTCTTTCCCTTGCCTTTTTATTTGAAACTAGTGGTCTTGTCAACCATCAACACTTGATGCTTTTCTTGATTTCTACCTTCATCGATTTTAGCATCGCGAAGAGCTCGGGGAATCATTTTTGTCATTCCTTGCATATTATAGTTCATCACGAAGTTCCAGTAACTTGGTGATAGTGACTAGAGAACTTTGTCAATCACTATCTTATCTGGAATATTAACTCCCACTTGATTCAAACGATTGTAGTACTCGGACATTCTGAGCACATGCTCACTGGTTGAGCTATTCTCCTCCATCTTGTAGGCAAAAAAATACTTGTCAGAGGTCTCATACCTCTCGACTCGGGCATGAGTCTGAAATACCAATTTCAACTCTTGGAACATCTCATATACTCCATGGCGTTTCAAAACATTTTTGAAGTCCTGGTTCTAAGCCGTAAAGCATGGTGCACTAAACTATCAAGTAGCCATCATACCGAGCTTGTCAAACATTCATAACGTCTGCATCTGCTCCTGCAATAGGCCCGTCACCTAGCGGTGCATCAAGGACATAATTCTTCTGTGCAGTAGTGAGGATAATCCTCAGAACGCGGACCCAGTCCGCATCATTGCTACTATCATTTTTCAACTTATTTTCTCTAGGAACATATCAAAAATAAAACAGGGGATCTATAACGTGAGCTATTGATCTACAACATAATTTGCAAATACTATCAGGACTAAGTTCATGATAAATTAATGTTCAATTAATCATATTACTTAAGAACTCCCACTTAGATAGACATCTCTCTAGTCATCTAAATGATCACGTGATCCATATCAACTAAACCATGTCCGATCATCACATGAGATGGAGAAGTTTTCAATGGTGAACATCACTATGTTGATCATATCTACTATATGATTCATGCTCGACCTTTTAGTCTCAGTGTTCCGAGGCCATATCTGCATATGCTAGGCTCGTCATGTTTAACCCGAGTATTCTGCGAGTGCAAAACTGGCTTGCACCCATTGTATGTGAATGTAGAGCTTATCACACCCGATCATCACGTGGTGTCTGATACATCTCCGTCGTATCTATAATTTTTGATTGTTCCATGCCAATATTATACAACTTTCATATACTTTTGGCAACTTTTTATACTATTTTTGGGACTAACATATTGATCCAGTGCCCAGTGCCAGTTCCTGTTTGTTGCATGTTTTTTGTTTCGCAGTAAATCCATATCAAACGGAGTCCAAATGGGATAAAAACTGACGGTGATTTTTTGGAATATATGTGAATTTTGGGAAGTGAAATCAACGCGAGACGATGTTCGAGGGGCCCACGAGGCAGGGGGCACGCCCCAGGGGGCAGGCGCGCCCCTGACCCTCGTGGACACCCCGTAAAGCAGTTGGTGCCCTTCTTTCGCCGCAAGAATGCTAATATCTAGATAAAAATCGTGTCCAAAATTCAGCCCAATCGGAGTTACGGATCTCCGGGAATATAAGAAACGGTGAAAGGGCAGAATCTGTAACGCAGAAACAGAGAGAGACAGAGAGACAGATCCAATCTAGGAGGGGCTCTCGCCCCTCCCATGCCATGGAGACCAAGGACCAGAGGGGGAAACCCTTCTCCCATCTAGGGAGAAGGTCAAGGAAGAAGAAGGGGGGCTCTCTCCCCCTCTCTCCCGGTGGCGCCGGAACGCCGTGATGTCTACTACACAACCTTCTTCTTGTAGACGTTGTTGGGCCTCCAAGTGCAGAGGTTTGTAGGACAGTAGAAAATTTCCCTCAAGTGGATGACCTAAGGTTTATCAATCCGTGGGAGGCGTAGGATGAAGATGGTCCCTCTCAAGCAACCCTGCAACCAAATAACAAAGAGTCTCTTGTGTCCCCAACACACCCAATACAATTGTAAATTGTATAGGTGCACTAGTTCGGTGAAGAGATGGTAAAAACAGCAAGGTAGCAAGCGATAAAAGTGAGCGTAAACGGTATTGCAATGTGTTGAAACAAGGCCTAGGGTTCATACTTTCACTAGTGAAAGTCCTCTCAACAATAATAACATAATTGGATCATATAACTATCCCTCAACATGCAACAAAGAGGCACTCCAAAGTCACTAATAGCGGAGAACAAACGAAGATATTATGTTAGGGTACGAAACCACCTCAAAGTTATTCTTTCCTTTCGATTTATTATAGAGTTCGTACTAGAATAACACCTTAAGACACAAATCAACCAAAACCCTAATGTCACCTAGATACTCCAATGTCACCTCAAGTATCCGTGGGTATGATTATACGATATGCATCACACAATCTCAGAATCATCTATTCAACCAACACAAAGAACTTCAAAGAGTGCCCCAAAGTTTCTACCGGAGAGTCAAGATGAAAACATGTGCCAACCCCTATGCATAAGTTCACGAGGTCACAGAACTCGCAAGTTGATCACCAAAACATACATCAAGTGGATCACATGATATCCCATTGTCACCACAGATAAGCACGTGCAAGACATACATCAAGTGTTCTCAAATCCTTAAAGACTCAATCCGATAAGATAACTTCAAAGGGAAAACTCAATCCATCACAAGAGAGTAGAGGGGGAGAAACATCATAAGATCCAACTATAATAGCAAAGCTCGCGATACATCAAGATCGTACCACCTCAAGAACACGATAGAGAGAAAGAGATCAAACACATATCTACTGGTACATACCCTCAGCCCCGAGGGTGGACTACTCCCTCCTCATCATGGAGAGCGCCGGGATGATGAAGATGGCCATCGGAGAGGGATTCTCCCCTCCGGCAGGGTGCCGGAACACGTCTAGATTGGTTTTTGGTGGCTACGGGGGCTTCTGGCGGCGGAACTCCCGATCTATTCTGTTCCCCGATGTTTTTAGGGTATATGGACATATATAGGCGAAAGAAGTCGGTCAGGGGAGCCACGAGGGGCCCACGAGGGTGGGGCGCGCCCAGGGGTAGGGGCGCCTCCCTGCCTCGTGGCCACCTCGAAGCTTCCCTGACGTCTACTCCAAGTCTCCTGGATTGCTTCCGTTCCAAAAATAACTCTCCCAAAGGTTTCATTCCATTTGGACTCCGTTTGACATTCCTTTTCTTTGAAACACTGAAATAGGCAAGAAAACAGCAATTTGGGCTGGGCCTCCAGTTAATAGGTTAGTCCCAACAATAATATAAAAGTGTATAATAAAGCCCATAAACATCCAAAATAGATAATATAATAGCATGGAACAATAAAAAATTATAGATACGTTGGATACGTATCGGCATCCCCAAGCTTAATTCCTGCTCGTCCTCGAGTAGGTAAATGATAAAAACAGAATTTTTGATTTGGAATGCTACCTAACATATTTATCCATGTAATTCTCTTTATTGTGGCAAGAATATTCATATCCATAAGATTCAAGACAAAAGTTTAATATTGACATAAAAATAATAATACTTCAAGCATACTAACAAAGTAATTATGTCTTCTCAAAATAACATGGCCAAAGAAAGCTATCCCTACAAAATCATATAGTCTGGCTATGCTCTATCTTCATCACACAAAATATTCAAATCATGCACAATCCCGATGACAAGCCAAGCAATTGTTTCATACTTTTGATGTTCTCAAACTTTTTCAATCTTCACACAATACATGAGCGTGAGCCATGTATATAGCACTATAGGTGGAATAGAATGGTGGTTGTGGAGAAGACAAAAAAGGAGAAGATAGTCTCACATCAACTAGGCGTATCAACGGGCTATGGAGATGCCCATCAATAGATATCAATGTGAGTGAGTAGGGATTGCCATGCAACGGATGCACTAGAGCTATAAGTGTATGAAAGCTCAACAAAAGAAACTAAGTGGGGGTGCATCCAACTTGCTTGCTCATGAAGACCTAGGGCATTTTGAGGAAGCTCATCATTGGAATATACAAGCCAAGTTCTATAATGAAAAATTCCCATTAGTATATGAAAGTGACAACATAGGAGACTCTCTATCATGAAGATCATGGTGCTACTTTGAAGCACAAGTTTGGTAAAAGGATAGTAGCATTGCCCATTCTCTATTTTTCTCTCATTTTTTGGGGGCCTTCTCCTTTTTTTATGGACTCATTTTTTCTTTTTTTTTAATTTTTCGTCCGGAGTCTCATCCCGACTTATGGGGGAATCATAGTCTCCATCATCCTTTCCTCACTAGGACAATGCTCTAACAATGATGATCATCACACTTTTATTTATTTACAACTCAAGAATCACAATTCGATACTTAGAATAAATATGACTCTATATGAATGCCTCCGGCGGTGTACCGGGATGTGCAATGACTCATGAGTGACATGTATGAAAGATATATGAATGGTGGCTTTGCCACAAATACAATGTCAACTACATGATCATGCAAAGCAATATGACAATGATGAAGCGTGTCATAATAAATGGAACGGTGGAAAGTTGCATGGCAATATATCTCGAAATGGCTATGGAAATGACATAATAGGTAGGTATGGTGGCTGTTTTTAGGAAGGCAAATGGTGGGTTTATGGTACCGGCGAAAGTTGCGCGGTACTAGAGAGGCTAGCAATGGTGGAAGGTTGAAAGTGTGTATAATTCATGGACTCAACATTAGTCATAAAGAACTCACGTACTTATTGCAAAAATCTATTAGTTATCGAAACAAAGTACTATGCGCATGCTCCTAGGGGGATAGATTGGTAGGAAAAGACCATCACTCGTCCCTGACTGCCACTCATAAGGAAGACAATCAATAAATAAATCATGCTTCGAGTTCATCACATAACGGTTCACCATACATGCATGCTACGGGAATCACAAACTTTAACACAAGTATCTCTCAAATTCACAACTACTCAACTAGCATGACTCTAATATCATCATATTCACATCTCAAAACAATCATCAAGTATCAAACTTCTCATAGTATTCAATGCACTTTATATGAAAGTTTTTATTATATCCCTCTTGGATGCCTATCATATTAGGACTAAATTCATAACCAAAGCAAACTACCATGATGTTCTAAAAGACTCTCAAAATAATATAAGTGAAGCATGATATTTCAAAAATTTCTTCAAAATAAAACCACCGCCATGCTCTAAAAAGATATAAGTGAAGCACTAGAGCAAATGACAAACTACTCCAAAAGATATAAGTGAAGATCAATGAGTAGTCGAATAATTATGCAACTATGTGAAGACTCTCTAACATTTAATAATTTCAGATCTTGGTATTTTATTCAAACAGCAAGCAAAACAAAATAAAATAAAATGACACTCCAAGCAAAACACATATCATGTGGTGAATAAAAATATAGCTCCAAGTAAACTTACCAATGAACGAAGACGAAAGAGGGGATGCCATCCGGGGCATACCCAAGCTTAGGCTCTTGGTTGTACTTCAATATTACCTTGGGTTGCCTTGGGCATCCCCAATATTAGGCTCTTTCCACTCCTTATTCCATAGTCCATCGAATCTTTACCCAAAACTTGAAAACTTCACAACACAAAACTTAACAGAAAACTCATAAGCTTCGTTAGTATAAGAAAATAAATCACCACTTAGGTACTGTTGTGAACTCATTATTTATTTATATTGGTGTAATATCTACTGTATTACAACTTCTCTATGGTTCAAACCCTCCGATACTACTCATAGATTCATCAAAATAAGCAAACAACACATAGAAAACAGAATCTGTCAAAAACAGAACAGTCTGTAGTAATCTGTATCAAACGTATACTTATGGAACTCATAAAATTCTCAAATAAATTGTTGGACCTGAGGAATTTGTATATTAATCATATTAAAAAAGAATTAACTAAATATCACTTGCCATAAAAAATGGCAGCAAATCTCGTGAGCGCTAAAGTTTCTGTTTTTTACAGCAAGATTGCAAAGACTTTCCCCAAGTCTTCCCAAAGGTTCTACTTGGCACAAACACTAATTAAAAGCATAAAACCACATCTAAACCGAGGCTAGATGAATTATTTATTACTAAATAGGAGAAAAAAAGCAAGGAACAAAAATAAAATTGGGTTGCCTCCCAACAAGCGCTTCGTTTAGCGCCCCTAGCTAGGCATGATGATTTCAATGATCCTCACATAAAAGTTAAGAATTATAACATAAAGAGAGCATCATGAAGAATATGACTAGCACATTTAAGTCTAACCCACTTCCTATTCATAGGGATTTTGTGAGCAAACAACTTTTGGGAACCATAATCAACTAGCATGGGAGGGCAAAACACGCATAACTTCAAAACTTTAAGCACATAGAGAGGAAACTTGATATTATTGCAATTCCTACAAGCATATGTTCCTCCTTCATAGTAATTTTCAGTAACATCATGAATGAATTCAACAATATAACCAGCACCTAAAGCATCCTTTTCATGATCTACAAGCATAGAAAATTTACTACTCTCCACATAAGCAAGATTCTTCTCATTCGTAATAGTGGGAGTATCATAAGAAACTCGAATACTATAAATTGTTTCCACATTAAAAGAGTAAGGTTCAGAAAAAGGGTAATCATAATCATGACAAGTTTTAATATAATCATCACTACTTTTTATAGCATAAGTATCATCATAATAATCATCATAAGTAGCAACTTTGTTCTCATCATAATCGATTGAAACCTCTTCCAAGATAGTGGAATCATTACTTCCTAAAGTTGACACTCTTCCAAACCCACTTTCATCAATATAATCATCATAAGTAGGAGGCATTCTATCATCATAAAAAATTTGCATATCAAAACTTGGGAGGCTATAAATATCATCTTCATTAAACATAGCATCCCCAAGCTTGGGACAAACATTAATTGCAGCAAATATATTCTCAAACATTCATCCTCATCAAACATAGCATCCCCAAGCTTGGGCCTTTTCATATCATAAGCATAGTCACTCTCATCATTAATAGTATGGATAGCACCAATAGTATAGCAATTATCATCATCACAATGAGTAATAGGGGCAACGTCATTTGGGAGGGATACCTTTTCACCTTTGCTCCTTTGTCTTTTCTTTTTCTTCTTCACATTATGTGTGGGTTCAATACTATTTTTGGAGCTCCTTATTGATGAGATTGGTTGATTAGAAGGCTCCTCCTCGTTACCTGATTCATCATAAGAAATAATAGGAGGATATTGGTAAGCCTCTTCCCTTTCATTAGTATTCTCTTCACCCTCTATTTGTTTTCTTTTCTTTATGTAATTGGCAATATAAGGATTTTCAATGCAATTCACCGCACAATACATAAAAATTTCTTCTAGATCAATATCGAGGATTTTCTCAAGGTTATATTCTGGAATATGCTTAGTTATACGTTTCATTTCTTCATAACCCAAAAGGAAACTAAGTTCATTATGATGTGCAAGGGAAATCAAATCATCACAATTTTTGGACACAATATGATCATGGAACAATTTGCATCGGAGATTTAAATGACCATGTTCATTGCAAAGTTCACAAGTATGGCGAAGGAATTTTTAATTTTTAGCACAAAAATTTAGCCTCTCTTGCAACCATTTAGTTTCCAAATACTTATGCCTCTTGCAAAATCTATTTTCCCTAATTGGTGTGTACTTGCGGGCTCTATATATTCCACAAAAGTTGACATGCTTATAAGAGACATTTTCATCATGACTAGTGCAATCATCATTAGTAATATGGATATTCAAGGAGTTCATACTAACAACATTGCAATAATGCTCATCATTCATAGATTTAGTGCCAAACATTTTATAGACTTCTTCTTCTAGCATTAGAGCACAATTTTCCTTTCCATCATTCTCACGAAAGATATTAAAAAGATGAAGCGTATGAGGCAAACTCAATTCCATTTTTTGTAGTTTTCTTTTATAAACTAAACTAGTGCTAAAACAAGAAACAAAAAGGTTCGATTGCAAGATCTAAAGCTATACCTTCAAGCGCTAACCTTCCCCGCAACGGCGCTAGAAAAGTGCTTGATGTCTACTACACAACCTTCTTCTTGTAGACGTTGTTGGGCCTCCAAGTGCAGAGGTTTGTAGGACAGTAGAAAATTTCCCTCAAGTGGATGACCTAAGGTTTATCAATCCATGGGAGGCGCGGGATGAAGATGGTCTCTCTCAAGCAACCCTGCAACCAAATAACAAAGAGTCTCTTGTGTCCCCAACACACCCAATACAATGGTAAATTGTATAGGTGCACTAGTTCAGTGAAGAGATGGTGATACAAGTGCAATATGGATGGTAGATAATGGTTTTTGTAATCTGAAATATAAAAAAAGAAAGGTAACAAGCGATAAAAGTGAGCGTAAACGGTATTGCAATGTGTTGAAACAAGGCCTAGGGTTCATACTTTCACTAGTGCAAGTCCCCTCAACAATAATAACACAATTGGATCATATAACTATCCCTTAACATGAAACAAAGAGTCACTCCAAAGTCACTAATAGCGGAGAAGAAACGAAGAGATTATGGTAGGGTACGAAACCACCTCAAAGTTATTCTTTCCGTTCGATCTATTATAGAGTTCATACTAGAATAACACCTTAAGACACAAATCAACCAAAACCCTAATGTCACCTAGATACTCCAATGTCACCTCAAGTATCCGTGGGTATGATTCTACGATATGCATCACGCAATCTCAGATTCATCTATTCAACCAACACAAAGAACTTCAAAGAGTGCCCCAAAGTTTCTACCGGAGAGTCAAGACGAAAACGTGTGCCAACCCCTATGCATAAGTTCACGAGGTCACGGAACTCGCAAGTTGATCACCAAAACATACATCAAGTGGATCACATGATGTAACGCCCTCGATGCGGCTATATCTCCTACGTGTCGAAGCATGACTTAGAGGCATAACCGCATTGAAAAGCAATGTTGCAAGTAAGGTAATCTTCACAACAACCCATGTAAATAAATAAAGGGGAAAAGATACATAGTTGGCTTACACTCGCCACGTCACACAAATACATGAATAACGTTACAATCATCCAATAGACTCATGGTCCGACTATGGTACCAAAATAAAGATCAACCCCACATGCGACACGGTCCCCGATCGCCCCAACTGGGCACCACTACTGATCATCTGGGAAAGACACATAGTAACGATGAGAGTCTTCATCGAACTCCCACTTGAGCTCAAGCGCATCGTCTAGAATGGTATCATCGGTCCCTGCATCTGGTTTGGAAGTAATCTGTGAGTCACGGGGACTCAGCAATCTCGCACCCTCGCGATCAAGACTATTTAAGCTTATAGGTAAGGAAAAGGTATGATGTGGAGCTGCAGCAAGCGACTAGCATATATGGTGGCTAACATACGCAAATGAGAGCGAGCAGAGAAGGCAAAAGCACGGACGAACAACTATGATCAAGAAGTGATCCTAGAACAACCTACGTCAAGCATTACTCCAACACCGTGTTCACTTCCCGGACTCCGCCGAGAAGAGACCATCATGGTTACACACGCGGTTGATTCATTTTAATTAAGTTAAGTTTCAAGTTATCTACAATCGGACATTAACAAATTCCCATCTGCCCATAACCGCGGGCACGGCTTTCGAAAGTTCAAATCCCTGGAGGGGAGTCCCAACTTAGCCCATCACAAGCTCTCACGGTCAACAAAGGATATTCCTTCTCCTGAGACATTCCGATCAGGCTTGGCCTCCCGGTTACAAGACATCCTCGACAATGGTAAAACAAGTCCAGCAACACCGCCCGAATGTGCCGACAAATCCCGATAGGAGCTACACATATCTCGTTCTCAGGGCACACTCAGAGGAGCGCTCCATACAACTAAAACCAAACCTCGAGTTTCCCTGAGGGGGCGCTGCACATGGCTCTAGTTTGGACCAACACTCAGAGGAGCACTGGCCCAGGGGGGGGGGGGTTAAATAAAGATGACCATCGGGCTCTGGAAACCCAAGGGAAAAAGAGGCTAGGTGGCAAATGGTAAAACCAAGGTTGGGCATTGCTAGAGGAGTTTTATTCAAGGCGAACTATCAAGGGGTTCCCATTATAACCCAACCGCGTAAGGAACGCAAAATCCGGGAACATAACACCGATATGACGGAAACTAGGGCGGCAAGAGTGGAACAAAACACTAGGCAAAAGGCCGAGCCTTCCACCCTTTACCAAGTATATAGGTGCATTTAAGATAAACAAAATAATATGGTGATATCCCAACAATAAACAATGTTCCAACAAGGAATGATCTCCAATCTTCACCTGCAACTAGCAACGCTATAAGAGGGGCTGAGCAAAGCGGTAACATAGCCAATCAACGGTTTGCTAGGACATGGTGGGTTAGAGGTTTGACATGGCAATTTGGGAGGCATGATAAGCAAGTGGTAGGCATAGTAGCATAGGCATAGCAAAAGAGCGAGCATCTAGCAAGCAAAGATAGAAGTGATTTCGAGGGTATGATCATCTTGCCTGCAAAGTTGTCAGAGTTGACTTGATCCTCGTAAGCGAACTCAACGGGCTCCTCATTCACGAACTCGTCTCCCGGCTCTACCCAAACAAGAACAACAAGCAAATGGAACACAATCAACCACGTGCAATGCTCAAACAACATGATGCAAACATGGTATGATATGCGGGATGCGGTATGCGATGCATATGCAAGATTTGACAAGGAATGATTGAACCTGGAGTCAACTTGGAAATCCAGGAGTGCCACTGGAAAGGTGAGGTTATTTCGGTTGAAATCGATATGAAGATCACCGGAATCGGATGCACGGTTTGGAAATGGCAAGCAAAACAAATATGGCACCGGTCTGCGATAATCAGCAAGTGACCAACTAAATGCATCAAGATAAATATGCTACAGCACTCAAACATAACAACAAAATACATGGCAGGGATCCACTCATGATGCTTGACAAAAGATGAACACTGATCTACGGCTAATTCATCCTTTAATAGGTTCAAACAAGCATGGCAAAAGTGCAAATGATAACAGGTTTCAGACTTGGTGAAATTAACACAAGTCTGGGATTTATCATCAGGAAGAACACTTTAGAGCATGAAAACTACATGCTACAGGAACTGAACATGGCAAAGCAAGGCATTACGTGAAGCTACTCAAAGCACTTAACAAAAGTCCCTTAGTGACCTTGAGCCAAAAGGGATCATAAAATACAATTGCAAGCATGTGAACATGGCAAAAATATAAACAGATACCAGACTTAGTGAAAAACTAGAGTATGCAAATCAGTTAACGAGTAGGCATGTTTACGAGCTCGATGCACTCACTACAGAGCATGGCATGACAAACTAAGCATACACCCATCAAGAAGACATAGCATAGAAGCTAGACATGGCAAGAACAACATCATAGCATGCACGGATCAATAGCAACATCCTCGGCAAAATCGCTAAACATGTCAACAATCTGCCAGGATTATTTTATAGCAAAAGTAGAGCTCGATTAACTCAAGCTAGGTTGCTCCATAATTGCAAACAAAGACATGGATGGATAGATCACCACAATGTTAACAAAACATCCTTACTGATCATCCTCAAAAGAGGCACAGATCACTAGGAAACAACATGAACATATGGCATAACAACAAAAACAGGACAAGGACTTAGTGAAATTCTAAGTCCCTGAAATCAGCATTACCGATTACGCTACTTTGCAAGCTTGTGCTAGTCACCACATAGATCACAAAAATACATGGCAAGCACCTCTGTAAAGATGGCATGGCATATAACAAAACACATGTAGAGCTCAGGATCATATCATGCACACATTAAACATGGCAAAAATGACAAATAGCTATTTGCTGAAACAGATCTGCCAAATTCCTCACATAGCCCTCTTCCAACAGCATTTCGGGCATTAAGATGAGCTCAAATGAAAATGATGCAATGAGATGAAATGATGTACTCGTCGGGACGAACATTTTGATATGCTACATGCACAAATCGGATCTACGATGAGAGAGTTATAGCATGCCAAAGTTTGCAAAAAATTAGGGTTCGGGGATGAAAAAGTCAACCGACTCCCGATCTGGATCTGGATCTGGCACGTGCACTGTTCATCGGAGCACGACTCCCGAGGTTCACCGGAGGTGGAGGTCGGAGGTCGCCGGACTTGGAGCTTCGCTGGATCCAGGCGGTGGAGCCGCCGGTGTGGAGCGGGAGGAGGACGTCGCAGGAGGCCGACGCGGTCACCGGCGCGGGCAGCGGGGCGCGGATCGCCGGAGTTGGCGCTAGCGGGCGTCGAGCCGAGGTGGAGCTCCATCCGGCTCCGGCGATGGAGCACGGCGGCGTCGGGGAAGGAGGGCGTCGGGCGCGAGGAGGATGAAGGCGGGCGGCGGCGGAGCGGATCTGGGCAGCGAGGGCCTGCCCCGGGCCTCGCGGGCCGGCGCGTGAGGCGGCCGACGGTGCCACGTGGCGTCACCTGATTGGTGCGTGCGCAGCGGCGACTTCGTCCGCGGTGGCCGGATGTGTCCGATGACGGCGGGACGATTTTTAGGGTTTTAGGGGGGGGGGAAGATCCGGGAAAAGAGGGAGAGGGACCTATATATATATAGGTAGGAGGAGCTAGGAGGCTCCAAATTGAGCACGGTTTTTGGCCACGCGATCGTCATCGAACGCTCTAGACGATGGAGAGGGTTTAGGTGAGTTTTGGGCCAAATTGGAAGGGTGTTGGGCTGCAACACAAACGATGCCTTCTCGGTCCCTCGGTTAACAGTTGGAGTATCAAACGAAGTCCAAACGACACAAAACTTGAGAGGCGGTCTACCGGTAGTAAACCAAGGCCGCATGGCAAGTCTCGGTCCAATCCGGAAATGTTTAACCCCCACACGCGAAAAGAGGTAGAAAGGGCCACCAGAGGAGATAGGAGCGCCGGAATGCAAAACAGACAACGGGGAAAATGCTCGGATGCATGAGACGAACACGTATGCAAATGCAATGCACATGATGACATGATATGAGATGCATGACAAAGACAACAACACAGGGAGACAAAAACCCGACAACAGAGAAAATAAAATAACTTAGCGCCGGAAACGGAAGAGTTGGAATACAGATAAGGTAAATTACAACCAGGGTGTTACACATGATATCCCATTGTCACCACAGATAAGCACGTGCAAGACATACATCAAGTGTTCTTAAATCCTTAAAGACTCACTCCAATAAGATAACTTCAAAGGGAAAACTCAATCCATCACAAGAGAGTAGAGGGGAAGAAACATCATAAGATCCAACTATAATAGCAAAGCTCGCGATACATCAAGATCGTACCACCTCAAGAACACGAGAGAGAGAGATCAACCACATAGCTACTGGTACATACCCTCAGCCCCGAGGGTGGACTACTCCCTCCTCGTCATGGAGAGCGCCGGGATGATGAAGATGGCCACCGGAGAGGGATTCCCCCCTCCGGCAGGGTGCCGGAACAGGTCTAGATTGGTTTTTGGTGGCTACGGAGGCGTCTAGCGGCGGAACTCCCGATCTATTATATTCCCCGATGTTTTTAGGGTATATGGACATATATAGGCGAAAGAAGTCGGTCAGGGGAGCCACGAGGGGCCCACAATGGTGGGGGCGTGCCAAGGGGGGTAGGGCGCGCCTCCCTGCCTCATGGCCACCTCGAAGCTTCCCTGACGTCTACTCCAAGTCTCCTGGATTGCTTCCGTTCCAAAAATAAGTCTCCCGAAGGTTTCATTCTGTTTGGACTCCATTTGATATTCCTTTTCTTCGAAACACTGAAATAGGCAAGAAAACAGCAATTTGGGCTGGGCCTCCAGTTAATAGGTTAGTCCCAAAAATAATATAAAAGTGTATAATAAAGCCCATAAACATCCAAAACAGATAACATAATAGCATGGAACAATCAAAAATTATAGATACGTTGGAGATGTATCAGCATCCCCAAGCTTAATTACTGCTCGTCCTCGAGTAGGTAAATGATAAAAACAGAAGTTTTGATGTGGAATGCTACCTAACATATTTATCCATGTAATTCTACTTATTGTGGCAAGAATATTTAGATCCATAAGATTCAAGACAAAAGTTTAATATTGACATAAAAATAATAATACTTCAAGCATACTAACAAAGTAATTTTGTCTTCTCAAAATAACATGGCCAAAGAAAGCTATCCCTACAAAATCATATAGTCTGGCTATGCTGTATCTTCATCACACAAAATATTCAAATCATGCACAACCCCGATGACAAGCCAAGCAATTGTTTCATACTTTTGATGTTCTCAAACTTTTTCAATCTTCACACAGTACATGAGCGTGAGCCATGTATATAGCACTATAGGTGGAATAGAATGGTGGTTGTGGAGAAGACAAAAAAGGAGAAGATAGTCTCACATCAACTAGGCGTATCAACGGGCTATGGAGATGCCCATCAATAGATATCAATGTGAGTGAGTAGGGATTGCCATGCAACGGATGCACTAGAGCTATAAGTGTATGAAATCTCAACAAAAGAAACTAAGTGGGGGTGCATCCAACTTGCTTGCTCACGAAGACCTAGGGCATTTTAAGGAAGCCCATCATTGGAATATACAAGCCAAGTTCTATAATGAAAAATTCCCACTAGTATATGAAAGTGACAACATAGGAGACTCTCTATCATGAAGATCATGGTGCTACTTTGAAGCACAAGTGTGGTAAAAGCATGGTAGTATTGCCCCTTCTCTCTTTTTCTCTCATTTTTTGGGCCTTCTCCTTTTTTATGGCCTCTTTTTTTTTTCTCTTTTTTTATTTTTTTATTTTTCGTCCGGAGTCTCATCCCGACTTGTGGGGGAATAATAGTCTCCATCATCCTTTACTCACTGGGACAATGCTCTAATAATGATGATCATCACACTTTTATTTACTTACAACTCAAGAATTACAATTCGATACTTAGAACAAAATATGACTCTATATGAATGCCTCCGGCGGTGTATCGGGATGTGCAATGACTCATGAGTGACATGTATGAAAGAATTATGAACGGTGGCTTTGCCACAAATACAATGTCAACTACATGATCATGCAAAGCAATATGACAATGATGAAGCGTGTCATAATAAATGGAACGGTGGAAATTTGCATGGCAATATATCTCGGAATGGCTATGGAAATGCCATAATAGGTAGGTATGGTGGCTGTTTTGAGGAAGGCAAATGGTGGGTTTAATGGTACCGGCGAAAGTTGCGCGGTACTAAGAGGCTAGCAATGGTGGAAGGTTGAGAGTGTGTATAATCCATGGACTCAACATTAGTCATAAAGAACTCACATACTTATTGCAAAAATCTATTAGTTATCGAAACAAAGTACTACGCGCATGCTCCTAGGGGGATATATTGGTAGGAAAATACCATCGCTCGTCCCCGACCGCCACTCATAAGGAAGACAATCAATAAATAAATCATGCTCTGACTTCATCACATAACGGTTCACCATACGTGTATGCTACGGGAATCACAAACTTTAACACAAGTATCTCTCAAATTCACAACTACTCAACTAGGATGACTCTAATATCACCATCTTCACATCTCAAAATAATCATCAAGTATCAAACTTCTCATAGTATTCAATGCACTTTGTATGAAAGTTTTTATTATATACCTCTTGGATGCCTATCATATTACGACTAAATTCATAATCAAAGTAAACTACCATGATGTTCTAAAAGACTCTCAAAATAATATAAGTGAAGCATGAGAGTTCAACAATTTCTTCAAAATAAAACCACCACCGTGCTCTAAAAAGATATAAGTGAAGCACTAGAGCAAATGACAAACTACTCCAAAAGATATAAGTGAAGATCAATGAGTAGTCGAATAATTATGCAACTATGTGAAGACTCTCTAACATTTAATAATTTCAGATCTTGGTATTTTATTCAAACAACAAGCAAAACAAAATAAAATAAAATGACGCTCCAAGCAAAACACATATCATGTGCTGAATAAAAATATAGCTCCAAGTAAAGTTACCGATGAACGAAGACGAAAGAGGGGATGCCATCCGGGGCATCCCCTGTGGCACCCCGGCTCAGAGCGACCGGTTTACCTTGCATTGCCAGCCCAGAGACCATGTCTTCTGCTAACACACACCATCTTGGTACAGAAAAACAACCACTTTATTGATGCTGGCGGCTCAGGGTTTATATTACAACAGATGTCGAGGCCGAGCAGCACGCACGGTGCGGCTGAACAATATGTATATTATTTAGTGAAAAAGGGGCCTCGATCATAACAGCTACGTGGCAGCAGAACAACGTCATAGCGGAAACTCCATATCACAGGGACACCGATGTGGACACGATCTTGACTCGAGCAGCGCTCCTTTCCAACGCGACTTTCCTGAAATCTGGCATGACACGCCAGGTCAGTACATTGAATGTACTTGCAAGCTCACAACAGGCATAATCATAATGACAAACAATATCATGATATTTAACCAATTAATAATGCAATAATGTTCCAACATGCTGTGCTCATGCTCCTGGGATAAACATCCCTCGGTACCGCCTTACCAATCGTGATCGTTCTCGGATCACCACCAAACCACCATCGTGGTTTTAACCAGAGTAACTTGTGATCCTTACGACGATCACCACCAAAGTAACTCGTGATCCTTACGGCGATCACCACCAATGTAACTTGTGATCCTTACGGCGATCACCACCAAAGTAACTCGTGATCCTTATGGCGATCACCACCAAAGTAACTCATGATCATTACGGCGATCACCACCAAACCACCATCGTGGTCTCGAACATCTTGATGGCATTTCAGCCCTCAACATTAGTGCAATGATCATACTTAGTGTGCATGTTTATTAAACGTTGACTCATGGTGGGACCTACTACGAGTTGTCCATAACCGTGGACTCGGCTATCGATAGATTATACACTCTACAGAGGTAGCACACTGTACCCACACCTCGGAACCCATGTCCTCGTACTCCCATTCGGGTGGACCAACGACATTCCGACGGAACCCTTCCATTTCCATGACACTCTCCCGGCCACTCCGACCCAATCCCCAACGAGCTAGTCCTGGGTGGCCCCGTGTCTACCAAAGACACACCGACCACCGTCGTGGCCAAAACTTCCCTCACGGGGATCGGTACCAGAAATCTCAAACAGGGGCACACAAGGTTATGCCTGCTTACCGGGCTAGGGTAAGCACGCCCATGACCTTCCCTAGTTGGGGGCACCGACGAGAGGCATGTCAATGGAACAAATCAAGGCCTTCCCACAAAGGCAAATGTGGTTGCACTGGGAAAATCTCGATTCAGCGGCACCATGACCCAGTCAACGATATATTTAGGTTGAGTTATATTCAGGTTCAACTTAAAAGGAGAATGACCGGTGTCATAGCATGCCATGAAATGCAATACTACACATGCATCACATAATCCGAAAATGACTGATGTCAACCATATTTACACTAAACATAAGCATCAATAACTTATATTACTTTTCTCGTCTTAATTTAACCATTTATTTTGCAGCAAGCAATATTATTTTCTCATGCAAGAAAATAACTCCAATTAATTCCTCACATGCATAGCAAAGCTTCTACTTTCACCATCGCAAGCCAATCCAAATTTCTTTACCAATCAAGTTAGGTTCAAACATTCTGTAATTTAGGTAAATTGGCTAAACAAGCACTTAACAAGATATTTTCTAGCAAATTTAACCATTTTTTATTTATGTAAGAAAATAACTTTAATCCATTATCCATATACATAACAAATCATTTTATCATTACCACAATTATATCTTAGCTTCTTGATCAACTAAGCTAGTTTCAAGGTTCTGTAAATCAAGCATAATACAAACACACACTTAACAGAATATAAATAACATAATAGTTATTTAAATGCATGGATTAATCATATCATTCAAGTAAGAAAATCATCAATATTGAAAATGGCACCATGAAAATGTTGCTATGGCTTGCCTTAGTGCAGATGAGGTTCACAAGCCTTCTGGTGATCCTCAAGACAAGCCTCACCCGCTAAAAATAATTTTAAACACAAGAAGAAAATATCAAGAACTCTTTTGAAAATCACCAGAAATTCTAAACAGCTCAAAAAATCTCATTTTTGGTGAGCTGTTAGATTTCTTTGCAAAGAACAATATGCAAAAAGAATCAATTCATTAGGACTTATGGTTAAAAAGTTATGGCTGTTTGAAGCTCTCTGGAATTGAATTAAGTTTGAATTTAAATAAACAGACTAGGGGGGTGACGTCGAAGGCGTAAAGCCTCAGGACGCCACCACTCGTACCGCTTCACGCGCGTACGGAGTGGCTGACTAGCGGGCCCCGCTAGGGAGGTGCGAAGGAGGGGAAGAAGGAAACAGAGGGAGTCGCAGCTCCGCCGGAGCTCTCGCCGGTGAAGAGGAATCCTTGGCCAAAACAAGAGGGTGGGATGGAGAGAGGGGACGGTGGCGCACCTGCCCGTACCCGTAGCGTGGCTAGGGGTGGTCGGACGACGTCGGAATCAACCTCGCAAGCAGAGGCAGAACATGGTGGTCACCCGAGATGAAGAAGACAGCGAGCAGAGGCAACTCCAGGGGCTCCAGGTGGACGGGATGGCTTCACCAGAGAGAGGCGGAGGCCCTGGAAGTGTTGCCCTGGCCTGGGATGGGCTGGAGCTACCGCAGCGACCAGAGGGGATCGCCGGTGAGCTCGAGCTCAAGGACAGCAGCCCACGGCCTGCCCGGCCGGGCTACGGCTTCCTACTCGCTTGTGGGTTATGTGGGAGTGGTGGATGGTGCTCGAGGAGGCCGGGGCGGATCCATTTATAGGCGAGCAGAGAGGGGGGTTCGGGCTCCGCCGATGGACACCTGTCCACGGCGCCCGGCAACGAGCAGCGTCAGTGAGAGGGGGAGAAGCAGACGCAGCTCACGCGGGAACTATGGGCGAGCGGGGAAGAGCACAGGAGCGAGGGGAAGGCGACGAGCACAGTGCGCACCGCACTGTTGGGTTGGTCGGACCGCGCCCGCGCTCGTTGCGGCGAGCTCCGGCATCGGCGAGCGCCAGGGAGGAGTTATGGATGTTGAGACAAAGATGGTGGCGAAGTTTGGCGCGCTACGGCAGGCAGGGGAAGCGCGCACGCGCGAATAGAGCGTTCGGCGGCACTCAGAGCGCGTCGACACGCATGCCAGGACCCTTGGACGAACGTGGTCACCGCGTGGACTATGACATCAGGCCAAGATAAGCCTAAACTTCATGTCTGGCGTGTTGTTTGTGGTAGATTGAGAGGTTACCACGCTTTGGTTTGGATCCAGGTGTAGTAGAGAAGTTTTTACATGCCAGGTAAGTTTCTGGTCAGTAACTTTGGGACATTACTGAGGTCAAATGGCTGGGAGTTGGAGGCTGTGCTTTGGAGGTTGGCCATGAGTTACTAAGGTGAAGATGCACAAGAAAAACCAGGCACAATGGAGCAAGTAAAATGGTAGTTGCTATAGAAACCACCATTTTTGTCCAGAACAGAAAATATTTTTTGTAGCAAAAATATTCCAAAAAGTGATGAAATATTTTTGCTCAGAAAGGTGCTCTAGGGTTCAAAGAATATTTGTGAATTATCTCAGATTTTTCTGAGCCATAAAAATTAGGGTTGCTTTGGAGCATAGTGATCTAGCTAGGGTTTTTGAGAGAGAAATGAATATTTTTCATTTAAGAAAAATATTCCAAAGATTATTTTGGGGTGGATCTGAAGGGGAATGATGCTAAGAGAGGGAAATGAAGCACTTGGGTGAAAGCCAAGGGTACCCAAGGGTTTAAGTCCATATGAAAAGATTCAAAAACTCCAAGTTTCAAATTGAATCCAAAACAAAAATCAAGCAAATGAGAGAGGGCAAAAACCAGGCTGTCACAAACCTCCCCCACTTAGAATGAATCTCGTCCTCGAGATTCGGTTGCTTGGGAAGACCACTCTGGATAATGAGTCCTTAGGAATTCTTCCCGCTCCCAGGTTGATTTTGACTCTGTGTGATGCTCCCACTGAACTTTATAGAATTTCCTTACTTTACTGCGAGTGACCCTTTCCATCTGATCCAAAATTCTAAACGGTCTCTCTTCATAGGTTAAATCATTTGCCAACTCTACCTCAGCCATAGCGGTCCTTTTCTCGGGCGGGGATATGCATCGTCTTAGTTGTGAAACATGAAACACGTTGTGCACGTCTGCCAATTCAGCGGGTAGTTCCAATTGATATGCAACAGTACCCACTCGAGACATAACCGGGAATGGACCAATAAATCTGGGTGCCAACTTTCCACGGGTCTGAAATCTCTTGACTCCTTTCATAGGAGTGACACAGAGGTATACGTGCTCTCCGGGTTCAAAACTGACCTGCCGGTGCTTTGCATCATAATAACTTTTCTGTCGAGATTTGGCCAATTGCAATCTGTCTCTGATTTCCTTAACTTGTTTCTCAGCTTCCATCATGAGATCTGTTCCGAAGATACGGGTATCTCCAGTTTGAGACCAATTTAAAGGAGTGCGGCACTTACGGCCATACAGAGCTTCATACGGTGACATCTTTAGACTGGTCTGGAAGCTGTTGTTATAGGAAAACTCAGCATATGGCAAGCCGTCTTCCCATTTAGGTCCTTGAGCTAAAGCACAGGCTCGCAACATATCTTTGAGTATTTGATTTACCCACTCTATCTGTCCATCGGTCTGAGGATGATAAGCAGTACTATATTTCAGTGCTGTCCCCAGGGCTTGATGGAGCCGGGACCCAAAAAGCGGAGGTGAACAGGGAACCTTGGTCGGAAGTGATAGTTCGGGGCACTCCATGCAGACTGACGATTCTGGATACATACAGCTGTGCAAGTTGATCTGCTCGATATCTGGTGCTGATCGGAATGAAGTGAGCAACCTTGGTTAAGGTGTCCACTATGACCCAGATCGCATCATTTCCTCGCTGGGTCTTAGGCAATCCCGTAATAAAATCCATACAAACGTCATCCCATTTCCATTGCGAAACCGGCAGCGGTTGGAGGAGTCCGGCTAGCTTTTGATGCTCTCCCTTCACCTTGTTGCATATGTCGCAACAGGCCACAAAATAGGCAATATCTTTCTTCATTCCCTCCCACCAGAATATTTGTCTAAGGTCCTCATACATTTTTGTACCTCCCGGGTGAATGGAATATGAGGATTCGTGTGCTTCCAACATGACTTTCTTCTTTAAGTTCGGCTGATTGGGTACACAAATCCGTCCACGGAATCGGAGGGTACCAAATTTGTCTTTGGAGAAATTTGGGGTCTGCCCTGCCATCGGGCCCTTGGCATGCTTCTGTAGTTTGATGTCAGCTGTCTGGGCCTTGCGGATCTCTCCCTCGAGTGTGGGGGTAACTTCCAAAGTATTACCGAGGCCAGCATCCACTATGACCAGGTTGAGCTGAGCGATCTCCTCTTGGAGTTTGAGAGGCAAGGATTTCAATATGGCATTTAAGCTGACAGGCTTTCGACTGAGGGCATCAACAACCACGTTGGCCTTATCTGGGTGATAATTTATTCCAAGATCATAATCCTTGACCAACTCTAGCCATCTTCGTTGACGGAGATTTAAATCCGGCTGAGTAAATATGTATTTAAGGCTCTTGTGATCGGTAAAAATTTGGCACCTTTTTCCAATGAGGTAGTGTCTCCAAATTTTTAGCGCATGAACCACCGCAGCCAATTCCAAATCATGAGTAGGATAATTTCCCTCGTGAGGTCATAGCTGTCGCGATGCATATGCTACTACCTTGTTGTCTTGCATAAGTACCCAACCAAGGCCTTGCCTGGAGGCGTCACAATACACATCAAAGCTGCGATAAATGTCTGGGAGAGTCAACACAGGTGCGGTTGTCAGCTGTATCTTTAGCTCATTGAAACTTTTCTCACAATCCTCCGTCCATTCAAACTTCTTATCCTTTTTGAGCAGCTCTGTCATGGGTTTAGCAATCTTGGAAAACCCTTCGATGAAACGACGGTAATATCCAGCTAATCCGAGAAAACAATGGCGTGGTGGTGGAAGTAGCAGGATCCCAGCAGGGCTTCGCCAAGCGCAAGCGGGGAGGAAGAGGTGTCACAGGAGGGGGGGAGGCGCCAGGGCTTAGGGTGCTGCTGCCCTCCCTCCCCTCCACTATATATAGGGGCCCTGGGGGGGGGGCGCCGGCCCCTAGAGATCCCATCTAATGGGAGGGGCGACGGCCTAGGGGGTGGCTTGGCCCCCAGGCCAGGTGGAGGCGCCCCCACCCCTTTAGGGTTTCCAACCCTAGGCGCAAGGGAGGCCCAAGGGGGGCGCACCAGCCCACCAGGGGCTGGTTCCCACGTCACTTCAGCCCATGGGGCCCTCCGGGACAGGTGGCCCCACCCGGTGGACCCTCGGGACCCTTCCGGTGGTCCCGGTAGAATACCGGTGACCCCGAAACTCTCCCGGTGGCCGAAACTGGACTTCCTATATATATATATATATCTTTACCTCCGGACCATTCCGGAACTCCTCGTGACGTCCGAGATCTCATCCGGGACTCCGAGCAACTTTCGGTTAACCGCATACTAATATCTACAACTCTAGCGTCACCGAACCTTAAGTGTGTAGACCCTACGAGTTCGGGAGACACGTAGACATGGCAGAGACAACTCTCCGGCCAATAACCAACATCGGGATCTGGATACCCATGTTGGCTCCCACATGCTCCACGATGATCTCATCGGATGAACCACGATGTCGAGGATTCAATCAATCCCGTATACAATTCCCTTTGTCTACCGGTATAGTACTTGCCCGAGATTCGATCGTCGGTATCCCGATACCTTGTTCAATCTCGTTACCGGCAAGTCTCTTTACTCGTTCCGTAACACATCATCCCGTGATCAACTCCTTGGTCACATTGTGCACATTATGATGATGTCCTACCGAGTGGGCCCAGAGATACCTCTTCGTTTACACGGAGTGACAAATCCCAGTCTCGATTCGTGCCAACCCAACAGACACTTTCGAAGATACCCGTAGTGCACATTTATAGCCACCTAGTTACGTTGTGGCGTTTGGTACACCCAAAGCATTCCTACGGTATCTGGGAGTTGCACAATCTCATGGTCTAAGGAAATGATACTTGACATTAGAAAAACTTTAGCAGACGAACTATACGATCTTGTGCTAGGCTTAGGATTGGGTCTTGTCCATCACATCATTCTCCTAATGATGTGATCCCGTTATCAATGACATCCAATGTCCATGGTCAGAAAACCATGACCATCTATTGATCAACGAGCTAGTCAACTAGAGGCTTACTAGGGACATGTTGTGGTCTATGTATTCACACAGGTATTACGGTTTCCGGTTAATACAATTATAGCATGAACAATAGACAATTATCATGAACAAGGAAATACAATAATAACCATTTTATTATTGCCTCTAGGGCATATTCCCAACAGTATCCCACTTGCACTAGAGTCAATAATCTAGTTCAAATCACTATGTGATTGTAATGAATCCAACACCCATGGGGTATGTTCATATCTTGCTTGTGAGAGAGGTTTATCAGTCAATGGGTCTGAACCTTTCAGATCCATGTGTGCTTTACAAATCTCTATGTCATCTTGTAGATGTAGCTACCACGCGCTACTTTGAGCTATTCCAAATAACTGCTCTACTATACGAATCCGATTTACTCCTCAGAGTCATCCGGATTAGTGTCAAAGTTTGCATCGACGTAACCCTTTACGACGAACTCTTTTACCACCTCCATAATCGAGAAAATTCCTTAGTCCACTAGTTACTAAGGATAAGTTCGACCGCTGTCGTGTGATCCATTCCTGGATCACTCTTGTACCCCTTGACTGACTCATGGCAAGGCACACTTCAGGTGCGGTACATAGCATAGCATACTGTAGAGGCTACGTCTAAAGCATAGGGGACGACCTTCGTCCTTTCTCTCTCTTCTGCCGTGGTCAGGTCTTGAGTCTTACTCAATATTCACACCTTGTAACACAGCTAAGAACTCCTTATTTGCTGATATGTATTCATTCGAAAGTACTATTAAGCATTTTTTATCTATCCTTATAGATCTTGATGCTCAATGTTCAAGTAGCTTAATCCAGATTTTCCATTGAAAAACACTTTTCAAATAACCCTGCATGCTTTCTAGAAATTCTACATCATTTCTGATCAACAATATGTTAACAACATATACTCATCAAAAATTCTATAGTGCTCCCACTCACTTCTTTGGAAATACAAGTTTCTCATAAACTTTGTATAAACCCAAAATCCTTGATCATCTCATCAAAGCGTACATTCCAACTCTAAGATGCTTACTCCAGTCCTTAGAAGGATTGCTGGAGCTTTGCATACTTGTCAGCATCTTTCAGGATTGACAAAACCTTCTGGTTGTATCACATACAACCTTTCCTCAAGAAAAATGTCGAGGAAACAATGTTTTTACATCCTATCTGCAAGATTTCATAAATAATGCAGTAACTGCTAACATAATTCCAACAGACTCTTAGCATCGCTACGAGTGAGAAAGTCTCATCGTAGTCAACTCCTTGAACTTGTCAGGAAACATCTTAATGACAAGTCGAGCTTTCTTAATGGTGACACTTACCATCATTGTCTGTCTTCCTTTTAAAATCCATCTGCACCCAAGAGCCTTACGACCATCAAGTGGTTCTTTCAAAGTCTATACTTTGTTTTATACATGGATCCTCTCTCGGATTTTATGGCCTCGATCCATTCTTCGGAATCTGGGCCCACCATCACTTCTCCACAGCTCGTAGGTTCATTGTTGTCTAGCAACATGACTTCCAAGACAGGATTACGTACCACTCTGAAGTAGTATGCATCCTTGTCGACCTATGAGGTTTGGTAGTGACTTGACACGAAGTTTCATGATCACTATCATAAGCTTCCACTTCAATTGGTGTAGGTGCCACAGGAACAACTTCCTGTGCCCTGCTACACACTAGTTGAAGTGACGGTTCAATAACCTCATCAAGTCTCCACCATCCTCCTACTCAATTCTTTCGAGAGAAACTTTTCCTCGAGAAAGGACCCGTTTTCTAGAAAAAATCACTTTTGCTTCCGAATCTGAAATAGGAGGTATACCCAACTATTTTTGGGTATTCTATGAAGATGCATTTATCCGCTTTGGGTTCGAGCTTATCAGCCTGAAACTTTTCACATAAGCATCGCAGCCCCAAACTTTTAAGAAATGACAACTTAGGTTTCTCTAAACCATAGTTCATACGGTGTCGTCTCAACGGAATTGTGTGGTGCCCTATTTAAAGTGAGTGCGGTTGTCTCTAATGCCTAACCCATAAACGATAGTGGTAATTCGATAAGAGACATCATGGTATGCACCATATCCAATAGGGTGCAGTTATGATGTTCCGACACACCATCACACTTATGGTGTTCCTCGCGGTATTAGTTGTGAAACAATTTCCACTATGTCTTAATTGTGTGCCAAACTCGTAACTCAGATATTCATCTCCATGATCATATCATAGAGATTTTATCATCTTGTCACGGCGGTCTTCAACTTCACTCTGAAATTACTTGAACCTTTCAATAATTCAGACTTGTGTTTCATCAAGTAAATATACTCAGTATCTACTCAAATCATCTGTGAAGTAAGAACATAACGATATCCACTGCGCGTCTCAACACTCATTGGACTGCACACATCAAAATGTATTACTTCCAACAAGTTGCTTTCTTGTTCCATCTTACTGAAAATGAGGCCTTTCAGTCATCTTGCCCATGTGGTATGATTTGCATGTCTCAAGTGATTCAAAATCAAGTGAGTCCAAACGATCCATCTGCATGGAGTTTCTTCATGCATATCTACCAATAGACATGGTTCGCATGTCTCAATCTTTTGAAAAACGAGTGAGTCCAAATATCCATCAACATGGAGCTTCTTCATGCATTTTATACCAACATGACTCAAATGGCAGTGCCACAAGTACATGGTACTATCATTACTATCTTATATCTTTTGGCATGAACATGTGTATCACTACGATCGAGATTCAATAAACCATTCATTTTAGGTGCAAGACCATTGAAGGTATTATTCAAATAAACAGAGTAACCATTATTCTCTTTAAATGAATAATCGTGTGGCGATAAACATAATCCAATCATGTCTATGCTCAATGCAAACACCAAATAACAATTATTTCGGTTTAACACCAATCCCGATGGTAGAGGGAGCGTGCGATGTTTGATCACATCAACCTTGGAAACACTTCCAACACATATCGTCATCTCACCTTTAGCTAGTCTCCACAGCCTTTTATTTCGAGTTACTAACGCTTAGCAACCGAACCGGTATTTATTACCCTGGTGCTACTAGGATTACTAATAAAGTACACAATAATATGACGTATATCCAAAATACTTCTGTCGACCTTGCCAGCCTTCTTATCTACCAAGTATCTAGGGTAGTTCTGCTTTAGTGACCGTTCCCCTCGTTATAGAAGAAGTTAGTCTCGGGTTTGGTTCAACCTTGGGTTTCTTCACTAGAGCAGCAACTGATTTGCCGTCTCATGAAGTATCCCTTCTTTCCCTTGCCCTTCTTGAAACTAGTGGTTTAACCATCAACAATTGATGCTCCTACTTGATTTCTACTTTCGCGGTGTCAAACATCACGAGTTGCTCAAGGATCATCATGTCTATCCCTGATATGTTATAGTTCATCACGAAGCTCCAATAGCTTGGTGGCAGTGACTATGGAGAACCATCACTATCTCATCTGGAAGATTAACTCCCACTCGATTCAAGCGATTGCAGTACTCAGACAATCTGAGCACATGCTCAACGATTGAGTTTTTCTCCCTTAGTTTGCAGGCTTAAGAAACTTGTCAGAGGTCTCATACCTCTTGACGTGGGCACTAGTATGAAATTCCAATTTCAGTCTTTGGAACATCTCATATGTTCTGCGACGTTTCAAAAACGTCTTTGGTGCCACAATTGTAAACCGTTAGTATTACATACTGAACTATCACGTAGTCATAAAAACCTGTATGTCAGATGTTTCCCAACATCTATAGATGATGCTCGATGTTCAACACACTGAGCGGTGCATTAAGGACATAACCCTTCTGTGCAGCAATGAGGACAATCCTCAGTTCATGGACCCAGTCCGCATAATTGCTACTGTCAACTCTCAACTAAATTTTCTCTAGGAACATATCTAAAACAGTAGAACCAAAGCGTGAGCTACGACATAATTTGCAAAGACCTTTTGACTATGTTCATGATAATTAAGTTCATCTAATCAAATTATTCAGTGAACTCCCACTTAGATAGACATCCCTCTAGTCATCTAAGTGATACATGATCCGAGTGAACTAGGTCGTGTCCGATCATCACGTGAGACGGACTAGTCATCATCGGTGAACATCTTCATGTTGATCGTATCCACTATACGACTCATGTTCGACCTTTCGGTCTTCCGTGTTCCGAGGCCATGTCTGTACATGCTAGGCTCGTCAAGTTAACCTAAGTGTATTGCGTGTGTAAATCTGGCTTACACCCGTTGTCTGCGAACGTTAGAACCTATCACACCCGATCATCACGTGGTGCTTTGGAACAATGGACCTTAGCAACGGTGCACAGTTAGGGGGAACACTTTCTTGAAATTATTGCGAGGGATCATCTTATTTATGCTACCATCGTTCTAAGCAAATAAGATGTAAACATGACAAACATCACATGCAAATCATAAAGTGACATGATATGGCCAATATCATCTTGCGCCTTTGATCTCCATCTTCGAGGCGCGCATGAACACCATCGTCTCCGGCATGACACCATGATCTCCATCATCGTGTCTTCATGAAGTTGCCTCGCCAACTATTACTTCTACTACTATGGCTAACGATTAGCAATAAAGTAAAGTAATTACATGACATTTTCATTGACATGCAGGTCATAAATAAATTAAGACAACTCCTATGGCTCCTGCCGGTTGTTATACTCATCGACATGCAAGTCGTGATTCTTATTACAAGAACATGATCAATCTCATACATCACATATATCATTCATCACATCCTTTTGGCCATATCACATCACATAGCATACCCTGCAAAAACAAGTTAGACCTCCTCTAATTGTTGTTGCATGTTTTACGTGGCTGCTATGGGTTTCTAGTAAGAACGTTTTTTACCTACGCAAAACCACAACGGTGATATGCCAATTGCTATTTACCCTTCATAAGGACCCTTTTCATCGAATTCGATCCGACTAAAGTGGGAGAGACAGACACCCGCCAGCCACCTTATGCATCAAGTGCATGTCAGTCCGTGGAACCTATCTCACGTAAGTGTATGTGTAAGGTCGGTCCCGGCCGCTTCATCCCACAATGCCGCCGAATCAAGATAAGACTAGTAATGGCAAGCAAATTGAACAAATCATTGCCCACAACTACTTTGTGTTCTACTCATGCATAAAATCTACGCATAGACCTAGCTCATGATGCCACTGTTAGGGATCGTAGCAGAAATTTAAAATTTTCTATGCATCACCAAGATCAATCTATGGAGTAGTCTAGCAACGAGGGGAAGGGGAGTGCATCTACATGCCCTTGTAGATCGCTAAGCGGAAGCGTTACTAGAACAGGGTTGATGGAGTGGTACTCGTCGTGATCCCAATCACTGATGATCCTAGCGCCGAACGGACAGCACCTCCGCGTTCAACACAAGTACGGAGCGGAGACGTCTCCTCCTTATTGATCCAGCAAGGGGGAGGAGATGTTGATGGAGATCTAGTAGCATGACGGAGTGGTGGTGGAAGTAGCGGGATCCCGGCAGGGCTTCGCCAAGCGCAAGCGGGGAGGAAGAGGTGTCACGGGAGGGAGGGAGGCGCCAGGGTTTAGGGTGCTACTGCCCTCCCTCCCCTCCACTATATATAGGGGCCATGGGGGGGGCGCCGGCCCCTAGAGATCCCATCTAATGGGAGGGGCGGCGGCCTAGGGGGTGGCTTGGCCCCCAAGCCAGGTGGAGGCGCCCCCACCCCTTTAGGGTTTCCAACCCTAGGCGCAAGGGAGGCCCAAGGGGGGCGCACCAGCCCACCAGGGGCTGGTTCCCATGTCACTTCAGCCCACGGGGCCCTCCAGGATAGGTGGCCTCGTGACGTCCGGGATCTCATCCGGGACTCCGAACAACTTTCGGTTAACCGCATACTAATATCTCTACAACTCTAGCGTCACCGAACATTAAGTGTGTAGACCCTACGGGTTCGGGAGACATGTAGACATGGCAGAGACAACTCTCCGGCCAATAACCAACAGCGGGATCTGGATACCCATGTTGGCTCCCACATGCTCCACGATGATCTCATCGGATGAACCACGATGTCGAGGATTCAATCAATCCCGTATACAATTCCCTTTGTCTACCGGTATAGTACTTGCCCGAGATTCGATCGTCGGTATCTCGATACCTTGTTCAATCTCGTTACCGGCAAGTCTCTTTACTCATTCCGTAACACATCATCCCATGATCAAATCCTTGGTCACATTGTGCACATTATGATGATGTCCTATCGAGTGGGCCCAGAGATACCTCTCCGTTTACACGGAGTGACAAATCCCAGTCTCGATTCATGCCAACCCAACAGACACTTTTGGAGATACCCGTAGTGCACCTTTATAGCCACCCAGTTACGTTGTGGCATTTGGCACACCCAAAGCATTCCTACGGTATCCGGGAGTTGCACAATCTCATGGTCTAAGGAAATGATACTTGACATTAGAAAAACTTTAGCAGACGAACTATATGATCTTGTGCTAGGCTTAGGATTGGATCTTGTCCATCACATCATTCTCCTAATGATGTGATCCCGTTATCAATGACATCCAATGTCCATGGTTAGGAAACCATGACCATCTATTGATCAACGAGCTAGTCAACTAGAGGCTTACTAGGGACATGTTGTGGTCTATGTATTCACACATGTATTACGGTTTCCGGTTAATACAATTATAGCATGAATAGACAATTATCATGAACAAGGAAATACAATAATAACCATTTTATTATTGCCTCTAGGGCATATTCCCAACACAACCAATTCATACCCAATGTAATATCCAACTTTTCAGACTCAATAAATGTCAGAGAGGTTGGAAAGTAGACTCCGTTGATATTGGTTTCCAGATCGCGGCAGACCATGTTGCTCTTGATTAGAGATCCCGGGATTTGTGCCAACATATTTTTGCCCAAAAGTGTACAAGGAAATTTGTTTTGGGCAGCAAAACTCCGAGAAATAAAAGAATGGGAAGCCCCAGAGTCAAATAAAATCACGGCAGGTATGTCATTAACAGAAAACATACCAATGATGACTTCGGGGTTCTCTTGTGCTTTGTTGGCTGAGAGATGATGCACGTACCCAGTAATGTTTTGCTGGGTCGGGCATGACTCTATAAAGTTGACTTGTGGCCTGAATGGGGCATTCGCCCTGTTGTTCTTGGGGCACTGTTTGGCACAATGCCCGTTCTGCCCACAATTGAAGCACGAATTATTGCGCTGACGCTCATCCCGTATTGGGTTGGTCACGACATTCTTGACTTGAGTGGTGGTCTTGTTAACATTCTGTTGCCAATTGGGCTTGTATTCTACATGAGTCTGTTGCCAGGTTTGAGCCTTTTGCACTGGTTGCCCATCCTTCTTTGGCTCAAACTTACGCTTGTTGTCGTTGTTGTTGGCAGGCCTATTATCTGATACAAGCTTGTGCTCTCGTTCAGCAATGAAAGCCTTGTTGACCAGAGTTTGGAAATCTGGGAAATCAAACATACTGAGAGTAGACCGGAGTTGCGGATTTAAGCCTCCAAGAAATTTGTCAATCTTCCTTTCCTCGGTGGCCACGTCATAAAGGGAGTAACGGGCCAGATGATTAATTTTTTGCAAATACTCCCCCACAGACTGGTTTCCTTGGACAAGTGTGAGAAATTCACGCTGCTTAACCTTCATAACTCCAGTAGGGATGTGATATTTCTAGAACTGATCATTAAATTTTTCCCAGGTGATTTCTTCATCAGCAGGCCACATGGCCTTTGCATTTTCCCACCTTATGGCAGCAGTGCCTTCAAGGTAATGAGTTGCAAATGGAACTTTATCATTTTCTTCAGTACGAGCAATCTCAAGCTTTTTCCCAATGGTACGCAACCAATCGTCGGCATCCAATGGGTCAACAATCTGACTAAAACTGGGTGGCTTGGTCCTTTGAAAATCTGACAGCTTGGAGTAACGACCGTTCTGATTTCCATTTTGTTCAACCATAGTTTGCACACTTCTTAATATTTCAAGCAGATCATTGTTCCTTCTTTTCTCAAACATACGCAGAATTTGCTCGGTGGAGGGTGGATTTGGCAGTGGAGGCGGTGGCGGAATGTATGGCTCGGGAGAATGTCCTGCCTGCCATGCGGAACGATGAACGGGAGTTCCCTCACGAACGTTGCTACTGCTGCCTCCCCGCGTCATCCTATTGTGGATTTTTCCCAAGACAACGCAATCGAGATGAGAAACATCCAAGAATAAATTTGGGGAAAAGCCAGCGACAAATCCCAGAAGAAAAGAGCGAAGAAAATACGGCGAATAAAGTCCCAACATAATTAGACATAGATTCATACATGAAAGATAAACAACATGACAGGTTCAACTACTCTCATACATGCAACAAAACATCATGACACGTACGGCTACATCCGTACATTATCCTGACGACTGCAAATACTCCGAGGTACTACTGCTCTGCTGGTGCTGCGGTGTCCTCCCCTGAAGCGGACTCGGATCCTGAACTGACGTGGTTAACGGTAACCTCTGGGTTAAAGGTAACACGATGACGCTGCCTCGAGGGCTCTCCCTCCGGGGCAGGGGCAGGATGAAGCATCGGGGCTATAGGAATAGAGAGAAGTGAAACCCACTCGGCAGGAGTATGGAGAGGGTTCACCGTCGAAGTGCCTGAGCTACTCGGGGGAGTAACCGGTGAAACAGGGGAACTAGAACTGGCTGTAATATAGGGAGTAAATCCCAGAGAAGATGGAGTAGTGGCAGATCTAGTAGTGACCAAAGCAGCGGCTAAAGCAGTACGGGCACGAGTCAGCTCTCGAGCCAGCTCGTGGATCATAAGATAGCTAGCAGTGACATAACGAGCAAGGTGGCTAGAAACGCTATCAGACTCCAGATCAATGATCTGGAAATGGACACTACCATTATCATGCAGAGAAGGGTAGTAAAAGAAACCTGGATGGTTTTGCATTCGGATCTCATTGTAGCGAAGCTCAGCAAGGACCTCGAATGCAGCAAACTGGACAGCCTGAGAAGCGGTAGAGGCGTAACCGCTCCGAGAGGTATGAGTGTAAGAGCCAGAATCGGAACTAGTGCCCAAAGTAACCACTGTGTGATACTCATATACTGAATCAGCTAGATGCTCCCGATACACACGATAGACTGGATCATCTCCGAGGGGGTACAGCCGATGCCACACGTTGTGAAGAAGGTGCAGTGACGTGTACGGCATCAGCTGCAGCTGGCACGGATACGCAACCGGAGCCATCTACACTCACAACCATTAGCAGGTTAGCATAAAAATATAAATCAAGTGCATGCAATGCAACAACCAGCTACAATTGCTACAGACACTCAACTTAAACTCGTATCTAACATCCAATTAACACGTCGTAGTCTAGCATGGCCTACAGTTAGCGCGGCTCTGATACCAAGCATTGTGGCACCCCGGCTCAGAGCGACCGGTTTACCTTGCATTGCCAGCCCAGAGACCATGTCTTCTGGCAACACACAACATGTTGGTACAGAAAAACAACCGCTTTATTGATGCTAGCGGCTCAGGGTTTATATTACAACAGATGTCGAGGCCAAGCAGCACGCACGGTGCGGCTGAACAATATGTACATTATTTAGTGAACAAAAAGGGGCCTCGATCATAACAACCACACGGCAGCGGAACAACGTCGTAGCGGAAACTCCATATCACAGGGACACCGATGTGGACATGATCTAGACTCAAGCAGCGCTCCTTTCCAACGCGACTTTCCTGAAATCTGGCATGTCATGCCAGGTCAGTACATTGAATGTACTTGCAAGCTCACAACATGCATAATCATAATGACAAACAATATCATGATATTTAACCAATTAATAATGCAATAATGTTCCAACATGTTGTGCTCATGCTCTTGGGATAAACATCCCTCGGTACCGCCTTACCAATCGTGATCGTTCTCGCATCACCACCAAACCACCATCGTGGTTTTAACCAGAGTAACTTGTGATCCTTCTGGCGATCACCACCAAAGTAACTCGTCATCCTTACGGCGATCACCACCAAATTAACTCGTGATCCTTACGGCGATCACCACCAAACCATCATCGTGGTCTCGAACATCTCGATGGCATTTCAGCCCTCAACATCAGTGCAATGATCATACTTAGTGTGCATGTTTATTAAACGTTGACTCATGGTGGGACCTACTACGAGTTGTCCGTAACCGTGGACTCGGCTATCGATAGATTATACACTCTACAGAGGTAGCACACTGTACCCACACCTCGGAACCCATGGCCTCGTTATCCCATTTGGGTGGACCAACGGCATTCTGACGAAACCCTTCCATTGCCATGACACTCTCCCGGCCACTCCGACCCAATCCAAACGGGCTAGTCCTGGGTGGCCCCGTGTCTACCAAAGACACATCGACCACCGTCGTGGCCAAAAGTTCCCTCACAGGGACCCAAAAATCTCAAACAGGGGCACACAAGGTTATGCCTGCTTACCGGGCCAAGGTAAGCACGCCGATAACCTTCCCTAGTTGGAGGCACCGACCAGAGGCATGCCAATGGAACAAATCAAGGCCTTCCCTCAAAGGCAAATGTGGTTGCACTGGGAAAATCTCGATTCAGCGGCACCATGACCTAGTCAAGGATATATTTAGGTTGAGTTATATTCAAGTTCAACTTAAAAGGAGAATGACCGGTGTCATAGCATGCCATGAAATGCAATACTACACATGCATCACATAATCCAAAAATGACTGATGTCAACCATATTTACACTAAACATAAGCATCAACAACTTATATTACTTTTCTGGTCTTACTTTAACCATTTATTTTGCAGCAAGCAATTTTATTTTCTCATGCAATAAAATAACTCCGATTAATTCCTCACATACATAACAAAGCATCTACTATCACCATCGCAAGCAAATCCAAATTTCTTTACCAATCAAGTTAGGTTCAAACATTCTGTAATTTAGGTAAATTGGCTAAACAAGCACTTAACAGGATATTTTCTAGCAAATTTAACCATTTTTTATTTATGTAAGAAAATAACTTTAATCCATTATCCATATGCATAACAAATAATTTTATCAATACCACAATTATATCTTAGCTTCTTGATCAACTAAGCTAGTTTCAAGGTTCTGTAAATCAAGCATAATACAAACACACACTTAACAGAATATAAATAACATAATAGTTATTTAAATGCATGGATTAATCATATCATTCAAGTAAGAAAATCATCAATATTGAAAATGGCACCATGAAAATGTTGCTATGGCTTGCCTTAGTGCAGATGAGGTTCACAAGCCTTCTGGTGATCCTCAAGACAAGCCTCACCCGCTAAAAATAATTTTAAACACAAGAAGAAAATATCAAGAACTCTTTTGAAAATCACCAGAAATTCTAAACAGCTCAAAAAATCTCATTTTTGGTGAGCTGTTAGATTTCTTTGCAAAGAACAATATGCAAAAAGAATCAATTCATTAGGACTTATGGTTAAAAAGTTATGGCTGTTTGAAGCTCTCTGGAATTGAATTAAGTTTGAATTTAAATAAACAGACTAGGGGGGTGACGTCGAAGGCGTAAAGCCTCAGGACGCCACCACTCGTACCGCTTCACGCGCGTACGGAGTGGCTGACTAGCGGGCCCCGCTAGGGAGGTGCGAAGGAGGGGAAGAAGGAAACAGAGGGAGTCGCAGCTCCGCCGGAGCTCTCGCCGGTGAAGAGGAATCCTTGGCCAAAACAAGAGGGAGGGATGGAGAGAGGGGACGGTGGCGCACCTGCCCGTACCCGTAGCGTGGCTAGGGGTGGTCGGACGACGTCGGAATCAACCTCGCAAGCAGAGGCAGAACATGGTGGTCACCCGAGATGAAGAAGACGGCGAGCAGAGGCAACTCCAAGGGCTCCAGGTGGACGGGATGGCTTCACCAGAGAGAGGCGGAGGCCCTGGAAGTGTTGCCCTGGCCTGGGATGGGCTGGAGCTACCGCAGCGACCAGAGGGGATCGCCGGTGAGCTCGAGCTCAAGGACAGCAGCCCACGGCCTGCCCGGCCGGGCTACGGCTTCCTACTCGCTTGTGGGTTATGTGGGAGTGGTGGATGGTGCTCGAGGAGGCCGGGGCGGATCCATTTATAGGCGAGCAGAGAGGGGGGTTCGGGCTCCGCCGATGGACACCTGTCCACGGCGCCCGGCAACGAGCAGCGTCAGTGAGAGGGGGAGAAGCAGACGCAGCTCACGCGGGAACTATGGGCGAGCGGGGAAGAGCACAGGAGCGAGGGGAAGGCGACGAGCACAGTGCGCACCGCACTGTTGGGTTGGTCGGACCGCGCCCGCGCTCGTTGCGGCGAGCTCCGGCATCGGCGAGCGCCAATGAGGGGTTATGGACGTTGAGACGAAGATGGTGGTGAAGTTTTTCGCGCTACGGCAGGCGGGGGAAGTGAGCACGCGCAAACAGAGCGTTCGGCGGCACTCAGAGCGTGTCGACACGCATGCCAGCACCCTTGGACGAACACGGTCACCGCGTGGACTATGACATCAGGCCGAGCTAAGCCTAAACTTCATGTCTGGTGTGTTGTTTGTGGTAGATTGAGAGGTTACCACGCTTTGGTTTGGATCCAGGTGCAGTAGAGAAGTTTTTGAAGGAAATATGCCCTAGAGGCAATAATAATGTTATTATTTTATTTCCTTATATCATGATAAATGTTTATTATTCATGTTAGAATTGTATTATCCGAAAACATAATACTTGTGTGAATACATAGACAAACTAAACGTCACTAGTATGCCTCTACTTAACTAGCTCGTTAATCAAAGATGGTTAACGGGATCACATTATTAGGAGAATGATGTGATTGACATGACCCATTCCATTAGCTTAGCACCCGATCGTTTAGTATGTTGCTATTGCTTTCTTCATGACTTATACATGTTCCTATGACTATGAGATTATGCAACTCCCGTTTGCCGGAGGAACACTTTGTGTGCTACCAAACGTCACAACGTAACTGGGTGATTATAAAGGAGCTCTATAGGTGTCTCCAAAGGTAAATGTTGGGTTGGCGTATTACGAGATTAGGATTTGTCACTCCGATTGTTGGAGAGGTATCTCTGGGCCCTCTCGGTAATGCACATCACATAAGCCTTGCAAGCATTGCAACTAATGAGTTAGTTGCGAGATGATGTATTACGAAACGAGTAAAGAGACTTGCTGGTAACGAGATTGAACTAGGTATTGAGATACCGACGATCGAATCTCGGGCAAGTAACATACCGATGACAAAGGGAACAACGTATGTTGTTATGCGGTCTGATAGATAAAGATCTTCGTAGAATATGTGGGAGCCAATATGGGCACGTAGATCACACTCTCCCCTCTCGTTGCTATGCATCACCATGATCTTGCGTGTGCGTAGGAAAATTTTGAAATTACTACGTTCCCCAACAGTGGCATCCGAGCCTAGATTTTGTGCATTGATGCTATATGCACGAGTAGAACAGAAGTGAGTTGTGGGCGATATAAGTCATACTGCTTACCAGCATGTCATACTTTGGTTCGGCGGTATTGTTGGACGAAGCGGCCCGGACCGACATTACGCGTACGCTTACGCGAGACCGGTTCTCCCGACGTGCTTTGCACAAAGGTAGCTAGCGGGTGTCAGTTTCTCCAACTTTAGTTGAACCAAGTGTGGCTACGCCCGGTCCTTGCGAAGGTTAAAACAGCACCAACTTGACAAACTATCGTTGTGGTTTTGATGCGTAGGTAAGAACGGTTCTTGCTAAGCCCGTAGCAGCCACGTAAAACTTGCAACAACAAAGTAGAGGACGTCTAACTTGTTTTTGCAGGGTATGTTGTGATGTGATATGGTCAAGACATGATGCTAAATTTTATTGTATGAGATGATCATGTTTTGTAACTGAGTTATCGGCAACTGGTAGGAGCCATATGGTTGTCGCTTTATTGTATGCAATGCAATTGCGCTGTAATGCTTTACTTTACCACTAAGCGGTAGTGATAGTTGTGGAAGCATAAGATTGGCAAGACGACAACGATGCTACGATGATGATCAAGGTGTCGCGCCGGTGACGATGGTGATCATGACGATGCTTCGAAGATGGAGATCACAAGCACAAGATGATGATGGCCATATCATATCACTTATATTGATTGCATGTGATGTTTATCTTTTATACATCTTATCTTGCTTTGATTGATGGTAGCATTTTAAGATGATCTCTCACTAATTATCAAGAAGTGTTCTCCCTGAGTATGCACCGTTGCGAAAGTTCTTCGTGCTGAGACACCACGTGATGATCGGGTGTGATAGGCTCTACGTTCAAATACAACGGGTGCAAAACAGTTGCACACGCGGAATACTCAGGTTATACTTGACGATCCAAGCATATACAGATATGGCCTCGGAACACGGAGACCGAAAGGTCGAGCGTAAATCATATAGTAGATATGATCAACATAGTGATGTTCACCATTGAAACTACTCCATCTCACGTGATGATCGGACATGGTTTAGTTGATTTGAATCACGTGATCACTTAGAGGATTAGAGGGATGTCTATCTAAGTGGGAGTTCTTTAGTAATATGATTAATTGAACTTAAATTTATCGTGAACTTAGTACCTGATAGTATCTTGCTTGTTTATGTTTGATTGTAGATAGATGGCCCGTGCTGTTGTTCCATTGAATTTTAATGCATTCCTTGAGAAAGTAAAGTTGAAAGATGATGGTAGCAATTACACGGACTGGGTCCGTAACTTGAGGATTATCCTCATTGCTGCACAAAAGAATTACGTCCTGGAAGCACCGCTGGGTGCCAGGCCTGCTGCTGGAGCAGCACCAGATGTTATGAACGTCTGGCAGAGCAAAGCTGATGACTACTCGATAGTTCAGTGTGCCATGCTTTACGGCTTAGAATCGGGACTTCAACGACGTTTTGAATGTCATGGAGCATATGAGATGTTCCAGGAGTTGAAGTTAATATTTCAAGCAAATGCCCGGATTGAGAGATATGAAGTCTCCAATAAGTTCTATAGCTGCAAGATGGAGGAGAACAGTTCTGTCAATGAGCATATACTCAAAATGTCTGGGTATAATAATCACTTGATTCAATTGGGAGTTAATCTTCCAGATGATTGCGTCATTGACAGAATTCTCCAATCACTGCCACCTAGCTACAAGAGCTTCGTGATGAACTATAATATGCAAGGGATGAATAAGACTATTCCCGAGCTCTTCACAATGCTGAAAGTTGCGGAGGTAGAAATCAAGAAGGAGCATCAAGTGTTGATGGTCAACAAGACCGCTAGTTTCAAGAAAAAGGGCAAAGGGAAGAAGAAGGGGAACTTCAAAAAGAACAGCAAGCAAGTTGTTGCTTAAGAGAAGAAACCCAAATCTGGACCTAAGCCTGAAACTGAGTGCTTCTACTGCAAGCAGACTGGTCACTGGAAGCGGAACTGCCCCAAGTATTTGGCGGATAAGAAGGATGGCAAGGTGAACAAAGGTATATACGATATACATGTTATTGATGTGTACCTTACTAATGCTCGCAGTAGCACCTGGGTATTTGATACTGGTTCTATTGCTAACATTTGCAACTCGAAACAGGGACTACGGATTAAGCGAAGATTGGCTAAGGACGAGGTGACGATGCGCGTGGGAAATGGTTCCAAAGTCGATGTGATCGCGGTCGGCACGCTACCTCTACATCTACCTTCGGGATTAGTATTAGACCTAAATAATTGTTATTTGGTGCCAGCGTTGAGCATGAACATTATATCTGTTTCTTGTTTGATGCGAGACGGTTATTCATTTAAATCAGAGAATAATGGTTGTTCTATTTATATGAGTAAAATCTTTTATGGTCATGCACCCATGAAGAATGGTCTATTCTTATTAAATCTCGATAGTAGTGACACACACATTCATAATGTTGAAGCCAAAAGATGCAGAGTTGATAATGATAGTGCAACTTATTTATGGCACTGCCGTTTAGGTCATATCGGTGTAAAGCGCATGAAGAAACTCCATACTGATGGACTTTTGGAACCACTTGATTATGAATCACTTGGTACTTGCGAACCGTGCCTTATGGGTAAGATGACAAAAACACCGTTCTCCGGTACTATGGAGAGAGCAACAGATTTGTTGGAAATCATACATACAGATGTATGTGGTCCGATGAATGTTGAGGCTCGTGGCGGATATCGTTATTTTCTCACCTTCACAGGTGACTTAAGCAGATATGGGTATATCTACTTAATGAAACATAAATCTGAAACATTTGAAAAGTTCAAAGAATTTTAGAGCGAAGTTGAAAATCATCGTAACAAGAAAATAAAATTCCTACGATCTGATCGTGGAGGAGAATATTTGAGTTACGAGTTTGGTGTACATTTGAAACAATGCGGAATAGTTTCGCAACTCACGCCACCCGGAACACCACAGCGTAATGGTGTGTCCGAACGTCGTAATCGTACTTTACTAGATATGGTGCGATCTATGATGTCTCTTACTGATTTACCGCTATCATTTTGGGGTTATGCTTTAGAGACGGCCGCATTCACATTAAATAGGGCACCATCAAAATCCGTTGAGACAACGCCTTATGAACTGTGGTTTGGCAAGAAACCAAAGTTGTCATTTCTGAAAGTTTGGGGCTGCGATGCTTATGTGAAAAAGCTTCAACCTGATAAGCTCGAACCCAAATCGGAGAAATGTGTCTTCATAGGATATCCAAAGGAAACTATTGGATACACCATCTATCACAAATCCGAAGGCAAGACTTTTTTTGCTAAATTTGGAAACTTTCTAGAGAAGGAGTTTCTCTCGAAAGAAGTGAGTGGGAGGAAAGTAGAACTTGATGAGGTAACTGTACCTGCTCCCTTATTGGAAAGTAGTACATCACAGAAACCAGTTTCTGTGACACCTACACCAATTGGTGAGGAAGCTAATGATGATGATCATGAAACTTCAGAACAAGATACTACTGAACCTCGTAGATCAACCAGAGTAAGATCCGCACCAGAGTGGTACGGTAATCCTGTTCTGTAAGTCATGCTACTAGATCATGATGAACCTACGAACTATGGAGAAGCGATGGTGAGCCCAGATTCCGCAAAATGGCTTGAAGCCATGAAATCTGAGATGGGATCCATGTATGAAAACAAAGTGTGGACTTTGGTTGACTTGCCAAAAGATCGACAAGCAATTGAGAATAAATGGATCTTCAAGAAGAAGACTGACGCTGACGGTAATGTTATTGTCTACAAAGCTCGACTTGTCGCAAAAGGTTTTTGACAAGTTCAAGGGATTAACTACGATGAGACCTTCTCACCCGTAGCAATGCTTAAGTCTGTCCGAATCATGTTAGCAATTGCCGCATTTTATGATTATGAAATTTGGCAGATGGATGTCAAAACTGCATTCCTGAATGGATTTCTGGAAGAAGAGTTGTATATGATGCAGCCGGAAGGTTTTGTCGATCCAAAGGGATCTAACAAAGTGTGCAAGCTCCAGCGATCCATTTATGGACTGGTGCAAGCCTCTTGGAGTTGGAATAAACGCTTTGATAGTGTGATCAAAGCATTTGGTTTTGTACAGACTTTTGGAGAAGCCTGTATTTACAAGAAAGTGAGTGGGAGCTCTGTAGCATTTCTTATATTATATGTAGATGACATATTACTAATCGGAAATGATATAGAATTTCTGGATAGCATAAAGGGATACTTGAATAAGAGTTTTTCAATGAAAGACCTCGGTGAAGTTGCTTACATATTGGGCATTAAGATCTATAGAGATAGATCAAGACGCTTAATTGGACTTTCACAAAGCACATACCTTGACATAGTTTTGAAGAAGTTCAAAATGGATCAAGCAAAGAAAGGATTCTTGCCTGTGTTACAAGGTGTGAAATTGAGTAAGACTCAATGCCCGACCAATGCAGAAGATAGAGAGAAAATGAAAGATGTTCCCTATGCTTCAGCCATAGGCTCTATCATGTATGCAATGCTGTGTACTAGACCTGATGTGTGTCTTGCTATAAGTCTAGCAGGGAGGTACCAAAGTAATCCAGGAGTGGATCACTGGACAGCGGTCAAGAACATCCTAAAATACCTGAAAAGGACTAAGGATATGTTTCTCATATATGGAGGTGACAAAGAGCTCATCGTAAATGGTTACGTTGATGCAAGCTTTGACACTGATCCGGACGATTCTAAATCGCAAACCAGATACGTGTTTACATTAAATGGTGGAGCTGTCAGTTGGTGCAGTTCTAAACAAAGCGTTGTGGCGGGATCTACATGTGAAGCGGAGTACATAGCTGCTTCGGAAGCAGCAAACGAAGGAGTCTGGATGAAGGAGTTCATATCCGATCTAGGTGCCATACCTAGTGCATCGGGTCCAATGAAAATCTTTTGTGACAATACTGGTGCAATTGCCTTGGCAAAGGAATCCAGATTTCACAAAAGAATCAAGCACATCAAGAGACGCTTCAATTCCATCCGGGATCTAGTCCAGGTGGGAGACATAGAGATTTGCAAGATACATACGGATCTGAATGTTGCAGACCCGTTGACTAAGCCTCTTCCACGAGCAAAACATGATCAGCACCAAAGCTTTTGAAGGAAATATGCCCTAGAGGCAATAATAATGTTATTATTTTATTTCCTTATATCATGATAAATGTTTATTATTCATGCTAGAATTGTATTATCCGGAAACATAATACTTGTGTGAATACATAGACAAACTAAACGTCACTAGTATGCCTCTACTTAACTAGCTCGTTAATCAAAGATGGTTATGTTTCCTAACCATAGACATGTGTTGTCATTTGATCAACGGGATCACATTATTAGGAGAATGATGTGATTGACATGACCCATTCCATTAGCTTAGCACCCGATTGTTTAGTATGTTGCTATTGCTTTCTTCATGACTTATACATGTTCCTATGACTATGAGATTATGCAACTCCCGTTTGCCAGAGGAACACTTTGTGTGCTACCAAACGTCACAACGTAACTGGGTGATTATAAAGGAGCTCTACAGGTGTCTCCAAAGGTAAATGTTGGGTTGGCATATTTCGAGATTAGGATTTGTCACTCCGATTGTCGGAGAGGTATCTCTGAGCCCTCTCAGTAATGCACATCACATAAGCCTTACAAGCATTGCAACTAATGAGTTAGTTGCGAGATGATGTATTACGAAACGAGTAAAGAGACTTGCCGGTAACGAGATTGAACTAGGTATTGAGATACCGATGATCGAATCTCGGGCAAGTAACATACCGATGACAAAGGGTACAACGTATGTTGTTATGCGGTCTCACCGATAAAGATCTTCGTAGAATATGTGGGAGCCAATATGAGCATCCAGGTTCCTCTATTGGTTATTGACAGGAGACGTGTCTCGGTCATGTCTACATTGTTCTCGAACCCGTAGGGTCCGCACGCTTAAGGTTTCGATGACAGTTATATTATGAGTTTATGAGTTTTGATGTACTGAAGTTAGTTCGGAGTCCCGGATGTGACCACGGACATGACGAGGAGTCTCGAAATGGTCGATACATAAAGATTGATATATTGGAAGCATATGTTTGGACATCGGAAGTGTTCCGGGTGAAATCGGCATTTTACCGGAGTACCAGGAGGTTACCGGAACCCCCCGGTAACCTAATGGGCCTTAATGGGCCTAGTGGAGGAAGAGGAGAGGAGGCCTAGGGGCTGCCGCGTGCCCCTCCCCCCCCCCAAATCCGAATTGGACAAGGAGGGGGGGGGGCGGCGCCCCCCCTTTCCTTTCTTCCATCTCCTCCTTCCCCCCAAGTCCTAATCCAACAAGGGAAAGGGAGGGGACTCCTACTCCTGGTAGGAGTAGGACTCCTCCTGCTGCCTCCTCCTAGGGCCGGCCGCACCCCCCTTGGCTCCTTTATATACGGGGGCAGGGGCACCCCTAGACACACAAGTTGATCTCTAAGATCGTTCTCTTAGCCGTGTGCGGTGCCCCCTTGTAACGCCCTCGATGCGGCTATATCTCCCACGTGTCGAAGAACAACTTAGAGGCATAACCGCATTGAAAGCAATGTCGCAAGTAAGGCAATCTTCACAACATCCCATGTAAATAGATTATAAAAGGGAAGGTACATAGTTGGCTTACACTCGCCACGTCACACAAAGGACATAAATAGCATTACATCAACCAATACAATCATGGTCTGACTACGGTACCAAAATAAAAGATCAACCCAACATGCGACACGGTCCCGATCGCCCCAACTGGGCACCACTACTGATCATCAGGGAAAGACACATAGTAACGGCGTGAGTCCTCATCGAACTCCCACTTGAGCTCAAGCGCATCATCTGGAACGGAGTCATCGGGCCCTACATATGGTTTGGAAGTAATCTCTGAGCCACAGGGACTCAGCAATCTCGCACCCTCGCGATCAAGACTATTTAAGCTTATAGGTAAGGCAAGGTAAATATGTGGAGCTGCAGCAAGCGACTAGCGTATATGGTGGCTAACCTGTTCGCAAAAGAGAGCGAGAAGAGAAGGCAAAGCACGAACGAAGAACTAGAGAACAGACTACGGCAAGCATTACTCCAACACCGTGTTCACTTCCCGGACCCCACCGAGAAGAGACCATCACGGTAACACACACAGTTGATTCATTTTAATTAAGTTAAGGTTCAAGTTATCTACAACCGGACATTAACAAATTCCCATCTGCCCATAACCACGGGCACGGCTTTCGAAAGTTCAAATCCCTGCAGGGGAGTCCCAACTTAGCCCATGATAAGCTCTCACGGTCAACAAAGGATAAACCTTCTCCCGAGACATTCCGATCAGACTCGGCATCCCGGTTCTACAAGACAACTCCGACAAGTCAAAACAAATCCAGCAACACCGCCCGAATGTGCCGACAAATCCCGATAGGAGCTGCACATATCTCGTTCTCAGGGCACACTCAGATGAGACATCCTACGAGTAAAACCAAACCCCTCAAGTTGCCCCGAGGCAGCCCCGCAGTCTGCTCGGTCGGACCAACACTCAGAGGAGCACTGGCCCGGGGGGGGGGGGTTAAATAAGATGACCCTCGGACTTCGGAAATCCAAGGGAAAAAGAGGCTAGGTGGCAAATGGTAAAACCAAGGTTGGGCATCGCTGGAGGAGTTTTATTCAAGGTGGACTGTCAAGGGGTTCCCATTATTACCCAACCGCGTAAGGAATGCAAAATCCGGGAACATAACACTGATATGACGGAAACTAGGGCGGCAAGAGTGGAACAAAACACTAGGCAAAAAGGCTGAGCCTTCCACCCTTTACCAAGTATATAGATGCATTAAGATAACAAGATAATATAGTGATATCCCAACAAGTAAATAATGTTCCAACAAGGAACGATCTCCAATCTTCACCTATTACTAGCAACGCTATAAGAGGGGCTGAGCAAAGCGGTAACATAGCCAATCAACGGTTTGCTAGGACATGGTGGGTTAGCGGTTTGACATGGCAATTTGGGAGGCATGATAAGCAAGTGGTAGGCATCGTAGCATAGGCATAGCAAAAGAGCGAGCATCTAGCAAAGCAAAGATAGAAGTGATTTCGAGGGTATGATCATCTTGCCTGCAAAGTTGTCAGAGTTGACTGGATCCTCGAAAGCAAACTCAACGGGCTCCTTGTTAGCGAACTCGTCTCCCGGCTCTACCCAAACAAGACAAACAAGCAAAAGGAACACAATCAACCACGTGCAAAGCTCAAACAATATGATGCAACCATGGTATGCTATGCGGGATGCGATATGTGATGCATATGCAAGATTTGACAAGGAATGAATGAACCTGGCCTCAACTTGGAATTCCAAGTGTGCCACTAGAAATATGAGGTGATTTCGGTTGAAATCGATATAAAGATCGCCGGAATTGGATGGATGGTTTGGAAATGGCAAGCAAAACAAATATGGCACCGGTCTGCGATAAACAGCAAGTAGCCATCTAAATGCAATAAGATAATTATACTACAGCACTCACACATGGCAACAAAATACATGGCAGGGATCCACTCATAATGCTTGACAAAAGATAAACACTGAGCTACGGCCAATTCATCCATTAACAGGTTCAAACAAGCATGGCAAAAGTGCAATTGGTAAACAGATTTCAGACTTAGTGAAATTAACACTAGTCTGGAATTCTAGATCAGGTAGCCCACTTTGAAGAATGAAAACTAGATGCTACAGGAACTTAACATGGCAAAGCAAGGCATGACATGGAGATACTCAAAGAGCTTAACAAAAGTCCCTTAGTGAGCTTGAGCCAAAATGGATCAGAAAATACAATTGCAAGCATGTGAACATGGCAAAAACATAATTAGATCTCAGACTTAGAGAAAAACTGGAGCATGCAAATCTGTTAACAAGTAGGCATGTTCACGAGCTCGATGCACTCACTACAGAGCATGTCATGACAATATAAGCATACAAACATCAAGAATACACATTATATAAGCTAGACATGGCAAGAACAACAACATAGCAGGCACGGATCAACTACAACATCCTCGGCAAAATCACTAACAAGTAGACGATCTGCCCAGATTCGCGAAATAGCAAAAGTAGAGCTCGATTGACTCAAGCTAGGTTGCTCCATAATTGCAAACAAAGACATGGATGGATAGAGCACCACAAGGTTAACAAATCATCCTTACTGATTATCCTCAAACGAGGCACGGATCACTAGGAAACAACATGAACATATGGCATATTGATAAGAACAGATCAAGGACTTAGTGAAATTGCTAAGTCCCTGAAATCAGCATTAACGAATGCACCACTTTGCAAGCTTGTGCTAGTCACCACACATATCACAAAAATACATGGATAGAACCTCTGGAAAGATGGCAAAGCATATAACAAAACTCATTTAGAGCTCATGAGCATATCATGCACACAATAATCATGGCAAAAATGACAAGTAGCTATTTGGTGCAGCAGATCTGACAACTAACTCAAATAGCTCTCTTCCAATAGCATTTTGGGCATCAAGATGAACTCAAATGAAAATGATGCAATGAGATGAAATCATGTACTCTCTGGGATGAACATTTTGATATGCTACACGTCCAAAACGGATCTACGGATGCAAAGTTACGGCACGATGAAATATGCAATTTATCTAGGGTTTCAGGCAAGATTAGGTCAACCTCAGATCCAGATCTGGATCAGTTCACTGTAGACGCACGGTTCCCGAAGTTCGTCGGCCGGAGATGGGGGTCGCCGGAGAGGAACCGGGCGTCCCCGGAGGAAGAAGAGGCGACGGGCGGCTGGGGCAGAGAGGCCGGACGTCGAGGAGGGCTGAACGGTGCGGTCGCCGGCGCGGGGAACGGCGCTCGCCGGCGGAAGGGGAGGCGGCGGCCGCGGCGTTCGTCGCCGGAGATGGCGCGCGGCGGCCCGGGGTGGCCGGACTCGGGGAAGGAGGGCGGCGCGCGGCAGGAGCTCGATCTGGCCCGGGCGCAGCGCGGGCGGGCCTGCTCCGGTTCGGCGGGCCTGGCGGCGGGGAAGTGGGCGCGACGCCACTTGGCGCACTACGATTCGCTGCGGGCGGCGGCGGACGCTGTCCGGCGGCCGGCGGACGTGTCCGGCCGCGCGGAGAGGGGTGGATCTAGGGTTATGGGGGAAGAAGGAAACGTGAATTTCGGAGGGGGGCTATATATAGACATAGGAGGAGCTAGGAGAGTCCAAATGAGGTGCGGTTTTCGGCCACGCGATCATGATCGAACACTCTAGATGATGGAGAGGGTTTTGGTGGGTTTTGGGCCAAATTGGAAGGGTGTTGGGCTGCAACACACACGAGGCCTTCTCGGTCCCTCGGTTAACCGTTGGAGCATCAAAAGAAGTCCAAATGGTACGAAACTTGATAGGCGGTCTACCGGTAGTAAACCAAGGCCGCTTGGCAAGTCTCGGTCCAATCCGGAAATGTTTAATCCCCACACACGAAAAGAAGGTAGAAAGGACCACCGGAGGAGATAGAAGCGCCGGAATGCAAAACAGACAACGGGGAAAATGCTCGGATGCATGAGACGAACACATATGCAAATGCAATGCACATGATGACATGATATGAGATGCATGAAAACGACAACAACACACGGAGACAAAAACCCGAACCCAAGGAAAATAAAATAACTTAGCGCCGGAAATGGCAAGAGTTGGAGTACATATTAGGTAAATTACATCCGGGGTGTTACAACACTCCACCACTACGAAAGGATCTCGTCCCGAGATCTAGGACTGGAAGAATGCCAGGTACTCAGAACGGAGGTGATCCTCGCATCCCAGGTGGCTTCATGGTCGGAATGGTGTGACCACTTGACTTTGAGGAATTTGATTGACTTATTGTGAGTCTTGCGTTCGGTCTCTTCAAGAATAGCAACGGGGTGCTCACGATAAGAGAGATCTTCTTGGAGCTCAATGTCTTCGAAGTTGACGGTGCGGTTAGGAGTCTTGAAGCACTTGCGGAGCTGAGAGACATGGAACACGTCGTGCACATTTGCAAAGTCTGAAGGAAGGTCGAGTTGATAGGCGAGATCGCCTCTCTTGCTGACGATCTTGAAAGGACCCACGTATCTATGGGAAAGGTTCCCTTTGATACCGAAGCGAGGAGTACCTTTCATTGGAGAGACGCGGGGGTAAACATGATCTCCGATCTCGAAAGCCAAATCATGGTGCTTACTATCATAGTAGCTCTTCTGGCGCGATTGCGCTGCTTTGAGGTTATCACATGACTTTGCACATTTCCTCTGCCTCTGTGATTAAGTCATTTCCAAGAAGTTGACGTTCACCGGTTTCAGACCAGTTGAGAGGATTACGGCACTTCCTGCCATACAGAATTTCGAATGGGGCCTTGCCCGAGCTGGCTTGAAAACTGTTGTTGTAGGAGAATTCAGCATATGGAAGACAATCCTCCCACTTCATGCCGAAGGAGATCACACAAGCCCTGAGCATATCTTCAAGAATCTGATTGACACGCTCGACTTGACCGCTAGTTTGAGGATGGAAAGCTATGCTAAAGCGGATGTTGGTGCCCATGGCCTTCTAAAAAGAATTCCAAAACTTGGAGGTAAAGATGCTGCCACGGTCTGAAGAGATCACCTGTGGAATACCGTGCAGAGAGACAATACGAGAGGTATAAAGCTCTGCCAATTGAGCTGCAGTGATTGACTCTTTGATAGGCAGAAAGTGAGCCACTTTAGTGAGTTTGTCGATGACAACGAATATAGCATCATTGCCACGTTTGGACTTTGGAAACCCAGTCACGAAGTCCATCTCGATGTGGTCAAACTTCCATTCTGAAATGGCAAGAGGTTGGAGGAGACCAGCTGGCCTTTGGTGTTCTGCCTTCACTCTTCTGCAGACATCACACTCATTCACGAACTGAGCAATCTCGCGCTTCATTCGAGTCCACCAATAACCCTGCTTGAGGTCCTGATACATCTTCGTGCTCCCAGGGTGGATGGAGAGGAGTGAATTGTGAGCCTCATTCATGATCACTTTACGAAGGCCACCTTTGGGCACAACAATACGATCCTTGAAGAAGAGAGTATCCTTGTCATCAAGGCGGTAGCACTTGTACTTGGGTTGGCTTTTGGCAATCCCAATCTTCACCTTCTTCACCATAGCATCAAGAAGTTGAGCCTCGCGAATCTGGTCTTCCAAGGTAGGAGAGACTTGAAGGTTGGCGAGGAAACCTTGAGGAACAACTTGCAGATTAAGTTTGCGGACAGCTTCACAAAGCTCGGGTTGATAAGGCTTGAGAATCAGACTATTGCAGTACGCTTTCCTGCTCAATGCGTCAGCAATCACATTGGCCTTGCCTGGAGTATACTCGATACTTGGATTATAATCTTGAATCATTTTGACCCAGTGAGTCTGCCTGAGGTTGAGATTAGGCTGAGTCAAGATGTACTTGAGACTCTTGTGGTCAGTGAAGATGTCCACTTTTCTTCCCAATAAGAGATGTCTCCAAGTCAAAAGAGCATGCACAACTGCCGCCAACTTGAGGTCATGAGTGGGGTAGTTCTTCTCGTTGGGCTTCAACTGCCGAGAGGTACAAGCCACAACTTTTTCTCTTGCATCAACACTGCACCAAGACCTTGAAGAAAGGCATCGCAGAAGACCTCGAACGGTTTGGATTCATCAGGAGGAGTCAGAACTGGAGCAGTGACCAATTTCTCTTTCAAAGTGTTGAAAGCGATGTCACATTCCGGATACCAAACGTAATTGACGTGCTTCTGGAGAAGGTTTGAAAGAGGCTTCGCGATCTTAGAAAAGTTCTCAACAAACCTTCGACAATAGCTTGCGAGACCGAGAAAGCTACGGAGTTGCTTCATGTTCTGAGGTGGTTCCCAATTCACAATTGCAGACACCTTCTCAGGATTCACCGCAATGCCCTTGGCAGAGATGATATGCCCAAGATAAAGAACCTCATCGAGCCAAAACTTGCACTTTGAGAACTTGGCATAGAACTGATGTTCCCTGAGCTTATTGAGCACCAAACGCAAGTGCTTGGCATGATCTTCCTTGTTCTTTGAAAAGACCAGAATGTCGTCAGATAGACCAAAACGAAGTCATTTGTGTAGGCGTTGAAGATGAAGTTCATCATGCGAGAGAAAGTCGGAGGAGCGTTGACGAGGCCAAAAGACATGATAGTGTATTCATATGAACCATAGCTTGCCCTGGAAGCCGTCTTGGGAATATCTTGCTCACGGATCCGAATCTGGTGATAACCCATACGGAGATCAAGCTTGGAGAATACTTGGGCACCTTTGAGTTGTTCGAACAGCTCGTTGATGTTGGGAAGTGGGTATTTGTTCTTGATAGTCTTCTTGTTCAATGGACGGTAGTCAACACAAAGTCGGTCCATTCCATCCTTCTTCTTCACAAAAAGAACTCCACAACCCCACGGAGAAGAACTAGGTCGGATAAGACCCATTCACTCTTGAATATCGAGTTGCTTCTTCAACTCCTTCAACTCTTCTGGTCCGAGCTTGTAAGGACGCTTGCAAACCGGTTCCGTGCCAGGCTCAAGATCGATGATGAATTCAACTGGCCGGTGCGGAGGCATTCCTGGAAGCTCTTCTGGAAAGACGTCTTGATATTTGCAAACGACTGGAATTTGCGAGATGGCATCCAGTTGACCCTTCTCATTGAGAAAAAACATACGGATTGTATCATCACGAGCGGCAAAGACAATTACATCCTCAGACGAATGAGTCAATTGAATCTGCCTGGTAGCACAATCAAGATGCGCCTTGTGCTTAGAAATCCAATCCATTCCAATAATAAGATCAATATCCAAGTTGCCAAGAACCACCGGAGAAGAAAGAAACTTGTAGTCGCCTAAAGTGATAGAGATATCGGGAGCAACCAAACTAGAAGTCAAAAGTTTGCTGGGAGAAACAACTTGCATGACTTTGGGCATGACCTCAGTATCAACATTGTGGTTCGATGCAAATGGGCATGACAAGAAAGAATGCGATGCACCAGTATCAAAAAGTACTTTTGCAGGAACATCGTTAACAGGAAGGTTACCCATGATGACATCTGACGAGTCCTCTGCCTGAGCTGCATTCATCAAGTTGACCTTGGCGTGCTTGGGGTTATGCTTGACCACAGCTGTACTTGCCGATCTCACAGGAGGAGGAGGGAGATGCCTCTGATTGAAGCACTTGTTGGCATAGTGACCCTTCTGTTGGCACTTGTTGCACGTGACCTCTGAAAGCGGACGGTGATACGGAGCACTCGATCTTGGAGCTTGAGACGAAGTCTTGTTCTAAAAGCCAGGGTTGGGTGGGTGGGAAGATCCACCGCCACCTTTGCTCTTCTGCTGATACGGCTGACGGAACGGAGGAGGAGGAAGCCAATACTTCTGCTGCTTAGCCACTTGAGTAGAGGAAGAAGGAGTAGCATTTCTGACTCGCTTCTTGGAAGCATCACACTTCAGTTGAGCAGCCTCTTGCTTCAATGCCATGTTGTAGAACTCATCGTACCTCAAGGGATCGAAGAGAACAAGAGCTAGCTGGATTTCTTCTCTGAGACCACCCCTGAACTGGTATATCATGCTCTTCTCGTCACGGACGTCCTACTTAGCAAAGCGGGCAAGCTTCTGAAACAACTTGTTGTAGTCATAGAACGACATAGAGCCTTGCTTCAGGTTGCGGAATTCCTCACGCTTGCTTTCAACCACACTCTAAGGAATATGATGAGCTTTGAAGTCTTGACGGAATTCATCCCAGGTAATCACACGGCCTCCTCTGGAATCCTTGTACTGTTGGAACCATTCTGCAGCTTGGTCTTTGAGTTGGAAGGAAGCGAACTTGACAAAGTCCTCAGGCCTGACGTTACTGCACTCGAAATGCTTGCACAAGTCCACAAGCCAATCGTCAGCATCAGTTGCCTCAACACAATTGCTGAAGGTCTTTGGCTGGTTAGCAAGGAACTGGTTGAGTGTAGTAAAGTGATTCTGATTGTTGCCTTGGTTGCCTTGGTTCGCTTGGTTGCGCTCTTGAAGAATTTGCATGATCAACCGCGTGTTTGCATTGGTAGCAGCCATCACAGCTTGCCATGCCTCCAGAGGAGGTGGTGGCGGCGGATCAGGATTCGGAGTTGTCCGCGTTGGAGGAGCCATCCTGAAGAGGTTGACATCCATTAGCACTTTGATCGATAAAATTGAAGCTGAATCAAACGGGTTGAAATTGCAACATATAGTCTTCACATCCGAACAAAATGAACGAATGCATTCCAATTGAAATGGTCACATATCCATAAATTGAGAAGCCACTTAGAATTTAGGTAGAGGAATAAATCAACAAGGTACGGAGCAAGAACGAATACTCGGTAAGAAATCCCAATCTCAAACCAAATATCCGTGGAAGAAAAGCTAGAGCTACAAGAATTCCCACCTATGAAACTCCCGAACCTTTCCGGTTATGCAATCAGGTGTTGGGGATACAGGGGAAGCATAATATCTCACCCAAATCTAGCAAATCCTACATCCAGCTGTATCCATCCTTCAACACATAACCGAGAAAAACTTCGGAAACCATCTACCTCAACCTTCGAAAAGCATCCGTTATACAAGTTGTGGCAATACTCCCGAACTCCCGCCCCAGTACTGGGTGGCGTCGAGGTTATCTCACCAACAACTGCATAAAAGAGATTTTCGATGTTGGCGAACTAATCTCAGGTATTCCAGAACTGCAACGATAAAATTGTGACGACAACACCTCGGAGCTCAACTCCCCGGGACACTGCCACAACCACTAAATGACAGGAGGCACCAAGAACAATGTTCTCGTCACAAATCCATCGGAACGATTCCAAGATACCCGCGTGATCCTTTTTTTTTGTGAAATTTGAGAGGAGAAGAGTCAAAACTCTACGTCAGGATGCCTTACCAGAGCGATGAAGGGACTGGGGAGTAAAAAAATTCCTAAACTCTCCGATATATAATTCCTAAATGACTCAAAACATTTTTTAGACTCAACAACGTCTGCTAAAAACGATCAAGCAGTGGGGGCTCCTAAGGTCGGGGAAGGCTCTAATTACCAACTTGTAACGCCCTCGATGCGGCTATATCTCCCACGTGTCGAAGAACGACTTAGAGGCATAACCGCATTGAAAGCAATGTCGCAAGTAAGGCAATCTTCACAACATCCCATGTAAATAGATAATAAAAGGGAAGGTACATAGTTGGCTTACACTCGCCACGTCACACAAAGGACATAAATAGCATTACATCAACCAATACAATCATGGTCTGACTATGGTACCAAAATAAAAGATCAACCCAACATGCGACACGGTCCCGATCGCCCCAACTGGGCACCACTACTGATCATCAGGGAAAGACACATAGTAACGGCGTGAGTCCTCATCGAACTCCCACTTGAGCTCAAGCGCATCATCTGGAACGGAGTCATTGGGCCCTACATCTGGTTTGGAAGTAATCTGTGAGCCACAGGGACTCAGCAATCTCGCACCCTCGCGATCAAGACTATTTAAGCTTATAGGTAAGGCAAGGTAAATATGTGGAGCTGCAGCAAGCGACTAGCGTATATGGTGGCTAACCTGTTCGCAAAAGAGAGCGAGAAGAGAAGGCAAAGCACGAACGAAGAACTAGAGAACAGACTATGGCAAGCATTACTCCAACACCGTGTTCACTTCCCGGACCCCGCCGAGAAGAGACCATCACGGTAACACACACAGTTGATTCATTTTAATTAAGTTAAGGTTCAAGTTATCTACAACCGGACATTAACAAATTCCCATCTGCCCATAACCACGGGCACGGCTTTCGAAAGTTCAAATCCCTGCAGGGGAGTCCCAACTTAGCCCATGATAAGCTCTCACGGTCAACGAAGGATAAACCTTCTCCCGAGACATTCCGATCAGACTCGGCATCCCGGTTCTACAAGACAACTCCGACAAGTCAAAACAAATCCAGCAACACCGCCCGAATGTGCCGACAAATCCCGATAGGAGCTGCACATATCTCGTTCTCAGGGCACACTCAGATGAGACATCCTACGAGTAAAACCAAACCTCAAGTTGCCCCGAGGTGGCCCCGCAGTCTGCTCGGTCGGACCAACACTCAGAGGAGCACTGGCCTGAGGGGGGGGGGTTTAAATAAGATGACCCTCGGGCTCCGGAAACCCAAGGGAAAAAGAGGCTAGGTGGCAAATGGTAAAACGAAGGTTGGGCATTGCTGGAGGAGTTTTATTCAAGGCGGACTGTCAAGGGGTTCCCATTATTACCCAACCGCGTAAGGAACGCAAAATCCGGGAACATAACACCGATATGACGGAAACTAGGGCGGCAAGAGTGGAACAAAACACTAGGCAAAAAGGCCGAGCCTTCCACCCTTTACCAAGTATATAGATGCATTAAGATAACAAGATAATATAGTGATATCCCAACAAGTAAATAATGTTCCAACAAGGAACGATCTCCAATCTTCACCTGCAACTAGCAACGCTATAAGAGGGGCTGAGCAAAGCGGTAACATAGCCAATCAACGGTTTGCTAGGACATGGTGGGTTAGAGGTTTGACATGGCAATTTGGGAGGCATGATAAGCAAGTGGTAGGTATCGTAGCATAGGCATAGCAAAAGAGCGAGCATCTAGCAAAGCAAAGATAGAAATGATTTCGAGGGTATGATCATCTTGCCTGCAAAGTTGTCAGAGTTGACTGGATCCTCGAAAGCAAACTCAACAGGCTCCTCCTTAGCGAACTCGTCTTCCGGCTCTACCCAAACAAGACAAACAAGCAAAAGTAACACAATCAACCACGTGCAAAGCTCAAACAACATGATGCAAACATGGTATGCTATGCGGGATGCGATATGTGATGCATATGCAAGATTTGACAAGGAATGAATGAACCTGGCCTCAACTTGGAATTCCAAGTGTGCCACTGGAAAGATGAGGTGATTTTGGTTCAAATCGATATAAAGATCGCCGGAATCGGATGCACGGTTTGGAAATGGCAAGAAAAACAAATATGGCACCGGTCTGCGATAAACAGCAAGTAGCCATCTAAATGCAACAAGATAATTATACTACAGCACTCACACATGGCAAAAAAATACATGGAAGGGATCCACTCATAATGCTTGACAAAAGATGAACACTGAGATACGGCCAATTCATCCATTAACAGGTTCAAACAAGCATGGCAAAAGTGCAATTGGTAAACAGATTTCAGACTTAGTGAAATTAACACTAGTCTGGAATTCCAGATCAGGTAGCCCACTTTGAAGCATGAAAACTAGATGCTACAGGAACTTAACATGGCAAAGAAAGGCATGGCATGGAGATACTCAAAGAGCTTAAGAAAAGTCCCTTAGTGACCTTGAGCCAAAAGGGATCAGAAAATACAATTGAAAGCATGTGAATATGGCAAAAACATAATCAGATCTCAGACTTAGAGAAAAACTGGAGCATGCAAATCTGTTAACAAGTAGGCATGTTCACGAGCTCGATGCACTCACCAAAGAGCATGTCATGACAATATAAGCATACACCCATCAGGAATACACATTATATAAGGTAGACATGGCAAGAACAACAACATAGCAGGCATGGATCAACTACAACATCCTCGGCAAAATGGCTAACAAGTAGACGATCTGCCCAGATTCACGAAATAGCAAAAGTAGAGCTCGATTTCCTCAAGCTAGTTTGCTCCATAATTGCAAACAAAGACATGGACGGATAGAGCACCACAAGATTAACAAATCATCCTTACTTCTCATCCTCAAACGAGGCATGGATCACTAGGAAACAACATGAACATATGGCATATTGATAAGAACAGATCAAGGACTTGGTGAAATTGCTAAGTCCCTGAAATGAGCATTAACGAATGCACCACTTTGCAAGCTTGTGCTAGTCACCACACATATCACAAAAATACATGGATAGCACCTCTGGAAAGATGGCAAAGCATATAACAAAACTCATGTAGAGCTCATGAGCATATCATGCACACAATAATCATGGCAAAAATGACAAACAGCTATTTGGTGCAGCAGATCTGACAACTAACTCAAATAGCTCTCTTCCAACAGCATTTCGGGCATCAAGATGAACTCAAATGAAAATGATGCAATGAGATGAAATGATTTACTCTCTGAGGCGAACATTTTGATATGCTACATGTCCAAAATGGATCTACGGATGCAAAGTTACGGCACGATGAAATATGCAATTTATCTAGGGTTTCGGGCAAGATTAGGTCAACCTCAGATCCAGATCTGGATCGGTTCATTGTAGACGCACGGTTCCTGAAGTTCGTCGGCCGGAGATGGGGGTCGCTGGAGAGGAACCGGGCATCGCCGGAGGAAGGAGAGGCGACGGGCGGCGGGGGCAGAGATGCCGGACGGCGAGGAGGGCTGAACGACGCGGTCGCCGGCGCAGGGAACGGCGCTCGCCGGCAGAACGGGAGGCGGCGGCCACGGCGGTCGTCGCTGGAGATGGCGTGCGGCGGCCCCGGGTGGCCGGACTCGGGGAAGGAGGGCGGCGCGCGGCAGGAGCTCGATCTGCCCGGGCGCGGCGCGGGCGGGCTTGCTCCGGGCCGGCGTGCCTGGCGGCGGGGAAGTGGGCGCGGCGCCACTTGGCATGCTGCGATTCGCTGCGGGCGGCGGTGGACGCTGTCCGGCGGCCGGCGGACGTGTCTGGCTGCGCGGAGAGGGGTGGATCTAGGGTTTCGGGGGAAGAAGGAAACGTGAATTTCGGAGGGGGGCTATATATAGACATAGGAGGAGCTAGGAGAGTCCAAATGAGGTGCGGTTTTCGGCCACGCGATCGTGATCGAATACTCTAGATGATGGAGAGGGTTTTGGTGGGTTTTGAGCCAAATTGGAAGGGTGTTGGGTTGCAACACACACGAGGCCTTCTCGGTCCCTCGGTTAACCGTTGCAGCATCAAACGAAGTCCAAATGGTACGAAACTTGACAGGCGGTCTACCGGTAGTAAACCAAGGCCGCTTGGCAAGTCTCGGTCCAATCCAGAAATGTTTAATCCCCACACATGAAAAGAAGGTAGAAAGGACCACCGGAGGAGATAGAAGTGTCGGAATGCAAAACGGACAACGGGGAAAATGCTCGGATGCATGAGACGAACATGTATGCAAATGCAATGCACATGATGACATGATATGAGATGCATGACAACGACAACAACACACGGAGACAAAAACCCGAAACCGAGGAAAATAAAATAACTTAGCGCCGGAAACGGCAAGAGTTGGAGTACATATTAGGTAAATTACATCCGGGGTGTTACAGCCCTTCCACCATAGTCCTCGATAATATTGTAGTGGTGCTTAGGCGAAGCCCTGCGACAGTAGAACATCAAGATCGTCACCACGCCGTCGTGCTGACGAAACACTTCCCCGACACTTTGCTGGATCGGAGTCCGGGGATCGTCATCGAGCTGAACGTGTGCTAGAACTCGGAGGTGCCGTAGTTTCGGTGATTGATCCGTCGGGCCATGAAGACGTACGACTACATCAACCGCGTTATCATAACTCTTCCAATGTCGGTCTACGAGGGTACGTAGATCACACTCTCCCCTCTCGTTGCTATGCATCACCATGATCTTGCGTGTGCGTAGGAAAATTTTGAAATTACTACGTTCACCAACAGTTTTTACATGCCAGGTAAGTTTCTGGTCAGTAACTTTGGGAGGTTACTGAGGTCAAATGGCTGGGAGTTGGAGGCTGTGCTTTGGAGGTTAGCCATGAGTTACTAAGGTGAAGATGCACAAGAAAAACCAGGCACAATGGAGCAAGTAAAATGGTAGTTGCTGTAGAAACCACCATTTCTGTCCAGAATAGAAAATATTTTCTGTAGCAAAAATATTCCAAAAGTGATGAAATATTTTTTCTCAGAAAGGTGCTCTAGGGTTCAAAGAATATTTGTGAATTATCTCAGATTTTTCTGAGCCATAAAAATTAGGGTTGCTTTGGAGCATAGTGATCTAGCTAGGTTTTTGAGAGAGAAATGAATATTTTTCATTTAAGAAAAACATTCCAAAGATTATTTTGGGGTGGATCAGAAGGGGAATGATGCTAAGAGAGGGAAATGAAGCACTTGGGTGAAAGCCAAGGGTACCCAAGGGTTTAAGTCCATATGAAAAGATTCAAAAACTCCAAGTTTCAAATTGAATCCAAAAGAAAAATCAAGCAAATGAGAGAGGGCAAAAACCAGGCTGTCACATCCCCAAGCTTAGGCTCTTGCCACTCCTTATTCCATAGTCCATCGAATCTTTACCCAAAACTTGAAAACTTCACAACACAAAACTTAACAGAAAACTCGTAAGCTCCGTTAGTATAAGAAAATAAATCACCACTTAGGTACTGTTGTGAACTCATTCTTTATTTATATTGGTGTAATATCTACTGTATTCCAACTTCTCTATGGTTCACACCCTCCGATACTACTCATAGATTCATCAAAATAAGGAAACAACACATAGAAAACAGAATCTGTCAAAAACAGAACAATCTGTAGTAATCTGTATCAAACGTATACTTCTGGAACTCATAAAATTCTCAAATAAATTGGTGGACCTGAGGAATTTGTCTATTAATCATATTCAAAAATAATTAACTAACTATCACTCTCCATAAAAAAATGGCAGCAAATCTCGTGAGCGCTAAAGTTTCTGTTTTTTACAGCAAGATTGCAAAGACTTTCCCCAAGTCTTCCCAAAGGTTCTACTTGGCACAAACACTAATTAAAAGCATAAAACCACATCTAAACAGAGTCTAGGTGAATTATTTATTACTAAGCAGGAGCAAAAATCAAGGAACAAAAATAAAATTGGGTTGCCTCCCAACAAGCGCTATCGTTTAACGCCCCTAGCTAGGCATGATGATTTCAATGATGCTCACATAAAGATAAGAATTGTAACATAAAGAGAGCATCATGAAGAATATGACTAGCAAATTTAAGTCTAACCCACTTCCTATGCATAGGGATTTTGTGAGGAAACAACTTGTGGGAACCATAATCAACTAGCATACGAGGGCAAAACAAGCATAACCTGAAAACTTTAAGCACATAGAGAGGAAACTTGATATTATTGCAATTCCTACAAGCATATGTTCCTCCCTCATAGTAATTTTCAGTAGCATCATGAATGAATTCAACAATATAACCAGCACCTAAAGCATTCTTTTCATGATCTACAAGCATAGAAAATTTACTACTCTCCACATAAGCAAGATTCTTCTCATTCGGAATAATGGGAGTATCATAAGAAACTCGAATACTATAAATTGTTTCCTCATTAAAAGAGTAAGGTTCAGAAAAAGGGTAATCATAATCATGACAAGTTTTAATATAATCATCACCGCTTTTTATAGCATAAGTATCATCACAATAATCATCATAAGTAGCAACTTTGTTCTCATCATACTCGATTGAAACCTCTTCCAAGATAGTGGAATCATTACTTCCAAAAGTTGACACTCTTCCAAACCCACTTTCATCAATATAATCATCATAAGTAGGAGGCATGCTATCATCATAAAAAATTTGCATATCAAAACTTGGGAGGCTAGAAATATCATCTTCATTAAACATAGCATCCCCAAGCTTGGGACAAACATTAATAGCAGCAAATATATTCTCAAACATGTTATCCTCATCAAACATAGCATCCCCAAGCTTGGACCTTTTCATATCATAAGCATAATCACTCTCATCATTAATAGTATGGATAGCACCAATAGTATAGCAATTATCATCATCACAATGAGTAATAGGGGCAACGTCATTTGGGAGGGATACCTTTTCACCTTTGCTCCTTCGTCTTTTCTTTTTCTTCTTCACATTATGTGTGGGTTCAATACTCTTTTTGGAGCTCCTTATTGATGAGATTGTTTGATTAGAAGGCTCCTCCTTGTTACCTGATTCATCATAAGAAATAATAAGAGGATATTGGGAAGCCTCTTCCCTTTCATTAGTATTCTCTTCATCCTCTATTTATTTTCTTTTCTTTATGTAATTGGCAGTATAAGGATTTTCAATGCAATTCACCGCACAATACATAAAAATTTATTCTAGATCAATATCGAGGAATTTCTCAAGGTTATATTCTAGAATATGCTTAGTTATACGTTTCATTTATTCATAACCCAAAAGCAAACTAAGTTCATTATGATGTGCAAGGGAAATAAAATCATCACAAATTTTGGACACGATACGATCATGGAACAATTTGCACCGGAGATTTAAATGACCATGTTCATTGCAAAGTTCACAAGTATGGCGAAGGAATTTTTAATTTTCAGCACAAAAATTTAGCCTCTCTTGCAACCATTTAGTTTCCAAATACTTATGCCTCTTGCAAAATCTATTTTCCCTAATTGGTGTGTACTTGCAGGCTCTATATATTCCACAAAAGTTGACATGCTTATAAGAGACATTTTCATCATGACTAGTGCAATCATCATTAGTACTATGTATATTCAAGGAGTTCATACTAACAACATTGCAATAATGCTCATCATTCATAGATTTAGTGCCAAACATTTTATAGACTTCTTCTTCTAGCATTTGAGCAAAATTTTCCTTTCCATCATTCTCACGAAAGATATTTAAAAGATGAAGCGTATGAGGCAAACTCAATTCCATTTTTTGTAGTTTTCTTTTATAAACTAAACTAGTGCTAAAACAAGAAACAAAAAGATTCGATTGCAAGATCTAAAGATATACCTTCAAGCGCTAACCTCCCCCGCAACGGCGCCAGAAAAGAGCTTGATGTCTACTACACAACCTTCTTCTTGTAGACGTTGTTGGGCCTCCAAGTGCAGAGGTTTGTAGGACAGTAGAAAATTTCCCTCAAGTGGATGACCTAAGGTTTATCAATCCATGGGAGGCATAGGATGAAGATGGTCTCTCTCAAGCAACCCTGCAACCAAATAACAAAGAGTCTCTTGTGTCCCCAACACACCCAATACAATGGTAAATTGTATAGGTGCACTAGTTCGGCGAAGAGATGGTGATACAAGTGCAATATGGATAGTAGATAATGGTTTTGTAATCTGAAAATATAAAAACAGCAAGGTAACAAGCGATAAAAGTAAGCATAAACGGTATTGCAATGTGTTGAAACAAGGCCTAGGGTTCATACTTTCACTAGTGCAAGTCCTCTAAACAATAATAACATAATTGGATCATATAACTATCCCTCAACATGCAACAAAGAGTCACTCCAAAGTCACTAATAGTGGAGAACAAACGAAGAGATTATGGTAGGGGTACGAAACCACCTCAAAGTTATTCTTTCCATTCGATCTATTATAGAGTTCGTACTAGAATAACACCTTAAGACACAAATCAACCAAAACCCTAATGTCACCTAGATACTCCAATGTCACCTCAAGTATCCGTGGGTCTTATCATATGATATGCATCACACAATCTCATATTCATCTATTCAAGCAACACAAAGAACTTCAAAGAGTGCCCCAAAGTTTCTACCGGAGAGTGAAGACGAAAACGTGTGCCAACCCCTATGCATAAGTTCACGAGGTCATGGAACTCGCAAGTTGATCACCAAAATATACATCAAGTGGATCACATGATATCCCATTGTCACCATAGATAAGCACATGCAAGACATACATCAAGTGTTCTCAAATCCTTAAAGACTCAATCTGATAAGATAACTTCAAAGGGAAAACTCAATCCATCACAAGAGAGTAGAGGGGGAGAAACATCATAAGATCCAACTATAATAGCGAAGCTCGCGATACATCAAGATCGTACCACCTCAAGAACACGAGAGAGAGAGAGAGAGATCAAACACATAGCTACTGGTACATACCCTCAGCCCCGAGGGTGGACTACTCCCTCCTCGTCATGGAGAGCGTCGGGATGATGAAGATGGCCACCGGAGAGGGATTCCCCCCTTCGGCAGGGTGCCGGAACGGGTCTAGATTTGTTTTTGGTGGCTACGGAGGCTTCTGGCGGCGGAACCCCTGATCTATTCTGTCCCCCGATGTTTTTAGGGTATATGGACATATATAGGTGAAAGAAGTCGGTCAGGGGAGCCACGAGGGGACCACGAGGGTGGGGGCGTGCCCAGGGGGTAGGCCGCGCCTCCCTACCTCGTGGTCACCTTGAAGCTTCCCTGATGTCTACTCCAAGTCTCCTGGATTGCTTCTGTTCCAAAAATAACTCTCCCGAAGGTTTTATTCCGTTTGGACTCCATTTGATATTCCTTTTCTTCGAAACACTGAAATAGGCAAGAAAACAACAATTTGGGCTGGGATCCCAGTTAACAGGTTAGTCCCAAAAATAATATAAAAGTGTATAATAAATCCCATAAACATCCAAAACAGATATAATAATAGCATGGAACAATAAAAAATTATAGATACGTTGGAGACGTATCACGCCGCCGGGGCCATCATCGTCACCACAATCTACACCAACAACTTCACCGCCATCATCACCAACTCTTCCCCCCTCTATGCAGTGGTGTAACCCCTATTTTACCTGTTGTAATCTCTACTTAAACATGGTGCTTAACACTATATATTATTTCCCAATGATGTATGGCTATCCTATGATGTTTGAGTAGATCCTTTTGTCCTATGGGTTAATTGATGATCGTGATTGGTTTGAGTTGCATGTTTTATTATTGGTGCTGTCCAATGGTGCTCTCCGTGTTGCGCAAGCGTGAGGGATCCCCGCTGTAGGGTTTGCAATATGCTCATGATTTGCTTATGGTGGGTGGCGTGAGTGATAGAAACACAGACCCGAGTAAGTAGGTTGTTTGTGTATGGGAATAAAGAGGACCTGATGCCTTATAATACTATGGTTGGGTTTTACGTACCTTAATGATCTTTAGTAGTTGCGGATTCTTGCTAGAGTTCCAATCATAAGTGCATATGACCCAAGAAGAGAAAGTATGTTAGCTTATGCCTCTCCCTCAAATAAAATTACAATAATGATTACCGGTCTAGTTATCGATTGCCAGGGACAAATAACCTATACTAAAACTAATTTAGGTGTGTCTTTATCTAAAAAGCCCCTAGCTTTTATTTACATGCTCTTTATTATCTTGCAAACCTATACTATCGCACCTACAAAGTACTTCTAGTTTCATACTTGTTTTAGGTAAAGCGAACGTTAAGCGTGCGTAGAGTTGTATCGGTGGTCGATAGAACTTGAGGGAATATTTGTTCTACCTTTAGCTCCTCATTTGGTTCGACACTCTTACTTATCGAAAGAGGCTACAATTGATCCCCTATACTTGTGGGTTATCAAGACCTTTTTCTGGCGCCGTTGCCGGGGAGTTATAGCATGGGGTGAATATTCTCGTGTGTGCTTGTTTGATTTATCACTAAGTAATTTTTATTTGCTGTTCTAAGTTGTTCTCTATCTTTAGTTATGGTTATGGAACACGAAATCCCCAAAAAATTAGGTTTACTTGCTACTCATGGAGATGGGGAACCTCCTAAAACCCTCGATGCTCATTATGTGAAAGAGATTATGTACTACTTTGATAATCCTGAGAAAACCCCATTCAACTTTATAATGGGAGTAACGTTGGATCAACGTGAATACTTTAGGCATTATCGCTTGACTCAAAAAGGGAAACTATTATGGGATCAAATTTATATGTTGCATTGGTATGCTCGGCAACTATGCTTGAGATATGATTATACTTGTTGCTCTAGGATGAAGGCCCCACACCTTCCCTTTTCATGTGAATTTAATGATGATGAAACCTTGGCTTCTTATGCTAACGGTATATATGATTATTATGATGTGGAACAAATAGAACAATTCATTGCTTTTATGGGTGCTTATGAAATTGAATCTTTGTTTAAAGAGTTTGAAGATTTTGATGATTCAGTTTTTAGACCTGAAAATTTAGCTATCCTTAAATATTGATCCCCTATACTTGTGGGTTATCAAGACCTTGGGATCCGGGTGGATTCATTACTTGAGCACTATATGCCTAGCTTAATGGCTTTAAAAAAAGTGCTACCAAGGAGACAACCCAGAAGTTTTAGATAGTCATTTACTTCTGTTGAGTGCTTTTATAGAGTTTAAAAACAAAAAAAATAAAGAGGGGAAGCCAAAACTTTTCAAAAAGGAAAGTGAAAGTGAGAGAGACAAGCATTGTTGAAGTGGGGGAGCTCCTTGAACTTTGTTCATGCTCACAAAAACTTTGTGAATCTTGATTACAGAAAATTTTCAACAAAAATAATTATCCCCTTGCACAATTCCATTGTATTATAAAAATAATGTGCCAAAGTTTGCCTTTAGGATGTTTACATTGCTTGTTGGTTTGTGCGGTGCAGAACAGAAACTTTGTCTGTAGTGCGCGATTTTACATTTTTTGCTGGAACGTCAAACGGTTCTGAAACTTTTTGCACTGTCTTTATATACAATTTTTTTTCCTAATTTTTGCAGAATTGTTGTAGTACCATATATATGGTGAATGTTCAGATTACTACAGACTGTCCTGTTTAAGACAGATTCTGTTTTTGATGCATAGTTTGCTTGTTTTGATGAATCTATCAATTTATATCAGTGGATTAAGCCATGGAAAAGTTATGTTACAGTAGCTACAATGCAAAACAAAATATGAATTGGTTTGCAACAGTACTTAGAGTAATGATTTGCTTTATTATACTAACGGGTCTTACCGAACTTTCCGTTAATTTTTGTGTGATTGAAGTTTTCAAGTTTTGAGAGAGATCACGATGGATGAAGGAATAAGGAGTGGCAACAGCCTAAGCTTGGGGATGCCCGAGGCACCCCAAGGAAATATTCAAGGACTCCCAAGCAACCAAGCTTGGGGATGCCCCGGAAGGCATCCCCTCTTTCTTCTAACAATCATCGGTAATTTTACTTGGAGCTATATTTTTATTCGTCACATGATATGCATAAATCTTGGAGAATCTTTTGCATTTAGTTTTCACTTTTCTTTGATGCACCATGCTGGTATGAGATAGTCCATGGTTGATTTATAGAATGCTCTTTGCACTTCACTTATATCTTTTGAGTATGGCTTTATAGAATGCTTCATGTGCTTCACTTATATCATTTGAAGTTTGGATTGCCTGTTTCTCTTCACATAGAAAACCTCCATTTGTAGAATGCTCTTTTGCTTCACTTATATTTGTTAGAGCATGGGCATATCTTTTGTAGAAAGAATTAAAATTCTCTTGCTTCACTTATATCTATTTAGAGAGAGGACATGAATTGGTCATTCACATGGTTAGTCATAAAATCCTACATAAAACTTGTAAATCACCGAATATGATATGTTTGATTCCTTGCAATAGTTTTGCGATATAAAGATGGTGATATTAGAGTCATGCTAGTGGGTAGTTGTGGATTGTAGAAATACTTGTGTTGAAGTTTGTGATTCCCGTAGCATGCACGTATAGTGAACCGTTATGTAACGAAGTTGGAGCATGAGGGATTTATTGATTGTCTTCCTTATGAATGGCGGTCGGGGATGAGCGATGGTATTTTCCTACCAATCTATCCCCCTAGGAGAATGCGCGTAGTACTTTGTTTCGATGACTAATAGACTTTTGCAATAAGTATGTGAGTTCTTTATGACTAATGTTGAGTCCATGGATTATACGCACTCTCACCCTTCCATCATTGCTAGCCTCTTCGGTACCGTGCATTGCCCTTTCTCACCTTGAGAGTCGGTGCAAACTTCGCTGGTGCATCCAAACCCCATGATATGATACGCTCTATCACACTTAAGCCTCCTTATATCTTCCTCAAAACAGCCACCATACCTACCTATCATGGCATTTCCATAGCCATTCCGAGATATATTGCCATGCAACTTCCATCATCATCATATACATGACTTGAGCATTCATTGTCATATTGCTTTGCATGATCGTAAGATAGCTAGCATGATGTTTTCATGGCTTGTCCGTTTTTTGATGTCATTGCTATGCTAGATCATTGCACATCCCGGTACACCATTGGAGGCATTCATATAGAGTCATATCTTTGTTCTAGTATCGAGTTGTAATATTGAGTTGTAAGTAAATAAAAGTGTGATGATCATCATTATTTGAGCATTGCCCCAAGAAAAAAAAGAGAGGCCAAAGAAGCCTAAATAAAAAAGGGGCCAAAGAAGCCCGCCAAAAAAGGGGGCAATGTTACTATCCTTTTACCACACTTGTGCTTCAAAGTAGCACCAAGTTCTTCATATAGAGAGTCTCTTGAGTTATCACTTTTATATACTAGTGGGAATTTTCATTATAGAACTTGGCTTGTATATTCCGATGATGGGCTTCCTCAAATGCTCGAGGTCTTCATGAGCAAGCAAGTTGGATGCACACCCACTTAGTTTTAGTTTGAGCTTTCATACACTTATAGTTCTTAGTGCATCCGTTGCATGGCAATCCCTACTCCTCACATTGACATCAATTGATGGGCATCTCCATAGCCCATTGATTAGCCGCGTCGATGTGAGACTTGTTGGGGAACGTAGTAATTTCAAAAGTTTCCTACGCGCACGCAAGATCATGGTGATGCATAGCAATGAGAGGGGAGAGTGTTGTCCACGTACCCTCGTAGACCGTAAGCGGAAGCGTTATGAGAACGTGGTTGATGTAGTCTTACGTGTTCACGATCCGACCGATCAAAGTACCGAACGTACGGCACCTCCGAGTTCAGCACACGTTTAGCTCGGTGACATCCCACAAAATCCGATCCAGCAGAGCTTCGAGGGAGAGTTCCATCAACACGATGGCGTGATGACGACGATGATGATGCTACCAATGCAGGGCTTCGCCTAAGCACCGCTACGATATGACCGAGGTGGATTATGGTGGAGGGGGGCACCGCACACGGCTAAAAGATCAATGGTCAACTTGTGTGTCCTAGGGTCCCCCTCCCCACGTATATAAAGGAGGGAGGGGAGGCCGGCCGGCCTCTCTAGGTGCGCCAAAGGGGGGAGGAATCCTCCTCCTAGTAGGAGTAGGATTCCTCCTTTCCTAGTCCTACTAGGAGGGGGAAGGAAGGAGAGGGGGAGTAGAAGGAAAGAGGGGGCGCAGCCCCTCCCCTAGTCCAATTCGGACTAGGCCCATGGGGGGCGCGCGGCCAACCCTCGTGGCTTCTCCTCCTTTTCCCTTAAAGCCTACTAAGGCCCATATGTACTCCCGTATTCCCGTAACTCCTCCGGTACTCCAAAAAATACCGGGATCACTCGGAACCTTTCAGATGTCCGAATATAGCCTTCCAATATATCGATCTTTATGGCTCGATCATTTCGAGTCTCCTTGTCATGTCCCTGATCTCATCCGGGACTCCGAACAACCTTCGGTACATCAAAACACATAAACTCATAATACCGATCGTCACCGAACGTTAAGCGTGCGGACCCTACGGGTTCGAGAACTATGTATACATGACCGAGACTCATTTCCGGTCAATAACCAATAGCAGAACCTGGATGCTCATATTGGCTCCTACATAGTCTATGAAGATTTTTGTCGGTCAAACGGCATAACAATATATGTTGTTCCCTTTGTCTTCGGTATGTTTACTTGCACGAGATTCGATCGTTGATATCTCAATACCTAGTTCAATCTCGTTACCGGCAAGTCCCTTTACTCGTTCCGTAATGCATCATCCTACAACTAACTCATTAGTTACATTGCTTGCAAGGCTTATAGTGATGTGCATTACTGAGAGGGCCCATAGATACCTCTCCGACAATCGGAGTGACAAATCCTAATCTTGATCTATGCCAACTCAACAAGTACCATCGGAGACACCTGTAGAGCACCTTTATAATCACCCAGTTACGTTGTGACGTTTGGTAGCACACAAAGTGTTCCTTCGGTATTCGGGAGTTGCATAATCTCATAGTCTGAGGAACATGTATAAGTCATGAAGAAAGCAGTAGCAACAAACTAAATGATCATTGTGCTAGGCTAACGGAATGGGTCAAGTCAATCACATCATTCTCTAATGATGTGATCCCGTTAATCAAATGACAACTCATGTCTATGGCTAGGAAACTTAACCATCTTTGATTCAACGAGCTAGTCAAGTAGAGCCAAACTAGTGACACTCTGTTTGTCTATGTATTCACACATGTACTAAGTTTTCGGTTAATACAATTCTAGCATGAATAATAAACATTTATCATGATATAAGGAAATATAAATAACAACTTTATTATTGCCTCTAGGGCATATTTCCTTCAAGACTTTCTTCCTTTTTGTCTTCTCCACACAACCTCCATCATCATATTCTATTCCACCTATAGTGCTATGTCCATGTATCACGCTCATGTATTGCGCAAAAGTTGAAAAGGTTTGAGAACGTCAAAAGTATGAAACAATTGCTTGGCTTGTCATCGGGGTTGTGCATGATTTGAATATTTTGTGTGAGGAAAATGGAGCTTAGCCAGACTATATGATTTTGTAGGGATAACTTTCTTTGGCCATGTTATTTTGAAAAGACATGATTGCTTTATTAGTATGCTTGAAGTATTATTATCTTAATGTCAAATGATAGACTGTTGCTTTGAATCACTCGTGTCTTAATATTCATGCCATGATTAGATTACATGATCAAGATTATGCTAGGTAGCATTCCACATCAAAAATTATCTTTTTTATCATTTACCTACTCGAGGACGAGCAAGAATTAAGCTTGGGGATGCTGATATGTCTCCGTCGTATCTATAATTTTTGATTGTCCCATGCCAATATTATACAACTTTCATATACTTTTGGCAACTTTTTATACTATTTTAGGGACTAACATATTGATTCAGTGCCCAGTCCCAGTTCCTGTTTGTTGCATGTTTTTTGTTTCGCAGTAAATCCATATCAAACGGAGTCCAAACGGGATAAAAACTGACGAAGATTTTTTTGGAATATATGTGAATTTTGGGAAGTGAAATCAACGCGAGACGATGCTCGAGGAGCCCACGAGGCAGGGGTCGCGCCCCTGACCCTCGTGGACACCCCGTAAGGCGGTTGGTGGCTTGGTGCCCTTCTTTCGCCGTAAGAAAGCTAATATCCGAATAAAAATCATGTCCAAATTCAGCCCAATCGGAGTTACGGGTCTCCGGGAATATAAGAAACGGTGAAAGGGCAGAATCTGCAACGCAGAAACAGAGAGAGACAGAGAGAAATATCCAATCTCGGAGGGGCTCTCGCCCCTCCCATGCCATGGAGACCAAGGACCAGAGGAGAAACCCTTCTTCCATCTAGGGAGAAGGTCAAGGAAGAAGAAGAAGAAGAAGGGGGGCTCTCTCCCCTCTCTCCCGGTGGCGCCGGAACGCCGTCGAGGCCATCATCGTCACCGCAATCTACACCAACAACTTCACCGCCGTCATCACCAACTCTTCCACACTCTATGCAGCGGTGTAACCCGTCTTTTACCTGCTGTAATCTCTACTTAAACATGGTGCTTAACACTATATATTATTTCCCAATGATGTATGGCTATCCTATGATGTTTGGGTAGATCCGTTTTGTCCTATGGGTTAATTGATGATCATGATTGGTTTGAGTTGCATGTTTTATTATTGGTGCTTTCCTATAGTGCTCTCCGTGTCGCGCAACCGTGATGGATACCCGCTGTAGGGTTTGCAATATGTTCATGATTTTCTTATGGTGGGTGGAGTGAGTGATAGAAACACAGGCCCGAGTAAGTAGGTTGTTTACGTATGTGAATAAAGAGAACTTGATGCCTTATAATGCTATGGTTGGGTTTTACCTTAATGATCTTCAGTAGTTGCGGATGCTTGCTAGAGTTCCAATCATAAGTGCATATGATCCAAGAAGAGAAAGTATGTTAGCTTATGCCCCTCCCTCAATTAAAATTGCAATAATGATTACCGGTCTAGTTATCGATTGCCTAGGGACAAATAACTTTCTTGTGACAAAAAGCTCTCTACTGAAACTAATTTAGTTGTGTCTTTATCTAAACAGTCCCTAGCTTTTATTCACATGCTCTTTATTATCTTGCAAACCTATCCTATCACAACTACAAAGTACTTCTAGTTTCATACTTATTTTAGGTAAAGCGAACATTAAGCGTGCGTAGAATTGTATCGGTGGTCGATAGAACTTGAGGGAATATTTGTTCTACCTTTAGCTCCTCATTGGGTTTGACACTCTTACTTATCGAAAGAGGCTACAATTGATCCCCTATACTTGTGGGTTATCAGTGTCTCGGCACGACGAACTGTAGCTGAGGGAGTCCTGGATTAGGGGGTGTTTGGGTAGCCGGACTATACCTTCAGCCGGACTCCTGGACTATGAAGATACAAGATTGAAGACTTCGTCCCATGTCCGGATGGGACTTTCCTTGGCGTGGAAGGCAAGCTTGGCGATGCGGATATTCAAGATCTCCTACCATTGTAACCGACTCTATGTAACCCTAACCCTATCCGGTGTCTATATAAACCGGAGGGTTGTAGTCCGTAGGCAATCGTCTACATATACAACAACCATACCATAGGCTAGCTTCTAGGGTTTTAGCCTCCTTGATCTCGTGGTAGATCTACTCTTGTACTACCCATATCATCAATATTAATCAAGCAGGACGTAGGGTTTTACCTCCATCAAGAGGGCCCGAACCTGGGTAAAACATCGTGTTCCCTGCCTCCTGTTACCATCCGGCCTAGACGCACAGTTTGGGACCCCCTACCCGAGATCCGCCGGTTTTGACACCGACATTGGTGCTTTCATTGAGAGTTCCTCTGTGTCATCGCCGTTAGGCCTAATGGCTCCTTTGATCATCAACAATGATACGGTCTAGGGTGAGACTTTTCTCCCCGGACAGATCTTCGTCTTCGGCGGCTTCGCTCTGCGGGCCAATTCGCTCGGCCACCTGGAGCAGATCGAAAGCTACGCCCCTGGCCATCAAGTCAGGTTTGGAAGCTTAAACTACACAGCTGACATCCGCGGAGACTTGATCTTCGACGGGCTCGAGCCACGGCCAAGCGCGCCGCACTATCTCGAGGGGCATGATCTAGCTCTGCCCCCGGACAGTGTCCTGGAGGCCACACACGCATCAGTTCCGACCCCTAACTCGGAGCCTATTGCGCCAATCGAGGATGAGCGGTTGGACGTCACCTCGGGGGCTGCGATCCCAAAAGCTATCGAGCCGAACGCTAGCCCCGCACTCTGCACGACCCGTGACTCCGAGGATCCGGACTCCTCCCCGGACTCCGACCCCCCCGCGCCCCTGCCGATCGAATCCGATTGGGCGCTGATAATGGAGTTCACCGCCGCAGACATCTTTCAACATTCGCCTTTTGGCGACATCCTGAATTCTCTTAAGTCTCTCTCTTTATCAGGAGAGCCCTGGCCGGACTACGGTCAGCGAGGGTGGGATGCGGACGATGAGGAAATTCAAAGCCCACCCACCACCCACTTGGTAGCCACTGTCGACAATTTAAACGACGTGCTCAACTTCGACTCCGGAGACATCGACAGCATGGATGATGATGCAGGAGATACCGACGAACCAACGCCCATAGGGCATTGGACAGCCACCTCATCTCACGATGTGTACATGGTGGATACCCCTAAAGGAAGCGACAACGAGAAAAAAGGGGATGGGACGGGAGATCGACCCCCCGAAAAGCAATCAAAGCGTCGGCGTAAACGCCGACCCAAGCCCCGCCTCGACAAAAACCCAGCCATAGAACAGGACGAGCCGGTAGACGACGAGAAGGCCTTAGAGCAACCGTCCGAACAGGGCAACACAGATAGAGAAACCGAACATCCCTCCTCCGGCAAAAACGGCATTCCGGACGACCTCACGCCAGATAAACCTATGGAGCAGAAGAATCTCCACGAGAGGCTCGTTGCAACTGCACGCAGCCTAAAAAAGAAGAAGCGGAAGCTAAAAACAGTGGAAGATGCACTCCGGATTAGATGGAGCAAAGTAATCAGTACCGCAGATAAATACGGTGACAGTCGCCGCACTAAAAGCTATCCAAAAATAAAGCTACTGCCTGAATTCAACGAAGAGGCCCTAGAGCCCTCGCATTCAAAAAATGAGAAAGCCACACGGTCGGATAGACGACCCCATAAAGCGGCAAGCGGCGCCGCACCTAAATCGGCATGCGACCCACTTAAGGATTCGCATCATGGCCCAGTCAGGTCCATTTATGGGCCAAGAAAGCAAGCTCTTGTAAGCAACGGTATGAAGCCATCATCAGAATCCGGCACACCCAAATACAGGGGCGCCGCACACCCCCTATGTTTCACCGATGAGGTCCTGGACTATGAATTTCCAGAGGGATTCAAACCCGTAAACATAGAGGCATATGATGGAACAACAGACCCTGGAGTCTGGATCGAGGATTATATCCTCCACATACACATGGCTAGAGGAGATGATCTCCACGCCATAAAATATTTACCCCTTAAGCTTAAAGGGCCAGCCCGGCATTGGCTTAAAAGCCTTCCCAAAAACACAATTGGAAGCTGGGAGGAGCTCGAGGATGCTTTCCGGGCAAACTTTCAAGGGACCTATGTCCGCCCTCCGGATGCAGACGATCTTAGTCACATAACTCAACAACCCGGAGAATCAGCTCGGCAGTTCTGGAATAGATTCCTCACTAAAAAGAATCAGATAGTCGACTGTCCGGACGCCAAAGCCTTAGCAGCTTTCAGGCATAACGTCCGAGACGAATGGCTCGCCAGACACCTCGGCCAAGAAAAACCAAGAACAATGGCTGCACTAACAAGCCTCATGACCCGCTTTTGTGCAGGGGAGGATAGCTGGTTGGCAAGGTGTAGCCCCAGCGACCCAAGTACATCCGAAACTAGGGATGGAAACGGAAAACCGCGACGCAACAAGGACCGTCGCTGGACCAAGGACAAAAGTCCGAAGAGCACGGCAGTCAATGCCGGATTCAAAGGCTCACGACAAAATCAGGAAAAATCCCCCCCCCCCCAGGATAACAGGGACGATCCATCCAACCTAAATAAAATCCTGGACAGGATATGTCAGATACACAGTACTCCCGGGAAGCCTGCTAACCATACCCACAGAGACTGTTGGGTTTTCAAACAATCCGGCAGACTCAATGCCGAACACAAGGGGCTCGACACACCAAGCGAAGACGAGGACGAACCCCAAAAGCAGAGCACCAGGAAACAAAAGAACTTCCCACAAGAAGTAAAAACGGTGAACTCACTTCACATAAAAAAATGTGCGGCACCCGTAAAGGTACGCACCACACGGCCCATCCCCAAAGGGTCCGGCCACTGGTTGTCAAAACCGATCATCTTCGATCATCTAGATTATTCTAGAAATATTAAGAATGTAGGCTGGACTGCCTTGATACTCGATCCAATAATTGGCGGACTCCAGTTTTCAAATGTCCTTATGGACGGCGGCAGTGGACTAAACCTGATGTATCAGGATACAATCCAGCACATGGGGATAAACCCAGCAAGAATCCGCTGCAGCAAAACCTCCTTTCAAGGGGTAATACCTGGTCCGGGCACCCATTGTATGGGTTTCCTCCGGCTCGAAGTCATATTCGGCTCTGCCGATAACCTCCGCCGCGAAAAGCTGACCTTCCATATCGTCCCGTTCTCAAGTCACTATCAAGCACTACTGGGACACGAAGCTTTCGCTCGCTTTAACGCAATACCGCATTATGCATCTCTTACGCTTAAGATGCCCGGTCCATGAGGCATCATCTCTTTGAAGGGGAAGCACTAAAGTGCGCCTCCCCAAGCGGAGGACTGTGCGGCCGCTTTGACAGCCCCACGGCAAAATGGCCTCACCGGCCAAAAAACTTCGAAATAGGTCATTCAAGACCACGAACGCGGATAGACGAGTTCGGTGCACAATCATCATTGATGCAGGCCTAGAAGCCATATACCCCCGCACTAGGGGCTCCACGCATATACAATAAGAGACAATAAAGCTCAATCTTATATTTTACTTTATACTTTGTTTATTTTAAACTTTTTCGGCACGACCCGTTTTCAACTCAGTTCCTCTCTTTTACAGATGAACATCATGCGGCGCCCGTCCAGGATACGGCACAACGGAGACACAGGCGCAGACGTGCAGTAGGGACCCGTCCTAAAGGATTCTTTTTAGATTAAGACCCTGCGTAAACCTTTTTTACTGTCTCTTGTTGCTACACATCCCCTGGTTTTTTCTTTCTGATATAACCAAGGAGGAGGCTGGCGTCTTGGCATGTGGCCACGTCAGAATTTTTGCACGTACCTGGACACTAGGGGCTTTTTTAATAAAGAGTGTTGTTTCGCCCGCACTCATAAAGACCGAACACCTTAGGGAGTGTTCGGCGTCGCGAGTTTTGGCATTATATGCATCAGCTCCGAATCATGTCTTTGGTCAAATGTTGGGTTGCCCGGCTCCTGAGTTCGGCTACCTTACGTTCCGCTCTATCGGCTAAGGTAGCACCAGGAGAACTACTGCGATTGTGCCCCGGTTCGGCCGGGCGAGCACCTCAGTAGAGAAAGCCGAAAACTGACTGTCATGATGTAGCGTGAGACTGGTCAGCCACTCGATGACCTATCGGAATCTATCAGATTCCTCCGCTTTAACGAAGGGCCGCTTCCCGGCCAGGCACATACGCGCCCCGAACTCGGACGAGCGCAGTTGCCACCAAGGGGCTACCTAAATAGTATCACTGTCAAACTCCTATGGCTAAGTGAAAGTTTTAAAGCATTATAGTCCGGTTGCCTGGCCCGCTGCGCTATCACCTCCTTTGTAGGACCAAGACATTGGGTTAAGTGTGAAAATGCGTCTTCTGCGAGCACCCCCGCACTATGTGCGTGGGGGCTGAAGCCAACGACTGCCATCTTTCAGATTTGGTATATATATATATATCTTAAAATGGCCGCACAGGAGGTGTTCCCAATACTTGAAGGCACAAGTATAAAAAGGCCACTACAGTTTATCAAAATATTACTTTATAATTACATATGCTATCATAACATAGCATCTTTCGAGCACTGCGTCTCTATTACACGAGCGCCTTCAAGGAGTTCCTGAAAATAGTGCTCGGAGGGTACTCGGCTTTTGTCCGAATCTCGGGACGCAACAATGGTGGTCTCCATCTCTGCCCAGTATGTCTTGACACGGGAAAGAGCCATCCTTGCGCCCTCTATGCATGCTGACCTCTTCATTGCATTAATACGCGGCACCGCGTCAAGGAATTGCTGCACCAAGCTGAAATAACTCTTCGGCTCCGATCTCCCCGGCCACAGATGACCCATGACGTACTTCATGGCGAGTCCAGACAACCTATTCAGTTCGTACCATTGAGCCAAACGATCGTCCACTACCAGCGGACGCTCTGGATTGTCAAACTGCGACCAGAAAAGCTTTTCCACTTCGCGATCTTTCTGATTTCGAAAGTGTTCGGTCGCATCAGCAGCACTCGCTGCCAAATCCAGATAGGTATCCTCCACACTCCACATCCTATCCAACGGAGCAAACTTCGGATCACAAAATTTCCTTCGCAGCATAAAGGGCTTTCCAGCCGCAATCTGTTCGGCCTGACGCAGCTCCTCCTTCGCAGCTCTCATCGCAGAGTGCGCGTCCTTGGCATTGGCAACGGCCTTCTCTAAGTCCGTCTGTTTTGCCTGGTCTTCTTTTTCAAGAAGTCTGCAACGGTCTGTAGCGCTTTTTAACTTTTCGGCCATCTTGGCCATCTCTTCCTTGCTTCGACAATGAGCAGCCTGTTCGGCTCTCAGCTCTTCAAGGGCTTTCCTGGTGGCTGCATCACTTTCGCTGGCTTGTTCTTTAGCTCGGGCAAGTTCTGCCCTAAGACTCTCCACGGCGGCCGCACCATCTGCGTCAAGCACACACATCGTAAGACACAAGCATGAAACTGTTCTTATGTGATGCCGCCCGAGGAATTACATACCTTGAGCCTCATCAAGCCGCTTATTGACAAGCGTGATGTCGGCATCTGCCACGTCCAGTTGCCGCTTTAGTTCGACAAAATCATCAGTTCGGCTCGATTCCGGACACCCTGCCGCCTACATTCAAAGGAGACATCTTAGACCTGGGATTATGATCCTCCGCGTGCCGTCATTTCTTGACGACGCGCAGAGTCTCAGGGGCTACTATCTACACAGGGCGCATCTTATTCATGCGCAACTGACAAAAGTGTACATTATCTAATGTACCTCAAAACCCGTTAGTAAACTTTTGACGGCCTCATGCAATCCGCTCTCTGCGGATGAGATCCTTTCAATCACCGTGCCCATCAATGCACGGTGCTCCTCCGAGATAGAAGCTCTCCCTGGCAGAATCCTTAGCTCCTCCGGCCAAGCACCAGACGGTGCCGGACTTGTCCCACGACCTCTTTTGAAGGCCGGACGCGGAGAACCTCGGGGGGCCACATAGCTATCTTCCGCCCCTGCCGGATTCGGAGAAACCCTCCGCGACGACACCTCAGGGTCGCCCGCCTCGGTAGGCGGCATGGCAGGGGGAGGCGTCCCACTCTCCATCATCTCCGGAAGGAGATCCCCTGAAGACGAGCTCTGCTGAGAAAGGCTGAGGTCCGAGCTACAAGAGCCGGACACTACTCTTGGTGTCTACAATCTTCTACGAAGGACTTGGAGGAGGAACCCGCCTTGCAATGCCGAAGACAATTTGCGCGCCGGACTCGTCGTCATTGAAGCCTGGTTCAGGGGCTACTAAGGGAGTCCTGGATTAGGGGGCGTTCGGGTAGCCGGACTATACCTTCAGCCGGACTCCTGGACTATGAAGATACAAGATTGAAGACTTCGTCCCGTGTACGGATGGGACTTTCCTTGGCATGGAAGGCAAGCTTGGCGATGCCGATATTCAAGATCTCCTACCATTGTAACCGACTCTATGTAACCCTAACCCTATCCGGTGTCTATATAAACCGGAGGGTTGTAGTCCGTAGGCAATCGACTCCATATACAACAACCATACCATAGGCTAGCTTCTAGGGTTTTAGCCTCCTTGATCTCGTGGTAGATCTACTCTTGTACTACCCATATCATCAATATTAATCAAGCAGGACGTAGGGTTTTACCTCCATCAAGAGGGCCCGAACCTGGGTAAAACATCGTGTTCCCTGCCTCCTGTTACCATCCGGCCTAGACGCATAGTTCGAGACCCCCTACCCGAGATCCGCCGGTTTTGACACCGACAGTAGCAACGGTGCATACTCAGGGAGAACACTTATACCTTAAAATTTAGTGAGAGACCATCTTATAATGCTACCGTCGTACTAAGAAAAATAAGATACATAAAAGATAAACATCATATGCAATCAAAATATGTGACATGATATGGCCATCATCATCTTGTGCCTTTGATCTCCATCTCCAAAGTACCGTCGTGATCTCCATCATCACCGACATGACACCGAGATCTCCATCATCTTGATCTTTATCAACTGTCATCACATGGTCGTCTCGCCAACTATTGCTTTTGCAACTATTGCTATCGCATAGCGATAAAGTAAAGCAATTATATGGCGCTTGCATCTTATGCAATAAAGAGACAACCATAAGGCTCTCTTTTCTGGCGCCGTTGCTAGGGAGGTTAGCGCTTGAAGGTATATCTTTAGATCTTGTAGTCGAATCTTTTTGTTTCTTGTTTTAGCACTAGTTTAGTTTAAAAAAAGAAAACTACAAAAAATATGGAATTGAGTCTACCTCATACACTTCATCTTTTTAATATCTTTCGTGAGTATGATGGAAAGGAAAATTGTGCCAAAGTGTTAGAAGAAGAATGCATTAAAATGTTTGGCACTAAATCTTTGAATGATGAGTATGATTGCAATGTTGTTAGTATGAACTCCTTGAATATCCATGGTACTAATGATGATTGCACTAGTTATGATCAAAATGTCTCCTATAAACACGTCAATTTTTGTGGAGTGCATTGGGTTTGTAAGTACACACCAAATAGGGAAGATAGATATTGCAAGAGGCATAAGTACTTAGAAACTAAATTGTTGCAAGAAAGGCTAGATGATTGTGCTGAAAATTTAAATTTTCTTGGCCATACTTGTGAGCTTTGTAATGAACGTGGTCATTTAACCATCCGATGCAAATTGTTTCATGATCTAATCGTTTCCAAAAATTGTGATGACTTGATTTCTCTTGCACATCATAATGAACTTAGTTTGCTTATGGGTTACGAGGAAATGAAACGTATAACTAACTATCTTCCAGAATTTTCCCGTTATAAACTTCTTGGCTTTGATCTAGAGGAAATTTATATGTATTGTGCGGTGAACTGTATTGAAAATCCTTATATTGCCAACTACATAAAGAAAATAAAACAAATAGAAGATGAAGAGAATACTAATGAAAGGGAGGAGACTTCCCTATACCCTCCTATTATTTCTTATGATGAATCAGGTAACGAGGAGGAGCCTCCTATTCAACCAATCTCACTAATAAGGAGCTCCAAAAATAGGATTGAACCCACACATGATGTGGTGAAGAAGAAGAAAAGAAAAAGGAAGAGAGGTAAAAAGATATCTCTCCCAAATAATGCTGCTCATATTACTATTGTGTCTCATGAAAATATAATTGTGGAAGATAATGATACTTCTTATGATCTTGAAAATCTTTTTGGCACTTGCTTGGAAGCATATGATAATTGCTATACTATTGGTGCTATCCATACTATTAATGATGAGAGTGATTATGCTTATGATATGAAAAGGCCCAAGCTTGGGGATGCTATGTTTGATGAAGATGATGTTTTTGAGAATATATTTGCTGCAATTAATTTTTGTCCCAAGCTTGGGGATGCTATGTTTAATGAAGATGATATTTTTAGCCTCCCAAGTTTTGATATGCAAATTTATAATGATGATAGCATGCCTCCTACTTATGATGATTATTGTGATGATACTTATGCTATAAAAAGTAGTGACTATATTTATAAAACTTGTCATGATTATGGTTACCCCTTTTCTTAACATTACTCTTTTAATGTGGAAACTATTTATAGTATTCGAGTTTCTTATGATACTCCCACTATTCCGAATGAGAAGAATTTTGCTTATGTGGAGAGTAATAAAAAGTCTATGCTTATGCATCATGAAAATAATGTTTTAGGTGCTGGTTATATTGTTTAATTCATTCATGATGCTACTGAAAATTATTATTAGGGAGGAATATATGCTTGTAGGAATTGCAATAATATCAAGTTTCCTCCCTATGTGCTTAAAGTTTTGAAGCTATGCTTGTTTTGCCTTCCTATGCTAGTTGATTATTGTTCCCATAAGTTGTTTGCTCACAAAATCCCTATGCATAGTAAGTGGGTTAGACTTAAATGTGTTAGTCATATTCTTCATGATGCTCTCTTTATGTTTCAATTCTTATCTTTTATGTGAGCATCATTGAAATCATCATGCCTAGCTAGGGGCGTTAAACGATAGCGCTTGTTGGGAGGCAACCCAATTTTGTTTTTGCTCCTTGCTTTTTTCTCATGTTTAGCAATAAATAATTTATCTAGAATCTGTTATTATTGAGTTTTTATGTTTTAATTAGTGTTTGTGCCAAGTAGAACCTTTGGGAAGACTTGGGTGAAGTCTTTGCGATCATGCTGTAAAAAAACAGAAACTTTAGCGCTCACGAGAATTGCTGCCATTTTTATTTGGAGAGTGATATTTAGTTAATTCTTTTTGAAGATGATTAATATATAAATTCCTCAGGTCCAGAAATTTATTTCAGAATTTTTGGGGTTCCATAAGTGTACGTTTTATCCAGATTACTACAGACTGTTCTGTTTTTGACAGATTCTGTTTTCGATGTGTTGTTTGCTTATTTTGATGAATCTATGAGTTGTATCGGAGGGTATGAACCATAGATAAGTTGGAATACAGTAGATATTACAATAATATGAATTTAGAATGACTTCACAACAGTACCTAAGTGGTGATTTATTTTCTTATACTAACGAAGCTTACGAGTTTTCTGTTAAGTTTTGTGTTGTGAAGTTTTCAAGTTTTGGGTAAAGATTCAATGGACTATGGAATAAGGACTGGCAAGAGCCTAAGCTTGGGGATTCCCAAGGCACCCCAAGGTAATATTCAAGGACAACCAAGAACCTAAGCTTGGGGATGCCCCGGATGGCATCCCCTCTTTCGTCTTCGTTCATCGGTAACTGTACTTGGAGCTATACTTTTATTTACAACATGATATGTGTTTTTCTTGGAGCGTCATTTTATTTTATTTAGTTTTGCTTGTTGTTTGAATAAAATAACAAGATCTGAAATTATTAATCTGAAATTATTAAATGTTAGAGAGTCTTCACATAGTTGCATAATTATTCGACTACTCATTGATCTTCACTTATATCTTTTGGAGTAGTTTGTCATTTGCTCTAGTGCTTCACTTATATCTTGTTAGAGCACGGTGGTGGTTTTATTTTATAGAAATAGATGAACTCTCATGCGTCACTTATATTAGTTTGAGAGTCCTAAACAGCATGGTAATTTGCTTTGGTTATTAATTTAGTCCTAATATGATGGGCATCCAAGAGAGATATAATAAAAACTTTCATATAAAGTGCATTGAATACTATGAGAAGTTTGATACTTGATGATTTTTTTGAGATATGAGGATGGTAATATTAGAGTCATGCTAGTGAGTAGTTGTGAATTTGAGAGATACTTGTGTTAAAGTTTGTGATTCCCGTAGCATGCATGTATGGTGAACCGTTATGTGATGAAGTCGGAGCATGATTTATTTATTGATTGCCTTCCTTATGAGTGGCGGTCGGGGACGAGCGATGGTCTTTTCCTACCAATCTATCCCCCTAGGAGCATGAGCGTAGTACTTTGTTTCGATAACCAATAGATTTTTGCAATAAGTATGTGAGTTCTTTATGACTAATGTTGAGTCCATGGATTATACGCACTCTCACCCTTCCACCATTGCTAGCCTCTCTAGTACCGCGCAACTTTCGCCGGTACCTTAAACCCACCATATACCTTCCTCAAAACAGCCACCATATCTACCTATTATGGCATTTCCATAGCCATTCTGAGATATATTGCCATGCAACTTTCCACCGTTCCGTTTGCTATGACACGCTTCATCATTGTCATATTGCTTTACATGATCATGTAGTTGACATTGTATATGTGGCAAAGCCACCGTTCATAATTCTTTCATACATGTCACTCATGCATCATTGCACATCCCGGTACACCGCCGGAGGCATTCATATAAGAATCATACCTTGTCCTAAGTATCAAGTTGTAATTCTTAAGTTGTAAGTAAATAAAAGTGTAATGATCATCATTATTAGAGCATTGTCCCAGTGAGGAAAGGATGATGGAGACTATGATTCCCCCACAAGTCGGGATGAGACTCCGTACGAAAAATAATAATAAAAAGAGGCCAAAGAAGCCCAAAAAAAGGCCATAAAAAAAGAGAGAAGGCCCAAATAAAAAAATAAAAAAATGAGAGAAAAAGAGAGAAGGGGCAATGCTACTATCCGTTTACCACACTTGTGCTTCAAAGTAGCACCATGATCTTCATGATAGAGAGTCTCCTATGTTGTCACTTTCATATACTAGTGGGAATATTTCATTATAGAACTTGGCTTGTATATTCCAATGATGGGCTTCCTCAAAATGCCCTAGGTCTTCGTGAGCAAGCGAGTTGGATGCACACCCACTTAGTTTCTTTTGTTGAGCTTTCATACACTTATAGCTCTAGTGCTTTCGTTGCATGGCAATCCCTACTCACTCACATTGATATCTATTGATGGGCATCTCCATAGCCCGTTGATACACCTAGTTGATATGAGACTATCTTCTCCTTTTTGTCTTCTCCACAACCACCATTCTATTCCACCCATAGTGCTATATCCATGGCTCACGCTCATATATTGCGTCAAGATTGAAAAAGTTTGAGAACATTAAAAGTATGAAACAATTGCTTGGCTTGTCATCGGTGTTGTGCATGATTTAAATATTTTGTGTGGTGAAGATAGAGCATAGCCAGGCTATATGATTTTGTAGGGATAGCTTTCTTTGGCCATGTTATTTTGAGAAGACATGATTGCTTTGTTAGTATGCTTGAAGTATTATTATTTTTATGTCAATATTAAACTTTTTCTTGGATCTTATGGATCTGAATATTCTTGCCACAATAAAGAGAATTACATGGATAAATATGTTAGGTAGCATTCCACGTCAAAAATTCTGTTTTTATCATTTACCTACTCGAGGACGAGAAGGAATTAAGCTTGGGGATGCTGATACGTCTCCAACGTATCTATAATTTTTTATTGTTCCATGCTATTATATTATCAACCTTGGATGTTTTATATGCATTTATATGCTATTTTATATGATTTTTGGGACTAACCTATTAACCCAGAGCCCAGTGCCAGTTTCTGTTTTTTCCTTGTTTTAGAGTATCACAGAAAAGGAAAATCAAATGGAGTCCAATTGACCTGAAACTTCACGGAACTTATTCTTGGAACAGAAGCAATCCAGAAGACTTGGGGTCTACGTAAGGGAAGCAACGAGGAAGCCACGAGGCAGGGGGCGCGCCCACCCCCCTGGGCGCGCCCTCCGCCCTCGTGGGCCCCTCGTGGCTCCCCTGACGTACTTCTTCCTCCTATATATATCCATATACCCTAAAACATCCAGGAGCACAATAGATCGGGAGTTCCGCCGCTAGAAGCCTCCATAGCCACCAAAAACCAATCTAGACCTGTTCCGGCACCCTGCCGGAGGGGGCAATTCTTCTCCGGTGGCCATCTTCATCATCCCGGTGCTCTCCATGACGAGGAGGGAGTAGTTCTCCCTCGGGGCTGAGGGTATGTACCAGTAGCTATGTGTTTGAACTCTCTCTCTCGTGTCCTTGATTTGGCACAATCTTGATGTATCGCGAGCTTTGCTATTATAGTTGGATCTTATGTTTCTTCTCCCCATCTAATCTCTTGTAATGGATTGAGTTTTCCCTTTGAAGTTATCTTATCGGATTGAGTCTTTAAAGATTTGAGAACACTTGATGTATGTCTTGTCATGCATATCTGTGGTGACAATGGGATATCACGTGATTCACTTGAAGTATGTTTTGGTGATCAACTTGCGGGTTCCGCCCATGAACCTATGCATAGGGGTTGGCACACGTTTTCGTCGTGATTCTCCGGTAGAAACTTTGGGGCACTCTTTGAGGTCCTATGTGTTGGTTGAATAGATGAATCTGAGATTGTGTGATGCATATCGTATAATCATACCCACGGATACTTGAGGTGACATTGGAGTATCTAGGTAACATTAGGGTTTTGGTTGATTTGTGTCTTAAGGTGTTATTCTAGTACGAACTCTAGGGCTGTTTGTGACACTTATAGGAATAGCCCAACGGATTGATTGGAAAGAATAACTTTGAGGTGGTTTCGTACCCTACCATAATCTCTTCGTTTGTTCTCCGCTATTAGTGACTTTGGAGTGACTCTTTGTTGCATGTTGAGGGATAGTTATGTGATCCAATTATGTTATTATTGTTGAGAGAACTTGCACTAGTGAAAGTATGAACCCTAGGCCTTGTTTCAGCACATTGCAATACCGTTTATGCTCACTTTTATCATTACTTACATTGCTCTTTTTATATTTTTAGATTACAGAATACTATATCTACTATCCATATTGCACTTGTATCACCATCTCTTCGCCGAACTAGTGCACCTATACAATTTACCATTGTATTGGGTGTGTTGGGGACACAAGAGACTCTTTGTTATTTGGTTGCAGGGTTGCTTGAGAGAGACCATCTTCATCCTACGCCTCCTATGGATTGATAAACCTTAGGTCATCCACTTGAGGGAAATTTGCTACTGTCCTACAAACCTCTGCACATGGAGGCCCAACAACGTCTACAAGAAGAAGGTTGTGTAGTAGACATCAGGCTCCTGCCAGTTACCGATAACTTTAACAAAACATTATCATCTCATACAACAATTTATATCTCATCATGTCTTGACCATATCACATCATGGCATGCCCAGCAAAAACAAGTTAGACGTCCTCTACTTTGTTATTGCAAGTTTTACGTGGCTGCTACGGGCTTCTAGCAAGAACCGTTCTTACCTACGCATCAAAACCACAATGATTTTTCGTCAAGTGTGATGTTTTAACCTTCAACAAGGACCGAGCGTAGTCAAAATCAATTCAACTAAAGTTGGAGAAACAGACACCCGCCAGCCACCTGTGTGTGAAGCACGTCGGTAGAACCAGACTCATGAACATGGTCATGTAATGTCAGTCAGGGCCGCTTCATCCAACAATACCACCGAATCAAAGTAAGACGTTGCTAGTAAGCAGTATGACTATTATCGCCCACAACTCTTTGTGTCCTACTCGTGCATATAACATCTATGCATAGACCTGGCTCGGATGCAACTGTTGGGGAACTTAGTATTTCAAAAAAAAAATCCTACGATCACGCAAGATCTATCTAGGAGAAGCATATCAACGAGCGGGCAGAGTGTGTCCACGTACCCTCGTAGACTAAAAGCGGAAGCGTTTAATAACGCAGTTGATGTAGTCGAACGTCTTCGCGATCCAAGCGATCCAAGCACCAAACGTACGGCACCTCCCCGTTCAGCACACGTTCAGCTCGATGACGTCCCTCGATATCTTGATCCAGTTGAAGACGAGGGAGAGTTCCGTCAGCACGACCGCGTGGCGATGATGATGATGAAGTTACCGACGCAGGGCTTCGCCTAAGCACTACGACGATATGACCGGGGTATGTAACTGTGGAGGGGGCACCGCACACGGCTAAGAGAAGTCTTGGTGTGCCTTCGGGGTGCCCCTGCCCACGTATACAAAGGAGGGAGGGAGAGAGGCCGACCCTCCTAGGGGCGCGCCAAGTGTAGGGAGTCCTACTAGGATTCCCTTTCCTTTTCGGAGTAGGAAAGAAGGAAAGGAGGGAGAGGGAGAAGGAAAGGGGGGCACCCCCACCCCTTGTCCAATTCGGGTTGGGCAGGGGGAGTGATACGTCCATTTTGCATCATGCTTTTATATCGATATTTATTGCATTATGGGCTGTTATTACACATTATGTCACAATACTTATGCCTATTCTCTCTTATTTTACAAGATTTACATGAAGAGGGAGAATGCCGGCAGCTGGAATTCTGGGCTAGAAAAGGAGCAAATATTAGAGACCTATTCTGCACAACTCCAAAAGTCCTGAAACTTCACGGGAGCAAGTTTCAGAATATATAAAAAATATTGGGCGAAAGAAGTACCATAGGGGGGGCACCCGCCATCCATGAGGGTGGGGGCGCCCCCCCCTGCCTCGTGGGCCCCATGGCAGCCCTCTGATGCCTATCTTTGGCTATATGGAGTCTTTCGTCCTGGAAAAAATCATAAGCAAGCTCACGGGCGAAACGCCGCCGCCACGAGGCGGAACCTTGGCGGAACCAATCTAGGGCTTCGGCGGAGCTGTTCTGCCGGGGAAACTTCCCTTCGGGAGGGGGTCAATCTCCATCAACATCTTCACCAGCACCATCTCATATCAAACCCTAGTTCACCTCTTGTATCCAATCTTTGTCCCAAAACCTCAGATTGGTACCTGTGGGTTGCTAGTAGTGTTGATTACTCCTTGTAGTTGATGCTAGTTGGTTTACTTGGTGGAAGATCATATATTCAGATCCATTATGCATATTAATACCCCTCTGATTATGAACTTGAATATGATTTGTGAGTAGTTACGTTTGTTCCTGAGGACATGGGAGAAGTCTTGCTATAAGTAGTCATGTGAATTTGGTATTCGTTCGATATTTTGATAAGATGTATGGTGTCTTTCCTCTAGTGGTGGTATGTGAACGTCAACTACATGACACTTCACCATTGTTTGGGCCTAGAGGAAGGCATTGGGAAGTAATAAGTAGATGATGGGTTGCTAGAGTGACAAAATCTTAAACCCTAGTTTATGCGTTGCTTCGTAAGGGGCTGATTTGGATCCATATGTTTCATGCTATGGTTAGGTTTACCTTAATACTTCTGTTGTAGTTGCGGATGCTTGCAATAGGGGTTAATCATAAGTGGGATGCTTGTCCAAGGAAGGACAGTACCCAAGCACCTGTACACCCACATATCAAATTATCAAAGTACCGAACGCGAATGTTATGAACGTGATGAAAACTAGCTTGACGATAATTCCCATGTGTCCTCGGGAGCGCTTTCCTTTATATAAGAGTTTATCCAGGCTTGTCCTTTGCTACAAAAAGGATTGGGCCATCTTGCTGCACCTTATTTACTTTTATTACTTGTTACCCGTTACAAATTACCTTATCACAAAACTATCTGTTACCGATAATTTCAGTGCTTGCAGAGAATACCTCACTGGAAACTGCTTATCATTTCCTTCTGCTCCTCGTTGTGTTCTAAACTCTTACTTATTGAAAGAACTATGATCCCCTACACTTGTGGGTCATCAAGACTCTTTTCTGGCGCCGTTGACGGGGAGTGAAGCGTCTTTGGTAGGTGGAATTTGGTAAGGAAAAATTTATATAGTGTGCTGAAATTTACTGTCACTTGTTACTATGGAACATAATACTTTGAGGGGCTTGTTCGGGGTATCTTCACCCCGACCAGTAGAGCAAAAAGTTGCTCCTCAACCTACTGAACCTACTGAAAATGTTTACTTTGAAATTCCTTCGGGTATGATAGAGAAACTGCGAGCTAATCCTTTCATAGGTGATGGAACATTACATCCCGATTTGCACCTAATCTATGTGGATGAAGTTTGTGGATTATTTAAGCTTGCAGGTATGCCCGAGGATGTTATCAAGAAGAAGGTCTTCCCTTTATCTTTTAAGGGAAAGGTATTGACGTGGTTTAGGCTATGTGATGATATGTGATCATGGAACTACAACTGATTGAAACTGGAATTTCATCAGAAGTTTTATCCTATGCATCTTGTTCATCCTGATCGTAATTATATATAATTTTTGGCCTCGTGAAGGAGAAAGCATCGCCCAAGCTTGGGGGAGGCTTAAGTCAATGTTATATTCATGCCCCAATCATGAGATCTCAAGAGAAATTATTATTCAAAATTTTTATGCTCGGCTTTCTCTCGATAATCGCTCCATTTTCGATACTTCTTGTACTAGCTCTTTTATGATGAAGAATATTGAATTCAAATGGGATTTATTGGAAAGAATTAAACGCAACTCTGAAGATTGGGATCTCGATGAAGGTAAGGAGTCAGGTATAACACCTTAGTTTGATTGTGTTAAACCTTTTATGGATACCAATGATTTCTGTGAATTTAGCACTAAATATGGACTTGACTCTGAGATAGTAGCTTCTTTCTATGAATCCTTTGCTACTCATGTTGATCTCCCTAAGGAGAAGTGGTTTAAATATAGTCCTCCCATTTAAGTAAAAGTAGTTGCACCTATTAAAGTTGAAGAAAAGACTATCACTTATAATGATCATGTTGTCCCTACTACTTATGTTGAGAAACCACCTTTCCCTGTTAGAATAAAGGATCATGCTAAAGCTTCAATTGTGGTTCGTAAGAGTAATACTAGAACACCTACTCCCTCTGAGCAAATTAAAGTTGAACCTAGTGTTGCTATGGTTAAAGATCTCTTGGACGATAATATTGATGGGCATGTTATTTACTTCTGTGATGAAGCTGCTAGAATTGCTAGACCCGATACTAAAAATAAACATAGACCTGTTGTAGGCATGCCTGTTATTTCTGTTAAAATAGGAGATCATTGATATCATGCTTATGTGATATGGGTGCTAGTGCAAGTGCAATACCTCATTCCTTATATAAAGAAATTGTGCATGATATTGCACCTGCTGAGATAGAGGAAATTGATGTTACAATTAAGCTTGCCAATAGAGACACTATTTCACCAATTGGGATTGTTAGAGATGTTGAATTCTTGTGTGGGAAAGTTAAATATCCTACTGATTTTCTTGTTCTTGGTTCCCCACAAGATGACTTTTGTCCCATTATATTTGGTAGACCCTTCTTGAACATTGTTAATGCTAAGATAGACTGCACTAAGGATATTGTTTCTATTGGTTTAGAGGATATGTCTTATGAATTTAATTTTGCTAAATTTCGTAGACAACCCCATGATAAAGAGTTGCCTAGTAAAGATGAAATTATTGGTCTTGCTTCTATTGTTGTGCCTCCTAATGATCCTTTAGAGCAATATTTGCTAGACCATGAAAATGATATGTTTATGAATGAAAGAAGGGAAATAGATGAAGTATTCTTTAAACAAGGGCCTATTTTGAAACACAACTTGCCTGTTGAAATTCTAGGGGATCCTCCTCCACCCAAGGGTGACCCCGTGTTTGAGCTTAAACCTTTACCTGATACTCTTAAATATGCTTATCTTGATGAGAAAGAGATATATCGTGTTATTATTAGTGCTAACCTTTCAGAGCATGAAGAAAAGAAATTATTGAAAACTCTGAAGAAGCACCGTGCTGCTATTGGATATACTCTTGATGATCTTAAGGGCATTGGTCCCACTCTATGCCAGCACAAGATAAAATTGGAGAAAGACGTGAAACCGGTTGTTGATCACCAACGACGGTTAAATCCTAAGATGAAAGCAGTGGTAAGAAAAGAAATACTAAAGCTTCTGGAGGCAGGTATAATTTATCATGTTGCTGATTGTCAGTGGGTAAGTCCTTTCCATTGTGTCCCTCAGAAGGGAGGTATTACTGTTGTTCCTAATGATAAATATGAATTGATCCCACAAAGAATTGTTACAGGTTATAGAATGGTAATTGATTTCTGCAAATTAAATAAAGCTACTAAAAAGGATCATTATCCTTTACCTTTTATTGATCAAATGCTAGAAAGATTATCCAAGCATACACATTTTTGCTTTCTAGATGGTTATTCTGGTTTCTCTCAAATACATGTGTCAAAAAAGGATCAAGAAACGACGACTTTTACTTGCCACCTTTGCTTATAGACGTGTGCCTGTTGATTTATGCAATGCACCTGCTACCTTTCAAAGATGTATGACTACTATATTCTCTGACTTTTGTGAAAAGATTGTTGAGGTATTCATGGATGATTTTTCTGTTTATGGAACTTCTTTTGATGATTGCTTAAGCAACCTTGATCGAGTTTTGCAGAGATGTGAAGAAACTAATCTTGTCTTGAATTGGGAGAAGTGCCACTTTATGGTTAATGAAGGTATTGTCTTGGGGCATAAAATTTCTGAAAGAGGTATTGAAGTTGATAAAGCTAAAGTTGATGCTATTGAAAAGATGCCATGTCCTAAGGATATTAAAGGTATAAGAAGTTTCCTTGGTCATGCCGGTTTTTATAGGAGGTTCATTAAGGACTTCTCTAAAATTTCTAGGCCTTTGACTAATCTCTTACAAAAAGATATTCCTTTTGTCTATGATGATGATTGTGTAGAAGCATTTGAAATACTTAAGAAAGCTTTGATTTCTACACCTATTGTTCAGCCTCCTGATTGGAATCTACCATTTGAAATTATGTGTGATGCTAGTGTGTAACGCCCTCGATGCGGCTATATCTCCCACGTGTCGAAGCATGACTTAGAGGCATAACCGCATTGAAAGCAATGTCGCAAGTGAGGTAATCTTCACACAACCCATGTAATACAATAAGGGAAAAGATACATAGTTGGCTTACAATCGCCACTTCACACAATTACAAGAATAAAGCATTACATCAACCAGTTACAAACAAGGTCCGACTACGGAACCAAAATAAAAGAAGACTACCCCAAACGCTACACAGATCCCCGATCGACCCGACTGGGCTCCACTACTGATCAACTAGAACGAAACAATACAAAGGACAAGATCTTCATCGAGCTCCTCCTTGAGCTTGGTTGCGTCACCTGCTCGGTTCAACGGCACCTGCAAGCTGGTTTTGGAAGTATCTGTGAGTCACGGGGACTCAACAATCTCACACCCTCGCGATCAAGACTATTTAAGCTTATAGGTAAGGTAAAGGTATGATGTGGAGCTGCAGCAAGCGACTAGCATATATGGTGGCTAACATGTACGCAAAAGAGAGCGAGAAGAGAAGGCAAAGCACGATCATGAAACTATGATCAAGAAGTGATCCTAGAACAAGCTACGTCAAACATAACTCCAACGCCGTGTTCACTTCCCGGACTCCCCCGAGAAGAGACCATCACTGCTACACACGCAGTTGATGTATTTTAATTAAGGTCAACTTCGGGTTTTCTACAATCGGACATTAACAAATTCCCATCTGCCCATAACCGCGGGCACGGCTTTCGAAAGTTCAAATCCCTGCAGGGGTGTCCCAACTTAGCCCATGACAAGCTCTCATGGTCAACGAAGGATATACCTTCTCCCGAGACATTCCGATCAGACTCGGTATCCCGGTTCTACAAGACAACTTCGACAAGTTAAAACAAATCCAGCAACACCGCCCGAATGTGCTGACAAATCCCGATACGAGCTGCACATATCTCGTTCTCAGGGCACACTCAGATTGTCCAAACTTCCGGTAGGCCAGCCCAGAGTTGCCCCTGGTGGCCACCGGCGGCTGACAGGTTGGACCAACACTCAGAGGAGCACTGGCCCGGGGGTTTAAATAAAGATGACCCTTGAGTCCGCGGAACCCGAGGGAAAAAGAGGCTAGGTGGCGAATGGTAAAACCAAGGTTGGGCATTGCTGGAAGAGTTTTATTCAAGGCGAACTGTCAAGGGGTTCCCATAATAGCCCAACCGCGTAAGGAACGCAAAATCCAGGAACATAACACCGATATGACGGAAACTAGGGAGGCAAGAGTGGAACAAAACACCAGGCATAAGGCCGAGCCTTCCACCCTTTACCAAGTATATAGATGCATTAATTAAATAAGATATATTGTGATATCCCAACAAGTAAACATGTTCCAACAAGGAACAACATCTCCATGTTCCAACAAGGAACAAACTTCACTCTTCACCTGCAACTAACAACGCTATAAGAGGGGCTGAGCAAAGCGGTAACATAGCCAAACAACAGTTTGCTAGGACAAGGTGGGTTAGAGGCTTGGTTCAACAATATGGGAGGCATGATAAGCAGGTGATAGGTATCGCAGCATAGGCATAGCAAAAGAGCGAGCAGCTAGCAAGCAAAGATAGAAGTGATTTCGAGGGTATGATCATCTTGCCTAAAATCCTGCAAGGAAGAAGAACGAGTCCTGTAAGAAGACAAACGGACGTAGTCGAACGGGTCCTCACAAACGCGACGTTACCGGAACCAACCCGAAGAAGCAACACAGAAAAGAAGCACACAACATAGTAAACAAACCTCACACGAACATGGCATGATGCACAACAAGTATGATGCATGTCCGGTTTAATGAAGCATGGCATGGCAACGAGCACAAGCAATTCTACAAATTAAGTGGAGGTTAATATGCAACTCCGTTGCATATCGATGAAACACCACATTCAAGTTATTTAGTTCGATCTCGTTTATGTACCCAACAATATTAAATGTTGTTAAACATGTCAAGAGGGTGAAGCAAATGAAAACTACCTATCTAGGCAAGATTAAAATGAGGCCGGAACAACAAACAACAAGTCCGGAAACTCCTCATGTGCATGTTTTAAGGTTTGGTACTGTTCTGCCCTAAACCATATCTTATGGTTATTAAACATGCAAGATGATGCCACCATGTTAAACTAGGCAAAATTCTACCCCATTTACATATAAAGTTTATTAAATTTGGAGCTACGGTTAATTAGTTATGAATTAAAGCATTTTAACATGGCAAAACAGCAAATTAAAGCAAACATCAAGTTAAACATTTTAAACATGGATGAAAGTTGCATATTATTAAACTAGATAAAATTATAGTCAAGTTTCATATATAAATTATTTACATCCGATGCACGGTTGGTGAATTATTAAATGCATGAAACTTAGGGGGTTTCCTGCAAAACTGTCGTCTCTGGAATATTATCTAAATTGTCCACTGAAAAAATAGGGGTTGGGCCGAAACTGGCTGGCCCAACCATGCACAGTGGGGGTTAGGGCGGCTGCTCACAGTGGGCTGGCTTCGCGCGAATGGGCCGGGGAGGATGGGCCTTGAGGGAGGGACTCGACGGGCTGGCAGCTTGCGACCGGGAAGTCAACGCGGGCGCTGGTCGTCCTCGTCCCCGCGTGCTCACGTAGAAGGAGGGGAGGCAGTGGCTAATGCAGGGGAAGTAGAGGCGCGACGGTCTCGAGCGGCAACGGGCTCCAGAGAAGGCCGGCAAGGTGCAGGCGGGGCGGATCCGGCACGGCTCGGGTCCCAGTGGCCGGAGCCGGAGGTGGCCGGCGATGTTCAGGGCGGTCGCCGCAAGCTGCAGGGGGGTGGGACGCGTCCATGCCAGGGAACGGAGACGGGGCATCGCGAGGAGCGGGACGAGGCGCTGGTCGTCGTCATCGGGCTCGAACCCGCCTGGATCGAAACGACGCTACAGCGGGCGATGGCGCTCGACGACGCAGGGAAGACAAAGGAGCTCGTGTCCTGACGAAGCAAAGGAAAACAGCGGCAGCGGCGGAACTTGGCACGGTGACTCGTGCAACAGGGAATGCGCGAAGGAAGGCAAGGGCTTGGCGGGGCGCTCACCGGCGACCTTGAGGACGAGCAGGCGTCGCGGCGAGGTTCGGCGTACTCGGCGACGCAAGGATGGCGCAGATGCAGGCAGCAGAGACGAGCGGGAAGACGAGCGTGGGGTCGAGCGCTGTAGTGGGGCGCTTGTCTCCTGTGCGGCTCGGGCATGAGGGGGTCAGGCGGTCGAGGAAGCAGGGGCCCGTTCGGGTGGCCTGAAGATCGAGGTTGCCATCGGGTTCGGGCATCCATGGCGGTTTCCTTAACATAGAAACAAGATGGAGTTGAGTAGGGACGCGGAGAAGAAAAGAAAAAGAATAGGGGCAGCGCACGAGGGACTGGCCTGGTGGTTGCCAGCGGCGGCGTTCGTCGACGGACGGCGAGGCGAGGAGGGGGCCAGGGACGAGGCATCGCTCGGGCAGGGGAAGGAGGGGCGCTGCGGGATTCGAGCGGCTGCGATGTGGTGGTTGGCTCACTTGGGAAAACGAGGTAGAGTGGGTGGATCTGGATCCCAAGGAAGATAGTGGCGGCGGCTAGGAGGATCCCTAGAAATTAGGTGCGTTGTCTAGATATATATAGTAGGTAGGTGAAAGGAGAGGGATTTAGATCATCGGATCGAAATCCGACGGACGAGAATAAATATGCTAAAGAGTCCAATAAATAAAACGATGATATTTTGTAGATGTTTGGGGATGATCCGGACCCGTTGGTGACGACTGCCCGGGTCGGGTCCAGGACAATTTCGGACGCGCGCGAGGGGGGCTGCGGGCTGACGAGAGAGGTTAGGTTGGACCTGGCGGTAGGTAGTGAGCTGTGTAGATGGTCTCGAGCTGAGAGAAGAGAAGAGAGGGAGGCCTGGCGACTGTTTCCGGAGACCGAAAACGTCCGACGTGTGACTGGCTATAATGCCGCTATAGTTTAATGGTTGGGCTATCAAACGAACTCCGAATGCGACGAAAATTGACAGGCGGCCTACCTACAACATAAAAACATCGCACGCCAACTTTCATATCATTCCGAGAACATTTTCCGACCACTTCTAAAATAATATTCGGACGTGCCGCGGGCGCGTGTGAGTGTGTCTGGACTCAGAACGGACAACGGAAGGAACGGGGAGAACCTGGACGGATGCAAGTTTTGAAAACATGATGATGCAATGCACATGATGCAAAGATGAAATGCAACGGACCAAACAAATCACACGACAAAACCCGGAAACCTTGGAAGGCATCTGAAGCTCCGGTCTTGGGGCGTTACAACACTCCACCACTACGAGAGGATCTCGTCCCGAGATCTAGAATGGCACCAGAGGGACAACATAAGAGATAAAGAAGAGGTAAAACTAAGTTGCTTCTTTGACGAATGAGTGAAACCAAAGAACCTTGAAAAGGTTAAGCCATTTCGAGAGAAGAATACAACAGAGATGAACAAAGTTGAAAACACTCCATTAGAAAAGAGGAACAAGGAAGAAACAACTTCGGGCAGCACTCTGGTTGAGAAGAAAAAGAATTGAATAAGAGCTTGATAAGATGAGAAGATACTTGAATGAAAACATGACACACTGCCTCCGGAACTATTGAATGAATGGAACAAGGGGTAAGAAAGATCTCAGACAGCACTCCGGTTGAAAAGAGGTGCAAGGCTTGGTAAGGCGAAAAGAACTTGAGCAAAAGGTCACAACACTCCGGTTAAATAGGATAGGCATGAAAAGATCATGATCTTCATAATTCGAGATGATGACTGAAAAGAGCAACATCACAATGCCTCCGGAAGAAATGAGATAATGGAATGGAATGAACGGAGGAGGAAAACAATATATTCTATCTCGAATGAGATTGAAGCATCTTTAGGAGAAGGTTTGAACGTAGTTTTTGGAAAAAAACAACAACAACAAAAAGAGTAATCTTGTAGTGGACTTATGGAGAACAACTCAAAACTATGAGGTGAGATTCTGCCACTCACGGGAAAAAAAAATTGGATTGGTATGAACAAGGAGACGAGAAAGCTATTACACCGGGAGGATAGATGAAGAACTTGGGTCATTTATGAGCACCATAAATAGCAACAGTCCTTAGGAAAGGCTTTAGGTGAAACATGACACAAGATAACTCCAATGACGAGATTGATGGATTTAAAATATCTCATTCATGACAACATGTGAATCATGAAACATGAATTCAAATCATCAAGAATGACATAATACCACCTCCAATGATATGGTAGAAAGAATTGCACTCCGGATGCAAGATGAAGAATGCTTGAACTCCTAAGAAAAGAATCTCGATGAACACTTCGAGAATGAATTAAATCATAGATGAACCATCATGTAGCACCTTGATGAAGAACTCCGGTAAACAAAAGGAATGAAAAGAAAAAGAAATTGAAAACACAAGGTGAATCCTTGCAATGATTTAGATGGATCTCCGTGATAATTAGAGCTTGGAACTCCGGGAAAGAAAAGATAAAGCATCTCGAACTAAGAATATGATATGATGAACCACTCCGGAAAAAGGAATTAATCACTTGGATGAAACAAGACTAAGAATTATGTTATGCGTATCCTTCACCAATTTGATTGATGATGAGCAAATGGATTTGGCACACAACTTATTCTCATAGCAAGGATTAAGAGAGATATAGCACAAACTTGAGAAGGTCTTCAACGAACCACCGGTAGGATTAGCAAATGAACGAAGGTACTTGAGACAAACTAGATACATGAAAACGAAGGGATTACGAACTGATTATAGATCACTTGAACGATGCACCGGTAAGATTTAGACAAAGAGAGCTGAAAGCTGAGAATGAATAATCCTGAACTGATGGACTCCGGATAACAAACTGAGAAGACTCTTGCATTGCTCCGGATGGGTGAAAAGAATTCTCACAATCAAAACCAATTATGAGAGGGTGGCAACAAGCTAGAATGACGAATCTCTGAGAGAACGGATAAAATATGGAGGTAAAACTCTTCTTTGGTCATCAAAATATCTGAGAATGACGACGAGAAACACCACCAATAATTGAAGAGGCACTCCGGAAGAATCAAAAGCGAAGAGATTTAGCCAACGATGAGAAGAATTTGAAAGATATTGGAGAAGGACATTTGACTGATGATAAATCATTCTTACATCAAACTTCGATAAGGAATTTGAGGATAGCTCCGGGAAAATAAGAAGAGTCAGGTAAGATCTTGGAAAAAGACCTGTGGGTTAGGGCCCACTCAAAAGAAACACCGTTGAAAAGATTACTTGAAAAGGAGAATGCACCGGTTGAATAAAAGGCTTGAATGATATAACATCCTCAAAATAGCTTGAATGAAAGAAGAGTGGATACACGAATCTTCAAGATATCTTGAGCACTCTGGAACAATTGAATAGCGAGAAATGAATGAATATGAGGAGCATCGGTATGAGAAGGCATTTGAAGCAAGGAAAAGAATATGATCAACACAGAAAAAACTAGAGTTGAAACCACCGGAGAAGAAAAAAATTAAGGAAGATGACCTTGAGGCTCTGTTAAAATCTTCATGAGAATCACCGGATAAGAACATTAACGGAAAAGGGAATGGAGAGGCTTCCCATCAATAGAAGGATACTTGACTAAGAAATTTGAGTCCTTGTAGAAAAGGGGTGGGTGGGCGGGAAAAACAAAAGCAACTTGGAGATGGATGAAAACAACACCGTTGAGAAGGACTAGTAATAGATCTTGCGGATGTTGAAATGATCGGATCCACTTGAAGAGAAAACACGCCGGTTGAAAAGGATTGACATGACAATCTCGATTATCATGAGGATTGGTATTCACATCGGAGTATGAGAACACCACTTAGGAAAGGTATGGAATCAACATTTGACTTCGAAGCAACTCGAATACCACAACTCCAAACAAAAACAAAGGATTGGCTTGCAAAATAAGCCGGAACAAACATATGATAGAGATTTCGCCTGAAGTTTTCGTGGTGGGGCCTACACGGGCTCGATCACACAGCACCATCATGTACAAGGTAGTGCACATGACATACGAAGCGTCCCCGAGTCGGCATAGCCAAGGACTCTTTAAGACACAACGAGACCACTGTAAAACCAACCGTGAATAGGCGGACCACTAGACGTCGAACCCCAATTTCGTATCATACATCTGTCGGAAAGATATCCTAAGAGCTACTTGAATTCCCACCTATGAAACTCCCGAACCTTTCCGGTTATGCAATCAGGTGTTGGGGATACAGGGGAAGCATAATATCTCACCCAAACTAGCAAATCCTACATCCAGCTGTATCCATCCTTCAACACATAACCAAGAAACCTTCGGAAATCATCTACCTCAACCTTCGAAAAGCATCCGTTATACGAGTTATGGCAATACTCCCGAACTCCCGCCCCAGTACTGGGTGGTGTCGAGATTATCTCACCAACAACTGCATAAAAGAGATTTTCGATGTCGGTGAACTAAACTCAGGTATTCCAGAACTACAACGATAAAATTGTGACGACAACACCTCGGAGCTCAACTCCCCGGGACACTGCCACAACCCCTAAATGACAGGAGGCACCAAAAACAATGTTCTCGTCACAAAACCATCGGAACGATTCCAAGATACCCGTGTGATCCTAAAATTTTTTTTAGTGAAATTTGAGAAGGGAAGAGTCAAAACTCTACGTCAAGATGCCTTACCAGAGCGATGAAGGGACTGGGGAGTAAAAAGAATTCCTAACTCTCCGATATATAATTCCTAATGACTCAAAACATTTTTCTAGACTCAACTCGTCAGCTAATTCGATCAAGCAGTGGGGGCTCCTAAGGTCGGGGAAGGCTCTGATTACCAACTTGTAACGCCCTCGATGCGGTTATATCTCCCACGTGTCGAAGCACGACTTAGAGGCATAACCGCATTGAAAGCAATGTAGCAAGTGAGGTAATCTTCACACAACCCATGTAATACAATAAGGAAAAAGATACATAGTTGGCTTACAATCGCCACTTCACACAATTACAAGAATAAAGCATTACATCAACCAGTTACAAACAAGGTCCAAATACGGAACCAAAATAAAAGAAGACTACCCCAAAAGCTACACAGATCCCTGATCGACCCGACTGGGATCCACAACTGATCAACTAGAACGAAACAATACAAAGGACAAGATCTTCATCGAGCTCCTCCTTGAGCTCGGTTGCGTCACCTGCTCGGTTCAACGGCACCTGCAAGCTGGTTTTGGAAGTATCTATGAGTCACAGGGACTCAGCAATCTCACACCCTCGCGATCAAGACTATTTAAGCTTATAGGTAAGGTAAAGGTATGATGTGGAGCTGCAGCAAGCGACTAGCATATATGGTGGCTAACATGTATGCAAAAGAGAGCGAGAAGAGAAGGCAAAGCACGATCGTGAAACTATGATCAAGAAGTGATCCTAGAACAACCTACGTCAAACATAACTCCAACGCCATGTTCACTTCCCGGACTCCGCCGAGAAGAGACCATCACGGCTACACACGCGGTTGATGTATTTTAATTAAGGTCAACTTCAGGTTTTCTACAATCGGACATTAACAAATTCCCATCTGCCCATAACCGCGGGCACGGCTTTCGAAAGATCAAATCCCTGCATGGGTGTCCCAACTTAGCCCATGACAAGCTCTCATGGTCAACGAAGGATATACCTTCTCCCGAGACATTCCGATCAGACTCGGTATCCCGGTTCTACATGACAACTTCGACAAGTTAAAACAAATCCAGCAACACCGCCCGAATGTGCCGACAAATCCCGATAGGTGCTGCACATATCTCGTTCTCAGGGCACACTCAGATTGTCCAAACTTCCGATAGGCCAGCCCAGAGTTGCCCTTGGTGGCCACCGGCGGCTGACAGGTTGGACCAACAGTCAGAGGAGCACTGGCCCGGGGGTTTAAATAAAGATGACCCTTGAGTCCGCGGAACCCAAGGGAAAAAGAGGCTAGGTGGCGAATGGTAAAACCAAGGTTGGGCATTGCTGGAAGAGTTTTATTCAAGGCGAACTATCAAGGGGTTCCCATAATAGCCCAACCGCGTAAAGAACGCAAAATCCGGGAACATAACACCGATATGACGTAAACTAGGGCGGCAAGAGTGGAACAAAACACCAGGCATAAGACCGAGCCTTCCACCCTTTACCAAGTATATAGATGCATTAATTAAATAAGATATATTGTGATATCCCAACAAGTAAACATGTTCCAACAAGGAACAACATCTCCATGTTCCAACAAGGAACAAACTTCAATCTTCACCTGCAACTAACAACGCTATAAGAGGGGCTGAGCAAAGTGGTAACATAGCCAAACAATGGTTTGCTAGGACAAGGTGGGTTAGAGGCTTGGTTCAACAATATGGGAGGCATGATAAGCAGGTGATAGGTATCGCAGCATAGGCATAGCAAAAGAGCGAGCAGCTAGCAAGCAAAGATAGAACTGATTTTGAGGGTATGATCATCTTGCCTGAAATCCCGCAAGGAAGAAGAACGAGTCCATGAAGAAGACAAACGGACGTAGTCGAACGGGTCCTCACAAACGCGACGTTACCGGAACCAACCCGAAGAAGCAACACCGGAAAGAAGCACACAACATAGTAAACAAACCTCACACAAACATGGCATGATGCACAACAAGTATGATGCTTGTCCGGTTTAATGAAGCATGGCATGGCAACGAGCACAAGCAATTCTACAAATTAAGTGGAGGTCAATATGCAACTCCGTTGCATATCGACGAAACACCACATTCAAGTTATTTAGTTCGATCTCGTTTATGTACCCAACAATATTAAATGTTGTTAAACATGGCAAGAGGGTGAAGCAAATGAAAACTACCTATCTAGGCAAGATTAAAATGAGGCCGGAACAACAAACAACAAGTCCGGAAACTCCTCATGTGCATGTTTTAAGGTTTGGTACTGTTCTGCCCTAAACCATATCTTATGGTTATTAAACATGCAAGATGATGCCACCATGTTAAACTAGGAAAAATTCTACCCCATTTACATATAAAGTTTATTAAATTTGGAGCTACGGTTAATTAGTTATGAATTAAAGCATTTTAACATGGCAAAACAGCAAATTAAAGCAAACATCAAGTTAAACATTTTAAACATGGATGAAAGTTGCATATTATTAAACTAGATAAAATTCTTGTCAAGTTTCATATATAAATTATTTACATCCGATGAACGGTTGGTGAATTATTAAATGCATGAAACTTAGGGGGTTTCCTGCAAAACTGTCGTCTCTGGAATATTATCTAAATTGTCCACTAAAAAAATAGGAGTTGGGCCGAAACTGGCTGGCCCAACCATGCACAGTGGGGGTTAGGGCAGCTGCTCATAGTGGGCTGGCTTCGCGCGAATGGGCCAGGGAGGATGGGCCTTGAGGGAGGGACTCGGCGGGCTGGCAGCTTGCGACCGGGAAGTCAACGCGAGCGCTGATCATCCTCGTCCCCACGTGCTCACGTAGAAGGAGGGGAGGCAGTGGCCGATGCAGGGGAAGCAGCGGCGCGGCGGTATCGAGCGGCAGCGGGCTCCAGAGAAGGCCGGCAAGGTGCAGGCGGGGCGGATCCGGCGCGGCTCGGGTCCCAGTGGCCGGAGCCGGAGGTGGCCGGCGACGTTCAGGGCGGTCGCCGCAAGCTGCAGGGGAGTGCGACGCGTCCATGGCAGGGAACGGCGATGGGGCATCGCGAGGAGCGGGACGAGGCGCTGGTCGTCGTCATCGGGCTCGATCCCGCCTGGATCGAAACGACGCTACAGTGGGCGATGGCGCTCGACGACGCAGGGAAGACAAAGGAGCTCGTGTCCTGATGAAGCAAAGGAAAACAGCGGCAGCGGCGGAACTTGGCACGGTGACTCGTGCAACAGGGAATGCGCGAAGGAAGGCAAGGGCTTGGCGGGACGCTCGCCGGCGACCTTGAGGACAAGCAGGCGCCGCGGCTCTAGAGCATGGCGGGGCGGCGAGGTTCAGCGTACTCGGCGACGCAAGGTTGGCGCAGATGCAGGCAGCAGAGATGAGCGGGAAGACGAGTGCGGGGTCGAGCGCTGCAGCGGGGCGCTCGTCTCCTGTGCGGCTCGGGCATGAGGGGGTCAGGCGGTCGAGGAAGCAGGGGCCCGTCCGGGTGGCCTGAAGATCGAGGTTGCCGTCGGGTTCGGGCATCCATGGCGGTTTCCTTAACATAGAAACAAGATGGAGTTGAGTAGGGACGCGGAGAAGAAAAGAAAAAGAATAGGGGCAGCGCACGAGGGACTGGCCTGGTGGTTGCCAGTGGCGGCGTTCGTCGACGGACGGCGAGGCGAGGAGGGGGCCAGGGACGAGGCATCGCTCGGGCAGGGGAAGGAGGGGCGCTGCGGGATTCGAGCGGCTGCGATGTGGTGGTTGGCTCACTTGGGAAAACGAGGTAGAGTGGGTGGATCTGGATCCCGAGGAAGATAGTGGCGGCGGCTAGGAGGATCCCTAGAAATTAGGTGCGTTGTCTAGATATATATAGTAGGTAGGTGAAAGGAGAGGGATTTAGATCATCGGATCGAAATCCGACGGACGAGAATAAATATGCTAAAGAGTCCAATAAATAAAACGATGATATTTTGTAGATGTTTGGGGATGATTCGGACCCGTTGGTGACGACTGCCCGGGTCGGGTCCGGGACAATTTCGGACGCGCGTGAGGGGGGCTGCGGGCTGACGAGAGAGGTTAGGTTGGACCTTGCGGTAGGTAGTGAGCTGTGTAGATGGTCTCGAGCTAAGAGAAGAGAAGAGAGGGAGGCCCGGCGACTGTTTCCGGAGACCGAAAACGTCTGACGTGTGCCTGGCTATAATGCCGCTATAGTTTAATGGTTGGGCTATCAAACGAACTCCGAATGCGACGAAAATTGACAGGCGGCCTACCTACAACATAAAAACACCGCACGCCAACTTTCATCTCATTCCGAGAACATTTTCTGACCACTTCTAAAATAATATTCGGACGTGCCGCGGGCGCGTGCGAGTGTGTCTGGACTCAGAACGGACAACGGAAGGAACGGGGAGAACCCGGACGGATGCAAGTTTTGAAAACATGATGATGCAATGCACATGATGCAAAGATGAAATGCAACGGACCAAACAAATCACACGACGAAACCCGGAAACCCTGGAAGGCATCTGAAGCTCCGGTCTTGGGGCGTTACATAGTGATTATGCTGTAGGGGATGTTCTAGGACAAATAGTTTATAAGAAATTAAATGTTACCCAATATGCTAGTAAAACTCTAGACAGTGCTCAGAGAAATTATGCTACTACTGAAAAGGAATTTTTAGCAGTTGTATTTGCTTGTGATAAGTTCATACCTTATATTGTTGATTCTAAAGTAACTGTTCACACTGATCATGCTGCTATTAAATATCTTATGTAAAGGAAAGATGCTAAACCTAGACTTATTAGATGGGTTCTCCTACTACAAGAATTTGATTTGCATATTATTGATAGAAAGGGAGCTGAGAACCCCGTTGCAGACAACTTGTCTAGGTTAGAGAATGTCCTTGATGACCCACTACCTATTGATGATAGCTTTCCTGATGAACAAGTAGCTATCATAAATGCTTCTCATACTGCTCCATGGTATGCTGATTATGCTAATTGTATTGTTGCTAAGTTTATACCACCTAGTTTCACATACCAGCAAAAGAAACAGTTCTTCTATGATTTAAGGCATTACTTCTGGGATGACCCACACATTTATAAAGAAGGAGTAGATAGTGTCATTAGACGTTGTGTACCTGAGCATGAACAGGAACAAATCCTACGCAAGTGTCACTCTGAGGCTTATGGAGGACACCATGCTGGAGATAGAACTGCACATAAGGTATTGCAATCCGGTTTTTATTGGCCTACTCTCTTCAAGGATGCCCATAAGTTTGTCTTGTCTTGTGATGAATGTCAAAGAATTGGTAATATTAGTAGGCATCAAGAAATGCCTATGAATTATTCACTTGTTATTGAACCATTTGATGTCTGGGGCTTTGATTATATGGGACCGTTTCCTTCCTCTAATGGGTATACACATATTTTAGTTGTTGTTGATTACGTTACTAAGTGGGTAGAAGCTATTCCAACTAGTAGTGCTGATCATAACACCTCTATTAAGATGCTTAAAGAAGTTATTTTTCCGAGGTTTGGAGTCCCTAGATATTTAATGACTGGTGGTGGTTCACATTTTATTCATGGTGCCATTCGTAAAATGCTTGCTAAGTATGATGTTAATCATAGAATTGCATCTTCATATCATCCACAGTCTAGTGGTCAAGTAGAATTGAGTAATAGAGAGCTTAAATTAATTTTGCAAAAGACTGTTAATAGATCTAGAAAGAATTGGTCCAAGAAACTTGATGATGCGTTATGGGCATATAGGACTGCATATAAGAATCATATGGGTATGTCTCCATATAAAATGGTTATGGAAAAGCATGTCACTTACCTCTTGAACTAGAACATAAGGCATATTGTGCCATTAAAGAGCTCAATTATGATTTCAAACTTGCCGGTGAGAAGAGGCCTTTTGACATTAGCTCACTTGATGAATGGAGAACCCAGGCTTATGAGAATGCCAAACTGTTTAAAGAAAAAGTTAAAAGATGTCATGACAAAAGGATACAAAAGCGTGAGTTTAATGTAGGTGACTATGTATTGTTATACAATTCTCGTTTAAGATTTTTTGCAAGAAAACTCCTCTCTAAACCTTACGTTATCGAGGAGATTTACCGTTCCGGTGCCATAAAAATCAACAACTTCGAAGGCACAAATCTGAGGGTGGTGAACAATCAAAGAATCAAACATTATATCTCAGGAAATCCTATAAATGTTGAAACTAATGTTATTGAAACCATAACCCCAGAGGAATACATAAAGGACACTTTCCAGAACGTTTTAGACTCCAAAAAGGAATAGGTACGTGGTACAGTAAGTAAACCGACTCCACAACAGTTCTAACAGCAATTTTTCTCTGTTTTGGAATATTTAAGAAAATAGGAAAATAAGAAGTAGTCCGGGAAGGACACGAGGCGTCCACGAGGGTGGAGGGCGCACCCTACCCCCTGGGCGCGCCCCCTGCCTCGTGGGCACCTCATGTGCTCTCCGGACTCCGTTTTCTTGCATGCTACTTCTTTTGGTCGGTAAAAATTCATTATATAATCTCTCGAAGGTTTTGACCATCGTATCACGCAAATATCTTTTGTCTTTGTTTCGAGCTATTTTTCTGACAGATCTAGATCGCCATAGCGTCTTCAAGTGCCCCCAAGGACAAGTTCTTTGAGAAGGTCATCAAGCCCTACCTCACGGAGGTGCTGCAACACCCTCAAACCATTGAGATGCGTGAGGGGTTGCTGCACATCCGCAATGTTGAGGGACCAAGGAGGACTAGAAGCGTGGAGAGAAGGCTCGAGGCAATGGAGCAACAAGTTTTCAAGTGCCATGAGATGGTGGAACGTGGACTCGACTCCAATCATATAATGATCATGGAGTTCACCAACAACCGCAAGCTGGATGACAAGAACATTGGGGAGGCCATCTTCAAGCTTCATGAGAAAATTGAGCGCCTCCAAGCCCAGATCCATGACATGCAAAACCAAAACTACGAGTATGAATATAGATTCAAGAGGATGGGTTTGACTGCAGATTTGAGGATCCCGGAGACTCGATCATCCTTCTATGATGGTGACCCTATGCCTTGGAAGATGGACGACAAGCCCACATCATCAACAACTCCATCATCACCACCTCTGAGGAAGGAGACATAAACACATGGGTATGGGCACTCCCCTTGGCAACTTCCAAGCTTGGGGGAGTGCCCCGGTATCGTATCACCATCACACTTTTATCTTTACCGGTTTTCTTAGTTCGATCCTTTTTGGGTAATATCTTGATCTAGTAGAATAAAGTTTTAGTATGATCTAGTTTTGAGTTTTTGCTTTATGATCCTTCTATGTAATCGAGTCCCTGAGCTATATATAATAAAGATTAGTGTTGAGTCAAGGGCTTGATTATCTTGCTATGATCTTGAGGAAATAAAATAAAAGAGAAAGAATAAAAAGAAATAAAGATATCATATCGATCTTATGGAGAGTAATGACTTCACATATAAAGAGTATGATGAATAAAAGTGGTTGAAAGTTGACAAACATAGTTTTGGTCATCGTTGCAATTAATAGGAAGTAATAAAGAAAGAGAGGTTTTCACATATAAATATACTATCTTGGACATCTTTTATGATTGTGGGCACTCATTAAAATATGACATGCTAAAGAGTTGATGTTGGACAAGGAAGACAACGTAATGGGTTATGTTTTCTTACATCTGAGATAAATTATATTGTCATGGATCATCCAACATGTTGAGCTTGCCTTTCCCTCTCATGCTAGCCAAATTCTTTGCACCAAGTAGAGATACTACTTATGCTTCCAAATATCCTTAAACCCAGTTTTGCCATGAGAGTCCACCATATCTACCTATGGATTGAGTAAGATCCTTCAAGTAAGTTGTCATCGTTGCAAGCAATAAAAATTGCTCTCTAGATATGTATGACTTATTAGTGTGGAGAAAATAAGCTTTATACGATCTTGTGATGTGGAAGAAATAAAAGCGACGGAGTGCATAATAAAGGTCCATATCACAAGTGGCAATATAAAGTGACGTTCTTTTGCATTAAGATTTCGTGCATCCAACCATAAAAGCACTTGACAACCTCTGCTCCCCTCTGCGAAGGGCCTATCTTTTATTCTTGTCTTATACTTCATACAAGAGTCATGGTGATCTTCACCTTTACTTTTTACATTTTATCCTTTGGCAAGCACAATGTGTTGGAAAGATCCTGATATATATAGCTAATTGGATGTGAGTTTTCATGAACCATTATTGTTGACATTACCCTTGAGGTAAAAGGTTGGGAGGCAAAAACTATAAGCCCCTATCTTTCTCTGTGTCTGACTAAAACTTCATAACCATAAATATTGCGTGAGTGTTAGCAATTGTGAAAGACTAAATGATGGTTGAGTATGTGGACCTGCTGAAAAGCTCTTATATTGACTCTTTCCGATGTTATGATAAATTGCAATTGCTTCAATGACTGAGATTATAGTTTGTTAGTTTTCAATGAAGTTTATGATTCATACTTGAAACCGTGAATGAATTGTTACTTTAGCATAAGAGATCATATGACAATATATGTATATGTTGTTGTTCTAAGAATGATCATGATGCCCTCATGTCCGTATTTTATTTTTTATCGACACCTCTATCTCTAAACATGTGGACATATTTTTCGATATCAGCATTCGCTTGAGGACAAGCGAGGTCTAAGCTTGGGGGAGTTGATACGTCCATTTTGCATCATGCTTTTATATCGATATTTATTGCATTATGGGATGTTATTACACATTATGTCACAATACTTATGCCTATTCTCTCTTATTTTACAAGGTTTACATGAAGAGGGAGAATGCCGGCAGCTGGAATTCTGGGCTGGAAAAGGAGCAAATATTAGAGATCTATTCCGCACAACTCCAAAAGTCTTGAAACTTCATAGGAGCAAGTTTTATAATATATAAAAAATATTGGGCGAAAGAAGTACCAAAGGGGGCCACCCACCGTCCACGAGGGTGGGGGCCGCGCCCTACCCCCTGGGCGCGCCCCTGCCTCGTGGGCCCCTGGTAGCCCTCTGATGCCCATCTTTGGCTATATGGAGTCTTTCGTCCTGGAAAAAATCATAAGTAAGCTCACGGGATGAAACTCCGCCGCCACGAGGCGGAACCTTGGCGGAACCAATCTAGGGCTCCGGCGGAGCTGTTCTGCCGAGGAAACTTCCCTCTGGGAGGGGCAAATCATAACCATCGTCATCACCAACGATCCTCTCATCGGGAGGGGGTCAATCTCCATCAACATCTTCACCAGCACCATCTCATCTCAAACCCTAGTTCATCTCTTGCATCCAATCTTTGTCCCAAAGCCTCAGATTGGTACCTGTGGGTTGCTAGTAGTGTTGATTACTCCTTGTAGTTGATGCTAGTTGGTTTACTTGGTGGAAGATCATATGTTCAGATCCATTATGCATATTAATACCCCTATGATTATGAACATGAATATGATTTGTGAGTAGTTACGTTTGTTCTTGAGGACATGGGAGAAGTCTTGCTATAAGTAGTCTGATACGTCTCCAATGTATCTATAATTTTTTATTGTTCCATGCTATATTATATTCTGTTTGGACATTATTGGGCTTTATTATACACTTTTATATTATTTTTGGGACTAACCTATTAACCAGACGCCCAGCCCAGAATTGCTGTTTTTTTGCCTATTTCAGAGTTTCGCAGAAAAAGAATATCAAACGGGGTCCAAACGGAATGAAACCTTCGGGAACGTGATTTTCGGAACGAACGTGATCCAGAGGACTTGGACCCCACATCAAGACATCAACCAGGAAGGCACAAGGTAGGGGGCGCGCCTACCCCCCAGGCGCGCCCTCCACCCTCGTGGGGCCCACGTTGCTCTGCCGACGTACTTCTTCCATGTTGCTCCATATACCTACGTACCCCCAAACTACCAGATACGGAGACAAAACCCTAATTCCACCGCCGCAACCTTCTGTACCCGTGAGATCCCATCTTGGGGCCTTTTCCGGAGCTCTGCCGGAGGGGGCATCGATCACAGAGGGCTTCTACATCAACACCATGTAGTTTACTTCAGACCTTCGGGTCCATAGTTATTAGCTAGATGGCTTCTTCTCTCTTTTTGGATCTCAATACAATGTTCTCCCCCTCTCTTGTGGAGATCTATTCGATGTAATCTTCTTTTGCGGTGTGTTTGTTGAGACCGATGAATTGTGGGTTTATGATCAAGTTTATCTATGAACAATATTTGAATCTTCTCTGAATTCTTTTATGTATGATTGGTTATCTTTGCAAGTCTCTTCGAATTATCAGTTTGGTTTGGCCTACTAGATTGATCTTTCTTGCAATGGGAGAAGTGCTTAGCTTTGGGTTCAATCTTGCGGTGTCCTTTCCCAGTGACAGCAGGGGCAGCAAGGCACGTATTGTATTGTTGCCATCGAGGACAACAAGATGGGGTTTATATCATATTGCATGAGTTTATCCCTCTACATCATGTCATCTTGCTTAAAGCATTACTCTGTTCTTTTGAACTTAATACTCTAGATGCATGCTGGATAGCGGTCGATGTGTGGAGTAATAGTAGCAGATGCAGGCAGGAGTCGGTCTACTTGTCTCGGACGTGATGCCTATATACATGATCATACCTAGATATTCTCATAACTATGCTCAATTTTGGGGACACAAGAGACTCTTTGTTATTTGGTTGCAGGGTTGCTTGAGAGAGACCATCTTCATCCTACGCCTCCTATGGATTGATAAACCTTAGGTCATCCACTTGAGGGAAATTTGCTACTGTCCTACAAACCTCTGCACATGGAGGCCCAACAACGTCTACAAGAAGAAGGTTGTGTAGTAGACATCAGGCTCCTGCCAGTTACCGATAACTTTAACAAAACATTATCATCTCATACAACAATTTATATCTCATCATGTCTTGACCATATCACATCATGGCATGCCCAGCAAAAACAAGTTAGACGTCCTCTACTTTGTTATTGCAAGTTTTACGTGGCTGCTACGGGCTTCTAGCAAGAACCGTTCTTACCTACGCATCAAAACCACAATGATTTTTCGTCAAGTGTGATGTTTTAACCTTCAACAAGGACCGAGCGTAGTCAAAATCAATTCAACTAAAGTTGGAGAAACAGACACCCGCCAGCCACCTGTGTGTGAAGCACGTCGGTAGAACCAGACTCATGAACATGGTCATGTAATGTCAGTCAGGGCCGCTTCATCCAACAATACCACCGAATCAAAGTAAGACGTTGCTAGTAAGCAGTATGACTATTATCGCCCACAACTCTTTGTGTCCTACTCGTGCATATAACATCTATGCATAGACCTGGCTCGGATGCAACTGTTGGGGAACTTAGTATTTCAAAAAAAAAATCCTACGATCACGCAAGATCTATCTAGGAGAAGCATATCAACGAGCGGGCAGAGTGTGTCCACGTACCCTCGTAGACTAAAAGCGGAAGCGTTTAATAACGCAGTTGATGTAGTCGAACGTCTTCGCGATCCAAGCGATCCAAGCACCAAACGTACGGCACCTCCCCGTTCAGCACACGTTCAGCTCGATGACGTCCCTCGATATCTTGATCCAGTTGAAGACGAGGGAGAGTTCCGTCAGCACGACCGCGTGGCGATGATGATGATGAAGTTACCGACGCAGGGCTTCGCCTAAGCACTACGACGATATGACCGGGGTATGTAACTGTGGAGGGGGCACCGCACACGGCTAAGAGAAGTCTTGGTGTGCCTTCGGGGTGCCCCTGCCCACGTATACAAAGGAGGGAGGGAGAGAGGCCGACCCTCCTAGGGGCGCGCCAAGTGTAGGGAGTCCTACTAGGATTCCCTTTCCTTTTCGGAGTAGGAAAGAAGGAAAGGAGGGAGAGGGAGAAGGAAAGGGGGGCACCCCCACCCCTTGTCCAATTCGGGTTGGGCAGGGGGAGTGATACGTCCATTTTGCATCATGCTTTTATATCGATATTTATTGCATTATGGGCTGTTATTACACATTATGTCACAATACTTATGCCTATTCTCTCTTATTTTACAAGATTTACATGAAGAGGGAGAATGCCGGCAGCTGGAATTCTAGGCTAGAAAAGGAGCAAATATTAGAGACCTATTCTGCACAACTCCAAAAGTCCTGAAACTTCACGGGAGCAAGTTTCAGAATATATAAAAAATATTGGGCGAAAGAAGTACCATAGGGGGGGCACCCGCCATCCATGAGGGTGGGGGCGCGCCCCCCTGCCTCGTGGGCCCCATGGCAGCCCTCTGATGCCTATCTTTGGCTATATGGAGTCTTTCGTCCTGGAAAAAATCATAAGCAAGCTCACGGGCGAAACGCCGCCGCCACGAGGCGGAACCTTGGCGGAACCAATCTAGGGCTTCGGCGGAGCTGTTCTGCCGGGGAAACTTCCCTCCGGGAGGGGGTCAATCTCCATCAACATCTTCACCAGCACCATCTCATATCAAACCCTAGTTCACCTCATGTATCCAATCTTTGTCCCAAAACCTCAGATTGGTACCTGTGGGTTGCTAGTAGTGTTGATTACTCCTTGTAGTTGATGCTAGTTGGTTTACTTGGTGGAAGATCATATATTCAGATCCATTATGCATATTAATACCCCTCTGATTATGAACTTGAATATGATTTGTGAGTAGTTACGTTTGTTCCTGAGGACATGGGAGAAGTCTTGCTATAAGTAGTCATGTGAATTTGGTATTCGTTCGATATTTTGATAAGATGTATGGTGTCTTTCCTCTAGTGGTGGTATGTGAACGTCAACTACATGACACTTCACCATTGTTTGGGCCTAGAGGAAGGCATTGGGAAGTAATAAGTAGATGATGGGTTGCTAGAGTGACAAAATCTTAAACCCTAGTTTATGCGTTGCTTCGTAAGGGGCTGATTTGGATCCATATGTTTCATGCTATGGTTAGGTTTACCTTAATACTTCTGTTGTAGTTGCGGATGCTTGCAATAGGGGTTAATCATAAGTGGGATGCTTGTCCAAGGAAGGACAGTACCCAAGCACCTGTACACCCACATATCAAATTATCAAAGTACCGAACGCGAATGTTATGAACGTGATGAAAACTAGCTTGACGATAATTCCCATGTGTCCTCGGGAGCGCTTTCCTTTATATAAGAGTTTATCCAGGCTTGTCCTTTGCTACAAAAAGGATTGGGCCATCTTGCTGCACCTTATTTACTTTTATTACTTGTTACCCGTTACAAATTACCTTATCACAAAACTATCTGTTACCGATAATTTCAGTGCTTGCAGAGAATACCTCACTGGAAACTGCTTATCATTTCCTTCTGCTCCTCGTTGTGTTCTAAACTCTTACTTATTGAAAGAACTATGATCCCCTACACTTGTGGGTCATCAAGACTCTTTTCTGGCGCCGTTGACGGGGAGTGAAGCGTCTTTGGTAGGTGGAATTTGGTAAGGAAAAATTTATATAGTGTGCTGAAATTTACTGTCACTTGTTACTATGGAACATAATACTTTGAGGGGCTTGTTCGGGGTATCTTCACCCCGACCAGTAGAGCAAAAAGTTGCTCCTCAACCTACTGAACCTACTGAAAATGTTTACTTTGAAATTCCTTCGGGTATGATAGAGAAACTGCGAGCTAATCCTTTCATAGGTGATGGAACATTACATCCCGATTTGCACCTAATCTATGTGGATGAAGTTTGTGGATTATTTAAGCTTGCAGGTATGCCCGAGGATGTTATCAAGAAGAAGGTCTTCCCTTTATCTTTTAAGGGAAAGGTATTGACGTGGTTTAGGCTATGTGATGATATGTGATCATGGAACTACAACTGATTGAAACTGGAATTTCATCAGAAGTTTTATCCTATGCATCTTGTTCATCCTGATCGTAATTATATATAATTTTTGGCCTCGTGAAGGAGAAAGCATCGCCCAAGCTTGGGGGAGGCTTAAGTCAATGTTATATTCATGCCCCAATCATGAGATCTCAAGAGAAATTATTATTCAAAATTTTTATGCTCGGCTTTCTCTCGATAATCGCTCCATTTTCGATACTTCTTGTACTAGCTCTTTTATGATGAAGAATATTGAATTCAAATGGGATTTATTGGAAAGAATTAAACGCAACTCTAAAGATTGGGATCTCGATGAAGGTAAGGAGTCAGGTATAACACCTTAGTTTGATTGTGTTAAACCTTTTATGGATACCAATGATTTCTGTGAATTTAGCACTAAATATGGACTTGACTCTGAGATAGTAGCTTCTTTCTATGAATCCTTTGCTACTCATGTTGATCTCCCTAAGGAGAAGTGGTTTAAATATAGTCCTCCCATTTAAGTAAAAGTAGTTGCACCTATTAAAGTTGAAGAAAAGACTATCACTTATAATGATCATGTTGTCCCTACTACTTATGTTGAGAAACCACCTTTCCCTGTTAGAATAAAGGATCATGCTAAAGCTTCAATTGTGGTTCGTAAGAGTAATACTAGAACACCTACTCCCTCTGAGCAAATTAAAGTTGAACCTAGTGTTGCTATGGTTAAAGATCTCTTGGACGATAATATTGATGGGCATGTTATTTACTTCTGTGATGAAGCTGCTAGAATTGCTAGACCCGATACTAAAAATAAACATAGACCTGTTGTAGGCATGCCTGTTATTTCTGTTAAAATAGGAGATCATTGATATCATGGATTATGTGATATGGGTGCTAGTGCAAGTGCAATACCTCATTCCTTATATAAAGAAATTGTGCATGATATTGCACCTGCTGAGATAGAGGAAATTGATGTTACAATTAAGCTTGCCAATAGAGACACTATTTCACCAATTGGGATTGTTAGAGATGTTGAATTCTTGTGTGGGAAAGTTAAATATCCTACTGATTTTCTTGTTCTTGGTTCCCCACAAGATGACTTTTGTCCCATTATATTTGGTAGACCCTTCTTGAACATTGTTAATGCTAAGATAGACTGCACTAAGGATATTGTTTCTATTGGTTTAGAGGATATGTCTTATGAATTTAATTTTGCTAAATTTCGTAGACAACCCCATGATAAAGAGTTGCCTAGTAAAGATGAAATTATTGGTCTTGCTTCTATTGTTGTGCCTCCTAATGATCCTTTAGAGCAATATTTGCTAGACCATGAAAATGATATGTTTATGAATGAAAGAAGGGAAATAGATGAAGTATTCTTTAAACAAGGGCCTATTTTGAAACACAACTTGCCTGTTGAAATTCTAGGGGATCCTCCTCCACCCAAGGGTGACCCCGTGTTTGAGCTTAAACCTTTACCTGATACTCTTAAATATGCGTATCTTGATGAGAAAGAGATATATCGTGTTATTATTAGTGCTAACCTTTCAGAGCATGAAGAAAAGAAATTATTGAAAACTCTGAAGAAGCACCGTGCTGCTATTGGATATACTCTTGATGATCTTAAGGGCATTGGTCCCACTCTATGCCAGCATAAGATAAAATTGGAGAAAGACGTGAAACCGGTTGTTGATCACCAACGACGGTTAAATCCTAAGATGAAAGCAGTGGTAAGAAAAGAAATACTAAAGCTTCTGGAGGCAGGTATAATTTATCATGTTGCTGATTGTCAGTGGGTAAGTCCTTTCCATTGTGTCCCTCAGAAGGGAGGTATTACTGTTGTTCCTAATGATAAATATGAATTGATCCCACAAAGAATTGTTACAGGTTATAGAATGGTAATTGATTTCTGCAAATTAAATAAAGCTACTAAAAAGGATCATTATCCTTTACCTTTTATTGATCAAATGCTAGAAAGATTATCCAAGCATACACATTTTTGCTTTCTAGATGGTTATTCTGGTTTCTCTCAAATACATGTGTCAAAAAAGGATCAAGAAACGACGACTTTTACTTGCCACCTTTGCTTATAGACGTGTGCCTGTTGATTTATGCAATGCACCTGCTACCTTTCAAAGATGTATGACTACTATATTCTCTGACTTTTGTGAAAAGATTGTTGAGGTATTCATGGATGATTTTTCTGTTTATGGAACTTCTTTTGATGATTGCTTAAGCAACCTTGATCGAGTTTTGCAGAGATGTGAAGAAACTAATCTTGTCTTGAATTGGGAGAAGTGCCACTTTATGGTTAATGAAGGTATTGTCTTGGGGCATAAAATTTCTGAAAGAGGTATTGAAGTTGATAAAGCTAAAGTTGATGCTATTGAAAAGATGCCATGTCCTAAGGATATTAAAGGTATAAGAAGTTTCCTTGGTCATGCCGGTTTTTATAGGAGGTTCATTAAGGACTTCTCTAAAATTTCTAGGCCTTTGACTAATCTCTTACAAAAAGATATTCCTTTTGTCTATGATGATGATTGTGTAGAAGCATTTGAAATACTTAAGAAAGCTTTGATTTCTACACCTATTGTTCAGCCTCCTGATTGGAATCTACCATTTGAAATTATGTGTGATGCTAGTGTGTAACGCCCTCGATGCGGCTATATCTCCCACGTGTCGAAGCATGACTTAGAGGCATAACCGCATTGAAAGCAATGTCGCAAGTGAGGTAATCTTCACACAACCCATGTAATACAATAAGGGAAAAGATACATAGTTGGCTTACAATCGCCACTTCACACAATTACAAGAATAAAGCATTACATCAACCAGTTACAAACAAGGTCCGACTACGGAACCAAAATAAAAGAAGACTACCCCAAACGCTACACAGATCCCCGATCGACCCGACTGGGCTCCACTACTGATCAACTAGAACGAAACAATACAAAGGACAAGATCTTCATCGAGCTCCTCCTTGAGCTTGGTTGCGTCACCTGCTCGGTTCAACGGCACCTGCAAGCTGGTTTTGGAAGTATCTGTGAGTCACGGGGACTCAACAATCTCACACCCTCGCGATCAAGACTATTTAAGCTTATAGGTAAGGTAAAGGTATGATGTGGAGCTGCAGCAAGCGACTAGCATATATGGTGGCTAACATGTACGCAAAAGAGAGCGAGAAGAGAAGGCAAAGCACGATCATGAAACTATGATCAAGAAGTGATCCTAGAACAAGCTACGTCAAACATAACTCCAACGCCGTGTTCACTTCCCGGACTCCCCCGAGAAGAGACCATCACTGCTACACACGCAGTTGATGTATTTTAATTAAGGTCAACTTCGGGTTTTCTACAATCGGACATTAACAAATTCCCATCTGCCCATAACCGCGGGCACGGCTTTCGAAAGTTCAAATCCCTGCAGGGGTGTCCCAACTTAGCCCATGACAAGCTCTCATGGTCAACGAAGGATATACCTTCTCCCGAGACATTCCGATCAGACTCGGTATCCCGGTTCTACAAGACAACTTCGACAAGTTAAAACAAATCCAGCAACACCGCCCGAATGTGCTGACAAATCCCGATACGAGCTGCACATATCTCGTTCTCAGGGCACACTCAGATTGTCCAAACTTCCGGTAGGCCAGCCCAGAGTTGCCCCTGGTGGCCACCGGCGGCTGACAGGTTGGACCAACACTCAGAGGAGCACTGGCCCGGGGGTTTAAATAAAGATGACCCTTGAGTCCGCGGAACCCGAGGGAAAAAGAGGCTAGGTGGCGAATGGTAAAACCAAGGTTGGGCATTGCTGGAAGAGTTTTATTCAAGGCGAACTGTCAAGGGGTTCCCATAATAGCCCAACCGCGTAAGGAACGCAAAATCCAGGAACATAACACCGATATGACGGAAACTAGGGAGGCAAGAGTGGAACAAAACACCAGGCATAAGGCCGAGCCTTCCACCCTTTACCAAGTATATAGATGCATTAATTAAATAAGATATATTGTGATATCCCAACAAGTAAACATGTTCCAACAAGGAACAACATCTCCATGTTCCAACAAGGAACAAACTTCACTCTTCACCTGCAACTAACAACGCTATAAGAGGGGCTGAGCAAAGCGGTAACATAGCCAAACAACAGTTTGCTAGGACAAGGTGGGTTAGAGGCTTGGTTCAACAATATGGGAGGCATGATAAGCAGGTGATAGGTATCGCAGCATAGGCATAGCAAAAGAGCGAGCAGCTAGCAAGCAAAGATAGAAGTGATTTCGAGGGTATGATCATCTTGCCTAAAATCCTGCAAGGAAGAAGAACGAGTCCTGTAAGAAGACAAACGGACGTAGTCGAACGGGTCCTCACAAACGCGACGTTACCGGAACCAACCCGAAGAAGCAACACAGAAAAGAAGCACACAACATAGTAAACAAACCTCACACGAACATGGCATGATGCACAACAAGTATGATGCATGTCCGGTTTAATGAAGCATGGCATGGCAACGAGCACAAGCAATTCTACAAATTAAGTGGAGGTTAATATGCAACTCCGTTGCATATCGATGAAACACCACATTCAAGTTATTTAGTTCGATCTCGTTTATGTACCCAACAATATTAAATGTTGTTAAACATGTCAAGAGGGTGAAGCAAATGAAAACTACCTATCTAGGCAAGATTAAAATGAGGCCGGAACAACAAACAACAAGTCCGGAAACTCCTCATGTGCATGTTTTAAGGTTTGGTACTGTTCTGCCCTAAACCATATCTTATGGTTATTAAACATGCAAGATGATGCCACCATGTTAAACTAGGCAAAATTCTACCCCATTTACATATAAAGTTTATTAAATTTGGAGCTACGGTTAATTAGTTATGAATTAAAGCATTTTAACATGGCAAAACAGCAAATTAAAGCAAACATCAAGTTAAACATTTTAAACATGGATGAAAGTTGCATATTATTAAACTAGATAAAATTATAGTCAAGTTTCATATATAAATTATTTACATCCGATGCACGGTTGGTGAATTATTAAATGCATGAAACTTAGGGGGTTTCCTGCAAAACTGTCGTCTCTGGAATATTATCTAAATTGTCCACTGAAAAAATAGGGGTTGGGCCGAAACTGGCTGGCCCAACCATGCACAGTGGGGGTTAGGGCGGCTGCTCACAGTGGGCTGGCTTCGCGCGAATGGGCCGGGGAGGATGGGCCTTGAGGGAGGGACTCGACGGGCTGGCAGCTTGCGACCGGGAAGTCAACGCGGGCGCTGGTCGTCCTCGTCCCCGCGTGCTCACGTAGAAGGAGGGGAGGCAGTGGCTAATGCAGGGGAAGTAGAGGCGCGACGGTCTCGAGCGGCAACGGGCTCCAGAGAAGGCCGGCAAGGTGCAGGCGGGGCGGATCCGGCACGGCTCGGGTCCCAGTGGCCGGAGCCGGAGGTGGCCGGCGATGTTCAGGGCGGTCGCCGCAAGCTGCAGGGGGGTGGGACGCGTCCATGCCAGGGAACGGAGACGGGGCATCGCGAGGAGCGGGACGAGGCGCTGGTCGTCGTCATCGGGCTCGAACCCGCCTGGATCGAAACGACGCTACAGCGGGCGATGGCGCTCGACGACGCAGGGAAGACAAAGGAGCTCGTGTCCTGACGAAGCAAAGGAAAACAGCGGCAGCGGCGGAACTTGGCACGGTGACTCGTGCAACAGGGAATGCGCGAAGGAAGGCAAGGGCTTGGCGGGGCGCTCACCGGCGACCTTGAGGACGAGCAGGCGTCGCGGCGAGGTTCGGCGTACTCGGCGACGCAAGGATGGCGCAGATGCAGGCAGCAGAGACGAGCGGGAAGACGAGCGTGGGGTCGAGCGCTGTAGTGGGGCGCTTGTCTCCTGTGCGGCTCGGGCATGAGGGGGTCAGGCGGTCGAGGAAGCAGGGGCCCGTTCGGGTGGCCTGAAGATCGAGGTTGCCGTCGGGTTCGGGCATCCATGGCGGTTTCCTTAACATAGAAACAAGATGGAGTTGAGTAGGGACGCGGAGAAGAAAAGAAAAAGAATAGGGGCAGCGCACGAGGGACTGGCCTGGTGGTTGCCAGCGGCGGCGTTCGTCGACGGACGGCGAGGCGAGGAGGGGGCCAGGGACGAGGCATCGCTCGGGCAGGGGAAGGAGGGGCGCTGCGGGATTCGAGCGGCTGCGATGTGGTGGTTGGCTCACTTGGGAAAACGAGGTAGAGTGGGTGGATCTGGATCCCAAGGAAGATAGTGGCGGCGGCTAGGAGGATCCCTAGAAATTAGGTGCGTTGTCTAGATATATATAGTAGGTAGGTGAAAGGAGAGGGATTTAGATCATCGGATCGAAATCCGACGGACGAGAATAAATATGCTAAAGAGTCCAATAAATAAAACGATGATATTTTGTAGATGTTTGGGGATGATCCGGACCCGTTGGTGACGACTGCCCGGGTCGGGTCCAGGACAATTTCGGACGCGCGCGAGGGGGGCTGCGGGCTGACGAGAGAGGTTAGGTTGGACCTGGCGGTAGGTAGTGAGCTGTGTAGATGGTCTCGAGCTGAGAGAAGAGAAGAGAGGGAGGCCTGGCGACTGTTTCCGGAGACCGAAAACGTCCGACGTGTGACTGGCTATAATGCCGCTATAGTTTAATGGTTGGGCTATCAAACGAACTCCGAATGCGACGAAAATTGACAGGCGGCCTACCTACAACATAAAAACATCGCACGCCAACTTTCATATCATTCCGAGAACATTTTCCGACCACTTCTAAAATAATATTCGGACGTGCCGCGGGCGCGTGTGAGTGTGTCTGGACTCAGAACGGACAACGGAAGGAACGGGGAGAACCTGGACGGATGCAAGTTTTGAAAACATGATGATGCAATGCACATGATGCAAAGATGAAATGCAACGGACCAAACAAATCACACGACAAAACCCGGAAACCTTGGAAGGCATCTGAAGCTCCGGTCTTGGGGCGTTACAACACTCCACCACTACGAGAGGATCTCGTCCCGAGATCTAGAATGGCACCAGAGGGACAACATAAGAGATAAAGAAGAGGTAAAACTAAGTTGCTTCTTTGACGAATGAGTGAAACCAAAGAACCTTGAAAAGGTTAAGCCATTTCGAGAGAAGAATACAACAGAGATGAACAAAGTTGAAAACACTCCATTAGAAAAGAGGAACAAGGAAGAAACAACTTCGGGCAGCACTCTGGTTGAGAAGAAAAAGAATTGAATAAGAGCTTGATAAGATGAGAAGATACTTGAATGAAAACATGACACACTGCCTCCGGAACTATTGAATGAATGGAACAAGGGGTAAGAAAGATCTCAGACAGCACTCCGGTTGAAAAGAGGTGCAAGGCTTGGTAAGGCGAAAAGAACTTGAGCAAAAGGTCACAACACTCCGGTTAAATAGGATAGGCATGAAAAGATCATGATCTTCATAATTCGAGATGATGACTGAAAAGAGCAACATCACAATGCCTCCGGAAGAAATGAGATAATGGAATGGAATGAACGGAGGAGGAAAACAATATATTCTATCTCGAATGAGATTGAAGCATCTTTAGGAGAAGGTTTGAACGTAGTTTTTGGAAAAAACAACAACAACAAAAAGAGTAATCTTGTAGTGGACTTATGGAGAACAACTCAAAACTATGAGGTGAGATTTTGCCACTCACGGGAAAAAAAATTGGATTGGTATGAACAAGGAGACGAGAAAGCTATTACACCGGGAGGATAGATGAAGAACTTGGGTCATTTATGAGCACCATAAATAGCAACAGTCCTTAGGAAAGGCTTTAGGTGAAACATGACACAAGATAACTCCAATGACGAGATTGATGGATTTAAAATATCTCATTCATGACAACATGTGAATCATGAAACATGAATTCAAATCATCAAGAATGACATAATACCACCTCCAATGATATGGTAGAAAGAATTGCACTCCGGATGCAAGATGAAGAATGCTTGAACTCCTAAGAAAAGAATCTCGATGAACACTTCGAGAATGAATTAAATCATAGATGAACCATCATGTAGCACCTTGATGAAGAACTCCGGTAAACAAAAGGAATGAAAAGAAAAAGAAATTGAAAACACAAGGTGAATCCTTGCAATGATTTAGATGGATCTCCGTGATAATTAGAGCTTGGAACTCCGGGAAAGAAAAGATAAAGCATCTCGAACTAAGAATATGATATGATGAACCACTCCGGAAAAAGGAATTAATCACTTGGATGAAACAAGACTAAGAATTATGTTATGCGTATCCTTCACCAATTTGATTGATGATGAGCAAATGGATTTGGCACACAACTTATTCTCATAGCAAGGATTAAGAGAGATATAGCACAAACTTGAGAAGGTCTTCAACGAACCACCGGTAGGATTAGCAAATGAACGAAGGTACTTGAGACAAACTAGATACATGAAAACGAAGGGATTACGAACTGATTATAGATCACTTGAACGATGCACCGGTAAGATTTAGACAAAGAGAGCTGAAAGCTGAGAATGAATAATCCTGAACTGATGGACTCCGGATAACAAACTGAGAAGACTCTTGCATTGCTCCGGATGGGTGAAAAGAATTCTCACAATCAAAACCAATTATGAGAGGGTGGCAACAAGCTAGAATGACGAATCTCTGAGAGAACGGATAAAATATGGAGGTAAAACTCTTCTTTGGTCATCAAAATATCTGAGAATGACGACGAGAAACACCACCAATAATTGAAGAGGCACTCCGGAAGAATCAAAAGCGAAGAGATTTAGCCAACGATGAGAAGAATTTGAAAGATATTGGAGAAGGACATTTGACTGATGATAAATCATTCTTACATCAAACTTCGATAAGGAATTTGAGGATAGCTCCGGGAAAATAAGAAGAGTCAGGTAAGATCTTGGAAAAAGACCTGTGGGTTAGGGCCCACTCAAAAGAAACACCGTTGAAAAGATTACTTGAAAAGGAGAATGCACCGGTTGAATAAAAGGCTTGAATGATATAACATCCTCAAAATAGCTTGAATGAAAGAAGAGTGGATACACGAATCTTCAAGATATCTTGAGCACTCTGGAACAATTGAATAGCGAGAAATGAATGAATATGAGGAGCATCGGTATGAGAAGGCATTTGAAGCAAGGAAAAGAATATGATCAACACAGAAAAAACTAGAGTTGAAACCACCGGAGAAGAAAAAAATTAAGGAAGATGACCTTGAGGCTCTGTTAAAATCTTCATGAGAATCACCGGATAAGAACATTAACGGAAAAGGGAATGGAGAGGCTTCCCATCAATAGAAGGATACTTGACTAAGAAATTTGAGTCCTTGTAGAAAAGGGGTGGGTGGGCGGGAAAAACAAAAGCAACTTGGAGATGGATGAAAACAACACCGTTGAGAAGGACTAGTAATAGATCTTGCGGATGTTGAAATGATCGGATCCACTTGAAGAGAAAACACGCCGGTTGAAAAGGATTGACATGACAATCTCGATTATCATGAGGATTGGTATTCACATCGGAGTATGAGAACACCACTTAGGAAAGGTATGGAATCAACATTTGACTTCGAAGCAACTCGAATACCACAACTCCAAACAAAAACAAAGGATTGGCTTGCAAAATAAGCCGGAACAAACATATGATAGAGATTTCGCCTGAAGTTTTCGTGGTGGGGCCTACACGGGCTCGATCACACAGCACCATCATGTACAAGGTAGTGCACATGACATACGAAGCGTCCCCGAGTCGGCATAGCCAAGGACTCTTTAAGACACAACGAGACCACTGTAAAACCAACCGTGAATAGGCGGACCACTAGACGTCGAACCCCAATTTCGTATCATACATCTGTCGGAAAGATATCCTAAGAGCTACTTGAATTCCCACCTATGAAACTCCCGAACCTTTCCGGTTATGCAATCAGGTGTTGGGGATACAGGGGAAGCATAATATCTCACCCAAACTAGCAAATCCTACATCCAGCTGTATCCATCCTTCAACACATAACCAAGAAACCTTCGGAAATCATCTACCTCAACCTTCGAAAAGCATCCGTTATACGAGTTATGGCAATACTCCCGAACTCCCGCCCCAGTACTGGGTGGCGTCGAGATTATCTCACCAACAACTGCATAAAAGAGATTTTCGATGTCGGTGAACTAAACTCAGGTATTCCAGAACTACAACGATAAAATTGTGACGACAACACCTCGGAGCTCAACTCCCCGGGACACTGCCACAACCCCTAAATGACAGGAGGCACCAAAAACAATGTTCTCGTCACAAAACCATCGGAACGATTCCAAGATACCCGTGTGATCCTAAAATTTTTTTTAGTGAAATTTGAGAAGGGAAGAGTCAAAACTCTACGTCAAGATGCCTTACCAGAGCGATGAAGGGACTGGGGAGTAAAAAGAATTCCTAACTCTCCGATATATAATTCCTAATGACTCAAAACATTTTTCTAGACTCAACTCGTCAGCTAATTCGATCAAGCAGTGGGGGCTCCTAAGGTCGGGGAAGGCTCTGATTACCAACTTGTAACGCCCTCGATGCGGTTATATCTCCCACGTGTCGAAGCACGACTTAGAGGCATAACCGCATTGAAAGCAATGTAGCAAGTGAGGTAATCTTCACACAACCCATGTAATACAATAAGGAAAAAGATACATAGTTGGCTTACAATCGCCACTTCACACAATTACAAGAATAAAGCATTACATCAACCAGTTACAAACAAGGTCCAAATACGGAACCAAAATAAAAGAAGACTACCCCAAAAGCTACACAGATCCCTGATCGACCCGACTGGGATCCACAACTGATCAACTAGAACGAAACAATACAAAGGACAAGATCTTCATCGAGCTCCTCCTTGAGCTCGGTTGCGTCACCTGCTCGGTTCAACGGCACCTGCAAGCTGGTTTTGGAAGTATCTATGAGTCACAGGGACTCAGCAATCTCACACCCTCGCGATCAAGACTATTTAAGCTTATAGGTAAGGTAAAGGTATGATGTGGAGCTGCAGCAAGCGACTAGCATATATGGTGGCTAACATGTATGCAAAAGAGAGCGAGAAGAGAAGGCAAAGCACGATCGTGAAACTATGATCAAGAAGTGATCCTAGAACAACCTACGTCAAACATAACTCCAACGCCATGTTCACTTCCCGGACTCCGCCGAGAAGAGACCATCACGGCTACACACGCGGTTGATGTATTTTAATTAAGGTCAACTTCAGGTTTTCTACAATCGGACATTAACAAATTCCCATCTGCCCATAACCGCGGGCACGGCTTTCGAAAGATCAAATCCCTGCATGGGTGTCCCCACTTAGCCCATGACAAGCTCTCATGGTCAACGAAGGATATACCTTCTCCCGAGACATTCCGATCAGACTCGGTATCCCGGTTCTACATGACAACTTCGACAAGTTAAAACAAATCCAGCAACACCGCCCGAATGTGCCGACAAATCCCGATAGGAGCTGCACATATCTCGTTCTCAGGGCACACTCAGATTGTCCAAACTTCCGATAGGCCAGCCCAGAGTTGCCCTTGGTGGCCACCGGCGGCTGACAGGTTGGACCAACAGTCAGAGGAGCACTGGCCCGGGGGTTTAAATAAAGATGACCCTTGAGTCCGCGGAACCCAAGGGAAAAAGAGGCTAGGTGGCGAATGGTAAAACCAAGGTTGGGCATTGCTGGAAGAGTTTTATTCAAGGCGAACTATCAAGGGGTTCCCATAATAGCCCAACCGCGTAAAGAACGCAAAATCCGGGAACATAACACCGATATGACGTAAACTAGGGCGGCAAGAGTGGAACAAAACACCAGGCATAAGGCCGAGCCTTCCACCCTTTACCAAGTATATAGATGCATTAATTAAATAAGATATATTGTGATATCCCAACAAGTAAACATGTTCCAACAAGGAACAACATCTCCATGTTCCAACAAGGAACAAACTTCAATCTTCACCTGCAACTAACAACGCTATAAGAGGGGCTGAGCAAAGTGGTAACATAGCCAAACAATGGTTTGCTAGGACAAGGTGGGTTAGAGGCTTGGTTCAACAATATGGGAGGCATGATAAGCAGGTGATAGGTATCGCAGCATAGGCATAGCAAAAGAGCGAGCAGCTAGCAAGCAAAGATAGAACTGATTTTGAGGGTATGATCATCTTGCCTGAAATCCCGCAAGGAAGAAGAACGAGTCCATGAAGAAGACAAACGGACGTAGTCGAACGGGTCCTCACAAACGCGACGTTACCGGAACCAACCCGAAGAAGCAACACCGGAAAGAAGCACACAACATAGTAAACAAACCTCACACAAACATGGCATGATGCACAACAAGTATGATGCTTGTCCGGTTTAATGAAGCATGGCATGGCAACGAGCACAAGCAATTCTACAAATTAAGTGGAGGTCAATATGCAACTCCGTTGCATATCGACGAAACACCACATTCAAGTTATTTAGTTCGATCTCGTTTATGTACCCAACAATATTAAATGTTGTTAAACATGGCAAGAGGGTGAAGCAAATGAAAACTACCTATCTAGGCAAGATTAAAATGAGGCCGGAACAACAAACAACAAGTCCGGAAACTCCTCATGTGCATGTTTTAAGGTTTGGTACTGTTCTGCCCTAAACCATATCTTATGGTTATTAAACATGCAAGATGATGCCACCATGTTAAACTAGGAAAAATTCTACCCCATTTACATATAAAGTTTATTAAATTTGGAGCTACGGTTAATTAGTTATGAATTAAAGCATTTTAACATGGCAAAACAGCAAATTAAAGCAAACATCAAGTTAAACATTTTAAACATGGATGAAAGTTGCATATTATTAAACTAGATAAAATTCTTGTCAAGTTTCATATATAAATTATTTACATCCGATGAACGGTTGGTGAATTATTAAATGCATGAAACTTAGGGGGTTTCCTGCAAAACTGTCGTCTCTGGAATATTATCTAAATTGTCCACTAAAAAAATAGGAGTTGGGCCGAAACTGGCTGGCCCAACCATGCACAGTGGGGGTTAGGGCAGCTGCTCACAGTGGGCTGGCTTCGCGCGAATGGGCCAGGGAGGATGGGCCTTGAGGGAGGGACTCGGCGGGCTGGCAGCTTGCGACCGGGAAGTCAACGCGAGCGCTGATCATCCTCGTCCCCACGTGCTCACGTAGAAGGAGGGGAGGCAGTGGCCGATGCAGGGGAAGCAGCGGCGCGGCGGTATCGAGCGGCAGCGGGCTCCAGAGAAGGCCGGCAAGGTGCAGGCGGGGCGGATCCGGCGCGGCTCGGGTCCCAGTGGCCGGAGCCGGAGGTGGCCGGCGACGTTCAGGGCGGTCGCCGCAAGCTGCAGGGGAGTGCGACGCGTCCATGGCAGGGAACGGCGATGGGGCATCGCGAGGAGCGGGACGAGGCGCTGGTCGTCGTCATCGGGCTCGATCCCGCCTGGATCGAAACGACGCTACAGTGGGCGATGGCGCTCGACGACGCAGGGAAGACAAAGGAGCTCGTGTCCTGATGAAGCAAAGGAAAACAGCGGCAGCGGCGGAACTTGGCACGGTGACTCGTGCAACAGGGAATGCGCGAAGGAAGGCAAGGGCTTGGCGGGACGCTCGCCGGCGACCTTGAGGACAAGCAGGCGCCGCGGCTCTAGAGCATGGCGGGGCGGCGAGGTTCAGCGTACTCGGCGACGCAAGGTTGGCGCAGATGCAGGCAGCAGAGATGAGCGGGAAGACGAGTGCGGGGTCGAGCGCTGCAGCGGGGCGCTCGTCTCCTGTGCGGCTCGGGCATGAGGGGGTCAGGCGGTCGAGGAAGCAGGGGCCCGTCCGGGTGGCCTGAAGATCGAGGTTGCCGTCGGGTTCGGGCATCCATGGCGGTTTCCTTAACATAGAAACAAGATGGAGTTGAGTAGGGACGCGGAGAAGAAAAGAAAAAGAATAGGGGCAGCGCACGAGGGACTGGCCTGGTGGTTGCCAGTGGCGGCGTTCGTCGACGGACGGCGAGGCGAGGAGGGGGCCAGGGACGAGGCATCGCTCGGGCAGGGGAAGGAGGGGCGCTGCGGGATTCGAGCGGCTGCGATGTGGTGGTTGGCTCACTTGGGAAAACGAGGTAGAGTGGGTGGATCTGGATCCCGAGGAAGATAGTGGCGGCGGCTAGGAGGATCCCTAGAAATTAGGTGCGTTGTCTAGATATATATAGTAGGTAGGTGAAAGGAGAGGGATTTAGATCATCGGATCGAAATCCGACGGACGAGAATAAATATGCTAAAGAGTCCAATAAATAAAACGATGATATTTTGTAGATGTTTGGGGATGATTCGGACCCGTTGGTGACGACTGCCCGGGTCGGGTCCGGGACAATTTCGGACGCGCGTGAGGGGGGCTGCGGGCTGACGAGAGAGGTTAGGTTGGACCTTGCGGTAGGTAGTGAGCTGTGTAGATGGTCTCGAGCTAAGAGAAGAGAAGAGAGGGAGGCCCGGCGACTGTTTCCGGAGACCGAAAACGTCTGACGTGTGCCTGGCTATAATGCCGCTATAGTTTAATGGTTGGGCTATCAAACGAACTCCGAATGCGACGAAAATTGACAGGCGGCCTACCTACAACATAAAAACACCGCACGCCAACTTTCATCTCATTCCGAGAACATTTTCTGACCACTTCTAAAATAATATTCGGACGTGCCGCGGGCGCGTGCGAGTGTGTCTGGACTCAGAACGGACAACGGAAGGAACGGGGAGAACCCGGACGGATGCAAGTTTTGAAAACATGATGATGCAATGCACATGATGCAAAGATGAAATGCAACGGACCAAACAAATCACACGACGAAACCCGGAAACCCTGGAAGGCATCTGAAGCTCCGGTCTTGGGGCGTTACATAGTGATTATGCTGTAGGGGATGTTCTAGGACAAATAGTTTATAAGAAATTAAATGTTACCCAATATGCTAGTAAAACTCTAGACAGTGCTCAGAGAAATTATGCTACTACTGAAAAGGAATTTTTAGCAGTTGTATTTGCTTGTGATAAGTTCATACCTTATATTGTTGATTCTAAAGTAACTGTTCACACTGATCATGCTGCTATTAAATATCTTATGTAAAGGAAAGATGCTAAACCTAGACTTATTAGATGGGTTCTCCTACTACAAGAATTTGATTTGCATATTATTGATAGAAAGGGAGCTGAGAACCCCGTTGCAGACAACTTGTCTAGGTTAGAGAATGTCCTTGATGACCCACTACCTATTGATGATAGCTTTCCTGATGAACAAGTAGCTATCATAAATGCTTCTCATACTGCTCCATGGTATGCTGATTATGCTAATTGTATTGTTGCTAAGTTTATACCACCTAGTTTCACATACCAGCAAAAGAAACAGTTCTTCTATGATTTAAGGCATTACTTCTGGGATGACCCACACATTTATAAAGAAGGAGTAGATAGTGTCATTAGACGTTGTGTACCTGAGCATGAACAGGAACAAATCCTACGCAAGTGTCACTCTGAGGCTTATGGAGGACACCATGCTGGAGATAGAACTGCACATAAGGTATTGCAATCCGGTTTTTATTGGCCTACTCTCTTCAAGGATGCCCATAAGTTTGTCTTGTCTTGTGATGAATGTCAAAGAATTGGTAATATTAGTAGGCATCAAGAAATGCCTATGAATTATTCACTTGTTATTGAACCATTTGATGTCTGGGGCTTTGATTATATGGGACCGTTTCCTTCCTCTAATGGGTATACACATATTTTAGTTGTTGTTGATTACGTTACTAAGTGGGTAGAAGCTATTCCAACTAGTAGTGCTGATCATAACACCTCTATTAAGATGCTTAAAGAAGTTATTTTTCCGAGGTTTGGAGTCCCTAGATATTTAATGACTGGTGGTGGTTCACATTTTATTCATGGTGCCATTCGTAAAATGCTTGCTAAGTATGATGTTAATCATAGAATTGCATCTTCATATCATCCACAGTCTAGTGGTCAAGTAGAATTGAGTAATAGAGAGCTTAAATTAATTTTGCAAAAGACTGTTAATAGATCTAGAAAGAATTGGTCCAAGAAACTTGATGATGCGTTATGGGCATATAGGACTGCATATAAGAATCATATGGGTATGTCTCCATATAAAATGGTTATGGAAAAGCATGTCACTTACCTCTTGAACTAGAACATAAGGCATATTGTGCCATTAAAGAGCTCAATTATGATTTCAAACTTGCCGGTGAGAAGAGGCCTTTTGACATTAGCTCACTTGATGAATGGAGAACCCAGGCTTATGAGAATGCCAAACTGTTTAAAGAAAAAGTTAAAAGATGTCATGACAAAAGGATACAAAAGCGTGAGTTTAATGTAGGTGACTATGTATTGTTATACAATTCTCGTTTAAGATTTTTTGCAAGAAAACTCCTCTCTAAACCTTACGTTATCGAGGAGATTTACCGTTCCGGTGCCATAAAAATCAACAACTTCGAAGGCACAAATCTGAGGGTGGTGAACAATCAAAGAATCAAACATTATATCTCAGGAAATCCTATAAATGTTGAAACTAATGTTATTGAAACCATAACCCCAGAGGAATACATAAAGGACACTTTCCAGAACGTTTTAGACTCCAAAAAGGAATAGGTACGTGGTACAGTAAGTAAACCGACTCCACAACAGTTCTAACAGCAATTTTTCTCTGTTTTGGAATATTTAAGAAAATAGGAAAATAAGAAGTAGTCCGGGAAGGACACGAGGCGTCCACGAGGGTGGAGGGCGCACCCTACCCCCTGGGCGCGCCCCCTGCCTCGTGGGCACCTCATGTGCTCTCCGGACTCCGTTTTCTTGCATGCTACTTCTTTTGGTCGGTAAAAATTCATTATATAATCTCTCGAAGGTTTTGACCATCGTATCACGCAAATATCTTTTGTCTTTGTTTCGAGCTATTTTTCTGACAGATCTAGATCGCCATAGCGTCTTCAAGTGCCCCCAAGGACAAGTTCTTTGAGAAGGTCATCAAGCCCTACCTCACGGAGGTGCTGCAACACCCTCAAACCATTGAGATGCGTGAGGGGTTGCTGCACATCCGCAATGTTGAGGGACCAAGGAGGACTAGAAGCGTGGAGAGAAGGCTCGAGGCAATGGAGCAACAAGTTTTCAAGTGCCATGAGATGGTGGAACGTGGACTCGACTCCAATCATATAATGATCATGGAGTTCACCAACAACCGCAAGCTGGATGACAAGAACATTGGGGAGGCCATCTTCAAGCTTCATGAGAAAATTGAGCGCCTCCAAGCCCAGATCCATGACATGCAAAACCAAAACTACGAGTATGAATATAGATTCAAGAGGATGGGTTTGACTGCAGATTTGAGGATCCCGGAGACTCGATCATCCTTCTATGATGGTGACCCTATGCCTTGGAAGATGGACGACAAGCCCACATCATCAACAACTCCATCATCACCACCTCTGAGGAAGGAGACATAAACACATGGGTATGGGCACTCCCCTTGGCAACTTCCAAGCTTGGGGGAGTGCCCCGGTATCGTATCACCATCACACTTTTATCTTTACCGGTTTTCTTAGTTCGATCCTTTTTGGGTAATATCTTGATCTAGTAGAATAAAGTTTTAGTATGATCTAGTTTTGAGTTTTTGCTTTATGATCCTTCTATGTAATCGAGTCCCTGAGCTATATATAATAAAGATTAGTGTTGAGTCAAGGGCTTGATTATCTTGCTATGATCTTGAGGAAATAAAATAAAAGAGAAAGAATAAAAAGAAATAAAGATATCATATCGATCTTATGGAGAGTAATGACTTCACATATAAAGAGTATGATGAATAAAAGTGGTTGAAAGTTGACAAACATAGTTTTGGTCATCGTTGCAATTAATAGGAAGTAATAAAGAAAGAGAGGTTTTCACATATAAATATACTATCTTGGACATCTTTTATGATTGTGGGCACTCATTAAAATATGACATGCTAAAGAGTTGATGTTGGACAAGGAAGACAACGTAATGGGTTATGTTTTCTTACATCTGAGATAAATTATATTGTCATGGATCATCCAACATGTTGAGCTTGCCTTTCCCTCTCATGCTAGCCAAATTCTTTGCACCAAGTAGAGATACTACTTATGCTTCCAAATATCCTTAAACCCAGTTTTGCCATGAGAGTCCACCATATCTACCTATGGATTGAGTAAGATCCTTCAAGTAAGTTGTCATCGTTGCAAGCAATAAAAATTGCTCTCTAGATATGTATGACTTATTAGTGTGGAGAAAATAAGCTTTATACGATCTTGTGATGTGGAAGAAATAAAAGCGACGGAGTGCATAATAAAGGTCCATATCACAAGTGGCAATATAAAGTGACGTTCTTTTGCATTAAGATTTCGTGCATCCAACCATAAAAGCACTTGACAACCTCTGCTCCCCTCTGCGAAGGGCCTATCTTTTATTCTTGTCTTATACTTCATACAAGAGTCATGGTGATCTTCACCTTTACTTTTTACATTTTATCCTTTGGCAAGCACAATGTGTTGGAAAGATCCTGATATATATAGCTAATTGGATGTGAGTTTTCATGAACCATTATTGTTGACATTACCCTTGAGGTAAAAGGTTGGGAGGCAAAAACTATAAGCCCCTATCTTTCTCTGTGTCTGACTAAAACTTCATAACCATAAATATTGCGTGAGTGTTAGCAATTGTGAAAGACTAAATGATGGTTGAGTATGTGGACCTGCTGAAAAGCTCTTATATTGACTCTTTCCGATGTTATGATAAATTGCAATTGCTTCAATGACTGAGATTATAGTTTGTTAGTTTTCAATGAAGTTTATGATTCATACTTGAAATCGTGAATGAATTGTTACTTTAGCATAAGAGATCATATGACAATATATGTATATGTTGTTGTTCTAAGAATGATCATGATGCCCTCATGTCCGTATTTTATTTTTTATCGACACCTCTATCTCTAAACATGTGGACATATTTTTCGATATCAGCATTCGCTTGAGGACAAGCGAGGTCTAAGCTTGGGGGAGTTGATACGTCCATTTTGCATCATGCTTTTATATCGATATTTATTGCATTATGGGATGTTATTACACATTATGTCACAATACTTATGCCTATTCTCTCTTATTTTACAAGGTTTACATGAAGAGGGAGAATGCCGGCAGCTGGAATTCTGGGCTGGAAAAGGAGCAAATATTAGAGATCTATTCCGCACAACTCCAAAAGTCTTGAAACTTCATAGGAGCAAGTTTTATAATATATAAAAAATATTGGGCGAAAGAAGTACCAAAGGGGGCCACCCACCGTCCACGAGGGTGGGGGCCGCGCCCTACCCCCTGGGCGCGCCCCTGCCTCGTGGGCCCCTGGTAGCCCTCTGATGCCCATCTTTGGCTATATGGAGTCTTTCGTCCTGGAAAAAATCATAAGTAAGCTCACGGGATGAAACTCCGCCGCCACGAGGCGGAACCTTGGCGGAACCAATCTAGGGCTCCGGCGGAGCTGTTCTGCCGAGGAAACTTCCCTCTGGGAGGGGCAAATCATAACCATCGTCATCACCAACGATCCTCTCATCGGGAGGGGGTCAATCTCCATCAACATCTTCACCAGCACCATCTCATCTCAAACCCTAGTTCATCTCTTGCATCCAATCTTTGTCCCAAAGCCTCAGATTGGTACCTGTGGGTTGCTAGTAGTGTTGATTACTCCTTGTAGTTGATGCTAGTTGGTTTACTTGGTGGAAGATCATATGTTCAGATCCATTATGCATATTAATACCCCTATGATTATGAACATGAATATGATTTGTGAGTAGTTACGTTTGTTCTTGAGGACATGGGAGAAGTCTTGCTATAAGTAGTCTGATACGTCTCCAATGTATCTATAATTTTTTATTGTTCCATGCTATATTATATTCTGTTTGGACATTATTGGGCTTTATTATACACTTTTATATTATTTTTGGGACTAACCTATTAACCAGACGCCCAGCCCAGAATTGCTGTTTTTTTGCCTATTTCAGAGTTTCGCAGAAAAAGAATATCAAACGGGGTCCAAACGGAATGAAACCTTCGGGAACGTGATTTTCGGAACGAACGTGATCCAGAGGACTTGGACCCCACATCAAGACATCAACCAGGAAGGCACAAGGTAGGGGGCGTGCCTACCCCCCAGGCGCGCCCTCCACCCTCGTGGGGCCCACGTTGCTCTGCCGACGTACTTCTTCCATGTTGCTCCATATACCTACGTACCCCCAAACTACCAGATACGGAGACAAAACCCTAATTCCACCGCCGCAACCTTCTGTACCCGTGAGATCCCATCTTGGGGCCTTTTCCGGAGCTCTGCCGGAGGGGGCATCGATCACAGAGGGCTTCTACATCAACACCATGTAGTTTACTTCAGACCTTCGGGTCCATAGTTATTAGCTAGATGGCTTCTTCTCTCTTTTTGGATCTCAATACAATGTTCTCCCCCTCTCTTGTGGAGATCTATTCGATGTAATCTTCTTTTGCGGTGTGTTTGTTGAGACCGATGAATTGTGGGTTTATGATCAAGTTTATCTATGAACAATATTTGAATCTTCTCTGAATTCTTTTATGTATGATTGGTTATCTTTGCAAGTCTCTTCGAATTATCAGTTTGGTTTGGCCTACTAGATTGATCTTTCTTGCAATGGGAGAAGTGCTTAGCTTTGGGTTCAATCTTGCGGTGTCCTTTCCCAGTGACAGCAGGGGCAGCAAGGCACGTATTGTATTGTTGCCATCGAGGACAACAAGATGGGGTTTATATCATATTGCATGAGTTTATCCCTCTACATCATGTCATCTTGCTTAAAGCATTACTCTGTTCTTTTGAACTTAATACTCTAGATGCATGCTGGATAGCGGTCGATGTGTGGAGTAATAGTAGCAGATGCAGGCAGGAGTCGGTCTACTTGTCTCGGACGTGATGCCTATATACATGATCATACCTAGATATTCTCATAACTATGCTCAATTTTGTCAATTTCTCAATAGTACTTTGTTTACACACCATAATACTTATGCTCTCGAGAGAAGCCACTAGTGAAACCTATGGCCCCCGGGTCTATTTTCCATCATATTAATCTCCCATCAACAAGCTATTTCTTTTGCCGTTTTTATTTTTCTTTATTTACTTTGCATCTTTATCATAAAAATACCAAAAATATTATCTTAAATATCTATCAGATCTCACTTTCGTAAGTGACCATGAAGGGATTGACAACCCCTTTATTGCGTTGGTTGCGAGGATTTTATTTGTTTGTGTAGGTGCGAGGGACTCGTGCGTGGCCTCCTACTGGATTGATACCTTGGTTCTCAAAAACTGAGGGAAATACTTACGCTACTTTGCTGCATCACCCTTTCCTCTTCAAGGGAAAACCAACGCTGTGCTCAAGAGGTAGCATAGTCATGTGAATTTGGTATTCGTTCGATATTTTGATGAGATGTATGTTGTCTTTCCTCTAGTGGTGTCTTGTGAACGTCGACTACATCACACTTCACCATTGTTTGGGCCTAGAGGAAGGCACTGGAAAGTAATAAGTAGATGATGGGTTGCTAGAGTGACAGAAGTTTAAACCCTAGTTTATGCGTTGCTTCGTAAGGGGCTGATTTGGATCCATATATTTCATGCTATGGTTAGGTTTACCTTAATACTTCTATTGTAGTTGCGGATGCTTGCAATAGGGGTTAATCATAAGTGGGATGCTTGTCCAAGGAAGGACAGTACCCAAGCACCGGTCCACCCACATATCAAATTATCAAAGTACCGAACGCGAAGCATATGAACGTGATGAAAACTTGCTTGACGATAATTCCCATGTGTCCTCGGGAGCGCTTTCCTTTATATAAGAGTTTATCCAGGCTTGTCATTTGCTACAAAAAAGGATTGGGCCATCTTGCTGCACCTTATTTACTTTTATTACTTGTTACCCGTTACAAATTACCTTATCACAAAACTATCTGGTACCGATAATTTCAGTGCTTGCAGAGAATACCTTACTAAAAACTACTTATCATTTCCTTCTGCTCCTCGTTGGGTTCGACACTCTTACTTATCGAAAGGACTACGATAGATCACCTACACTTGTGGGTCATCAGGGAGGCGCCCGCCACCTCGTGGCCCTTCTTCCCTCTCTCCACTAAAGCCCAATAAGGCCCATTAACTTCCCCCGGCGAATTCCCGTAACTCTCCGGTACTCCCAAAAATACCCGAATCACTCGGAACCTTTCCGATGTCCGAATATAGCCTTCCAACATATCAATATTTACCTCTCGACCTTTTTGAGACTCCTCGTCATGTCCGTGATCTCATCCGGGACTCCGAACAAACTTTAGTCATCAAATCACATAACTCATAATATAAATTGTCATCGAACGTTAAGTGTGCGGACCCTACGGGTTCGAGAACTATGTAGACATGACCGAGACACATATCCGGTCCATAACCAGTAGCGGAACCTGGATGCTCATATTGGCTCCCACATATTCTACGAAGATCTTTATCGGTCAAACCGCATAACAACATACGTTATTCCCTTTGTCATCGGAATGTTACTTGCCCGAGATTCGATCGTCGGTATCATCATACCTAGTTCAATCTCGTTACCGGCAAGTCTCTTTACTCGTTATGTGCATCATCCCATAACTAACTCATTAGTCACATTGCTTGCAAGGCTTATAGTGATGTGCATTACCGAGAGGGCCCAGAGATACCTCTCTGATACACAGAGTGACAAATCCTAATCTTGATCTATGCCAACTCAACAAACACCGTCGGAGACACCTGTAGAGCATCTTTATAATCACCCAGTTATGTTGTGACATTTGATAGCACACAAGGTGTTCCTCCGGTATTCGAGAGTTGCATAATCTCATAGTCAAAGGGACGTGTATAAGTCATGAAGAAAGCAATAACAATAAAAATAAATGATCATTATGCTAAGCTAACGGATGGGTCTTGTCCATCACATCATTCTCTAATGATGTGATCACGTTCATCAAATGACAACACATGTCTATGGTCAGGAGACTTAACCATCTTTGATTAACGAGCTAGTCTAGTAGAGGCATACGAGGGACACTCTGTTTTGTCTATGTATTCATACATGTATTAAGGTTCCGGTTAATACAATTCTAGCATAAATAATAAACATTTATCATGATATAAGGAAATATAAATAACAACTTTATTATTGCTTCTAGGGCATATGTCCTTCAGTCTACGCAAGTAACAATTGGGAGATGGTGCATCTTGTGATGGGTTTATGGTTGAAGGCCGACATTTCTAGCTTCCTCCTCCGACGTCATCATCGTCGTGTGGGGGTGTTAGATCTGAAGTTCGATGGTGTATCCGGGGACATGTTGCCATGGTCTGATTTTTTCAACGGCAATGGTTTTGCTTCTGACTCACTACTCCGGAGGTCTGTAAAACTACAGATTAGCGATGGAGCCGCGTCGAGCTTGGGGGTGAAGAGGTGATCTGTCTTCTTTCTCTTTAGTGTCCGCTTTGATGGTGTCGAAGAAGAGGGACAAGCGATGGTATTTTGCGTAGGATCATCCTATCTTTTCACTCCGGTAAGGTTGTTTTTTCGTGCACTATAAGTTGATCTTTATTCTATCAATGAGACATGTATTACCATGCAAAAAGATATCTTACCTGCATATACAAACCCATGTACATGGGGCCAACTAACCAGCGGTAACCCCTTAGGGGATCCGTAAGGACTTTTTGGACATGGAAGCACGCCAAGTGGTGCGTCTAGTGGTCGCCACATGTCGCACGCTAGACGCTCCCTTCGGATTCTGATTTTTAATTTTTTTACGTGTTTTCTGGATTTTGGTGTTTTTTTGTTTACGCCTGGTTTTTTCGAGGTTTTGGTGAAAAATATTCCTTTTTATGCGAAGCACGGTCGTGCTTCTTAAACATGTGTTTCTACGCGAAGCATAGATTTACTTTCACAAAAAGCACAACTCTTTCTTGAAAAAAAAATATATGTGCTTCCATGAGAAACACAAAATTTCTTCTGCGTGCTTCTCGAAAAGAAAAAAAAATTATACTTTTAGTAGAAACGCGGGAAAAAAGTGCTTCCATATGAAGCACATATTTGCTTCCGTGAAAAAGCACAATTGTACTTTTTTCTACAACCGTGCTTTGGGGCTTTTTTTGTTGCCAGTTTTTTTGGGTTTTTATTTTTATTTTTTAGTATTTTTTTTTGTTTTTTTTTTGCTTTCCGGTTTGATCGTGAAAAAAAGTTCATTGAAACATATTAACATGAGATCAAGTTTCGGAAGTCCCGACACGAGAAATTCAATGATGAAAACAATTTAGGATTTGAACGCACGGTTCAAAAGATAAACCATTACGAATAAATAAATGAAAAAGAAAAATTCACAGGTTGCGACAAGTGGTGCACATGCAGTGCACCACTTGTCAGCCTGTGAGAATATGGGGAATGACTTTTGCAAGAGGTGAGCTTTAACTAGTGATTTCACATATATGTATGTTGCTTGTAAATATCTTGCCTGAATATACAAGACCATATACGTACGTCGTCTTGCCTCAAGCATTTTCCCCTTGGTAGCTACTAGGCTGGCCGAGTTTGCTATTTTTTTTTCGTTTGGTCGTAGAGAAGATGCTCGCTCGCTCGTAAATTTCTTTGGGGTTTTCATCCGTTTGTCCGTTGAATAGAGTTTTTTCAACGGTTTTTTCCTTTCTGCTTTCTTAATGATTTTTCCCTTGTTTTTTTTGTTTCACTGGTTTTCTTCGCGTTCTTTGTGCTTCTACTTTCTTTCTTTTGTGTGTTTTTCTTTATGGTTTTCGTCGATTTTTTTGGATTTAGAACTGTCGTGGATATAATCCTGACAATAATATGCGGTATGTACGTTGAGGTAATCGTATCTATCAGATAGTATAGATGGGAGTATGCACAAGAATTTATACAGCTTCGGACACTCTTTGGTGGGTGGAGGTAATACCCTATTCCGATGGTGCTCTTAACTCTTGGCGTAGGGTACAATGTGTGTATGATCAACCCTCGGCCCGGTGCTTCCCTCCCTGCCTATATTAGAGTGCGCGAGGAGGACATACATAATGTGCTGGTATTAATGTTGTTTATGGGCTCAGGCGTGCCCGACTATGTCTTAACTATTACTGCTAGTAATTGTCATAAATTATGAGGGTGCTTGGATCCAAGGGATTTATTTTAGTCTGACTAAAAATAGTCTCTTTAAAAGACTAAAGTTCCAAGCGTTCCTGACTAAAGAGAGGCTAAAACTAGTCTTGAGACTAAATTTTTTTAGTCAGGGGTACCCCTACTAAAATTTGGATTAGCCATCTCTCTCCTCATTTAATTCCTCTCCTTTAACACATGCGAGTTCTGGATTGGAGGGTTCCGAAGATAATAAATGCTCATTAACTTGATTTTAGTCTCTTTAGTATTTGGATCCAAGCATGAGTGAGGCTAGCAAATTTTAGTCCCACTACTTTTAGTCATGAGACTAAAACGTATCCAAGCACCCTCTATATTATATAGATGTTGGGTAACTACTGCCTTTATCACATCGTGGGTGGGGAAGTATCCTAAGTGGCCGCTGATTGTATAAAATCTGACTATGCCTGATGACCAATTGTAGGGTCCTGTTTGTTAGGGGGTGTAGGATTTGACTGTAAGAACTTAGCCTGATCATAAGACACCCCTTTGGTCCTTGATATCTTGGGCTCCAACTCTGATGGTTTGATGTCGATGTCCTCGGCCTATTATCTTTTGGACCGTATGTTTGATGGGCTATGGCCTTGGGCCAGGCTATTAATATATTTAGGCCTACCTTTGTAACCCCGACAAGAACCCTTTTGATTGACTTTTTTTTTCTTTTCTTTTGTTTTCTATGTGTCGTTTGTATAATTTCTTCATGGTTTTCCACGTACATTTTCAATATACACATAAAACATTATTATTATACATGTTCAATATTTTTGAAATAAACAATTAACATTTTTAAAAAGAAATGTTTTTATGCCTCCGTTTTTCGTATACATCAAGTACATTTTTATACATTTAACATTTTTAATACACGATTAGCATTTTGAAATACAATGATTAACATTTCATTCAAATGCATGTTTGTTGTATGCTTTTTCATAAACACTATACATTTTCATATACGTCAACATTTATTTGACATATATTTAACATTTTTTAAATATATTACTAGCATTTTTACAATGTCACGTAATTTTTTAAAATGTTGGAAAATTTAAAAATGTTGCTTGCATTTTTTGTATGCTATCAACATTTTCTTTGAATTAAGCCAACATTTTTTTATATTGCATTAGAATTTTTCATTAACGATTCAAATTTTATTAATTAATTTTATGTTGTGAAATATATGTATTCACAATATTTTCTAAAATAAGAATAAAGAAAAAATTTAACAAAGAGAAAAAACAGGGAAAAGACGAACTAACTTGGAACCTACGTGATTCGTCATGGTCGCAACCCCCTGACGAGAGCGCACGCTTTGTCTCGTGTTAGGCGAGACATAGGCGCGCCCAGGCAGCAACCCCTATTTGGCGCCTGAAGCGCCTGTTAAAGGTCATTTTGCTAGTGGCGCCTGACGCGCACACCCCCCTCCCGCGCTTGGGCTGGCCCATTTCACGTTATGTTTTTCTGTTTAAATCTCAAAATAGGATACGAGGAATGCGATTGACAGGGATCAAATCCATGATCAATTTGTCCGAGTTGACTACACTAACCACTACGCCACCTTGACGCTTTTGATTGCCTACTTCTTTTTTCATATTTCTATGTATAGGAAATGAAATGCCCACCCTACATTTTCCTGTTTCATTTTTTTGTTTCCTGTTTATTTTTTATTTTCTTAAATCCGTGAACATTTTTCAAATCAATGGTTTTTTCAAAATTAACGAAAGTTTTCAAATTTCAATGAACTTTTCTCAAATTTGATTAACTTTTGTTCCAAATCAATTAACTTTTTAACATTTTGGTGATTTTTTATTAAATTGATGAACTTTTTTCAATTTGATGATCTTTTTAAAAATTTGATGGACATTTTTCTAATCTGATGAACTTTTTCAAAATTCATGAACTATTTTTCAAATTTGATGAACGTTTTTTAGAATAGTTGGACTTTTTTCCCAAACTTGATGAACTTTTTTTAAAGTCGATGAACTTATTTTTGTTCCAAATTCAATGAACTTTTTTTCAACGTCGATGAACTTTTTTCATTTCCACAAACCTTTTCCAATATGTGTTAACCTTCTTTTCAAATTTCTTGTTGTTTTCACTATCTTTTAGAATTCTTTTCCAAATTTGTACTTTCTTTTCAAAATAATGTGTACTGGATATATATTTTAACTAAAGAAAGGGTCAAATAGCACTATTTCCTGATTGTAGTAACTGAAATGAGCTTGGCCTGGTGGTTAGGAGCTGCAGCCATCAGCGCTCGTGTGGGAGTTTGAGTCCCGCTATTCGCAGATTATCAACATCAATAAAAACTTCTTTTTTTCTGCTATGGTTGAGAGCAACTTCCTCAGATTGTTGGGCTGGCCTAGCAGCGTGGCGCGTGAGCGCTAGTTGTAGCAACTGTCGTTGAAGGCATTGTATAGGAGGTACCCACCCAGGCCGCGTGCCGCTCAAGGAGAGTCTCGACACGAGATATCCTCAGGAAGCAACTAGTTGACGAGCGTTCCTTCTTCTTTTTCGTGGGGTGAAAGAGAGTTTTATTCCGTAATGATAGGGTTACAGTCTTGAGACAATAAGTCCTCACAACACGGAGGGCTCGAGTTCAACCACACCGCAGTACAAGCTTTAGTACGACTATAAAATGCCAATTGATGTGCTATCCTATTTTGTTCCCTACTAATCTTCAGAGGAACAAACTCTATAACAACCATATTTTCTCTAATCTCAGCAGCTAAGTGTCCATAAGCTGACTTGGACAAGGTGTCGCCTACAAGAATGGCTAAAGCACTAACAGAATCTGATTGTACCACCATCGGAAAATTCAAGTGCTGAATGGCCAGTGACATCCCTTGCATAACCGCATGTATTACCACTTCAAGCGTGTCATTGCAATGAAATGTGTATCTATATGCCGCAAAAATCAACGAGCCATCTTCCCTTCGTAAGACCATTCCGGCTGCTGCCTGGCCATCCATGCTCGAAAAAGAGCCATCAACAGAAAGTGCCACCCAGCCTGACTGTGGTGGTGGCCACAACTTATGGAGCTGGTTCGCTTTTAGTTGATAAACCCGACTATCATCACACATCGCCATCTTTCCTTTTATAATTTCCTCCATACTATATTTGCTGACAAGATTCAGATATTTGTAGTAACTGTCACAATATTGCACAGTCACCTCCACCGGGGTCTCTTTTTCCATGCGCTATGTCATTGCGAAGCTGCCAAATTTGCCAGATAGTTATGATTACTCGATCATGGATATGATCCGCACAATTAGATACCACTTGCAAGAGCCAATCCTTCCATATCCACAAGAATTAAGTCATCTGGCAAGGGCGAGATCATACATAGAGCCTCCCACACATGCCGAGCATGGACACATGTGATAAGAGCATGAAAACTGCTTTCCCTCTTAATACCGCAGACCGGGTAAGTACTGGAAGCCGGAATATGTTGCTGGTTCTTAGCCAAATTAGTGGCTATTTTTTTAAAGAAAAGGCCTACGCCTGACTTTATAAATAAAGCCACAAGGCAGAGTCATAGACCAACAACACCACCAACGGAATCGAAACACCACAAGTTCACCCGACCACGGGTACGCATAGACGAACTGGAAAGTACGGTAAAGACATGGCACCCTGCCAGACATGACACGTTGGTCGGAGAAAATACGAAAGACAAACCCAGCAGCTAAGCGAAGGAGCTCCAGAACGCGGAGGATTAGACACCAGGATCCTGCCCAGAGAGTGACGACACTGAGGCCCGAACTTTAGATATGAGAAGATCAAGAGCATCCCGGTCTAGATTGTACGCACACCATCCGGACTTGTGCTACTTGCACCATTAGCATGCAGTACATCATGTGATTTTGTTGCCAAACGATAGGCTGATTTGACCGTAAACATGTCATGTGATTCAGAAAACCATCCAATGAAATCACTTATGTTCCTAGGCAAAATTCGAATTTTGAGAATTTCTACAAGGTCCATTGGCCAGAAATGTTCCTCAAGGCAATCAATGATCCATGCACCACTTTCATTCAAAAAAATTCAGAAACATGGTTAAAACGCAGTTCCTCTGAGGAGTAATGGGATGAAAATCAAATCGTCGAGGGATCCAGGGGTCCCTCCATGTCTTGACCGAGGCCCCATCACCAATTCGGCAAATTATACCTTTTTGACAAGTTCCAACCCATGCACTATGCCCTCCCAAACAGCCGAAGAGTGTCATGTAAACACGGTATCAAGAATACTGCCGTTTGGATAATATTTCGCCTTTAACAAACGAGCAGATAAACTTGCAGGAGCATCAATTAATCTCCATGCTTCCTTAGCCAATAAAGCTTGGCTGAAAGCTCGCATGTCTATGAATCCATACCTCTTTTATTCTTTGGTAGCCTCATTTTATCCCAACTCAACCACACTGATACATCTCCAACGTATCTATAATTTTTGCTTGTTCCATGCTGTTATATTACCATTCTTGGATGTTTTACAATCATTTTATAGCAACTTTATATTATTTTTTGGACTAACCTATTGACATAGTGCCTAGTGTCAGTTGCTGTTTTTTGCTTGTTTTTTACTTCGCAGAATATCAATACCAAACGGGGACCAAATGCAGTGAAACTTCTTGGAGAATTTTTCTGGACCAGAAGACACCTATTGGGCCAAATAAGTACCAAAGAGGGGCTCTGAGGAGAGCACAACCCACCTGGGCGCGCTTGGGGCCCAGGCATGCCCTAGTGGGTTGAGCCCACCTCAGCCGCCTCCCGCACCGCCTCTTTGCTCTATAAATACCCCGAAAATCAAAAAACCTAGGGGAGTCGACAAAACACAATTCCATCCGCCGCAAGTTCCAGAACCATCAGATCCAATCTAGACACCATCACGGAGGGGTTCATCATCCTTATTGCTGCCTCTCCGATGATGCGTGAGTAGTTCATTGTAGACCTACGGGTCCGTAGTTACTAGCTAGATGGCTTCCTCTCTCTTTTTTGATTCTCAATACAATGGTATCTTGGTGATCTATTTGTTGTAACTCTTTTTGCGGTGTGTTTGTTGGGACCCGATGAACTTTGATTTTATGATCAAATCTATTTATCCATGAAAGTTATTTGAGTGTTTTGATCTCTTATATGCATGATTACGTATAGCCTCATATTTCTTCTTCGAATATTTGGTTTAGTTAGGTCTAGCGATTTTTCTTGCCATGGGAAGAGGTGCTTTGTGATAGGTTTGGTCATGCGGTGTTCTTTCCCAGTGATAGAAGGGGCAGAAATACACATACTGATCGTTGCTATTAAGGATAACAAGATGGGGTCTATTCCTACATGAATAGATCTTGTCTACAGCATGTCATCGTTCTTATTGCATTACTCTGTTTCTCCATGAACCTAATACACTAGATGGATGCTGGATAGCGGTCGATGTGTGGAGTAATAGTAGTAGATGCAGGCAGGAGTCGGTCTACTAATCTTGGACGTGATGCCTATATAATGATCATTGCCTGGATACCATCATAATTATTTGAAGTTCTATCAATTTCCCAACTGTAATTTGTTTACTCGCTGTATGCTATTTTTCTCGAGAGAAGCCACTAGTGAAATCTACGCCCCCCGGGTCTATTCTTTATCATATTTGCTTTGAGATCTATTTTTATTTGCTTTTGTTTTCAAATCTATTATTCTAAAAACCCAAAAATGCACTTTTTATTTAATATTTTATTTTGTTTTATCACGAGATCTATTTATCCAAAATCATACAAACCAATCTATCTTCGTCGGGTTGCAAGTATTTGTTCTTTGTGTGCAGGTATCATTTACATAGTGTTGCTTGGTTCTCCTACTGGTTCGATAACCTTGGTTTCATAACTGAGAGAAATACCCATCGTAGTTGTGCTGCATCATCCCTTTCTCTTCGGGGAAAACTGACACGGACACGGGCCATCACACGCCATACTCTTTTTTCCATTCTTATCACCCCATCGGTACTGTCTCATCATCTTAGTTAGCTCATCGCAAACCGAGACAAGTTAGCGAAAAACACTCAGAATGTACATAGGAATCGCCCGAGCTACAACTTTGATTAATATTTCTTTGTTTCCAACAAACTTAAACTATTCGCTCCAATCAACTAGTCTTTTGCTCAATCCTTCCCGAGTTGTCTCAAACCTCCCTTTATGTATCCTCCCTTCCGGAACTGGCAAACCTAGATATTTAGGCTCAAATTCTTCACTAGTGATCTCCAAAATGTATTTTCACTTCTGGAGATACACCACTTCAGAGCAATTACTAGGGAAAAGGATGAAACACTTTGATGAGTTTATATTGACCCATAGCCACTGCATAAGTGCTCAACAAACCTTTTACAATAGTTGATTGCTGTTCTGAAGCTCAAAAGAACAATAGTAAGTCATTCGTAAACAACAAATGAGATATCGTTGGTGCCCAGCGACATATTGTAACCTCCTCTGGTCCCTCCTCCAAACATGCTTTGTTGACCAAACGAGAAAGGGCATGAGCAACAAAGAGAAATAAAAACGGTGATAAAGGGTCACCTTGTCTGAGGCCGCGAGAAGGGGTGTGAAAGCCTCCAATAATTTTCCATTCAACTTAACCGAGTACTTCACTGAGGACACACATGCCATAATCCAAGAAACCCATTGTTTTGAAACACCACACTTTACTAGGGACTTCTCCAAGAAAATCCAATCCACTCGATCATACGCTTTGGACAGATCCAATTTATAAGCGTAGCATGTCGGAGAACCTTCTCCAATAGACTGGAGATAATCAAGACAATCGAATGCATGCAATTATAGAATTATCCATGATTAGCCTTAGAGAAATAAAAGCACTCTGGTTCTCCGTAGTAAGTTCCGACAAAATAGGATGAAGACGGTTTACCATACATTTGGTGACTATATTATAAACCACATTACACAACCTGATAGGCCTAAAGTCCTTTAGTTCTTTAGAAAATCGAACTTTCGGGATTAAAACAATAGTCGTGTCATTAATCCCATCTGGCATCACTCCGGTCACAAAGAAGTCCTTCACAACAACTATAATTTCTTCTTTAATCACACCCCAGTTACGCTAATAAAAACGAGCAGGGAAACCATCCTGTAACGCCCCATATGTAACTTGCCATATTTGTATTCCAACTCTTGCCATTTTCGGCACTAACTTATGATATTCCCTCGTGGTTGGTTTTTGTCTTTGCTTTGCTTTTTGTCCATGTCATGCATCTCATATCATGTCATCATATGCATCGCATTTGCATACGTGTTCGTCTCAGGCATCCGAGCATTTTTCCCGTTGTCCGTTTTGCATCCCAGCACTCCTACGTCCTCAGGCGTCCCCTTTTGCTTCTTTTCATGTGTGAGTGTTAAACGTTCTCGGATTGGACCGAGACTTGCCAAGCGGCCTTGGTATACCACCGGTAGACCGCCTGTCAAGTTTCGTGCCATTTGGAGTTTGTTTGATACTCCAACGGTTAACCGAGGAACCATAAAGGCCTCGTGTGTGTTGCAGCCCAACATCCTTCCAAAGTGGCCCCAAAACAATCCAAACCCCCTCCATCCTCTCGGCCGTTCGATCACGATCGCGTGGCCGAAAACCGCACCTCATTTGGACACTCCAAACTCCCTCTACCTATAAATATATGCCCCCTCCGAAAATCCCGGGTCCAAACCCTAGAATTCTTCCCCCGCCGCCGCTGGACACGTCCGAGACAGCTGGACATGTCCAACTTCGCCGGGCCACCGCCACGTGTCGCCTCGTGAGTCGCCGCGCCCCGCGCCAAATTCGCCGGCCCGCCAGGCCCAGGCGGGGCCCTCCCCAGCCCGCGTCTTTCGGCCGCCCGTGCCCCGCGCGAGGAGCCGCCCCACGCCGCCTTCGCCGGGCCACCGCCGCCGTCCGCTACTTCGGCCACCGCCCACCGCGCCTCCTCACCGCCACGCCGGCCCCCGCCCCCGCCACCGCCCAACGCCGCGTTCCTCGCCGCCCTCGGCGTCCACGCCCGGATCGGCCTCGCCGGCCGCCGGCCCCGTCTGTCTCTGACAAATCTCCGGCGAACCTCGAGATGCGCGCCGACGAACCCTAGGTCGAATTTTGCCTAAGTCCTTCTCCCTGCATATGTTTTTAGCTGTGTTCATCGCATCATATCTCATCATCCATAGCTCCGTTTTGGGCGTGCCATATATCGAATTGTTCGTTAGGTTGTCCTCTTTATTTCATTCCATTGCACCATGCTTGTTTGAGTTCATCTTGATGCCTAAAATGCTGTTGGAAGAGTGCTAGAAAATGTTAGTTTCTGTTTCTTAACAGATTATGGACATTTGTCATTTTTGCCATGATTATTGTGTGCCTCCTATGAACTTGAGCCCTACATGTGTTTTGGGCTATGCCATGCCATCTCTACAGGGGTGTGTGCCATGCATTTTTGTGATCAATGTGGTGACTAGCACAATCATGCAAAGTAGCTCTCGTGATGTTGCTGTTTTCAGGGACTTAGAATTCTTCTAAGTCATTTCCCTGATGTTATTTTTAGGCCATGTATTCATGTTGCTACAGAGTGATCCATGCCTCTTTTGAGCATGTTCAGTAAGGATGATTTTGAGATATTGTTATGCTCTATCCATCCATGTCTTTGTTTGAATTTATGGAGTACCCTAGCATGACTCAATATTGCTCTACTTTTGCTATAAAATATACCTGGCAGATTGTTTACATGTTAATCAATTTTGCCAAGGTTGTTGTAGTTGATCCTTGCATGCTATGAGATTGTTCTTGTCATGGTTAGCTACTTGATCATGTCTTCTTGATGGGTGTATGCTTAGTTTGCCATGCAATGCCTTGTGGTGAGTGCATCGAGCTCACAAACATGCCTACGTAACTCTGTTTTTGCCATGTCCAGTTTTCTGCTAAGTCTGAATCTGTTAACGAAACTTGCTATGTTTACATGGTTGCCATCATATCTTCTGATCCCTTTTGGCTTATGGTCAGTAAGGGACTTTTGTTATATGCTTTGAGTAGATTCATGCCATGCCTTGCTTTGCCATGATATGATCCTGTAGCATGTTGATAACTTGCTCTAAACATTGCTTCCTGATGTTAATTCCTGGCATGTTATTTTCACTAAGTCCGTGAACCTGATATCTTATGCACTTTTGCCATGCTTGTTTGAACCTGCTATTGTGTGATTTAGCCGTAGATCAGTGTTCATATTTTGTCAAGCATCTTGAGTGGATCACTGCCATGTGCTTTGTTGCTATGTTAGAGTGCAGTAGCTTAGTTTCTTGATGCATTTTAGATGGCATCGTGCTGTTAATCGCAGAATAGTGCCATTATTGTTTTGCTTGCCGTTTGCAAACCGTGCATCTGATTCCGGTGATCTTTATATCGATTTCGACCGAAATCAACTCATCTTTCCAGAGGCGCACTTGGTTTGCCAAGTTGAGGCCTGGTTCAATCTTTTCCTTCCGGAGCACGCATATGCATTGCATATCATATCCCGCATATCATGCCATGTTTTGCATCATGTTGCTTGCGCATTGCACCGTGGTTGATTGTGTTTCCCTTTCTTGTGTTCTTCCCTTGGGTAGAGTTGGGAGACGAGTACGTGATCGAGGAACCCATTGAGTACGCTTACGAGGTTCAAGCTTACGTCAACTCGGAGAACTTTGCAGGCAAGATGACCATACCCTCGAAATCACTTCTATCTTTGCTTGCTAGTTGCTCGCTCTATTGCTATGCCTATGCCGCGATACCTACCACATGCTTTATCATGCCTCCCATATTGCCATGTCAAACCTCTAACCCACCTTGTCCTAGCAAACCGTTGTTTGGCTATGTTACCGCTTTGCTCAGCCCCTCTTATAGCGTTGCTAGTTGCAGGTGAAGATTGGAGTTTGTTCCTTGTTGGAACATGTTTATTGTTGGGATATCACTATTATATCTTGTCTACTTTAATGCATCTATATACTTGGTAAAGGGTGGAAGGCTCGGCCTTATGCCTGGTGTTTTGTTCCACTCTTGCCGCCCTAGTTTCCGTCATACCGGTGTTATGTTCCTTGATTTTGCATTCCTTACGTGGTTGGGTTATAATGGGAACCCCTTGACAGTTCGCCTTGAATAAAACTCCTCCAGCAAGGCCCAACCTTGGTTTTACCGTTTGCCACCTAGCCTTTTTCCCTTAGGTTCCGCGGACTCAAGGGTCATCTTTATTTTAAACCCCCGGGCCAGTGCTCCTCTGAGTGTTGGTCCAACTTATCAGCAACCGGTGGCCACCAGGGGCAACTCTGGGTTGGCCTACCGGAACCTTGGACAATCTGGTGTGCCCTGAGAACGAGATATGTGCAGCTCTTATCGGGATTTTTCGGCACATTCGGGCGGCTTTGCTGGTCTTGTTTTACCATTGTCGAGACTTCTTGTTACCGGGATTCCGAGTCTGATCGGGTCATCCTGGGAGAAGGAATATCCTTCATTGACCGTGAGAGCTTGTGATGGGCTAAGTTGGGACACCCCTGCAGGGATTTGAACTTTCGAAAGCCGTGCACGCGGTTATGGGCAGATGGGAATTTGTTAATGTCCGGTTGTAGAACCTGAAACTTAACTTAATTTAAAATGAATCAACAGCGTGTGTAGCCGTGATGGTCTCTTCTCGGTGGAGTCCGGGAAGTGAACACGGTCTCGTGTTATGCTTGAACGTAAGTAGTTCTAGGATCACTTCTTGATCATAGATTCTCGACCGTGCTTTGCCTTCTCTTCTCGCTCTCATTTGCGTAAGTTAGCCACCATATATGCTAGAGCTTGCTGCAGCTCCACCTCATACCTTTTCCCTACCCATAAGCTTAAATAGTCTTGATCGCGAGGGTGTGAGATTGCTGAGTCCCCATGACTCACACATTACTTCCTAAACCAGATGCGGGTGCCGATGATGCCATTCCAGGGGATGCGACTGAACTCATGTGGGAGATCGATGAGGACTCAGGACGTTACTACGTTTCCTTTCCAGACGATCAGTAGTGGAGCGCAGTTGGGGCGATTGGGGATCTTATGCATTTGGGGTTGTCTTTATTTTGGTTCCGTAGTCGGACCTTGATTGTATCTGGATGTTGTAATGCTATATTTATGTATTGTGTGAAGTGACGATTGTAAGCCAACTCTTTATCTCTATCTTATTCAGTACATGGGATGTGTAAAGATTACCCCTCTTGCGACATGCCTACAATGCAGTTATGCCTCTAAGTCGTGCTCCGACACGTGGGAGATATAGCCACATCGTGGGTGTTACAAGTTGGTAATCAGAGCCTTCCCCGACTTAGGAGCCCCCTGCTTGATCGAATCGCTGGCTTTGCTGAGTCTAGAAAAATGTTTTGAGTCTTTTAGGATTATATATATATCGAAGAGTAGGATTCTTTTTACTCCTCAGCCCCTTCGTCGCTCTGGTGAGGCCTCCCGATGTAGAGTTTTGACTCTTCTCTTCTCAAATTTCATGATTTTTTTTAGGATCATGCAGGTATCTTGGAATCGTTCCGATGGTTTTGTGACGTGAACATTGTTCTTGGTGCCTCCTGACATTTAGGGGTTGTGGCAGTGTCCCGGGGAGTTGAGTTCCGAGGTGTTATCGTCACCATTTTATCGTTGCAGTTCTGGAATACCTGAGTTTCACCGACATCAAAAATCTCTTTTATGCAGTTGTTGGTGAGATAACCTCGACGCCACCCAGTACTGGGGCGGGAGTTCGGGAGTATTGCCATAACTTGTATAACAGATGCTTTTCGAAGGTTGAGGTAAATGATTTCCGAGGGTTTCTTGGTTATGTGTTGAAGGATGGATACAGCTAGATGTAGGATTTGCTAGTTTTGGGTGAGATATTATGCTTCCCCTGTATCCCAACACCTGATTGCATAACCAGAAAGTTTCGGGAGTTTCATAGGTGGGAATTCATGTAGCTCTAGTATTTCTTCCGCGGATATTTGGTTCGTGATTGGGTAATCCTTACCAAGTATTTGTTCATGTCCGTACCTTGTTGTTTTATTCATCTACCTCTATCTAAGTGGCTTCTCAACTTTATGGAAGTGTGATCATTTACTTTGGAATTCATTCATTCATTCTTGTTCGAATGTTAAGGCTATATGTTGCAATTTCGATCCATTGATTCAGCTTGAATATATGTCTTTCAAGATGCTAACGGATGTCACCCTCTTCAAGATGGCTCCTCCAACGCGTCAGAATCCGGAACCTCCGCCACCACCTCCACCTCCGGAGGCATGGCAAGCTGTGATGGCCGCCACCAACGCCAACACGCAGATGCTTATGCAACTCTTGCAAGAGCGCAACCAAGGAAATCAAGGCCATGGTAACAATCAAAATCAGTTTGCTACCCTCAACCAGTTCCTCGCAAACCAGCCGAAGACCTTCAGTAACTGTGTCGAGGCCACAGACGCTGATGATTGGCTCGTGGATATCTGCAAACATTTTGAGTGCAGCAACGTCAGGCCTGAGGACTTTGTCAAGTTTGCTTCATTCCAACTCAAGGACCAAGCTACTGAGTGGTATCAACAATACAAAGATTCCAGAGGAGGTCGTGTGATTACCTGGGATGATTTCCGCCAAGACTTCAAAGCTCACCACATTTCTCAGAGTGTTGTTGAGAGTAAGCGTGAGGAGTTCCGCAACCTAAAGCAAGGTAGCTTGTCTGTTTACCAATACAACATCCTATTCCAGAGGCTCGCTCACTTCGCCAAGCAAGACGTCCTTGACAAGAAAAGAATGATTTATCAATTCAGAGGTGACCTCAGAGAAGATCCGCAACTAGCTCTTGTGCTTTTTGAGCCGAAAAAGTATGATGAATTCTACAACATGGCACTTAAGCAAGAAGCTGCTCAGCTCAAGTGTGATGCTTCCAAGAAGAGAGTCAGGGATGCAACTCCTTCTTCTTCAACTCAAGTGGCAGCTAAGCAGCAAAAGTACTGGTTGCCTCCTCCTCCTCCATTTCATCAGCCTTACCAGCAGAAGAGCAAAGGTGGCAATGGATCTTCCCACCCACCCAACCCAGCCTTTCAGAACAAAGCTTCGTCTCATGCTCCAAGGTCAAGTGCTCCGTATCACCGGCCGATCTCAGAGGTTACGTGCAACAAGTGTCAGCAGAAGGGTCACTATGCAAACAAACGCTTCAACCAGAGGCATCTTCCACCTCCTCCTCCTGTGAGATCTGCTAGCAATGCAGTGGTCAAGCATAATCCCAAGTCTGCAAAGGTCAACTTGATGAACGCAACTTAGGCAGAGGACTCTTCAGAAGTGATCACGGGTAACCTTCCTGTTAATGACATTCTTGCAAAAGTTCTTTTTGACACTGGTGCATCGCATTGTTTCATCTCAAGACCATTTGCATCTAAGCATGAGTTGGCTTTCCAAGTTTTGCCTAGTCCTTTAGCAGTTGTCTCACCGGGTAAACGCATGAACGCTAACTCCATGGTTCCAGATGTGTCTATCAAGATGGGTGACTATAAGTTTCTATCTTCTCCAATGGTCCTTGGTGACTCGGATATTGATCTTATTCTTGGAATGGACTGGCTTTCTAAGCACAAGGCTCAGCTTGATTGTGCTTCCAGGCAGATTCAATTGACACATTCATCTGAGGATGTGATCGTCTTTGCCGCTCATGATGATACCATTCGACTGTTTTCTCTCAATGAGAAGGGAGAGTTGAATGCCATCTCTCAGATTTCAGTCGTTTGTGAATATCAAGACGTATTTCCAGAAGAGCTTCCAGGAATGCCTCCTCACCGGCCAGTTGAATTCGTCATCGATCTTGATCCTGTCATGGAACCTGTTTGCAAACATCCTTACAAGCTTGGACCAGAAGAGTTGAAGGAGCTGAAGAAACAACTCAATATACAAGAGCGTATGGGTCTGATCCGACCAAGTTCTTCTCCATGGGGTTGTGGTGTTCTTTTTGTCAAGAAGAAGGATGGCACGGACCGACTTTGTGTCGACTACCGTCCATTGAACAAGAAGACCATAAAGAACAAGTACCCACTTCCGAACATCAACGAGCTTTTCGAACAACTCAAATGTGCTCAAGTATTCTCTAAGCTTGACCTCCATATGGGCTATCATCAGATTCGCATTCGTGAACAAGACATCCCCAAGACAGCATTCAGAACAAGCTATGGTTCTTATGAATACACTGTCATGTCTTTCGGCCTTGTCAACGCTCCTCCAACATTCTCTCGCATGATGAACTTCATCTTCAACCCTTACACAAATGACTTCATCTTGGTGTATCTCGATGACATTTTGGTCTTTTCCAAGAACAAGGAGGATCATGCCAAGCACTTGAGATTTGTGTTGGACAAACTCAGAGAACATCAGTTCTACGTGAAGTTTTCAAAGTACGAGTTTTGGCTCGATGAGGTTCTCTACCTTGGGCATATCATCTCCGCCAAGGGCATAGCTATTAATCCTGAGAAGGTGTCTGCAATTGTGAATTGGGAACCGCCTCATAATGTGAAGCAACTCCGCAGTTTCCTTGGGCTCGCAAGCTATTGTCGAAGATTCATCGAGAATTTCTCTAAGATCGTGAAGCCTCTTTCAAACCTTCTCCAGAAGCATGTGAAGTATGCATGGACGCCTGAATGTGACATCGCTTTCAACACCCTCAAAGAGAAGTTAGTCACAGCTCCAGTTCTGACTCCTCCTGATGAATCCAAACCATTCGAGGTTTTCTGTGATGCTTCCCTGCAAGGTCTCAGTGCTGTGTTAATGCAAGAGAAGAAAGTTGTGGCCTATACCTCTCGCCAGTTGAAGCCCAATGAAAATAACTACCCCACTCATGACCTCGAGTTGGCGGCAGTGATCCATGCTCTTTTAACATGGAGACATCTCTTGTTAGGAAGAAAAGTGGACATCTTCACTGATCATAAGAGTCTCAAGTACATCTTCACTCAGCCCAACCTCAACCTCAGGCAGACTCGTTGGATCGAAATGATTCAAGAGTATAACCCAAGTATTGAATATACTCCAGGCAAGGCCAATGTCATTGCTGACGCTTTGAGCAGGAAGGCTTACTGCAACAGTTTGATTCTCAAGCCCTTCCAACCGGATCTTTGTGAAGCTTTCCGCAAACTTAATCTCCAAGTTGTTCCTCAAGGATTTCATGCCAACCTCCAAGTCTCTCCTACTTTGGAAGATCAGATTCGCGAGGCTCAACTTCTTGATGCCATGGTGAAGAAGGTGAAGATTGGGATTGCCAAGAGCCAACCCAAGTACATGTGCTATCGCCTTGATGACAAAGATACTCTATTCTTCGAGGATCAAATTGTTGTTCCTAAGGGTGACCTTCGTAAAGTCATTATGAACGAGGCTCACAATTCACTCTTATCTATTCATCCTGGAAGTACAAAGATGTAACATGACCTCAAGCAGTCGTATTGGTGGACTTGAATGAAGCGCGAGATTACTCAGTTCGTGAATGAATGTGATGTCTGCAGAAGAGTGAAAGCAGAACACCAACGGCCAGCTGGTCTCCTCCACCTCTTGCCATTCCAGAATGGAAGTTTGACCATATTGAGATGGACTTTGTGACTGGATTTCCCAAGTCCAAGCGTGGCAATGATGCTATCTTCGTTGTCATCGACAAGCTCACTAAAGTGGCTCATTTTCTTCCTATCAAAGAATCTATCACAGCAGCTCAATTGGCAGAGCTATACACCTCCAAGATTGTCTCCTTGCACGGCATTTCGCAGTTGATATCTTCAGATCGTGGAAGCATCTTCACTTCTAAGTTCTGGGATTCTTTTCAGAAGGCCATGGGCACCAACATTCGGTTCAGCACAGCCTTTCATCCTCAAACTAGTGGACAAGTCGAGCGAGTAAATCAAATTCTTGAAGATATGCTCAGGGCTTGTGTCATTTCTTTCGGTATGAAGTGGGAAGATTGTCTTCCATATGCCGAGTTCTCCAACAACAACAGCTTCCAAGCAAGTTCAGGCAAGGCCCCATTCGAGATTCTCTATGGCAGAAAGTGCCGTACTCCTCTTAATTGGTCAGAGACTGATGAACGCCAAGTTCTTGGCAATGACTTGATCACAGAGGCTGAAGAAATGTGCAAAGTCATTCGTGAAAATCTCAAAGCCGCGCAATCGCGCCAGAAGAGTTACTATGGTAGCAAGCATCGTGACTTGGCTTTCGAGATCGGAGACCATGTCTACCTCCGCGTCTCTCCAATGAAAGGTACTCGTCGCTTCGGTATCAAAGGGAAGCTTGCCCCTAGATACGTGGGTCATTTCAAGATCATTGGCAAAAGAGGCGATCTCGCCTATCAACTTGAGCTTCCGTCCAACTTTGCAAACGTGCACGACGTGTTTCACGTGTCTCAGCTTCGCAAGTGTTTCAAGACTCCTGACCGCACCATCAACTTCGAAGAGATTGATCTCCAAGAAGACCTTTCTTATCATGAGCATCCCGTTGCTATTCTTGAAGAAACTGAGCGCAAGACTCGCAACAAGTCAATCAAATTCCTGAAAGTGAAGTGGTCACATCATTTCGACCGTGAAGCCACCTGGGAACGCGAGGACCACCTCCGTTCCGAATATCCGGAGTTTTTCCAGTCCTAGATCTCAGGACGAGATCCTTTCGTAGTGATGGAGTGTTGTAACGCCCCGTATGTAACTTGCCATATTTGTATTCCAACTCTTGCCATTTTCGGCACTAGGTTATGATATTCCCTCGTGGTTGGGTTTTGTCTTCATTTTGCTTTTTGTCCATGTCATGCATCTCATATCATGTCATCATGTGCATCGCATTTGCATACGTGTTCGTCTCAGGCATCCGAGCATTTTCCCCGTTGTCCGTTTTGCATTCCGGCACTCCTACGTCCTCCGGCGCCCCCTTTTGCTTCTTTTCGTGTGTGAGTGTTAAACGTTCTCGGATTGGACCAAGACTTGCCAAGCGGCCTTGGTATACCACCGGTAGACCGCCTGTCAAGTTTCGTGCCATTTGGAGTTCATTTGATTCTCCAACGGTTAACCGAGGAACCGTAAAGGCCTCGTGTGTGCTGCATCCCAACACCCTTCCAAAGTGGCCCAAAACCCATCCAAACCCCATCCATCCTCTCAGCCGTTCGATCACGATCGCGTGGCCGAAAATCGCACCTCATTTGTACACTCCAAACTCCCTCTACCTATAAATATATGCCCCCTCCGAAAATCTCGGGTCCAAACCCTAGAATTCTTCCCCCGCCGCCGCCGGACACGTCCGAGATGGCCGGACATGTCCAACTTCGCCGCGCCGCCGCCACATGTCACCTCGTGAGTCGCCGCGCCCCGCGCCCACTTCGCCGGCCCGCTAGGCCCAGGCGGGGCCCTTCCCGGCCCGCGTCTCCCCGTCGCCCGTGCCCCGCGCGAGGAGCCGCGCCGCCTTCGCCGGGCCGCCGCCGCCGTCCGCTACTCCGGCCACCGCCCGCCACGCCTCCTCACCGCCACACCGGCCGCCGCCACCGCCCGCCGCCGCGTTCCTCGCCACCCTCGGCGTCCGCGCCCGGATCCAGCGAGATCCGGCTGGATCCGCCCCGGATCTGCCTCGCCGGCCGCTGGCCTCGTCTGTCTCCAACAAATCTTCGGCGAACCTCGAGACGCGCGCCGACGAACCCTAGGTCGAATTTTGCCTAAGTCCTTCTCCCTGCATATTTTTTTAGCTGTGTTCATCGCATCATATCTCATCATTCATAGCTCCGTTTTGGGCGTGCCATATATCGAATTGTTCGTTAGGTTGTCCTCTTCATTTCATTCCATTGCACCATGCTTGTTTGAGTTCATCTTGATGCCTAAAATGATGTTGGAAGAGTGCTATAAAATGTTAGTTTCTGTTTCTTAACAGATTATGGACATTTGTCATTTTTGCCATGATTATTGTGTGCCTCCTATGAACTTGAGCCCTACATGTGTTTTGGGCTATGCCATGCCATCTCTACAGGGGTGTATGCCATGTATTTTTGTGATCAATTTGGTGACTAGCACAATCATGCAAAGTAGCTCTCGTGATGTTGCTGTTTTCAGGGACTTAGAATTCTTCTAAGTCATTTCCCTGATGTTATTTTTATGCCATGTATTCATGTTGCTACAGAGTGATCCATGCCTCTTTTGAGCATGTTCAGTAAGGATGATTTTGAGATATTGTTATGCTCTATCCATCCGTGTCTTTGTTTGAATTTATGGAGTACCCTAGCATGACTCAATCTTGCTCTACTTTTGCTATAAAATATTCCTGGCAGATTGTTTACATCTTAATCAATTTTGCCAAGGTTGTTGTAGTTGATGCTTGCATGCTATGAGATTGTTCTTGCCATGGTTAGCTACTTGATAATGTCTTCTTGATGGGTGTATGCTTAGTTTGCCATGCAACGCCTTGTGGTGAGTGCATCGAGCTCGCAAACATGCCTACGTAACTCTGTTTTTGCCATGTCCAGTTTTCTGCTAAGTCTGAATCTGTTAACGAAACTTGCTATGTTTACATGGTTGCCATCATATCTTCTGATTCCTTTTGGCTTATGGTCAGTAAGGGACTTTTGTTATATGCTTTGAGTAGATTCATGCCATGCCTTGCTTTGCCATGATATGATCCTGTAGCATGTTGATAAATTGCTCTAAACATTGCTTCCTGATGTTAATTCCTGGCATGTTATTTTCACTAAGTCCGTGAACCTGATATCTTATGCACTTTTGCCATGCTTGTTTGAACCTGCTATTGTGTGATTTAGCCATAGATCAGTGTTCATCTTTTGTCAAGAATCTTGAGTGGATCACTATCATGTGCTTTGTTGCTATGTTAGAGCGCAGTAGCTTAGTTCCTTGATGCATTTTAGATGGCATCGTGCTGTTAATCGCAGAATGGTGCCATTATTGTTTTGCTTGCCGTTTGCAAATCGTGCATCCGATTCTGGTGACCTTTATATCGATTTCGACCAAAATCAACTCATGTTTCCAGCGGCGCACTTGGTTTGCCAAGTTGAGGCCTGGTTCAATCTTTTCCTTCCGGAGCACGCATATGCATTGCATATCATATCCCGCATATCATGCCATGTTTTGCATCATGTTGCTTGCGCATTGCACCGTGGTTGATTGTGTTTCCCTTGCTTGTGTTCTTGCCTTGGGTAGAGCTGGGAGACGAGTACGTGATCGAGGAACCCGTTGAGTACGCTTACGAGGTTCAAGCTTACGTCAACTCGGAGAACTTTGCAGGCAAGATGACCATACCCTCGAAATCACTTCTATCTTTGCTTGCTAGTTGCTCGCTCTATTGCTATGCCTATGCCGCGATACCTACCACATGCTTTATCATGCCTCCCATATTGCCATGTCAAACCTCTAACCCACCTTGTCCTAGAAAATCGTTGTTTGGCTATGTTACCGCTTTGCTCAGCCCCTCTTATAGCGTTGCTAGTTGCAGGTGAATATTGGAGTTTGTTCCTTGTTGGAACATGTTTATTGTTGGGATATCACTATTATATCTTGTCTACTTTAATGCATCTATATACTTGGTAAAGGGTGGAAGGCTCGGCCTTATGCCTGGTGTTTTGTTCCACTCTTGCCGCCCTAGTTTCCATCATACCAGTGTTATGTTCCTTGATTTTGCGTTCCTTACGCGGTTGGGTTATAATGGGAACCCCTTGACAGTTCGCCTTGAATAAAACTCCTCCAGCAAGGCCCAACCTTGGTTTTACCGTTTGCCACCTAGCCTTTTTCCCTTGGGTTCCGCGGACTCAAGGGTCATCTTTATTTTAAACCCCCGGGCCAGTGCTCCTCTGAGTGTTGGTCCAACCTGTCAGCAGCCGGTGGCCACCAGGGGCAACTCTGGGTTGGCCTACCGGAACCTTGGACAATCCGGTGTGCCCTGAGAACGAGATATGTGCAGCTCCTATCGGGATTTGTCGGCACACTTGGGCGGCTTTGCTGGTCTTGTTTTACCATTGTCGAGACTTCTTGTAACCGGGATTCCGAGTCTGATCGGGTCGTCCTGGGAGAAGGAATATCCTTCATTGACCGTGAGAGCTTGTGATGGGCTAAGTTGGGACACCCTTGTAGGGATTTGAACTTTCAAAAGTTGTGCCCGCGGTTATGGGCAGATGGGAATTTGTTAATGTCCGGTTGTAGAGAACCTGAAACTTAACTTAATTTAAAATGAATCAACAGCGTGTGTAGCCGTGATGGTCTCTTCTTGGCGGAGTCCGGGAAGTGAACACGGTCTCGTGTTATGCTTGAACATAAGTAGTTCTAGGATCACTTCTTGATCATAGATTCTTGACCGTGCTTTGCCTTCTCTTCTCGCTCTCATTTGCGTAAGTTAGCCACCATATATGCTAGAGCTTGCTGCAGCTCCACCTCATACCTTTTCCCTACCCATAAGCTTAAATAGTCTTGATCGCGAGGGTGTGAGATTGCTGAGTCCCCATGACTCACAGATTACTTCCTAATCCAGATGCATGTGCCAATGATGCCATTCCAGGGGATGCGACTGAACTCAAGTGGGAGATCGATGAGGACTCAGGACGTTACTACGTTTCCTTTCCAGACGATCAGTAGTGGAGCCCAGTTGGGGCGATCGGGGATCTTATGCATTTGGGGTTGTCTTTATTTTGGTTCCGTAGTCAGACCTTGATTGTATCTGGATGATGTAATGCTATATTTATGTATTGTGTGAAGTGGCGATTGTAAGCCAACTATTTATCTCTATCTTATTCAGTACATGGGATGTGTAAAGATTACCCCTCTTGTGACATGCCTACAATGCGGTTATGCCTCTAAGTCGTGCTCCGACACGTGGGAGATATAGCCGCATCGTGGGTGTTACACATCTGTACCTGGAGCTTTAAGGGGACCAATCTAAAAAAGAGCATTCGAGATCTCCTTGTCTGTAAAAGGAGCACACAACAATTCATTCATCGCTGGTTTTACCTTCTCTTCAATGCTCTTAATGGCCACATGAGGTGTTAAGGTCGGGTCCTTAGTATACACTTCCTAAAAAAATGACCTTGTCATCAATTCCATCTCTGAAGGTACATTGCACCATGTGCCATCCACTTTACGATGTCTGTGAATGTAATTGCGTTTAGCTCGCCAAACACCTATCTGATGCAAATACTCAGTATTCCTCTCTCCCTCCTTCAACCAAGTGATTCACGAGTATTGCAACCACAACATTTCCTCTCGATAAACAAGCTCGTCTAGCTCATGCATTTTTTGACTAATTAAAGCACGGTCTGCATTACCTTCCTGCAAGCTTGAAAGTTTAGACCGGAGTCTTTCAATATCCCTTCGAACGTGTCCAAAATTCTTCCTACTCCATTCATGCAGATTCTTCATCAAATGTTCTAGTGATTTTGCAACTAATCCCAACCTCCCATCCGGTCTGCTTCTGTCCCAAGAACATGCTACGACGTCTGGCAAGGTGGGATCACATTCCCACAATATTTCATACCTAGAAGCACCGTGACGTCTCTGGTCATCATCCGACATCATATCAAGGACAACCGAGCAGTGGTTCAAGCAAGAGGACGCAAGGTGTACCACTCTCGATGCCGGAAAGAGGTTCCGCCATCGTTCGCTCGCACAGACCCGGTCCAAACGCACATGAACATTACTGCTACCGAGTTTCCCATTATCATAAGTGAAAGGCAATCCAGAAAAACCCAGGTCTTCCAACTCACATAACAACAAGCAGTCCTGGAAAGATGTCATCTGAGACTCGGATCTCAACGCCCTTGACATATGCTCATGTTGCCACAAGGCTTCATTGAAATCACCACATACTAGCCAAGGATCTTGCGAACCAATTTCAAATGAGTGAGATGATCCCACATGCGGTGCCGATTCTCAACCCTTGTCCCTCCATATACAAAGGTCATACGCCACTTTTTATCACAATCCTTGTCCTCCACGGAAACATCATTAAAACGCTGACACGAGTCTAGCACCATGACTAGTAATGATTCATCCCAATATAGAGCAAGGCCACCACTTAGTCCCACAGAACTAACACCACAGAAACCTTTCAAACCTAGCCTCCACCTTAGCTTTTCCATCTTACCAACTGCTTGCCTCGTCTCACAGAGAAAGACAAGCTTGGGGACATTGGTTTTAGAGAGGGCCAACACCTCACGAACTATCTGGCGGTTCCCCGCCCCCAACAGTTCCAAATCAAGGAATTCATTGCTCCCGCCGTGACTCCTCAAGGGAGCACACCAGTTATGAATATCATCACCAGAGGTCAACATCATTCTTGCCTTCTTAACATCGGAGCTCGACGTTGGGGAAGAACTCTGGATATCATCACCGGTACTGAAGTTATAGCAAGCAATGGTTCCTTTGCCTCACCCTGACACTTGACCTGCACACCCCCTAGAAGAAGGCATTTCCTAACACCTTTGTCCTCATCCATACTCACATTTACATGATTGAAAATCCCCTGCCCCACTGGAACCAACACAACAGCATGGTTTTTACTTGGGCAGGTTGTCGTATCAGTTAAATCCTCATCAACGCTTGCAGCCAGTGGAGGAGAAAAAGCCCGACCACCTCCTCCAATCTCAGCTCTGTTCATGTTTGGTAGATCTGCATATAACCAATCCCCAAACTTCAGTTCCTTTGTTGTGTAAACACCCAATCCACACTCCTTATGATCATGTCCGATTTTACCACAGTGCTTACAAAAACGTGCAAGTTTCTCGTATCTCACAGCATACACCTGCCTCTCCTTTCCTCTAATGATACTAACGTGCTTTGTTAGAGGTTCTCTGACATCATGTTTCACTCTAATCCTCCCATAATATCCACTAGAATTTCCTGAAAGCCTGAACTCCAAGATCTCATGAGCCGTGCGAATCAATTTTTCCATAATATCCATACTACAATAACCGTCAGGAAGTTTGTGCATCTACAACCAAATGGGAATATGAATGAACTAAACATCCTCCACCCTACTGAATCGATCGTATGGGTCAAGAAGCACAACCCAAAATCTAAAAAGCCATGGCCCTGGAACATGATCCGCTCCCAATCGCCAAGGCATGAAGCCTGCACCACAAACAGATTGGCACCAACTCGCCGGAATCTCACCTGCTGCGCCAAGTTCCAAGCTGCCCGCATGTCCTTGAAGAACGCCGACTGGCTAAAGGTCTTATCAGTGTGAACCCGAGCAAGAGCCATACGTAATACACGGTTATTGATCTCTGGAATTTCCTGTTCAATCACCAAATCATTGAACACCTCATCTTCTAGGTAAAGATGCTCGAAGAAATCATCTAGGTCATCCGTTTTTCCACCTCGAGACCCGCCACTCGCTGCCGAGCGTGCGTCCGAAGGGGTCGCCATTGCAGCTTCCGTCGTGCAGAAGCCTTGCGGATCGCCGGAGAGAAGGTAGGACTCAACGGTGATGACCCACAAGTATAGGGGGTCTATCATAGTCCTTTCGATAAGTAAGAGTGTCAAACCAAACGAGGAGCAGAAGGAAATGACAAGCGGTTTTCAGCAAGGTATTCTCTGCAAGCATTGAAATTATCGGTAACGTATAGTTGTGTGATAAGATAATTCGTAACGGGTAACAAGTAACAAAAGTAACTAAGGTGCAGAAAGGTGACCCAATCCTTTTTGTAGGAAAGGAGAAGCCTGGACGAACTCTTATATAAAGCAAAGCGCTCCCGAGGACACATGGGAATTACTGTCAAGTTAGTTTTCATCATGCTCATATGATTCGCGTTCGTTACTTTGATAATTTGATATGTGGGTGGACCGGTGGTTGGGTGCTGCCCTTCCTTGGACAAGCCTCCCACTTATGATTAACCACTCTCGCAAGCATCCGCATCTGCGAAAGACGAATTAAGATAAATCTAACCATAGCATGATACATATGGATCCAAATCATCCCCTTACGAAGCAACGCATAAAGTAGGGTTTAAGCTTCTATCACTCTAGCAACCCATCATCTACTTATTACTTCCCAATGCCTTCCCTTAGTCCCAAATCACGGTGAAGTGTCATGTAGTCGACGTTCACATAACACCACTAGAGGAAAGACAACATACATCTCATCAAAATATCGAACGAATACCAAATTCACATGATTACTTATAACAAGACTTCTCCCATGTCCTCAGGAACAAACGTAACTACTCACAAAGCATATTCATGTTCATAATCAGCGGAATATTAATTATCATTAAGGATCTGAACATATGATCTTCCACCGAATAAACCAACTAGCATCAACTACAAGGAGTAATCAACACTACTAGCAACCCACAGGTACCAATCTGAGGTTTTGAGACAAAGATCGGATACAAGAGATGAACTAGGGTTTGAGAGGAGATGGCGCTGGTGAAGATGTTGATGGAGATTGACCCCCTGTCGATGAGAGGACCGTTGGTGATGACGATGGTGATGATTTTCCCCTCCAGGAGGGAATTTTCCCCAGCAGAACAGCTCTGCCGAAGCCCTAGATTGGTTCTGCCAAGTTCCGCCTCGAGACAGCGGCGCTTCCTCCTGATTTTTTTTCCAGGTCACAACACACCAGATAGCAAAAGATGGGCACCAGAGGCTTTCCAGGGGGCCCACAAGGTAGGCCCCTCACCCTTATGGATGGTCGGTGGCCCCCCTCTGGTACTTTCTTCGCCCAATTTTTTATACATTCCAAAATAATTCTCCGTGAAGTTTCAGGGCTTTTGGAGTTGTGCAGAATAAGTCTCTAATATTTGCTCCTTTTCCAGTCCAGAATTCCAGCTGCCGACATTCTCCCTCTTCATGTAAACCTTGTAAAATAAGAGAGAAAAGGCATAAGTATTGTGCTATAATGTGTAATAACATCCCATAATGCAATAAATATCAATATAAAAACATGATGCAAAATGGATGTATCAACTCCCCCAAGCTTAGACCTCGCTTGTCCTCAAGCGAAAGCCGAAATCAAAAAATATGTCCACATGTTTAGAGATAGAGGTGTTGATAAAATAAAATAAGGACATGAGGGCATCGTGATCATCTTTAGAACAACAACATATAGTGTCATATAATCTATTATGCTAAAGTAACAATTCATTCACAAGGTAGAGTATAAATCAGAAGCTTCATTGAAAACTAACAAACTATGATCTCAGTAGTCGAAGCAATTGCAATTTATCATAACATCGGAAAGAGTCAATTCAAGAGTTTTTCAGCAAGTCCACATACTCAACTATCATTTAGTCTTTCACAACAGGAGCGGAGCCCATTTGGTCGACCCGTATGCACAGGAATACGAGTGGAAAAAATCGCTAGCAATACCTATTACGCAAAAGGCCCAATGCATCAGGGTGGCCCAAGAGTTGTGCATCAAGGTCAGCCCGATTCAGCCAGGCCGCCGCACTGGCCCAACGCAGCAGGACGCGTGCGTGCATTCCGGTTCACTCGCGGACCCATCTCCTCACGTACTCCAGTAGTTTTGTCTCACAAAAAGATCTCCTCACGTAGTCACGTACGCAAGTCTAACAGATCCACCTTTTTCCCCACTAACAATCGATTTCTGTGGACGCGTACCATACTCCATACGCCCCCTGCACATTGTCGTCCCATACACAGGTGGGATCCGCGGGAGACGGCAGCGGCAGCGCGCCAGTCACCGGACACCACGCAGCCTGGGTCCTCACATGGTGACAACGCGACACATGCGAGCGACACTGCACGCCGTCGGCCGGTCCGGCTCTCGGTAATTTTCGCATCCTTTCCAAATTCCAATCTTGAATCTTGTCTCTCTGTGCATCCATGGAGGATATATTACAAAAGTCCACAGTTGTGGTAGCGCCCTTGTCTTGCTTTTCCTAATTTTGTTTACAAACTGCAACAATCATGTATAAATTTGTAGCAAATATAATAAGTGACTATATTATAGCAAAAATGTGGGGCATTTTTTAGGGTTATAACTTTTAATTAGGCTATGTTTTTTGTCTATAGAAGTCTTCATGTCTCATTTATAATTTGTAGTTGTCAAATACAATACTATGGCTAAGCTTCTTCTCAAAAGAAAAGCACTAGGATGTCCCAGAAGACATAAATTGGGAAGAGGAGGTTCAATATGATCCCGGCAATTGCCTCAATGATGAAAGTTTGAGTGATGATGTCATTTTTTATGTGGAGAAGGAAGAAATGAAAAAGGTCACCAATACTCAAGTGGTTGAGTATTTCATGGCTTGGAGAAATAGAACCTACAAAAGGTAATTTTCAATTTGTAGCCATCTAAGTACTTTCATTTGGGCATTTTTATTATGTTCTACTGAACCTTATTGTCCAACTTCGCATTTTGGAATTTGGAAATGCAAATCCTTTTCAAGTAATTATGTCCCTTGTTTTGTCATTATAGTATACATTTGCTTGCTACATTTCATTTTCACAAATTGCCTTCTATTATATCCAATAATGTGTGCTAGAACCTATGACACACACCTTTGGTCAATACATCCTTGCTTGAAAATTTTATGCCTTGTCAAAGTGGTGCATCGGGTAACATTTGCTCCAGCTCCGCCCCTGTTTCACAATGGCTAACATTCACGCGATACTTATGGATTCAAAACTTCAATCGGACACAAAGAAAGATAGGGACTTATAGTTTCACCTCCCAATTTTTTACCTCAAGGGTAATGTCAACAATAATACTTTATGATAACCTACATCCAAGTGGATATATACATATCTAGATCTCTCCAACACATAGTGCTTGCCAAAAGAAAAAGTGTAAAAAGGAAAGGTGAAGATCACCATGACTCTTGTATAAGGGTAGAAGATAAAAGTAAAAGATAGGCCATTCGCAGAGGGAAGCAGAGGTTGTCATGCACTTTATGGTTGGATGCACAAAATCTTAATGCAAAAGAACGTCACTTTATATTGCCGCTTGTGATAAATAACTTTATTATGCAGTCTGTCGCTTTTATTTCTTCCATATCACAAGTTCGTATAAAGCTTATTTTCTTCACACTAATAGATCATACATATTTAGAGAGCAGTTTTTATTGCTTGCACCGATGACGACTTACTTGAAGGATCTTACTCAATCCATAGGTAGGTATGGTGGAATCTCATGGCAAGACTAGTTTAAGGGATGTTTGGAAGCACAAGTAGTATCTCTACTTGGTGCAAAGAATTGGGCTAGCATGAGAGGGAAAAGCAAGATCAACATGTTGGAGGATCCATGACAATATAACTTCTATTCGGAAATAAGAAAACATAACCCATTATGTAGTCTTCCTTGTCCAACATCAACTTTTTAGCATGTCATATTTTAATGAGTGCTCACAATTATAAAAGATGTCCAAGATAGTATAGTTATATATATGTGAAGCCTCTCTTTCTTTGTTACTTCTAATACGTCTCCAACGTATCTATAATTTTTGATTGTTCCATGCTGTTAATTATCAATCTTGGATGTTTTATAATTATTTTATATCATTTTTTGGTACTAACCTATTGACATAGTGCCAAGTGCCAGTTGTTGTTTTTCCATGTTTTTTACATCGCAGAAAATCAATATCAAACTGAGTCCAAATGCCACGAAACTTTACAGATATTTTTTATGGACCAGAAGGAACATAATGGGCCCTGGCTGCGCCTGCGGGGTGCTCCGAGGAGAGCACAACCCACCAGGGCGCGCCAGGAGGCCCAGGCGCGCCCTGGTGGGTTGTGCCCACCTCGGGTGCCCCCGGACTGCCTCTTTGCTCTATAAATACCCCAATATTCTAGAAACCCTAAGGGAGCCGACGAAATATTCATCCATCCACCGCAGAGTCCAGAACCACCAAATCCAATCTAGACACCATCTCGAATGGGGTTCACCACCTCCATTGGTGCCTCTCCGATGATGCGTGAGTAGTTATTCGTAGACCTTCGGGTCTGTAGTTAGTAGCTAGATGGCTTCCTCTCTCTCTCTCTCTTGATTCTCAATACAATGGTCTCTTGGAGATCCATATGATGTAAATCTTTTTGCGGTGTGTTTGTTGGGATTGATGAACTTCTAGTTTATGATCATATCTATCTTTTTATATCCATGAAATTATTTGAGTTTCTTTGATCTCTTTTATGCATGATATCTTATAGCCTCGTATTTCTTCTCCGATATTTGGATTTTCTTTGGCCAACTAGATCTATTTATCTTGCAATGGGAAGAGGTGCTTTGTAGTGGGTTCAATCTTATGGTGCTTGATCCCAATGACAGAAAGGGAACCGACACGTATGTATCATTGCTAGTAAGGATAAAACGATGGGGTCTATCTCTACATAGATAGATTTTGTCTACATCATGTCATCGTTCTTATTGCATTATCTGTTTCTCCATGAACTTAATACACTAGATGCATGTTGGATAGCAGTCGATGTGTGGAGTAATAGTAGTAGATGCAGGCAGGACCCGGTCCACTAATCTTGGACGTGATGCATATGTAATGATCATTGCCTGGATATCGTCATGAGTATTTAAAGTTCTATCAATTGCCCAACAGTAATTTGTTCACCCACCATTTTCTATTTTTCCCGAGAGAAGCCACTAGTGAAACCTACGGCCCCGAGTCTCTTTCTCATATAATTGCCTTTGCGATCTACTTTTTCCTTGCATTTATTTTCAGATCTATTAAACCAAAAACCCAAAAATACCTTGCTGCAAATTATCCTTATTTATTTTATTTGGCGTTCGATCTATCAATCTACTACAAATTTATCTCGCATCCGTTTGCCTATCTTGAGGCACCGTACCCCGGAAGGGATTGACAACCCCTTTAACATGTCGGGTTGCGAGAAGTTATTATTTGTGTGCAGGTGTTGTTTACGTTGTGTTGCTTGGTTCTCCTACTGGTCGATAACCTTGGTTTCACATCTGAGGGAAATACCTACCGCCGTTGTGCTGCATCATCCCTTCCTCTTTGGGGAAATACCTACGTAGCTTCAAGCGACATCAAAAGGAATTTCTGGCGCCATTACCGGGGAGGATCTTCAACATATACCAGGTTCCTAATCACAAATCTCATCTCCTCACAATTTACATTATTTGTCAGTTGCCTCTCATTTTCCTCTCCCCACTTCACAAAAATTTGTCGTTTTATTCGCCCCTCTTTTTCCGTTCGCCATTTTTTTGCCTTCTAGTCTTAGTGGCTAGCGTGCCTACTCCTCCTTTGTCACATGATTTTGAAGTGCTTTACTTCAAGCAAAGACAAGGAGAAAATTTGAAAGATGATTGGTATAGGCTTATGGAATCTTACCGTATTTCCAATTTAAAGGGGGACACTAAGGCCTTGCTTCGTAATTTTTACATAGGATTGGATTTGCATCATAGACAACTCCTAGATTTTGCCGCTAAAGGGAATTTTATTGAGCTTGATGCCAATGTTGCCTATGAAATTTTAGAAGCAATTTTGGGGATTACACCTCAAAAGATGGGGTTTACTTTTACCCCAGAGGGAGTTCAAATGCTGGACAAACTTGGTGATTTGCATAAACACATGGTTGAATTACAAAAATATAACGAACCCCTCAAACATCTTAATGGTAGTATAAATCACATGAATACCTTGATTACTCTTTGCAACAAGAGATTGGATATTTTGGATCTAAAGATGGTTTCTTTTCTGGAGAATTTAGGGAAGCATAAAGAGCCTCCCGGGTTTGAGAAAACCCTTACAAAAGTTGCCAAAACTTCGGATGAAAAAACTTAGATCCTTGCTTTATGCCTAGCTAAGGGCGTAAAACTATAGCGCTTGTTGGGAGGCAACCCAATGAATAAAATTTATTTTTGCTTTTTTGCTTCCCGTTTTTGGGTGTTAACACAATTATGCTACTATTATGATTGTGTTTTTTATGTTTTAATTAGTGTTTGTGCCAAGTAAAGCCTTTAGGATCTTCTTGGGTGATAGTTGTTTGATCTTGCTGAAAAAACAGAAACTTTTGCGCTTGCGAAAATAATTTTCGTATTTTACCAGAGAGTGATAAAATACCCATTCTACTTGGAGTAGATCAATATACAAATTTATTAGGTCTTCATAATTTTCAGAATTTTTGGAGTTATAGAAGTATTCTAAATAGTCAGATTGCTACAGACTGTTCTGTTTTGATAGATTCTGTTTTCTTTGCGTTGTGTGCTTATTTTGATGGCTCTATGGTTTTCCTTGATGAGTTTTTGCCATAGAAAAGTTGGAATACAGTAGGTATAATGCAAGAACAAAATATGAATTGGTTTGATACAACACTTATAGTAGTGATTTCTTTTCTTATACTAACGGATCTCAAGAAGGTTTTGTTGAGTTTTGTGTGATTGAAGTTTTCAAGTTTTGGGTTATCTTACGATGGATGAAGGGATAAGGAGTAGAAGAGCCTAAGCTTGGGGATGCCCTGGCATCCCAATATATTATCAAAAAATGAGCAACCAACTAAGCTTGGGGATCCCCCGAGTGGCATCCCCTCTTTCTTCTAACGACCATCGGTATTTTACTTGAAGCTATGTTTTTATTCGTCACATACTATGTGTTTTGCTTGGAGCGTCTTATATGATATGAGTCTTTGCTTGTTTTATTTTGTGTTTTAAGTCTTGATTCCTTGCTGGACACACCTATTTGGGAGAGCCAAAATTATGTCATAATTTGTTAGAATTGCTCTCTTTACTTCACTTAAATCTTTTATGAGATATGGACTATCTCTAGTGCTTCACTTATATCTTTTTGAGCATGGTGTGCTTAGTATTTTTTAAGAAATGCTCTCTTGCTTCAGTTAGGTTTATTTGAGAGTTAGTAAATTTTTTAAGAAATTCTCTCTTGCTTCACTTAAATTAATTTGAGAGAAAGAAAGAAATATTATGCTCATGATCTTCACTTATATTTGTTTGAGCTTGTCAAAAGCAACACATGAAAATTAGTTCCAAAGTGATAGATATCCAAGAAGGATATAATAAAAACTTTCATGAAGATCATTGGACAAAATAAACTTGATTCTTAGTAATAGTTTGAGATATGATGATGTGATATGTGAGTCATCTCGATGAGTAATTTTGCTTTAGTAAGAATATTGGTGTTAAGGTTTGTGATTCCCTATGCAAGCACGAAAGTCAATAATTGTGCAATGAAATTATATCCTAGTTATGGTGCATTATTCGGTGTTAATTATGCTTAATGCTCGCTTATGAGATTATTATTTTCTTGGTTGGTCGCTTCTCAATCTTTTGCTAGCCTTCATTTTGCACTAAGTATGATCACTACTTGTGCATCCAAAATCCTTTAACCTAGTTTTGCCACATGAGTCCACTATATCTACCTATATACGGTATTATTTTGCCATTCTAAGTAAATTTGCATGTGCCATCTCTAATTTTCAAAATAAACTTCTCTTTTGTGTGTTCGTTTCGCTCGCGGAGTGATGAGGGGTGGCTAATATTTTCCATGCTAGATGTGTTATTCTCACGATGAGTGTTTATTCACTTGTCATTGCACAAGAGTAAGGCAAAGGTATTAGGTATGCCCAGTCCTGAAATGAAAAAATGAATTTACTTTCTGTTGTCAAATAATAAATTCCTTGGAAAGTGTTGGTATGGAAGGCACCCGTGGATACGGTTAGCCATGGAAAGTGAAAGTATGGTGGAAAAAGGAATAAACTTTATTTTCTATTTGGGAACCGCCTATGATATATCTAAGCATGGAAAGTATTGAGAACTCTAAGTCGTTTTCGTTGGTGGGATGGATACACCTCCCAAAATGTTTTTATCTCTAAGTTTTTTGCTTTGAGCTCTGGCACCTCTACAAATCCCTACTTCCCTATGCGAAGAGCCTTTATTTTACTTTATGCAATTTTTATTTTTAATTTGAGTATCCATATTCTCTTATAAAAGCACCAACTAGGAGGCAATATGATCGTACTTGAGTATTGGGTGTAGTTAATATGCGAGTGTGTTTCATGAATGGATCAATGGTTGAGCATGATGAGCTAGGGATAACTTATTTTAGCATTGATATTTTGAAAGACATGGTTGCTTGTTGATATGCTTGAGTATTTAAATTATCATGTAAAAACTAGACTATTGCTTTGAACAATATAAAAGTCCAAATGTCCATGCTATAAAAAAGAAATATGATATGACATGTTAGGCAGCATTCCACACCAAAAATTATGTTTTTATCACTTCCCTACTCGAGGACGAGTAGGAGTTAAGCTTGGGGATGCTGATACGTCTCCAACGTATCTATAATTTTTTATTGTTCCATGTTGTTATATTATCAATCTTGGATGTTTTATAATCATTTTATATCATTTTTTGGTACTAACCTATTGACATAGTGCTAAGTGTCAGCTGTTGTTTTTCCATGTTTTTTAGATCGCAGAAAATCAATATCAAACGGAGTCCAAATGCCACAAAACTTTAGGGAGATTTTTTATGGACTAGAAGGAACATAATGGGCCCTGGTTGCGCCTGCGGGGTGCTCCGAGGAGAGCACAACCCACCAGGGTGCGCTAGGAGGCCCAAACGCGCCCTGGTGGGTTGCGCCCACCTCGGGTGCCCCCGGACCACCTCTTTGCTCTATTACCCCAATATTCCAGAAGCCCTAAGTGAGTCGACGAAATATTCATCCAGCCACCGCAGAGTCCAGAACCACTAGATCCAATCTAGACACCATCTCGGATGGGGTTCACTACCTCCATTGGTGCCTCTCCGATGATGAGTGAGTAGTTCTTTGTAGACCTTCTGGTCCATAGTTAGTAGCTAGATGGCTTCCTCTCTCTCTCTCTCTTGATTATCAATACAATGGTCTCTTGGAGATCCATATGATGTAACTCTTTTGCGGTGTGTTTGTTGTGATCGATGAACTTTGAGTTTATGATCAGATCTATCTTTTTATATCCATGAAAGCATTTGAGTTTCTTTGATCTCTTTTATGCATGATATCTTATAGCCTCGTATTTCTTCTCCGATATTTGGGTTTTCTTTGGCCAACTTGATCTATTTATCTTGCAATGGGAAGAGGTGCTTTGTAGTGGGTTCGATCTTACGGTGCTCGATCCCAATGACAGAAAGGGAACCGGCACGTATGTATCGTTGCTACTAAGGATAAAATGATGGCGTCTATCTCTACATAGATAGATCTTGTCTACATCATGTCATCGTTCTTATTGCCTTACTCCGTTTCTCCATGAACTTAATACACTAGATGCATGCTGGATAGCGGTCGATGTGTGGAGTAATAGTAGTAGATGCAGGCAGGAGTCGGTCTACTAATCTTGGACGTGATGCCTATATAATGATCATTGCCTGGATATCATCATAATTATTTGAAGTTCTATCAATTGCCCAATAGTAATTTGTTCACCCACCATTTGCTATTTTTCTCGAGAGAAGCCACTAGTGAAACCTATGGCCCCCGGGTCTCTTTCTCACATAATTGCCTTTGCGATCTACTTTTTCCTTGCATTTATTTTCAGATCTATTAAACCAAAACCTAAAAATACCTTGCTGCAAATTATCCTTATTTATTTTATTTGGCATTCGATCTATTAATCTACTACAAATTTATCTCATGTTCGTTTGCCTATCTTGAGGCGTCGTACCCCGGAAGGGATTAACAACCCCTTTAACACGTCGGGTTGCGAGAAGTTGTTATTTGTGTGCAGGTGTTGTTTACATTGTGTTGCTTGGTTCTCCTACTAGTTCGATAACGTTGGTTTCACATCTAAGGGAAATACCTACCGCCGCTATGCTGCATCATCCCTTCCTCTTTGGCGAAATACCGATGTAGCTTCAAGCAACATCAACTTCCTATTAATTGCAAAAATGACCAAAACTATGTTTGTCAACTCTCAACAACTTTTATTCATCATACTCTTTATATGTGAAGTCATTACTCTCCATAAGATCAATATATGATCTTTTTATTTCTTTATTCTTCTTTTATTTTAGTCCCTCAAGATCATAGCAAGATAGCAAAGCCCTCAACTCAAAACTACTCTTTATTATATAACTCAAGGACTCGATTACATAGATAGATCTTGAAACAAAACTTAAAGCTAGATCATACTAAAAGTTTATTCTACTAGATCAAGATAATACCAAAAGGATTGAACTAAGAAAAATGATAAAGGTAAAGGTGTGATGGTGATACGATACCGGGGCACCTCCCCCAAGCTTGGCAGTTGCCAAGGGGAGTGCCCATACCCATGTATTTATATCTCTTTCTTAGGAGGTGGTGATGATGGAGTTGTTGATGTAGTAGGATTCCCATCCATCTTCCAAGGCATAGGATCACTGTCATAGAAAGATGAACGAGTCTCCGGGATACTCAAATCTGCAGCCAAACTCATCCTCTTAAATCTGTATTCATACTCACAATTTCGGTTTTGCAGGTCATAGATCTGGGCTTGGAGATGCTCGATTTTCTCATGAAGCTTGAAGATGGCCTCCCCGATGTTCTTGGCATCCAGCCTGTGATTGTTGGTGAACTCCATGATCATCAAGTGATTGGTGTTGAGTCCATTGGCACTTGAAAACTTGCTGCTCCATTGCTTTGAGTCGTGTCTCCATGCTTCCGGTCTTCTTCGGCCCTTCACATTGCGAATGTGCAGCACCCCTTCATGCACCTCCGCAAGGTAGGGGTTGATGACATTCTCAAAAAACTTGTCCTTGGGGGTGCTTCGAGACGTCATGGTGATCTAGATCTGTCAGAAAAATAGCTCGAAACAAGAATAGAGGATTTTGTCGTAGTATGGTGGTCAAAACCTTCGGGAGATTATATAATGAATTCTTACCGACCAAAAGAAGTATTTTGCAAGAAAACGGAGTCCGGGGGCACACGAGGTGGCCATAAGGTAGGGGGGCATGCCCAGGGGGTAGGGCGCGCCCTCCACCCTTGTGGTCTCCTCATGCATCTTTCAGGCTACTTTTAATTTTCCTATTTTTTTAATATTCCAAAATGGAGAAAAATTTCCATTAGAACAGTTTTGGAGTCGGTTTACTTACCGTACCACATACCTATTCCTTTTCGGAGTATGAAACATTCTGGAAAGTATCCCTTATGTACTCCTCTGATGTTATGGTATTAATTATATTGATCTCAACATTTATGGGAGTACCTAAGATATAATGTTTGATTCTTTGACCGTTTACCACCTTCGGATTTGAGCCTTTGGCGTTGTTGATTTTTATGGCACCAGAACGATAGACCTCCTTGATAATGTAAGGACCTTCCCATGTAGAGAGAAGCTTTTCTACAAAAAATCTTAAACGAGAGTTGTATAGCAAAACATGATCACCTGTATTAAACTCACGCTTTTGTATCCTTTTTTCATGCCATCTTTTAACCTATTCTTTAAACAACTTGGCATTCTCATAGGCTTGGGTTCTCCATTCATAAAGTGAACTAATGTCAAATAACCTCTTCTCACCGGAAAGTTTGAAATCATAGTTGAGCTCTTTGATTGCCCAATAAGCTTTATGTTCTAATTCGAGAGGTAAGTGACATGCTTTTCCATAAACCATCTTATATGGAGACATACCCATAGGGTTTTTATAAGCAGTTCTGTAAGCCCATAATGTATCATCAAGTTTCTTAGACCAATTCTTTCTAGACCTATTAATAGTCTTTTGCAAAATCAATTTAATCTCTCTATTGCTCAATTCTACTTGACCGCTAGACTGAGGGTGATATGGAGATGCAATTCTATGGTTAACATCATACTTGGCAAGCATTTTACGGGAAGCACCATGAATAAAATGTGAACCACCATCAGTCATTAAATATCCAGGGACTCCAAACCTCAGAAAAATAAATTTTTTAAGCATCTTAATAGAAGTGTTATGATCAGCACTATAGTTTGAATAGCTTCTACCCACTTAGTAACATAATCAACAACAACTAAAATGTGTGTATACCCATTAGAGGAAGGAGAAGGTCCCATATAATCAAAGCCCCAAACATCAAATGGTTCAATAACAAGTGAATAATTCATAGGAATTTCCCAACGTCTACTAATATTGTCAATTCTTTGACATTCATCACAAGACAAGACAAAATTACGAGCATCATTAAAGAGTGTAGGCCAATAAAAACCAGATTGAAATACCTTGTGTGAAGTTCTATCTCCAACGTGGTGTCCTCCATAAGCCTCGGAGTGACACTTGCGTAGGATCTGTTCATGTTCATTCTCAGGTACACAATGTTTAATAACACCATCTAGTCCTTCTTTATAAAGGTGTGGGTCATCCCAAAAGTAATGTCTTAAATCATAGAAGAACTTTTTATTTTGCTGGTATGTGAAACTAGGTGGTATAAATTTAGCAACAATATACCAAGGAGTATTACGAGAAGCATTTATGACAGCTAATTGCTCATCAGGAAAGCTATCATCAATAGGCAGTGGGTCATCAAGATCATTTCCTAACCTAGACAAGTTGTCTGCAACGGGGTTCCCAGCTCCCTTTCTATCAATAATATGCAAATCAAATTCTTGTAACAAGAGAACCCATCTAATAAGTCTAGGTTTAGCATCTTTCTTTTCCATAAGATATTTAATAGCAGCATGATCAGTGTGAACAGTCACTTTGGAATCAACAATATAAGATTTGAACTTATCACAAGCAAATACAACCGCTAAAAATTCTTTTTCAGTAGTAGCATAATTTCTCTGGGCACTGTCTAGAGTTTTACTAGAATAATGAATAACATTCAAATTTCTTGTCAACTCTTTGTCCAAGAACGACACCAACAACATTATCACTAGCATCACACATAATTTCAATGGGTAAATTCCAATCAGGCGGTTGAACAATAGGTGCAGAAACCAAGGCTTTCTTAAGTATTTCAAATGATTCTACACAATCATCATCAAAAACAAAAGGAACATCTTTTTGTAAGAGATTAGTGAGAGGCCTAGAAATTTTAGATAAGTCTTTGATAAACCTCCTATAGAAACCAGCATGACCAAGGAAACTTCTTATACCTTTGATATCTTTAGGACACGACATCTTTTCAATAGCATCTACTTTAGCTTTATCAACTTCAATACCTCTTTCAGAAATTTTATGCCCCAAGACAACACCTTCATTAACCATAAAGTGGCACTTCTCCCAATTCAAGACAAGATTAGTTTCTTCACATCTCTGCAAAACTCGATCAAGGTTGTGATAACCCACAAGTATAGGGGATCGTTTGTAGCCTTCTTCGATAAATAAGAGTGTTGAACCCAATGAGGAGCTAAAGGTAGAACAAATATTCCCTCAAGTTCTATTGACCACCGATACAACTCTACGCACACTTGACATTTTCTTTACCGGAAACAAGTATGAAAATAGTTTGTAGGGGTGATGCTAGAACTACTTTGCAAGAACAAAACTAGAAGTACTTTGCCAGATAATAAAAATTAGGTGTTTAGTAAAAGGGTTTGTGTCAACAAGAAAGTTATTTGTCCCTAGGCAATTGATAAAATCATTCTTGCAATTCTATATGAGGGAGAGGCATGAGCTAACATACTTTCTCTACTTGGATCATATGCACTTAGGATTGAAACTCTAGCAAGCATCTGCAATTACTAAAGATCATTAAGGTCGTGAAACCCAACCATAGCATTAAGTATCAAGTCCTCTTTATCCCATACGCCATAGCCCACATACTCGGGTTTAAGCTTCTGTCACTCTCGCAACCCACCATAAGCGAACCATGAACATATTGCAACACCCTACAGTGGGGGCCCCTCATGTTTGCGCGAGAACGGGGGGCACCGTAGGACAGCACCATAAATAAAATATACAATCATACCAACCAAGATCACGATTAACCCACAGGATAAAACAGATCTACTCAATCTACTCAAACATCATAGCATAACCATAGATCATTGGGAAATAATATATGGAGTTGAGAACCATGTTTAAGTGGAGATTATAGCGGGGGGGTGTTACACCGCTGCATAGAGGGAGATAGAGTTGGTGTTGACGATAGCAAGATTGTTCATGTAGATCGCCGTCCCGATCATTGCCCCGGCGGCACTCCGGCGCCACTGGGAGAGAGGGGGAGAGAGCCCCATCCTTCTTCTTCTTCCTTGGCCTCCCCCTAGATGGGAGGAGTGTTCCCCATCTGGTCCATGGCCTCCATGGCGGCGGAGGGGCGGGAGCCCCTCCGAGATTGGATCTCCCTCTCTGTTCTCTTCTGTTTCGCATTTTTCAGATATGGCCGAAAACTGTTTCTTATATTCCCGGATATCCGTTACTCCGATTTGCGCTGAGATTTTAACACGATTTTTTTCCAGATATAAGCTTCCTTGCGCCCGAAGTAGAGCTCCAACCGATGTTCGATGAGGGCACAACCCACCACCACAAGCTAGGGGCCTCCGGCGCGCCCTGGTGTCTTGTGGGCTATGTGGGCCTCCGTTTGCGGTGATTCCAACTCCCAAAAATCACATATATTCCAAAATAATTCTTTGTGAAATTTTATTGCATTTTTACTTCGTTTGATATGGATACTCTGCGATACAAAAGACATGCAGAAAACAGGAACTAGCACTGGGCACTGGATCAATAGGTTAGTCCAATAAATCATATAAAAAGTTGCCAAAAATATGTGAAAGTTGTATAATATTGGCATGAAACAATCAAAAATTATAGATATGATGGAGACGTATCAGGTTGCATAAGCAATCATCAAAAAAGTTCCATAAATGGAGAAATCATCCATGAAAACCTCAACAATTTTTTCACAAAAGTCAAAGAATATAGCAGTCATACATCTTTGAAAGGTAGCAGGTGCATTGCATAAACCAAAAGGCATATGTCTATAAGCAAAAGTACTGAAAGGGCAAGTAAAAGTGATCTTTTCTTGGTCCTCTTTTGACATAGGTATTTGAGAGAAAACAGAATAACTATCTAGAAAGCAAAAATGTGTATGTTCAATAGTCTTTCTAGCATTTGGTCAATAGAAGGTAGAGGGTAATGATCTTTTCTAGTAGCTTTGTTTAATTTGCAAAAATCAATTACCATTCTATAACCTGTAACATTTTTGTGTGGAATCAATTCATTCTTATCATTAGGAACAACAATAATACCTCCCTTCTTAGGGACACAATGAACATGACTTACCCATCTACTATCAAGGATAAATTATACCTGCCTCCAGAAGCTTTAGTATTTCATTTCTTACCACTTCTTTCATATTAGCATTTAACCTTCATTGATGATCAACAACTGGTTTAGCATCAGGCTCCATATTAATTTTGTGCTGACATAGAGTGGGACTAACGCCCTTAAGATCATCAAGAGTGTATCCAATAGCGGCATTGTGCTTCTTCAGAGTTTTCAATAATTTCTTTTCATCATGCTCTAAAAGGTTAGCACTAATAATAACATGATATATCTTCTTTTCATCGAGATAAGCATATTTCAAATATTAGGTAATTGTTTAAGCTCAAACACGGGATCACCCTTGGGTGGAGGAGGATCCCCAAGGATTTCAACAGGCAAATTGTGTTTCAAAACAGGCCCTTGATTAAACAATATTTCATCTAATTCCCTTCTTTCATTCATAAACATATCATTTTCATGGTCGAACAAATATTGTTCTAAAGGATCAGTAGGAGGCACGGCTATAGAAGCAAGACCAATAATTTCATCCTTACCAGGCAATTCTTTATCATGGGGTTGTCTACAAAATTTAGAGAAATTAAAATCATGAGACATATCCCCAAAACTTACACTAACAATTTCCTTCTCACAGTCTATCTTAGCATTAACAGTATTCAAGAAAGGTCTACCAAATATAATGGGACAAAAATCATCTTGTGGAAAATTAAGAACAAGAAAATTGGTAGGGTATTTTATTTTCCCACACAAGACTTCAACATCTCTAACAATCCCAATTGGTGATATAGTATCTCTATTAGCAAGCTTAATAGTAACACCAATATCTTCTATCTCAGCAGGTGCAATATTATTCATAATTTCTTGATATAAGGTAAAATGAATTGCACTCACACTAGCACCCACATCACATAAGCCATGATGACAATGATCTCATATTTTAATAGAAACAATAGGCATGCCAACAACAGGTCTATGTTTATCTTTAATATCGGGTTTAGCAATTCTAGCAGCTTCATCACAGAAATAAATAACATGCCCATCAATATTATCAACCAAGAGATCTTTAACCAAGGCAATACTAGGTTCAACTTTAATTTTCTCAGAGGGTGTAGGTGTTCTAGTTTAACTCTTACGAACCACAATTGAAGCTTTAGCATGATCCTTTATTCTAACAGGTAAAGGTGGTTTCTCAATATAATCAGTAGGAACAACAGGACCAACATTATAAGTAATAGTTTCTTCTTCAACTTTAACAGGTTCTACTACTTTCACTTCAATTGGAGGATGATATTTAAACCACTTCCCCTTAGGGAGATCAACATGAGTAGCAAAAGATTCAAAAAAAGCTACTATCTCAGAGTCAAATCCATATTTAGTGCTAAAATCACGAAAAGCATCGGTATTCATAAAAGATTTAACACAATCAAACTTAAGGTTTATACCTGACTCATTATCTTCATCGAGTTCCCAATCGTCAGATTGGCATTTAATTCTTTCCAATAAATCCCATTTGAATTCAATAGTCTTTTTCATAAAGGAACCACTACAAGAAGTATCGAGCATGGATTGATCATTACGAGAAAGCCGAGCATGAAAATTCTGAATAATAATTTCTCTTGAGAGCTCATGATTGGGGCATGAATATAACATTGCCCTAAGCCTCCCCCAAGCTTGATCGATACTTTCTCCTTCACGAGGCGAAAAATTATATACATAATTCCGATCATGATGTACTAGATGCATAGGATAAAACTTCTGATGAAATTCCAATTTCAATCGGTTGTAGTTCCATGATCCAATATCATCAGCCTTGATACGTCCATTTTGCATCATGTTTTCCTACTGTTATTTATGATGTTTTTATGCATAATAATGCTTTTTGGAGTAATTCTAATGCCTTTTCTCTCATAATATGCAAGGTACACACAAAGAGGGAGAATTCCGGCAGCTGGAAATCTGGACCTGGAAAAGCTACGTCAGGCCACCTATTCTGTACAACTCCAAACAAGTTGAAACTTTACGGAGATTTTTTATGGAATATATGAGTAATATTGAAGCCAATAAGTACAAGAGGGGGTCCCACCAGGTGGGCACAACCCACCTGGGCACGTCAGGGAGCCCAGGTGCGCCCTGGTGGGTTGTGCTCCCCTCAGCCCACCTCTAGTGCCCATCTTATGGTATATAAGTCATTTTGACCTAGAAAATATAAGGGGAGGGCTTTCGGGACTAAGCGACGCCGTCTCGAGGTGAAACTTGGGCAGGAGCACTTTTGCCCTCCGGCGGAGCGATTTCGCCGGGGAAACTTCCCTCCCGGAGGCGGAAATCATCGTCATCATCATCACCAACAACTCTCCCACCTTGGGGAGGGAAATATCCATCAACATCTTCAATAGCACCATCTCATCTCAAACTCTAGTTCATCTCTTGTGTTCAATCTTTGTACCAGAACTATAGGTTGGTGCTTGTGGGTGACTAGTAGTGTTCATTACATCTTGTAGTTGATTACTATATGGTTTATTTGGTGGAAGATTATATTTTCAGATCCAATATGCTATTTAATACTCCTCTGATCTTGAGCACGATTATCACTTGTGAGTAGTTAATTTTGTTCTTGAGGTCACGGGAGAAATCATGTTGCAAGTTATCATGTGAACTTGATATGTGTTCGATAATTTGATAGTATGTATGTTGTGATTCCCTTAGCGGTGTCATGTGAACGTCGACTACATGACACTTCACCATATTTGGGCCTAAGGGAATGCATTGTGGATTAGTTATTAGATGATGGGTTGCGAGAGTGACAGAAGCTTAAACCCTAGTTTAGGCGCTATTCCGTAAGGAACCGATTGGATCCAAAAATTTAATGTTATGGTTAGAAGTTATTCTTAATACTTTTCTCGTAGTTGCGGATGCTTGCGAGAGGGTTAATCATAAGTATGAGGTTTGTTCAAGTAAGAACAACACCTAAGCACCGGTCCACCCACATATCAAATTATCAAAGTAGCGAACACGAATCAAATCAATATGATGAAAGTGACTACATGAAATTCCCGTGTACTGATACTTCTACAACATATCTATAATTTTTGATAGTTCCATGTTGTTATATTATCAATCTTGGATGTTTTATAATCATTTTATAGTCATTTTATATCATTTTTTGGTACTAACCTATTGACATAGTGCCAAGTGCCAGTTCCTGTTTTTTCCGTGTTTTTTACATCGCAGAAAATCAATATCAGACGGAGTCCAAATACCATGAAAGTTTACAGAGATTTTTTTATGGACCAGAAGGAACATGTTGGGCCTTGGTTGCACCAGGGGGGGGGTCCCAAGGAGGGGACAACCCACCAGGGCACGCCAGGAGGCCCAGGCGTGCCCTGGTGGGTTGTGCCCACCTCGGGTGCCCCCAGACCGCCTCTTTGCTCTATAAGTACCCCAATATTTCCAGAACCCTGGGGGAGTCGAGGAAATATTCATCCAGTCGCCGCAGAGTCCAGAACCACCAGATCCAATCTAGACACCATCTCGGATGGGGTTCACCACCTCCATTGATGCCTCTCCGATGATGCGTGAGTAGTTCTTTGTAGACCTTCGGGTCCGTAGTTAGTAGCTAGATGGCTTCATCTCTCCCTCTTGATTCTCAATACAATGGTCTCTTGGAGATCCATATGATGTAACTCTTTTGCGGTGTATTTGTTGGGATCCGATGAACTTTGAGTTTATGATCATATCTATCTTTTTATATCCATGAAAGTTATTTGAGTTTCTTTGATCTCTTATATGCATGATTGCTTATAGCCTCGTATTTCTTCTCCGATATTTGGGTTTTGTTTGGCCAACTTGATATATTTATCTTGTAATGGGAAGAGGTGCTTTGTAGTGGGTTCGATCTTACGGTGCTTGATCCCAGTGACAGAAGGGGAACCGACACGTATGTATCGTTGCTACTAAGGGTAAAACGATGGGGTCTATCTCTACATAGATAGATCTTGTCTACATCATGTCATCGTTCTTATTGCATTACTCCGTTTCTCCATGAACTTAATACACTAGATGCATGCTGGATAGCGGTCGATGTGTGGAGTAATAGTAGTAGATGCAGGCAGGAGTCGGTCTACTAATCTTGGACTTGATGCCTATATAATGATCATTGCCTGGATATCATCATAATTATTTGAAGTTCTATCAATTGCCCAATAGTAATTTATTCACCCACCGCTTTGCTATTTTTCTCGAGAGAAGCCACTAGTGAAACCTACGGCCCCAAGTCTTCTTTCTCATATTATTTGCCTTTGTGATCTACTTTTCTCTTGCATTTATTTTTAGATCTATTAACCCAAAAACCCAAAAATACCTTGCTGCACTTTATTTTATTTGTGATCTATTTATTTAATCTATTGCAACTTTTTCCTGTCCACATGCCATTTCTGGCGCCGTTACCCGAAAGGGATTGACAACCCCTTTAACACGTCGGGTTGCAAGTGGTTGTTATTTGTGTGCAGGGGTTGTTTACGTTGTGTTGCTTGGTTCTCCTACTGGTTCGATAACCTTGATTTCTTATCTGAGGGAAATACCTACCGCCGATGTGCTGCATCATTCCTTCTCTTTGGGGAAATACCGACGTAGCTTCAACGACATCATCTACCCTCAAGGATGCTTTGCTTATTATAAGAGACCGTTTTGGCCTTTCCTTTGCCTCAAAAGGATTGGGCTACCTTGCTTCACTTTTGTTACTACTATCATTACTTGCTCGTTACAGATTATCTTGCTATCAAACTACTCTGTTACTTACAATTTCAGCACTTGCAGACATTACCTTACTAAAAACTACTTGTCATTTCCTTCTGCTCCTCGTTGGGTTCGACACTCTTACTTATCGAAAAGAGCTACAATTGATCCCATATACTTTTGGGTCATCAAGGCTATTTTCTGGTGCCGTTGCCGGGGAGTGAAGCGCCTTTGGTAAGGAAACATTTATATAGTGTGCTGAAATTTACTGTCACTCGTTACTATGGAAAACAATCCTTTGAGGGGTTTGTTCGGGGTATCTTCACCTTGACCGGAACCACAATTAGCTACCCCTCAACCTACTGCACCTACTGAAAATATCAAATCTGAAATTCCTTCGAGTATGATAGAACAACTGCTAGCTAATCCTTATGCAGGAGATGGAACCAAACATCCTGATATGCGCTTGATATATGTGGAACAAATTTGTGGATTGTTTAAGCTTGCAGGTTTTCCCAGAGATGAAGTTAAGAACGAGGTTTTCCCTTTATCTTTGAAGGGAAAAAGCATTGGCATGGTATAGGCTATGCGATGATATTGGATCTTGGAATTGGAGTTCCACCAAAAAAATTATCCCACGCATCTAGTTCATCGTGATCGGAAATGCATATATATTTTTGGCCTCGTGAAGGAGAAACTATTTCTCTAGATTGGGGGAGGCTTAAGTCAATGTTATATTCATGCCCCAATCATGAGCTCCCAAGAGAAATTATTATCCAGAATTTTTATGCTCGGCTTTCTCATAATGATCGATCCAAGCTTGATACTTCTTGTGTTGGTTCTTTTATAAAGAAGAGTATTGAATTCCGGTGGGATCTTTTGGAAAGAAATTAATGCAACTCTAAAGATTGAGAACTTGACAAAGGTAAAGAGTCAGGTATTAAGCTTAAGTATGATTGTGTTAAATCTTTTATGAATACCGATGCTTTTCAAAACTTTAGCACTAAATATGGACTTGACTCTGAGATAGTAGCCTCCTTTTGTGAATCATTTGCTACTCATGTTGATCTCCGTAAAGAGAATTCATTTAAATTTCACCCACCTATTAAAGAAGAAATTAAAGAACCAGAACTAGCTAAGAGGAAACTATACTTTATAATGTTGATCCAGTTGTTCCTACCGCTTATATTGAGAAACCACCTTTCCCTGTTAGGATAAAGGAACATGCTAAAGTTTCAACTGTGGTCAACAAAAGTTATATTAGAACACCTAAACCCGATGAACAAATTAAAGTAGATCCTAGTGTTACTATGGTTAAGGATCTCTTGGAAGAAAATATAGATGGGCATGTTATTTACTTCTGTAATGAAGCTACTAGAATTGCCAAACCTGGTAAAAGGGATAATCATAGACCCTTTGTTGGCATGCCCGTTGTTTCAGCTAAAATAGGAGATCACTGTTATCATGGTTTATGTGACATAGGTGCTAGCGTGAGTGCTATTCCTTTTACTTTATATCAAGAAATTATGAATGACATAGCACCCGCTAAAATAGAAGAAATATATGCTACTATTAAACATGCTAATAGAGACACCATCACACCATTTGGGATTGTTAGAGATGTTGAAGTCTTGTGTGGGAAAATAAAATACCCTACTGATTTTCTTGTTCTTGGTTCCCCACAAGATGACTTTTGTCCCATTATCTTTGGTAGACCTTTCTTGAACAACGTTAATGCTAAAATAGATTGTGAGAAACAAACTGTCGGTGTTAGTTTTGGTGATGAGTCTCATGAGTTTAATTTTTCCAAGTTTAGTAGAAAGCTTCATGAAAAATAATTGCCTAGTAAGGATGAAATAATTGGTATTGCTTCTATTGATGTGCCTCCTATTGATCCTCTAGAACAATATTTGCTAGACCATGAAAATGATTTACATATACATGAAAGAAATGAAATAGATAAGATTTCTTTGAATAGCATCCTCTGCTTAAACACAATTTGCCTATCGAAACTATAGGAGGCCCTACTCCACCTAAAGGTGATCCTGTGTTTGAATTAAAACAATTGCCAAACAATTTGAAATATGCTTATCTTGATGAAAATAATATATATCCTATTATTATTAGTGCTAACCTTTCAGAACATGAAGAAGAAAGATTATTGAAAGTTCTGAGGAAGCACTGAGCTGCTATTGGATATACTCTTGATGATTTAAAGGGCATTAGTCCTACTCTATGTCAACACAAGATTAATATAGAACCTGATGCTAAAATCGTTGTTGATCACCAACGTCGGTTAAATCTGAAAATGAAGGAAGTGGTAAGAACAGAAATATTAAAACTTCTAGAAGCAGGTCTAATCTATCCTATAGCTGATAATAGATGGGTAAGTCCTGTTTATTGTGTCCCTAAGAAAGGAGGTATCACTGTTGTTCCTAATGATAAGAATGAACTTATTCCACAAAGAATTGTTACAGGTTATAGAATGGTAATTGATTTTATAAAATTAAACAAAGCAACTAGAAAAGATCATTACCCTCTGCCTTTTATCAATCAAACTAGAAAGATTATCTAAGCACACACACGTTTGCTTCCTTGATGGATATTCTGGTTTTTCACAAATACCTGTTTCTCAACCTGATCAAGAAAAGACAACTTTCACTTGTCCCTTTGGAACTTATGCTTATAGACGTATGCCTTTTGGTTTATGCAATGCACCTGCTACCTTTCAAATATGTATCACTGCTATATTCTCTGGCTTTTGTGAAAAGATTGTTGAGGTTTTCATGGATGACTTCTTTATTTATGGGAAGTCTTTTGATGGTTGTTTAACCAATCTTGATCGAGTTTTGCAGAGATGCGAGCAAACAAATCTTGTCTTGAATTGGGAGAAGTGCCATTTTATTGTTAATGAAGGTATTGTTTTGGGCCATAAAATTTCTAAAAGAGGTATTTAAGTGGACAAAGCTAAGGTTGATGCAATTGAGAAAATTCCATGCCCTAAACATATCAAAGGTATTCGTAGTTTCCTAGGTCATGCTGGTTTCTATAGGAGATTTATCAAAGACTTTTCTAAAATTTCTAGGCATCATACAAATCTTTTGCAAAAGGATGTTCCTTTTGTTTTTTATGATGATTGTTTAGAAGCCTTCGAAACACTCAAGAAAGCCTTAATTTCTGCACCTATTGTTCAACCACCTGATTGGAACTTGCCTTTTGAAATTATGTGTGATGCTAGTGATTATGTTGTTGGTGCTGTTCTAGGACAGAGAGTTGATAAGAAATTAAATGTTGCCCATTATGCTAGTAACACTCTAGAGAGTGCTCAAGGAAATTATGCAACTACTGAAAAATAATTTCTAGCAGTGGTGTTTGCTTGTGATAAATTTAGATCTTACATTCTTCACATTGATCATGATGCTATAAAATATCTTATGGAAAAGAAAGATGCTAAACCTAGGCTTATGTGATGGGCTCTCTTTCTACAAGAATTTGATTTACATATCACTGGTAGAAAAGGAGTCGAGAACCCCGTAGTTGATAACTTGTCTAGGCTTGAAAATGTGCTTGATGACCCACTACCTATTGATGATAGTTTTCCTGATGAGCAGTTAGCTGCAATAAATGTTTCTCATAACACTCCTTGGTATGCTGACTATGCTAATTATATTGTTGCTAAATATTTACCACCTAGCTTTACATACCAAGAAAAGAAAAATTCTTCTATGATTTAAGACATTACTTTTGGGATGGCCCACATCTTTATAAAGAAGGAGTAGATGGTATTATTAGACATTGTGTAGCTAAGCATGAACAGGGACAAATCCTATGGAAATGTCACTCCGAAGCTTATGGAGGGCATCATGCTAGAGACAAAACTGCTCACAAGGTATTGCAATCTGGGTTCTATTGGCCTACTCTCTTCAAGGATGCCCGTAAGTTCGTCTTATCTTGTGATGAATGTCAAAGAATAGGTAATATCGGTAAGCGTCAAGAAATGCCTATGAATTATTCACTTGTTGTTGAACCATTTGATGTTTGGGGATTTGATTATATGGGACCGTTTCCTTCCTCTAATGGCTATACATATATTTTGGTTGCTGTTGATTATGTTACTAAATGGGTAGAAGCTATTCCAACCAGTAGTGCTGATCACAACACCTCTATTAAAATGCTTAAGGAAGTTATTTTCCCAAGGTTTAGAGTCCCTAGATATTTAATGACTGACGGTGGTTCACACTTTATTCATGGCGCTTTCCGTAAAATGCTTGCCAAGTATGATGTTAATCATAGAATTGCATCACCTTATCATCCTCGGTCTAGTGGTCAAGTTGAACTCAGCAATATAGAAATAAAATTAATTTTGCAAAAGAGTGTCAATAGGTCCTGGAAGAATTGGTCTAATAAGTTAGATGATGCACTGTGGGCTTATAGAACAACATACAAAAATCCTATGGGTATGTCTCCTTATAAAATGGTTTATGGAAAAGCTTGTCATTTGCCTCTTGAGTTAGAACATGAAGCATATTGGGCAATCAAAGAACTCAACTATGATTTCAAACTTACCGGTGAAAAGAGGCTATTTTATATTAGCTCATTAGATGAATGGATAACCCAAGCTTATGAAAATGCTAAGTTATTTAAAGAAAAAGTTAAAAGGTGGCATGATAAAAGAATCCAAAAGTGTGAGTTCAAAGTTGGAGAATATGTTCTTTCGTACAACTCTCATTTCAGATTCTTTGCAGGAAAACTCCTCTCCAAATGGGAAGGACCCTATGTTATCGAGGAGGTTTATCGATCTAGAGCTATCAAAATAAATAATGCCGAAGGTACTAACCCGAAGGTTGTTAATGGGCAATGAATAAAACACTATATCTCAGGTACGCCCATTAATGTTGAAAGTAATATTATCCAAACTTTAACATCGGAAGAACACATAAAAGAGTCCTTCCGGAACACTCCAGAATTGTGAAAAAAGGAGGTACGTGATACGGTAAGTAAAGGACTCCGAAAAATCCGCATTTTTTCCAGTTTTGGAATATAACAAAAATTAGGAAAATGAGAAACAACCAGGAAGGTCACCCTGGTGGGCACAAGACACCAGGGCGCGCCTTGGGTGCGCCTCGGGTAGCTTCCAGACTCCGTTTTTCTACCGTTTGCTTGTTTCCCAAGATAAAAAATCTTCATATACCCCCCGAACCTATTGACCACCGTATCACGGAGAAATCTTCTGTTTTCTTTTCCTTGCTATTTTCTATCAGATCCCATCTACCATGGCCGCTTCAAGCTCCGCCAAGGACAAGTTCTTCAAGAACGTCATCAACCCGTATTTGCGGGAGGTGGTGCAGCACCCTCAGGTCATCCAGATGCATGAGGGGGTGCTGCACATCCATGATGTGCAAGGTCCCAAGGGGACGGGAACCGTGGAGGCCGGGCTTGAAGCTATGGAGCAGGAGGTCTTCCGGAGCAAGGGGATGGTGGAGCGTGGACTCAATGCCAATCACCTCCTGATCACGGACTTCACCCGTGATCTCAAGGTGGATGGCAAGTCCATGAAGGACATCGTCTTCACCCTCAACGAGCAAATCAACTTCCTTCAAAGCCATATCTATGATCTCCAAAACCAAGTCTTTCAATATGAGGCGAGGTTTAAAGGTATGAGTTTGGCTACCAGTTGCAGACCCGTGAGACTCATTCCTCTTCCTATGATGGTGGACCTCTGCCATGGAAACCCGAGGACAAGATCGCCTCTACTTCATCATCACCACCTTCTTCATCACCAAAAGAGAATTGAGTATCGGGTATGGGCGCTCCCCTTGGCTTCCGCCAAGCTTGGTGGAGGTGCCCCGGTATCGTATCACCCCCACTATCTTTTGCCTTTACTTATTTTAGTTCGATCTTTTGCTTTACATGAATAAAAGTTTAGTCTGATCCTTTCTTTTCAAGAGCTTCCTTAGTGATCTATCCTTGTAATCATGTGCGAGATATATAATAAAGTTTAGTTTGAGTTTTTGCTTTCTTTACTTTCATGTTGCAATAAAAAGGAAGGAAACAAATTAAAAAGATCATATGTTAATCTTATGGTAGGTGATGACACCACATAAGGAAAAGTATAAGTAGTAAATTTTATTAGAGATTGACAAACATAGCATTGGTCAATGATGCAATTAATGAAAGAGTTAATAAGGGAAGAGAAGATTCACATATAAATACACTATCCTGGAAATCTTTTGTGATTGTGAACCCTCATCAAAATATTATATGCCAAAATTGTTGACGTTGGACAAGGAAGACAACGTAATGATTTATGTTTGTTCGTATTCACATAGAAGTTATATTGTCATAGATCCTTCAACATGTGGTGCTTGCCCCCTATCTTTGCTAGCCAAAAATTCCGCACTAAGTAGAGATAGTACTTGTGCATCCAAAAACCCTTAAACCCAAATCTTATTTTCAAGAGTCCACCATACCTACCTAGGGATTGAGCAAGATCCCTCAAGTAAGTTGTCATCGGTGCAATAAGGAAATAAAAATTGCTTCTAAAAGTGTGATATCATTTAGTGTAAGAGAAAATTGAGCGTTGTACGAACTTGTGATGGTGGAGAATAAAAGCGATAGACTACATAATAAAGGTTGCCATCACAAGGGGCAATACAACGTGACGTTCTTTTGCACTAAGGGGTTGAGCATACAAACAAATAAGCGCATGGCAACCTCTACGAAGGGCCTATCTTTTACTTTTGTGTGTTTACTTTTATGCAAGAGTCAAAGTTTTTCTCTCTATTCCTTTTTATTTTTCTCCTTTGGCAAGCATCATGTGGCGACGAAAGATCTAGGCACATATGTCCAGTTGAATATGGGTAGCATGAGTTATTATTGTTGACATCACCCTTGAGGTGAATATGTTGGGAGGTGAAACTATAAGCCCCTATCTTTCTATGTGTCCGGTTGAAATGTTTTGCTCATGTGTATGCGGTGAGTGTTAGCAATCATAGAAGACTATATGATGGTTGAGTATGTGGACTTGCCTAAAGGCTCCGATACGTGACCCTTCTGAAAATATGATGAATTATAGTTGCAAAGTTGATTGAGAACATAGTTTGTTGGTTTTCAATAAAGTTTATGCTTTATACTTCTATAGTGTGATGAATCGTTACTTATTCATGAGAAGTATATGATAAAAGTTCTATGATAAAAGTCTTATGTTTAAGTTTGTTGTTGTTATAATAATCTACATGATGCTTCTATGTCCGTATTTTATTTTTATCGACAACTGTCTCTCTAAGCATGTGGACATGTTTTTCGATTTCGGTTTTCGCTTGTGGACAAGCGAGGTCTAAGCTTGGGGGAGTTGATACGTCCATTTTGCATCATGTTTTACTACTGTTATTTATGATTTTTTTTATGCATAATAATGCTTTTTGGAGTAATTCTAATGCCTTTTCTCTCATAATATGCAAGGTACACACAAAGAGGGAGAATTTCGGCAACTGGAAATCTAGACTTGGAAAAGCTACGTCAGGCCACCTATTCTGCACAACTCCAAACAAGATGAAAGTTTACAGAGATTTTTTATAGAATATATGAGGAATAATGGAGCCAATAAGTACTAGAGGGGCCCACCAGGTGGGCACAGCCCACCTGGGCGCGCTAGGGAGCCTAGGCGCGCCCTGGTGGGTTGTGCTCCCCTCTGCCCACCTCCGGTGCCCATCTTCTGGTATATAAGTCATTTTGACCTAGAAAAAATAAGGGAAGGACTTTCGGGATGGAGCGCCGCCGTCTCGAGGTGGAACTTGCGCAGGAGCACTTTTGCCCTCCGGCGGAGCAATTCCGCCGGGGGAACTTCCCTCACGGAGGGGGAAATCATCGTCATCATCATCACCAACAACTCTCCCACCTTGGGGAGGGCAATCTCCATCAACATCTTCAAAAACACCATCTCATCTCAAACCCTAGTTCATCTCTTGTGTTCAATCTTTGTACTGGAACTATAGATTGGTGCTTGTGGCTGACTAGTAGTGTTGATTACATCTTGTAGTTGATTACTATATGGTTTATTTGGTGGAAGATTATATGTTCAGATCCCATATGCTATTTAATACCCCTCTAATCTTGAGCATGATTATCATTTGTGATTAGTTACTTTTGTTCTTGAGGTCACGGGAGAAATCATGTTGCAAGTAATCATGTGAACTTGATATGTGTTCGATATTTTGATAGTATGTATGTTGTGATTCCTTTAGTGGTGTCATGTGAACGTCGAATACATGACACTTCCCCATATTTGGGCCTAAGGGAATGCCTTGTGGAGTAGTTATTAATGATGGGTTGCAAGAGTGACAAAAGCTTAAACCCTAGTTTATGCGATATTCCGTAAGGGACCGATTGGATCCAAAAGTTTAATGCTACGGTTAGAATTTATTCTTAATACTTTTATCGTAGTTGCGGATGCTTGTGATAGGGTTAATCATAAGTAGGAGGTTTGTTCAAGTAAGAACAACACCTAAGCACCGGTCCACCTACATATCAAATTATCAAAGTAGCGGACACGAATCGAATCAATATGATGAAAGTGACTAGATGAAATTCTTGTGTACCCTCAAGAACGCTTTGCTTATTATAAGAGACCGTTTTGGCCTGTCCTTTGCCTCAAAAGGATTGGGCTACCTTGTTGCACTTTTGTTACTACTATCATTACTTGCTCGTTACAAATTATCTTGCTATCAAAGTACTCTGTTACTTACAATTTCAGCACTTGCAAACATTACCTTGTTGAAAACTACTTGTCATTTCCTTTTGCTCCTTGTTGGGTCCGACACTCTTACTTATCGAAAAAAGCTACAATTGATCCCATATACTTGTGGTTCACCAAGCCTATACCATGTCAATGTCTTTCCCTTCAAAGATAAAGGGAAGACCTTCTTATTGACATCATCCTCGAGCAAAACCTGCAAGATTAAATAATCCACAAACTTCATCCACATAGATTAGGTGCATATCAGGATGTAATGTTCCACCTCCTGCATAAGGATTAGCTAGCAATTTCTCTATCGCACCCGAAGGAATTTCATAATAAATATTTTTAGTAGGTTCGGTAGGTTCAGGAGCAACTTCTTGCTCTACCGGTCGAGGTGAAGATACCCCGAATAAGCCCCTCAAAGGATTATTTTCCATAGTAATAAGTGACAGTAAATTTTAGCACACCATATAAATGTTTCCTTACCAAATTCCACTTACCAAAGGCGCTTCACTCCCCGGCAATGGTGACAAAAAAGAGTCTAGATGACCCACAAGTATAGGGGATCTATCATAGTCCTTTCGATAAGTAAGAGTGTCAACCCCAACGAGGAGCAAAAGGAAATGACAAGCGGTTTTCAGCAAGGTATTCTCTACAAGCACTGAAATTATCGGTAACAGATAGTTGTGTGATAAGATAATTCGAAACGGGTAACAAGTAACAAAAGTAACTAAGGTGCAGCAAGGTGGCCCAATCCTTTTTCTAGCAAAGGATAAGCCTAGACGAACTATTATATAAAGCAAAGCGCTCCCGAGGACACATGGGAATTACTGTCAAGTTAGTTTTCATCATGCTCATATGATTCGCGTTTGTTACTTTGATAATTTGATATGTGGGTGGACCGGTGCTTGGGTGCTGCCCTTCCTTGGACAAGCCTCCCACTTATGATTAACCACTCTCGCAAGCATCCGCATCTGCGAAAGAAGAATTAAGATAAATCTAACCATAGCATGATACATATGGATCCAAATCATCCCCTTACGAAGCAACGCATAAAGTAGGGTTTAAGCTTCTATCACTCTAGCAACCCATCATCTACTTATTACTTCCCAATGCCTTCCCCTAGGCCCAAATCAGGGTGAAGTGTCATGTAGTCGACGTTCACATAACACCACTAGAGAAAAGACAACATACATCTCATCAAAATATCGAACGAATACCAAATTCACATGATTACTTATAACAAGACTTCTCCCATGCCATCCGGAACAAACATAACTACTCACAAAGCATATTCATGTTCATAATCAGAGGAGTATTAATTATCATTAAGGATCTGAACAAATGATCTTCCACCGAATAAACCAACTAGCATCAACTACAAGGAATACTCAACACTACTAGCAACCCACAGGTACCAATCTGAGGTTTTGAGACAAATATCGAATACAAGAGATGAACTAGGGTTTAAGAGGAGATGATGTTGGTGAAGATGTTGATGGAGATTGACCCCCTCTCGATGAGAGAATCGTTGGTGATGACGATGGCGATGATTCCCCCCCCCCCCGGGGGGGGGGGGAGTTTCCCCGGCAGAACAGCTCTGCCGGAGCCCTAGATTTGTTTTGTCCAAGTTCCGCCTCGAGACGGCGGCGCTTCATCACGAAAGCTTCCTCCTGATTTTTTTTCCAGGTCAAAACACACCATATAACAGAAGATGGGTATCGGAGGCCTGCCAGGGAGCCCACAAGGTAGGGGGCGCGCCCCCACCCTTGTGGATGGCTGGTGGGCCCCCTCTGGTACTTTCTTCGCCCAATATTTTTTATACATTCCAAAATAATTCTCCGTGAAGTTTCAGGGCTTTTGGAGTTGTGCAGAATAGGTCTCTAATATTTGCTCCTTTTTCAGTCCAGAATTCCAGCTGCCGGCATTCTCCCTCTTCATGTAAACCTTGTAAAATAAAAAAGAAAAGACATAAGTATTGTGCTATAATGTGTAATAACAGACCATAATGCAATAAATATCAATATAAAAGCATGATGCAAAATGGATGTATCAACTCCCCCAAGCTTAGACCTCGCTTGTCCTCAAGCGAAAGTCGAAATCGAAAAATATGAACATTTTTGAAAATTTCTGAATTTTGTGAACATTTTTTTAATTTGGTAACATTCTTCAAAATTGACAAACATTTTTGAATATAGTGAATTTGTTTCTAGAAATTCATGAACAGTTTTTTGAATTTGTAAAAAAGATTGAATAGACAAACATTTTTTGAATCTGTGAGCATTCATCATTTCCTGAACATTTTCAAATGATGAACAATTTTTTAATTCATGAACATTCTAACAATTAGTAAATTTTTTTGAAATCCTGAATTGTTTTTGAAAATCAAAAAGAACCTGAAAAACAAAATAAATAAATAAAATCCCAAGGGACTCCCCGCCCCGCACATGGGCTAACGCGGAGGCTGCATGCTCGAGTGGCTGCCGGCGCGTACGACGCCATATAGGAGGTCCCGCATATAAATCGTACCACACCCAAACCGTCGCTTCGTTTGTTAGTTGTAAGTTGGCTGGCCCATTATGTCCTTTTCCACAATGTTTTGGGAACCTTAAGCTTGAAATCACTAATTGAGGAGTGCTTCTTCCAAAGATCACTCCCCTTTCCCAGCTTGTGACAAGTGGCGCGCTGCATGTGTCCCACTTGTCGCAATCTGAGAGTTTTCCTCTTTTTTTGTAGATCCGTTTATTCAAACATTTTATCTCTTAAACCGTGCGTCTAAATCTCGAACCGTTTTCATTGTTTGATTCCTCGCGTCGAGATCTTCAAAACGAAATCCCATGTTGATAGGTTTTGACAAAAAGAAAATTCACGAAAAACCAGACGAAAAAAATCGAATTGGGAGCACGTTTTTTCCTTTTTGGAAGCCGTTTGAAAGGCACGACTATGCCTCTCGCGAAAATAAATTTGTGCCTCCCGCAGAAGCAAAGCCGTGCCTCTCATGGAAGAAAAAAAGAAAATCGTTTTTCCATTTTCGAGAGGCACGGCCATGCCTCTCATGTAAGCAAAACCGTGCCTTCACACAGAAAAAGAGAAATCATGTTTTTTCCATTTCTGACGCGGAAGCAAAACCGTGCCTTTTGCGAAAAAAGAGAAACCATGGTTTTTTCCATTTTCGAGAGGCACGACTGTTCCTCTCACGGAAGCTAAACCATGCCTCTCAAGGAAGAAAAAAAAGAAAACACGTTTTTTTCCGTTTTTGAGAGGCAAGGCGTGTTTCTCGCTGAAGCAAATTTATGCCTCTCGCGGAAGAAAAAAAACCATGCCTCTCATGGAAAAACGTGTTTTTCCGTGCAATTTTTTTCAAATTTGTTTTTGTCGAAAAGCAAATGAAGACCAGTCGAAAACCAAAAAGTCAAAAAACTCCAAAAACCCCCATCAAAAAAGCAGAAAAGCGTGGAGAAAAAATCCGAAGGGAGCAGACAGAGCACGACACGTGGCGACGGCTGAGAGCGCACGAGGCGCGCTCTCAGCCTACAACATGTGATCATTGGGGAGGCGCCAGTTTTTTTCCGTACGTTTCCTTTTCCTTTTTTCCATCTCCTTTCCTTTTTTTATTAACTTGCGATTTTTTCCCTATTTATGTATTTTTGTTTTTAAATTTTATGAAATATTTGCAAATACTCGAGCTAATATAGAATTCGTCAATTATTTTCAAATTCTTCAACTTTTTCCTAAATTCATGAACTGTTTTTGAATCCATGAAACTCTTCCCAATCCGTGAATTCTTTGCAAATTCATGAACTCTTCTAGAATTCCTGAACATTTTTTTAAGTTTTAAACTTTTTACCATATTCATTTTTTTCAAATGCATGAAAATTTCCCAAATAAATGAATGTTATTTTGAATTTCTGATTTTTTTTTCAAATTTCATGAACCTTTTCAAATTTCATGATTTTTTCAACCCATAAATTTTCAATTGATGTGTAAATAGTTTTTTGAATGTATGATTCTTTTTGAAAACTTTTTGGTAAAATTTAATAGTCGACTACCTGGTCAGTGGCGCATGTTCATGGTCAACGGTCTACCATCGACCTGGGATCGTGTGACGAAAGATCTGGGCGGTTCGTATTTAGCGCTTCAGGCGCTGGTTGTAGTTTGTTCTGCAAACGGAAGCACGTGTCCCTTAGTTTTGGGCCAGCCCATTAATTTATTTTCTTCTATTTCAAAACTCCAAAAAGGGGCATGAGAAAGTGCGGGTGACTAGGGTCGAACCCGATATCTCACCGTTGTGTGCGAACTAAAATAACCACCACGCCAACTTGTCAGTGGTTCAAATCCATGAACTTTTTTTTAAGTTTTGGTGAACTTTTCTTAGATATCATTGTTGTTTTATATTCAATGTACTTGTTTCAATTTGATGATTTTTTTTTCACATTTGGTGACTTTTTTCAAAATTGATGAACATTATAAATTTTAAATAAACTTTTTTTAAAATTTGATGAACTATTTTTAAAAATTGATGAACTTTTGTGATTTTGTGATTTTTTCTTCTAAATTGATGAACTTTGTTTAAATTTAATGAACTTTTTTTCAACTTTGCTGTACTTTTTTTAAAAATTCTATGAAGTTTTTTGAGATCGTGATTTTTTTTCAGTTTTTCTGAAATATTTTTTCGAAATTGATAAACTTTTTCCAAATCGATGAATGTTTTAGAATTCAATGATTTTTTTTTAAAATTCAATGAACTTTTCTGAAATTTGATGAGCATTTTTCTCAATTGATGAACTTTTTTTTCAAAAAACAATTGAACTATTTTTCAAAATTGATGATCTTTTCTCAATACCATTGTTTTTTTTCAAATTCTTCAACTTTTTCCTAAATTCATGAACTGTTTCTGAATCCATGAAACTCTTCCCAATCCGTGAATTCTTTGCGAATTCATGAACTCTTCTAGAATTCCTGAACAATTTTCTAAGTTTTTAACTTTTTACCATATTCATTTTTTTCAAATGCATGAAAATTTCCCAAATAAATGAATGTTGTTTTGAATTTCTGATTTTTTTTCAAATTTCATGAACCTTTTCAAATTTCGTGATTTTTTCAACCCATAAATTTTCAATTGATGTGTAAATAGTTTTTTGAATTCATGATTCTTTTTTAATTTTTCATAAACTTTTTGGTAAAATTTAATAGTCGACTACCTGGTCAGTGGCGCATGTTCGTGGTCAACGGTCTACCACCGACCTGGGATCATGTGACGAAAGATCTGGGCGGTACGTATTTAGCGCTTCAGGCGCTGGTTGTAGTTCGTTCTGCAAACTGAAGCACGTGTCCCTCAGTTTTGGGCCAGCACATTAATTTATTTTCTTCTATTTCGAAACTCTAGAAAGGGGTGGGAGGAAGTGCGGGTGACTAGGTTCGAACCCGATATCTCACTGTTGTGTGGGAACTAAAATAACCACCACGCCAACTTGTCAGTGGTTCAAATCCATGAACTTTTTTTTAAGTTTTGGTGAACTTTTTTAGATATCATTGTTGTTTTATATTCAATGTAGTAGTTTCAATTTGATGATTTTTTTCACATTTGGTGACTTTTTTCAAAATTGATGAACATTATAAAATTTAAATAAACTTTTTTTTTGAAATTTGATGAACTATTTTTAAAAATTGATGAACTTTTTTTAGTTTTTGTGATTTTTTCTTCTAAATTGATGAACTTTGTTTAAATTTAATTAACCTTTTTTCTAACTTTGCTGTACTTTTTTTGAAAATTCTATGAAGTTTTTTGAGATCATGATTTTTTTCAGTTTTTCTGAAATGTTTTTTCAAAATTGATAAACTTTTTCCAAATCGATGAATGTTTTAGAATTCAATGATTTTTTTAAATTCAATGAACTTTTATGAAATTTGATGAGCATTTTTCTAAATTGATGAACTTTTTTTTTCAAAAAACAATTGAACTATTTTTCAAAATTGATGGTCTTTTCTCAATACCATTGATTTTTTAGTAGGGCAACATTTGTTTTGCATGCTCATGAACCTTTTCTTGGAATCTGCGAAGTTTCAATTTTCTTTAAAGAAAATGATGTATGAGCGGCTATAGTAGTGGTTAAAGAATTGTAGATGTATTGAGTCACTTGCAACGACATGCCCAATTGGTTAGCCATAAACCTGTAGTAATTGTAGGGCGTGAGTTCGACTCGTCACGGGAGCACATTTTTTGTGTGGTTATATTTAGCGTTTTATTGCTATTCTGTGTGTTGCGTGTGTAGTGAGCGCTGGTTGTGTTCCGCGGTGCTAGCAGTGTTGAATAGGAGTCCCCAGAGACAAGCGCTAGTCCTTAATGGGCCACCCCAACTACTATTTGCGTGAACACAATCGGCTGACGATTTGGCGGGCAAATCCTATTTGGGGCTGCACGCGCCGGTTATCATGCATTTCGTTAATGGGGGCCTGCAGCGCATAGCACTTCCCGCGAGCTGGGTCGGCCTGTTTAGTTATTTTTTCATTTGTTAAATCGCAAACAATAGGGAGCTAGGGTGGTCATAATAACCACCCACCCACCTCCTTCGGACGTGACTGATTGCCCGCTTTTGGGTTGATTTACTTATAGTTTTTTTGAATGAATTTGTGTAGTTTTTTATTTTTTATTTTTTTTCTTTATTCTTACACTTTTTGATAAATGATAAATTCCCGAACTTTTTTCCAATTTGCCCTTTTTTGTAAAATCGATGAACTATTTTTCAGTGTCGTAATTTTTTTCAACTTGAAGACCTTTTTTTAAATTGATTAACTTTTTTTCAAAATTTGTGCATTGTTTTTCAAATTCTGTGAACTGTTTTCAAAATTGATGAATTGTTTTTTCTAATTTGTGAACTTTTATTCAGAATTAATGAACATTTTTCTAATTTTGTGAAGTTTTTTCAAAATTGATGAACTCTTTTTTCAAATTTGAGAAAAAATGTAAATAGATGATTCTTTTAATAGTCGTTGAGCTTTTTTAGAAATTTGTAATCTTTTCTACAAAATTCATGAAGTTTTCGAATCGCATGAAATTTTTCGAAATTCAGAAGTGTGTTTCCATTCTTGTGAACTTTTTCGTAGCAACTTTATGCTTTTTTTACAATTTTACGTTTTGTTTTTTCAAATGATTTATATTGGTCCAAAATATATGTTAATATTGTACTAAGCGGAGTGCTGCATAGCACAGTTTTTGCTGTGTAGACAACAAAGCAATCTGGGTCCGTTGGGGACGTTGGTTGTCTTGTCAACTCCTTAGCCGACCGATGTTGGTTTGATTCCCAGCCTCCCCATTTACAGTTTACCCTTTTCTCTCTGCGTCTGTTTTTCTCGCAGATTGCTGGGCTGGCCCATTAGGTGTCGCACGCGGGCGCCAGCTGCGCTTAGCGGCGCTGAATGCGCCGAATAGGAGTTCCTAATCTGCCCCGGAAGGTTTGCCTGAGTTGGGCCGGCCCAGGCGAGCTGATATGTCTCTTTTATGGATGTGTTTTTTTTTCACGTTTTTTTGCTTTCCTTCTTTACCGTTGTTTACGCTTTCAAATATTCAAAATAAATATATTACAAAATCAATCTACACAAAAACATTTGATAAATGTTGACCGGGCATTTAAAAAATGTTAAATGTGTATAGAGAAAATGTTTATCACGTACACAAAAAAGTATACAAACAAAAAATATTTTCTGTAAAATAATTTGACCATGTATTTAAAAAAATTTGATCAAGCATTTGAAAAACTGTTGAACAAGTGTTCAAAAAATGTTAATCAAGTATTTAGAAAATGTTAAATGTTTATAGAAAAAATATTGACCATGTATTTGAAATTTATGAATTGCTTTCATCATGTATATAAAAATGTTAATCAAGGATTTTAAAAAATGTTGTTAAACAGGCATTTGAAAAATGTTAATCCAAGGTTTGTGAAATGTTTAATTTGTATAGAAAAATGTTGACCATGTATTATATTTTTTGAATTTTTAATGATGATTTTTTATGATCGTACATAAAAATGTTAAAGAATTTTTGAAAAATGTTGAAGAAGTATTTGAAAATTTTGAATCAAGCAGTTGAAACATGTTAAATGTGTATAGAAAAAAATGTTGACTATGTATTCAAGAAATGATGATTGTTTAATAATGTATATAAAAATGTAATTAAGAAGTTTTGAAAATGTTGAACAAGTGTTTGAAAAATGTTTATCAATCGTTTAGAAAATTTAATGTGTATAAAATATGTTGACTATGTATTAGTATTTTTTATGTTTTTATTTAAAAACTGTTAATCAAGTAATTTTTTAAAGCATGAAAAATATATAAAAAAATGTTAACCATGTATTAAAAAAATGTTATTCTTGTATTGGAAAAATGTTAAGTTGTGTATATAAAAAATGTTGACCATATATTGCTAAAATTTAGAATTAGTATTGGAAAAATATTAGATGAGTATTAAAAAATGTTGTTGACATATTTTTTTAAGAATAATAACCAAAAGAAGAAAGAAAACCGCAAATAGAAACAAAATAAACAAACAGAAAAACCAACATAAAAAACAAAGAAACAAGATGCAAAAGATAATGAAAAAAATGGAGAATAAAAAAATAAAATAAAAAGAAAATAAAAGAAAGAAAACAGAGAATAAAGAAAACTAAAGGAAAAGGAAAGAAAATAAAAAAAATCTGTGAAAACACAAAAATAAACTGAAGAAAAACCGGTGAAAAAACAAAAGCAGAAAATATGGAAAAACCTATGGAATACCGTCTTGTTTGTAGTCAAGTAGGCCGCACCATCAATTTATCATCAACTACACGCGAACTCAGTGGCTAGCAGCGCAACCTCCCGCCTAGATGATCGTGGGATCGACTCCTCGTCGTCCTTTTTTAGTGGTAAACTTGTAACACCCCCAGTGGTTAGCTATAGTGACCACATGCTAATGTGCCATAACATCATGATCATTTTAATTAAATTGCTTTTAGGAATTAATCCAACATTCAAATTCAAGTGTAAAATGCAAGTCAAATTATTACATCTACAAACTTGCGAGAAAAATAGTTCATAATTTTGTAAATAATCCTTATGTAATTAAGGTTAAGGAAGACAACATCACTTGTTTGCTCTTTTTAACCTATCATCCAAAAAGAGTACCAAAACAACCTCTTTTAAATCATTTCTAATTAAACAAAATTCAAATGGATTCAAATAATCCTCAACCTTTTTGTGGCAGTGCTAAATATTGCAATTTAATTATGTGGACAGATTCCACTTTTAACAAAGTTCAAATGGTATGAAAAGAAGATGCAAAACAATGATGGCAATTAATACAGGAAAAAAGAAAATAGAAAACCCCACCGTGTTGTTGGGCTTCGAGTGCACAGGAGAAGGCCCATCCCACCAGTGGCGCTGTCCTCTTTCTCCTGTTCACACGGGGTCATGGCAGGGGATCCTGGCGCAATGGCCGGCCATCCCCCAGCCCCCTGGAGGATAAGGGAATCCCTGGCGCCCCTCCCAGGAAACCCTAGTTGCCTTTCCCCCCTTTCTTGCGTGCAACATATCTCCCCCGCCCACGTAGAGCGCCACCATCGTCATGTCGCTGCCATAGTCGTGAACACTGGCGTCCCCGCACCCTGCCAAGGTGTCCAGTGTTGGAAATATGCCCTAGAGGCAATAATAAATTGGTTATTATTATATTTCCTTGTAAATGATAATCGTTTATTATCCATGCTAGAATTGTATTGATAGGAAACTCACATACATGTGTGGATACATAGACAACACCTTGTCCCTAGTAAGCCTCTAGTTGACTAGCTCGTTGATCAATAGATGGTTACGGTTTCCTGACCATGGACGTTGGATGTCGTTGATAACGGGATCACATCATTAGGAGAATGATGTGATGGACAAGACCCAATCCTAAGCCTAGCACAAAGATCGTGTAGTTCGTATGCTAAAGCTTTTCTAATGTCAAGTATCATTTCCTTAGACCATGAGATTGTGCAACTTCCGAATACCGTAGGAGTGCTTTGGGTGTGCCAAACGTCACAACGTAACTGGGTGGCTATAAAGGTTCACTACAGGTATCTCCGAAAGTGTCTGTTGGGTTGGCATGAATCGAGACTGGGATTTGTCACTCCGTGTAACGGAGAGGTATCTCTGGGCCCACTCGGTAGGACATCATCATAATGTGCACAACGTGACCAAGGAGTTGATCACGGGATGATGTGCTACGGAACGAGTAAAGAGACTTGCCGGTAATGAGATTGAACAAGGTATCGGATACCAACGATCGAATCTCGGGCAAGTACAATACCGCTGGACAAAGGGAATTGAATACGGGATTGATTGAATCCTCGATATCGTGGTTCATCCGATGAGATCATCGTGGAACATGTGGGAGCCAACATGGGTATCCAGATCCCGCTGTTGGTTATTGGCCGGAGAGTTGTCTCGGTCATGTCTGCATGTCTCCCGAACCCGTAGGGTCTACACACTTAAGGTTCGGTGACGCTAGGGTTGTAGAGATATTAGTATGCGGTAACCCGGAAGTTGTTCGGAGTCTCGGATGAGATTCCGGACGTCACGAGGAGTTCCGGAATGGTCCAGAGGTAAAGATTTATATATGGGAAGTCCTATTTTGGCCACTGAAAAATGTTCGGGATTTTTCGGTATTGTACCAGGAAGGTTCTAGAAGGTTCCGGAGTGGGGCCCACCTGCATGGGGGGACCCACATGAACGTGGGTAGTGGGGGCAAGGACCCACACCCCTGGTCAACGTACACCAAGATCCCCCCTTAGAAGGAATAAGATCATATCCCGAAGGGATAAGATCAAGATCCCTAAAAAGGGGGGATAACAATCGGTGGGGAAGGGAAATGATGGGATTTCTTTCCCCCACCTTTGCCAACGCCCCAATGGACTTGGAGGACAAGAAACCAGCCCCCTCCACCCCTATATATAGTGGGGAGGCGCATGGGAGCCGCACCCTAGCCCCTGGCACCTCTCTCTCCCCTCGTAACACCTCTCCCTCTCGCTGAGCTTGGCGAAGCCCTGCCGAGATCCCCGCTGCTTCCACCACCACGCCGTCGTGCTGCTGGATCTCCATCAACCTCTCCTTCCCCCTTGCTGGATCAAGAAGGGGGAGACGTCTTCCCCAACCGTACGTGTGTTGAACGCGGAGGTGCCGTCCGTTCGGCGCTCGGTCATCGGTGATTTGGATCACGACGAGTACGACTCCATCAACCCCGTTCTCTTGAACGCTTCCGCTCGCGATCTACAAGGGTATGTAGATGCACTCCTCTCTCTCATTGCTAGATGACTCCATAGATTGATCTTGGTGATGCGTAGAAAATTTTAAAATTCTGCTACGTTCCCCAACAGTGGCATCATGAGCCAGGTCTATGCGTAGTTTCTATGCACGAGTAGAACACAAAGCAGTTGTGGGCGTCGATATTGTCAATTTACTTGCCGTTACTAGTCTTATCTTGATTCGGCGGAATCGTGGGATGAAGCAGCCCAGACCGACCTTACACGTACTCTTACGTGAGACTGGTTCCACCGACTGACATGCACTAGTTGCATAAGGTGGCTGGCGGGTGTCTGTCTCTCCCACTTTAGTCGGATCGGATTCGATGAAAAGGGTCCTTATGAAGGGTAAATAGAAATTGGCATATCAGGTTGTGGTTTTCGCGTAGGTAAGAAACGTTCTTGCTAGAAACCTATAGCAGCCACGTAAAAACTTGCAACAACAATTAGAGGACGTCTAACTTGTTTTTGCAGCATATGCCTTGTGATGTGATATGGCCAAAAGGATGTGATGAATGATATATGTGATGTATGAGATTGATCATGTACTTGTAATAGGAATCACGACTTGCATGTCGATGAGTATGACAACCGGCAGGAGCCATAGGAGTTGTCTTAATTTATTTATGACCTGCATGTCAACATAAACGTCATGTAATTACTTTACTTTATTGCTAAAGCGTTAGCCGTAGTAGTAGAAGTAATAGATGACGAGACAACTTCAAGAGGACACGATGATGGAGATCATGGTGTCATGCCGGTGACAACGATGATCATGGAGCCCCGAAGATGGAGATCAAAAGGAGCAAAATGATATTGGCCATATCATGTCACTATTTGATTGCATGTGATGTTTATCATGTTTTACATCTTATTTGCTTAGAATGACGGTAGCTTAAATAAGATGATCCCTTGCAATAATTTCAAGAAAGTTTTCCCCCTAACTATGCACCGTTGCGAAGGTTCGTCGTTTCGAAGCACCACGTGATGATCGGGTGTGATAGATTCTAACGTTCAAATACAACGGGTGTAAGCCAGATTTACACACGCAATACACTTAGGTTGACTTGACGAGCCTAGCATGTACAGACATGGCCTCTGAACACGGAAGACCGAAAGGTCGAACATGAGTCGTATAGAAGATACGATCAACATGAGATGTTCACCGTTGATGACTAGTCCGTCTCACGTGATGATCGGACACGGCCTAGTCGATTTGGATCATGTTTCACTTAGATGACTAGAGGGATGTCTATCTGAGTGGGAGTTCATTAAATAATTTGATTAGATGAACTCAATTATCATGAACATAGTCTAAATTGTCTTCGCAAATATGTTGTAGATAAATAGCTCACGTTGTAGCTCCCTGTTTCAATACGTTCCTAGAGAAAGATTAAGTTGAAAGATATTGTAAGCAATGATGCGGACTAGGTCCGTAGTCCGAGGAGTGTCCTCACTGCTACACAGAAGGCTTACATCTTTGATGCACCGCTTGATGTGCAAACCCCTACAACGTCGTCTGTGGATGTTGTGAACACCTGACAGACACATCCTGATGACTACATGATAGTTTAGTGCACCATACTTTACGGCTTAGAATCGGGATTCCAATGACGTTTTGAACACCATAGAACATATGAGACGTTCCAAGAGCTGAAATTGGGATTTCAGGCTCATGCCCGTGTTGAGAGGTGTGAGACCTCTGACAAGTTCTTTTGCCAACAAGATGGAGGAGAATAGCTCAGCTAATGAGCATGTGCTCAGAATGTCTGGGTGCTACAATCACTTATATCAAGTGGGAGTTAAACTTCTAGATAAGATAGTGATTGATAGAGTTCTCTAGCCACTATCACTAAGCTACTAGATCTTCATGATGAACTATGACATGCAAGGGATGGAGTTGATCCCGGAGCTGTTCGCGGTGCTTAAGACCGCAAAAGGTAGAAATCAAAGAAGGAGCATCAAGTGTTGATGGTTTAACAAGACCACTGGTTTCAAGAAGGGCAAGGGCTAGAAGGGAAACTTCATGGATGGCAAACCAGTTGCCGCTCCAGTGAAGGAACCCAAGGTTGAACCCAAACCCGAGACTGAGTGCTTCTATTATAAGGGGAACGGTCACTGGTAGCGGGATTACCCCAAATGCATGGTAGATAAGAAGGCTGGCAACTTCAACAAAGTATATACGTGTTATTAATGTGTACCTCACTAGTACTCCTGGTAGCACCTGGGTATTGGGTACCGGTTCAGTTGCTATTATTGGTGACTTGAAGAAAAAGCTATGGACTAAACGGAGACTGGCTAAGGGCGAGGTGACGATGTGTGTTGGAAGTGTTTCCAAAGTTGATGAGATCACCATCGCACGCTCCATCTGCCTTCGGCATTAGTATTGAACCTAGATAAATGTCATCAGGTGTCAACGTTGAGCATGAATATGATTAGATCATGTTCATTGCAATACGGTTATTCATTTAAATTAGAGAATAATGGTTATTCTGTTTACATGAATGATACCTTTCATGGTCATGCACCCTATGTGAATGGTTCATTGAATCTCGGTCGTGGTAATACACATGTTCACGCCAAAAGATGTAGAGTTAATAATGATAGTACCACTTTCTCGTGGCACTACCGCTTAGGTCATATTGGAGTAAGATGCATGAAGAAACTCCATGTCGATGGATGTTTGGAGTCACTTGATTTTGAATCACTTGACACATGCGAGCCATGCCTCATGGGCAGGATGACTAAGACCCCGTTTTCAGGTACAATGAAACGGGCAAGTGACTTGTTGGAAATCATGCATGCTGATGCGTGTGATCCAATGAGAACTGAAGCGTGCAGTGGATATCGCTATTTCCTCATCTTCACTGACGATTGGGGTAGATATAGGTATATCTACTTAATGAAGCACAAGTCTGAAACGTTTGAAAAGTTCAAGCGATTTCGGAGTGAAGTTAAGAATCATCATAACAATAAGATCATGTTCCTATGATCTGATCAAAAGGGGATTTTCTGAGTTATGAGTTTGGCAATCACTTAAGACATTGTGGAATTGTTTCACAGTTGAAGCCACCTGGAACACCACAAGGTAATGGTGTGTCCGGACGTCGTAATCGAACACTATGAGATATGGTGTGATCTATGATGTCTCTTATCAATCTACCATTTTCATTTTGAGGTTATGCGTTAGAGACAGCTGCATTCACTTTAGATAGGACACCATCTAAGTCCGTTGAGACGACGTCGTATGAACATTGGTTTGGCAAGAAACCAAAGTTGTCGTTTCTTAATGTTTGGGGCTGCGATGCTTAAGGCTTCAGCCGGAGAAGCTCGAACCCAAAGCGGACAAACACATCTTCATAGGATACCCAAAGGTGACAGTAGGGTATACTTTCTATCTCAGATCCGAGGGAAAATTGTTTGTCGCTAAGAACGGGTCCTTTCTCGAGAAGGAGTTTCTCTCGAAAGAATTGAGTGGGAGGAAGATAGAACTTGATGAGGTTGTCGAACCTTTACTTCAACCAGAGAGTGATGCAACACAGAAAGATGTTTTCTGTGGCGCCTACGTCTGTTGAATAGGAAGTTAATGATAGTGATCATGAAGCTTTGGATCAAGTTGCTATCGAACCTCGTAGGTCGACAAGGATATGTACTACTCATAAGTGGTACGGTAATCCTGTCTTAGATATCATGTTGTTAGACAACAATGAACCTATGAGCTATGGAGAAGCGTTGGTGGGCCCGTATTTCGACAAATGGTTAGAAGCCATGAAATCCGAGATAGGATCCATATATCAGAACAAAGTATGGACTTTGGTGGACTTGCCCGATGATCGGCAAGCCATTGAGATAAATGGATCTTTAAGAAGAAGACGGACGTGGGCGGTAATGTTACCGTCTATCAAGCTCGACTTGTGGGAAAGAGTCTTTTCACAAGTTCAAGGAGTTGACTACGATGAGAATTTCTCACCCGTAGTGATGCTTAAGTCCGTCGGAATCATGTTAGCACTAGCTGTATTTTTCGATTATGAAATCTTACAGATGGATGTCAAAACAAGTTTTCTTACCAAGTTTTCGTAAGAAAAGTTGTATGTGATACAATAAAAGGTTTTGTCGATCCTAAGGATGCTAAAAGGTATGCTGGCTCCAGCAATCCTTCTATGGACTAGAGCAAGCATCTCGGAATCGGAATATATGTTTTGATGGAGTGATCAAAGCTTTTAGGTTTTATACAATGTTTGCTAGAAACTTGTATTTACAAGAAAGTGAGTGGGAGCACTACAACATTTCTGATAAGTATATGTGGATGACATATTGTTGATTCGAAATGATGTAGAATTTCTGGAAAGCATAAACGGTTGTTTGAAGAGTGTTTTTCAAAGGAAGACCTGGATAAAGCTGCTTACATATTGGGCATCAAGATCTATAGAGATAGATCAAAACGCCTGATGATACTTTCAAAGAACGCACACCTCGACATGTTTTTGAAGGAGTTCAAAATAGATCAGTCAAAGAAGGGGTTCTTACCTGAGTTGTAAGGTGTGAATTTGAGTAAGACTCAAAGCTTGACCACGGCAGAAGAAAGAGGAAGGACGAAGGTCGTCCCCTATGCTCTTGTCATAGGCTCTATACGGTATGCCATGCTGAAGTACCGCACCTAATGTGTGCCTTGCCACATGTCTGGCAAGAGGGTACAAAGGTGATCTAGGAATGGATCACCAGATAGCGGTCAAAATTATCCTTAGAGGAATAAGGAAATATTTCTCGGTTATGGAGGTGATAAAGAGTTCGACATAAAGAGTTATGTCGATGCAAGCTTAACACCTATCCGGATAGCTCTGAGTAGAGATACCAGATACGTATAATGGAGCAATAATTTGGAATAGCTCCAAGTGGAACGTGGTAGCAGCATCTACAATATAAAGTTTTGCAAAATACATAGGGATCTGAATATGGCAAGACCCGTTGACTACAACCTCTCTCACAAGCATAACATGATCAAACCTAGAACTCATTGAGTATTAATCACATAGTGATGTGAACTAGATTAGTGACTCTAGTAAACTCTTTGGATGTTGGTCACATGGCGATGTGACCTGTAAGTGTTAATCACATGGCGATGTGAACTAGATTATTGACTCTAGTGCAAGTGGGAGACTGTTGGAAATATGCCCTAGAGGCAATAATAAATTGGTTATTATTATATTTCCTTGTTCATGATAATCGTTTATTATCCATGCTAGAATTGTATTGATAGGAAACTCAGATACATGTGTGGATACATAGACAACACCTTGTCCCTAGTAAGCCTCTAGTTGACTAGCTCATTGATCAATAGATGGTTACGGTTTCCTGACCATGGACATTGGATGTCGTTGATAACGGGATCACATCATTAGGAGAATGATGTGATGGACAAGACCCAATCCTAAGCCTAGCACAAAGATCGTGTAGTTCGTATGCTAAAGCTTTTCTAATGTCAAGTATCATTTCCTTAGACCATGAGATTGTGCAACTCCCGGATACCGTAGGAGTGCTTTGGGTGTGCCAAACGTCACAACGTAACTGGGTGGCTATAAAGGTTCACTACAGGTATCTCCGAAAGTGTCTGTTGGGTTGGCACGAATCGAGACTGGGATTTGTCACTCCGTGTAACGGAGAGGTATCTCGAGGCCCACTCGGTAGGACATCATCATAATGTGCACAATGTGACCAAGGAGTTGATCACAGGATGATGTGCTACGGAACGAGTAAAGAGACTTGCCGGTAACGAGATTGAACAAGGTATCGGATACCGATGATCGAATCTCGGGCAAGTACAATACCGCTGGACAAAGGGAATTGAATACGGGATTGATTGAATCCTCGACATCGTGGTTCATCCGATGAGATCATCGTGGAACATGTGGGAGCCAACATGGGTATCCAGATCCCGCTGTTGGTTATTGGCCGGAGAGTTGTCTCGGTCATGTCTGCATGTCTCCCGAACCCGTAGGGTCTACACACTTAAGGTTCGGTGACGCTAGGGTTGTAGAGATATTAGTATGCGGTAACCCGGAAGTTGTTCGGAGTCCCGGATGAGATCCCGGACGTCACGAGGAGTTCTGGAATGGTCCGAAGGTAAATATTTATATATGGGAAGTCCTATTTTGGCCACCAGAAAATGTTCGGGATTTTTCGGTATTGTACCGGGAAGGTTCTAGAAGGTTCCGGAGTGGGGCCCACCTGCATGGGGGGACCCACATGAACGTGGGTAGTGGGGGCAAGGACCCACACCCCTAGTCAAGGCGCACCAAGATCCCCCCTTAGAAGGAATAAGATCATATCCCGAAGGGATAAGATCAAGATCCCTAAAAAGGGGGGATAACAATCGGTGGGGAAGGGAAATGATGGGATTTCTTTCCCCCACCTTTGCCAACGCCCCAATGGACTTGGAGGGCAAGAAACCAGCCCCCTCCACCCCTATATATAGTGGGGAGGCGCATGGGAGCCGCACCCTAGCCCCTGGCGCCTCCCTCTCCCCTCGTAACACCTCTCCCTCTCGCTGAGCTTGGCGAAGCCCTGCCGAGATCCCCGCTGCTTCCACCACCACGCCGTCGTGCTGCTGGATCTCCATCAACCTCTCCTTCCCCCTTGCTGGATCAAGAAGGAGGAGACGTCTTCCCCAACCGTACGTGTGTTGAACGCGGAGGTGCCGTCCGTTCGGCGCTCGGTCATCGGTGATTTGGATCACGACGAGTACGACTCCATCAACCCCGTTCTCTTGAATGCTTCCGCTCGCGATCTACAAGGGTATGTAGATGCACTCCTCTCTCTCGTTGCTAGATGACTCCATAGATTGATCTTGGTGATGCGTAGAAAATTTTAAAATTCTGCTACGTTCCCCAACATCCAGCAGCTCTGCCGTGACCTTCTTCGCCATCCACGGCTTCAAGCTCGAGCTGGAGAGCTCCACATCGAGCGGATCACGTCGTCTTCAACCTCGGTACTGTCGTCAACCATCAAGGATTCGTCGTCTCTGCTGCTCCTAACCTCTCGCTGGTCTGTCGTGTGCTTCCCCTATTAGCTCCTCGCTCCATTCCCCACTCCCCCCCTGTCGTAGGCCGCTGCACCTCCCGCTCGAGCTCACAGTCGCCACGCACGTTGCCGCGCTCCTCACGCCCCTGCGATGCCGGCGCGTGCACCCAATGTGTCTTGGCCATGCTCGGCTCACTCGCTGCCGCCCGACACGTCATGATCGCACCTGGCTCGCCCGTTGCCGCCCGCGCCCCCACGTGCCCCATGCTCACTCGTTGTGGTGCTCCTATCTGATGCTGCTGCTGTCGCTTACCGCCTCCGCTGCTGCGTTGCTACTGTGCCCGGCCGCACTCGCTGAGGGAGTCCTGGACTAAGGGGTCCTCGGGCGTCCGACCTATTGGATATGGGCCGGACTGATGGGCTGTGAAGATGCAAAGACCGAAGACTCTACCCGTGTCCGGATGGGACTCTCCCTGGCGTGGAAGGCAAGCTTGGCGACCAAATATGAAGATTCCTTTCTCTGTAACCGACCTTATGTAACCCTAGACCCCTCGGTGTTTATATAAACGTGAGGGCCAGGTCCATAGATAGATATCCTCATAATCATAGTCAGACAGGTTAGACTTTTAGGGTTTGGTCATTACGATCTCGTGGTAGATCAACTCTTGTAATACTCATATTCATCAAGATCAATCAAGCAGGAAGTAGGGTATTACCTCCATAGAGAGGGTCCAAACCTGGGTAAACATTGTGTCCCCCGCCTCCTGTTACCATCGATCCTAGACGCATAGTTCGGGACCCCCTACCCGAGATCCGCCGGTTTTGACACCGACATTGGTGCTTTCATTGAGAGTTCCACTGCGCCGTCGAAAGATAGGATTGATGGCTCGCCTTGTTCTCAAGGATAAAGTCATCTCCGGAGGAACACTAGCCCCAGGCCAAACCCTCCGGCTGGGCGGCTTCATTATGGCCGCCCGTTCGGCCATTAAGCCGACGATGACTACTCGGGTCATCAAAAATCCCCTTCATGTTGACTCCAAGTACTCCAAGCAGATGGATCCGGCAGAGCTGTCACCTTTAAACGAGCTCCTAGATCGCATCGCCGCCCTAGGGGTCGCCACAGACTATGATCGGATTGGGCTTAAACCCGACCAGAGAGAAATTAAAACTCCGCTGATCACCCATCAAATAGCGGTAGTAGAGGAGCAAGACGACAACTCTTCCTCTATATTAAGGACGAACTACGTTCGGATCTCCGAACTTGAAGAGCCAGACACCTACCTACAGAAAGACATGTCCTGTCCTTCGAACATAGAATCGGATGGTAAGCCCAAAAAATCAGCTGACATCCCGGAGCCTGAACTACTAAATCCGGAGATTCTTCAAACTCCGGATTCTAAATTGGGCCAGGGTTCGGATTTCAACCCACCCACCCACCAACCCAGACATAAGCGCTCTCATGGGCATACGGCAGCAGTATAAGGAAACAACCCACCACTTCCCGGCCAGATTCCTCCTTGTCAAAGATAAGATTGAAGATTGCCGTGACGAAGACGCGATCTCAGCGTTCCGTGGCAATTGCACGGATGAAGGAATCCTCAACGCCATCAACCGTCGTTGCATATCACGCACAGACTTGGCAACCATAGTATACAAGTACTGCGCAATGGAAAGCGCCTGGAAAACTCAGGCAGCCTGCTGGGAACCGCCGGTTTCCACCCAATCCCTAGTGGCCCGCCCGACCCAATGACAAATAAATATAAGCCCATTACGGTACGCGGAACCGTCCTAGAGGGATGGCTCGATGGACCATGCAAGCTACACACAACACCGTATACTGTATCAACTCACAACCTTAGAGCATGTTGGATACTCCGGCAGGTGGCCAAGAGCGGCGAGGATATCCTCACCAAAAATAACCCAGAGAAATATCCTCCAGAAGACGACGACCTCAGAGTACTGACGGTCTTCAAGACTTTCGCTTCAAACAATAAGCGTAAAAGGGCACTCCACAACCTCGCCGAAGTCTGCCAAATTGCAGCAACAAACCCTTGGAATGACACAACCATAACTTTCAATGCCAACGACGAACCAAAATCCAGGACAATCCGGGTGCCAGCCGCCTTGGTCCTCAGTCCGATCGTGGATGGCTTTTGGCTCACCAAGGTTCTCATGGACGGCGGCAGCGGACTAAACCTCATTTACGAGGATACACTCAGTAAAATGGAAATAGACAAGAGCCGCATCAAGCAAAGTAGCACGACCTTCTGGGGAATTATTCCTAGTCGGGAGGCGCGATGCGCGGGAAAAATCACACTCGACGTGGTATTCGGCACACCGGAGAACTATCAGACCGAAGAACTAACCTTCCAAGTGGCCCCTTTCAACAGCGGATATCACGCCCTATTGGGGTGAGATGCATTTACATGCTTCCAGGCTATACCTTACTATGGGTATATGAAGCTTAAGATGCCCGGGCCCAACCGCATAATCACTCTCGCTAGTGATCCGGACATAGCACTCCGCGCCGAAAACAAAACTGCATCCCTGGTGTCGGTGTCAAAACCGGCGGATCTTGGGTAGGGGGTCCCGAACTGTGTGTCTAGGCCGGATGGTAACAGGAGACAAGGGACACAATGTTTTACCTAGGTTCGGGCCCTCTTGATGGAGGTAAAACCCTATGTCCTGCTTGATTAATATTGATGATATGGGTAGTACAAGAGTAGATCTACCACGAGATCAAGGAGGCTAAACCCTAGAAGCTAGCCTATGGTATGATTGTTGTATGATGAAGTTGTCCTACGGACTAAAACCCTCCGGTTTATATAGACACCGGAGAGGGTTAGGGTTACACAAAGTCGGTTACAATGGTAGGAGATCTTGAATATCCACATCGCCAAGCTTGCCTTCCACGCCAAGGAAAGTCCCATCCGGACACGGGACGGAGTCTTCAATCTTGTATCTTCATGGTCCTGGAGTCCGGCTGAAGGTATAGTCCGGCTACCCGAACACCCCCTAATCTAGGACTCCCTCAGTAGCCCCTGAACCTGGCTTCAATGACGACGAGTCCGGCGCGCAGATTGTCTTCGACATTGCAAGGCGGGTTCCTCCTCCAAATTCTTCATAAAAGTTTGTAAACACTAAGAGTAGTGTCCGGCTCTGCAAAATAAGCTTCCACGTATTGCCATAGAGAGAATAATATTAACACAAATCTAATCTGCTGACGTATTCCGCAGCGTGACATCACACTACGGCCAAGCCTTTATCCAAATCATTTTCACTTCTCCACCTCAGCGTGTTTTGCGAGGCGGTTTCCTTGGCACGTCTTGTCAAAGCAGAGATCGTGTCCCCTTTATTTACGGGATTCTCATCAATACGAACGTGGGTAATCCAATCGTGCCCGTTAGCATGTTTTCTCGATTAAAGGCGAGTCCCAAACGGTTACGGGGAGGGCTCCTGGTATTCAACCTCTTATAAAGAGACCAAGGCCTTACTCCTTTTCTCCAATCTCAAAACAAGTTCGCCTGTCGCCTCGAGTTCCAACACCCTAGGATCCAGATTCCAGGCGCTTCGGACCTTTGACAATGTCCGGTTCCGACCTTCAAGGCCGATGGATGCCCTCCTCCGTCACGGAGGAGGACGTGCTAAGGTTGAGAGAGGCTAAGTTTTTGACCGCCAAAATTTCGCATAGGTTGCCTGCTCAAAGGCAGGCTATTCCCAGTCCCCAGCCTGGTGAGAGCATAGTGTTCATGTCTCACTTCCTTCGGGGTTTAGGCTTCCCGATGGATCCCTTCATGAGGGGGCTGATGTTCTATTATGGGCTGGAATTTCATGACCTAGCTCCGGAGTCCATCCTCCACATTTGCTCATTCATCATTGTGTGCGAAGCGTTCCTCCGTGTTACTCCTCACTTCAGATTATGGCTCAAGACTTTTGGAGTGGAGCCGAAGATGATCGAGGGACGGCACGCAGAGTGCGGAGGTGCTGTCATAAGTAAGAATGCCGATGCTCCATGGCCCGAGGGCTCCTTTCAAGAGGAGCTCGGCTTGTGGCAACGAGAGTGGTTCTATATCACCGCTCCCAGGAGCGCCAAGTGGGTGGCGCCTCCTGCCTTTCGCTCAGGTCCCCCACCACGGCTAGCGTCATGGGTCAACAAAGGATTAGATTGGGGGTTATCCAAAGACGTGCCCCTGTTGCAGGGCCGCATTAGGGATCTCTTGGAAAGAGACCTCAACCTGGTCAAGGTGACGCAGGTCATGCTGATTCGCCGAACATTGCCCAGCAAACGTCGCTCCCTTCGTCTGTGGGAGTTTAATCCGGAGGGACCACGAGCTCTCCAGCATTTTATGGGCGCAACGCCCGTGGAGATGTATAAAATGTTCTTCGGATCACAAGCAATGTGTCCGGATTTGATCGAGGACGCAGGTTTAAGCTGCAATCGCCCGGATACTCAAGTAAGTAACCTTGTGCCCGGACTCGCTATCCGTAAAATTGTCATAAACTAGCCCCTAAAAGAGCTGTCCTTTTAAACAGGAGTGGGTAGCGAAGGCGAAGCTGATCAGGTGTCCGGCTCCCCTTCCTGAGACCAGGCCGGATCCCGTGCTAGTCAGGATGTTGAAGATCGTGCCTTTGGAGGGAAGTGAGGGGGAGGACAAGGAAACTATGGCCTCCTCGAAGGAGGCTACTCCGAAGGGGAACCGACAATTCCTCTCCTAGGAGGAAGAAGAGGGCCACCTCTGACGACCCGGAGACCATGGCCTCAAAGCGGGGGAAGAAGTCCTTGTCAGAGGGTCCGGCGCCGGGGACATCCTCGGCCGAACTACGCCCCCAAGGGGATCAACCCTCCAGCGAGCCGTAAGTAGAGAAAATTTTTCCTTTAGAGGGATGAGAGAAATCCTTACTTTTTATCTGAGAAGGTTAACCGAAATTTTACCTTGTAGCTCAGACCTCGGCCCTTCTCAGCAAAGCTCGTCTTCGGGGGATCTTCTTCCCCCTGCCGTACCGCCTAGCGAGGCGGGCGACCCTGAGGTGTCGTCGCGGAGGGTTTCTCCGAATCCGGCAGGGGTGGAAGGTAGCCATATGGCCCCCCAAGGTTCTCCGCGTCCTGCCTTCGATGGAGGTCATAGGACGAGTCCAGCACCGTCTGGTGCACGGTCGGAGGAGCTGATGATTCTGCTGGGGCGAGCTTCTATCTCAGAGGAGTACCGTGCATTGATGGGTACGGTGATTGGAAGGATTTCGTCCGCGGAAAGCGGATTGCACGAGGCCATCAGAAGTTTGCTGACGGGTTTTGAGGTACGTTTGATAATGTACTTCTTTGTCAGTTGCGTATAAACAAGATGCGCCCTGCGCCGATAGTAGCCCCTGAGACTCTGTGCGGTGTCAAAATTGACGGCGCGCAGAGGATCATAATCCCAGGTCTAATTTTGGCCTTTGTATATAGGTGGCGAAGTGTCCGGAATCGAGCCGAACTTATGATTTTGCCGAGATAAAGCGGCAACTTGACGTGGCAGATGCCGACATCGCGCTCGTCAACGAGCGACTTGATGATGCTCAAGGTATGCAATTCCCCAGGCGGCATCTGGTAAGAGGAGCTTTTATGCCAGTATCTTACAATATGTGTGCTTGACGCAGATGGTGCGGCCGCCGTGGAGAGTCTCCGGGAAGAACTTGCTTGAGCTAAGGAACAAGCCAGGACAAGTGATGCGGCTGCCGAGAAGGCACTTGAAGAGCTGAGAGCCGAACAGGCTGCTCACTGCCGAAGCAAGAAGGAGATGGCCGAGATGGCCGTGAAGTTAAAAAGCGCTGCTGACCGTTGCAAGTCTCTTGAGAAAGAAGACCGGGCGAGACAAACGGACTTAGAGAAGGCCGTTGTTGATGCCAAGGATGCTCGCTCTGCGATGAGAGCTGCGAAGGAGGAGCTGCGTCAGGCCGGACAGATTGCGGCTGGAAAGCCCTTTATGCTGCGGAGGAAGTTTGGCGATCCGAAGTTTGCTCCGTTGGACCGGATGTGGAGTGCGAAGGACACCTATCTGGATTTGGCAGCGAGTGCTGCTGATGCGACCGAACACTTTCGAGATCAAGAAGATCACGAAGTGGAAAGGCTTTTCTGGTCGCAGTTCTACAATCCAGAGCGTCCATTGGCAGTGGACGATCGTCTGGCTCAATGGGCCGAACTGAATAGATTGTCCGGACTCGCCATGAAGTATGTCTTGGGTCATCTGTGGCCGGGGAGATCGGAGCCGAAGAGTTATTTCGGCTTGGTGCAGCAATTCCTTGGCGCGGTGCCACGTATCGATGCGATGAAGAGGTCAGCATGCATAGAGGGCGCACGGATGGCTCTTGCCCATGTCAAGACATACTGGGCAGGGATGGAGACCACCGTTGTTGCATCCCGAGATTCGGACCAAAGCCGAGTACCCTCCGAGCACTATTTTCAGGAAGTCCTTGAAGGCGCTCGTGTAGTAGAGACGCAATGCTCGAAGGATGCTATGTTCTGATAGCATATGTAATTATGAAGCAATATTTTGATGAATTGTAGTAGCCTTTTATACTTGTGCCTGCAAGTATGTGGAACACCTCCTGTGCGGCCGTTTTAAGATATACATACAAAATCTGAAAGATGGCAGTCGTTGGCTTCAGCCCCCACGCACATAGTGCGGGGGTGCTCGCAGAAGGCGCATTTTCACACTTAATCCAACGTCTTGGTCCTACAAAGGAGGTGATAGCGCAGAGAGCTAGGCAACCGGACTATAATGCTTTAACACTTTCACTTAGCCATAGGAGCTTGACAATGGGACTATTTAGGTAGCCCCTGGTGGCGACTGCGCTCGCCCGAATTCGGGGCGCGTATGTGCCTGGCCGGGAAACGGACCTTCGTTAATGCGGGGGAATCCTATAGATTCTGGAGAGTCATCGAGTGGTTGACCAGTCTCACGCCATATCATGACAGTTGGTTTTCGGCTTTCTCTACTGAGGTGCTCGCCTGGCCGAACCAGGGCACAATCACAGTAGTTCTCCTGGTGCCGCCTTAGCCGATAGAGCGGAACGTAAGGCGGCCGAACATAGGAGCCGGGCAACCCAACATTTGACCAAAATCATGACTCGGAGCTGATGCATATAAGGCCAAACTCGCGACGCCGAACACTCTCTAAGGTATTCGGTCTTTATGAGAGCGGGCTAAGTAATGCTCTAAGGTATAAGCCCCTAGTGTCCAGGTACGCGCAAGAATTCTGACGTGGCCACATGCCAAGACGCCAGCCTCCTCCTTGGTCATAGAACCAGGGGATGTGTATCAACAAGAGACAGTAAAAAAGGTTTACGCAGGGTCTTAATCTGAAAAGAATCCTTGGAACAGGTTCCTACTGCACGTCTGCGCCTGTGTCTCTGTTGTGCCGTATCCTGGACGGGCGCAACCCGACGTTCATCTGTAAAAAAGCGAGCAACTAAGTTGAAAAAGGGGCGTGCCAAACAAAAGTTATATGAAATAAACAAAGTGTAAAGTAAAATATGGAAAATTGAGCTTCATTGTCTCTTATTTTATACGTGTGAAGCCCCTAGTGCAGGGGTATATGGCCACTAAGCCTTTATCAATGATACTTTTGTGCCGGACTCGTCTATCCGTGTCCGTGGTCTTAATGACCTGTTCCGATGTTCTGGCTGGTGAAGCCATTGTATTGTGGGGCTGTTAAAGCGACCGCACAATCCTCTGCTTGGGGGAGGCGCCCTTACTGCTTCCCCGCTAAGGAGATGATGCCGCGTGGACCGGGCATCTTAAGCGTAAGAGATGCATAATGCGGTATTGCGTTAAAGCGGGCGAAAGCTTCGCGTCCCAGCAGTGCTTGATAGCGACTTGAGAATGGGACGATGTGGAAGGTCAGCTTTTCGCGACGGAAGTTATCGGTAGAGCCGAAAATAACCTCGAGCCGGAGAAAACCCATGCAATGCATGTCCGGACCTGGCGTTACTCCTTGAAAGGAGGTTTTGCTGCGGCGAATTATTTTTGGGTCGATCCCCATGTGGCGAATTGAGTCCTGATATATCAGGTTGAGTCCGCTGCCATCGTCCATAAGGACATTTGGAAACTGGAGTCCGCCAATTATTGGATCGAGTACCAGGGCAGTCCAGCCTGGGTTCCTGACACTTCTAGAATAATCCAGATGATCGAAGATGATTGGTTTTGACAACCAGTGGCGGGATTCCTTTGGGATAGACCGTGGGGCGTGTACCTTTATGGGCGCCGCACGTTTTGTTATGTGGAGTAAGTTTACTGTTTTTACTTCTTGTGGGAAATTCTTTTGTTTCCCGGTACTTTGCTTTTGGGGTTCGTCCTCGTCTTCTCTTGGTGTATCGAGCCCCTTGTGTTCGGCGCTGAGTCTGCCGAATTGTTTGAAAACCCAACAATCTCTGTGGGTATGGTTAGCAGGCTTTTCGGGAGTACTGTGTATTTGACATATCCTATCCAGGATTTTGTTTAGGTTGGATAGGTCGTCCCTGTTATCTTGGAAGGGCGGCTTTTTCTGATTCTGTCGTGAGCTTTTGAATCTGGCGTTAACTGCCGTGCTCTTCAGACTTTTTTCCTTAGTCCGGCGACGATCCTTATTGCGTTGCGGTTTTCTGTTTCCATCCCTAGTTTTGGATGTACTTGGGTTGCTGGTGCTGCATCTTGCCAACCAGCTATCTTCTCCTGCGCAAAAGCGGGTCATGATGCTTGTTAGTGCGGCCATTGTTCTTGGCTTTTCTTGGCCGAGGTGTCTGGCGAGCCATTCGTCTCGTACATTATGCCAGAAAGCTGCTAAGGCTTCAGCGTCCGGACAGTCGACTATTTGACTCTTTTTAGTAAGAAATCTATTCCAGAATTGCCGAGCTGATTCTCTGGGCTGTTGAGTTATATGAATAAGATCGTCTGCATCCGGAGGGCGGACATAGGTCCCTTGAAAATTTTCTCGGAAAGCGTCCTCGAGCTCTTCCCAACTTCCGATTGTGTTTTCAGGAAGGCTTTTAAGCCAATGCCGGGCTGGCCCTTTAAGCTTGAGGGGTAAGTATTTTATGGCGTGGAGGTCATCTCCTCGAGCCATATGTATGTGGAGGATATAATCCTCGATCCAGACTCCAGGGTCTGTTGTTCCATCATATGCCTCTATGTTTATGGGTTTGAATCCTGCTAGAAATTCATAATCCAGGACCTCATCGGTGAAACATAGGGGGTGTGCGGCACCCCTGTATTTGGGTGTGCCGTATTCTGATAATGGCTTTATTGCACTGCTTACGAGAGCTTGCTTTCTTGGTCCGTAAATGGACCTGGCTGGGACATGATGCGGATCCTTAAGTGGGCCGCATACCGGCTTAAGTGCGGCGCTGCTTGCCGCTTTAAGCTGGCCCTGGGGTCGTCTATCCGACCGTGTGGCTTTCTTACTTTTTGAATGCGAGGGCTCTAAGGCCTCCTCGTCGAATTCAGGCAGTAGTTTTCTCCTCGGATAGCTTTTAATGCGGCGACTACCGCCATATTGGTCTGCGGTATTGATTACTTTACTCCATCTGATCCTGAGTGCCTCTTCCGCAGTCTTTAGCTTCCGCTTCTGCTTTTTCAGGCTGCGTGCAGTTGCAACGAGCCGTTTGTGGAGGTTCTTCTGCTTCGTGGGCTTGTCCGGTGTAGGGTCGTCCGGAATGCCATTTTCGCCGGGGGAGGAATGTTCGGTTTCTCCATCCGGGTTGTCTTGTTGGACGGTTGCTCTGAGGCATGCTCGTCGTCTACCGGCTCATCCTGCTCTATGGCTGGGTCTTTATCGAGGCGGGGCTTAGGTCGGCGTTTACGCTGACGCTTTGATTGTTTTTCGAGAGATTGATCCCCCTCCCCATTTTCCTCGTTGTTGCTTCCTTTAGGGGTATCCACCATGTACACATCGTGAGATGAGGTGGCTGTCCAATGCCCTATAGGCGTTGGTTCTTGGTTGTCTCCTGCATCATCGTCCATACCGTCGATGTCTTCGGAGTCGAAGTCGAGCATGTCGGTTAAGTCATCGACAGTGGCTACGAGGTGGGTGGTGGGTGGGTTTTGAATTTCTTCATCGTCCGTATCCCAACCTTGCTGACCGTAGTCCAGCCAGGGCTCTCCTGATAAAGAGAGAGACTTTAGAGAATTCAGGATGTCGCCGAAGGGCGAGTGCTGAAAGATGTCTGCGGCAGTGAACTCCATTATCGGCGCCCAATCAGATTCGATCGGCGGGGGCGCGGGGGGCACGGAGTTTGGAGAGGAATCCGGCTCTTCGGAGTCACGGGCCATGCGGAGTGCGGGGCTGGAGTTCGGCTCGATCGCCTCTGAGATCGCAGCCCCTGAGGCAGCGTCTAACCGCTGATCCTCGATCGGCGCAGTAGGCTCCGAATCAATGGTCGGAACCAGTGCGTGTGCGGCCTCCAAATCGCTGCTCGGCGGCAGAGCTATATCATGCCCATCAAGACAGTGCGGCGTGCTTGGCTGTGGCTCGAATCCGTCGAAGATCAAGTCCCCGCGGATGTCAGCCGTGTAGTTTAGGCTTCTAAACCTGACCTGATGGCCAGGGGCGTAGCTTTCGATCTGCTCAAGGTGGCCAAGCGAGTTGGCCTGCAGTGCGAAGCCGCCGAAGACGAAGATCTATCTGGGGAGAAAAGTCTCACCCTGGACTGGATCGTTGTTGATGATCGAAGGAGCCATCGGGCCTGAGAGCGACGACACAGAGGAACTCTCAATGAAAGCACCAATGTTGGTGTCAAAACCGACGGATCTCGGGTAGGGGGTCCCGAACTGTGCGTCTAGGCCGGATGGTAACAGGAGACAAGGGACACAATGTTTTACCCAGGTTCGGGCCCTCTTGATGGAGGTAAAACCCTACGTCCTGCTTGATTAATATTGATGATATGGGTAGTACAAGAGTAGATCTACCACGAGATCAAGGAGGCTAAACCCTAGAAGCTAGCCTATGGTATGATTGTTGTATGATGAAGTTGTCCTACGGACTAAAACCCTCTAGTTTATATAGACACCGGAGAGGGTTAGGGTTACACAAAGTCGGTTACAATGGTAGGAGATCTTGAATATCCACATCGCCAAGCTTGCCTTCCACGCCAAGGAAAGTCCCATCCGGACACGGGACGGAGTCTTCAATCTTGTATCTTCATGGTCCGTCGGGCTGAAGGTATAGTCTGGCTACCCGAACACCCCCCAATCCAGGACTCCCTCACCTGGCCCTTGAGGCATTATCTGAAGCCCTCGCGGCCGAAGAATTAACCGCATTACGCTCCATGTTGGATAGGGACGACGTAATCTTGGACAAACGACCCAAATCCACCTCTTTCAAACCAACAGAAGAAATAGTCAAATTCCAAGTCCATCCAACGGACCCTAAGAAGGCAACATCTATCGGGGCACAACTAGACCCAACGGTCGACACCTGAAAGGATCGAGAAGAGGTGTCTATAGGGGGGGGGGGTGAATAGACTCTTAGCAAGAAAAGTTACAGTTTTTAATTTCTTTAAGTTGAAGTGAAGTTTTGGCACTTTAAACATTCACAATACATATCAAGCAAGCATGACAAGAGTATATGAGCAGCGGAAAGTAAATCATGTAAGTTGCAAGAATGTAAAGGGATGGGATTGGAGTGTGCAAACGCAATTGGAGACACGAAGATTTTTGGCGTGGTTCCGATAGGTGGTGCTATCGTACATCCACGTTGATGGAGACTTCAACCCACAAAGGGTAACGGTTGCGCGAGTGCACGGAGGGCTTCACCCACGAAGGGTCCACGAAGAAGCAACCTTGTCTATCCCACCATGGCCATCGCCCATGAAGGACTTGCCTCACTAGGGTAGATCTTCACAAAGTAGGCGATCTCCTTGCCCGTACAAACTCCTTGGTTCAACTCCACAATCTTGACAGAGGCTCCCAAGTGACACCTAGCCAATCTGGGAGACACCACTCTCCAAAAGGTAATAGATGGTGTGTTGATGATGAACTCCTTGCTCTTGTGCTTCAAATGATAGTCTCCCCAACACTCAACTCTCTCTCATAGGATTGGATTTGGTAGAAAGATGATTTGAGTGGAAAGCAACTTGAGAAAGGCTAGAGATCAAGATTTATGTGGTTGGAATGGAATATCTTGACCTCAACACAAGTGTAGGTGGTTCTCTCTTAGAAAATGTATGTTGGAAGTGTAGGCATGTTTCGATGGCTCTCTCCACGAATGAAGAGTGGGTGGAGGGGTATATATAGCCTCCACACAAAATCTAACCGTTACACACAAATCACCAAACTCGGTGGTACCGAATCATATAACTCGGTGGGACCGATTTAGTTCAAAATGTGAACGTTAGGATTTTCGGTGGGACCGACATGATCAACTCGGTGGGACCGATGTGCTAGGGTTAGGGTAAAGCCTTATCTCGGTTGGACTGATTACACAAACTCGGTGGGACCAATTTGGGTAATAAGCAAAACAGAGAGTTGGCCAAGCAAACTCGGTGGGAATGATTTCATATTTCGGTGAGACCGAAATTAATGCAATAGGCAACAGAGAGTTTGCAAGCCCATCTCGGTAGATCGAGATCCCATCGGTGAGACCGAATTGATTAGGGTTTCTGGCAGTGGCTATGTCAAGAGAACTCGGTGGTGCCGGATAGAAAGTTTCGGTGGGGCCGAGTTTGACTTTTGGTTTGGGACAAATGTGGATGTGAGAAAGTGGTTGAGGGATTTGGAGCATATCACTAAGCACTCTGAGCAAGCAAGCAATTAAGGAACACCTCATTCCCTCTTAATAGTATTGGCTTTCCTATGGACTCAATGTGATCTTGGATCACTAAAATAAAAAATGTAGAGTCCAGAGCTTTGAGCTTGAGCCAATCATTTGTCTTCATCATCTTGAAGGGGTCCCACATCCTCTAGTCCATGCCATTCCACTGTTGGACTTATCTGAAATATGCTAGATGAAAGTATTAGTCCAACAAGAGATACGTTGACATTAATTACCAAAATCACCCAGGGAGCACTTGTGCTTTCAACACCGCGCTACGAGAATTTATGTGTGAGAACTGGGATATATTCGCCTGGCACCCTTCTGATATGCCAGGAATCCCATGCAGATTGGCCGAACACAACCTCAACATATTGAAGGGATATAAACCGGTCAAACAAACACTGCGACGCTTTTCTGAACCCAAACATCAAGCGATGGGGGAGGAGCTAGCCAAGCTAATCGAGACCGGATTCATTAGAGAAATAAAACACCCGGACTGGCTAGAAAACTTGGTGATGGTGCCAAAGAAGGATAAATCCTAGCGTCTGTGCGTCGATTTCAAAGACCTGCCCTAAGGATCCCTTCCCCCTCTCCCGCATCGACCAGATTATCGATGCCACCGCAGGACATGACTCACTATGCTTCCTCGACGCATATTCCGGATACCATCAAATCAAAATGAAGGAGTCCGATCAAGCCGCAACGGCATACATTACCCCATACGGGCCATTATGCTTCAACACCATGCCCTTCGGGCTCAAAAACGCTGGGGCCACCTACCAACGCATGATTCAAACATGCCCGGAGAAACAGATCGGCACGACAGTTGAAGCATACGTGGACGACGTCATCATTAAAACTAGGCACGTCGACTCAATAATAGACGGTTTACGTCTCACATTCGACAACCTCCATGCATATGACATCAAGCTCAATCCGCAAAAGTGTGTTTTCGGCATTCCTGCCGGAAAGCTGCTGGGCTTCATTGTTTCCAATAGAGGAATTGAAGTAAATCCAGCCAAAATCCAAGCCTTGTCACAATTGGCCACGCCAACAGACCTTAAACAGGTCCAAAAGCTCGCAGGATGCGTGGCAGCTTTAAGCCGCTTTATCTCTAGATTGGGAGAAAAGGCATTGCCAGTGTATCGCCTCCTCCGGCGCACCGATCACTTCGAGTGGACGGATGCGTCAACAGTCGGTCTGGAAGAAATAAAAACCCTTCTGGCGAGCAACCCAATCCTGGCCACACCGAACGTCGGCGAACCCATGTTATTATACATATCGGCAACACACCAGGTGGTGAGCGCCGTGCTCATCGTGGAACGAGAGCAGGACGGGCCCAAATTCCCATTTCAGAAGCCGGTATATTATGTATCCACCGTCCTCACGCCATGCAAATCCTGGTACCCTCATTATCAAAAGACTAGCAAATATGCTTGTGCGTTGCAATGGAAGAAAGATTATCCCGGCACAACAACACCCTTCTAGTAAAAGAATACATCGCGCAAGGCTCGAGGGTAGGCTATTGAAATATGGTAGGCAGAAAGGAAAACTTTGAACATATGTGAGAATGAGATAAGTACTTTTAAAAGTCCATTCAGAAAATAATAAATTTGAAGGTCTAATTTCCTAAGAACATTCCCGGTGTTGTCATTTTTAGTCTAAAGTTGCTTCTAAGCTACATGTTTTAACTCCTAAACAAATTGACACGAAAAATTGATGTTGGAATGACATACCAATGACCGCGGCAAGGTGATGTCGAAATTGCCAACATCCGTTTCACATCCACGAGTGGCACAAATCATGTGACACAACCAGCAACAACAATAGAAAATGAAACAATGTCTAGGAGATTGGCGACATCTAGGTGAAAATATGGGTCCTAAAAAACATCACCAAGCGCGACATAGTATTGTAGTAGTGGATGTAGATTAAATCGCAAAATTTGTCCTTCAAGATGCACTCTTCGAGATTTTCTTTACTTGAATAGATTTTCCTTGTGGATGCCATCCTGGTGGCGTGTGGATTTGACCAAGGAAGTTCTAATGCGTTGCTGATGATAATGGCGGTTAGATGCTCCGAGATGACGACGGTGACATCAGGCTGTTGTGGCGGCTGAGGGCAATGGCTATATGCATGAGAAAGAAGTATAGGAGGAGCAAGGGGAAAGGTGTGGTTACTGTTGTATTGTATTTTAGGAGAATGTTAGGGTGGCCTATTCGTGTTCATGTATTATATGACAAAAGATTGTAACCCCATACTGTATATTGTAATGGAACTTTGCAATGCAACGTACCAGAGAGCTTCCAAGCAAAGGATCAATTGATCACACATGGAGGCTCTAGTGCAATTGTGCAAATGATCGATTGATCACACATGGAGGCCCTAGTGCAATCGTGCAAGCGATTGATTGATCACACGTGGAGGCCCTAGTGCAACAGTGCACTCGGACGACCATTGAGCCATTTGGCCGAGTCTTCACCAATAGTCACATCTGTTCCTATTCGGCACATAGGTCACTGTCTAGCAACCTAGCTAGCGCCTGTCCATAGTATAAGCCGACCCAGTCTGGTTTTTCCCACCCCGTTTTGTAAGGTTCTAGAATGCTTCCATGAACAGGGTTTCTTCTTATTTTTCTTTGTGATTTCTCCTGATTTATCATTCTTTTTATATTTCTTGTTTTATTCCTTACCCCTTTTTTATTTTCACATTTTACTCCATTTTCGTATTTTTCATTTTCTTTTTTCAAGTTTATTTTGTTATTTCTCTTGATTTATCATCCTTTTTATATTTCTTGTTTTTTCCTTTCCCCTTTTTTTATTTTCACATTTTACTCCATTTTCGTATTTTTCATTTTCTTTTTCAAGTTTATTTCTTCTTTTGAATTTTTGCGAACATCATTTGCCAATTCAAGAACTTTTTCAGATCGTGAACATTTTCTAAAATCATGAATTTTTTTAATTCATGAATATTTTTATGAAACCATGAACATTTTAAAATTCACGAACAATTTTTCAATTATTGCAAATTGTTTTTGAAACTTCTGAAAATTGTTATGAACCTCCGAACATTTTTTGAGTCAATGAAGTTTTTTCGAATGGATGCAACTTTTACAAAACTTGTGAAATTTTTATTTAAATCGGTGAATATTCTTCGAATTGGTTATCCATTTTTGAAATGATTAATATTTTTTAAAAATTCATTAATTTTTATGTTTGATGATTTTTTGAAATGCATGAAACTTTTTTAATTCACAATATTTTATTTTTGTGAACTTTTTTAAAAATTCATGAACATGCTTCGAATTCGCAAAAATATATGCTCAATTCATGTACATTTTTTCAATATCAGGAAAATTATTCTTAATGCACGAACATTTTTTATACAATAATTTCCAAAATTCACATTTTGTTTGGAAAATTTGATTTTTTTTCTAAATTATCTTAAAGATGAAAAACAAAAACAGAAAAAAGGTCGAGAAAGAAAAAAAGGGGGCGTCCCTCCCTGCTTATGGGCTGGCCCAATAAGGCACGCAGGTTGGACAAACTCAATAACATGGGTTCATTCCTTTGGACAACAATTACTTTGTAGGTTAGTTGGTTGTTCCGTTGAGGCTCTAACTAGTAGGCTAGGGTTCGATTCCTGGCTGCTACTTAATATTTTTTTGTCAGGCGAACGTACTAAAACTGATAAAGGACATATGAAAAAGACTAATTGAACCAAGAAAGGTGGAGAAACAATCCGTCCTTTAATATTAGGTAGAGATAGCATACGCGGTCTTCATGGCATCCCGGAAGCTACGACACTACTTCCAAGAATGTTCTATCACGGTGGCTTCCGAAGTACCACTCAATGATATAATAAACAACCGCG